>NC_056409.1:11301250-12597500 GCF_905147365.1 Aricia agestis
TGTTCTCGGTCCACCTGCAGGCTGAATATTTTAACAATTATTATTCAAAAATAAGTGTGATTCTGTTATCGTATTTATCATTGCATATTTTATTTAGTATTAAAAATTTTAATCGCTGAAAAACCAGTTGCATTCCGCGGCGGGAGTCAGGAATCAGGATATGAAAGTGTCAAAACACTATATCAGTTGAGCTAGCTCACGAATAGTACACTGATTAAACTGTTCTATATTATTCCGTTTTAATAGGCATATATTATTATATAATATATCTAATATATAAAATTCTCCTGTCACCGTGTGCGTGGTTGAACCCTTCTGAAACGGCTCGACCGATTTTCGTGAATCTTAGCGAGCATATCGGCTAGGGTTGAGAATCGGACAACATCCACTCTTTATATTATTGGTAAGTGTATTAATTTGTTGAATAAATAATAGTAAATTGTTACAACTCGAGACTGACGGCGACCATTGTTTGTGTGACGGGATAGCAATCATGGACTTTGCCATGGTGGCATAGGTACTTATTTAGTCACTTCAATAAAATAATAATATGGGCGAAATACTTTATATGGCAAAACAACATTTGCCGGGACAGCTAGTTATATTATAATAATGTATATTATAGACGTTAAGACTTAAATGTTTACATATTTGTTGTGGATTTAATACACCCATTGCACTATTAACAATCAAACGTAAACAAAAAAGGGGCGCCTAGCGCTGAAGAATTGTCGCCTAGAACACTAATATTGTTAAAGCGTGGTAAGTCTAGTAGTGATAAAGCATACGCTTGGTTTGGTTTTAAAGTTGTACAGTAATTTTCCAAATTAATATGTAATTTCGAAATAAACTTACGAAGTGGTTTCAAATTTAAAATATTTCAAAAATAGTATTTAAAATATAATACAATATTTTCCGCCGCTTTGTTTGGGGAAAAGAAAATCTTTGAAATAAGGTAACCTTCGGTGGGGGTACACGAAGATATAGTTTTAAATTCTAATAATTTATTGATGTCATGATGTATAATATATTAAGCTAGTGGTCTCCAATCTTTTTTTTTTTTTTTTTTTTGTTTTTTTTTTTTTTTTGTTTTTGGAACGAAGTTCCCTAATTTATTTATTTTTTCACATGCGGGCCGCAAACATTTTTGGTCTTGGTGTCGCGGGCCGCAACAAATATTTTTAGGTTTAAAAATAACGTTTTTCAAAATTAACGATTTACAAGTGAAAGACTTTCACGTTGACTTTGATTTTTCCGGTGGGCGTGAATTTCAAAATGGTTTAACATCACGCGGGCTACAAATAAAGTCCCGGCGCGGCGGCTCGCATGCAGCCCGCGGGCTGCGGGTTGGGGATAGCTGTATTAAGCCCACAATAATCATAATAGTAACATCTGTAAAACATATATATATATAAAAATAACTGTCAGCATTACTGCTGCGGTGTTGAGCGTTTAGTCGACTCAACGCTCTTCGAACTCGAAGGTTTTGTAGCGGTACAGTACTAGCGGCGCCGGCCGACGGTTACCAGTTCTTCCCCCCCCCCCCCCTTGACGGGTAGCGGGAAGGGTTTGTCAGAGCCCAAAAGATACCCGATTGATGGGATGTTCTAGTATGTCTCTGAGAACAAATACTGGAATTATCCAGCGAAAGCATAATAATCTCGGTCTGATATTGAGACAAGACTTATCGAGTCTGAGTGTTATAGGTTTCCTTTACGAAGTTGTCTTGTCTGATAATATTGTATCTGATAAGTCTGATAATAATTAATATCGAGATAAGTCAGATACTGTTGATAAGTCTGATAATATCGAGACTTTGTCAGGTGAAATCTATTTAATGATATTATTAATAATCGATCGAAATGGAATCGATCTGCAACACTTATTATCAGGAATATTTTATAAGCAGTAGCTTATCTTAATTGTTTTTGGGGTCATTTAAAACCATAATCTGGCGAATCCAACGAGGGTTCACCTAATGTCAGTAGGAACCCTGGATCTATCCGGATCTGGTCCGGTTCTATCGGTGTCGGTACTCCGAATCCACCTGGTTTAGGAGTGGGAAAGCTTAGGGTTCATTCATAACCTGATCGACCCGTATATCGGTCGCTTCTAGCTATATTTCCCCGATTGTCTGGTCTTAGTGACCTCAAAAATATAAATATTGCGGTAGCTTATTTGCTTGTTATAATCGACTTATTTGTCGATAAAATATGTTACAAAAAATATTGAGGGTAGTAACTATCACGTTACGTAGATATTAAGTAGGTTTCGTTATACACTCGCGGTGCATCCCGAGTCCCAACATTGGTGCAAAACTTATTTAATAATAATAATTATATACCGGCAGACATAATAAATTATAATCGTAGTTCTATATTTAGAATAAAAGAATCGCGCGGGACGCGCATTGTTTGTTAACTGATGAGACTCGTAGTCAATCTAGTTATTAGCTCAAAATAGCTGTTCTCTATAAAACGGCAAAGATATTTAGTTCTATTTATAAAACTAAGAGCGCGGGAAAACGCGCGGTAGTTGCTAATTTTTATTTTTAAACATTGTCGGAGACTCGTAGTCAATCCATACATTATGTTGATTTAAAATAGTAATTAACTCTCAGTTAATCCTCGTAAACCAGCCAACATATTATACTTCTATTTTTAGATAAAACATCGTCAGAGACCCGCAGTCAATTCCGATGCATAAGGAATGTGTTTAGAGACTCGCGGTCAATCCACACATTATGGCGGTTTATAAAATAACTTGCTGTTAACCCTCAAACCAGCCAACGCATAGTTCTATTTATAGAACAGATAAAACATCGTCAGAGACTCGCAGTCAATTCCGATGCATAAAAATTGTGTTTAGAGACCCGCAGTCAATCCACACATTATGGCAGTTTATAAAATAACTTAATATAATTAAACACTTGCAGTAATTTACTTGCAGTTATTTACCCCAATCGGGCAAACATATAGTTCTATTTATAGAATAGGTAAAACATCGTCAGAGATCCGCAATCAATTCCGATGCATATAGAATATAGATTGTGTAAAAGGTCTCGCGGTCCAAACACACTGTACTTATTGACTCACAGTCGCAGTACGTGCCGGTTAATAAAATGATTGCAGTAATCACCTGCAGTTGTTTCCCCCAATCCGGAAAACATATAGTTCTGTAATTCTATTTATAGAACAGATAAAGCATACATAATATTATAGATTGTGATAAAGACTCGCAGTCCAAACACATTGTACGTTTATTTGACTCGCGGTCGTATTACATGCCGGTTAGTATTGAATATAATTGGCTCGTCTAGGCCTCGGTAGTGCCTGCCGTTTATTTAAGTATTTAATAGTACTTACATGTATTTTCTTGTTACATGATAAAATAACACTGACTTTAGTTACTTATAACACTGACTCAATCATCTTAATAATAATAACCAATTTTCTTCTGAGCGCTGTCCTTTAGCATGATTACTTAGTAAACGTGTTCGCGTTGCCTCGCGTTAACAAAGAATGAGGGCGCTGACGAACGAGTGACCAGACGAGATATTTTTGTCGAGTACCCACATACTCTAAAGAAAAAAAACGCGTATTGCCTAGCGGGATGCAAAGCACTACTTTGGTTAATTATATATCGAAGAATGAAGCGAAGAAATATAATTATTATCGAGTTCTATTATTAGAACTCAATTCTCAATAATGATATCCCTATTAAATTAATATTATTAAATTGTTTTTAAGGAAGGAATCTAGGTGTATACTACATTCTATACTCCACTCGGGCTAACTTGTCGCTAGCGGTCATTGACTCCCTGTCAAAAACTTGTTATTTTCCATATAAAACCACGATTGATAATATCTGACACTTCATTGTCAATCGCGGTTTATATGGAAAATGACAAGTTTTTGACAGGGAGTCAATGACCGCTAGCGACAAGTTAGCCCGAGTGGAGTGTAGGTGAGTATATTCTATGTATCTTTTTAATATCTATCGTCCATAGATATTAAAAAAAAGTTATTTTCACTAAACTATATTTAGTTACAAAGATAGTCAAGTCACAATATGACACAATATTTCTGATTTCACTGTTTGTTTATCTTTATGCCTAATGTCTGGTCATAATGAACTGAATGCAGCATAAAAGGTAATAAATTTTTATAATTTTCATTTCAAAAGTACGACGAGTATCTTTAAGGTTAAAAGTTTTCTTCGCGCGGGATTCTTGGAAACGCTTGAATAAATAATTATCTACAGATTGTTTGCTCAATATTTTACCTCGATAAAACATAATATTATGTATTATGTATTTTTAATAACTCATACGTGCATAATATTATGCTTACCTCGGAAATTGAATGTTAAGTCAGGAAATACTAATAAAAACGTCTTAAGAGAGCTTCATAATATTATAATTTACTTTTTCATTTATGATATTGAATGTACTGTCACTTCTTGGTGGAAATTCATCTTCAATTAAATAATTATACACTTTCCTTGCACTTATTCCACTTTATTTTAATATATTTATTACAAAATTGTTAAATACACGACCGGTTTCGAAAAAATCATCATCAGGTGTACTGCAGGTAATTTTAAATTTTTAAAAAATTTGTAAACAAAAAATGGGTTGTCAGCATCACAAATTTTTTCTACCATTCAGTAAAATTTTTATACCATAAACAATATTTTCTACCAAAAATCACAAATTAAATTTTAAATGTATACCTATAACATTGATAAACTAAAAACAATAATTACATTAAAAATATCAGCAAATCAATTAAATGTCATATAACCATAATTAATAATACAATAGGTAATAATAACAATTCATAAAAATACGACTTTTTCATTTGTCAAAAAAAAAATATATTTTTTTGACAAATGAAAAGTTATGTTAAAAGCATAATTACAAAACAATATATTTAGCTCGATGCACTCCTTCACCATATTATACTACTTTGCAAATCTATTTATATTTGTCACTCTACAGGCTCAAACCAATGAACCGATTTTGCTGAAATTTGGTTTGGAGGTACTTTGAGTCCCGGGAAACGACATAATATTAGGATATTTAACAACCCGGAAAAAAGTACGGTTCTCGCACGATAAACAAATTTTGGTGCAAAAAATTGCGGGCATCATCTAGTATTTTATAAAAAACATGTTGTTCATTATACGGAATAGATATAGCAACCAAGTATACCGCCATTCACTAGTGACTACTTACTGCAGATTCTATAACTGTGTACAAATCAGTATTTTTTTCTCAACTACTTTAATTGACGTAGCTTTCCGCTTTGTACAACGACGCGTAGCTCGTAGAGGGCATCTCGCATTGTACGTTTACAATAACTGTAGATTTAAAGGCGTCTAGAAAGTAGAAGCTACACTATACAACGTCCGTACAAGTTTCTGGGGGATGTTCTCTAATGGTAGTTTAAAAATTTCATTTTTAAGTTATTAAATATTAATACATCTTTCGGTGGGTCGTTGCTGTTATGATAGGTGATGGTAATTTTTATTAAAATATTAAGTAACAACCAGATTACTACTTTTCGTGACTCGTCCTATTGGAACGAAGTTTCTTATCGCGCGTTCGGCGTAAATCTGAAGGCTAGACAGAACGATATTTGACCTTGATTTGACACTTTTTTATTAGTACCTGCATGTTAGATTCAGAGGGATTTGATAGTAAGTATCTCTGTACGTCAACTAAATGGCGTTTTTTTTTAAATAAACAGCACTACTAACGTGTTGTTAGTATTCCTGGGCGTCAATAAATGGCGTTTTTTATAATAATTTTTGATTGTATAATGTATAATGGTTTTTTGAACAAAAAAATAACTTCGTTCCATTCGGGTGTCCCTTGACACCTCTCAAGTTTTTTTATTTTTAATTTTAGTCTTATCTTAAATAAAGACGCATAACCACTACTATAGCAATTCGCAAAAAAGTAACAAACAAATTACAGAACCTTTTCCTTTTTAACATTAGTGTGCTCTAAAAAAAATAAGTTAAAATACAAAAATATTTGGCACACACGATCAATCGTCCTCACATACTCCTCACTCGCACCTCCTAAAACTTGGCCACTCTATTTAATTAAGAAACCCCTGAGGCCTGCTGAAATTGATTCGAGCAAAGAATACCAAACTATAAGATGTTTTCTTTGCTAATAGAATGACAAACATCCGATGGGGGGATCGCTTGTCATCTGTCAGGATCCCTTTTTCACTCAGCGCCTTCGTTTTCAAGGAAAGTGTTGTAAGTAAAAACACATTATTTTTTCACAAATCGCTTGCACACTATGACGAAAATTGGGGTAAAAAATTAATAATAAATACTTAAGTGAATGATAATTATTTAGGTACTAGTTCATGAGTAAGTAGATATTTTAATCTTATTATGTTTTTCATAATACTTAGAATAATTCTAAGTATTATGAATTTACTTAATTATTAAGTAATTTATGCATTGTTTTTATGTCAATAGTTTTGCAATATTTTATTAACCAATCAAAAATTATTATTATTTGAATAATCAACACTTTCTTGCAAAATTTTAAGACATTTTTTTTATGAAATAAGGGGGCAAACGAGCAAACGGGTCACCTGATGGAAAGCAACTTCCGTCGCCCATGGACACTCGCAGCATCAGAAGAGCTGCAGGTGCGTTGCCGACCTTTTAAGAAGGAATAGGATAATAGGGGAGGGTAGGGATGGGAAGGGAATAGGGGAGGGTAGGGAAGGGAATAGGGTAGGGGATTGGACCTCCAGTAAACTCACTCATTCGGCGAAACACAGCGCAAGCGCTGTTTCACGCCGGTTTTCTGTGAGAAGGTGGTATTTCTCCGGTCGAGCCGGCCCATTCGTGCCGAAGCATGGCTCTCCCATGTATATTTTGTTATAATTACTACTATGATTGCATATTTTAGTTTTTCGACTTCTGTTTTGCCAAAATGTACTTACTCATCTCATCACTTTGTTGATGTAACTAATTGAAAGCCAATTCCAAACAATTTATCTGGGGAAGCTTCGTGGAAATGATATCTGTTATATTTCGTACAATAAATTTTTTCTGGATATAGGAATTAGGAATAGTACAGTTAGAAAATACATAGTAAATCTCTTATTTATAAGAATGAACTGTTAGTAAGACTATTGGACCTTTCTTTTTGTTCTTCATTTCGAACATTGCTTTTTCAATTGAAAACTGTATTGGGTTGGCAATTATATAATTGCGTATTTTATATTTTGCAGATGGCTTCAGTTGAATTTTTAGGTTTGCAGGCGTGGTATAATTAATGTAAAACACAGTGTGCTATTTAATAGCTGGTAATTCAGTTGTAAGTTAAAATTTTTTTTTTTTTATCGGTTGCGATTTTTCGTTGAAAAATGAAAAATTAAAAGGAACATTTTCCTCCTATTTTAAGTCAATACGTTATAGAATAAAGTTTCATGGGAGAGCCATGCTTCGGCACGAATGGGCCGGCTCAACCGGAGAAGTGCCACGTTCTCACAGAAAACCGGCGTGAAACAGCTCTTGCGCTATGTTTCGCCGAGTGAGCGAGTTTACCGGAGACCCAATCCACTACCCTATTCCCGTCCCTACCCTCCCCTATTACCCTATTCCCTCTTAAAAGGTCGGCAACGCACCTGCAACGCTTCTGATGCTGCGAGTGTCCATGGGTGACGGAAGTTGCTTTCCATCAGGTGACCCGTTTGTTCGTTTGCCCCCTTATTTCATAAAAAAAGAAAAAAAAATTAGTACCAAGAAAAAATTGTCTTTGATTTTCTAAAAAAAATCACAAATATTTACTTGCCAACCTATTATATTATTTATTGGCTTGTAGTGATTTAAATTCGTACTATTTCCTCATAAAAACAAAATTATTATGATAAATGAAACAGGAACGAAATTTAATAGTTATGATGTTACGTGCCTCCGGTAAGCGTTACTAAATTCTATAAAGTTATGGCAGCAAATTTTCACGTGACTTAATAAACTCACGTTTTCTTGTTTGTATTTGTACAAGAACGATAACGGTGTTTATAAATCAGGCAGTAATGTTTAAGTGTGTCGTTTATTTCATTCATAGAATGAAAATATTGCCGTAGGAAGAAGAACTTCCTGTGGAAGAACTAGGGATGTTTGATTATATTATTATTCATCATGAATATGGCGTATGATAAGCTAGTTACTTGTATTTTGAAAGAGTATTTGAAGGTTTTTAAATACAAAATCTATTATTATATATATAAAACTCAAAGGTGACTGACTGACTGATTGACATAGTGATCTATCAACGCACAGCCCAAACCACTGGACGGATCGGGCTGAAATTTGGCATGCAGGTAGATGTTATGACGTAGGCATACGCTAAAAAAGGATTTTGATAAATTCCAACCCCAAGGGGATCAAAAAGGGAATAAAAGTTTGTATATAATAATACTTCTTAACGCGAGCGAAACCGCAGGCAAATGCTCGTAATACATAAACATGAAATAACAACATGGACAAATATAAAATATTATATTAATTGTACACAAATTAAAAATAATATAAAATTCATAATATAATTGCAGTTCACCGTGTAAAAACAAACACAACAGCGAAATAGTAATTTTATCTAATCTGAAACTAACTACCAGTATGTAAATAGTACGAGTATTTGTTGTATTTAACACCTAGAAGTCGAGGCAACTGTTTGTGCGTTCTAATAATATATTTTGCATTAAGAGTGAAAAGAAAAAGGTAAGTTAACTTTTCTTTGATCCAAAGATATTAATTTATTTTTAATTATTAAAAAAAGCTACACCCTTTCGTATAAAAATACACTCTATGTTATTTATTGTCTATCAAGCGGCTTTTCCAACGGATCCGAGGAAGAAAAAATCGGCCAAGTATGAGATGGACTCGCACACGAATAGTTCCGTGCCACATTAGAGCAAAAATAGGCTGAAAGTTGTGTTTTTCTATGGGAGCCACTCTTAATTATTTCATTTATTTGAATTCATACATGGAAGTAAATTCAGACATCGAAGTTTTGGTACTTAATAGGGTTCTGTTTTTACCCTAAAAGTATAGAGTAAAACATAATATTAATTTTGTTTACTTTTATAGTAATTTATATACAGTGTGTAACAAAAATAAGTGATAATACTTTAGAGTGTGTACGTGTTCCTTGTAGAGAATTCCCTGTGAAAGTAGCAGCTCTGAAAGAAGTTTTTTTTTTCACTTTTGTATGGGCAAGGGCCCGAGCGTCACGAGTTTCCCCATATAAAAGTGAAAAAAAATTTTGGTCTTTCAGCGCTGCTACTTTCACAGTGAACTCTCTACAAGGAACACGTACACACCCTAAAGTATTATCACTTATTTTTGTTACACCCTGTATAAGGGACGATATTGTCATATAGATTTTAATGTTTCAGGTAACACAATGACAGAAAAGAAGAAGAAATGGCATAACTATCTTTACACGGTTACGAAATTGAGCAAACATGAGCTTATTCATAAAACACAAACTACGTCAGTCCAGCCTGGGATATATTATCCGAAAAATTGTGAGTAATTAGGAAAAAGCTAATGTCATGCATTACAAGATCTGTCAAAAAATACCTTGCAAACATATATATAAGGATCGAACTACATCTAGATTTGAATGATGATTATGATTATGTTATTATTTTTATGGTTTATAAACAAAAATTAGATTGTACATTATAATATATTTTTAGTTATTCGATTCAAACAAATATTGACGAAGTCGGTTGTTTTTCTCTTTTTTAGGGTTCCGTACCCAAAGGGTAAAAACGGGACCTTATTACTCAGACTTCGATGTCTGTCCGTATGTCTGTCCGTCTGTCTATCCGTCAGTTTATCTGTCTGTCTGTCTGTCTGTCTCCAGGCTGTGACTCAAGAGTGGTAATGGCTAAACTCTAGACCTAGAGAGTTGTCACAGTTTATGTATATCTGTTGCTGCTATAACAACAAATACTAAAAACAAAATAAAATTTATATTTAAGGGGGGCTCCCATACAACAAACTTATTTTTTTTTGTCTTTTTTGCTTGTAATCAATAAGGCAACATCTAGGCACTTAAATTTTTCACAAAATGTTCAATTTTATTATCTGTAATTTAATAATTACTAAACAAAATTAAGTGGGGCTCCCATACAAAAAACACATTTTTTCTACTCTCGCTCTATAACGGTACGGAACCCTTCGTGGGCGAGTTCGACTCCCACATTGGCTTTTTTCTCTTTAATGTCTGTTTACTGCAATGTTTGTGTATAAACAAAAAAAAATGTTAATGTATTTTAATTAATTTTATTAACGTTTTAAGGTATTACTTATCCAGATGATATCAACAAGAAATATCGTAGAACTGTTTACAAAAACGGTGAATTTAACATCGAGCAAAAACGTAAGGCCGGCCATAAAATTTCTAA
Source organism: Aricia agestis (assembly GCF_905147365.1). NCBI lineage: Eukaryota > Metazoa > Arthropoda > Insecta > Lepidoptera > Lycaenidae > Aricia > Aricia agestis. The sequence goes on from NC_056409.1 coordinate 11,311,714, forward strand.
TTATTTTCTACGACTAGTCGAAACGAGATGGCGTTGGACGCTAATGAATATTTTCTGCGCTTTCATCTCCGTGTGGCTGTTTTTTGCTGTGATCTACTGGATCATATCTCTCAACCACGGTGACTTTAATAGGAAAAATATCCGTCCAAATGGAACTGAATTCACACCCTGTATCAAACACATGTATAGTTTTACATCGGCCTTTTTGTTCAGCATAGAAATTCAATCTACCGTGGCGTATGGCCGGAGATCGGTTACTCTAGAATGTCCGGAGACTATAATAGCTATGTGTTTCCAGTGTATCGTGAGCTCAGTTTTCCAGTCCATAATGATCGGGATTTTATTCGCGAAACTAACGAGGCCGATACGGCGAACGAAGACGATCTTATTCAGCAGGAGCGCCGTCATAAATTTGAGGAATGACCGATTCTGTTTGATCTTCCGAGTCGGAGATATAAGGAAGTCTAAAATAATAAACATCAAACCGAACGCGTATATCGTAAGATTTAAAACTGAATACGACGAATTAAAGAATTTCGAACAAATCGAGATAAAACTTGAGATAGACGAGTGTGAGTCCACATTTTTTCTGTGGCCCGTCACCGTTGTTCACGTTATTGATGAAACGAGTCCCTTCTATGGACTATCTGCGCCAGATTTACTATGCTGTGAGTTGGAGATTTTAGTCGTATTAGAAGGTATGATCGAGTCTACTGGACAACCGGTGCAGGCGAGGACGAGCTACACCGAAAATGATGTTTTGTGGGGCCATAGATTTTCGTCTATGGTCACTTACTCGTACGAAAAGGGTATTTACGATGTCGACTTTTCAAAGCTATCAGAAATTCATGAAATCGATACTCCATTGTGCTCTGCGCGTGAGTACGACTCCATTTTGACAACGATAAATGGTGATTGTGAGTAAATGATGATGGAAACAGTAATATATACAAAAAAAATATAACGAGTTGGAAGAAATTAATTCAAAATTGAGATATTTCTGCCAGTAAATGATAAAAAATCTCAGCAATTGAACGAAGTTATAAATGAATAAATGTACTAATCACTCTTTGTAACTCTGTCAAATTATATTAGCTAGTAAAATGTGTTAATTAAATGAACGGTCGTACTGCTACTGAGTCTGTTATACAGATTGGCATCGGATGGTTTCAATTTGCACTTTGAGGTAGAGCCTGTCTTGTTTCCCTGATTCCCTGAGGCTTTAGAATCTTCAACTTCCAAAGTAATAATGTTCGTTGTTTGGTGATTGACTTATTTTAATTAAATCTCTTCTGTGAATTGTTAGTCGTGATCTATTAATAGGCATGTTAAGTTGCTATCTTCACTTAAATATTGTGCTTTGTTTTCGTGTTTATTTTACTTCGCTAATTATTGTTTGCTTCAAATCTATACATAGCTTTGATATTGTAGCATGTTGTTTTATTTTTTTAACGTGAAATTGATAATTCTAAAGATAAAATAGACAAATAATAATTAAAATAGATGGAAAAGTATTTTTCACGACTACTGGAAAAATTATTTTTCAGACTAAATGATTAACTTTTAAAGAGAAGAAGTATTATAACATAATACTTAGATATAAAAAAAATTATAATATTGTAATTACTACACAGAACCACGAATCACAAGCGTCATGCAAAATGAAATTGGTCTTACGAGACACAATATACAAGAGCATCTGGTATCCGTACACAAAAGTTCAAGGATTCAATTATAAGGACCCTTTCTTATTCATATGCAAGTTCAAAAGGGCGAAGCGTTCGTGCAGCAGAATGTTCTCGCACTCCATTCAAATAAAAGTCTCGCTCGAAACGAAACCAAATTAGATACTTGTAACATACACTATGTTATGCAAAGGTTGTTTGTAATTTTTCCCTTTTTCATGGGGTAACGAAATTTAAGAATCTTTTATTTCTGTGCGAAATGAAGTAAATGTTATTAGCGCGCAGAAGTTAAGTAAGCAGCTCGTTCTGACTTCTGAGATAACTCGACTATGAAAGCAGCAAAAATAATTTCTGTGAGTTATCGTCGAAATATTTTTTGATTATTGTTCAAATTATATTTTTAATATGAATTATTAATTGTAACAGTTTATAATTTTGCAAAGAGAATGTATTTTCTTTATTCTGCAAAATACAATTGTTATTGCTACCGATTTCATATTATACATTGCGCATTATCATACAAGCTATACTTTCATTTTAAGTAAAATACTCTTCCAATATTCACATGCCCAGAAAGCGATATTACTACTAGTAATAAATAAAAATACAAGCCTTCTTGATAAGGGCAAGATCCACGATGAAGTCTTGAGGAAAAGCGCTTGGGTATACGCACCCCATACAAACAAGGGTCAGATGGAATTGATAAAATATATACCAGAATAGTTATTTATTCTTAACACATTCTATGGTTTAATATAAACTAGATGTTCTGCGTGGCTCCGCCCGCGTAAATTAGGAATTTTACGGAAACCGTACATTTTCCCGCAAAAAATAGCTTATATCCCTTCGAGCCTTCATGTGGTCTACTCTATATCTGAGCCAAATAACATAAAAATTGCTGCAGTAGTTCGTGATGTTTACATCATGAACACACACACACATCGCTTTCTAATAATTTTCCCCGTTTTGTCCACATTTTCCTCAGTTTCTTCGATCCCATTAGTCTTAGCGTGATATTAGTCAACCTCACCAATCAACCAAGCCTTCCTTGTAGCTAGTAAATGAGCTATTTAACACTGAAAGATTTTTTTTAATCAGACCAGTAGTTCCTGAGATTAGCGCGTTCAATCAAACAAACTCTTCAGGTTTATAATATTAGTATAGATTTTTTTAATCGCTTGACAAACTCGAGCTTCGAAGTCGAGTAAGAAAAGTACCAATAATGGGGTCATAATAGGCTCATACTCATGGGACGATGGTATAACATGGTAGTGATGAGGAATGTAATTTGCATAGTAGCATAATATGCTATCCGTTCTTAAAATAACGCCGAAACTCCCAAACTTGTATATTTAAAGAATCAGAAGTTCTCTCAGCAACTTCCGAATTTTAAAGATCTTTATAACAATAAAAATAACTTTATTTTCTAATGATATCCATCCCATTTTTAAGCGACTTCAAAAAAAGGAGGTTATTTCCACCCAAATCTAGTTTTTTTTTCCAGATAAATTCTCCTGCTTTCACTCACAAAATTAAAAATATACTTGACGTGATTTATTATTAGTTCGTATCACAAATAATTTCTAAAGTCATAAAAGTATTCCCAACTGATAAGACGCTGAACACTAAAGTTATAACAGGGTAGATGATAAAGCTCAATTAATTACCGAAAGTTTAGACTATGTTTCAGAATTAACTATCGGCCTCCTGACGAAAGCTAGGCTTAGGGCTGTCAGGTCTTAAAACCCGAAGAGATCTGTATTCTGCTATTTGATCCAACATCCTACTTCGCTCCAATCAAGATTCAAACGTCAATTAAATATCCATCGTTTGAGATTTTTAAACCTAGCGCATGAAAAATCGTGCGATCGGTATAATATTATGGCTGACAATGATGGGGTCCGCAGGATCTGACGTATGTTTCATAATATAATAATAATAAAATGTATTTAAAAAAGAAAAGCATTCATTCTAATAGACTTTCATTCGAATGAATCATTATTCCCTGATGTTATATACGATTTTAATTCATAAGCTTGATGACAAATATAAAAACAAGAGATGGAAGCAACAACAGCGATCAGGCCGGGTAAAGGTCGTTAGAGCGCACAAAAGCAATATTGTACGTGATCTCTCTCAACGTGTCTTCGGTACCTGATTAAACGTGGACAAGAGAAAAGATGCAAACGCTTCAGAATAACCCCGTCTCGGTTTAGATATAAATATTTATTATATTTTGTTTATAACATTATTACAGACTCGGCTGATTTTGTGACGTGATTGAATTAACCGGAAGTCTTCCATATTAAACCCGTCTTATCTACAAATTCATATAATTTTATTACGTCAGGTCATCTGTTAATATATTATTACTAGGGACCCGCCCCGGCTTCGCACGGGTATAAATAAATAGCCACTGAAGGAATGATTAAAATCGATTCAGCAGTTTTGATTTAAGTATATCTATGTATTAATACGTGAGCCAAAAACTTTGTATTCCTTTGGACGAAAAACGGGGAAACGTAGTGATATAGAATATAGATATTCATGCGTAAGCCACATTGTATTTCCCTGAAGATTGCGCTTCAAAACCCTTTGATTCTCCTGTTGCAGCAAATTAGAAACTTCTTAAAAGTGTGTAACACAAGAAATCACTTACACAATTACGCTTGCAAAACTCTTCGAAAAATGTACACTGGTAGCACAAAAACTTCTTCAAATTCTTTGTATTAATATGTTCTACGAATAAATTGCGGAAACTTCAAGCGGCATCATGATTGACTTATATAATATACTACTAATGTAAGTTATATTTTTATCCAATCAAAATATTATAATATAGAATTATGCCTGTTGCCAGTTACATGGAGCTGCCGCCGCTAAAGCCGATATCAAATTTGATGACAATTTGCACGTAATTATAACTTTATACGATTTTCAATGCAAACACACGAAACTTCGCATTCCTTGTTTTAACATGTAATGTTATTTCGGGATTAATTAAAATTTTCAATACTACCTATACACCCAGCAACAATAAAACGAGCATGACATATTAACAATTGTAATTGTATAATTTTGCTTCGCTATAAACATTGTACCTTTGAAAGCGAAAGAAGATTGAAACATTTAAATTATTATACTTAAAAAGAATTAAATTTTTGTTAATAAAATAATAAAACAGAAAAATAATTATTTATTTTACTGTATTAGAATTAGAGCCATTGTTTTATTTATAAATAACAAGACATTCTTTGCCTGTTTGCTACCTTAGTCATTAAAATAAACTATCCACAAGACAATACTTTATACGCAATATAATAATACTTAATAGCCTACCTACTACGGTTATAATATTATATTTACATATAAGTACCTACATTGCAAGGTAAAAATAGTAAAATTTTATGTTATTACGCAAAACGGGGCTACCGCTTTGTTCCTCCCACTAAAAGTTCCAAATGATGTGTTTTAATGTGTTGTAACAGTTACTGAGTACAGTCAAAATGTGGAGTTATAAGTTTTAAGTAGAAATAAGCGGTTTGGGCTCGCAGCATCTCGGAGGTTGTGATAACAGAATGAAACAGCAGCTAGATTCTACCTCAAGATACAAGAGTAAAGCGACTTTCTACGTAAAAGGTATTTTTGTATCATGCAAAATTGTAGGAAGCCCTAAAATATGAAGTAATGTAAGTTCGAACTGTTCTATTATAAATAATTAATCTCTTGTTCTCTTGTATGTCTATATTCTATCTTTAGATTCAAATGAAAAAATGAAAACAAATTCTTCTTCAAACTTTATTGTGCAGAATTCCAAACAAAAGTTTTACTTTCTTTAATATAAGGATATCGATTTCTTGCCAAATCAATTAAAAGACGGAATTTATATTATGAGTTGGATGCATGAACTTAAAAATAGATTTTTATAAAATATAGACCTACGAGTATGTTTATGAGAACAGTCCTCTATTTGATAATAAAGGACAGTAATACGTATCTAAAAAAAATCTATTGATAGGTAATATGAGACTAACTTTAGAAGGCTGCAATTTATTTTGCAATTGTTTCGGATGAATAGCAATCGAACCCATCACGCAATGGTAACTTTTTGAATGTGCCAATAACATGCTTTGAATTGCTGCGTTAGTGTGAATTGTACTGGAATGGACTTCACTAATGGCGATGGTATGACTATATTTCATTCGACATGTTCTTTAAAGCAAGAACATTTTACTTCTGAATCGTACAATGTTGAGTTAGATGACAGAAAGATAAAAGAAACGTCGAGCCCCGGATAAACTATTTATTGTCTTTACAAAACACAATTCATTAGTTCCGCATACGGAGGTTAGAGAGAGACTAATTATAAAACACATAACGAAAGTAGTTAACACGTAACACAAGTTAATAATGCAAGTATGCACTTATATGTGGTCCCTACATCATCCTCCCTCCTAGTAAAAAAAAAAATAACATCATTCATCAATCAACAATTTGTTAATTTATTATTATCAATAGCAAAATTTTAATTGATTGATTTTTATTTAATTGACAGACCAGATGTTAATTCTGCGACAAACTTTACACAATCAGATTGTAACATATTGTATTTAGTTACTAAAATAATAAAATATTAAATCACTGCTTGCTCACTTGCATATTCAACCTTGCTAATAAAAATATAAAATAAAAATACCGAAAAATATTATGATCTACGTAGCAACGAGACCACATCTTATACACATCCTTGCTGCATCGCGTGCATGGAGGGTTGCGGCGCGGCGGGAGTAGGGGCGTGCACCACCTGGACATTGGGGAGCACGCCGCTGGCCTGCATCTCCTTGCAAAGCCAGCTCCGGGCCCGGCGGTGGCATTGTGTACGAATGCCATAGAGCAGGGCGCCGACGATGATAACCGCCAAGAATATCAAAACCAAGACCATAGTTCCACATACGGAGGTTAGAAAGAGACTAATTATAAAACACATAACGAAAGTAGTTAACACGTAACACAAGTTAATAATGCAAGTATGCACTTATGTGTGGTCCCTACATACAATAACGTCAAACGCTATTGCTTATAATTTGTTACCCTCACTAACATTACCAGCTGAAACTCGCCAAAGTGATTTCGACTCTGAAGTCTTCCAGCGAAAATAACAGCGTGGCAAACTATAATTATCGTATTGTTATATTTCTACTCTGTGGGTCGCTTGGTGGAAGGGAAATTTCATTATTTTTCAATATGAATACGACATAAATCATTTATAATTTTTATGACTTACTCCGATTCTGCTATTTTAGTCCAATGATATGCCTCATATTTTGAGCGTTTTGATCGTTTTTAACAACAAATGGAACGCGGGGTAGGTATGAGAAGTTTATTTTGCAGTTTGATATTATAATCCAGACTGGATCGAAGGCGTATAACTCTGTATAGTTAACACACATTTATAATATATTATTATATACTTAATAATACTTATTATATTTTACCAAGGACTCCAAGACCTTGCGGGTAGGCATGTCTTTATACGCGTAGTGAGAGCTAGAACTCCTAAAAATTTGGAGAGGCAACCTATATTTCAAAATATTGCATGTAAAAGTTTGCAATCGAATGCAAAGTTTTGAAATAGAATACCGAATGAAACTGTCGATTAAAATGCCTTCATAACGCCCAACGTATTTGATAACATAGGATTTGACAGTTTTTGTGGCGGTAGTGTCAGTAATAGAGAATAGTTTCATATTGTAGATGGAACAGTTGGCTTAGATTGGAATTCGGTGTTTCGTTAAAAAAACTTTCTCATATTTTCGTTTTCCGCTTGAAACTTTCGAGATAATCATAATCATAATCATAATCATTTATTTATTGCGAATTTAGGTTACATAGATGTTATATTACAGTAATTGAGTACCTCTAAATTCCGCCAGAGCATGCAATATTACATCATTCCTACATAATATCAACTTACTGGACATAATTATACAAGTCTTATTTAATAAACATTAATTATAATATTGATAATAAAACCAATATTATTTAAAAAATACAAACATGATTTTTAGGATTAGTACATTAAAATATTTGCATACGCTAATAAAACAAACAAATCAGTAATAGAGATGCAATTCATTAAACAGTATAAATTCATTAAAATAGCAATGTGGACTAAAACATTAATTCATTTGATTTAATAAAATATAATACTAAATTGGATTAATATAAAATTGTATATAAGTATATAAAATTTATGTAAATACAAATAATAATTTCAATAAAATACTTAATTTAAATAATTTGGTCAACGAGAATATAACAGCACATTTACAAAATTAGCTAAACTTGTCAGTAAAAAATTCATTTATGCTATAGTAACATTTTTGCTGTAGTAGTTTCTTAAGCCGTATTTTATAAAGCCTAGTATTAAGTGCTTTTAGATTTTTTGGAATTTTGTTATATATTTTGGGAGCCATGCAAAATAAACTTTTTGACGTGAGTTCCGTTTTACATGGTTCTAAACATAATTTTTCATCATCACGTCTGTTTCTGCTCATAAATTCAGATTTTTTAAGAAATAAATTAGGATTGCACTTTACAAAATTTGCGACTTCTAGAATGTATAAGCACGGTAGTGTAAGAATTTTGTATTTGTCAAATAGAGGTTTGCAGCATTCAGTTTTTTTTTAATTTAAACATTGCTCGTAAGCACCGTTTTTGTACTTTAAATAGTACATCTGTATCAGTGGAATTGCCCCAAAAAATAATTCCGTATCTGAGTGATGATTCCACCAAACCATAGTATGCTGATAATTTATGTAATGCAAAAGTTATACTACTAATTCGTTTTGCCAATTTTTGAATGTGGTCTTTCCACTTAAGCCTTTGGTCAATTACTATACCTAAAAATTGCGTAGAATCTACTTGTCTAATCATACTGTCATTATATTTTACATTAATGTCAGATGAAATTCGTGGTCTTTGATTAAAATGCATTATACATGTTTTGTTTAGATTAATTAATAAGTTATTATCATTGAGCCATTTAATTACATTTCCTAATACATTATTTATTTCTATTACATAATTATTTTTGTCAATATTGTAAAATATAGTTATTGTTATGTCATCAGCAAATAACGTCAGAGGATAAGGAATTGAGTACGGTATGTCATTAATATATAAAATAAAAAGCATCGGCCCCAAAACACTTCCCTGTGGGACACCGTATTGAAATATTCGTCTATTCAATTTTTAATTTAATTCCATTTTAGTTTTATGATCTATTCTGCTTATTACTGTAATTTGACGTCTATCTTTTAGATATGAGATGATTAGTTGTATTATATTGCCCCTTATGCCATAGGCTTCTAGGTTTTTTATCAATATATTGTGGTCAACGTAGTCAAATGCCTGGGTCATGTCACAGTATATTGCGCATACAGGCTTTCTTTTGTCAACTTGACACATAATGTTTTTCAAAAAATCAAATATAGCTATGTTTATGTTCTTGTTTCTACGAAAGCCTTTTTGCTCATTACAAAGGATACCTTTTTTTTCTAAATACGAGTAAATTTCATCATATATATACTTTTCAAATATTTTAGAGAAAATTGAAATTAATTCAATAGGTCTGTAGTGTTCTAATAACTCCTTATTGTCCTTTTTTAGCAGGGGTTTTATGATAGTGGTTTTTAGATCATCTGGATATTCACCAGTTGTTATACTTAAGTTAATTATGTGGCTTAGATGGGTACATATTTCCTTATTAACAGCTTTTATGATTTTTGTTGAGACACTATCAAAGCCGACACTGTTGGTATTCTTAAGATTTTTTATGATTTTATATATTTGCTGCGGGGTAGATGATCCCATAAACATAGATTTGATAAACTAATGATTAATATATTTGGTTGTATTGGCACCTTTACATGCATTAGACAAAGGTGTGACCTTATCAATAAAGTAATTGTTAAATAAGTTCGCAATTCTTATTGGATCGTTAACATATTCATTCAAGCCAGTTTTTATTTATGTTATAGTTTGTTTAGGTAAGTTAAATCTAGTTTTATTTATAAGTTGCCAAATTGTTTTTGATTTTTTAGTCGCTATTTGTATTTTATAATTATTTTGAGACCGTTTTGTGAGCTTAATTATTTTTTGTAATAGCTTAGAATACTTTTCAAACTTCGTTTTAATTTGGTTATTAGGATTGGTTATTATATCCCAAAGCATTTTTCCCTTTTTTTTACTACATACTCGTATCCTAATTCCGCGCGAAATCCACCTCGGTTTACTAATAACTTTAACGGTAACCCTGTGTAGAGGGAAACAGAGGTCATAAAACAATTTAAAATATTCTAAAAAGTAATTGTAAGCCAAAGATGAGTTAGTCAAATTATACATATCAGGGAATGAGAAGTTTTCAATGCACATTTTAAATTTTTTAATATTATCATTACTGTAGCCTCTTATTTGCTTGTGCCAGAATTGTTGTTTTAATTTTTTTCTTTATTGGTATTCTCAATATCTGTGCCATATGATCCGATAAGCCCAACTCTAGCACATCCGTTTTGCATTTACCTTTAAAGTTATGAGCAATATTATCTATGCAAGTTTGACTGGCTAATCGTGCTGGTTCTTTAAATGCCAGTTTAATGTTATAATTCAATAGTAAATATTGAAATTCCGAAGTAATAGTGTTTGTTTTTAATATATCAATGTTGAAATGTAATGGTTGTTTAACAGTTTTTACAATATTTTTATCAGGCTTGTTTGCTATCTTGCTAGTTTGATTTTTATGAGATAATAGGTCTTTTACTGGAGATTTTGAACCATTGTCAGTCTTCTTCTTATTTATTTTTTTAACTTTTATCGCTATTTCTTTTTGATTTTAATTCATTGTTTTCTTTTGCTAAAATATCGATTTAGTTACGGGCTTCTTTCAGTTCATTTTCAAGTGCTAGTATACGATCTCGCAATTATTGGTTCACACTAATCTCATTACTATCATCATCGGATATATCCGGAATACTGCATACACTATCGTTATTTTGCAACGATACGTTATCATCGTCGCTTGGATTCGACGTACTCAGTTTTGTGCGACCTTTACGAAATATTATATTATCAAGAAAGTTCATTTTAAATTTATTGTCTTTCTGGAAGCCCTTAGCAGTAGTAGTTAAGCAGAAATAATATGAAAAAAGTCCGAGCGGGTCCGCTTGGTCTCGAACCGGTGTCTCTCGGGATCACCCTACTTAGCTTTGGCTCGTGCCGCTACACCAATGATCCGCCGACGCCGAATTTTATTATATTATGTTATGTAGTATCAAGACGTCACAATGTTTACAAATTGCTCATTTATTTTTTCTCTACCGTCAATATATAAATATCGTAAATTAGCAACGTTCACTTTGTGTTAAATTCACTTTGGTCATATTATTTAGACGTTTTGAGTTATTAAAGTTATGATAAAACACATATTATTAATTTTGCACTCATAAGTTTTAGTTCTATATTATTAATTTTGGTAAAACTTAGACAAAGTGTTCACAGAATGATTTCACTGTTTTGACGCACATACACCAAATTGTTCTTAGATAACGTTTTCCCTTGGTTATTAGGATATATTCCACACTTTGAATATATCCTAATAACCCACGTTAAATTGGGTATTATTTATATTTATGAGATTAAATTTTCGCGGAGACGATGTTAACGTTACAGCTGACAGCTATAACGTTAACATCGTCTCTATAATATATAGAAGTTGCACGAATAAATTAATGTAGTGACGATGGAGAAAAACTTACTCTTTAATTATATTGGGAAATTGGCGTATTTACCTTTTTTTAGGCCCGTATTTTTAGTCAGTACTTAAGATGCGACCCGGTCTCAAGACGCGGTTCGGCTCTGTGGTTGGTCCAAATTGTGACAGCCAACCAATCACAGAGCCTGAACCGTGTCTTGAGACCGAGATGCATCTTGAGTACTGACCAAAAATACGGGCCTTAAAAACATCTTCTTAAGTATTTTCATACTTAAATAACGTTTTAATTTTCCGTTTAAATTTATATCGTAGATTAAAAACTCCGTTACCGTATACCTAATAGGATACGAGTACGTAATACGTCTTAAACATCAATATGTATACCAAATTAACGTGGAGAGCGAACCACAACACCATAAATTCATAAACGAAACCGCACACGGTAGGTAAAATATGTTACGTTATTTGTAAGCCGCGTTTAGGTGCCTATAAATGGGCGTAGCCAGGATTCTATATAGGTCTTTAGGGGAGGGGGAGGCGGGGGGCCGATTATGATAATCCTAAACTTCGAATTCGTGATTTTTAACAAAATATGAGTATCTCACAATAGTATTGAAGGTGAGCGAACTGGGATCGAATGCCTCCTCTCTCATCCAGCAACTCTCTCCGTTTCACTCTTGGAGGTATGAAACTAGTGAGCATTTCAGCGACTGATTGCTTCTGTAGGGGGGGGGGGGGGGCGCAGCTGCCCCCCACTGCTCGTACCTCGCTACGCCCATGTGCCTATCTCATAAAATTTGTTACCGGATTTATGTGTAAGCGAATGCGGTGTAAATCTGAGACTTGCACTCTGCTTCCTATCCGTTGCGACTCGTAAACTCAACGCTAATGCACGTACATCGCACAATGAGCTACTAATGTCGGCAATTCCATTTTTAAAAGTGCCTGTTGAAAAATAATAGCAATGATGCACAGTTGAATAACTTCTATGAATGTAACATTATCGTTTATCAAAGTTTGGATGACTTGAATTAATGGAAATTGCTTTTATTTATCATCTATGTTTTCTTTTTGAGTATGTTCATATCATATTTCTGACTACACATGAGAAGTTGTTACTCAAGATGATATTTTTTGTACAAATTTGTAGTTGTATTTTTATTACGAAGAATATAAAATAACAAGTTCCACTTGAGATCGCATCAACATATAATGCGCTAACATAAAATTAAATAGAAGCAGACCGAAAAGTTTTCTTCGCTCATTGTATCCAGGCATTGGTCGACCACGTACAGATCCCTATCTAAGGGTTTAGTAATACTCCGTAATGCTCTAAGATGCTATAAGAGCAGCAAACAGCTTTTCCTTGTTCGTATTCCAGCATTTATCGCACCGTCATTACTGTTGACACTCCGAGAATATCACGAGAATTTATTTGGTTGTGAGTAGAATATTGCACGTATTTATCGCGATACAAGTGCCTATAGTTAATTAATTATCGTTTTGTATTAATTATCGACAGTTTTGATTATTATCAAGCAATGAGCAAGCTTTCACCTTAAAACATTAGATTTTCGTCTTTTAAAATGAGTTATTAAGTTTGGGAGCAGTGTTATGAATGGTATTTTTAAAACCCCGTACTTGTTCCTAAATGCCTTTCTTATTTTGCTGGTAATTAAAAAAATTGCTTTTTTTCAGAATCCATAATTTTCTTTTCTTTTTCTAGCCTATGCAGTTATACTGCTGGGCAAAAGCCGGGCAAAGGTCTTCCATACTATTACAATTATTAAAAATATTCGAAAGAGTCTTTGTCTGTTGAGCCGATTTTGGTGGGTAAGAAGATACTTTGAGTTCTGGGAAGGGCATAGGATACTTTTAGTCACAGAGAAATATGCGGTTTCGGCGCGATAAGCTTTTAGCGTAACAGAGTTGCAGCGCCATCTAGTCACAAATATATCTAAATACTAGCTGACCCGGCAACGTTGTTTTGCCATATAAATAATTTTTAATAGTGTGAACAACCCTCATTACTTAGGGGTATGAAAAATAGGCGTTGGCCGATTCTCAGACCTACTCAATATGCTCAGAAAATTTCATGAGAATCGGTCAAGTTTGAGTTTCGGAGGAGTATGGGAACGAACATTGTGACACGAGAATTTTATATATAAGATGACGTATTACTCAAAGGTGACTGACTGACTGACTGGCATAATGATCTATCAACGCACAGCCCAAACGATTGGACGGATCGGCCTGAAAGGCATACAAGTAGATGTTATGACGTAGGCATCCGCTAAGAAAGGATTTTGATAATTCTACTCCTAAAGGGATAAAATAGAGGATAAAAGGTTTGTCAATTTTAAACTGATCGGGCTGAGACTTTGATACGTAATTAATAATAAATTACTTCTTAACGCGAGCGAAGCTGCGGGCAAAAGCTAGTTTATTTATAAAGACATCAAAATACATTGTATGAAATATCCTTACCGCCCACAATTTGATTATCATACAGCACTACCGTTTCGTTCTATTTACGAGTGCGGGTAAACTATAGAAATATGATAAAAGGGGACGATAGCGTTCAAACGCTTCACGCTAAAGCATCTTTTCGCAGGGTCCCATATCAAGACGTACAAAATCGACGCTGTTGTACGTAGCCGCTGAAATATGGGCGCAATAAACATCGTACCGGCTCCGTGATCTATACATGTTGCAGGCATGAAAGAAAATGTGTATACTGAATGCTGCCCGCAACTTCGTTTGCGTGGCAATTAGTTTATTCCACGAGACAAAACTCGAGAATGGCTGAATTGATTTGGATGATCTTAGTATTGAAATATTTGTGGGAGTCCGCGGAAGGTGTATATTAGGAGGGAAATACTCGGATATACGACACTATGTCTTACGAGTATATCTTTAAACGAGCAATTCTTGTATATATATATATGTATATATATATATATATATATATATATATATATATATATATATATATATATATATATATATATATGTATATATATATATATATATATATATATATATATATATATATATATATATATATATATATATATATATATATATATATATATATATATATATATAATCTCGGAATCGGCTCCAACGATTTTCATGAAATTTAGTATATAGGGGGTTTCGGGGGCGATAAATCGATCTAGCTAGGAATCATTTTCAGAAAATGTCTTTTTATTCGTCTTTTATCGATAATCGATAAACTGAAAAATATGACTCTTCCTGACAGCTATTGGCGAATAATAATACTATTCTGTTAGCAACAAATTGTTTTAACGACCAGCAGATGGCGTTATTAAGTAACACGAAGTCAATGAGTGTTTGCTATACCGAGCAAAGCTCGGTCATCCAGGTACTTGTTATTTATTACACTTTGCGATACAAAAACTATTGTATGTGCCGCGACATAAATGTGGTTTAAGATTAATAGATAAAGTTTACACTTTATTTTACCAGTGACTTTAGGGTTAAATTAATAAAAATCGTTACAATTGGTTATAAAAAAGAATTAAAAAATAACGCCTCAGGCAAAACATAATTGAATAAGTAATAACAGTCTACTTTATATAATAACACTAGCTGTCCCGGTGAACTTTGTGTCACTTTAAAACCTTCCCTAGACTTCTATGAATATTTTAAGACTAAAATCAGCCCAATCCGTTCAGCCGTTTTCGAGTTTTAGCGCGACTAACACATTTAAAAATCCATTTTTATATATAAGAAGATAATTGTAAAATTATCTAAACCTTATCTTCGGATAATTTTTTTAAAGCCCCATTTTGGGTATTTAACTAATTATTTCTTTATTATGAAGCAGGTCGTACTTTTACAGCAGCATCTACGTTCAATAGATGGAATTGTTGTGTAAGGAAGACGCGATTGTGAATTATTGGGGAGATATCGGGCGGAGATACGTAAGTGCTTTCGCCCATCTGAGGGATTCGATAATAAAACATATCATACGCCGCCACGATATTCTAACGTAGATCCATACTAATATTATAAATGAGAAAGTGTGTCCGTCTGTCTGTTACCTCTTCACACCCAAACTGCTGAACCGATTTCGCTGAAAGGTATGGATACTATGGGGCCCGGGACAGAACATAGGATACTTTTTATTCCGGAAAAATGTAAGGTTCCCGTGCGATAAAGGAATTTTTGCGCAACGAAGTTGCTGGCAACATCTAGTAAATTGCACATTGCGGGCGACTGATTGGGCAATGGCGGCGCGGCATGTCCGCGGACAAAAAGCCCGCCCCGCCCCGTTGTCTGCAAAGCGCCTAATTAACCAAACATCGTGCGTATTCATAAATAGACTATGTTTGGTTCTTAATTATTATTATTCGTGTAGCAATTACCTGAACATAGTATAGTCCTTAATTAGGGCAAGTGAACAGACAAAGTCTTTTGGGTTAAATGTTTTAAGTGTTATAAACTATTTTAAGAAGAAAAAGTATACAATATCCATTTTTTTTTTACTTAAACGCAAATATTTACGCATACATATTGTACGAAATAGTATTTTGTAATGCTCAGATTGGTGTAATTTTTTTATTTTGTATCTATGACTTATACATCAACGGCAAACCTTACAAGACTTGAGCTGCTGATATCGTATATAAAAAAATAAAATAAATCGAGCGTAGTTGGGTACGGCGGTATAGCTCGTGTTTGTGGCCCGCGTAAAACTCCAGCATCCATACACGTGACGTAGTATACAATGTATGTATATTATGTTGATGTACATCATGTATACTGTTTACTGCAACATACAATCAATGATTATAACCATTATAGCCTAACTTGTTAACCCTATAATTACAAAACTATTAAAGACTCTGAAGTAGAAATGGATTACAAAAACATAATTATTTACGTGATATAAAGGCTCGTTTAAAAATATAATATTATTGTCTTTTAGGTAATTTATAATATTATTATCAACGGTGAGCAACTCAAGATATAGCCTGGTCATCGAACATGTAGAATTTTATTCATCCGCTACTTATTTCCTGCACTTACGCCTGCACAGTTTATAAAGAGAGATAGCTTTACTTTTGCAAGAGTGGACAATTTTTATTTAAATCATTTTTATTTCAATATACATTTCACATAACAGGGTTGTACATGCGTTAAAAATATTTTAAATTCGTCACGTTCGGGCGATTTTACGTAACATTACGACGCACGGATAGCGATCATAATATTTATATCTCATTCTGAATTTCAGTGCACGCGAAATAGTATTGAAAAGTTTCCTTATAATGAGGCCGGCGTCAAAGGTGAGTCCCGACCGAGTTGGCGGGTAGATGTAAAAAGTTTAGTCCGGCTAACGCAGCAATAACTAGCTGACCCTGAGGTGCACGTGCTTTGTAAACTTTTCCAATCAGGCTCCGACTACACTTAGTATTTTACATAAACAGGCGCTTTTATATTTCTTTATTTATTCTCACGTTTTAAAGTATAGTTATAGTACTCACGGCATAAGCTTATAGAATATCGAAATAACTAGCTAAATCCCGGCTTTGTGAGGGCTCGGGACGTCACACCTTGACTGACTGATGATGACATATCTACATATAAAAAATTAAATTAGGAATTAATAAAACCCACGCCAAACAACTTTAAAAAGTATTATAATAACTGCCTTTAAGTTCAAATAATTCCTAACTTGTGTAAAGTAATATTTTAGTCCATAATTGTTGTCACGGTGTGTCGGGGGACCGCTAAGTAAATTACAACCTACAACCGCCAAGTCGCTGATTATCTCGATTCAGTTCGCTGTGAATTATTGATCCCTAAACTTGTGAAATCAAACATCTACATTAGCGGTCCCCGACACACCTTGGCAACAATGATGGACTAAAATATTACTTTACACAAGTTAGGAATTATTTGAACTTAAAGGCAGTTATTTCATTACTTTTTAAAGTTGTTTGGCGGGGGTTTTGTTTAATTTCTTAATTTAATTTTATTTCATACTTTTTAAACTTGTATTGCTTTAAATAGTGCAGAATAATTCCTATCAACAGAATCATATTCTCATGATTACCATCTATCCATTCCTTTTCGATGAGGCCGTTAATATGATACCAAAGATGAAACCTCCACTTTGGGTTCATACGAAGCTCGGTTCCTATAGAATCCAGGTGATGCTGCAGCAGCAGCATGTACATATTTACTGTTTATCTACTTCTTACTGGTTGTCGCAATTAAAACGAGCCCAAACACCAAACCTCTGCTCTAAGTTGTAATATCCTATTGATTACCAGGTGATGCTGCAGCACCAGGTCAACTTTCCATTATTATGTGTACACGTATATTGTATATTCACAAATGTCATAAACTAGAATGAAATATAAAACCCATCAAACGACTACAAGTTGCTAACGGCTTTTCATGAACCAGACAAACCCTGATTGTTCAGCACTGAACAGGCTGATGATGATGAATAATAGCTAAGAACACTCTCGATCATGTCAGCTTTCATTAAAAAAAAACTAGATCAAAATCGGTCCACCCGTTTGGATGCCACGATGCCACGGACAGATACACACACAGACAAACAGACAGACAGACAGACAGACAGACCCCTCTTTTTTGTCGGGGTTAAAAAACCTTGACTAACTGATGATAACAGATCTAAATAAAAATAAAAAATACTATGTTAAAGCACAAATCAATAGGCTTGATAGTTTTTCCGTAAAGTGTACCACAAAATGTACCTACACGTTGTGGGATATACTAAGGCTTGCTTCGCTCGCCCTGATAAAAACATTGTAAATCAATAAAAGGTTAATAATGTAAACCAAAAAAGGGTAAGTAAACTTGTATGTGTATGAAAAAAAGCGAAATTTTTCGGTCAAAAACGATCTTTAATTTTTTGCACATGGCTGTTCTGTCTCATTTTATATGACCACTAGCTGATGACGCAGGCAACTCCGTTGCGCCAAAATTTGTTTATCGTGCGGGAACCGTACATTTTTCCGGAATAAAAAGCATCCTATGTCTTTTCCCGGGACTCAAAGTATCTCCATACCTAGCGAAATCGGTTCTGCGGTTCGGGCGTGAAGAGGTAACAGACAGACAGACTTACACGTTTTCGCATATATTAGTATGGATGACGTATTATATATCAATAAATTGTTCTTCTTCAACGTTTTAAAAAAAGGCATCAATCCTATATTATAATTAATTCTCACATAATAATTCGGTCCACTGATATTCACTCCAGAAATATTCCCTCGGGATCATGAATTTATAATAGCGGCTAATAGTTATGTGACCGTCTATATCCGAGCCGGGCTCATACGTCCTGCGTTCATAATTTATATTCTGAGAGCGACAACGGCTACTTCCTTAGGATCTATGTTGCTTTATATTTATGTGATGGTCAAAAATTCGACCATATTACACTGTAATATCATGTTAAGAGCCTTGTAGAAGAATTGCTGACAGTTGGTAGACGGATCTTTACTCATATTATAATAAAAATTCGTATTAAAAAAACTATAAGTGTAAGTACTCACATACGCTTTTGCTCGATCGAGCAATCACGTAGAGTAAAAACCACCGCTCGGGCTTGCGTCCACACATTCAGCATTGCTCGATAGTTTTACTCCAGTTCGAAGAAAATTAGCTACGAATAATAAAAACTAAGGAAGAGACTGTGTCAAAAAATTTGTCAAGCCGGCTTGATTCGAGCCTTCAAACTGGCTCGATGCGAGCCTTCGAGCTGTAAGTTTTGCGGTCCACACGGTGGCTTTTGCTCGATTTCGAATAAAACTATCGAGCAAAACCGTATGTGAGTACTTAGCATAAGAAAGCATTTATTAGGTCAGACATTCAATGAGCGTATCCAGGATGAAAGATTTTATGAGTCCGCTTTCTGCATTTTATTATTTAACTTGAGAGTAGACGTCATAAATGTACACTCACGTCCATATTTTTAACATATGATTACATAGCATTTTTTATTAAAATATTACTTTAGTTTTTGCATTGTCTAGAGAATTGTTTGTATGCACCACAATTTATAATACAACATTTAAATTACAAGACGTTGTCTACATCAACTTCAATTATCGCATATTCTATAACACATAATTTTAAATAAGTGTCAATAAAACATATATCACTTTCATGATTCTCATGAGAGATTAGCATTATTACATTTGAAGATCAGTCGAAATAATGGAAAACATGGTAAAAATTAAATTGCCTACATTTCGCATTATCGTCTCGGAAACAAAAAGCCTGCGCCCGCAAATCAACATGTTATTCGTACATTATTCGTAAAACACGAGGAATTTGAGTGGGAATTGTTTCCGAGTGGAGGTGGGAAGCTATCACCTTGCTCAAACACGTACCTCCAATAAAAGTTATTATCCCCACTTTACCAAAAACACTTGTAACTCGATCCCAACTCGTGAGCACTCGCACCCGTTACAAACGTGTAAGTATTTAAAATAAAAGAAAATTATTCTGTTGAAAGTTGATCTCTAGTCGTATAACACCTGTAGGATAGTTAATTTGACAGCTAGGCCATTCGTAAGTTTTATGGAAACCTCAATTTTAGATGAATACCATGAACTGCTGAAAGTATACTTGTAATTATGAAGGTCTGGTTGCTTAATTCTTAATTTGAATATAATTTGAAATTCACTAAATCCTGAATATTTATACTTTCATTATAAAATTAGAATGTAATACCTAAATATTTGAAGTGGGCTCTCATACAAAAAACACAATTTTAGCCTATTTTTGCTTTTTAATAGAACGCAACGACTCTTTCACTTCTTTTTACGACTATCAAAAAGTGTATCATGATACCCATTTTGAATAAAAATATATTTTATTTTATTTATCAACCCTTATTTTGTGAAATAGACTTGCACTTGGCCGATTTTTTCCTACTCCCTAAAGATCAACAAAAATGGACCGTACAGTCACATTCTGCGAGATCATCCCTTGTTGTTCTACCCAATAAGTGTTGACGCGACGCGGACAGACAACTTTATTGTTGTGACTTGTGAGTTTATTCTAACACAAGTCACGACTGCCGAAACACGAGTCATGCTTTTCCCGTTAGTACAATTTCCACCTACATTATATTTTCTGTAGCTCAGTTTTAAAAAAGCTTTTAAAATAACTTAAATTATTGATTAAGCGCTAAAATTACTGGATTCGAAACAAAAATATTATTATTACAGTTAGAAATAAAAACATTTTTCTTAATATACTCTATATTATAAATTTTTGTACCAATCTCTAATTGTAATTTCACGTACAAGTAACTTGAATTTTTTATTTAATTTTGTAGCGTGTTTTTGTTTGAAATATAAACAAATATATATTTATATATAGTTTAACTGAAACAGAGTTATAATAACTTGTAATATATTAATACGTGAGCCAAAAAATTTGTATCCCTTTTGACGAAAAATGGGGAAACGTAGGTGAATGAAATTTTGCACAGTTATTGTTTATATAGTGAAGGAGTGCATCGAGCTAATATTATTTTGAAATTATGCTTTTAACATACATTTTTTTAACAAATGAAACATTACACACACTACAACACACACACACTAGGAAAAATGACAGTTTTTTGAGTGACAAGCCTATACATACGAATTATACTCTTTTATTTATGGTTGAAGTCTGTTGACAACAAGGTGACAAATTGAAAATGGATTATAGTTTTTTATTTTATTTTATTGAATCTGAGATACTATTAGACAATGCTTACACAGCCAGTCTGAAATCAGCTGAGTCCCAGAGACAAGAGTTGAAAAAAATATGATAAAGTTAATATTTTTTTTTTCAAAAAAGTAGTAGCCCTAATGTCGCTGAAACTAAGGTCGAATTTCGACCATTGGGCGAACTCTAGTTAAATTAAATGTTGTAGAAGGGTGCTGCGCAGAACATCCGTAGCGCGCTACATTGCCTGCTACGCGGCTGCTACGGGCTACGCGGCTGCTACGAGCTACGCGGCTGCTACGAGCTACGCAAACTGCGTTTGTAATATTCTGGGCGAATTCAAACAATAATAAGATGTAATTTAGTACTGATATTATATTATGTTATGTTTCATATTGGACTAGATGTTTTTGTTTTTCTTTCTCGTAGTTGAACAATATTTATAAATATAATATTATTATATACAACATGACTGGTGAGACATTTTCAATACTCGACAACGTGATATTTGGCTATTATATTAGATAAGAAAAAATCAATTGATTACTGAGTAAATGTAGCTTAAAGTTAAATAATTATTTACCCAACGCATGGACACCGCGCGCGGGAAGGGTAGCGGCGTGGTGTTTCTTTGATGGCACACGCCGCCGCGCCGGTCGCATAGTATGCCTACTTGCCTAGCCGCGTAGTTGACTCAGGATCCATGATTCGTTTATTTGAAGGGAAATTTAGTAAAAAATTAAGTACCTAATTTTATTACATAATTATAATGAGAATTGAGTACCGAATACACTCCTTAAGAATTGCAAATGTCTCACCAGTCATGCAGTATTATGTTTACTTTGTTCGCTATAATTATAATAATAAAGCGAGATACAATCACTGTTATGTATTTACTTTATTATTGCTATAAAAAATATTAGCACATGTTTAAATAAACCATTATTAAGCCACCTAAATTATAGGGTTAGGGAGACATAAATAATGTCATTATTAGCCATCGAAGGGCCCACAAGACCATTTCCAGGGTTATTAACTTTAGATTGCAATAAACTGAAGTGTCACACTCTTTATGGGGGATTAGAAGACATAGCAGAGGATACATACAATGTTATTTTTGCGAATGAATCATGCAATTACAAACCTTATTTAACACGTAATAAGGATACCATATCGTCGAGATAGATCTTTGTTGATATTGTTTATAGTGGGTCCAAGAAACATTCGCTTTTTACGAGGTATGAATGACCGATTTTACGTACTGAGGCGGACATTGATGATTTGGGTTTGCTGAATGATAAGTTTGAACTGTAAGTGGATTTTATTGACACTTAGAAGGTAGGGGAGAGTAGAGATAGTTCCCTACTGTCCCTTTGTGGATATAATTTTAATATTCCTTCGACCGTGGAAAAAACCAGGCTTATCTATTGCTGTCGCGGTCGCATGTGGCCGCTTGGAAGTTGAAAGTTTTTATACGTGGGAGAGCCATGCTTCGGCATGAATGGGCCGGCTCGACCGGAGAAATACCATGTTCTCACAGAAAACCGGCGTGAAACAGTGCTAGCGCTGTGTTTCGCCGAGTGAGTGAGTTTACCGGAGGCCCAATCCCCTACCCTATTCCCTCCCCTACCCTTCCCTATTCCCTTCCCATCCCTACCCTCCACTATTACCCTATTCCCTCTTAAAAGGCCGGCAACGCACCTGCAGCTCTTCTGATGCTGCAAGTGTCCATGGGCGACGGAAGTTGCTTTCCATCAGGTGACCCTTTTGCTCGTTCGCCCCCTTATTTCATAAAAAAAAAAAGAAACAGTAATAATAATAATAATATCTATGGACGCTTCACACCACGTCAGTCTGGCCCCGTGCTAAGTACCTGAGGACTTGTGTTACGGGTACCAGACAATGGAAATATATTTTAAACTTTTATAATATACACATATTTAAGATTTTTATTATATGATACTTACACTTATATAATACACATCCAAGACCCAGGAACATTGAAAACTTTTTGTTCCGTCGGCGGGATTCGAACCCGCGACCCCCGGCTTGGACTACCAACGCGCTCACTACTGAGCCACAGAGGTCGTCATTAAGTATCATAATATATTTATATTGACATTAGGTGCATAATATGCATGCAATAGTATAAAAAGAAAAAAAATGTCTCCAGACTGTCGTTTCGAATATATTTTTTTTTGTAAAACTGGCAGAGCCGTTGAAGGCTTCATTATTTAGCATTATCATTATGTTGTGACTAGTGAATGGTACATAAGTCCTATAAGCATCAGTACGAGTATTATAATTATAATGAACATGAACAGTATCTGGGAGCACGGCAGTGCTCCAGCCAAGCTTTTTAGCAAAGGCACGGCCGTAGCATACTTTTCTCGAAGCGGTTCGCGGCTTTTTCACACCCCCTTTATATTCGATGTTAACAAAGCTAGAGATTTAGAATTTCGGTGACTAGGAGCAAATATTAAAACTAGCTTAACCTTCAAATTACATAACATTTCAATAAATAGTTTAATAGTTACGGATGATCAAAGTTACTACATTTTGTCACTCACTGACTGACAGATCATCAAAATTCTAAGGTACTTCTAGCAGACTTAGAACCTTGAAATTTGGCAACAAAGTAGGTCGTTATCCACAATGAAAGGAAAAATTATGAAACTGGCCAAGTGCGAGTAGGACTGGCGTATATAGGGTTCCGTACCGTAATTTTATACGTGGGAGAGCCATGCTTCGGCACGAATGGGCCGGCTCGACCGGAGAAATACCACGTTCTCACAGAAAACCGGTGTGAAACAGCGCTTGCGCTGTGTTTCGCCGAGTGAGTGAGTTTACCGGAGGCCCAATCCCCTACCCTATTCCCTTCCCTACGCTCTCCTATTCCCTCCCCTTCCCTACCCTCCCCTATTACCCTATTCCCTCTTAAAGGCCGGCAACGCACCTGCAGCTCTTCTGGTGCTGCGAGTGTCCATGGGCGACGGAAGTTGCTTTCCATCAGGTGACCCATTTGCTCGTTTGCCCCCCTTATTTCATAAAAAAAAATTGTATGGGAGCCACCTTAAATCACGAGCTTATGTACTTTTTATTACTTATTATTAAAGTTGAAATACAATTAAGTATTTTCTGAAATTTTCAAAAACCTTACTTTTACCATTATGGATATAGAGCAAAAAAGGTAAAAAACGTGTTTGTTGTATGAGACCCCCGATTAATCATTTATTTTATTTTAGTTGGACTATTAGCTTTTATAGCGACAACAAAAGTACATAATTTGTACAAAATTAAAATATCTAGCTATTGCGGTTCTCGAGATCTAGCCTCGTGACACACGGACGGACGACAGACAGACAGCGAAGTCTAGACTCATTAGGAATAGGCTCCCGTTTTCATCCTTTGGGCAAGGAAACCTAAAAACTGAAAAGTATAATATAACTTTATTAAATAAAAGAAAAGATTTTTATGTTTGTGGCTTTGCAAGAACATTAAAAATGAGTTTCGACTTCATAATAATTATTTTACGTACAACAAGAAAAATAGTGTTAACAAAGTTAACAATGAAACTATGATAATTAAATTCGATTAAAATATAAATGAAATCAGAACTGCGAATTACGATGTACATTCCATACTCACTCGATAGATGGTGTAGCACTCCCTTTATATCGCGGTATCGCTTGTTTGCGGACTATAATTAGTATAGTTTTAAAAAAATCCGGGATAGGTCGTAATACTCAATCGAACGTAACATCGGTGCGTGAATAACCTCCTGAAAGTTCAAAAGTTGTTGGGCTATCGTCATAGAATTTGTACTTTGTAGAAGTCCATAGATATTATATTATATTATTATTATTATATACCTAGAGATAGAGAATGGGTGCTAAGCTAAGTACAGAAAAGTTTTAATGTGACCTGAAAAGAAAAGAAACCTTAAAAAAAGAAATGAAATCCCACCAAAACATTAAATGTAAAAAGGAGCCAAGCAAAATATTGCATAGCCATGCAATATAGCTATCGTAAAAAGTTTTCAGATCACATTCAAGCCAAGCCTTCAACTTATTTTGTAATTTAAATCAACATTCAGTGAATTTATCAATTTTTCTTTATTTTATAATTATTATAGTGGCTTGGCAATGAGCACTAGAGAAATAATCAGCAACTGATTGGATTTATTGGGTACCATCGTCCACATGCGTCGTTACATACTAAAAAACACTTTACGCTTGCCGTTTGTGTAAGTATGAACTACCCCAAATATGAAGTTTCATATTAGTTTTTCTTGCGCTCATTGCCGAGCCACTATAATAATTATAAAATAAAGAAAACTATTGATAAATTCACTTAATGTTGATTTAAATTACAAAATAAGTTGAAGGCTTGGCTTGAATGTGATCTGAAAACTTTTTACGATAGATATATTGCATGGCTATGCAATAATTTGCTTGGCTCATTTTTACATTTAACGTTTTGGTGGGATCTATTAGATAATATTAATCTTGCATCTCGACTTTAATTAGGCAAATGAATGATATTTATTATTAACAAAGCTATTATTTTTAGTTAAAACCCTGAATAAATTTTACTTCATAATTTTGAATTCAAAACAAAGTATACATTTCATTTAAAACAGTAAAACAAACACCCACGCATACCATAGCGTATAATATTCTGTTATAAAAATTTTGACGTTTCAAGCTGTTAATTTTAATTGGTCCTCTGGCTCCCGCAATTTCCTGCATGAGTTGCCTCAAGTTGCCATAAGTTGCCGTGAGTTGGCACGAGTTGCCGTGAGTTGGCACGAGTTGCCGTGAGTTGCCACATACACACGAAAAGACAACTCGACGCCGCATCCTTCATTTAGTTACAAACTTACATTGTTTAAATTCTTCCACAGAGTAACTATCAGAAGAGAATAATTAAAACTAAGACTTGAAGGTGGTTATTGATTAAATTCAATGTCATGTAATATGAAAGTTAAGACATTGATTTTATTAGTAAAATAATAATTATAAAATTATCTTTCACATATAATTTTGTCAACTTTAACCTGAAATATTAATAATATTGTAAACATATTTTTAATAAGACTTAAAGAAAATGAGCAAGGAATCACTACGATGAAAGTTTTAATGAAAATTGTTCTAGCATTATGTAATTGACTCCACAAGATAGACAAAGTTTAAGTATAAAAGTCTAACGTTGTGTTGGTCCATTGAGGTGTAAGACTTGTTAAGGAAAATCGTTTAATTGAACATTATAATATTGGACACGTTACTGGATAGAGAATATATTGTTTATAAATCAACTATACATGTGTAACTCCTGAACGATTTGACCGATTTGAATGATTTTTATCAGATGGTTTACAAAAATGTGCTGGACGAAAACTAAAATTGACTTAGTACACAGATTTTTGTGATCACATACATTTTTGTGACACAACAGACACTTTTACAATGGAACAAAAACTTATTTGTCGTAATACTGACGGCTAATCTCCTTACGGTTAACCTCCCACGTTTTATGGGACAATACATGAGGACATTCTCGTAGGTTCTTCACCTTATAACAGAGTAAAAATGCCGTTACCGGAAATACTCGCCTTAATGGTGAAAATGGCAAACAAGAGATAAAGTGTGAGGGAATTTAAAATTTTATATTCATTTTATGTGTTCCTATTTCTGTACTGAATTTAATTATATATAACTGCATAATTTAACTTATAACAAAATCGGCTGCATTGAAATATTATTTCGTATTTTGTTTGATGATACTTGCAACATCGTTTACGGAGAATTTCGTTGATCATGGGAACCGAAATCTATGAGTAATCTTAATTTAATACGACGTATTATCTTTTCCACTATTCAGATAATATTAATACTAATTTTCATTCGATTTCTGGATTAATCGTGATGAGACTGACTTTTAGATTTTTTTCACAAAAATAAGGAAACGAGCAAACGGGTCAATTGATGAAAAGCAATTAGCGTCGTCCATAGACAGTCGCAATATAAAAATAGTTGCAGGTGCGTTGCCGGCCTTTTATTTAATAATAGCTCCCACACCGGTTTCGGTGACGGTGGCCGGTTTCATTGAAACCAGGCCAGCTACGCAGGAGTAATTTGATAGTGCCCAAGTGTGTGCGCAGTACACAAGAGCACTCTCTATTCCTTTACTCTCATAACCCAGTAGGACGGAAGTCCGACACGACTGGTGAGAGATCAGGCGCAGAACCGACTTCTTACATGCCCATCCGACGTATGGATCATCTTACATGTCAGACAATCAGGTGATCAGCCTGCATTGTCCTAACTAAACTTAGAAATAACATGTTTCCAACGCGGGAATCGAACCCACAACCTCCGAGTCAAGAGCCGCGCTCTATTCCACTAGACCACGGAGGCGTCAAAGATATAAATAGAATATGGAGGCCTTTTATTTATTATACTAATAAGGATGTAGTGTCTGCAGTTGGCTACTCTACACCGCAAACTGGCACGCGCCATATGAAACGTAACTGGATGGCCCTAAACAAACAGTTACGGCGTAGTTTTATTGCAGATGCACTTAAGTTGAAGCGTTCATTTTGTTGCAACAACTTTACGGTATCCTACTCTCCTGGCTGACGTTGTAAACCTGGTATCATTTATATAATTCATGACTTTCATACACTTTCTTAAGGTTAAGACTCGCCAGCCTACAGCTAGCTTTTTTTATCTTAACACTATTTTTATAGTAAAGTATATTATTTAAAGGCAAAGAAGATTGACTGATATATAATAGCACAATCGTGACCCTAAGAGCTAGAAACTCGAAATTATATATAATTTACTCATACAATGTACGCACACAATATTATATTCTTCTTATAATGTAAGCCTCTACTATAAGAAGGTACTTAAAATCCATTCCTATTAGGGTTAACTAGGCAACAAAATAAACTCATGCGGGCGAGGTCACATGAAGAAACTAGCAACTTCATAATCATAAACACCAAATTATCTTAAGCAATAATTGCATGCTTTACTCAGTATAGAAATACTTAAAAAATAATTAACGCTCTATTATACGGTATATTTTTTACTTTTCACAACACTCGCATTTTATTTTATTCAAAAAGGTTTTAATTACTGAATAAAAATTTTACAGTAAAAATGCGATTCAATTCAATTCGAGTTCACGAAACAAGTCGAAACTTTCCGTTCAGAACTCAGCAGCAATTAAAGAGATAAACCAAAAAGCTTTGAAATCAGTATTTCAGTAACCGACTCTAACATTTATCAAATCGTTGCGTGGCTTTAGCTCGGCCAATGGGTGGCCACATTAAAGCGTGCTGTTAGAAAATAAATGCTACGTTCTTAGCTGGCAACATTGTGCGCCAGAGATTTACAGCCTGATTTATAGACTTGTAATGTGTGCCAGATACTAAATTTTATACGATACGTACATGTATTTTAGTCAAGGTTTTATTCTGCATGTCCTTTGAATTTGTATTTTTAAAGAGTATTTTTATACGCTACGAGCAATGACGCTGGTATTTTTTGTTCTATTCATGTAAAAACATTTAAAATCTTTTTTGTTTTTGTAATATAACTGGTTTCATGATAATAATATTATTTTTAATAAATTTAACTAAGAATTTTCTTATATTAGCTTATTTTTATTATATATGGCGCTTCCAAAGGAGGGCTTATAATTTTAGCAGTCGCATAATATGGCATCTATCTAAACAAAATTGATTTCAATTTTGTTAGCCTCGCAAGTCGCACTTGAGAACAGCTGAACCGATTTAAAAAAAAATTGTCTATAAGTGAGGACAAGTTAAACATTGAGAAAAAATTGTGGTAAGAAGTTTACGAGTTACCTAGTGAAATATTTTCTAAGTTGAGTAATGGGTTATAGTTTTCGAGAATCTTTAAATTAGTAGGTAAAAAGTATTAGTTACTTGCCGTTTTAAGTTTTCGGTTAAAAACTTTACACATCGTGTTAAGCTGGATAGTGTCGTCGAATTTAATTAAGTAGTAAACTCCATGAGAGCATCAAAGTGCTTGACGTAACTGTGTTACTAAATGCGAGCAACGCTTGTTACAAAATAAAGAAATTAAGCGCATGCTTTTACTAAAGCAATAAATTTCAAAGGATACCAATAATTCGATGAAGTTTGTGTATGGAAATTTATGTAGCGCCGAATGTTCAAATTTAATCAAACATGCTTACTCGATAAAACTTGGGTTGAGTTTATGCTCCTGATACACTTGCCAGTTTGCTTTGAAGCTTAGCTAACGTTGCATACCTAAGTATAATTTTGTTAATTGATAATATCAATGTTATTTACATTGATATTATCAATAAAATTAGTATGTCAATCCCCTCATTTTACATCGCTGTTTATTTCAAAAGATGCGTACATAACATTACATCACAATACCTTGTTACTAAATAACAGCTCACAATAGTTTACTAACAACTTCAAGATGTTCTAAATACTTTTAGGAACATCATTCCTAAAAGTATTTAGGCACACTCATAGGTTATACCCACGTATTGCGTCCCGCCAAGTATAATTTATAAACTATATTTTTCACAGTGTTATAAATAAATCAGTACATTGGATGGTCGTGTATCATACGCATTATTGAAAAAAACTTGGCTGACGTAACGGATTCAAAAGTTACTATCTCATTTACTTGATGACGTTACGAAAAGGAAATATTTTCCAATTTCGACCCCAAGCTTTGTAATGGGATCAAAAATATAATTACAGATTCTATCATTTTTGTTTTCTCTCTACATTGAACGTCATATGACATTCATTCATAAAACAAACAAGAATAAAAAGTGTATAATCCTCGCTGGAGAAGCAACTGTTACTATTCAGTATTTCTCTGAAGATTACGCTTCGATACCCAGTGTCTCTCTAGGACTAGTAAAAACACTTACCTGTAAAGCTAGGTACTAAAACAATAACATCGGAGCTTCTCCGGCTGGCTAGCAAAATTCTTCGAGGTACACCTTGGTGGCACAAGAACACATTTGAGCACAATTCAATCACACAGTAAACCTTTAGCAAGGTTTAATAAAACTTAGGCTTTATACGTTATATTATTAAAAGGTTTTATGGTAATGAATTTTTAATAAAACATCAATAATTAAAAATATAAATTTATTCAGCTATTATTTGTAAATGTGATACTAAAACGTATACATTTGTGAATTCAGCTCCCGAAACATGTTTTCCATCCATGCAATTAAATATTTACTAGTCCGTTTCAATTTTACTATTTCATAAAATATTATTTAAGTGCCAATAACTATAACCATTATTAAAACAATTGATCGTCGATTTTTGACAGATATATTTAAGTTGTTATACTTATTTCAATAGTATTGTATTGGGATAAAATTACAGAATTACTCGTTACATGCCGATATTTTAATCCGTACATTTGTGACCTACTTAAATATAAGACTTAATACATAATCATAATATTATTTCAATTTCCTTTCAGATTATTGGGGATTGAAGCCATAAATATTTATACTAAGTTAGCATTACTGTCCCCACTCTGTATTTAAGGGTCACGTTTTTCTAAATACAAAAGTTTTCAGCAACGTCTCTGTGCTACGTTCTTAAACCATTATTCATTACTGTGCTTATGATAAGGCCTGATGACAGGCAGATGAATAAATCTCAGTAATAGTCCCTTTTACCCTTTAGTTACCGGAATCCTAAAAAGTTACTTTCAGGCAGTCCTTTGATTGTACTATTTCTGACGAATGAAAAAGTAATGTTTACCGAAGTAAAAAAAATGTTTCGTGATTATAATTTCTGCATTATTTATGTAACAGTAAAAATAAAAATCCCAAAAAAAATCTAATTAACTAGATGTTCCGCACAGCTTCGCCCGCGTAAATTAGGAATTTTACGGAAACCGTACACTTTTCCTTACATGTATATTCTTCATGTGTACAATATAACATAAAAATTGCTCCAGTAGTTCTTAAGTTATTAAGCAATTTCAAATACTGTCCCCCATATTTTCCACATTTTCCTCTATTTCTTCGCTCCTATTATTCTTAGCGTGATAAAAATATAATAAAGCCTATAGCCTTCTTTGATAAATGGGCTATCTAACACTGAAAGAATTTTTCAAATCGGACCAGCAGTTCCTGAGATTAGCGCGTTCAAACAAACAAACAAACTCTTCCACTTTATAATATTAGTATAGATAATCTTAGAAACTATGTCGCACTTTGACTCATATTATACTCATAATATTACAGCTTAAATCTAATAGATAAAACAGTTTCTTTCCGACATTGGTTCTGCTCACAATCCTAGTCCTAATATAAAGCTATATTATCGGTGAGCTGTGTATAAACTAGAGTGCTACAGACAAAAATAAATACAATGTCTACATTAGTACCCGTATTGAGAAGGTATTGCTAGTAGCGTCAGTTGCTAGAATCTAAAAGAGGCTTATTTTACGAATGTCTTATTTAAAACTAGGCGTTTGTTAGAACTTTGTTGCGCGAAAACTTACTTTTTGTGGATAAAAACTATCCCTTGTATATTCTTGAAAAATTTAATGCCGAATTTCGGCGGCGGAAGTTCGGCTTGATTTTAAATTACCGATGACATACCATGCTGAAATTCCGTCG
Source organism: Aricia agestis (assembly GCF_905147365.1). NCBI lineage: Eukaryota > Metazoa > Arthropoda > Insecta > Lepidoptera > Lycaenidae > Aricia > Aricia agestis. The sequence continues at coordinate 11,343,586 of NC_056409.1, forward strand.
CGTTATACTGTATGTATTTGACATTGCTGATGTAATCATGCGAAATGTCCGCCGCGGAAATTCGGCATAGTGTGTTTAGTACACTTACTGACATCATTCATTTACAAATAAAGAGATAAGAGATTTTAAAAAAGTATTGTCTTGATAAGAATGAAAATACCACTTTCAGATTGAAAATAAACTGAATTCGATTTCGAATCTCTAATTCGTCTAAATAAAGATCCTTTATTCAGATCATCAAATACATAAATATCAGGTCATCGGCATATCTCTGATTGATCCTTTCATTCACACAAAAATAAATACTAAAAGAAAAAAATACAAGAAGCAATATTATGCCAATGCCGGCCATTGCATTCTACGATTTTGGTGGCCAGGCTATTAACGTGCAATGCAATGCAATTATAACGCACAAGTTCTGTATTTTAATACTATACAAATTGCTAACTAAAACTTAGTTCTACCACTATAAACACCGAACTGAAGTCGGTTTCACAATTCCTAGATAAATTCCAGATAGCTTATTCCCAACTTTTGTATATTCTATCACTTGATGTAAAGTTAGAAAGTGACAAAACTTCTCCAATTGTTAAACAAGTGTACTAAGATTGAAGTTAATACTTAGGGCCGGGACACATAAACACGATACGACATCGTGTCGTACCACGATGCGGCGCGGCGTAGTTTTTTACGATGCTCGTCGTAGATTCCCACGACGCGACGTCGCATCGTGAAACGACGCCGCATCGTGGTACGACACGACGTCGTATCGTGTTTATGTGTCCCAGCCCTTAGGAAATGTATTTTTAAAATTTAATAGAAGCAGGAAAATAACAATTGTATAATGCTTTCCTAAAAATTAATTTAAACTAGAAATGTTAGAAAATAATGGTGCGAAATTATTATTTTACGAATGTTTATATTACAAACATAATAATATCATATTTAGCTCCAATCGAAATATAATGATTAATAATAATAATAATAATAATAATAATAATCATTTTATTTTCAGATTAACATCTGAAATGAGTTATGAGTATACATTTTTACATTTCAAATAGATACGTTTATTACGTTAAATACATTTTTATTACAAGAATTAGGTAGCACTTACTTCCTTATTTATTTCTCATTATTATAGCAATAACAAAGCAGATTGTAAAGATAATTATGTATGTACAAAAATAAATACTAACCACTTTACTTTTTTTTTAATACCAAATAATATGATCATAGATGCTGTGTTTATCTAAAACATTAGATTATACATAGTACTTATCAAACAAAAACAGGAATAATTTTATTAAAGAAATAGCGAGGATAGATGGGTATGTGAACGTGCTTTAATAATTATTATTTAAATTAATTAAAAATGATTATAATTAATTACTTATTAATTATTTTAAATTATAAATATTATACAACATTGGTATCGTCTTCTTGGTGTCGTTCTTTAAAAAAAGATTGGAAATTGTAATAGAGGCTCTTATAAGGGAAATAGTTTTGAACACATTATTAAGTTGTGCTGATACCACGGAGTTTTCACTTGAATATAAGGAAACTTTTTTAAACTACGGTTGGGAGCAAACGGCATACATTAGCCAAAATAAAAGTATTTTTCACTACCTTGGTCTTAAAAATTTAAAACACACCTATAACTATTGTAATACTGTAAACATTTACATCACGTATGCTAAGAACAGATTTTTTTTATAAAACACAGTGGCGTTAAGAACTTTTGTTATTAAACGAGCTTAATTAAACGAGCGTAATTTTTTAGTTGTGAGTCGCAGAAGTTCGTTCGCGTACGTACATCTTTTCATACAAATCATGACTCACAAAATTACGCTCGTGTGAATCAAACAGCACTTTTGTATGAATTTCTGCGACTCACAACTCAAAAATTACGCTCGTTTTGGCTTCACCCGGGTCAATTCAGACCGCAACGCGACGAGGCGAGGCGAAGCGCGGCGCGGCATAAATAAGTATGAATTTGACAGATTTCAATTGCGTCAGACGTCGTGCGAATCTGTCAAATCCATATTAATTTAGAAATGCATCTACGCGCCGCGTTGCGGTCTGAATCAACCCTTAGTGTCGAAACACACTAAGTCGAAAATACGGGGCCGAAGTTCGGCATGATTACGCTAATTCGACATGATTTTGTCTGTCAACTACCTATAAATCAACTTCTCTGGTAGTACATAAGTTTTTCTTATCGTTTCGCTAAAGGCTTATAAATTGCAAAGAGTAAAAATTCTTTTACGTATCCAGCAATAGCTCGTCATGGTTCCCACTGAGTTCAGTTTCCTGCTGCTCGAAATCGCTGTGTCCACAGTCCGTCTCAGCTGCGAAAACAACATTCACTATACAACACAAATAATAATAAAACCGAAGAATCAGTTCCAGAGAATACTGGATACTCGAACAACAGAAGAAAACACTGGTTGGTTTTGATTTCACATTCCCTTTAGCAAATTCAATGTAACTGCGTACACAGTTACATAACAAAAGCGCCGTATGCTTTTTGCAGTTGGATCGTTTTATTTGAAAATGTATCATTGCACTTTTAGCAACCATAGTCTGTAGGATACAAAAATGTGAAATTAGGAAAATCACACAAAAATAATCAGATATTCCACATCCATTGTGGATGATTTATACAGTATTTTTAAATCAAAGTAACCACTCTTCAAATACTGTAGTACCTACATACAAGAAATTTAAATGTCCGTATGGTTGCCCAAGCACATACGGTATTCTCGTAACGGCCTAGTCCAGACCAGAGGAATGAGCATTGAGCAGGTCAATACGTCTGAAAATTGTGCAATTTTCCTCGCGATGTTTTCTCAGAAGTATCACCCGGTATTAAGGAAAGTCTTACCATGAGCCCTAGTGTCCAACGCCAGTACGGCGAGCGGCGAGTCCTCCAGCACGCCGGACCAACGCGCCGCCAGCACGCGCGAGCCTCGGTGACCCCTCACCACGACGGTCGGCATGATGCTCTGAGACAATGTCGACCCGCTGTACATCGACACGCCAACGTTACGACGCATTATTGCCCTGAGAAAAATCAGTATAACATAACGTAAATAATAATAATCGTCCACAATGTATCAATATATTGATATTTGATACCTCATATTTTGCTACGCTTTAATACGACAGAACAAACATACATGCTATCATCACAAAATATACAGGTGTAACAGAAATAAGTGATAATATTTTAGGGTGTGTACGTATTCCTTATAAAGAGTTCACTGTGAAAGTAGCAGCGCTGAAAGACCAAAATTTTTTTTCACTTTTGTATGGGGAAAGTCGTGACGCTCGGGCCCTTGCCCATACAAAAGTGATTTTTTCTACAAGGAATTAAACACCCTAAAGTATTCTCACTTATTTTTGTTACAACCTGTATATTGACAACACATTCACTAGAATCGGATATCTCATATTTTGCTTAAATCGAATCCGAAACTTTAATACGACAAAACAAACAAACATGCTATCATTATAACAAATCTATTGATATAAAATTCACGGATTCATAGCTAAGATACAACAGAACAGACATACATACAAAGGCTGCCTAAATCGTAATACGAGATATAATATAATAGAGGTAATTTTATGTGGAACTGTACGATAGTCAAATTCCTTAAAGTAAATCCGATATTTACCGAGTAAACAAAATAATCGAAATTAAATCTAATCTCCGCAGGACCGACTTTGGAATACAATTTTCTAGATCAAGTAATTTTAATACGGGTGCCTAAATTGGAAATATTTGTGAAGGTCTGTATTTCTGATCAAAGAGATCGTCGGATCAAGGTGAACGTCCAATAAAATGAATTTATTGGTGCGACTAGAATTGGATTGATAAAAACACGTAATGTTAAATTAGGATTAACGAATTATCCAAAATAGTTATTACAATTTTATTCGCGGATTATTGAAACCAGGCCAGCTACGCAGGAGTAATTTTATAGTGCCCAAGTGTGTGCGCAGTACACAAGAGCACTCTCTATTCCTTTACTATCATAACCCAGTGGGACGGAAGACCGACACGACCGGCGGGAGATCAGGCGCAGGACCGACTTTTTACATGCCCATCCGACGCATGGATCATCTTACTTGTCAGACAATCAGGTGATCAGCCTGCGTTGTCCTAACCAAACTTGGAAATAACATGTTTCCAACGCGGGAATTGAACCCACAACCTCCGTCAAGTCAAGTCAAGAGCCGCGCTCTGTACCACTAGACCACGGAGGCGTCAATTTCATAATAAATTTTAGTTAAAAAAATTAATTTTTTTTTAATAATACATAAAAGCTTACGTTTGATCCGGATCTGTATGTGAATGTCCTCTTTTCCGACACATAATAACGAGTGCTATACAAAATGTAGCTAGAACTGTTAAAAAGACTAGCGACAAAGCTGCTCCTATTAGCAAAGTTGTGCTGTCATTAGCAGCGGGCAGCGGCGGAGTCGGCGTCATCGTCTGAAGGGATCCTGCAAAGAAATTCTTTTTAGAACTTTGCTAAATTAGCTTAAGTGTAATTTCCTTTAAATTTTCCTCTCAATCTCTGAGATAAAACTGCTGCGCTAGAAATTATTAATTTTTAACTCTGCATTTTTTTTCAATAACAGTTTGGAAAGTTTCAGAAAGTTTCCTCTCACGCGAATAAAAGTGAAAATATTCCAAAAGGCAATGAAACAACTTTCATTTACTTCAAGATTAAAATTTTTGTTGTATTTTAGAGCCAAAAATTTTCTTCTTTCTTTACCAATCGAAAACATTTAGAATCGGTGATATAGATTTGAATATACATCCTGAAATGTAATTTCGTATTATAAAGCTGCTTTTAGACTACCGACGATAAAATGTGCGTAAGCGCGATATTGTTGTGCTATACTATTAAAGGGTAGTCTAATATCGCGAGTTTAATGCGATTCTCCATGGGCGACGGTAGTTGCTTTCCATCAGGTGACCCATTTGCTCTTTTGCCCCCTTATTTTATATTAAAAAAAGTCCGAATAAGCTTTCAGCTTACCTGGTCTATCCATATCGTCCACAGTTCGTATCGGAACGCTATGCAAGGCGGCGGGATGCTGCGACCTTCCGCGCGGCGTCTCCGAGTAAACCAGGAACGTGTATCGGCCCGGAGATAACGCGTCTAGAGCGAACTGAGGAACTGCGTCGTTACTCGCTCTGTACACCGCCTCCGACAGGCCTCGCCCGGATATGCCCTAGATATTATAATGGTTTAGAATATTTACGAATAGCTGATGTCAGATATTCAATATAATAGAAGAAGAATTATTGTGATAGAGGAAATTGAATGTTGGTGACTTAGGCCGGTATAAATAGTCAGCTGTACTTAATGCGACCCGGTCTCAAGACGCAGTTTGGCTCTGTGATTGGTCCCAATTTTGACAGCTAATCAATCACAGAGCCTGAATCGTGTCTTGAGACCGAGATGCATCTTGAGTACTGACTATTTATACCGGCCTCAGAGTTGATATCTGGATAGGCCACGATAGGCGTAATACACAATTGAAAAATGATAAAAATCCCATGAACAATTTTATCAAATGGGTATTAAAGAGAACTCCCAATATATGCAATAAATCGATACATATTTCATCGAAATAATAAATAGTCATCGCGAATAATAAAGCACAAACTTTTGTATCGGCCAATTCAATTAAAAGATTCTTTAAATAACGAAACATTGTTGGATTAAATGCCGAAAATGATGAAATAATTAAAACTCAGTAAATAACAGTAAAACATTTTCACTTGCATGAACAAATGCTACTTTGATGATTTTAATTAAATAATATTTATGAGCAATATAAAACACTCTTGGAAACAAGTTAAAAGCGATCTTCAACAATATGAGTGTATTCGGAATTTACGTTATTATTTTCCGCGAAATGTTAATTTATTTTTGAGAATTTACCCTTTGATTGTATATACAGCTAATTAAAATGTGGAATTGGATATGTACTAGGTAAATGAGTAAACCAGTACCGCAAATCAGTAATTGACTCTACTAATATTTTAAGTAGGTACGTTTACTTTTTTAAATCAACTATATATTTTATTTACAATTTTTATATCAAAGAATAATACATATACTTTATTATCTTACAGCCCCCTTTCAAGGTGGTGCCATGATGGATTACCATGGTTACCTCACATATTCCTCATCATTGCAACTATTATCATATTATTACAATCTAGGATGGGCCAGCATAAGCCATACATACATAATAATTATACAAGGTTTAACAAAAGTAAGTAATAGAAAACCGGCGTGAAACAGCGCTTGCGCTGTGTTTCGCCGAGTGAGTGAGTTTACCGGAGGCCCAATCCCCTACCCTATTCCTTTCCCTACCCTCCCCTATTACCCTATTCCCTCTTAAAAGGCCGGCGACGGAAGTTGTTTTCCATCAGGTGACCCGTATGCTCGTTTGCCCCCTTATTTTATTAAAAAAAAGAAACTTGGGTCCCTTATAATAATTAAGAGTTCACCATGAAAGGAGAGCTGAAAGAGCAATTTTTTTTAGTGATTTCTATAGGCGAGTGTCCTAAGTGTTGTCATGAATTTTCACGATGAAAGATAATTTTTTTATGTTATGTCCATACATTTGCCCATGCAAGTGTCCCATTAAAAAAATACTTTTTCAGCGTTACTACTTTACAGTGAACTATATGACACACCCTAAAGCAATATCACTTTGTTTTGTTACACCTTGTATTATTGCCACATTTGAGGGTAATAATAATAATCTATCTTTACATTATTCTTTCTAGAAACTCAATCTGTTAGTTTAGCCATAGCCGACCGCACCACCACCTCACCTGGTCGTTCATGGTGGACTCATCTCGCACGGAGTCGAGGTGGCGTACCTCCAACGCCTCGAGGATGAATCGTTGGGGTAAACCTCCATCGTGGCCCGGCTCGCAGTGTAGATATTGGTCCTCGACTATACAGTTGCTGGGCGGTTCAGGTAGCGCTGTTGACAGGGGTGTGCGTTAGTAAAGCAGGGGACTGTTAGGCTTCAGTCTCTAGATCGGCGTTTAGCGGGGCGGGAGCGGTGGCGGTGGCGCCGGAAGCCGTCTAGAATGCCGCGCGCCGCTCACCTCGCTGCTGTTTTAGAGAACCGATTAATATAAATATTTACATTGAAACGCACCGCTCCCGCGCAACCACCGCTCCCACCCCGCTGCCCGCTGATTTCGAGATAACCTTAAGAGGGAACGTGGGTGCAGTAGAATTTAAATGATGTAACTATTACCATTACCCTTCACCCTGCGCCGGCACGTGTATTGTGATAGAGACAGATACAGTTAATCGAGGTAACGTAGTCCTCTGATTCCTCCTTCAAGATAGAGCTTTTATAAATTATTTTTAAATATCTTCAGGAAGAGTTAGTTTATGCCTCTACGTTTTTATTTTATTTTAAAGATCTTTCAAATTTTTTTTATGATCGGTGGATTGGCGGGGTACAGGGCATTCATTTTTTGAAGGGTAATATTTATTTATTAGTAAATTTAGAAAAAATCGAAAGCAGAGGCATAGCTTTAATAGATCCCAATATTGTGTAAAAAATAATTTGTCTAGACACATTGTCCAGGGAGTAAATTGGGGAATACGTTTGTATGGAAAAACAGTGCTAGCGTACCCTCTTAAACATTCGATAATTTTCGCGGAATTAGAAATCAAAACCTGTCAAAATTATTATCGAATGAAAGTTTTCTAAATACCTACTCTGATATTTAACTCGGACGACTTCTCTAGTCAGCTAATAAGCTCCTGCATCGCCTGACTTTGACCAAGAAACGCGCATTAAGTATAAAGTATGTTTGCTCTAAAAACCTTTGCTTCGCCGTTTAAACATTTAACATTTTTCAGCTATGAGAGATAAGTTCTATAAAAATAATAAACTTGTAATTTTATCTTCTCTTTTTAAACAAACGATTTAATGAACTTTGTTTATCGCGGGTGCTTATTAAAAACCATACCCGCGGGCATAATCCTGAACAAACATGGCTCTCGCTGGTTCCCTATGTCGTTGCTGGCCCAGCACGCGAGCCAGCCCAGGTCATCATCATCACCGTCAGGGAACGGCAGACCATGAATCACGGTACTCGTAGACCCCATGACAGTCACATTGGACGCTGGTATCTGAAACAAAATGAGAAAGTTTTAGAGCCTACTAAATTCGTTTATTGCTCAAAAACCATTTAATTTCCCGTAGTAATAAACTCTTCTGTGTCCTTTCCCATCCCTCAAAGTGTCTCCATACCAAATTTCATCCAAATCGGAATGACCGTTTAAGCGTGAATAGGTATTAGACAGGCAGACAAACTTTCGCATTTATTTTTGTTAAGTAAGAATTTTACCGTGAGATATTTATTATTAAATGGAATTTGTTTTGAAAATGAAAAGAAAAATACCAGGCTAAAATGAGTCAGACCGCCCTATCTTGTCTCATCAGTATTATTTATGAAAAGGATCGTTCAAAAACTTTTATCTCTTCAAAACCAACCTTAAACAATATTGTTTTCACAGATTCTAAATTGCGAACTCTGATAAAGATAAAGTTATAATAACTTTTCCAGTAAATAGATCCTAGATTTCTTTTACAAAATAAATATTTAATTTCAAGCATCTTGAGAAAGTAGTTGATTAAAACAGATCGCTGAAAGCAATATATTTCGTTATTTCCTACGTTTTATATACATGAAATTTTCTGTTTAATACTAATTGAGTTTTCGTAGAGCAATTTTTCACGTTCGAAAATTTAGAAATACTTATTTAAATTGTATTTTACTGTTTGTCAATTTAAAAAGTTTTGCAAGTTGCAAGTTTTTGTCAGGTTGGTACAGTAAAAAACTGAACTACCATCCTTCTATATCTTCCGACACTTAAATCGCTTTACATTGAAGTAGCACTTATCTTTAAATTTCTGAATGTATTCCATTTTTGCACAAAAAAATATATTTCTCTTAGTCACAGTGCCGCGCATGACCGGCTGGGACGATTTTATTGAAATTAGTAACAGATATAGTGAAGAGCGGATAGAGAAGATCATTAATTTAGAAACACTCACAGGCAACACATCTTTGGTCCCATTGTAAGTCCAGTAGAAGCGCAGCGGACCGGCGTCTCGTGTAGAGGGGGCTGTGACCGAGCAGCGCGCGCGCACCTCCCCGCCCGGCGCGCCAGCGAGCTGCTGCACCACCGTACCGGCTGAGCACTCAGGCCGGGCTGGATGGAATGAAGAGATATAGGACGAAACGAAGAAAAAGGGCTTGATGAAATTTTCTAGGAAATATTGATATACATTAATACGCAAATAACTCAACTATAATAACGATTTAGTATTATTACTTACTTGAAACTTCATCTTAATCTATGTAGTATCGATAAAGATAAGAAGCTCATAGTAAAATAAAAAAATCTTTAATTTTAAAAACTATTAAGAAAACTAGCTAGTAAGCCAGTCTAGGTACTAACTAGCTAGTCAGCAATTTGACTTATAGTAGTTTTTTGTTCGCCTTGCTATCCCACTTATAGGAAAAGGACTCCCCCAGGGTCTTTCACTCACGCCTGTGCCACCATTATCCAGCCTAGCTGCTATGCCACTATTTGTTGTTGATATTTTTTTATATTCTCAGGTACTTACATAAGATATTAAGGGACAAGGGCTCGCTCAGGCCGCTGCCCTCCGAGTTCCAGGCCCGGCACCGGTACCTCGCCGAGTGGTACCGCCTCAAACTCTTCAGGACTAGCTTGTTGCCTTCCACCGATATACCTCCTATAGGGTCGTCCCGGACTAAATGGTCCTATGAAAAATAAGCTAATGAGCCAATGGAGATATTATAAAATTTTACATTACTAGATGTTTACCGCTATTTTTTTCGCACAGAAATTCATTTATCACCTGGGACCACGCTTTTTGACGATTAAAAAACAATCCCGAGACTTATTTTATACAGAATACAAAAATTAAAATCGATACAGTGGTCTATTGATATAGCAGATACATTGATAATTTATATTAGTATGGATAATTATCATCAAATTAAAATACTTGCACTGTTCGATGTAATACATACCTTCAAAAATGTTATCATTTTCAAGTAATGAAGGATAAGGGAAGAGGTAACCTAATACTAGATGTGACAAATCCCTAAAATTAGCTTAATCCTGTGACTACAGCTTCAGTAATATCATCAAAGCCGAAACAAGTTAATTGGCGCTCTGTAATCGAATCCATGGAGCCTAATTAACAACGAAACTACAGGCCCGTGCGACAGGTAAAACCAGGTGTCGAATAGATTTATTACGAAAAATCTTTTCTGTCCTATTTAGAGCGGGTGCTCGGTGGAGTGGACTATGCAGAATATGAGGACCGCATTCTGTGAATGGGTTTGAACTCATGCAGATTATGATTCTGATTATTTCCAGGAGTCGTATTGGTCCATTATTTACACCAATATTTTTTGTAAGAAATTGATCAATACGCTATGGCGCCATGTTGCAGGAGCTGCCACAGCGACATCAACCTAATTCAGAGAAAGCAGTCTTCACATCGCAAACTCAACTTCAGCCAGCGTCTGTTCTATTTATTATCAAAGGATAAAATATAGAATATGATAGATATATACAACAAGGCACGTGAAAAGGCACGTGCTCCCTATTCCGCCAAAAACGTTTCAAAATAAAATCAATAGCTATTATAAAGTTATTACAACAATAAAGGTATTTTCATACGACGAAAATTAAAGACTCATTACTTGTCACGTGTCACGCCACACGAGTATTACGGCTAACTTTCAATTTGCGTGAGCTTTTCAACTAGAACGGTTACTGAAAGAGAATCTTAATGCTTCCCCTACACGCGCCAGTAGCTTGCAGAGAAATTGTGCGTTTACGACTGATAATTATTCATTATAAAAATACAAAATAAAACTATTTTATAAAATATAAACACTAATATTAATATTTAAGTAATGTAATAAGTAAAAAATTAAGTCTAATATATTAAGTCAAATATAGTAAGAAGGCTGCGGGCCGCCAAGTGCCAATTACACTGGCAGAAATTATTCATTTAATTTACTATCTCTCTAGTTTATCTAGTTTTCTTATTTAACCTTTGTATTTCAATACTCAACCTCCTTAGATCTATTTCCTATTCTTCTAACGATACTAAACTTACCAGTTATAACACAAGTTACTTTGCTAGTTACTAGCATGCTAAAAAATTACATCACGTGTACGAAGTAAACGCCATGACAAATGATATAATCATTATAAAATTTTGATTAAATCAAAAGTTTTGCATGTTGTATTTTCTGACGCAAACTTACTGTATAAAACTTTGAATTAAAAAGAGTTTAGCAAAACAAAACTTAATAAAGTTTGCTTGGCGAGGAGATGACTTACTATTTCTTTCCAACTATAATTGGATTTATTTTGTATGTTTCGAGAGCATGGCTTGCAATGGTTGGAAATGCAAGCTGTTGGATGATCGATGACCATATTTTATTCTTGTGTTCATGCTGTATTGCTTTTGATTAGCTTTGATATTAATTGTTAATAATATTATAGATACTATTTTGAATGCAGCGTTATAAGCGACTAAATATTTACTTTTTTACAGACGGTTAACAAGCTCTACTTTAACCTTGCTTCGTAATGATTCCTACCTCTATTCCTTTGTAAAAGGTGAAATTGAATGATGGTGGTGCAGCATCAGCGGAGCACAGGAGCTCGGCGTCTTCGTCCTCTCGCAGCAAGTGCGGGTCTTTGGGTTCTATCAGAGATATCTGAGTAAACGGTGCATCTGTAACAAAAGAAAGACACAACTGAAAGTTTGAGCGAAATTAATAAATCAGAGCTGATAAGAAAGAAAGAAAGAACCTTTAGGTTGCTTTACACAAATAGAGCCATAAAACAGAACTGCAGAGAATAATAAGCAGAGAAGCGGGCATCCCTTAGACGGTAGGTTTTGCTGTCAGTCATGACTGTGACTGATGGGTAACCTACCGTGTAAGAGCGTGACTGACGGTTGCATGAAGCTGATTGACGAAAATCTGGATACATTCGTCAGTCCAGCAGTCAAACATAATTCATGATTGACGGAATTGACTGCCGCTTGCATGAGCGTATAATGGATGCCTTAAGGTATTTTACACAAAATAGGTGTTCTTTTAAGCTATTGCATAGCTTTTATCGCGGGATTTGAGCGTGGCAAGTGAATCAAAAATTCCGTAACAGAAATAAACCTAACACCCCCTTCTCCGGACTCTGAACGTTACAGCGCGGCGGTGCGGCGTTGCCAGACTTAAGCACAGTGTTTATGTGCGTATGTCTAGAGTTTAGACGTAAACGAATTATAATTGCATAAGTTGATAAAAAATGCTATGCAATAGAGAGTGCCACGCGTATTTTTATAATAATAATTAGGTATACCTACTAGAATGCAAAACTTTTAATCGCGATGAAGAGAGGAGTTCTAAAAATAAAGATACCTTTGTCAAGTCATGTACGTATATTTGTAATTTGTATGTACAAACCGTAACACTCAACAAACAACTCACAAGTACCTCAAAAGTTTTAAGTCAGAAGTTGGTTAGAAAGGCAAGATGATACTTCTTGCTAATCTTCTTAATTAATTAGTTACTCCTAAAAGATGTTGCTCGGAGTTAATAATTCGAGTTCTGATGATATGAATTTAAGTACGATGCTCCTAAACCAATAATATACCCAGTAGGGGGGGGGGGGGGGGGGGGTGACCTCCTTAGGGCACCGGATAAAACGCAAACCAAAAAAGGCGCCGCCTTTTTTTTAGAACTACCAGGAGTACCGTGGGCGCCGAAGAAATCTGACCCAGGGCGCTGGTAGTGCTAAAACCGGTACTGATATACCCCTTACCATCTAGACACGCGGTAGAGTGTCAAGCCAAGTTAAAGTAAAGGGACTGGCTAGCCAGGGCCGAGTGTAATATTATAATATACGAATTGGTGCCATAAAATACAACGAAAGTTTATTTATTTTAAACAGCTGCTACATTTTGAAAATTTGCTGGAAACGGAAATACTTAATACAATTATTAACAGTATATAATGTACATAAGAACTTTTACAGTACCATCGCGTGGTTATGAATTTTGATTTTACAGCATAATATAACTGTTTTAACGTACGGTAGCATTATGTGTGTCATGTGAAATTGCGTGAGAATAAAGTTATAACTACACGTCCTTGTGTGGCTACGGCGGCGTGTAATAAGTTTTCCGTTTAGATCTAATAGCGTGGTTTATTTTAAATTTATTTCGCAGATGTCTCCTGATAGTTTAATATTAAATGTGAAGACTTTAAATGGAATAGCTGTGGACGTTATGATATTTACCTACATCCATAATCTTATATCTTTAAACGAGTAATTTTTGTATATATTATATACTAGATGTCTCGCGCGGCTTCGCCCGCGTAAATTAGGAATTTTACAGAAACCGTACATTTTCCCATAAAAAATATTTCCCCCGTTTTACCCACATTTTCCTGAGTTTCTTCGGTCGTATTAGTCTTAGCGTGATAATATAATATAGCCTATAGTCTTAATCGATAAATGATCTATCTAACACTGAGATAAGTTTTTAAATCGGACCTGTAGTTCCTGAGATTGACGCGTTCAAGCAAACATACTCTTCAGGTTTATAATATTAGGTAGGTATAGATTTTTTTTAATTATCGCTTGACAAACTCGAGTCTCGATCTAAAAGACTAGGAAATGGTATAATATATAGTGATGATGATGATGATGATGATGATGATGAATGTAATTTGCATAGTAGCATATGCTTTCTGTTCTCAAAACAACGCCGAAACTCCCAACTTGCATCTATAAAGAATCAGGAGTTCTCTCAGCACCTTCCGAACCACAGTATACCAGGTATATCTCGGTGCAAAATCTTACTTGTTGGTAGCATATGCTTAGAATACTTCTCACGAAACCGAAGTCACCACATGTTTCCCTATAAGTTTTGACGAGTTCCCTCGATTACTTATGGAGCCTTCATCAGATCACCACTTTTGTGAATATAATACCAAATTGGGATGATACCCTATATACCAAAATAAAAATTTTGAAAATCGGTTAACAAACGGCGGAGTAATCGTTGAATATAAGAAAACGAACATAACACCTCCCCCATTTTGAAAGTCGGTTAAAATTGTAGCCTATGTGTTATTCTGATGTATAAGCTATATTATTGTAAAGTTTCCTTAAAATCCGTACAGTAGTTTTTACGTGAAAGAGTAACAAACATCCATACATCCACACATCCACACATCCATACATCCATACCTCCAAACAAACTTTCGCCTTTATAATATTAGTAGGATTATATGTATACTAGCTATTTGACCGAGCTTTGCTCGGTATACGATAAAACACGAATAAAAATATAACATTTTCTGAAAATGATTCATAGCTAGATTTTCATGAAATTTAGTATATAGGGGGTTTCGGGGGCGATAAATCGATCTAGCTAGGAACCATCTTTAGAAAATGTCATGCTATACGTGTTTTATCGAATACCGAGCAAAGCTCGGTCAAATAGCTAGTGTATAATTAAATAAAAATAGTTTTGCTTTCTACAAGTGACTGTTTAGCATGAATGAGTGTGTTTAAGAGCAAACAGCAAAGACGAGCAGTTTACTTTTATCTGGTTATCTCTGGCAAATATCCTATAAATGATGGTTAAAGTATATTCGATAAGTAAATTCTCCTATAACTTGGTAGCGTCTAGTCACGAAGTGGGTTTGCAAATGGAATGATAAAAAGATAATATCGCCAGAATATTCGGCAAACTCAAAACTAGTTCCCATCGGAGCAGACAGCGAATTGTTCATTCAGAGCACGAGTTGACAAATTTTGTATCAGTCCTGTAGGGTCACTGAAATATTATAAAAATGTTAATATCCAGAATTATTGCTTACTCTTCGAGTTTATAATTTGTGAATTTATTTGATAAGATTAGAAAAAGAATCGATGATACAATCAAGGAAATTTCTTGTTCGGATAGTCTCTATTTCTTGAATTTAATGCCTAAAGACATCAAGTTGACGATGAAGCTTAAGATTATATATTATACTAGCTATTTGAGCTTTGCTCGGTCAAAACACATATAAAATGAAATTTTCTAAAAATGATTCCTAGCTAGATCGATTTATCGCCCCCGAAACCCGCTCTATACCTATACCCGCCGAAAAAATATACAAGAATTGCTCGTTTAAAGATATAAGATATATTATCAATATAGTTTATCTATTATAATAAATCAATTATATTTAGTTTCTTACAATACGAAATAGTCAATAATAATTTAATGTTATTATATATTTTTATTTCTTAAATCATTAGGTAAATTATATAATTATATATTTTCCATCACGCAGCAGCCCTAGTTTGAAGTTTGCAGTGGTGCGATTATTACGTTGTTTGTTCACAAAGTTTCTGTTTATTGTTCAGTACGTGCATTAAGTTTACAGTTGAGTTTTTCGTGCGTTTTCAACGGTACAACCCATTTGCCTAAAATATTTGTCAAACAAGATTAACGGTGCAACCTAATGTTCATGTATTGTACTTATTGTACTACATCGCTTTTGTTCCATTTGACCTGCTTTATGTAGTAGCAGTAAGTAGTATTTGTCGAAAATCTACGCAAGACCTATGATATAGCAAAACCTACATAATAGCTGATGTGTAATACCTAGTTTTCATCAAATGCCTCCGTTGGCCATTAACACGATTACTACCATAATTGCGTAGCAGTCAAAGTTTGGGCAATCGACGTCCAGCATGGTTAATCATAATTATAATGAAAATAATAATAGCCCCCCAACCCGGTTTCGATGACGGTGACCGGTTTCATTGAAATCAGGCCAGCTACTCAGGAGAAATTTTATAGTGCCCAAGTGTGTGCGCAGCACATAAGAGCACCCTCTATTCCTTTACTCTCATAACCCAGTGGGACGGAAGATGGCGAGCGGCGACTGGCGAGAGATCAGGCGCAGGACCGATTTTTACATGCCCATCCGACGCATGGATCATCTACTTGTCAGACAATCAGGTGATCAGCCTACATTGTCCTAACCAAACTAGGAAACTACATGTTTCCAACGCGGGAATCGAACCCACGACCTCCGAGTCAAGAGCCGCGCTCTATACCACTAGACCACGGAGGCGTGATAATCATAGATGAATATGCTTCTCTACATTTTCTAAATCGTTTAGCCAAAATTATAATGTAATTTGTTCGCAGTACACAAAAGCACACTTTCATCCTTTACTCGGATAACCCAGCCGGACGGATGACTAACGGCCGTTCCCAATATTTGATCTATCTCTGGTTTTGCCTTACTAGAGGTAGGAATAGCTCACATTAGACATTATGTCAATTATGAGCTATTCCTATCTCTAGTAGGGCAAAACCAGAGATAGATCAAATATTGGGAATGGCCGTAACACGACTGGCGAAAGATAGGGCGCAGGACCAAATTTCAACATGCCCTTTCGATATTTGATATATTCGATACCGACTACGTAAATTTTTAGTATGGCGATTTTAGTTCCGCAAGTGACCGCTAGAGGCGCTGTAAAATTTGCCATACTAAAAATTTACGTAGTCGGTATCGAGTATCGATAAAAAACTATAGCTTTAAACTCATGGTTGAGCCACTGTATGGATTTCAATCCGTTTACACTACACACACATACACATTATACAGCCTAAAGTATTATCACTTTGTTTTGTTACACCTGTATAATGAAAACAATACTTACTCAGTTTTCGACAGATGAATCGTAACGAGCAATAAGTATTATGTCAATTAGTGTACAGCGTTTTATTCCCGACTCAACAATGTAACTCGCGTGTGATAGAGCAACTATGATACGTTATTGGCTCCTTAATGACGGTTTATTACTTTTAATTTAGCTTTATACGGCCACCTAGCCTGCAGGTTTTATCCTATACGATAAGATAAGCCGGACCAATATGGTTGTCCAGTTAAACAAGGGCAAGTTCATTAAGGCTTTAGGGTTTCAGTTTAATGTCTATAAAAACGAATTTAAAAGCCAACATTGTCAATATTAAGGTGTAGATATAAGTTATTCTAGAGTAATTAAAATCTTCACATTATATTATGTAAAATAAAACATTTTTATTGTTACTCGTTAATTGTCATTGTCAATTTGAATAGCAATAAACGTATTTTAAAATACTCACTAATTGAAATAAAAGCTTTGGAAATATATGAGTAATTCCAAAGAAAACCATCAAAAGTTGCAAAAAATCTGTTTTTTTTAACGTTGTTGGCTCACGTGATACCAAGAAAACCTGAATTTGTTACAGCGGAAAATTAATTACAATAGAAAAAACGCCGGCGAAATCTTTAAAAAGCCGAGAGGAAATTACACGGAAGTTTGCCAAGCAAATCGCATAATGCCCGGAGGATTTAACTCACGACACATACACTGGATGCTTAGTACGGGCGTATATAATAAACTTAAATAAAGAAAATCACAAGGGAGGCCTCTTTTGGAGGGGTTTGGAAAATTTATTATTTGAAAAGAGTCCCTTAATACAATAAGAAAACTTTACGACTGTGTTCAATGATATAATTTGATTTGGTACATTAATAATATTATGTTTCTGTGATATTTAAAAAAATGTAAATAAGTTTTTATTTTAATCTGTATTCTGTAATAACTAATAATGGTATTATTGTCATAATATGACAATAATACCATTATTAGTTATTACAGTTTTACCTAATGTAAAAACCTATATTCTTTCTTGTTGTCTAAAATATGTTTATAATATACCTAAATAAGCAATTTTCAAAAAAGTGACAAATAGCACCCTCCCCTCCCCTACTAATATTAATAGGGGAGGGGAGAGTGCTATTTTTGTAGTCACTCGAGTGTCATGGAGACCTAGTAGGTTTTTTACATTAGATAAAGCTGATAAAAAATTAATGAGAGCGTTTTTTTTAGCGGTGCATCCCCTATATTAATTTGACAGATCCGATGACATTTCAATATTCAAGATTTTTTTTTAACTTACCACGTGAGAAATCTGATTTCTATACCATAATAACTAGACACATGTCGGAAGCCTATACATTACACAAGCTTAATCTGATATGCTCGAGCTTGCCCTGAAATCCCTTCTTCCCCTCCCCAACTATACCTATTAAGTAAATTAAATATGCGAAGAGGGACAGTTTTCAAATACTCGTCATAATAATTAATTATTATACAGTATCTGATTTTTGGGGCCCATTGAGTCTGGTATTAATTTAGTTTATAAGTTCACAAAACGCTCATTCGCCGCTAATTCATGGCCGTAATGTGACGACAACGCTGTCCTACTGTGCTTACGAACTCTTCAGACCTAATTTCAATAGAAAATTAAATTAAAAATGTGTTTTCAAAATTAGGGAATGCAATACCGGGATACCGGGATCCCGAAATACCGGGATCCCGAAATACCGGGATCCCGCATGTGTTTTGCGGGACTAATCCCGTTCGAAAATTTAGCGGGATCCCGCGGGACTGGCGGGATTACAAAGAAGCGTGATTCATATGTGTAACTCTGCGCGAGGGGATGCGAGAACTGGCTACAGGCAGCCCACTAAACAATTTACAGTCAATTCACCTATATTTCACTTTAAATGATAATAATTGTACCAACCAGCCTGGAAACTGAGCGAACTTTTTCAGCTGCTGGCTACTTTGTGACGAATATCAGGAGCCGTTTCTGAGGCGACAAAATTAATACATATAACTTTTATAAGCTTGGGCTGTATGTATGTAATGGAAAATTTTAGTACAATTTTCTCTATATTTCGAAAAAAATTATTTTAATAAAACATGAAAAGAAATAGACATGTTTTTTTTAGTTTATTTTAACTATTATTATTATTACGTAGCCATTTCCAAAAAATGATTCGTTTTATTTTACATCTGAAGTCTGAAGTATTTAAAAACCCTTGTAAAAAAAGTGTTCGACAAAGTTAGTTTCATTTGAATTCTAAGAATAAAACGGGGTCTATCAACTAAAGTCATTATAACCATTTATTTTGAAAGTTTAAGTCTACTCTGCGGGATCCCGCGAATACCGGGATCCCGCGGGATTGTGATGGTTCAGTCCCGCAAATACCGGGATTGAAATTATCTGGCGGGATTGCATTGCCTATTCAAAATACATAACGTATTTTCAGATAGATAACGTGGAAGTTGGCACAAGCTTGCCGAGCGGAATGCGCTTTATCTCGCCGAGCTTTTGATGTATTGTCTAACTTAAAAAAAGCTCTATAATATAACTGTTCACTTCAGGTGAGCTTAATACTCTTTCGTCAGTGAATTGTCTTAATTTATGGCTAAAGAGAAGTAGATAATAATATTATTTACGTAGTGATCAGATTTTTTTGTGATTGTACTGCCTTTTCTAATATCTATCGCTGTCTGAGTACTAAAATTTAACCTCTTGTTATTAGCGCAGTTTCATTTCACCTGAATCGTTTTAGCGTTAAAAACGAACATACAGATTATAATAATAATATCTATGGACTCTTCACACCACGTCAGTCTGGCCCCGTGGTAAGTACCTGAAGGACTTGTGTTACGGGTACCAGAGAACGGAAATATTAATTATTTAACGAGCTTTTGCCCGCGGCTTTGCTCGCGTTAAGAAGTATTATTATATACAAACTTTCATCCCCTATTTAAACACCTTGGGGTTGGAATATATTAAAATCCTTTCTTAGCGGATGCCTACACCTACGTCATAACATCTACCTGCATGCCAAATTTTAGCCCGATCCGTCCAGTGGTTTGGGCTGTGCGTTGATAGATCACCATCTATCAGTCACCTTCGAGTTTTATATATGTATATAGATACTTTTATACTATACATATATTTAAATTTTTTATTATAATATGATACACATATTTAAAACACATCCATGACCCAGGAACTTTGAAAACTTTTTATTCCGTCGGCGGGATTCGAACCCGCGACCCCCAGCTTGAGCTACCATACCAACTGAGCCACAGAGGTCGTCAAAGATTATACTTTGTATAAGTAACATAAGTATGAATATAATAATAAAATATTAACTTATGCAAATTGCTTTTAAATTAATAAAAATGCAATTACGTTGTAAAAATACACTCACTGTGGCGTGGTTTGCACCATGTTCAAGATGAAACGTTTTTAAATAGAAATACAATGTGTCTTTTCACATTGTGCGAGCAAGTGAATAAATAACGAGGAATCCCTTCGGACATTCTATTTCCAGGTGTTCCATCACCGCACGTGATAACTTTATTCAGCTCATACTTTTGCTCTTATTGTACCAATTATAGTTTCAATACATACTTTATGGGGTAGTTTATTCATGAATTGGAGTGATGGGTATTTTTCGAATTCGAAATACATCTGACGTAAGAAAAATATTATTTTTATTATCTTATATATAAAATTCTCGTGTCACAATGTTAGTCACCGTACTCCTCCGAAACGGCTTTACTGATTTTAACCAAATTTTATATGCATATTCAGTAGGCCTGAATCGGCTACTGGGTACTTTTTATATTGATAAGTTCATTTATTGAATAAATAATAGTAAATTATTACAAATCGAGGGTCGAGACCGACGGCGACCATTGTTTGTGCGACGGGATAGCGATGGACGTTGCCATGGTGACGTACTTATTTAGTCATATTTTTTTATAATAAAATATCACTGGGCGAAATACTTTAGATCGCAAAACAAGGTTTGCCGGGACAGCTAGTGATTATATACAAAAAAAGTTGTCGCATCGGTGTAAATAAATTCTAACTAAATGACAAGTACGTTAGCTAAATACGTAATATGCTATACATTATGTATCTAGCTAACGTAGTTAATCTCAAGATTTTCTTTAACCCGCCGTGCCCAAACGAGGACACTTTTAAAATTACTTAAATTTTTTTGTCTTTCAAGTTTATACTTATTTTTATTGTAAGTGTCAATTTGTTAAAAGTGTATTTTTTTATTACTAGAAGGAACAAATAATATTAAAATAGTTCACAGTGTTTTATAACGATTTTTCTGAAGCTGTTTCTAACATTCGAAATGACGCCAAGTTATTATTTTTTATTTTTAAGTTTTTCTTTTAGGCATTTATATTTTTTTACTTGAAAGAGCTCATTACACTATAACCTATAAAAAATACACATATTAGTGTGAAAAGCTTTAGTCTTTATAAGATTAGGAGTAGTTTTATACAAGTGTCCCTATTTGGGGCCAATGGGCACATCGGATGTAAATTATCCCAATTTTTGTCCACCGATCAATGTCGTACAATCAATGAACTGAAGGGTATTCAATAGCTATGATAAATACTATGGACATCAGGAAGTTGCTATGATAGAAGATGACAGTGGAAATATATATTTATTCGTTTTTCCTTCGCAACCATGTGTCTCTTTAGCAGTTTTTCACTATTCCAAGGGGTACACAATAGCCAATTGTGCAACTGATACTGTTGGCTAAGGCAGTACAGAAAAGTGTCCTGTCGTATCCGTCAAGGATATGAAAAAAAAAGAAAACGACGAGTTTGACTACCGTTTCGACCAACTAAATCAGAATTTGTTGTACATCGGCTGGATTATAATGTCTATGCAATCGGGGGAAGCCACTACAGCGTTTTTCTTCTAGAAAAAGTAAGCGGATGTATTACTGTTAAAAGAATGTGGACGTTAACTTCCTACATTTTTATCAAAGCTATAACAAGGATATGCGTGGCGTCAAGTCAACTGGTCAATCGATTTTCTCGCACTGTTATACGAAACAAAAGTTGGTGGTAACTGGTAGGTACTGTTTACGCAAATGCTGGATGTAGCAGTGGCAAACGCATGGCGGCTGCATCATCAAAGTAATAAAAACAAGAATTGCATCAGCTCCAATTTCGGCGGCATTTGGTCGTCATTACTTGAGACATACAAGCGGTAGAATCTTGCAACCAGCAATACATATCTGTACTGCCAAACCTGCAGCATGAAGGGTCAATTTCCCGAAAAACTGTCGCAACAATCGCGTTGTTCTGATGGGCTAGCATTACGTCATGAAAAAGGTCAAAGGTAATTTGAGAAATGTGTGAAAACACGGTACATTCATAAAATATGTATCGAAAATTTTCACACCGTATGATCCCATTGGCCCCATTTGAGGACGGCAATTTTTTTAATATAAGAATTTAAAAAAATTAAGTTTTTTTGTGTTTTCCTAATAATTTTATTGGTTTCTATAAATTAATAAAGAAAATTGATATGTTCCATGGCTCAGTTCAACTGATACTGTTGGCTAAGGCAGTACAGAAAAGTGTCCTGTCGTATCCGTCAAGGATATGAAAAAAAAGAAAACGACGAGTTTGACTACCGTTTCGACCAACTAAATCAGAATTTGTTGTACATCGGCTGGATTATAATGTCTTTGCAATCGGGGGAAGCCACTACAGCGTTTTTCTTCTGGGAAAAGTAAGCGGATGTATTACTGTTAAAAGAATGTGGACGTTAACTTCCTACATTTTTATCAAAGCTATAACAAGGATGTGCGTGGCGTCAAGTCAACTGGTCAATCGATTTTCTCGCACTGTTATACGAAACAAAAGTTGGTGGTAACTGGTAGGTACTGTTTACGCAAATGCTGGATGTAGCAGTGGCAAACGCATGGCGGCTGCATCATCAAAGTAATAAAAACAAGAATTGCATCAGCTCCAATTTCGGCGGCATTTGGTCGTCATTACTTGAGACATACAAGCGGTAGAATCTTGCAACCAGCAATACATATCTGTACTGCCAAACCTGCAGCATGAAGGGTCAATTTTCCGAAAAACTGTCGCAACAATCGCGTTGTTCTGATGGGCTAGCATTACGTCATGAAAAAGGTCAAAGGTAATTTAAGAAATGTGTGAAAACACGGTACATTCATAAAATATGTATCGAAAATTTTCACACCGTATGATCCCATTGGCCCCATTTGAGGACGGCAATTTTTTTAATATAAGAATTTAAAAAAAATAAGTTTTTTTGTGTTTTCCTAATAATTTTATTGGTTTCTATAAATTAATAAAGAAAATTGATATGTTCCATGGCTCAGTTTCATTTGGGTCTAAATGAGTTAAGAATGAAAAAAAATCATAAACTTAATAATTCTGTTTTATGCGCTGCTAGAATTTGTTTACTGCTCCTTAAACGAACGGCGCCCGTATGTGTACAATAAAATATATGAACAATAAATTAACAAAGTTTTACATTCTCAGCTTAATAGCGAGCCGGCGCATAAAACACTACATGAAGGATGGCGCTAATATCACCAAGCTTGAGCTTTAATAAATAAACTTCTTTTATGCACGGTTTCTAAGTGATTTTAACCGGGGTTAATCTGTTCAATAGTGATTGCAATTGGCTAACGTCAAATATCAACGTTAAAAAAGTAAAACTTTTGTTAAAAAGCCTAAGGCCCAATTTCATCACGTGATACTAATTCTAGCATTAACTATAACTTTAACAGTCGTTGGTGAAATTGGGCCTAAGAAACCGAGCATTAGTAGCCTAATAGGATAAGTGAATACGAAAAATTGAGCCAGTCCTTGTGATATTCTATATAATAATATCTATGGACGCTTCACACCACGTCAGTCTGGCCGCGTGGTAAGTACCTGAAGGACTTGTGTTACGGGTAGCAGACAACGGAAATATATTTAATACTTTTATACTATACATAATATACTTAAGATTATATCATACACATATTTAATACACATCCATGACCCAGGAACTTTGAAAACTTTTTGTTTCGTCGATGGGATTCGAACCCGCGACCCCCGGCCTGAGCTACCAACAGCCCACCAACTGAGCCACAGAGGTCGTCAAATACATACAATCCTATGACTGGCTCGGGCATCAAGGAATAGCCCAAAATCTCACAGTACTATTACTGTGATAGATTTTGCCCTACCTCTTGGTGCCCAATTTTATTTAGAGGTGGAGGTTATAATATATACGCAGGTATTTTCAAACCAAAGGTACTTACAAAGAACTTCCAATGTCAGTACGTCTTCTAGGGTGTAAGCTGGAAACCACGGGTTGGAGACTCTGCAGACGAGAGATCTCCCGCTATCTTCTCTCCTGACGCGCCATGTCAGAATACTCTTAGTCACCTCCCCATCAACTTCCACCTGTCAATCAAGTCAATAAACAGTCAGCAAAAAATATTTTATGCTGGCAAATATAATTTTTTCCGCAATGGCATAAAACTACAATTGTTCATTTTGTAAATTGAGATATAGTTAGTTTTAACTAAAATATATATTAAAAATAGGTTATATAATTTTTACAGGTTTTTAGTAATAGTGCTATATTTTTTAACAGGTTTATATTCCAGCGTCAAAAACTTTTAACAGGGGCAAATACAATAGCGAGGTTAGAGGATATTAGAGCATAACGGAGTGCCATTAGAGTTGACCGTAGAGAGGGCAATAAATATGATATGCGGAAACTATTTTCTATTTGCACGTGGTAGAGCCATGCTTCGGCACGAATGGGCCGGCTCGACCGGACAAATACCAAGGGCTCACTGAAAACCGGCGTGAAACAGCGCTTGCGCTGTGTTTCACCGAGTGAGTGAGTTTAGCGGAGGCCCAAACCCTACCCTATTCCCTTCCCTACCCTGCCCTATTCCCTCCTTTACCCTCCTCTATTCTCTTTTAAAAGGTCGGCAACGCACCTGCAGCTCTTCTGATGTTGCGAGTGTCCATGGGCGATGGAAGTTGCTTTCCATCAGGTGACCCGTTTGCTTTAAAAAAAATGTACTGATGTCATGCTATATGCAGCACATACTAAAATTTTGTCATTAGGACTAACGTAATCTGAAGCTTACTTTAAGAGGAGTCCACACCGCCCTTTTTTCCATACAAACGTTGTCCCCTGTTTCCTCCCTGGATAATGCTAGTAGAGTTATATTTTTTTTCCTGAACATCTATGGCTATGAAAACAATGTCCCTATGTTTTCTTTTTGTTTTCAAGCCGTTTCGGAGGAGTATGGCAACGAAAACTGTGACACGAGAATTTTATATATTAGATTGATTCTCTTAACGCAATTCTGTCTTACATTTTGCGGAATACAACAAAACTAACGTTTTTTTGCGAGTACGATTTGTCGGACACAACGAAAGTAAAACGTGTAAAAGACCTCGACGAAAGCTCTACCCTGGATATTTGATCTACAAATTCGGTATGCGGCGAAATCGCTATTGACATCTCTAGTCGACTGGCTATAGAGCTCGGGCTAATTCAATGAGTTTTATCCATTGCATATGGATTATGTGCGCTCCGACCGTACATCTGTATGACTGCATGACACTTGAATTTTGATTAGTTCATATTTTCCGAAATAGCTCACTGGATAGCGGATTTACGAATCCGTTCAGATAAGTGCATTTCGACCGTCTTTAATGATACGGAATAAACGGTTACCTTTTTCAAAGAGTTTATAATAAAGAGTACGTTTTCGTTTCATTTGACATGCCAGGCTCATTAATAAGCAAGTAAAACAGACTGTTGATTCTAATAAGCAGATACATAATAAATATTATACTCAGGAAATTGCCATTTTTCCGGGATTAATTTGCCATCTTTGCATTTAAGACAACGTAAAGTAAAAAAAATTGAATCCACGAAGGTTGGGGATATATCCGTTATACGTGGGTGTTTGGGATTTGGCTTTACATCCAAGAACCGCCCAGTCGTACCACAATGTACCCCGAAGGGTTAGTTTCAATCAATTATACCTGCGTTAGTGTGGAGTCGATCCGTTGTGAATTAATGAACCAGTCGATGTTGGGGGGCGGTTTGGAGCCGCGGGTCGTGCAGACGAACGACCGCTCGTGGCCGGCGCGGGTCGCCCCGCCGCCAGACACGCGGACGAACTGGGGTTTCACTGAAATATAAGAGTATATACATTAAATGTACGAGTGCGTACAACTGCCATCAAATTTTGATGGCGGCTGTACACACTCGTCGAAATACCCCGAGACAGGCCGAGCGCGAGTATGTACAGGGCGCTCTCGTTCTCGTCTTGTTGGCTCTCGCGAGGAAAACCAGAGCAAGCATTTACAACCGGGGATCTCGGCGAGAGGCTTTCGTCAAGTGTGTACAGCCGCCATAAAATTCAATAAAATCACTGTGCTCTACGAGTTCATGCAAAGGAAGCGATTCTATTGGTTAAAAATCACACTCCTCGCAACAGACGAAACGCTCCCTGGGCGCTTTCGTACTACGCCTGATCTGGGGGGTGAGCCAAAATCTTTTCGTTTTCGCTTCGTTATAGAATCACCGATGAAAGTATATGGAATTGACATAAGCGTTTGTTAATATGACGTTGACGTTCGACTCGTCTAATATCAATTCCATACATTTTGATCGGCGATTCTATAACGAAGCGAAAACGAAAAAGTTTCGGCTAAATGGCCAGCACCCCTGAAAATGCGGTCAAAGTAGAACTATTTCTATGATAGAATACGCGATAAATCCGGCCTCAGATACCTCACTTCTATCGGTTATTTATACAGATAGTATATCTAGGTGCGGTTTTCACCGGAGTAGCGAATAGCAATACGACTTACGAGGAATGTGTTTTTAAGAACCAATAGCTTCATTGGTATAACATAGCTAAGGGCAGCGGTTATATTAGACCATTCATATTATAC
Source organism: Aricia agestis (assembly GCF_905147365.1). NCBI lineage: Eukaryota > Metazoa > Arthropoda > Insecta > Lepidoptera > Lycaenidae > Aricia > Aricia agestis. The sequence continues at coordinate 11,370,438 of NC_056409.1, forward strand.
AGACTTTGTTGTATAATGAAACTGCAATAAATGGAATATTGATTTTTTATCCATGCATAGTATTAGGTAATTTATAGAAGATAAAAAGAACTGTTAAAATAAAACATAGGAATTTCTTTTTAAAAAGACTTTTCACCCCACAAAGAAAAAGATAATAATGTACAAAGATAAATGAGAAAAGTCACACTTATTCATGCTTATGTAAATGAAAAATAACATTCGAGATACTAATAAAAAATTCAGTAAGTAAATAAAAACTTTTAATTGAGTGTTTACAGAAAGTAAGCAATAAAGTTTTCCCAATTAGCAAATTTCTGATAAAGCTTTTGATTTTTAAGAAATTGACTTTTGTTAGGGTTTTCTTTGATTATTATTTTATTAATAGAATAAGACCCCACGATTCTTACACCATCATTTTAATTATTGTTTAATAAGTTTGCAAAAACGAACAACCCTCGTTAATTTTCGCGTCGAGGTTTCAAATTAAGAATGTATAGGAACAAGGCGTCTCAAATGACATGTCATTCAGCGACGTATCATAATTCATAATATATCCCATACATTACATACATTTTCGATTTCGAAATTCAAGTGTGAAAATAATGAATGCTAATGACCCAAAGCCCTGCCTTTCGAACCTGCGAAATTCTTTTCTATTTATAGCAACTCCAAGAGTAATGTTTAGGCCTTTTGGAATGCGAAATTAATCTGCGGCAGTGACGCTCGGGACCCTTTACAAATCCGCCGCCAAATAAATCCCCCATCCGAGCGGCCACTTCGAAACTTACGGTACAATTTAATAGTGACGTCTCTGAACTGCGGTCTAAGGAGCGGCGGTTGGACTCTACACTGTAACTTCGTGCCGGCCATCTCTCTTGATAGCGAAGGCAGATGAAGTTGACACACCGATCCATCTTTGGTCACGGCCAGGCGATCCTCGCCCCGATACCACGAAACGTCAGGCGGGGGCTTCCCTGTTGAAAATACAATTGTTTACCCGAGCTCCGGCGTTTTAGAACGTTTTAACCCGGTATTTTGGTAATAGAATTGTTAATGGAAAATAAACAATGAATTGCTCGTGTGAGGGGGAGCGAGCTTAGCGATAACTGAAGATGGGCGCTCACCAGCGATTTACTTTCAAGGCAGAAATATTACAAATACGTTAAAAATGAATGATAGCTATTGATATAAAAAATGAAATGTATCTACAGATCAAACGTTTATGAAACATCGTTGATTTATTTCGAAATATGTGTTTTGCAGCTGAAATATATGTAAACGACGCTAAATACTGTGAAACATAAAATAAATGCGAAAACGAATGTTTGCGTAACGAGTGAAATCATTTTGGTCGTTATACCCGTATTTTTATCCAGTAAATACGATGAAAAATCGACTGTCACGACGGCTAAAATTATGTGTGCGCAAGTCCTAACTTGAAACAGTCGAATGTGAAATTCGACATAAAATGATATTTCGGAGTAAAATTCGCTTTGCGTACTGAAAATTTTGTGTTAAACTCTGTGCTTACCGCCAGAGGCTTGGCAGGAGAGAAGTAGTTCTTGGCCTTCCCGAAAAGGCCCGGCTACGGAGCCCACTATTTCCTTCCCCTCAGAGTCGTATATTCGAGGAGCGTCGGGTGGGACTGTAAAATAATAAACAATCAAAATCTGTTTTTTATTAAATGATTTATATTATTTTGCTAGATGCCGTCAGAAACTTCCCTGTGCAGTAATATAATATTATAATAATTTGTAGCGCAGAAATCATAAACTTCTCCACAATGAAAACGGTGTCATGTCTTTTCCGTTTTAAAGTCTCACTAATTAGTAAATGTAACGGAAAAATATAATAGAAATCAACTTGTAAAATAATATTTCTACTGTATTCCATTAACTTACCAATAACAGTCAAATTAACTTTATAATTCCTAGTCGGGGAGTCGATATAGTCTATCCGACATCGGTACAGCCCCTCGTCATATCTCGCGACCTGCTCCACGGCGAGATGAGCCGACGAGGGATCTGACTCGTTCAGCACAAAGTGTGCACGCGCACCGAACTCGCCCGCGACGGCCCAATGCACTGGTGGACCGTTCCTGAAGTCTACCCTGGAAGAACATACAGTTATTATTTAGAGTTTTTTTTTAATAATATACCAGAAATATTTTACCATCGAAGAAATTAATTCATAAGCAAACCTACGTCATTTGTCAATACAATGTTAGGCTTGATCTGTCGACTGGGTTTGACATAAACAGACCAAATTACGTTGGTCCGCGATCTGCATATAAATAAACTTCTCTGATAGTACATGTTACATGACTAGAGGTTATCAATAACTTTGAGTGTATAGGAATTGTCTTATTACACGGTATTCGTGCATTATTTGTGAAAAAAACTGTGCTTTATAGTTTTCCATTATCTCCAATCCATACTAAATTGAATCAAAATCGATTGAGTTTAATTGCAAGTGCTTATTGTTTTCGCACATGAATAACAGGCTTCACTTTCTTATTCACTCTACTTTTATTCGGTCTCAAGCATACTCAAGGTCAAGTATTCCTAATAAATAAAAGTATCCTGGAAATAGAAAAGTATTTATCGCGAGATTATTCTATCAACATGCCAAACCCACAACGAGAATCGTATCCCGTCTGATTCTGACACACCTAATACTTATCGGGATAAAGATGACGGGGGATGGGGATTACCGATCCCCAAAAATAGCTATGGATTTGCTAACGTGATTAACTCGTACTTAAATATAAGCAATCACTTATTTCGAGCCTCCATATTATATTCCATACTTAATATTATAAATGTGAAAACTATTTGCCTGTTTGTCTTTTCTTACTTTAATATACTACTGAAGCGATTTCGATACTTGAAATAGATACTAAGGTTTCGGAAAAGCACATAGAAAAGTTAACATGGCAACCTCCGATTCCTGCTCGATAAAATATATTGTAACAATCCTTAATAGTTTAAAGTTCTACAGATTACTATTTTTATTAATTCTTTCAATGATGTTCTTTCGTAAAAAAACCTCTTAGTGATATGAAAACTACCCTGATTTATGTACATAATCATAAATTCAATATGCATAATAATTGTGCTTATAATATTATCGTTACCGTATAACAGTAATTAGATTAGCGATTACAGAATTACAAATAGTTTGTAGTTGTTAATCAGATTTGTAATCAGATTGATGAAGTAATTGTGCACCTGAAATTACGCGTAAGTTGATTTGATTAGAATGTATTTAGACTGAAATGTATTTTAATTAGTTTGCAATTAGAATTAGATTAACGAGTATTTCAACTATGCCCAACTCTGTCGTATAATTATAACCATCTGTAGCAATTTTTTTGTCTCTTATACTCTATGTTAAAAAATATACCTTATTTTAGGCATCACAAAATTAAACGTATTGAAAACGTCCTTAAATTCAACACGGGTATTTCATTACAATGATTAATATTTTGATAAACTGCCAAAGTACTTTGCGCATTCAAATTTCGAACACCAGTTAATACTCCGTGCATAATGTAGAAGAGATGAATATGAATAATCCACCCACTGTCGTAAAATCATTATGAATGTTTCACGTCTCTGGCGGCAAAGATTAATGTCTCCAGTCTCCGCGAAGGTGATCTAAGTGTGCTTTGCGTTATGTGGGTTAAAGGGTTGGGGTTAAGTACTTTTGATGCATATTTATGACATTATTCGTGTTATTGAATTGAGTTAGTTTCAAGAACCAGCAGGCCGCCTTAGGGTGAATTCAGACTGCGAGGCGACGCGTAGATGCATTTCTAAATTTGTACGGATTTGACAGATTTGCAAGATATCTCACGCAATTGAAGTCTGTCAATGCAGTACACATTCAGAAATGCATCAACGCGTCGCGTTGCAGTCTGAATTGACCCTTAGAAGCCTTCTCGTTTATACGTTTCACGTTGCAACTTACATGTCACATCGACGCGGTGACTCTGCGTTGCTCAGCCGTTCATACCATGCTTACAGCAGCACCCAAGACCTTTTTTGTTGGCCTACTGATTCGTTATGTCTATTGTGATTTGGTACTTCTTACTTTTGTGTAACTTAATAGGGGTCATTGCTACTTGGCATTTTAATGTAACAACGATAACTCAAATGTGTGAAGATTTATTTATATTGATAGTTGTGTATGAATTCCAGTTGAATGAATGCGAAAGCTTTTTCCTTTCTGTATCTACCTCAGGTTTAAACCACTGAATGATTAAAATATGTTTCTTAAGATGCTATAAGTCCTAAGAAAGGACATAATATTATGTTAATTAGTAAACAGTCATAAAAAGTATTGCACGGTTCACTAAATACAAACAAATTGATGTGCAATTTAAGATACGGGTAATATCTGTAACTCCACAACAAACAATAAGTAACAGTAAAATTTAAAATCGTAAAGATATCTAAAAATAATATCCCACATGATACAACCGACAAAGGAAACAATCACGAAGGAAAAACGTACAAGAACCGAACGATAAAAAGTGATAAATACGAAGTGCAATATTGCGATATACCAAGCATTCGCCGTCGATACCGGTGCCAAATCGCACACACTTCCTAAAGCAACTCACATATTTTAAAACAACTACGAAAGGAAGTAATACACTGAACCCTCTCCGCGCGATTGTGAAGCGTCCACCTTGGAAGATATCCAGCTATTAAACAGTTAGGGTTGATTCAGATCGCAACGCGAATATGTCAAATCCATACTAATTTAGAAATGCATCTACGCGTCGCGTTGCGGTCTGAATCAACCCTTACGGTACAGTTCAAAATAATAGTTATTTTTACATTTTTCTTAAAGTAGATCAATGCAGAACGTATGCCAATCACACACACTGACAAACATAGTAATCAGAGCAAAACTATAATACAACTTGCATCGCCCCCTGCCTATCTTTCAAAAGTCCCGTGATAGCCCATCGTATTAGTACAATAGACAGAACGAACCAGTAGGCTGAGTCAGAAGTGTTTCTCTATATACGTTTAACATAGCGACCGGCGCGCGTCGTGAGTCGTGACACGCGTTGCTCAGCTGTTCACAGCATGCTTACGGCAGACAATAGCGGACGGGTACTCGCGCTGATTTATCAGTTTGATTGAAGTCGGCCTACTGGTTTGTTCTGTCTATTGTGATATCAATATTGAAGCAGTGACAACCACGGAGGTAAATCTGTCATTTTACGAGGGAAACAAAAAAACGTAATTTCTTTATTAATGTTATTATTAATTATTATTATAACGGTGCAGCAGTACCGTGGGTGGCAAATCGAACAACGAAACTAAACGTCCTCTGTGGCTCAGTTGATGGGCTGTTGGTAGCTCAAGCCGGAGGTCGCGGGTTCGAATCCCGCCGACGGAACAAAAAGTTTTCAAAAGTTCCTGGGTCATGGATGTCTATTAAAATATGTGTATCATAGAATAAAAATCTTTAATATATGTATACTTGTATAGTATAAAAGTATTTAATTATATTTCCGTTGTCTGGTACCCGTAACACAAGTCCTTCAGGTACTTAGCACGGGGCCAGACTGACATGGTGTGAAGCGTCCATAGATATTATTATATATATTATTAAACTTTCAAAATTTTATATAACTTTTATAAGAACTTTTGTACTCATCCTTTGTACCATTGCACCTATATTGTAATCGTAAGATCATTTAAGGATCTCCCAAATTGGATTGGAAGAGGGCGAAGCTGGCACCACTTAATTGCAATTTGGCCGACTTATTAGACTCTCCGAGACTTTAACTCGGTTAAAATTTGTTGAGTTCCGTTAAAGATTTTGAATAATTAGCTTAAGAATTGCAACATCAGTTGTAACTTGTAAATCTTGTTTATTGTATATTGAATTTTGTCTACAACGTCTTACCTTTGTGTTAAAAGTTAATGTATTATTGTTCATATGAAATTTTAAGGCGTAGTTATAACGACGGATCATGTCAATTCAATGTTATTGTGATCTGGCGGCTGGGTTTGACATAACGTGACCAAACTACGTAGGTCCCGGGTTATATATTTGCCTAGTAATCAACTTCTCTGATAGTACATGATAATGATGTGTAAACAATAAACATATTGTTTTAAATTTTCCCGTTAAAATTCGAAGGACTCTGACTTTTGAAATCTAAAACTGATTATTTTCTCATTTTAGTGTGATTTAGCATCTATCAATCAATAGTTTTTTACGATATAATAAGCATGGAGAATGAATGCATAAAAATTTACTATAACGAATCCCATAAAATTCCAATTTGCCAGCATGCAAAAATTTTGAATACGTAATGCCGAATATCTTTATTGCTCACATAAATCCAATATCTTCAAAGATCATTTATCACGATGCAACAGGATCTAACAAAGCTTAGAACTCGCGAGATCAGGTGGTCGTTAGTAGATGAAACCATCCTGGCATCGAACCGGCTACCCGCCTGGCGTCCTGCCAAATATATCTCTGGTAATGTTTCAGTGGCCACAATTTATAGAGCTTTTGCTATAGACGATGTAATTTAAGTTTTTTGCTTTATTACACACTGATTCTGAAAATTATTATTGGTTCAATAACTCGTAATAACTATTAGGCTTCCTATTACACAGAAAAGCGATAGATGAGAAAAACCGTAACCATATTGTGTGCGAGAAGACCAATAATAATTATGGGGCTTTTAAGAAATCGGTATTTTCCAAAACATGACTAGCACATATACAATACAATGTGCTTAAATCGGGTTTATAATAATTATTGTATAGTAAAATCTCTAGGTGTGTGTATCATCAGAGGTAATAAGTTTGATCTGAAAGAAGATGCTATTAATGTTTACCTGACGTTATTACAGTCCTACAAGATTTTTTTGCACGTGTGACGTCATTATCAAAGGATGCGGAGCAGTGTTTGCTCAAAATGGCACCAGCCTGAGTTTTCATTGCGAGCACATACAAAATGATCCTTGATGTGATGATGAATGACGAATGAATGATGATGAAACAGCTCGCCATATTGTAGGTTCAAATAATCGCATTGCGACATAATCTCTAATCCTTGTAGATATTTACTTCTAAATTCTATCAAATATGTCATTAGTTAGATGCTGGTTTATCAAATTGTAAACTAATTCAGTCGATAAGCGCCATGTTCGTCGTAAACACATCAAACCAATTATGTATTTATGTTACTTAAACCTACGCTTAGTTACAATTCGGAGAAGGATTACCTTAGGAACTGATTCCACGTGTAATTCTAGATCAAATCATCATACTAAATATCATAAAAGTCATATTGTGATAGTCATATATTCTAACTTAAGTACATCAATCACACTTTTAGAAATTCGGATACTCCCTAAAATCAGCCCTAAGCAAATTTTATTAAAACGGTATTTTTATATTAACTTAATATGCATTTAAAGAGCAAAGGATATGACCAAAAGTTACGACCAGCAACGAGTTAGGGTGTAAAAATTTTATACCCCTTCAAAATACGTAAAGATAAAAGTAATTTCCTTAGTTTTTAATAGAACAGTCAGTTTAAGAGTCACTCGATATGTCTAGACACCCTGTTTAAAATTCATTTATGCGTCAGTAAATCTTGCTGGATTCTTTATTTACCCCTTCTGGATGCCATCCAAGACAACTGGCGTTGCATCTTCACACATCCAGAACCTACACCACAATAATAAATACAGTCGGGCAGTACCGAACCTATTTAGGTTACATAACCTAGGTATAAAGGAAGTAACTATGTATAAAATGTGTAGTTTTCCTTGGGAATTGATGATGATAGAAAAAAGGGTGTGCGAATTTTAAAGTTTTTAGTTCTAAGGGCCATACCTCACCGGGATGCCACGGCATGTGGCCAGTGGCGTTACCATGGCCACGTCTGGCATCTCTACGTCGCGGTTGCCAGCGTAACCAGTTATAGGCCTACTAAGAAACCGTTTTGTGTCTCAAACAATCGGACTAGAATGACTCGTCTTACTCTAACAACGTCATTTCACGTTTGTTAAAACGGTTTCGTGGTACGGCCTCAGAGTCGACCGCTCTGCATGCGGCGACTGTTGATGTTGAAAGTTGTTTGCGCGTCTTTGTATGCTCCGTCACTCAATCAGTCGCTGATTTTAGTGATATAATTGAATATTTTTTCAAGGTATTTTCTTAAATCTTCATAGAATTTAAGAAAAGTACCGCTTTGCGGCGACGTAGAGACGCCAGACGTTGCCATGGGAACGTCACTGGATAGAACGGCCGCGGCATCCCGGTGAGGTGTGGCTCTAAAGGTTTGGCCTAAGCGTTGATCTACTATACAGCTTTCCTTATTTCCTATGACGCACAAATGGCATAATATGTATTAGCTGCTCGTTAGTTTACTAACAGGATCACCTGTTTTATATAGAGCTATGAAACTAGTTTTTAAGTTTAAGACGCCATTACCGTTTCATCTCGGGTTTTACGACCGATATAAATAGGGGATAAACAAAAATAGAAATGGACAGAACAAAGCGAAACAACTTAATTGCCTCGATAGAATGAACTTAATTCGTTTAATGAGTCCACAAGCTTAACTTTAATTGTGGGCGAACGTAAAGCAATAAGACCCCGTCCAGCGGCTCTCAAACTTACTTCTTACATAAAGGGGAATTTCCTGGAAAGCAACGTAACTATCGTGTAAGATAACCTACCCCACTTGGGTACTTAATGCAAGCAAAGAGTAAATTGTTGTTTTGGATGGCCAATCTGTTAATAGCAAACAATCTACATAATATTTATTCGTGTGCACTATGCAACCATGATTGATAGAGCCCTTTTACATGTTCGTATATAATCGCTAATAATATTATGTTTAAGCTTAATTAGGCAAAAATTTTTTTAGTACCTATTACACTTTTAACAATCTATTTACAGATACCTCAATATTGACGGAGCGCACCGGGAACTGCCCGATCCAGGCAGTACCCAGTGGCGCACTCAAAAAATAAAACACAATGTAATAATATGAAAAATGAGGCCCGCCTCGCTGCGCCCAGTGTTAACGTGTGCTAGACGCTAGTCTAAACTCTAAACAGTAAACACACTATGCCGAATTTCCGCGGCGGAAATTTGGCTTGATTCCACCTGCAATGTATTTTAAATTACCAATGACACACCATGCCTAAATTCCGTCGCGTTATATTGTATGCGTTTGACATTGCGGACGTAATCATGCGGAATTTCCGCCGCGAAACTTCGGCATAGTGTGCTTAGACACTTAAGCTGCGCGTGCACTGGATCGGAATCGGAACGTACGGAGCGTACGGATTTGTTGCTTTGTATTGATTTGTATGGATGGTACTGCGTGCACTGGATCGGCATTTCTGCTCCTGAGACCGGAATTTATGCCGATGACGTCATCCGCAGCCGCGTCTATGGGTCAATTTATATATTTAGTGCAGAGTCAAAGCGCATCGAAACAAAGTATCAAAACTGAACACAGCAAATCCAACCTTAACTCCAAAGCGTTAACGCACACATTTGATTTATACATTAATAACTAAATTGCCGATGCGGAATCCGAATGCAGTGGACGCACCCCATCGGCATTTTGTAAATGACGACGCTCCGTACGCTCCGATTCCGATGCAGTGGACGCGCAGCTTTACAATACGTCCATATTATGAAAGTTACTTTCGTCTGTTAGACACACATTTTGAAAGGCACTGCCCTAGACGTAACAATCGTAAAGCTTGTGTATTTTCCCGTCGCTTTAATGCGCCACGTTGCAATGAAGATAATGCAGCGCTGGAAAATATAGGAGGTACTATAATGCTACTTATGTAACATCACTAACCCTAGGATTTAGGTTTCGACTCCTATTAGTATTTTCTACATCATAATATTATTATAATTGAAATTGTCAATAAAATTAATATTTCAGATTTTTACCAAAGAATTATAAAATAAATAAATAAAATAAAAATAAAAAAGCCTTTTATTTCTTGCCAATTACAATTATTACAATTTGCTTGATCAAATCACAGTATAATTAAGTTCGAATTAAAATTATACATTTAAGACATAGAATTACTATTCTTTATTTTAAAAGAATTTTGCCTGAGGGTACCTACTTAAAATATTTCCATTTTGTTGCACCAAAAAATATATAATATTATTATATTTTTCTACCTATCAAAATAATGGAAGAAATGATAAAATAATAACTGAGACCTACGAAACAACTGACTTTGAAAATACCGTTTGAAATTTGAATAGATTCAAAGTGTTAACTTTCACAAAGAATTTAGCTGAACTGGGGCACGGCTCGTCATGAAGAAATCTCCAATACCCTTGTCAAAACCGTCAGAACTCAGACGTCTACAAATTCTTTGAGTTCAGGAATTTTACGGCCTTATTCAGATAACTTAAACGTCGACGAAAGTGTATGGAAATGACTATAATAGATTTCAAGTTTCGTTTAACTTCTATGAAATTGTTTTTACTCGGTTTTCCACTTTGATACCTAGGCAGGTAGCGAAGATGTATGAATTATTTTGGTTCATACGAACAAATTATATAAAAAATATGACTTATTTTGGTATGTTCTTGGATTTTTTAATATTCTACTTAGCGAAATTGACCTAAATTACAAGGTAATGTTAGGCTAAGCGTCAACTTCACAATCACCTGGTGAAAGGTTGTTTTATCGCTCGATTGAATTTAAGCAGCTGCATCAGAACAACACTAAACACGTATTGTCGGCTACGTGGGGCGCGACGTGTTCAGAAGTCGTCCTCGGAACCTCCTGTAGAGGACTCCAATCGGCCAGAACTCCTCCTTCTCGAAGGTCGGTAGATGATGCATCGGGACTCTCACCACAAAGGAGCTAAAATTCACTTTGTGGCGGGGCTCCAAACGCTCAGCCCTCAAGACGAAGTGGGTCTTACTCCTGATGTAGTCCACGACATGCTCGGCCATGGACACGTTTTAGAATTCGTTGGTATGAAATGATGTGAAACCTCGCACATTATATTCGTCCGCACCGTACCCGCCGCATTTCGTGTACTATGCGGTGCGTTCGGAGCGTACGGTGCTGAACTGCTGACGAATGTGCGATCAGCTTAATGTGGAAATTGTGAAACAGTCATGTAGAAGGTAGGTATCCTAGCAAATGAATTAAAAGAACTTTGTACGTATAATGACGCGGGTGGGCGGGTATATAAAAACTTCGAGCACGACAAAGTTTACATTGTAATTGTTAAGGCGCCTTTAGGGTCTCATCGCAAAGCACCCCAACCTGCATAATTACTATAGGCTTGATTTTTTATATATTATGTACGGTCAGAATATTAGGTGCTGCATTAAATATATATAAATAAACATATTCTTTTTTAGTCTCGCTAGAGAACGGCTGATTTGATTTGGTAATTTTAGTCTTGAAATATTTATGGAAGTCCAGGAAATCTAGCTGTAGATAAAACTTACCTAGATAGTATGCAGGTTTATGTCATACTGAAGCTGAAGCACCCCGGGGTATGTGGGACTCCCGACGAGAGCCGTCGGGCTTACCCACTAAAACCACCTGCGGTCTGCCTTCAGCCGTATACAGAGGTCCCGGATCTGTCTAACACAGGACTCCCTCCACGACCGGCTGGTCTACTTCAAAGGGGACCGGACTTCCACCAAAGTTAGGGAACGCTTCGGCAAACTAAAGCATCCACCAAGGGGGCGCCTGGACTAGCTGAGCCGGGCAGGTTTTTATCCTGACCCGGAGCCCCGTGGGACGGAAGTTATTGAAGGTTCGCATAGCGACGCCTCCGCACTCCCGTCCTACGCCGGCGGAGCGGAACGAAGGAAGGATCATTCTCTCTGATCCGCTCCGCGGCCTCTTTCTGTGAAAGGACGGATTCACAGAAAGAGAACGCCGCCTGCCTCATCACTCTCGAACATGCAGCGCACCATGGTCGGAAGTGAGAGGTCTCCACCTAGCACCGCCACGAGATCGTGGCGCTGCACGGCCCAATGATCGCGCACCTCGGTTTATGTCATACTAATAATACCGTGATGAGTTATCATAAGGATAGAGAGATGAATATTACTATGTATTTCAGTTTATAGAGCATTACGAGTGGGAGATTTTGTTGCAGACTCTACCATTGTCACTCTCAATGAAGCTTCCCCAGACGGTATTTATTCAGCTGCTTTAGTAATTACGGCTCTTTGCCCGGATTCATTTCGCAAAAGCAACGCTATCATCTGTATCGAGATGGGTTCCGTAAGTTTTTTGGACGGCCGCCAGACCCCTACTATTAGTTTGGGTTGAATTTTAAATTTCGTTCCGTATTGGAAACTTTTTCAATGTTTACTAATAAGCTGGTTTTATTTTAAATATCCTTAGTGCCAATTTGTTTTGATTTTAATAAAATAAAAAACTACAACAAAATTGGGGGGTGATTTGTGGAGTCAAAATTATTTGTCACGCTGTTAATAGTTTTTTTTTTTTATTGGAAGCATTATAGCTGACCATAATATGCTGAGCTTGCTTACAGTTAGATCAATGGCAATGAAAATAGTTTACAATTTATTTTAAATATCCTTAGGGCCAATTTGTTTCGATTTTAATAAAATAAAAAATCACAACAAAATTGAGGGGTGATTTGTGGAGTCAAAATTATTTGTCACGCTGTTAATAGTTTTTTTATTTTTATTGGAAGCATTATAGCTGACCATAATATGCTGAGCTTGCTTACAGTTAGATCAATGGCAATGAAAATAGTTTACAATTTAGTAAATTATAATTCATTCGGTTTATAATCACGCGATAACCGAGCAAAAATAATTCCAGCTTTATCTCTTGTTCAATTACATTATGCACACCAAATACAAGTAATTGAGAGAGAATATTTAATAGTGATAATATTTTACATTGATATAATTTAAATCATCGACAAGGGATTAATGTAGTCGTAATTTAGGCACAGCTAGTTATCAACATAAACCCTAAGATATATTGTTATCAGTTCGCTTCAGGCCATTAGCTAATACGTCTGTAACAATAACAGAATTACCCATTATAAAATGATATAGGTACAAAGCATCGACAAAATTCTAATTAACCAGTTACGGAACTTTGCTTTCGCACTAGTTTTGGCCCTTTGGGACGATTGACAATGTGATGAAATGACCGATTTGACTGCAGATGAGTTTGAACCACAGACATAGATCAAGACAGATACTGCATGTGTATGTACTTCGCGTGCCATATCACGTTCCCAAACGACGAGCAATGCTTTTTTCTTTTCCTATTTTTCCATTTTTCGTTATTCCGATTTTTCCGATTTCCGATTTTTCGTCTCCTCCGTACACTGTGCATCGGTACGTCACAGTAGGTAGTAAAAAAGTGGCACTTTCGTTTTTATACAAATGGAGCGACACGCGGTATCTATCTTGATCTATGTCTGTGGTTTGAACTTTGAACTATGTTTAAATTTAGTATGTCTGTGTGCGACTGATTTAACGGCACTATTAAATGTATGTTACATCGTATAGACGATCGAGTGTTCAAAAACTGTAATGAAGATATTTTTATAAACTATAAAATATAATTAAATTATTTTCTCTTTTGTCTTCTTTCTCACTTGTTTTGTCATCAAATCTTTACTTCGGAAGAGGATAAATTATGAATTGTAAGCTGGTTTCAGCTGTTTCGCATCCACGCACTAAAACATCCTTTCAGGTCCCTAAAGTTTATTACGAGCAGACATTTAGCACTAACCTCTCATTTAAGCATAAACAGAAGTTAAAAGTGATAGCTCATACATCAACCGGGAAGAGCTGGCCCTCCGCCAAGTACCAACACTAATCAAATTCTCGCAGGCCTATACAACAGCCTTTGTTCATAACTGCATAAAATTATATTTTAAATTTTTCCATTTTAATAAATTATTTTGTAGTATTACATAAAAATACATTTTCTCTTAAATATTAAAAAAAAAATTTCCTCAGTGATATGACTTGCGTCTAAGTAGTGTTATTAATTTCAAAGAGTGACTAAAATGTATATTGTATATCCTGTAGATATAACTTACATTTCACTTAAAGGAGATAAAGGTTATGCTTGCATTTTTATGTTTGCCAAAAAGACGTAGGTACAGCTGTTGAAATGAAAAACTATTTTCGAAAATGTTATTTTGAAATAGCAATAAAATTTCGGTACAATTCGCTCTAATGTACTTTATCAATTCATCAATTATGATTTGTTCGAATCCAATCCCGGTTTCATTAGCCGTTCATACAAAAATAACAAAAAAAATATATACGTGATTGAAATAACATGCAAATAATTAAAATGAATATTATTTAAAGGTTTTGTTATTCTCTGTAATATTATGATTGGATTAACATAATAAAAAGCTCGAAGTGTTAAAGTGGGTATATTTTTAATTTATTGATTATGTGTAGTTAATAGGTATTAGGTACTCTACTACTATAATCCTTCAAATAAAAATTACTAATAAGTATTATCGATGTAACAAAATTTATAATTGGACCAATTTTTGGGCAACATAAAGTGTTGTTACCAAGCAGAAAGTGACTCTATGGCCCTCAGCTCATATTTCTAAAACACACAGAACTTTGAATTTCAGCTTTCTGCTTAAAAATATTTCTAGAGGCAAAGTTTTCATTGAATAAAAACAAATCCAATTGATATGTAAATAACGGCGCCTTTCTATTGCGGTATTGCTGAAAACGCTAAAGCTTGGAGTTTGTTTGTTCATTTACTAAGTGCTGCAATATTATTCGTTACATTTTATCCCGCTATATGTGGAATAAAATGCAGCAACAACATTTTATTTTAATTACTATTGATTCTGGAGTAACTAAGTAAAATTTAATTAGGACTATCGCAGAAGCGACTGACCAGAACCAGCGAACCTCCAGTAAATGGTATTTCGCATATAACATCCGATATTCCCACCGAAATCTCGTACTATATTATTCTAGTCGGTCACTGCTTAATTACTGTAGGAATTTACGAGGAGTACAAACGGTGTCCGCGCGGACAAAGGCGGTAAATTTATGCGCACCATACATACATGGCGTAATTAGTGTTAGCGTAACGAGGTGCATACATCGAGCTCAATTTCAAAGGTGCAATAACTTATGTTTTACCCTGATATTACAGTATGCTACATTTTATTACATGCGCCGTATGTTTATTACAGTTTGTGATTTACTCTCTCAAATATTACATGCGTTATTGATAGCGATGCACGATGACAACGTAAGTAATATGTTCTATCTATCTTTATTCTTTCTTCATTTCGATCGCAATCATTCTTGTAATATTGTCATTAAAATTTACAACGAATACTTTGCGCAGATACTTAATAATAACGCCGTAACTACAAATAACTAATGTATAAGTCACCTGAAATATTACGTTATTTATTAATCCTACAAAAATAAAAGATTACACTGTATAAAATCTAGTGAGTCGTTATACGTTACTTTTAACATGAGAAAACATGAAATTTTTATACTAATAAAAGTCTTTGAGGTCTAGCGGTGTTTACAAAGGGTCGGAGGGTACGAAGGTAATCGCCTGAGCTAGGCTAAATAGTTTTGGTTACCTCGGGAATGACCTAGGTTGAAGCGAAAACATTTTTGCTTTTTTTAACACATTTATGTATTTATTTACGACGACCTCTGTAGCTCAGTTGGTGGGCTATTGGTAGCTCAAACCGGGGGTCGCGGGTTCGAATCCCGCTGACGGAACAAAGAAGTAAATCGCAATGAGAACTTAATGCCTCTTGTTTTATTTAAAGGGTTTTCAAACTGAGCTCATTTTAAATAATATCCTCTATTATTTAGTGACACCTATGACCCTATGACCTAAGTCACAGTATAGCAATAATGTCATATTGCTATACTGTGTCTAAGTGGTGTCACTAAAATAATAGAGGATATTTAACTTTCCATGTAATTATTTCTTTTATCAAGTAAGTAGCTGTGCCCCGCGGTGTTACCCGCGGTTTAAGTGATATATTATAAAATACTATGAAAAGTACCAATAATAAAAAGAACGGGGTGACACATGGTTCTAATTTCTATAACGGTTTATGGTAGTGATGATGATTAAGATGAAGGTAATTTGCATAGTAGCATATGCTTTCCGCTCTTAAAACAACGTCATAACTCCCAAACTTGTATATAAAGAATCAGGAGTTCTCTCAGCACCTTCCGAACCATGGTATACTTTGGTGCAAAATCCTACTATTTGGTAGCATATGCTTAGAATACTGCTCACGAAACCGAAATCACCACATAGTTCCATATAAACTATGAGGAGTTCCCTCGATTACTTATGGATCTCTTCTTCACTTTTATGAATATGGTACCAAATTAGAATGATAACCTATACACCAAAAGAAAAATTTTGAAAATCAGTTCACAAACGGCGGAGTAATCGTTGAAGATAAAAAAACGAACATAACACCTCCTCCATTTCTTTATTTAAAATTGTAGCCTATGTGTTATTCTGATGTATAAGCTATATTATTGTAAAGTTTCATTAAAATCCGTACAGTAGTTTTTGCGTGAGAGTAACAAACATCCATACATCCACACATCCATACATCCAAACAAACTTTCGCCTTTATAATATTAGTAGGATTAAGGAAATTAGAAGAAGTTACCATTTGACCGTTAGATGACTGTTTTTATGAGCAACATCAATTGTGTTTATTACATTTGTGGGGAACCCTAAATTCATTTGTCAAGTAGGTACGACTTGTTAGTTTACCGCATAATATAATTAATAGTCATCTATAATTATAATATTGGTTAAATATCCATACCTATATTAATACGTGAGTAAAAAACTTTGGACCCCTTTTGACGAAAAATGCGGAAACGTAGGCGCATGAAATTTCGCACAGTTATTATAGTTTATATGGAGAAGGAGTGCATCGAGCCAATATTGTTTTAAAATCATGCTTTTATCATACCTTATTTTAATAAATAAAACATTACACACACTACAATGTGCACACTACTGTATTTTGAATGACTAGCCTATACACACGAATTATACTCTTTTATTTATGGTTGAAGTCTGTTGTGAAATTAAAAATGGATTGTTGTTTTTTTTTAATAAATCTGGAATAGTCAATAGGTACTTTAAACGGGGAGCGAAAAGAAGAAGATAGTTAAGGGCGCGTATTATATCAAATTGCTTTACCATCGTCTGTAATATCAATATTAATGAAAAACTGAATGTTTAATAAAGATGCAGCAAACTCCAGGACTAACACTAGTGACTATGTTACTCAAAAACATGATAGCATACAATTTTCTCGATAGAAAGAAATTGCGAAGTTGCTTCCAAATCGCCTATAATTGACACGTTAAACTGCTAGTATTCGAGTAATACATTAAAATAAAGCTTCAAAACTTTTTAGTATAATTACATTATATGTAAGGCAGGGATTATGTTACATATTGTTTTAAATAACTTAATAGATATCCTTTAAAAAAAAGAATACCTATAACTGCCCGCTAACTTGGCGAAGATTCCGCGTCGTCCTTTTTCACCTGCCATATGAAAGACGGGCGTGAGTGTGAAGAGAGAAGCAATTTGATATAATACGCGCCCTTAAATTTAAGGTCGAATTTCGACCATTGAGCGATCTCTAGTTTAAATAAATCGTTACAACTTACAACTATTTATCGCTTTTGATCTCGCGGTGTACCCGCCAAACCGTGCGTTCAGGTGGATGCATATAAATTCACTTATTATTCCTTAGGTGTTAACAAAACAAGTTAATACAACAAAACATTAAAATTTTTAAGCATACCGAACTGTAATGAAATTCAAAGTAGGTTAATTACATTATTATAATCACTGTGATTATTATTATTCACATCACTTCCGTGTATCATTTATGGAACAACAAAATTTTCAGAAACAATTTACTGTTAATTGAAATTCTGAAACTAATGGAATTAATGTTTAATTATCAGGCGTTCGGTTTTGTCCTGTCCGTCACAGTCATGTGACATCACATTATTAATTACCCAATTTTGTGACACTATCTCCTATTTCTCTATTAGCTACTATCAATACAGATATTGTACAGTCGGTTATCAAATTAAATTCTGGGAGGATAAACATGAGTTTTAAGTTATTGAATACCAAATATTATCACCCCACTGTACATAATAATATTGTTCCTTCTACATACTATTACTACTTACTTTACATTTTGCAGGTATATTAACAGTAAAAAGTGTAAGGACATACAATATTTTAAACTTAAGATAAAAATTTTAGGCTATTATATCACTGAATATATAAACAATAAAAATTCTTACTGTCCAAACCCTCAATATTGCTCAACACACGAAAACATAAAATTAACAAAATATAACACTGTGCGATTATATTATTGTGTTTCTCACAACATATTAAAATCCTACAGCCTTACAAAATTTGCTCAATATTTCCCTGCGACTGTACTGTGTTATGCGATAATTAATAAACTCCTTGTCAGCACAGTGATAGGTGAAACGTCGCCTACATGTGTCACGACACTTCGCATATGATAAACTATGTAGTCCCCTTTAATGCCAACTAAAAATTCAACAAACACACACTTAATTTAATATTATGATTCAAACAAGTTTAGATTTTAGCTTTAGTACAAACTTTATTTTTGGTATTTGGTATCATCAGGTAATTGCAGCTATGTCGTTGGATGGCGGTCGAACAGCTCATTCCACACTCAAGTTGTCGTTGAACTTGCAATTAAATGAAACACCCACTTGCAACCTTTGGAGAAATTGTGCGATGGCCAAAGTGTTGCAGCAGAGCAATCTAATAGTTTGGGATTAATGCACGACGGCAAGGAAAAATAAACACACTTTTTTTACTTATCATACCAAACGTCGGTCGGGTCAACTAGTAGAAAGATTAAAATTAGTATATCCATACCAAACATCAAAATAGATTAAAATATAGTTAAGGCGAAAATCATATAAGTTTATTTTGTCGGAACCGTACATTTTCCGGGACAAAAGGTATCCCTTGTCATTTACCGAGACTCAAAGTATCTCCATGCCAAATTTCATCAAAAATCATATCAAAAGTTTATTGTGCAGGAACCGTTCATTTTCCGGGACAAAAAGTATCATATGTTCTTTCTCGGGATTCAAACTATATCTATACCAAATTTCAGCAAAATCGGTCCAGCCGTTTACGCGTGATGTCGTGACCAAGAGAAATATGGATTAATTTTTAGGGTTCCGTAGTTATTTATATAGATTGTATCCTAGCGGAAATACTAGCGGGCTCATATTATTATAGTGTTTCTTTTAGGCCTTGACAACGTCTTCGCCCACTGAGGAATATTATAGTGACAACAAGATTGCAAGTAATCATACGCAATCATACTGAATGAATCCATCGCCTATGAGATTAACATTCAAGGAATATCAATTTCCACAATACACTTGATTGGCTCACGATAGACAAGCGATTACTCGGGCATATTCGTCAATAATTAGCCATTATTGATTGATCACGATTCACTTCATAAGCGTTGTAAAATTATGGAGGGAATCCTACTATGGCCCAAAGTGGAGGTATTCTCTACTTAATACAAGTTTGGGAGAAGCATTATTCTGCATGGAATGTTACCTGTTTGACGTAAAATAGAGACAATAATTATTATAATAATATATAATAATAATATCTATGGACGCTTTACACCACGTCAGTCTGCTGGCCGATTAATCTGTATCGTACATTTGTGAGTTAATCACTGGGTTAGTAACGAAACGGAGGAGTGAGCAACGCAAAGTCTCACTTTTGTATGCAAGTGAATATAAAAAGTGGCACTTTCCGTTACTCACTCCTCCGTTTCGTTACTAACTCAGTTATTAACTCACAAATGTACGATACAGAATCGGCCAGCTGGCCCCGTGCTAAGTACCTAACGGACTTGTGTTACAGGTACCAGACAACGGAAATATATTGAATAATACTTTTATACTATACATAGATTTAAAAATTTTATTAGATCATACACTTAAATATGTGTATGATCTAATAAAATTTTTATACACATCCAGACCCGGGAACATTGAAAACTTTTTGTTCCGTCGGCGGGATTGGAACCCGCGACCCCCGGCTTGAGCTACCAACGCGCTCACTACTGAGCCACAGAGGTCGCCGTAATAATAGTCTCAGTAAAAAAATAGGTATGCCACAGGAATCTTACACATACTGTGAATAAGAGGTAAAAGCCTAATTGTGAAACCTATGGTCTTACCCTATATCTGTGCTAATGTTAACGAAAATTGGCAAAGTAATTTTGGAGCCAATTATATTTTGAGAAAGAGACGAACGATTCCTAATTCCTCTTCATGATTTTAAATATAGAAAGAGCTTATGAGCGTTGATTGCGGTAGACTTTTGACACACCACCGCCTTTTTAATCTACTGAAACAGGCCTAGATTACTTTAGCGAGCTCGTAGTTAAATATTAAAATACGGCGAAACGGGCTCCCGTGTGGAGATTACTCTCCGTGCTCTATGAATACGAGTAAATTAGCCGCCCATACAATTTATTGCGCTATGGTCATGAAATGTGACACCGGCTTATGTCATGTAGCGGCTAATGTCCCTTATCACTTATGTACATTATGTTGGGAAGTGGAGAATATGGAGCTTGCGATGTTCATTTTTTATCATAACGTATTATAAATACTAGCTGTTTGACCGAGCTTTGCTCGGTATCCGATGAAAGTGACCTTTCTAGAAATGATACCTAGCTAGATCGATTTATCGCCCCCGAAACCCCCTAATCGTCGAATCAAAAACATTTACTGTGCCTCTTTACACTGCTTTAATTTAAATTGTATCAGCTAGTGATGGGCCAACAATTCGGCCAGCATTACGTAAGAGTGTTATTAAAATGTTATTGTAATCGCGCCTTTATTGTCACATTTTTAATAGCGCAAAGATCGGAGCAGAGGATGGTACTAGCACATACAATAAGGAACTTCGTTCCAATAAATATTCCAACCAAAATCGGTCTAATTAATATTGACGAAAATAATTAATACGAGTAATGGGGATACAAAATATAAAATGTATAACTTAAGTATTATATTAGAAATAAGGGGGCAAACGAGCAAACGGGTCACCTGATGGAAAGCAACTTCCGTCGCCCATGGACACTCGCAGCATCAGAAGAGCTGCATGTGCGTTGCCGACCTTTTAAGAGGGAATAGGGTAATAGGGGAAGGGAAGGAAATAGGGGAGGGTAGGAAAGGGAATAGGGTAAGGGATTGGGCCTCCGGTAAACTCACTCGGCGAAACACAGTGCAAGCGCTGTTTCACGCCGGTTTTCTGTGAGAACGTGGTATTTCTCCGGTCGAGCCGGCCCATCCGTGGCGAAGCATGGCTCTCCCACGTATAAAAGTAACCTAATACTTACAGTTACCTAAGAAACAACGTCAAATGTCTATTCGCATTACAATTATTACTGGACTAGATTAATGAACGCCTACGTCGGATACAATGCTTTGTATGAAACCATTCTCTTCAGAATGCCACACGACAATTCCATTCAAATTCCGTTCAATCAATTTTTAGCTGGCATGAATCTTTATTATGTGTGAACTAATGAAAATGTGCTATGACTTTCAAATAATGCTGAAGTGCATTTTCAAATGTGTAAAGTCGGTTTTAATAACGCCCGTGTCATTCAAAATGCAAAGCCACAATTCTGGTATTCTTCTCATTGAATGGACGATTTTCTACTAAAAAAACACCAAGAAGCATAAGTAAGTCTTGATGTCTATATCTACGAATAATAAAAACTGTATCTTCAAATTTTTGTAGAGCTTTGACCAATGCGTTTGACGATAGATTGGATTTACTTATGTTACATTCGTTCTCAATTACGTATCCAGACTACATCGTAACAAAATACCTACAAGCCGTATTATTTAGCAAAATCGAACAATACGAATATATTAATCGATTTTGCTAAATAATCTAAAACTAAACTTAAACAACTTGTTTTAAAATACTTTCACTTTGTTAAATATGAGTAACGAGAGGGACAATAATATGCTTAATTTCCGATTAACTTTCGATTACCGGAAGTAGCCTCAATGTAGTTCGATATTTGAAATTGTACACTCCGTAGAGTGTCTACGCGAGTGGTGTCTATGGTGTGGCAGTCCTTGTGACAGGATAATTAAAGTACGCCCGTGCGCTTGGCACAGAGTAGAAAATGCATACGTACTCTTGGTGTAAGCTATCTAGTATCTAGTTACGTAGGCTAAACTTGGCTACCCTTCCCAATTATATGAGTAAGCAAAATATAAATCTATTTTGTTAATTTTTAGGGTTCCGTACCCAAAGGGTAAAAACGGGACCCTATTACTAAGACTTCGATGTCTGTCCGTCTGTCTACCTCCAGGCATGAGTTATAACTCAAGAACGGTAATAGCTAGAGAGTTGAAATTTTCAGAGATTTTCTGTTGCCGCTATAACAACACATTAAAAACAAAATAAAATAAAAATTTAAGGGGATTTAAAGTTAATCCCATACTACAAACGTGATTTTATTGCAATTTTTTGCTCGATATCAACGAAGGCAACGGTATGTTTTAATATAACAATACCTGAAATGTTAAAAAAATACTCAATTTATTTATACTTAAGTACTTTAAAAATTACTTATGATAAAATTCTAATAAAAGCATACAGCTCCCATACAAAAAACACAAAGTTTGTCAATTTTTGTTCGTCTGTAAGCGCTCTAACGGCATTATCAATGGCTTGCAGTTTTACTACACCGAAACTGCATCGAAGCCAAATCGAAGATGTATTAAAGTTGCCGAAAATAGCAGAATCAGTGGCACACTTCAGATTGCACAAATTCTTTCACTCTCCTACTTATATAATATCACTAAAATTATTATGTACTAGATGACGCCAACGGGCAACCAAAGACTTCTATTTATTTGCCGGCAACAACTCCGTTGCGCCAAAATTCGTTCATCGCGCAGGTACCGTACATTTTTCCGTGATGAAAAGTATTTTATGTCCTTTCCCGAGACTCCAAGTATCTCTATATCAAATTTTAGCAAAATCTATTTAGCGGTTTGGGCGTGAAGAGGTAACAAACAAACGCACTTTTGCATTTATAATATTATAATGTTATGTACTTACGTGTATATAGGCATCCTGTCGCCATCTTTGAACCACATCATCATGGCGACGTCGTGGACGGACGACACCAGGTCACAGGGCAGGCTGGTTTCCCCGCCAGGCGCCGACCACACCTGGATTACACCTGGAATTTAAAAAAAATATATGAGAGAATGCAGGTGACAGACCTTCTTTATCTGGTCGGGCTATGTTAATTATCAAGGCAATATCAGTCGTTTCAACTTACAGGTATCTGCATATTATGATTTTTTTTATTTTATTTTTTATTTTAATGAAATAACGAGCAAACGGGTCACCTGATGGAAAGCAACTTCCATCGCCTATGGACACTCGCAGCATCAGAAGAGCTGCAGGTGCGTTGCCGGCCTTTTAAGAGGGAATAGGGTAATAGGGGAGGGTAGGGATGGGAAGAGAAGGGAATAGGGGAGCGTAAATTCACTCACTCGGCGAAACACGCCGGTTTTCTGCGAGAACGTGGTATTTCTCCGGTCGAGCCGGCCCATTCGTGCCTAAGCATGGCTGTCCAAAGTCTAAAGTTATTTCTCTGTTTGCGCCAAACAGCAGTTTGAATGAAACTTTTATTACCTCCGTTTTAATAATTTGTTAATTTTTCAAATCTTACACTAAAACATTACTATAATTTCCCTTATTGCTAGATATCCCTTGGTTTTTATTTATTTTAAAATATTTTATAGATAATATTCTAATTCAATATTTTAGCGATAAATAAAATCTAAAACTAAAACCGGGGGTCGCGGGTTCGAATCCCGCCGACGTAACAAAAAGTTTTCCAAGTTCCTGGGTCATAGATGTGTATTAAATATGTGTATCAAATTATAATAAAATCTTAAATATATTATGTTTAATTGTATAATATAAAAGTATTAAATATATTTCCGTTGTCTGGTACCCGTAACACAAGTCCTTCAGATACCGTACTTACCACGGAGCCAGAATGAATGAATCCAAATAATAATATAATAAAGAAAATACCTATGTTGAGTGTTTATAATTTTCATTTTGGTACTGTATTTAATTATAACATTGTTGAATAGCTTAACAGGTAGCAAGCTTTTCGTAAATTTCCTGCATAAAACATATCGTAATAAAAAATAAGTTACTTATCTCATCTACTCTTCGAGATGGCTTTTCGGTCTTAATTACAATCATATCAAATCATCATCATATCATATCAAAACTCGAATCAAAATCCAATATTCAGAAATTAAAATATTTTTTTAATACTTCAAAGTTGTTAATATAACAGAACATATATCTATTCTAATATATATTCAGATTTATATTTATACGTGGGAGAGCCATGCTTCGGCACGAATGGGTCGGCTCGACTGTGTTTCGCCGAGTGAGTGAGTTTACCGGAGGCCCAATCCCTACCCTATACCCTTCCCTACCCTCCCCAATTCCCTTCCCATCCCTACCCTCACCTATTACCCTATTCCCTCTTAAAAGGCCGGCAACGCACCTGCAGCTCTTCTGATGCTGCGAGTGTCCATGGGCGACGGAAGTTGCTTTCCATTAGGTGACCCGTTTGCTCGTTTGCCCCCTTATTTCATAAAAATATTCATAATACATAATGCCTACCATTGGTTTAGGAACGAACGCTACGAAAAGAACTAGCGTAAGAAACAAAACAGATATTTGTTTATTACTTCATAATTTAATCTCACGATTCAAATGCACGCCAGGTTTCTATATTTTACGTAAGCAAAACGTGCATATATTCAAAAAATAGCAGACAAAGGATTTTTAAGCAAAAATCGTCGGAAAACAGCCAAGAGGCGGCAGCAAAACACCAGCGCGCGTGAAAAACAGGTCGCATTGTCCATGCCCATCGTTCCATTTATGTCCCGCTCTGACGTGCCAGTTCACTTGAAAAAGAATTTTTTTAACTGACAATGTGCTACTGGCATTAACGATACAAGAAGAATGTGTGTAAGTATCTTTTACATAATATTATTATTTGTTTTTAAAATCTTACTTCTGTTATAGCTTTTAATTGGTTACAGAGTTTGATTAATATCATTTGAATTTGAATATTACGAGTTCATTAATTAGAATATATTAGTTAGTATAATTAATTATTTAATGAGCTAATTTAAAATCATAAGCAAATAACGTATGAATTTTAGTGAATATTTGTTTGCGAGGCTATCTATCTATTACAAAGGTAAACATTGTAACAATTGCAGTAATAATCGGCGGGAAATGTTTATTACAATAATATTTAAGCGAATTTATCATAGGTGGGCTGACTGTGATATACAGAACTAGCAAATCTTTCGCAAACATCTCATGCTAACATCTACTAATTGTACTTAAATAATATTAAATTGCTTCTTAAAATATTTGTACTCAAGTTAAATTTATAATTGAGAAAATATACAACACAAGACGTCGTATAGTCTCTTTTCAGGTTTCCGTACGCAAAGGGTAAAAACGGGACCCTATTACTGAGACTTCGATGTCTGTCCGTCTGTCCGTCTGTCTCCAGGCTGTATCTCAAGATCCGCGAGCGATATAGCGCTATAGCGAGAGTTATGAAACTTTCACAGATTGTGTATTTCTGTTGCCGCTATAACAACAAAATATACTAACACAAAATAAAATTAATATTTAAGGGGGCTCCGATACAACAAACGTGATGTTTTTACCTTTTATGCTCGCAATCAATAATGCTTAAAGGTAGGGACTTAAATTTACTCGAAAAATCCTTAAATGTATTTATATTTTGAAAATTAATAATAAAATTTAATATTTAAGAAGGGAGGCACACATAAAACACATTTTTTCCAACTTTCGCTCTAACGGTACGGAACCCTTCGTGCGCGAGTCCATCTAACACTTGGCCGATTTTTATGTTTTACAGTCATAAGAATCTTATTTTCGTATTAAAAATGACTATATAAGAATATCAATGTAAACAGAGCACAATACAGGAAAAAACTTAGATTTAACGACGCCTCAAAGGCTTTGCTCCCCAACCGAATACAACTCGATTCACACGCCTCGAACTTTGATCTTAGGGTTCTCTTTGAAGATTTGGGCGGTCGAGTCTTGGCTTTACGGCAGCTCCTCACCTTTTGTAAAAATAAAATATCTCTAAATATCGATCTTTCGCTACCTAAAAATTTGTTTCTTGGACTAATCACTAATCACTGTTTGCTTAGGAATTGTTGAGTATTTATAGCTGAAACGATTTGAGTTTCTTACTTATGAATTATGACTGTAATATTTTAGTAAGTTACTATTTAAAAATATTATTTACTTTTTCTTTAACACTAAGGAGTACTTATAATAATCACCAAAATGAAAACGTATGTAGATTTAGCAAAATGGTTGAAATAGATACAAATCACATAATTATGCTTAGGCTTTTGCAATAAATTGTTGAAATAAATAAACAAAGGTATAAATTATTCAAAAACGGTCGCTCACTAAAGGAAAATAATTAATACGCCACTTGCAGGGATCTCAAGTTTCTCTCAAATTTAGGGAACAACAGATATCAAAATTCATCTTTGTTTTTGCTTTAAATGTAGAATTACTTAAATTTCGTTCCTTTGATTTCGTCCGCCACTTTGCTTTAACATAATAATGCATTTTGTTGACTTTATTATTCAATATTCATATAAATGTTAAGGATAACTTATAATAATATTATTTATTACTTTAAATGATCTTCTTTAAATAAGTCTTTTATGGGCAATTGTATAAGATTTTATAATAAAATACCCCATGAAATAGTTTGCTTGCCAGAAACAAAATTTAAAAAAATGGTAAAAAGAGTGCTAGTCGGAAAAGCATCTTACAAGGTTCATAATTACTTAAATGATAAGGATATTAATTGGGTGTAAATCTGTATTATATTTCCCTGAATTCTGCTCATTGCTCCTTATACATTGGTGATTTTATATGTTAATGTTTTAATTTTTTAATATATTATTAATATATTATGTTGTCCTGATATTATGGGTAATGTAATTGTATTTTAAATCTAAATTGTAATTATCTTTGTCGTCAAAAAGTGTTTTTGTAAACCTATTTTGAATAAATTATTTTGAAGTTTGAAGTTTACCTACTACCCAGCTTTTTTCAAATGCGCCAAAACCGTGTTGTGGTCACTCCCCAGTTTTATAGATCAGCTACATCGTAACTAGTAATATGCCGATCTTACTCCACTTTTTCAAAACTTTTTCCTCAACCTATTATGATTGATAAATATTTTGTGTGATTTTTTTATTATTATTCTATGCATAAATACATTGAGTAAAAAGACATGAAAGTTCACAAAGAGGATAGTTATAAAAGTTAAAAAAATAGCGTCCTAAGTTCTCACCAAAAACATTATCCCGTTCCTTAATGAATTATAGCATACGTAGAATGTTCTAAGAGGTTTTTGTGGTAAATATAGCAGACGGTAGCGTTTTTATTTGCTTTATTCATTTACTACAGGACGCTCGCAACTCCGTTGCAGCAAAATTCGTTTATCGTGCGGGAACCGCACACTTTTCTAGTATGAAAAGTATTCTATGTCCTATGTATATAATTATAATGTATATATTATATACCCTTACAGACACGCTCTCGCACTTATAATATAAGTATAGACGAAAAATATTTGGTGAGCAATATAACAATACCTATAGTTTATCCCCAAAAGAATATCTTTCGAATATGCGAGGAGTAGTTCCAGACACTGTAATGATAGCAGCTATTTACAGACGCTGCAGCTGTCAGACAAACATCGATAGCGCGTTTCAGGCTTATGCGATCTTTGATCCGATTTGCAACGTTATTTTTATATTCAAAAAATGCATTGGCCGATTCTCAGATGCACACAAAATTTCTTCAAAGCCTGCCCGGCCATTTTGAAGAAGTTTTGTAACAAACACCGATTAAAAATGATGATAAAGTTTATTTTGCTAGGTGAATACCTATATAACCTACTATAATTATAGTGAACTAGATGACCCCCGCAACTCCGTTGCGCCAAAATTCGTTTATCGCGCGGGAACTGTACATTTTTCTGGGATAAAAACTATTCTATGTCCTTTCTCGGGACTCAAAGTATCTCCATGCCAAATTTCAGCAAAATCGGTTCAGCAGTTCGCGCGTGAAGAGGTAACAGACAGACAGACAGACACTCTTTCGCATTTATAATATTAAGTATAGATAGTATCTGAGCCATAGCCCGCCTCGGTAATTGGCCGCCTAAACGTCTGACTTGCGGCATACCTTTACCTCCGTATCGTAATAATGTATAAATGTGGCCAAGGTTCCCCAGAAGCGTTCACCTGACGAAGAGGGGTTGTTTTCGTGACAGCAAACCATATAATTATTTTGAATTGCCATAATATAGATCATGGATCTTTTGAGTACTCTCGTTGGGAATTTTCCTATAATGAATCAGTGATTTAACATTCTGCATTATCATTTTTTTCTTTGGTTTAGTTAAAGACTTGGTCTTGTGATTATTATAGTAGAAGCAAAAAACATAATAATTCAAATTTGATTACTAGTTTTGTTTATGAATACTCCTAAAAAAGTTGCGAAAATAAAATGGAAAGTTCAAACAGTAAATGCCAATAAGAAAATCCATAATGACTAATGTGGCTTAAGTGAACCGCATTCGATAACTTAATTATAATAAGACGGAAGGACATTTTCTTTGTCTCGGGTCCAATTGGTATGCTCCATGAAGTCGCCTCGACGACAAAGGAGCGAGCTGAGGGATCGATCGAGTAATTAATGTACTGGTATAATATCCGTTTGAAATCTAAACAACGAAGCCTTTGTCTCCAATATTATGTTACTAACTTAGGTATAATACAGCATCGGAATACCTGAATGCAAGAAAGTGACCGCAGTGAATGCAGAATTGGTGGAACTATATTGTATTTGCACGGTTTTGAACTATGTAGTTAACAAAATATGTGTATATATGTGTGTGTGTAGACGTCTCCGTGGTCTAGTGGTATAGAGCGCGGCTCTTGACTCGGAGGTCGTGGGTTCGATTCCCGCGTTGGAAACATGTTACTTCCAAGTTTGGTTAGGACAATTTAGGCTGATCACCTGATTGTCTGACAAGTAAGATGATCCATGCGTCGGATGGGCATGTAAAAATCGGTCCTGCGCCTGATCTCTCGCCAGTCGTGTCGGTCTTTCGTCCCACTGGGCTATGAGAGTGAAGGAATAGAGAGTGCTCTTGTGTACTGCGCACCCACTTGGGCACTATAAAATTACTCCTGCGTAGCTGGCCTGGTTTCAATGAAACCGGCCACTGTCACCGAAACCGGTGTGGGAGCTATTATATATGTGTGTATGTGTGTGTGCAGGATTTAACAACGCTACTAAAGTAAGTAAAACTAAGCTGTAAGTTCTTTAGCTGTAAGTTCTTTCTGTAAGCTGTATAAACGTGCATACAGCTTACAATATTTTTCTAATCTACAGTTACGTTTTTAAAAGCAGGTGCGCCACAAAAATTGAATTAATTTTCCGGTGATGGACAATAAATCCTTTGATTCCACTCTGTATCCCAACGTTTGGGATTAGAAAGACGAGTCGTATGCAAATTGTATGTGGACAGTACTAACTACAAATAGATGACACTGTATCGAGCAAGCTGATCCCGAATGTTATTATGTTACTATCGCACATCCCGGCCGCGATAACTCTACATCAGCCGAAATACATTGCTCGTTTATACTGATAGAATTTTTGAATCCGCCCCCACCAACGTCAATGTAGAACAAAAAAGAACATTCTACATTTTAAATAAGTCCCCTGAATACAGTGCAGTTCGGACGGCAAAGCCTTTTTTAACGAGAGGGAATCCGATTTTTCCCTCTTTTTTCTTTTCCGTCTTTTTGAAGTAATAATTAATTCATTTTAAATATGTTTTAAACAAAGGAGATTACAAAGGACTCGCAGGATATAAAATTCTAGGAATATTCATGTATCCGAAATTCCGTAGAGAATAAATGCTTTTTAATGAATGCTTTGTAATATTATGGTAATGTAAAACTTAGCTTAGATATATTGTACGAGGGCTGCTATTTATGTATCCGGAATTAAAAAAAGAAACAAACATATATCATTTAATATGGTTTTATTGCTTTTCAAAATATTCGCCGCGATGATCGACACACTTTTGCATACGCTGGAACCAATTTTCATAGCACTTTTTCCATTCTGATTGAGGTTTCTCCAAAACGTGCATTTTGAACGCATCAACAGCCTCTTCGCGGCTCGAAAAACGTTGACAACGTAATTTGTTCTTCGCGTATGGAAATAAAAAGAAATCGTTAGGTGCCAAATCAGGGCTGTACGGCGGATGACCAGTCAATTCGATCTTTTGACCCTCCAAAAACTGAGTTGTTTCAGCTGAGGTGTGACAGCTAGCATAGTCGTGATGTAATATGATTCTGCGTTGTCGGTTGTCCTTTCTTATTTCTTCAAAGACAACAAATGGTCGTATACCATTCAGAATTAACCGTTTTACGATTCTCTAATGGCACTGTAGCCACATGTCCATTAATTCCAAAAAAACAGGCGACCATTTGCTTCAAAGTACTTTTTGCACGAGTAACTTTTGTTGGTTTCGGCTCATCTTGGAACACCCACACCGTTGACTGTTGTTTAGTTTCGGGGTCATATGCATAGATCCAAGATTCATCACCTGTGTAGATATTATAAACGGCTTTTGACGTACCACGGTTGTATTTTTTTATCATTTTTTTGCACCAATCGACACGAGCCCGTTTTTGATCGATTGTCAAGTTGTGCGGAATCCAACGCGAACATATTTTTTTACAGCCAAATGTTCGTGTAATATCTTATGTATGCTCGTCATACTTATGCCTAAGGACGCCTCTATCTCGCGATATGTAACATGACGATCACGCATTATTAGTTCCCGCACAGCATCTATATTTTGTGGGACAACAGCTGTTTTTGGGCGACCTTCTTTATTTTCATCCGTGAGCATAGACCGCCCACGATTAAACTCACTGTACCAGTGATAAACAGTGGTTTTTGATGGTGCTTCATCTCCAAAAGTTGCGGTGAGTTGAATAAAGCACTGTTGTTGATTTAGCCCACGCCGAAAATCGTAGTAAATCATTGCACGAAAATGTTCACGCGTTAAATCCATGGCAAATGAAGACACGCAATTTTCAAAATGACGCCACAATGGAAAAATAATTGGAAGACAGTCACATGAAACAAAATGTATTCTTCAACCAAAGAGTTCTATTTTCAAATGTTGTAATTACTTTTTAAATATTGTTCTTGTAAGTGGCCAGTTCCGGATACATAAATAGCAGCCCTCGTATGTTCAACATAATTAAGATATATTATTATCAAGGTAAATATACAAGGTGTAACAAAAATAAGTGTTAATACTTTAGGGTGTGTACGTATTCCTTGTAGAGAGTTCACTGTGAAAGTAGCAGCGCTGAAAGACGAAAAAATTTTTTCACTTTTGTATGGGCAAGCGCCCGAGCGTCACGAGATTCCCCATACAAAAGTGAAAAAAAATTTTGGTCTTTCAGCGCTGCTATTTTCACGGTGAACTCTGTACAAGAAGCACGTACACACCCTAAAGTATTATCACTTATTTTTGTTACACCCTGTATTTTAGTACACGTCTGAATCAATTGAAATAGATTCAACGCTATTAATTAAATAGACTAATAATACCTATATAAATAACTAGATGGCGTCCGTAACTCCGTTGCGCCTAAGGTTGCGCCAAAATTTCTGTATCGTGCGAGAACCGTAAATTTTTCTGGCCTAAAAATATATATTTATGTCATTTAGCCTATACCTTTTCCCATGACCCAAAGTATATCCTTCTCCTCCAGTCGTGTTTCTCATGTCTGATGGTTGTGACCTCCCCCTTCTATGACCTTCCTTCTAATGGTCTTACGCCAGCTGGTCCTATCCTCAGCCACTCGAAGAGCGTCGTAGACGGTGGACTCAAGTGTGGTGCGGGTGACGGAAGTTGCTTTCCATCAGGTGACCCGTTTGCTCGTTTGCCCCCTTATTTCATAAAAAAAAAACTCCGTAACAAATAGCAAAATCGGTTAAGCGGTTTAAGCGTAAAGAGGTAACAGACAGACAGAAGCACAGATAGGCAGACAGTATTATTATCATGGATAAAAAAATAAACCATAAAATTAATTATTAAGTTGTGGCAAAAA
Source organism: Aricia agestis (assembly GCF_905147365.1). Classification (NCBI taxonomy): domain Eukaryota; kingdom Metazoa; phylum Arthropoda; class Insecta; order Lepidoptera; family Lycaenidae; genus Aricia; species Aricia agestis. The sequence goes on from NC_056409.1 coordinate 11,402,939, forward strand.
GTTATTTTTTTATACTGTGCTTGATCTGTGTTAATTGGCGTCACATCACCAACTGCTATAAAACCTCCATTATTTCTTCCGCCACAACTTAAACGAGATCCATCAGACACAATAAGTTAGATAACCATAAAAACTTCCATCCAAACTATCCACTTAAGTATTCAAATTACCAATCTCATAGCAAAAAGTCTGAGCCGATTCTCAAATATAATTGGTGGTCCGCTTCAAAACTATGGACCGGGCTAATTGCGTCCATGCGATGAATATGTATGAGTTCCATCGATCCCCAGAAATAATGAACACCGGGGTCGTTATTCGCAGATATCTAGAAGTAAAATGTACTCCAAGTGGAAACTATTATGCTCGGAGTTAGTACAGTTATGCCAATGTCCTATTAACGGTTATCGTTTGATTTTACAACAGTTTTTGAGCCTTCTTTTCTCCAAAACTTGGCGATTCAGAGATGAAATTCGTTAACGATCACGAGCAAAAACCCTTGAACTTTATTATAAAAAAATGTGTGACCTGGTTGAGCTAATCACCAACAAAACCTCACTTTATTACTAGACATCCAAGGATTGGATTCCAAGCACTAAACCCAACAGAGGACAAAAAGATATACGAGCACGAACATATTTTACATAAGATGCTCAGCTTCCAACAATGGTGGAAATGTGATTAATTAGCAGACCGAGGGACCGCGTGTCACACTGCGTCTTCGTTGTTTATCTAATTAAGCCAGTCAGTTTCGTGTGTTCCGCGTTGCCCTGTCATTGGGGAGATAGTGGAGAACGGAGATACAGTTCGCTCGGAAACTTCGGATCTAAAATCCATTCTGTTTTGTTGCTTAAGTGTTTAAGTGCAATAATAAATCAACCATTGTATAATACTACGAACAAAGCCTCTGCGACCCGGCTCTATTTACCCTCCATTAACTAAAAGGCACTATTTTTGTCGATTCCACAGTGACTTGAATTATGATGACTCTTTATGAAAATCTCGAACGCTTCGTCTGCGTTTTTATCTTCGTAATGTTTTTCAGCTTCTTTTATTTTTAGTTTAGGATTTAAATTATCTAATTCAATTTAATAATGTACGATATTCAAACTTTCCACTTTACATTCATTTATAAGAATATTTAGTTTTGGTACAATAATTAAATTTTGCTTGAGAAAAAACATTTTTCAGAGACTGCAAAGGAGCGAAGCCATTTGTGGCGCAGCAATTTGACCCGCAGAAAACTGTAAGACTCGTTCTACGTATATCTGCACGCAACTTAATTATGTTTGCCATCAGAGGTTTGTTCGGAGCAAACGCTTTGAGTTGATATTAATGCTGGTTGGTTTTACAAAGTTATATCCTGCTGGGAGCCTGCTGTGTCGAGTTTAATTATTGCCTTTTACTATCTCTCTAACATTTATTAGTCCTATTTCGGAAAAGCTAAGTTATTTGCTTGCCGTGTCACATTCATAATATTATCACATTTCTATCAGGACCTATTACAATTGATGTTTTGATTTTGGTTGAATGTAGAACATTAAAATAAATGTTTTCAACGATATGACGACTTATTTATTGAACCGATACAAACATTATAATATTACTCTGTAGTTTTTTTTTTTTTTTTTTCATTTCTGTATCGCCTACGAAACGTAACTTTCGCCATTATTTTAAAACACAATAGCAGACGAAGATATCGCAGCTCGTTTCCGTTTAAACGTCGTCAGTAAAATTATTTGCAACAAACTACATCTAATGTATAGCAATACATGAATGAGAAGCTTCATTTACGAAGATAGCATTCAAACTTACTCGGTCGTCGATATCTTTGTGTTGTTTCGTGAATTACTTGAAACAAATAGATAGGACTGTATCATGTTTCAGGCTTTGAACATTTTTTTTATTATTAATTTTATGTTTTTTTTCTTTAAGAAATAAGGGGGCAAACGAGCAAACGGGTACCTGATGGAAGGCAACTGCCGTCACTCATGGACACTCGCAGCATCAGAAGAGCTGCAGGTGCGTTGCCGGCCTTTTAAGAGGGAATAGGGTAATAGGGGAGGGTAGGGATGGGAAGGGAAGGGAATAGGGGAGGGATAGGGAAGGGAATTGGGCCTCACTCACTCGGCAAAACACAGCGCAAGCGCTGTTTCACGCCGGTTTTCTGTAAGAACGTGGTATTTCTACGGTCGAGCCGGCCCATTCGTGCCGAAGCATGGCTCTCCGAAGTATTTGTACTAGGTATTATATTATTATTGATAACTGTGGCAAAATTGTCCGTCTGACAGTGACCATAAAATGAACATGAAAGCAAAAGTATGTCTTTTTGTATACAGAATTAATATTCATTGGAACATCACATAATTTATTACTGGATTTTTTTTTTTATTTCATTGGTGTAAATTTATAGCTATATAAAATAAGATATTTATAGCACCTCCAAGTAAAAGCTGAATTTGCATGATTATGGCTACTCAAAGACAAGAATCAATGTTGTAACAAAATGGTGTTCGTAATAAATAGTCAAACAAGTGTTTGATAAAATAGATTCGATAACACATTTATTGAGGCATTGAAGAACAAACGAATGTTGCATATAAAAATTTCAGTTTATATTCTTTGTATGTCACATTTTAAGTACAAAGTCACATGACAAACAAACACAGCTTGCCCTTAACAGTTACACGCTGAGTAACATGAATTTATTTGTTTTTACTAGTACACCGCAGTACATAACATACTAAAGATAGTACAATGTTTTGAGGAACAATTATTTCTATGCAATATGCCAACTCTACAGCGGCGCGGCGCGTCAGTGCGACGTTTCTATTATTATCGAAGGTCTGTATAAGATTCCCGATACGCTTGTTGCAAGCACTTCGAAGGTTCGCATTCTATTTGCATTCAACAATACTGCAACACTCATTTTTGCTCTTAAGTAGGACATTTCAATGAAGCGCTGTTGAAACTACGTATCGATTTGTTGTGCTTTGTTTGAAATGCTCCCATTTGTTGCTCTATTGTTCGTCAGTATTGTCGCGGTGCAAGTGATTTCTGCCTAGTTCTAACTCGGAGGCACTTGAGTCTACTTAATTTAGTCTGCGACCTTCACAAGGTTGGGTTCCGATGTTTGTTTTTTTTATGTGATGTAGTACAAAAAATATCAATAGTGCTTGTAAAGATGAAAAGTTGTACAGTAGTGAACTTTGCGGTATTTTAAAGGTGATTAAAGGAGGAGGCACTTGAGTCTGCTTAATTTAGTCAGCGACCTAGACTAGGTTGGGTTCCGATGTTTGTTTTTTATTGTGATAACAGCTAGTATACATATATTTCCGTTATACTTTTATACTATACGTATACTTATTTAAGATTTTTGTTATAAGAATACACATTTAATACACATTCATGACCCAGGAACTTTTGAAAGCTTTTTGTCGTCGGCGGGATTCGAACCCGCGACCCCCGGCTTGAGCTATTAACAGCCCACCAACTGAGCCACAGAGGTCGTCAAAGTCATTTGTCAAACGCATATATCGTAATGTTATTGTGTTTTGTATGAAAACAAATTTTGCTGAAACGCTGTACCATTGACTGCTCTTGTTACTTCATTCGTACAGCCGGTAAGGAACCTGCAACTCTTCTGAATTCGTGAGTGTCCATGGGCGACAGTAGTTGCTTTCCATCGTGTGACCGGTTTGCTCTTTTGTCCTCTAATTTTCATTAAAAATAATAAACTGGTGTGGTAGACTAGCGTGATTTGTTGCATGTAAGTCAATGAAAATACATCCATGTACTCATTACCTAAATGTAATTTTGATGTATTCGGTAAATATGTTGAGTTGAAGTATATAATAAGTAGTTTCCCATTATATACTTCAACTCAACATGTTTACCGAATACATAAAATTGTAATTAATACAAAACCCTTAGCCAGCTTGGGGCTCAGTCTTATTTAAATGTCCTTTTATCCTTTCACTAATTACGAGATCACTGGAGCTGTTTCAATTAGTGTTGACCTCCATTTATTTTGTTTAGGTTAGCCTGTGTCAAAATTATATTCGGACCAATTAAACTTAATAATCACTACGGATTTTTGAATGAAAGTGTCATTTTTTACTATGATTACATATAAGAATGTATGAGTAACATTATACATTTTAAAGGATGAAATTGAAATGAAAACTTTACATTTAACACTGTATGAATTTTATTATTAATCGCGCATCGATGAAAAAGTAGTTCATCTTTAGTTTTGGTTCATTTTAATATTTGATGTATTGACATTAAATCCTTATGTGGAGACTTTTTGTAGGTTAGTACTTATCAAAAATACGTAGAGTTACATCATAGTATAACGATACATCCCAAGTTTTGAATCCTTGGACGTAGCGGTTTCTTACATGTAGCACATTCATTTTATCGATTCTCATTCACAGTGATCTATCATCTCGGTATGACTTAGTAAAAATAATTTGATATCAAATTTAAAATCCCGACTCCTGGTTTCCCTAATATATATAGTAAAATTTGTGAATACATGCATCTGAAACATAATAAACTATCTTAAACACTAATATTATGATTTCCCCATATTAAGTTAGATTTGTTAATTCTATGCGTCTGAAACATAATATAATATAATAAGTAAACACTTAAGTTAAAATTCTGTCTATTTCATACATTGCAGTTGATTCTCCATACGAAAATGTACATCATTAAGTGCAGTATACATCGTCATTAATCATAATTCATAATGATATCTTAATCATCACATTGTAGAGCCGACATTGACCATGACTCATCCCAAGGGGTCAATTTGTCCCCAAAACCGTGGAATCCATTTAAAAGAGTGTGAGAACGCCTTATCAAGATATTATCCTTTACAATTAACTAAAAGTGCCGCAGCGATAAGTAATGAGATACGCTAATAGATTTAATATCAATTTGGAACAATAAAGACGTTTGTGGGTTAAACGAGAGGCCTAAATGGTTATGGTCACCACAAACGACAGAGAAAAGGAATAGGAGGGTTTTGGGTAAATTATACCCACAGTTGACATTTGAAGGTTAGTTCAGCGAAAGTAATTAAAGCATTTTCTAATGTAAGCGTAATCGTAATCTTAATGTTTTTGCCACTGAGCTTTTTATATGGTATTCTTACACTCCTTTTAAAGTCTACTTGTGCTTATCAAAATCGCTTTAGTAGTCTTAAAAGACTCCAAAATAGGCATTTACATAATACAAATTACAAACGCCATAAAAAGTACTTTAATATTATGTTTTTGCACTGGCTTATTTTAGTTTTAGTAGCATAACTTATACTCTGTTTCCGGTAGTTGTAAACAGAGGAATTCAATCTACTGTTTATTTAGTACCAAGCGAAATATTCAAAGCTTATTCATTTCATAAGAATGAACGTCATCTGCTCCGAGCTCACCGGATATTGCTCTATGACTACCATTCTCTATAATTACAGCTGACGAAATATCACTTCTTACCGGGAGATATTAATATCGATTAATATTTTACTTTAAGAAGATGGATGAACTCTGACTGAGAATACACAGTTTCTATACATGGTACAACAAAACTAATACTTTATTGTCATCTAAGATATAAGGATGTGGCGGTACCCACAATTCGCCTAACATTCCTGCATCGCGCTATCGAAGTTTCGGAGAACGGCAAGATATATACAACGTCTGAAATGACGTCAGTGGGCTTCGGCCTGACCGAGCAATGAGCATGCTATCTCGCTCGGTCGGAAGATCTTCCTTTTCGGCCGCCACTAACAACGTTAAATTGGTGACCACCGACAAGAACACGCATCCTTCTGGACATCAAATACTCCCCGCCCCTCCGCACCACGTCAGCAGACATCAAGCATAACCGGGTCGCCTCGACCATAAGCCGCGTTGGGCGTTCGCACCGGTCGAACCCGAGTCTGGCTTGAACGGGGCAGCCATAGGCTACAACGACCGGTCAACAAGCAGAGCACGGGGTCCCTCTCCTGGTCATTGCACGCGTAGATTCGTCCCACAACTGACAACACAAGCGCATCGAAGAATACCACAGGTCTTCGGGGGGGAGTGATGTGGCGGTACCCACAATTCGCCTAACATTCCTGCATCGCGCTATCGAAGTTTCGGAGAACGGCAAGATATAATTATACAACGTCTGAAATGACGTCAGTGGGCTTCGGCCTGACCGAGCATGCTATCTCGCTCGGTCGGAAGATCTTCCTTTTCGGCCGCCATTAATTTTTTTTTTTTTAAATCTTTTAGTTTCGTTATCTTTACAATTATGAAGATTTAGTATATTTCAAGTCTTTAAAGCAATTAAGCAGCAAAAGGTATTACAACCTACGTAATTAATATTATAGCGTTTGATACTTGTGTAAAAGATTAGGTAGGTACCATAGAAACTTATGAAACCAAAAAAGTTACCGTTCCTTCTCAGATACGTAATTAATTATATTGAATACTAGATGACCCGGTGAAGTTGGTACCACTTTTCCCTTACTATAAAACTTCGCTTGACTTCCACGAATATTAATTAAAAATTTAAAGGCAAATCGGTTCTCGAGCTTTAGCGAAACTAATAAAATTAAAAATTTGTTTATGTTGATAGGCAGATAGCTTGTTGAGGAAAAAACATAATCTGCTATCAGTGTAATTCATGGATGTTACACAAAAACAGCTATTTCGAAATTAAATTTTGCTTAGTGATAATATAATGAGAATTGGGACGAGAAAATTGCATGCAAAATTCACATTATGTCACGTGAGCTTTATTGTGCTGAAGCTGCTTGTGTGTGCGACTACAATATGTACCGGAGTGTAACTCATATTTTATTAAAGTAAAATAATGTATATTTGTAATAATTTACAATCCCCGCGTTCGATTTGTTGTTAAAAATGATCAAAACGTTCAAAATGCCATGAGTTTCTAAAATACTAGAGTAGCAACGTCTTACAAACGAATCTCAGAAATGCGTAACCACTAATTGATAGTTCAAAAGACGATGTCTATGTCATATGATATGATATGCCTGCAGGCATCTTCGAAGTGGCAACGCGTTGCTGCCGTAAACTGCCAATCTAGTTACGTTAGTAACATAGAATATCATTATCAAAATGCCTCCTATTTTGAGCGTTTTGGTCGTTTCTAACATCAAATGGAACGTGGGGTCTATGTGAACTCAGAACTGTATAATGTATCATACTAATTTATAATACTGTTGTAGGTATTATGAATTAGTATGATACATTATACATTATATGATCAATTAATGCAAATACAAAATAATATTTTTATTAACCAAGAAGTTGTTTTACAGATAATAATTAACAATTTAACAGTCCCCCAAACTAGACAACTAGGCCTATAATATCCATAAAATCCGAGTAAGCTATTGCGGCTATTAATAAAAAATAATTAGTTGAATTCAAAAGTTTTTCTACTGGTTTTCTTCTCATTGAAAAACAAGTTATTTATAGAAAAATTATCTGTCTCTGTTTTAAAACTAACACACTACTCATTTCTTGGGACAACAAAGTTACCGAAAAACAAAAACAAAATATTATTATATAATAATAATAGGGATGATGACAAGGTCAAAGATTAGCTAATTTTGATAATAAAATAAAGAAATCACGGTAAAAAATAAGTGTTCCCAAAATTTCAGCTTGAAAGCATTTGTATTTTTTTTGTTATACGCCTTTAAAGTTGGAAATTCAAGTCGAATTTTTTTTCAATTAAATTTCTTAATATTTGTATACAATTCGATAACTTATGCAATGAAAAGCAACTTTTGTTATGAAACCACTTTCATAAACGCAATATTTAATATACCTGTCGAACAAAGTTGTCTCCCGATGCGTACAAACTACGAAAGACTGACGTCAGTCTTTCGTAGCACTTTGTATGGAGCGTTCCGGGCAGGTCTTTTTTATGGGATATTTGAATTGTCATATCTTGGTGAATTTTTAAGCTATCAGAGTCATTCTTTCAACGATGTTTCTATTTTTTAAGTGTCTTTCAATTACCGATAAAAAAATAGTCATCATGCCTATTGCGGGTTGAATCTGCGGGTACTTTAAGGAAGTTTATAACACAGGACATTCAAGTTAAGACACTTTACTGCCGCACTCAGAGTGGAACATTAATTAGTTAAATGTAATTAACTCAAAATTTTGACATAAGCCTCATACATTATCTGTCAAACTCTTCATTACATTGAAGGATCCACAAACATTTCTGTAGTAGTAGAAATTAATGTGCAGCATTCTGGCACTTCCCAGATCGAAATTTTCGGAACCAGACTGCGGACAATACACGAGCATCGGTATGACTATTAGCCCTCTCCTAAGCCTGAAAGATGAATACTCCAGGAGAGCATTAGTATCCAGTAGACCTCACCGCTTTCAGCCCGAGCGTCTGTAAAATCTGAATCGACACGACACCATCCGTGTCACCGCAATTTGCAGCTTACGCATATCGGTATAGAGGTGCATTTCGATCAATTAATTTTAATCGGTTCTCAATCTGCAAAGGGTTAATAGGAGCGGCGGAAATTGCGATGTGCGTATTTACATTAGATACTGGATGGTCATTTAATAGGGGTGATTTGTTTGTTATCAACTTTGTTGATCTTAATGGGGTTGACGTTCTACCTGCTACTCGTCTGTGTTTGGTGATTGACTATTTAAATTATGGCGGACCGTTAGATATCAAGATTTTTTGTAAACTTTTTAGGGTTCCGTACCCAAAGGGTGAAAACGGGACCCTATTCATGAGACTTTGTTGTCTGTCCGTCTATTTGTCCGCCTGTTTGTCCGTCTGTCTGTCTCCAGGCTGTATCTCAAGAAACGCTTTAGCTAGACTTCTGAAATTATCACAGATTGTGTATATCTGTTGCCGCTATAACAACAAATACCGAAAACAAAATAAAATTAATATTTATATTTATATGGGTGAATTTTTCGGCTTTTTTCGCTCTTTATCAGTAATCGCAGGAGGTAAGCACTTGAATTTTTCATTCATTTTTGTTATACGTGTACTTTAATATTTAACTAGCTATTTGACCGAGCTTTGCTCGGTATTCGATAAAAAACGTATAAAATGACATTTTCTAAAACTGATTCCTAACTAGATCGATTTATCGCCCCCGAAACCCCCTATATACTCGTTGGAGCCGATTCCGAGATTCCAATCTATACATATAATAAAACTGTAGAAATGACAATTCTGTAAATTAAAGATTTCCAAAAAATAATAAGCGGGGGCTGTTACTACATCACTATAGAAGCCAAAACTGTGGTTAGTTTTTTGTCTGTCTGTATGTCTGTATGTTTGTTCCAGCATCACACGAAAACTACTGATCCGATTTGAATGCGGTTTTGGCAGATATATTTGTCTTCTCCAAACTTAACATCTGGTGTACAAAATTTTTTCCCCCCACCTCTCCAAGGGGTCAAAAGAGGGGGTCAGATATTGTACCAAACTTTTTTCTTTAACACGAAAACTACTGATCCGATTTGAATACGGTTTTCGGAGATATATTTATCTTCTTCCAACTTAACATCTGGTGTATAAATTTTTCCCCCCCGCACCCCTCTAAGGGGACCAAAGAGGGGGTTAAATTTTGTATCAAACTATTTTCTTCAATGGACTAACTTCATATTATTAACTGTATTTTTCAATTTAACATCTGATGTATAAAAATTTTCCCCCACCCCTTTAAGGGGGCCGAAGAGGGGGTCAGATATTGTATCAAACTTTTTTTTAACATGAAAACTACTGATCCGATTTGAATATGGTTTTCGCAGATATATTTGTCTTCTTCCAACTTCATATCTGGTGTATAAAATTTTTCCCCCCAACCCTCAAAGGGACCAAAGAGGGGGCAGATTTTGTAACAAACTTATTTCTTGAATAAACTTACATCATATTATAAACTGTATTTTCCAATTTAATATCTGGTGTAATTTTTCCCCTCACCCCTCTAAGGGGACAAGAGAGGGGGCAAGATTTTGTATAAAACTTTTTTCTTTAACACGAAAACTACTGATCCGATTTGAATACGGTTTTTGCAGATATATATGCCTTATTCAAACTTAGCATCTGCGCCGCCCCAATCCCCCCCCCCCCCCCCCCACCTGGTAATGTTGCCAAACAAAAACATGCGGGAGGCTTTGCCCCTGCACTTACTTGGGGGGGCTGCGCCCCCCCAAACCCCCTCCCCCCCCTCCTGATAATGTTGCTAAGCAAAATGGTGTTGCGTCGTTAGTGTTGAGTTTTACTTCTCCTTCTTTAGAATCAAAGTAAGTTATTTATTAAAAGTGAAATTAATCTAACCAAAACTAAACATGCAGATTTTTCGTGTCGTTTGATTAATATGTGGGAGGCTTTGCCCCTGTCCCTACTTGGAGGGGCGCAGCATATGAGGGAGGCTTTGCCTGGATATGGACAGACGGACAGGCTGATATTATATATTTGTAATCGGGTTCCGTTTTTTACCATTTGAGTAAGGGACCATAAAAAGGAGAGAATTATCTATTTCCGTTATTACTTATTATACTATGGTAACGCCTACGGGAAACAGCTATCCATACTAATATTATAAATGCGAAAGTGTATTTGTTTGTTTGTTTGTTTGTCTTTTCTTCGCAGCCTAACGAAGCAACCAATTGACTTGATTTTTGGCATCGACTTAGTTGAAAGGATAGAGAGTAACATAGGCTACTTTTTACTTGGAAAAACATCATGTTTCTGAAGGAGATTTGCAAGAATATTCGTATTGTACACGATTTTCGAATTCCACGCGAGCGAAGCCGCGGGCAAAAGCTAGTTATAAATATATGTATAATGTATATACAAGAATTGCTCGTTTAAAGATATAAGATAATAATATTAAAATAAGATAAAAATTTAAGGGGGGCTCACATACAAAAAACACAATTTTTAGCCCATTTTTGTTCTGTATCGGTACCTACGCAACTTTTCGTGCGCGAGACCGACTCGCACTTGGCAATTTTTTTTTTCGGAACTTATAAATAAACATTTAAATAACCGTTTCCAGATGTGAGATGTCTGATAAGTTACTCATAGTTATTTCTATGAAAATAGATTAACATAATTGGTACAATCACCTTTATGAGTGAGACTATTAATAGCATAATTCGCATGAAAAATGATAGTAACAAAAGTGAGTCAAACACTCAATTAAAGTCAAATGCGGCATGTTTGTCCTTTTTCTCCGAAACTAGCACGTACACTTATCATCATTCACCAACCATTAGCTGTATCTGTGCCGAATTTCACATTGCTAGTACGTAGACGTAATGCTTTTCAATCGATTACTCAACATTTTTTGCTTTACTTATTAATATTATATACGTGCCTGTAAATGACTTAAACGGGTGCTATATAATTTAGAAAGTAATTAAGGTTTAGAGATGTATGTTGGAACATTGAAATTATATTTAAACGTGCGCAAGATTTCATAAAATCCATTTACAGTCGCATTGCTGTGAAGCAAAGCAATCGTGTATATTGTAGTATACGTACTGTATTTAACTAAAGCTGAGTGCAGATATCAACAATGTTTTAAACAAATACATATAAAACATTATTTTTATTACAACTTAAATTAAAGTTATGTAGAAACAAGATTTACACATAATTGGTGTTAAAATATATTTTGTAAATTTAAATATTCACGTACAGTCGTTAATGCATTCTTGAAAATTCGTTAATAATGTGACGGATCAAAAATATTTTTTCTTACTTCCATTTGCATTTTTTGATTTCAGTAAAATAAAAAACAGAAAGTTATTATTTAACCTGAATAGAATAAAACTTATGTATTTTTTATGTTTTGAGTAATCAAAAATATCTAACCCTAAGACTAAAGTTTTCTAAAGAATTTCATAAAAATATATATTTCCTAAAGTTTTTCTACAAAATTGATACCCAAATATTTTAAATATCTATATTTAGTCAATAATTGATTTAATATAGAGTGAAATTTATGGACTTGTTTAAGTATTTCAGTAGGTAAATGTAATAAACAAGTAAGCAGCTGCTAGCAGTGTGCTGTAGTCTGTATGCACCAAGCTTTACTGTAATAATATGTTCGTATATTTCCAAGATGACGTGCAGGTAACCCTTTGTTATGGAGCCCGTTATAACTAAATTATATTCTGTTTCGTTGTAGACGATGAATGCAACATCTATATGCGAATTGCGATATAAAATTTAATTCAGTTTTCACACTGAAATAAAGTACAAATTTTGACTTGTTTGATAATTATTATTTTTAACAAAAAATTAAAACCGACTTGCAAGGTAGAAACAATAATAATATGAACTAAAAAGTATTAAATAACTCTTACTCTATAATAGTGCCTTTTTCAGAATTCGTCTAAATCTCTACTATTTCTGTACATACTACTGTCTTCATTATTTTGAAGTCGGTATCAACTAATTTTATCGTGAGTTCATTCAATGTCAGAATATCTGAAGCTTTTGGGACTGCTACCGACTTCAAAGTATGTATAGAAATAGTTGAGATTTAGACGAATTCTGAAAAAGGCACTATTATAGAGTAAGAGTTATTTAATACTTTTTATTTCATATTATTATTGTTTCTACCTTGGAAGTCGGTTTTAATTTTTTGTTAAAAATAATAATTTCACTCTTTTTCGTTATCTACAAGATAAAGCTTTATGCGTAAATAACCACTACGAATGTTAACTATTCACATTATGTTACTGTAAGCGAAATTGTGGTAAATGCTTGCAGTTATCTAAGGTGGGATTTCACCAAAAACACATAAAACTTAGTTTTATAAAACTTAGTTCCCATTGAACGCGTTCATGCTGCGACGTAAATCTCGTTTTGTTTCGATTGGATTTCACAAACTTCTTTTGATCGCGATTTAGATTTAATATCTAAGTTTACGTGACGTCACGCGATTATTTTACATGTTTTCATCATTTTAAAGCCTTTTCAAGTTAATTTTATTTTGTCTATGTTTTACGTTCCGCCATGACAGGGCTTGAACGGGTTGACGTTAACGAATCGCACTTTGGGCGTTCAGAAGCTAAAACTCGGATTTGCTGTAAACGCGTTCAGTTTATGCTGGTGAAATGCATTTCGATGTTATAATCGCGTTTATACGTTTTGAATCGGTTCAGAGTGCTTTAAACGCGTTCCATTTCTTTGATGAAATCGCCCCTAAGCGATGCTGCAATTTAAAAACATTTATCTTTAAAGGTTCAGGAGTTATGTTCAGTGCCTTTGGACCAAGAGACACCTTCGTATGAACTTTCTCTTATTCGTAACATATGTTTAAGTTACTCGAAACAACTTTTTAACCACTATGAGTCTTTTGATAAATTTCAAGGATTTCCCTCGATTGCTCATAGATCCCATCATCAGCTTACCACTTTCGTAATAATTATACAAAATCAAGATTATATCCTATACAACAACATAAGAATTTTGAAAATCAGTCCACAAACAGCGAAATAATCATAAAAATCATCTGCTTCGATGCAAAATATCACGAAAAGCATCAATAATTGGGTCATAATGTGATGACCCATGGCATAATTATGATTATGGTGATGATGATCAATTAAATTGATGTGTTGGCTTATGCTTTCAGTCGTTTAAACAACGCCGAAATCCCCAAACCTGTATCTATAAAGATTCAAAAGTTCTGTTGGGTACCTTCAGATCCAGGGTATAACCTGGTGCGAAATCTTACTTTTTGGTAGCATTTACCTCGAATGCTTCAGAAAAAATTGAAATCACTATATGTTTCTATACAAATTTCAAGGAGTCCCCTCGATTCCTCCAGGATCTCATCATCAAATCACCACTTTTGTGAACATGGTACAAAATTCGAGTTAAACCTTATACAGCACAAAAATTAGTTTGAAAATCGGATCACAAACGGCTGAGTTATCGTTGAACATACAAAAAAAAAAGATACATACAGCCGAACATATAACCTCCTCCTTTTTGGAAGTCGGTAAATACAATGGAGATTCACGAACTTCAGTAATTACTAGAAGAAGATATCACCAGCGACCACACAATTGTAGTCTGCACAAGTCTTTTATACCTAACATGTCCTGAGATAATGATTTCCCATGGGGAAATGCTCTTATAATATTATGTCATAGTTGCGGATCCTATATATTGCATTCAAAATGTAATGTATAATATCATTAGGGCCTACCAGTATATTATTACAGTAAGACAAGATATTAAATTAGGTATGCAAAGTAACTTTCGAGATAGCCTACGTAAATCATTGGACCTGGGAGTTTTTCTTCAATTTTCACAAAACGTGGAGAGTTTCCCAGCGGGCCTGGTCTAAGCCCTGACATTTGCAATTTGCCTGCGTGGGCTTGCCTATCAGTCTCGGCTTTGCAGAAAAGTGACAGTCGCTAATTTAAGTTATTATCTTTAATCCTCGACGGTGAGGACGAGGATTAGAATGTGGCCGCGAGAGCCACATTTTTCGCCATTATTTACGAAATAATTAAATTCTTCCTTTTGGGCGGATTCGTCAATTCTTAGCTTTAGCGCTTTTATTTTATTTTAGCCCCAGTTATGTCTTATGGCACATCGTGTATGTGATCCCCATTACAACAAAGTCTTTTAGTCTTTAGGTATGTATATAGTCTGTCGAACGACCGCTTTAAAATAATTATAATAATTTTAATTTGGTTAATTATTATTATAATATTATTCCCCTTTGTCAAGAACAAAATGGTTAACTTCGAGGAAACAATAAATTTTAATAATTTGAAAAATTCTTGGAATATTACTTAGGTACCGTTTATAAATAAAACTAATATAATTGGAATCTCAGAATCGGCTTCAACGATTTTCATGAAATTTAGCATATACTGGGTTTCGGGGGCGATAAATCGATCTAGCTAGGAATCATTGCTAGAAAATGTAATTTATATATATATATATATATATATATATATATATATATATATATATATATATATATATATATATATATATATATATATATATATATATATATATATATATATATATATATATATATATATATATATATATAGACACAGGTGTTAGTGTGCCGGGATATGGCTGCAACTGTCAATCGCGGTTTATATGGAAAATTACAAGTTTTTGACAGGGAGTCAATGACCGCTAGCGACAAGTTAGCCCGAGTGGAGTATAGTTTATCTACCGAGTACCCACGTCGCACCTTCAGGGCCTGTTTCACCACTTTCTGATAAAGTGCCGAATAGGCTATTCACAACTTTTTTGACAGATTCTCCATACTTGATCTGTCAAGTTAATTGGTGGATAGCCTATTCGTCGCTACAATTTTTATAATAATTAAAATAGAGTGTGACTTGTGATTACATATGTATAAGTACATACGTATTATTAAATGCTTAAAATTATGTTTTAGATAAATAAACACTTTGGCTGGAATTTTATGAAGTTAGTAGCAAGTAAAATTAACTATAAAAAAGTAAGTTATTCGATAAAGACTATTATTACAATATATACTTTTTACGCATGCCAAGAAATCATAAAGAATGTGTAGATATTTTATTCGAGGTTTTAAGTAAACTAGCTGTTTGACCGATTATATAAAAAAAAAAATCTAAATAAGAAAATAACAAAAAAAGGATAAAAAATAACCGCGATTGACAATGAAGTGTCAGATATTGTCAATCGTGGTTTTATGAAAATGACAAGTTTTTGACAGGGAGTCAACGACCGCTAGCGACAAGTTAGCCCGAGTGGAGTATAGATATCCAAATGGTGCGAGAGGGTTCTTATCACTACACGCTTCAACGCGTTGAGCACACCGAGTTTGACTTAAGTTTTGCCTCTGGGGGATCAAACGCGTCATTCTGTGGTGCTATATTACATGAGTATGTTGTGGACTTTTACATACGTCATTTTTATACCACTCATGCAGATCTAGGTTGGATATTATGATCTCTCCATTGTATTTGTGAAAGAGATTTAGCATTTGAGTGTACGTCCATAATTTCAAAAATACAATTAAGCTAGATTTATTACACATTAATGTCATTATTAATTCATCATATGATATTATTATACATTAATATCATTATTAATTCATCATATGATATTATTAATTCATCACCGGTGACCGAGACCCAATAGAAATTATAATACTCACCTTATACCATTTAGGTTAATAAAGTAATAAACCTATATTAATAAAGTAATCTTAGCATCTAAAATAATATAAATTAAAAGTGTCACATATTTTAATTTTATTTTACCAATAAAATGGCAATGAAAATGTAATGTTATAGCTTCATTAATCTACTAATTATGTAAATTATTTGTTAAATATTCAATAAGTTGATATAGAACTCTCAGTTAAGCGTAACTTAATGTCTTAACTCTTATTCAATCTATATCTTCTATATCTATATCTATACTTATAATAAAATCGTAGAGGTAAAATTTTTGTACATTAAAAATAAACTTGAAAAAACGAGTCAGGGGCATGTTAGAAGAGTAGTAGAACACATTTTAACTGTTTTTGAAATTTTTGTTTCTCTGTCTGTTTGTCTGTTTGTCTGTTTGTACAGGCTAATCTCTGAATCCGCTGGACCGATTTCAATTAAAATTTTGTATGATGATACCTTACATCTCTGGTCAACATCTTAGATACTTTTTTTTAACCAACTTAAAAAAAAGGAGGAGTTAATGTTTACTTTGCTGTTTGTGGTCAGATTTTCAAAATTCTTTTTTTGTTGTATAGATTGCCCGAATTTGATACCATGTTTACAATAAAATCGGCCAAGTGCGAGTCGGACTTGCACACGAAGGGTTCCGTACCGTTATAGAGAAAAAAAGGCCAAAAGTTGTGTTTTTGTATGGGATTTTTAATTATTTTCTATTTTTATTATTAATTATTAAAATACGTATATAATTAAGGATTGTCATTGTTGATATCGAGCAAAAGAGGCCAAAAAAATCATGTTTGTTGTATGGGAGCCCCATAAATATTGATTTTATTTTGTTTTCAGTATTTGTTGTTATAGCGGCAACAGATATACACAATCTGTAAAAAATTCAGAACTCTAGCTATAACGGTTCTTGAGTGTATCTCAAGAACCGTTATAGCTAGAGTTAGCTAGAGCTAGAGCCTGGAGACAAAGAGACGGACAGACAACGAAGTCTTAGTAATAGGGTCCCGTTTTTACCCTTTGGGTACGGAACCCTAAAAACGGTTCTCTGGGAGAGTTTTTTCTGCCAAGACGAAAGAATTACAATGCTAGACAACCTACAGTGTAAATCTGATGTCGCATACGATATCCAAATAAAATATTCGTAGATGGGTGTTCAATTTTCTAAATCTCGATTTTAATAACATACATTCACGCGGACGAAGTTGCGGGCAACAGCTAGTAAAGAATATATTATATTAGAAATTTATACTTACACTAAACATTTCCCGCATTCATTCGCAATTCCAAGTTATAATACTAGCTATGGATTGTATTTATAATACTAGCTATGGATTGTACTGTAAAAACTAGTGCAATAATTTTAATTCTCATAATGGAAAATAACTCTTGGTCCAAATTATAATTATTAGAGTCTTTTTTCTGAATGTTGATAAGATCTTAGGCAAATAAATATCTATCTATTTCACTTCCTCGTAAAAGTATCTGTACCTAGTAATTATCCATTAAAAGGACATTTTCTTAAGAGCTTTGTTTCGTCTCGTAGCCGCGTCGGGTTCAATTGGTCGCAATTGTGATTCTCAAAATGACAGATGCTAATATCAATTTCAATTAAGTTCTGCCATTACTTGATCCGCTGTTGTGACACGATTTTAAACTAAATCGATGGTAAAAACCACGAGACGAGGTGGAAAGCTTCGCATTGGATGTCTCCGAGGTAAACTGTGAACGAACCGTACACTTACTTGGTGCTATAGCAGCTCAAAAACCTATACAACGATATTACATAGGTATCATACGTTGCTAGATATTGAAGACCTAGATTTGGCATCATCCTTTGTATTAATAATTATTGTGACTCGGTTTTAGGTTTAAATAAGCAAGGGTTTACACAATTTTATAGGTTAAAGACCTATATTAGAACGTTATAAAAATTAAGATAGTATTAACCACATAATACTTTTGAACGGAAACTGTGAATACCACCCGCATCGTATTTAGTCAAATCCCAATTCTTGATTTCTCACTTCCCAATCAAAAAATCGAATGCAACTTCACTAAGGGCCCATAACTCGTGCCTTAGAGTACTATGTCATCTGTTATTTAACATCAGTTAAGTGGTAGTTAAAGTCTTACATTCCTCGTTTTATATCTATCTGAATATGCAACTATATTGCAGTTGCCACTCGAATAATGTCAAAGACCAACATCAGAAATACTATCGACTAAAAATACATTTCTCCCCCATCAAAACTGTCCTAAATACAGAATTGCACGACACACGATATTTAAAGATCGGCATCTCTTGGATAACAGCCAAGTTGTATAATTAGAGTTCCTAAGCGCCACTATAAAAACACTCCTAGGGCGAAAAAGTTTAATCGCCAGAAATTACTGCAGTAGCTAATAGAATCAGGCAGTTTACTTTACAAGATACGTGGGAGAAATATACCTATCAAAACCTATTTTGCACAGTGCCTATGCGATACTTGCATACACTATACAGAACTTCCCCAAAGGGCAAAACATTACATAGTTGTATGTCGGTTAAACTTCCAATATAATCAAATCTTTAGTGCAACTCCAACTGTCATGCTGCTACTAATCTTTCAAATTAGACTATTACTAGCTATTTGACCGAGCTTTGCTCGGTATTCGATGATAATGACATTTTCAAAATGATTCCTATCTAGATCGATTTATCGCCCCCGAAACCCCCTATATACTAAATTTCATGAAAATCGTTGGAGCCGATTCCGAGATTCCAATTATATATATATATATATATATATATATATATATATATATATATATATATATATATATATATATATATATATATATATATATATATATATATACAAGAATTGCTCGTGTTTAAAGATATAAGATTAACTAGCAAATTTAAATAATAACATAGAGTAAATAATAATGATTACTGCTCAATAGCAAAATTTTGGCAAAATGTCACTTACAAACAAAATACCTATACAATTTTATATTGAAGAGTTACTGGGTAGTGTCAGCTTTCATTAAAATCTTCTTAATTGGGAAGGGTAAATCAATATCAAATTAAGGTAAATCAATATTATGAATTTACTTTAAGGTAAATCATTATTATAGGTATAGAGATCTAGTAGTGTATACTAGATCTCTTACAAATAAAATTCATCATCATCATCATTATATTATCAGCCTATAGTCGTCCACTGCTGGACATAGGCCTCTCTAAATGAACGCCAAGATGACCGATCTCCTGCCACTGGCATCCAACATGGGCCCGCAACTAAACGCAACCTAGTTGGAGGTCGACCTACACCCCGATTACCCAGCCTTGGTCTCCATGCCAGAGTAAAATTATGAATATAAAATATAGATTTTAAGTTATAACACGGTATTGCTGTCCTTGTCTGATTCATTGGCAAATTCCCTAGACAAAAGAAGAAAGTTGAACGTATATGAAGTAGATGTACAAAAAAAGGCTCCCTTTTGTGAGCGTGTAATGAAGTTTTTGCTTCGTGAGAAATAAACAAAAGATGTAATACAATTTACGAATGACTAATATAAAAAGGAAATCTAATTAAATTTCACACTGAAATAAAAAAAAAGTAATAAAATTTTTATTACCTACTTGTACATTAACTGAATAAAAATGTTAATAAAAAGCAATATTATTAGTATGCTATACGAACTGTCGAGGAGTGCAAGAGCTTAAAATGAAATAAAATTAAACGAGCTAATTTTGATGAAAAAAAGGAAAAACGTACAAAATATTGTCTCTCAAGTTATTACTCTCATACAAAATACTTATCTATACTAATATTATAAAGAGGTAAACTTTGTTTGTTTAATTGTAATGAATAGGCTCAAAAACTACTGGACCGATTTTAAAAATTCTTTCACCATTCGAAAGCTACATTATTTACAAGTAACATAGGCTACTTTTTATTTTGGAGAATATAGGGTTCCGTAAGATATTTCAGTTTTTCGGAAACAACCAGAAAATTTACTTATTTTGCGTACGCTGCATAAACTATAAAAGATAGAACTATACAATGTTCTAAGTAAATGTAGATCTTATAAATATCTACAAAAATGTCCGCGACACAAAATGTCAAGTGAGGCACAAAAACCATTTTTTTATTTAAAATTCTTAATTTTTTTGGACTACATTTAAACGCATTTATTTTACTCATGCTAATAATCCTTATCAAAATAAATAATTTCATCACTAAGTACAGTTTATGTAGATTATATTTGCTTATTGAATAATTAAAATGGGACGTTTGGTTTAGAAGTTATGGCGAAATTAAAATATTGCAATTTACGCCCGTTTCGAAGTGCAGGGGTGCGCATTGTACACATTGAAAAGGTCTAAACTCCGCGATGGTATATTTTTTTTAATGAAATAAGGGGGCAAACGAGCAAACGGGTCACCTGATGGAAAGCAACTTCCGTCGCCCATGGACACGAGTCGTAGCATCAGAAGAGCTGCAGGTGTGTTACCGGCCTTTTAAGAGGGAATAGGGTAATAGGGGAGGGCAGGGATGGGAAGGGAAGGGAATAGGGGAGGGTAGGTAAGGGAATAGGGTAGGGGATTGGGCCTCCGGTAAACTCACTCGGCGAAACACAGCGTAAGCGCTGTTTCACGCCGGTTTTCTGTGAGAATGTGGTATTTCTCCGGTCAAGCCGGCCCATTCGTGCCGAAGCATAGCTCTCCCACGTATAAGTATATCTCTTATGGATATATCCCACAATAACATATTTTTTTGTCATTTACTTTTAACTTCAAATTATAATGGCTAATTTTCGAAGCGATTTTAACCAATACGGTAATAATCCTTATTCAATTAAATACTTTAAATACATTATTGATTATGGCTCTTTACAGCATAAATATTACGATTTTAAGTTTAAATGAACATTTTCGAAGATATTACAGATTTAAAAATTGCGGGACGTAAGTAGCTTTTCGGCAGTACCGACCAATGCGGGCCACGGGTAGTAATGAATATAAATTATTTAAAATCAAACTACCTACTGAATCGATTTTAATCATTTTTTCAGTGACTTAGGCCATAATTTATTTTATACCCGTGCGAAGCCGGGGCGGGTCGCTAGTATATAATTTCTTTTATCTTCCTTTTTGGCGTTCGTGAGTATGTATTTTAGAAGAAAAAAGCCGTGAGGTAATCGTGACTTAAAAATGCAATAATTAGAAAAGGGGGTTTAATCAACAATAAATAAGACATAAATAAAATCTGGTTATTTATTATTTTAACAAACTAAATTGTATATTGGTAGTCCAAGTTATTTATTGTACGTTATGAGCATGTTGCAAAGTATAACGATAGTGAAAACATAATACTTTTAGGGGGAAAACATAGTAAATTTTTAATAATAAAGTACCATCGAGGAAATTGATTCCTATGCAATTGACAGACCAACGTTATTTGGTCGAATATGTCAATTCAATGTTAATTGTGATCTATCAGCTGGGTTTGGTAGGTCCCCGATTTGCGTAGGAATCAACTTCTCTGATAGTAAATTAAGGGTGAATTATTTATTCATTTAAGTTTCGTTTCCACTATTTATGTTCAAAAAAGTGTTTTGCCTAACCGAAGTAATATTATATCTTGAATCGTGATAATTGATAACATTATAAATTAAGAGTAAAAATAAATAGCATTTACATTTTCCAAAATTGAGATTAATTTGAAAGGGCAATTCCATATGTGACTGACTCTACATTTGATACGACAAAAGTTTTATTTTGTCATATATTATGGTTACTATTATGTTGTTAATATGAATTTTAAGATGGCTTTGTAGTAGATTAAACAAGTTAACTTATATAGAAACAATAGTAATCACTGTTGTTTTCAAATAGCATTTACACAATTATGGACTGTACTACAACAATACGAAAGTCTCTTAAATTACATAACAGAAAATGAGCAATTAGTTAATTCATTAAAATGCTTTTTTTTAACTTAAACATCACAAAAACGAAATTTTGCTGTAGTTATAGGGAAAAGTTATGTCACTGTAATTAAGTATTTTAATATCAAAATCAAGAATTTATTTTTTTAGTTCATGGTAGACTTATTCATAGAATTGCCCGAAAGACAATATCTAATCTCAATTTTATACGACCACTATAAAAAGATAGAAGAGATTTAATGTAAAGTAATATGCTAACATAATATAATAAATTTGCTACTGTTTAATTCCTAAAATAAAATTAATCTTGGTAAAAAATAAAAAGCTATTTTGCAAAATTGGCAAAAATTCTAGCTCATCAATCGTACTTGTACATAATGCATTTATGGAAATTATTTTAAAATAAATTATATGTAAATCATATAATTTAAGTATTTGAATGTGAAGAACTGGTCAGATTTAGTATTTACATGTTTAACCGATTACTGTATTTATGTATGTAGACCATTGATATATGAGATGATTAAAATTTCATTGACTCCCAACGCCTCTAAATTCTTTTATTATAGAAATCAATATTAATTCATTAATTTTTCCATACCCTAAGGGTCATAACGAAGACGTTGATGTCTGTCTGTCTTTCTCAAGAACCGCGATAGCTAGAAAGCTAAAATTTTCACAAATTATAGTATTTCTGTTGCCGTCCGCTATAACAAATATTAAAAACAAAATAAAATTGAAGGGGGCCCACAGTCTCCACACAACTTTTCTTTCTATATCAATAATAGCAACAGAAATTTTCACAAAATACTCAATAGTTTTTTTTTTTATGAAATAAGGGGGCAAACGAGCAAACGGGTCACCTGATGGAAAGCAACTTCCGTCGCCTATGGACACTCGCAGCATCAGAAGAGCTGCAGGTGCGTTGCCGGCCTTCTAAGGGGTAATAGGGGAGGGTAGGGAAGGGAATAGGGGAGGGTACGGAAGGAAATAGGGGAGGGTAGGGAAAGGAAAAGGGTAGGGGATTGGGCCTCCGGTAAACTCACTTACTCAGCGAAACACAGCGGAAGCGCTGTTTCACGCCGGTTTTCTGTGAGGACGTGGTATCTCTCCGGTCGAGCCGGCCCATTCGTGCCGAAGCATGGCTCTCCCACGTCAAAAATAGTATTGAAACTTTAATAATAAAAAATATATATTAATTAATGGGAGCCCCCCATTCAAACACATTTTTTTGCCTTTTTTGCCCATTTTTGCTCCATAGTGGAACGGAACCCTTCGTGCGCAAGTCCGACGCGCACTTGGCCGATTTTATTTTTGTTTTAAATCAGATGATCAAGTCATTTGTGAAAAAATAACTGTATTTGAAACAAACTTTTATTTGTGGTTAACACGTAGTAGTTGTAGTATCTAAAGTGCTATTACTACTAGTTGCTTAGTCTGCGTTTGCCAGGTGTTGATCTAAAATAGACTTAAAGATTCATTAGATACTAATAAAGCTGCGCGCAGAAGATATTATTAATTAAACTTTAATAACAATTTGGTCCTACAGTTAGGTATTGTCTTTTCTTATAATTCTCAAGAAGAAAAGTTTGTTTGCATCAAATGGGCTCCGGTTAGATTAATCTACGAAATAGAGCATAATATATTATTAGTAATTACTTTTATTTAATATATTAAATGTACGATTACCGCGGAAGTACTAGATTTTTTTTATATAGGGTATAAGAAGGTTGGTCAGGAAAAAAACACTAGAGCCTAGTGGTTACAAAATTGTGTATTGTTGTTATTAAGGACCTGTGTCGTGACACTTGCCTTGCCTATTACCTCCGTACGACACGTGGTTGAAACCTTCATAACGTCATGATCTACTTGTAAACCTGCGCCTGCCCTTACTAGTAGAAATAGCGTAGTGACAAATAGTCGGGCCCAAGTCCGCCATTTGCTTATCGGGGCTAACGACCTGCGGTTTGGAGCTGGTCCATATTAAGACTACACCTGTTATTCACATGTACTAACGATATAGGTGTCGTTTCAAAAAATCTAGTAGTCAACCCGTCTGAGGCGCTTTTCCTGTTCGTTTCATCGTCCGCACATTATTCGAATTTCTGTTCAGAAAAATATGGACGCCCGCCGGAACGCACTCTGTTCATACATTTTGTTGTGGACCCCGCATACTATCAAAATTCTGACGTGTCAAAATGTATGAGCGGGGCGGGGCGTCCGAATTTTTCTGATCAGAAATTCGAATAATGTGCGGCCGGGCTTAAATGTCAAAAATGTATGGGATTTGTCATGACTCATCGTCAGTGCCATTATGACAAATCCTATAATATATTTCTGACATCTAACTACGCCATCGAAACTGACGAATACATTTTGAGTAAGCACTCAGATTTGCTTTGAGACACAAGTGATCTAAAAATCTTTACAAAAAAACTTTTTTAATTTGTAATAATCTTAAGATTTGGTTGTAAGTCGTATAATATAGCCAATATCATAAAGGTCTGAATGTATGTGTTCATATTTATTATAAAACAGTATCTCGATCAAAATACAACCTTCATAATAATAATATATTCTATTTTTTAATATTGGTTTATTAGGTTGTTTATAAGATTTTACAAACAAGCTTATCATTAAATTACAATCAAAGGTCAAACAAAAGCAGATGCCTGCATCTGCTTTTGTTCGACCTTTGATTAGGCAATGAATAGTCAGCAGCTGCCTGTTTTAGTATTTACTATTCAAATATATTTCATTAATGACTTAATCCTTATCTTTATTTACAAATTTATTTTCTAATATATTTTACTACAGTAATTAAATTACCTAATTCTAACGTATCTAATATGGAAATAAATAAAATTCTTGTGTCGTGATTTTAGTAGCCAAACTCTTTCGTAAAAATACATTTTGTTGGAGCTTTGTGTGTTTAATATTCTGTAAGTCTAAAAATAAGCGTATTTTTCATCTTTGAAAATTAAGTTACAAATAGAATATTCTCACGTTGAATCGGCGTGACACAAACAACGTCTTCATGTGATAACATCAACGATAACTGCAAAACAGAGTTTGCTGGATCAGCTAATAAACTATAAAATTTACAAATATAAAAATCGCAATAACAATTCCCAAACAAGATCTTCGTAATCTTATTTCAGTTAATTTGAGCTGGACAAATGCGAGGCTCGGACTCGGTTTAGAACGGTGCAGCTTTGCAAACGATTTTTCTAGTCGATTGTGGTATTTGGCCCGAGCGAAATTGGTTTTGGATCCGGATCAACCCTTTAATTTTGTAACCTTTTCAACGGTAAAACTAACTGATATTGATCCCGATTGCAGATAAAATACAATGGATATTTTGTTGTGTATTTTGCTGTGCAAATTAAACATTTAAAACGGTTTATTGTTCAAACACTACTGACAGTATCGAAAGACCAATTATTGAATCAGAACAACTATAATCATTATTTTATTAGCTATCGCGATTTTTGACTTCGGTAATCAAATTATTGTGGTTATCGTTATTCTATTTTCAATAACTTTTCACTCTTTAGTTTTTTGTTTTTTTTTTTGCCAGCAAAAGATCTCAAGTAGGTAATTAATTTTATCAGACGATAATCCTAGAAATTATTAAATGTCTATAATTTAGAGATGTGCAATTTGTCCGCGTTGTTCCCTGTATTCGGCGTTTATAGCAAAGCAAATAAATAAGCAAGGCCTCCAGCATTGGGATTTAGGTTAACAGCCATAATATATTATAGCTCAATAATTAGGTCCAAAATTCCATCATTGACAGGCCACGTACAGAGTCACCCGTGCGCTAAGCATATATTCGTTCAATTTGGCATTAGTCCAGACATAGAGAAAACGGGTCGAACGCGACAACGCCTGCTGAAATAGATACTAAAATTCAATGTAAGTTTCGTAAAAAGGTCCCCATAAATAACCCATTTGACAAGTCAATATACAGTCACAATGCATTCTCCTCAAGTCTTTTAGAATTCGGCCGATACAGTGTTTCATCTGTAGCTTGAAATAAGTGGAAAAAATGCATCAAGTAGGGACTTGAATGGTGAAAAGTGCTTTGTTTTAGTACAAAACGATATTATCCTGAATAAATTAAATTGTACTCAAATAAATGTTATAAGTAATTAATTTGTGTACAATTTAAAAGCCCACAGCCTTTGAGGCTTCAGCTTAAAGAAGTAAGAGGCAGACATAGAAACTTTTCCATTAATATTAATATCAAGTGTCTACTTCTGAAAAATATTATAGTAAATTTTCTTAAGCCAAAAAAAGGAATGTATCAATGGAAAAATAGCGAAAAAAAATAACTCGTAGCGAACTCTGCGGAACTTAGTCGACGTCTAAAGTTTCCCTCATATTGAACTAGCGCATAAACGAGTTTAATAGCCTGTCTGTTAAGATTTACGCGGCTTAATATTAACAATAAAACTTGTTGACGCCAAGCCAAACACAAACACGCTCCTAAACTACAATACACGTATCATAATACTATAACTTTTACCTCAAGAAAGTACATAATTTTGCAAAGAAGTATCGACAAATGAAAAAAAATAATATCTGCAATTTTATGGAAACCTCCTAAGCCTATAGAATTTTATTCGATAACGATAAGGTGGCTGTTTTGCATTATGCAATATATTATTCTATCAGTTTCAACTTTCAGTAGAGACAGTATCAAAATCAAACTTACAGCAACGTTCACTTCTTAGCTGCTTCATAAGTTATGTCCACACTGTGCACTTTCATCTTCAATTTTCGTCATCAACTTTCATATTGGCGCATTCAATAATTGAATGCGTCAAGGAACGCAACGCGAATATGGTTATTTTTGAAGTTTTGGATACGGTCAGAGGGCATGCGTCGCGGGCATGCCTCACGTTCGCTGTTGACTGCTCTATAACGCATGCCCTTGACGAACAGAAAAAGGCACAGTGTGGGCAAAGCTATAGAGTTTCGGATTGACAAAACCCACAGACATTGATCAAGATAGATACCGCATGTCCCTCCATTTTAATGAAAACGAGCGTGCCACTCTTTTCTTACCTACTGTGACGTACTGATGATAAGAAACGTGTCCATTATCTAGTCCAACGTTTCTATTCGAATTTCTACAGCTCTATACGTCACAATTAGGCATTTTTTCAATCCGATTGACGTCCGATTCCGATAACGGTGGAGCGCAGACTAAAGAACAGACTTTCGAAAGACGAACATTGCTCGACGTTTGGGAACGCGATATGGCACGCGAAGTACAAACACATGCGGTATCTATCTTGGTCTATGTCTGTGACCCAACCGTATTCAATTTAGAGATGTATAACAATACTTGACAATAATTTTTTTTTCACTCCCCACATTTTCAACCCCAGTCCTTATCAGGGTCAAACACGGATTAGGCCGTCCGTTCAAAGGAGTTGATTGTCAATTATAATTATAATGACAATGGTATAAGGTATAATATAATATACAATATAGGTAGATAGTGCATTAATCAAATGGCTCAATTAGTATGATTTAATCATCTCGCAGATTACGTTGAACATACAACAGCATTTGATAACTAATTTGCCAAAGCGGTATTGTAGCCATAGGGCTAGCTAGATAATGCGGCTTAAACTCTATTTAGCCATTGTGCTTCATACATTATCGTAATGAATACATAAATTGAATTTTTAATCAGCCGAAATGAAGTCCGATATTATTATGGTATATCCACCAAAATAATTTTATGTATTTCAGAGCTTTTCATCGCCTATTTTCAAATAGATATTTCAGTTACAGTTATTTAGTCCATATTAAATTAACCGTTGATCGTGGAAGAACGAGACACAATAGAATATTTATTATGTCTCGGTCACCGGTGACCGTATGGGGCTTGTTGAATATAAATCCTAACCACTGACCTCTATAATACACTGGACAGGCTATGCCGTACAAAATGACAGCTATTTCTTATGCCGATTTGAAGCGCCGCGGTGAGCGTACTGTGAACTAATTTATATAGAAAATGACAACCGCCATTTGCAAAATAGTAGTTCCAAGTACACCCACTACTGCTTTCACATAGCAATCAGCGCCAATATGGCGACTTTCAAATAGGAATATTTTATTGATAGCGTTCGCCTGTCCAGTGTATAATAGAGGTCAGTGATCCTAACATAATATAATATAATAGAATAATATCTATGGACGCTTCACACCACGTCAGTCTGGCCCCATGCTAAGTACCTGAAGGACTTGTATTACAGGTACCAGACAACGCAAAAATATATTTAATACTTTTATACTATACATATATTTAGGATTTTTATTATATGATACACATATTTAATACACATCCATGACTCAGGAACTTTTGAAAACTTTTTGTTCCGTCGGCGGGATTCGAACCCGCGACCCCCGGCTTGAGCTACCAACGCGCTCACCACTGAGCCACAGAGGTCGTCAATAACAAATTATGTTATTTTTAAAAAGTACTCTTTACGAAAGGTAGGTAATGAAAAAAATTACGGAAGGTAATACTTACTTGACTCTATGATCTCCTCGCTTGTTCTTATGAGCATCAGCACCGCCACCACCAGAACACTCGAACGGTTCGTCATCGTATATATCCGGTTTCCGGATAAATATCACATCACTATTGGAATTTATTTTTTCACACATATCTTATGAAGCTGCAGCACTACGATTTATCGATAACTTCGTAAACACTCGTCGCACACTCGATTATCGAATCGTAAAAGTAAATTTAAAACATCTGACACTTTAAAGTTTAACTGGCCGTATTTCGAAATTCATCTTCCAATACTATTTTTATCAATTCCAAAGTGTCATAATGTTTGGATGTGTGCCAACTTATTTTTTCACTCCCTCCGTATACGACCGGAACTCGGTATCTGAAAAGAAATAACGATATTTCAGAAAGTAAACACTAATGTTTATTTAGCAGATTTATGATTTACTTCTATGAATTATACTTCTGGTTTATCTAAACATCTGGTTTCTTTATGTCCAACAAGGTTCTTCGTGATGAAGTGTTTCATGAAATTCATATATATCAATTGGGTCGGTAAAATATAAAAAAAAAATATAATATTTATTTGAGCACTAAGAAAATTATTCGTCACTTCTTAAATTACTAATAGTAGCGTGCTCGACACAATCATTTCTATGATAATAAGGCTTAATTTGTTGAACCAGCTAGGTTATGGCCCATTTAGAATTAAGTAATTTCTGATTTCTTTGCTGATCCTTATATTTATATAATTTACATAAATATCAGAAGCTAATCGCCGATATCTGAAGCTACTCGTGTTTTGGTATTTACACGTGTGATAAGCTCATCCTTTTCATCAGTCGCTTTATCAGTCACCAGCTCACGGGTGTTCACACAAAGAAAACCCCAGCCATTAATAATTACGTGTACTAAAAGGGTCGTCATGTTAATGTAGTGCGTCATATTTCCGCCGCTCCAATAATAATCCCGTCCCTACGGATGTGTGTCCCCTGCCTTGAAAATAATCAAAAGTTTCAAACGTGTCTTCGTTAATTAAATTAGGGTGATATAATTTTAGTTGACTTGTAACTGGAAGCAATCTGTACTCTCTCAGTGGAATTAAGGACACTATGTTCCTGTAGTCAAAATAGAAGATTTAGAAAATTTGTAAAATAAGGAAAAGATGAAATGTCTAAAATCTCAATTCTCCCGTGTAGATTTTAAATGTGAAAGTTTGTCTGTTAGTTACATATTATACTCAAAACAGCTGAGCCGTTTTATGAAATTTTGTATGAGAGTCCTGCGAAAGCACATATTATAGTTTTTTAAATCCCGAAATATGTAGGTACAATAAACGTATTGTGGGCAACATCTAAACTAGGCCTTTACATCCGTTGTGACTTGTGGATGATTTATACTGTATTTTCAGAGCGAAGTAACCACTCCTCAAATACTGTAGTGCCTGGGACAAGATTAACTATGAAAGAACTATGTGCGGGTTTCCTCACGATGTTTTCACTTCACCGTATGAGTACAGTGTAATAAATAATAATTTATTACACTGTAGTATGAGTGTCCGTATTATGTACCTACTTGAGATCGGAAAATGTCTCATTGGTAAGTACACGCCTCCACCCGTGATCGAACCTGCACCCTCTACGGGTGCGAACCAAAGGTCTACCCATTAGGCCACGGACGCTCTCGTTTCGGACGGGGCAACATCAGCACCCGTAGCATGGCTACAGTAGAAATACGAAAGTATAGACTATAGACAAACAGCGGAGATAAAGTGAAGGTGCCGTTCCGACCTTTACCGCGGCTAGCCGCGATTGACAAAAGTTCAATTAAAATGCCACTTTATGGCATAGAGTCTATGCCATAGACCAGTGATTCCTAAAGTGGTCCAGGTGGACCCCCAGGGGTCCACGCGAGACTAGACGGGGGTCTAAGTTGGCCCTGACAATCAACTTGCCACTTTTCTTCTTGAATAACAACAGTTATTTCTAAAATTAAGTAATTTACTTAACAAGACGTCGTTTCCATAATTAAAATTGATTAGATAACACAACTTGATAACGATCGCATGAGGGCTTGCATAAGGGCGCCATTTGTAATTTCATTATAAATAACTTAACTAAATGTTATTAACATTGGCACCCTGTGTACTATAATTGCTTCAAAATTAATTTTATGGAAATTATATTTTACTAATAAAACTCAGCTCTATGCAAAACAGTTTTTCACTAGAAAGAAACCTAATGTAAAATGAAAAAACTATTTTTTAAATTTAGCTTACCTCGTGACTCACCGTCATAGCTGTGAGAACTGAGAAGCGTTTAATATATTCAAACAAAAACTAAAGCCCCGTCATTAAAAAGACAAGAATGTACCAAGTTTGTCATCGGGATAAAAAAGAATGCGTAAACTCAACGCACGCGTATCCTGACAAACTTACAAATGCGTCTGGAGAAATTGAGCGTGAACTGAACTGTATAGTTGATGTCGTAGATTTGAAAGAAAATTTAATTTTGCCACTCATTATTGTAGCTTTTGAAGTGAGCCCTTTGATCTGAGTGACATATTGTAAACTAAAAATGATTTGCTGCTTTTGGTAGTCAGTAGCCATGCGGTTCGGATGGCAATGATTCTACTAATTATAGAAGTTCGGAGATTCAATGATGTGTGAGAAACACGTGTATTTTTAAACGTGCTGGGATACAGGGAAGAACTTGATGGATTGTATATAATTAAAACCGATAATGAAGACAGATGGGTATCGAATGTAGGCGGTAATAGTAATGTAAATAGCACATTTATCACTTAGTTCATAGTATAATATATAACTAGAAACGTCTGGCAATAAATAAAATAACCAAAGAATTTTAATATTCGTATGCGTAGGGTTAATTATTTAATTACATAATATTTTTTAATTTGCCAAAGAAATTGTGCATAGTTACCGAAACCCATAAATTATAAAGATATGAAATTTTTCCGTATTTTACGGAGTACAGGAAGCCTTAAAACATACATGACGTCTAATAATTATTAAGTACTTTATAAAAATGTAAATTATTGTATATTAAAACCACAAACAATAACATAGCAGCAAGAAAAAAAAATGTCGTCGTAGATTTTGTACTAAACTATATAAATTCCAATATACTGGCAATTTGGCATCGAGATAAAATCGAAACTATCTATTACAGGTTTTTCTTCCACAGTATCGATATATTGTTATCGATACCATCACAATAACTTGAATGATCGCCTCGATCCAACATCGACTATGAACTATTTCAGTGTCGAGTTTCCGTAATCTTTCCTAAATCTTAACGTATCTGTAAACTCTGTGAAAACTAATAAATTCCGTCTAATTTGTACTTTAAGCTCACTAACGACATCGCCTTATAAGTCAACGATCTCCCAAAGGGGAGATATTTTCGTTTTATTTACGTTCTATTTCCTTTTTTGTTGCTATTAAGTAGATTCCTGGAATCGTGGATGTGTGGACCAATTTAAATATATTATTCTTGTTGGCGCCAACGCAATTAGGAGCAGTAAAAACGATATCCATGTGTCTTATCCTATATGCAAACACAAGCTATAACTTTTGGTTATTTTTAATGTTCATTACAATTTGCAACTAAATTAGTACTTATATGTCCCTATTCTTAAAAGTATTTCGGAGGGTATGATAATTCTAAGAAGGTTCATACAATTTAGCAATTTCCTTACTCATTCCTCTGACGTTTGCGAATTTCTCAAATACCTTCCGAGTGTCAGTATTAAAGGTTCATAAATTATGTTAAAATTATTTGCTTACAAAAGGTCAGAAATTTGTAATTACATGAATATTTCAACCGGTTTCTGATTATCTTTACTTGTTTTATAAATATTATTTACCACAATACAATAAAATTGGCTATTTCTTTAATAAAGAATTTAATTATGGATTTGTAAAAATAAAATGAACTAAGCATTTACATTTTTAAGGAAGCGTAGTATTAAAGTTAGGGAAAAAAATAAGTTATTGGCTGGTGTCGGTGCTAATTTCAGGTTAAGTCATGACCACCACAAACATTTTTTTACCATAGTTAGTTTTTGCACATAATATACGTGCCTGGGTATAAAACTGCAGGTGAGAATGCGTATTTCAACATTGGGACCTATTTTAAAATATTTAAATAAGAACGATATCTTGATTTCGATCAGTTACCCAAATATCTTTGGTAATATCGGACTACTAGAATCACGTTATTTATATGAAACTCACACTATTTATGTAACTACTTAATTTATAGTGTCAATAAAATAAAGTTCTCTCTTAATTACAAAAATGCCATGATTTACATAAAAAACATCTCACATTAATGTAGATACATATATAAATATAAATGCCTACAACAGTTTCTTGATATATAATTTAGATGGTATTTCGATTTTATGTTTCTGTTTTTAGTTACGTAGAACTTAAGTCATATTTTGTTGTATTAAAAACTTGTTAAAATTGACAGTTATGGCGATTATCATCTGTTACTGCTTAGTTACGGCTTTATAATGAGCAAGACAACAGTTTTTTATTGTCATGTTGTTATTTAGAAACCACATGAAGGCCCAATAACCTCTAACAGTAACCACGGACCACGGTTAAAGCCCTTACATATAACATTACGAAAATTAGTATCGATTTAGTGGCAATTTTTTCGTTATTGCATTATTTATACATATTACATAATAAACTAGACTCTAATTCTAGTTTATGACATAACAGTTTTTTGTCATTAAAATTTATGTACTATTTTGAACTTTGAAACTAGTAACTACATTTTTGATGTTTCAGCGCGGGATTCGAACCCATGATCAGGGTTGAAACTAAGCTTTAGCCACTGGACTACCATGGCATACCAATGACATCATGCAAAGTTTACGATTCACCACGTGCCAACGTGCATCAGGAAAGATCACGCCTTCTAACGGCATCAGACAAGGGCCACGACATGCCAACAGCATAAGGCAAAAATCACGGCATCAGGCAAGGATCACGTTTATCTCCGAAACTATGGACGAACCGTACAATAGGTCCCCTATGTGGGCCGATTCGCACGCACACGATCCAACTACAACTACCTGCTCAATTCGAAACTTCCTCCCGCTCGCGAATATGAGCTGCGACTTTGATAGCCTATTTAGATGAATTGTGTGAATGATATCATATACCACTTGACGCTGTGATACCGCAAATTAATTTCACCAATTACCTGTGTAAGCAATGTTGTGGTGTAGTGTCAGAGTATGACAGATGGTGTAGAATCCTATGTGTTTGGGAGTTAAAGTGTCAATACTGTTTATCAACATCAGTTTACTGGTATAAGCGTAACAGGCTACGTAAAAGGTAACAGATAGACTCTAACCCTATAGAGAAAACTATAATATCAGGTAGTGGACACGGAAGTGGGTTATATGTAGGTTAATATCCGTTGAAGTACATCGTAAAATCAGCTTTAAGCGTCTTTTTAAAGGGTTGTAAAGGAATCATATTTTGATGAAAATCCGAATGAACAGCGGGGCTAAAATGGTCACATTTAGCAATTTCTCTCAATCAATTCAGCAAATGAATCGTCAAAACTGTCAAACTGACAAATATCAAATTAGTACAAATTACTAGACTTGAATTGCAAGCAGAGTGACCATCAATTTAAAAAAATGAATCATAATATTATGATTCATATTAATATGGATGCTTGATAAAATATCAATCAAACACAATTATTTTACTTTTTACCTTACCTGAGATTTTAAAATTTCTCCACGTCCAGTAATAGTTCTAATACTTACAATAATTATTCCATACTAATATCAAAAATGCAAAAAGTGTGTCTGTCTGTTATCTCTTCACACACCCAAATCGCTGAACCCATTTTAGTATCTAAAATTTGATATAGAGATAATGTAGAGATTTAAATTTCATATATTTTAATCCCGAAAAAGGAGATAGGATACTCTTTATCCTGGAGAAATGTACAACTTCCACGCGATAAAAAATTTTTGGCGGAACGGAGTTACGGGCGTCGTCTAGTCTCACCAAAAAGTGTCAGTAATTATCTAGGTCCACTCAAAACAGGTACAAACGAGATCATTTAAAATTCTAACACGCGCTATAATTTAAATCGAATATTCGTAAAGGACTTGTTTTTGGCCTGCGGCACACGCTAATGGAATTTCAGAATTGGCTTTGATCATCCGGTCGAAAAGAATATTTGTGTATTTTAACGCCTACCACTTTTTCAATAGTATGGAGTGAAACATTTTGCACCTTTTTATTTCGCTGGAGCTCGGACTTTTGAGATGAATCACTTATTTCTTGTTAAAATATTCAGAGGCGTGAATTTATTGCAGGTAGAATATAGATGATGGAGAAAATAAGGGTAGCGTTCTTGTTATTTTAGGAGGTTTTTAGACACACTTAACTTTTTGTTTTTGGAATGTGATTGGCACTTTGGCACTAGTTGAATATAGCCTATAAATAAATTATAGATATATCGGTTATCTAGCTAGGTCTTATTCCTATGTAACTGCGTATTTTCAAGTTATTCATGTTTGATTATGATTGATCTTTCTGTGAAAGCTTGGTCACCCATATAACTTGCTAATTATTATTATTGATTTATAACTAGCTAAAAGCCGAGCTTTGTGAGGAACTCGCGTCGTCACACCTTGACTGACTGATGATAACACATCTACATATAAATAAAAATTACTATGTTAAAGCACAAATTAATAGGCGTGACAGTTTTTCCGTAAAGTGTACCACAATATATACAGGTTGTGGGATATACTAGGGCTCGCTTCGTTCGGCCTGATTACACCGAAACACCATACATCTCCCTACCGAAACTAGTTTATTTTTATAGATATAATGAATCACCAGTATTATTTATGATATTTAAATGTCATAAAACGATAGTAAAAGTTTTATGTGTGCCTATAAATATCAGGTATCATCAATTTGCATTACACTATTGAGTATATCTGTTTCCGCTTTTACGCGTGCCTCATTGATATTGATTGTAGACATAAATCTCGATCAATGTGTCATATGTCGTGTCATGTCGCGTCTATTACTATAATGGATAACTCAAAAAATAGTCAAGTTCGAGCCGGCGTGGTCGAATTGAATAGATAAATGCTGGAAATTGATTTTTCAGCAAATGACGGACCAAATGGCAAATACTTTGGTCGGGGTAGTCAAGCTCAGAGGTCACATTTCGTGACTAATATAACCCAACCGAATGACATAGATTCTCCTATAAAGCAATTTTTCAAATTTTCAAAAATATTTTGTAAAACTATTTAGTGGAGGGAAAAAAATGGTTTTTCCCGTCTACGAAATTAGAGATAAGAGGAAAAAACTATGCATTCTACTTAAAATTAAAAATGAAACTTTAAACGACGCACCTTAATATTTTGTTAGCCATTTTTTTCTTTAAGAAATCTAGCATAGAAGCTTAATGAAATTATGAAATGAAGCGA
Source organism: Aricia agestis (assembly GCF_905147365.1). NCBI lineage: Eukaryota > Metazoa > Arthropoda > Insecta > Lepidoptera > Lycaenidae > Aricia > Aricia agestis. Next base: position 11,439,188 of record NC_056409.1, read on the forward strand.
ATTGAAATAATTTCCTAAAATTGTAAATAGGTTAAGAATAAAATATATTAACACTTGTGAATTTGAGACCAGCCACAAATTTTTGCAGACTCTACTAAAAATTATAGATCGTTTCTGCTGACCCTCCGGCGTAGTAAATGCGGATGGAGCAGTACGTCAGCTGGTGCTGGAATCCGACAATCATTCATCAGCTGATTGACAGATCGGATTGACTCCGCAGATTAGACGAGTGGCGAGGCTCGTGTGTCGCATTCGTTATATTACTGCTAGATGTTATCTATCTAAGTGCTAGACTATAATACGACGTTATTTTTAACTGAAAAAGTTTAAAAATATACAGTCCAACTATAACTGTTGCCTGTAGGTTAAGACGTTAAATAAAAAATATGAATTATGCACCATAATGAATTTCGTTTTCGAAAATATGTTAAAACAAATTTATTATATTATATACTTTTTTTATGAAATAAGGGGGCAAATGAGCAAACGGGTCACCTGATGGAAAGCAACTTCCGTCGCCCGAGCTGCAGGTGCGTTGCCGGCCTTTTAAGAGGGAATAGGGTAATAAGGGAGGGTAGGGATGGGTAGGTAAGGGAATAGGGTAGGGGATTGGGCCTCCGGTAAACTCACTCACTCGGCGAAACACAGTGCAAGCGCTGTTTCACGCCGGTTTTCTTTTTTTTTTTTTTTTTTTTTTTTATGAAATAAGGGGGCAAACGAGCAAACGGGTCACCTGATGGAAAGCAACTTCCGTCGCCCATGGACACTCGCAGCATCAGAAGAGCTGCAAGTGCGTTGCCGACCTTTTAAGAGGGAATAGGGGAGGGTAGGGAAGGGAAAGGCAGGGAATAATTGAGGGTAGGGAAGGGAATAGGGTAGGGGTTAGGGGATTGGGCCTCCGGTAAACTCACTCACTCGGCGAAACACAGCGCAAGCGCTGTTTCACGCCGGTTTTCTATGAGAACGTGGTATTTCTCCGGTCGAGCCGGCCCATTCGTGCCGAAGCATGGCTCTCCCACGTCTATTATTTTGTATTAGTTCTAACAAGAAGGAAAGGAACATTAGCGAATGCCCCCCTAAAAAATTGCGCACATTGACAATTAGCTATATCCATTGTCCACACTGTGCACTTTCATCTTCAATTTTCGTCATTAACTTTCATAATTGGCGCATTCAATAATTGAATGCGTCAAGAAACGCATTACGCAACGCCAATATTGTCATTTTTGAAGTTTTGGATACGGTCAGAGGGCATGCGTCGCGGGCATGCCTCACGTTCGCTGTTGACTGCGCTATAACGCATGCTTATACGCGCATGCAACTTAGCTATTGACAACAAAGTGACGCACCATTAGCCTAGTGCAAAGGCGTTCACGTGAACTCTACGTGAACACCTGAACTCTACGTACTCTAACTTCAATAAGAATTCTTCGTAGGTACTTAGTAAAAATATGTCACAACATACAGAAATATACCAACAAAGCGTGAGGTCCATTAGCATTTGAAATGATCGGGAGCGGTTATCGTTTGTTTCCGCTTTCTCGTCTCCATTGACATGACATGTCATACATTGTATAATTATTGTTGTCATAACTACAGCGATAAATCTGCGCATCACGACCACCGTGTCAGCTCGTGACATGCATTGTTGGCTTATTTTATTCTTACACTAGCATAGACGTAAAGCCTTCAAAACCAGCAATGTATCTTGAAAAATCAATCTCTTGCTTTGCTTGGGAATGGGAATTGGAATACTCCTCCTAGCTTCCTTTAATTTCATCGCGGGCCCCAAGATAGTCTTAGCATGTACTTACAGCAGTGTAAGTGATGGGTTATATGTGGAGGGCCAGTGCCCGTTCAACTATATGTAATCCAGTCTAATTTATATTCTATCTTTTTGTATGTTTCCTGTAAATACATACTTATATTATAAATGCGAAAGTACGCCTACATGTCTGTCGTTTCTTTATACTCAAACCTCCGAACCGATTCTATATAAAGAAATAAATATTAAATAGTGTGAAGTTCCATGATCGTTAACGTATAAACTTTACCCCAATGTAGTTTGCATACTCCATGCAAGCTCTTTCGCTTCTTTGCTGAACTTCCATACTTATCTGGTCGCGCGTTGATTTAGTAAGGAAAAACTAGGTATTAAAATAACACACAAACTGTGATTTATAACAGAAATAAAAAAAAAAATTCACGTAATAAGTATTAAAAAATTATGTATGTGTAATATAATAAATATTTAGAAATTATGTATGTGTCATATAATAAATATATTACACAATCGCCTACACAATACCTACATAAATAAACAATAGCAATTATTTTTTAAATCTTATTTCACTTCATGTCTAGAATCTAGATGGTAACATATTTATGCCTGTTCTCGCCGAACGCCTCCAACGCTAAGGGTTCCCTATAACTATTATAAGCGTTAGCTGCACTAATATAAACTTACATAAATTTTGATACTTTTCGAAAAAAAAAAAACAAACAATGTAGCAAATAAAACGCAGCTTCATATCGCTCTCAGTGTGAAGCTCTTTGCTGACGTCACCTAACTCCAAAGCGTCAATTAAGCTGTTATATTATATAGCCGTGCATCACGATAGCAGCCCGACTGTCATATTTAACGTGACAAACGATCACATTACAACTATATTCGTGTTATTTAGTGGGATAAACCGCTACGACATTTTGTTTAATATTCATCGCGCATAATGGACGGTTTAGTTTATGCAATCGATTTTACTTTTAATTTATTTGCGCTCATTATAAGTTCGGGTTAATAAAATACACGCAACAAGTCGGTTTTAGTTTGTCAATAGTTAATTCTGGTAATGGTGCGGTCAGTTTCGAATAATTTGATTATTGGTAGGTTCTGCTAACAAATCACTACAATTAGTGCATTAAACGGTACTGTATATCTATGTGACTCGACTATTTATGCGTATACTTTCAGATGAATATATCTATACTACAGATAATAAATTTCCAAGTCTTATTTATCCTTACACATAACACACACAAAGTGCAATTGTACATTTTGTTTTAAATTTAAAAGTACGGTTTCTATGGACTTATTTTAAGGAAGTCGGTGGAAACACGTAGTGATGTAAGTCTGCCAACGGATGCGCTCGCACTTCCACCGACGATGAAATAGAACCGTTTCTCATGTTACCAGTGCCATGGGATCGTTTTATTATGAACTTTATCTAGGACGCATTTATCGAACAAATTTTATGCAAGGTTAGTTCGCGTCCCCTTGGAATAAATTTTCTCCCGATAAAATACAATCGTTATTAATATTGGACGCTGTGCAGCATGAGTTTTAAATTATTATTTGAAAGTTTTATAGAGATGATCCATGCGACGGATGGGCATTTAAAATGTCTACGCCTGTCGTGTTAATCCAACCTTAGGATACCTTTTCAGAGACTTAGAGTTCTCATATGTACTGTGTACACACTTAAGCACTTAAGAGGCCACAGCACACATATCAACTCGGAAAGGGATCGTCACAGTATCGCCGTTCGCCTCGCCGTCAACCAGGCGTTAACCTAATTTATGCCAGAGCGTATCAGTAGCTCCTGTACGTCAACTCGGCTACGGCTAGGCGACGCCGCGCTTACGGCTCGCCGACCGCTGGCCCTAGATCAATTTAAAGCAAGGGTGGACGAAGAGACGTGAGCACGGGACGACGAGCCGTAAGCTAGTTGACCACGCTTCGCATCCCGGTTTCGAGCCTGTTCCGAGGCGAGGCTATTACGTTACGATCCCGCTTAGTGTGCGTTGCAGTAGGGAGTTTAATACAAACAATATTGAACGGCTCGAGGCGATACGGTACCGATCCCTTTCCAAGTTGATAAGTGTGCTGTGACCCTTAAGGTCTACCTTAGGTCTCTATCGAGTTGGAGTGCTCCTATGTACTGTTCACAAACTTAAACGATATCAAACACTCCTTTTTGCTTTGATTTTAATGTAACCAGCTACCGCCACCGAAACTCTTGTGAGAGGCATTATATGGAACGAGGTGCGGTCAAAATATGTACATAACATTAAGTTATAATATTATATTGGTCAGTAGAGACGTGTTCAGCGGTGGCCAGGCCCCGGGGAGTCTTAAACACCAATAATTTATTTTATTAACTCTCTAATAAATAATTTTGTCGGTGTTAAATATGTTTAATGGTTTATTAATCGATTATCTTAAAAAGTGTTTATACTTAAATGTATTATTCAATAAATGACTGATTATAACGTCTTCATGACTAAACGACTGCACCGATTAAAATGAAATTTGGTAAGGAGATACTTTGAGGAACGGAAAAATAAATAGGATAGTTTTTGGCTACAAATAAAAATTATGGTCAGCGCGCAATAAAGGAAAGGTTCGATTTTTAAGGTTTTATTGTTTTCCCATACATTTCTTAAAAATATGAAACAATATACTAAAATACAACACTTTCCTTAAGTTTGCCATATACAATTACTTTCTAGAAGTCATTCCTTACCAGCAACACTATAAATTGATGCAATAATATAGAGTGTTTTTATGTGATTTTTTCTTACCTTCTACCCTCATTAACTTTTTTCTCCCATGGTTTAGAGATTTTTCGTCATACAATAAAATGTTCAACTTTTCAAACCCTTTCATTTGGCGTATGTCTCAAAGTGCTACATTAGTTTGGACGATATGCCCCTCCTTCTTTAAAAATTAATTATTAATTATTTATTTTATTTAAATTTTATTTTTAATTATTAAAGTTTGAATATAACTTAGTATTTTGTGAACATTTCAGCCTACCTTATGCCATGATAGATATCGAACAAAAAATTGCAAAAAAATCAAGTTTATTGTATGAGAGCCCTCCTAAAATATTTAATTTCTTTTGTTTTTAGTATTTATTGTTGTAGCGGCAACAGAAATACATAATCTCTGAAAATTTCAACTCTCTAGCTATTATCGTTCTTGAGTTATAGCCGGAGACAGAAAGACGGATAGACAGAAGGACAGACAGACGGACAGACAGACCGACAAACAGACAGACAGACAGATGGACAGACAAATTGTCAGGAAGACGGACAGACATTAAAGTCTCAGTATAGGGTCCCGTTTTTACCCTCTGGGTACGAAACCCTAAAAAACACACTCGGCCAATGTTAGGAGCTCATAGCGAGGCAATGATTGGAGATAGATACAAAGTGTAACGGACAAAGTTGTAGAGAATTTAATTAGCTTTTATTATGTAGTACAAGAGAATTTCGTACGAAGCATTGTTTATGATGAGTAAGCAAAAAACCAAAAAACGGGACCTTCTTTGCCCTCCCCCCTCCATCGGGCTCACCTCGGAGGGAGGACTTTTTGTATGTTTATCTCCTAACTAGTCTAAACAAGGTACCAAAGTCAAAATTTCTGCTTTCGACTTTTCCAAGCAGAATCATTCGTTTACTAGGCTACTACGGATGTTATCTATACTGTACTCGGCGAAACACGGCGGTAGATCTTTTTAAACTAGGCGCTATTAATGAAAAATGCTCGCACTATATTGAGAATATTTAAGAATAAAATTATCTCCTATAAAGACACAGATTATTACAGATTCATCGGAAAACCTCTTGGTTACTTTTAGAATGATAATCTCCAACTTTTTACAAGTTTGAAGTGATGTGTTTCATATTCAGTTCACATCGAGTATGCAAAATACGATATCGCCCTTAGACTAGGAACATCTGACACTTCATTGTCAATCGAGGTATAAATAGATAATGATAAGTCTTTTGACAGGGAGTCAATGACCGCTACCGCCATCTTTCGCAGAGTACAATATAGTAAATATTAATTATAATGGTGCATGAGGAAGTTATCTTAATCTCCAAATGTAAAACACCTCGAAGCGCGGGGAATAAGAACCACGGTAATGACGTCATGTTTCAACCGTAGCGGGTTCATGCTTTGCATACCCGGGTATCCCGGTAACGTTACATACAAGGTTGAGTTTCAACTTCTCATAATTTACCTCTACAATAAATTATGAGCTACGTGGTAATCATAGTAAGTGGGTTACATTAAGAAAATCGTTGTTCTTAAGTAGAAGACTGAAGAACCCTTGCGCATTTGAGGTGTGTTGTCAGTCATCTTTTAAGAAATGTTAAGTATGTAAATATAAATCATAAAAATAAAATATTGTATTTTTCTTTTTATTTAAAATTGCACACAAGACACTATTTACATAAAAATTTACATAGAAAGACGACACAAAGGTATCTACTGCTTATTTCTAAAGAAATTTCTTACAGCAGCCCTACGGAGAGAGATGTGATAATATAAGACTTCAGATAGAGCGTGCACAATAATTACGTAATAATATTCTTAATTTAAATACGGTAAAGTAGCTGTTACTTAATCGTTTACACCTAAATATTATCTTTATGAATATTCAAAAACAATTTTTACAATACAACGATTCGAAGAACAACATTAAGAATTTACTTGAGAGGACGACTTAAAAGCATTTTCAGATGAAGCTTTTGATTTTATAAAAATTAACTGGAGATCAAAGTAAATTCTCCGAATCGCCCCGGAGCCGGATCACTAGCTAAAGTTCTGTAGAGCAGCTATACGGGTGTACTCACAACGCTACCGCATTTTCTTTTTCCTTATTTTCCTCATTTTTCATGATTTTCTTAAGGTGACGCCTTGGTAATTTGGCTGTAGCGATATCGATTTTTCTCAGCAATGGCTAAAGCTAAGAAATTAAAGTTCATTGTCAGTATTCATCATGTCTTTTTCTTTGAATTACCATAGCATAACACGATTGGTCAACTTTTATAACACAGAATATAATTAATCAAAAAGACCTCTATAAAAACAGGGATTCTAATTTTGCCAGAGAGATTTAGATTAGTTCAAGCATACACTATAATTTGCCCATATCTTATATGAAATATATTATATTCTCTTACGCCCTTTCCATTTTTGCTGTTCCATTGCTTGTTTTCTATAAGAGGCACGGCAAACAAGCAATCTAAAACATATCCAACACGGTTTTTTACTTTGGCGTCACCTTAAGTCTGTCCGGACCGCATCAAATGTAGCGCTGTTTCCTACCCCTTGAAACTGACATGTTTATTTCCACTATTTTCCTTGTTTAACATATTATTATTAAACTGAAATATTTTGTATTTGCATACTCTACATAATACAAAATATTAAATATACAAAGAGTCGGGATTAAAATCAAAATAATAACGTTGTAAAAATATTTATACCACTCGAAAGCATTTTTTCCTAGAACCACTTACATTTGTACGCGGTTTTATCATTTTCAGTGTCATTATAAATAATTTAATTAACGTACGAAAATTAAAATTTAATTATAATATTTTATGGGAACGAGTATTTTCCCAAGGATTATTACGCTTTGAAAATATTTACGTTTCGTATTCAAGGATTCACAGAGTTTGTTTTACAATTATAGTGTTTTTATTTTAATTTTAGCGTATAAATTAAATAAATTCACTGAATTAAAAGACAATCTGTATGAATATATTCATATACTGTAATGAAATGACTATGAGTCAGTAGTGACTAGTGAGTGTTTTACTTCCGCAGAGTGGCGTCGCACTTGAGATAATATGGCATCCTTAGCAATTACATCGTTGGAGAGTAAAATATAAGATGAGCTCTCATTCAGCTTACCGTTCTGAATTAATTAAAAAAACTAGTACATATTATAAGGAATTATGTAAAATATTAGGCTCCGCCAGCGGAAATACTATGCCCCTATTTTTTTTTCGAAAAAATGTGTATCTGTTTCCATATCACGTCTACATAATATTATGCACATATTTTATGTCAAATTTAATAGTTTCTGAAAGGTAACAAAAAAGTAAATAAAACTTCAGAAGTCTTAAATTTGTATGAATTAGTTTATTGCCAACAGGGTGCTTTTTTGCATCGAACAGGGCAAAACAATTCTATTCGAATATTTAGAAAGACTTGCTCTATAAAAATGTTTTAAAACAGAAAGGTTGAAAACCATGCAGTTCAAAACGTACTTTGAGTAATAACGTCTTACCTTTACGTCGCGTAGACATAACTAATGCATCAAGACTTTTGCGAACAATACATAACATTTTTTATTGGATCACAAAATATTTTATACGGCCCATAAACTAAGCTGGTCGTAATGTGGTGTACCTCCATTATTTGCATATCAACGAAAAAATGTTAGGGCATCATGTCTTAAATAATAAAATTTGAATATGATTTCATGGTCATTCAAAAACAATTATATTAATAAAAAGGTTTTTTTTTTATTTAAGTAAACAAAAACCTTTACAAACATAATCAATGTACGTACGTAGATAAGTAAAAGACTGACAGAGTTACTTAGAAATTCTCGTAAAAATGCTCTAATAAGTATGCTTATAAGATTCCCGCTATATGTGTTTTGACAAACTTAGTGAACTTCTAGCAAAAAATAATTTTTGGACGACAAAATATGAGCTTCAATTGCAAGTACCAAGCTACACCCACTAGTAGTATTTTGAATGCGCCATTATTAATGTAATATTGTATTATTAAGACTGACAGCCGTAAGATAAATTGAATGTTATATTGGAACTGTTAAATAGCACATGCAAGTGCATATAAATTAAAGACATTTTGCTCTATACATAATAATAACAATCATTGTATGTTGTCATACATTGAAATAACATCCAGGATAATGTGGGTATTGGGTAGCATGTTCTGTGACTAGATACCTACCTATAATGAATTCTATGAATTAAATAAAGCTGTGCTAACCAGAAATCCAATAAAACTGAAATTCCTATTTAGTATTTATCGACTCTATCTTGTTTATAAAAAGACCATTTAGATACCTAGATAAAACTAAGATAAATATTTATACAAGTTCTTATAATAAACTAACTAAAATGCCGGCTAACTGCGAGTATTTATGTTTATTCACGGAATTTCAGTGTTTCAATAATTTCATGCTTCAGTCTCCATGTTGAGTCACAACTCACAACTCACAAGTCTGAATAATTAACGGACAGTCAATAAAAACTTGAAAATATGCACAGTGGGTGCACTGTGCATACTTTCAAGTTTCTTACTAATATTGCACGGGTTTTAATAATCCTAAATCCTAATCTTTTGATTTTCGAAAACTTTTAATACATAATTACCGTCTTTTGCTCATAGACACTAACGGTCTGACTACAAAAGATTTAAACACCTGTCCTGTTGAACAGTTGATAAGAAAAAAAAAACAGTACATAATGGTCTCTAAACAACTGTTCAATAGATGTTTAGATCTTTTGTGGTAAGACAGTAAACTTTTCTAGTCAAATTAATGGTACAGGTAAAGTATAATGCATATGGCATTAAAATTAACAATTTAATTGCTTATTGTTGACATAGAAAGTTTTCAAAATGAAAAAAATATTTTCTTAGAAAGATTTTGGAACAGACTAAAGTAAATTAATTTTAAGATTAAATTTCGCATAAAAATATTAATTACTTACGTTCTAAAAGCACAATAAAATCCATTGTTATTCACAAATTCACAATAACACCGTTACTTTACAGTAATTTTCACAGACAAAATGAAAATTTCAAAATTCGAACGCCGCCATTTTGCCACTATACACGCGCGCGCGCGCCGAGTCCACGCGACAACTACTCCACGCGCCACAATGTAAAATCCCTACTTTTAACCAGAGTATACGTTCTATTAATAAATATTGTTTAGAATTACAGTTTCTTATTGTTATGCTAATGTCACTAACGTTTGTGCCAAGGATTCAAAAGAAAGAAGTTAGCCTCTTTACTTAATGCTTTAACAATTGAGCACATAACCGTGCCACAAGCTCTAGAATCTCACTGTCGTTAGTTTGTTTTCAAAACAAATCAATAAAATATTTCTTGTTTGTCTTAAAAGTACGTTTTTTACTGCCGTAATGAAAACGTCATGATGTGACGCTCCTTTTTGAAGATGATTTGTGTATATTATCGTGAGAAAAATTATTCATTTCGTCTATTTACTTTGGTATTTATTACATGCTGTGAAATACATAACTCTAAATATCAGTAAGACAGAGAGAGTAAGTAGGTGTTGTGTTAGGTTAATGATAAAACTAAGTGATTATACTGCAGATACTAGAAATTCATGTTTAATACTAATAAACCACAATTTTCCTGCACCATTTCGACTATATTATATTTACTAATAAATAAATATTTTTTAAAGTATTAAAACATATTTTATGTACACTTATCTATCTGTTTTGTATAATATGTTATGTACTATCAGAGAAGTTGATTCCTAGGCAGATGGCATCACCGCAAATCACAGCTAAGATTGAATTCACATAAGCCGACCAAAAGACGTAGGTTTGTCAACTGCCTAGGAATTAATTTCCTCGGGTAAACAAAATAAAGGTATTCTCTTATCCTAATAATTTTTATAGTCGGGGAGGGGAAGAGGGGATTTCGGGATAAGCTCGAGCGTGCCAAATTAAGCTTGTATGTGTCTAGTAATCATGGTATAGAAATCAGATTTCTCACATGGTGGGTTAATTTTTTTTTTAAATATTGAAATGTCATCGGATCTGTCAGATTAAGATAGGGGATGTTTATTATACCCCAAAGAAGCTTCCATATAAAGCACTGACGATTCAAAGGTTAGGTTAGTTAGTTTATTATAAAATATAAAAAAATAAAGCTTCATATCCCTAACTTCTTCGCTTCGCAGATAATTTTATTTTGCACTAAACTAAATGATTTAGTCCTTGTTGTCTAAAATATATTTATAATTAACCTAAATATGCAATTTTCTGGATATATTTTCTCTTTCAAAACTTTAAAATGGCTGCAGTTTCTGCACCCACCGCTAAAATAAAAAAACGCTTTTATAATTTTTTTATCAATTTAACCTAATGTAAAATACCTACTAGGTCTCCATGACGCTCGAGTAACTACAAAATTAGCACCTTCCCCTCCCCTACTATTACCCTCGGTACGTGCTATGCGAAGATAGTCCTGCGGAGCATTCTCCAAGTAGACCACAGGGCACTCTAAATAACATCAAAATACCGTAAAACAGCTCGCTGCTCAGTAAATTTCAATTCCGGAACTTAAATTCTGCGGTCGTTCCTGTTAAAACGATAACTCAATATAACGCCATGGCAAATCACATTGTATACCAGTAAGTAGCCTAATATCGTGCGCCTTAGTGGCTTGTAATAGAAGCTATATTTGCACATTAGCAAAATACATTCTACCATTGAAATGTTAATAAGCAACTGAAATCTGTTTGGAAATCTTGTCAGTGATTTCGACAGGTAATTGTTCGGTTCGAGGATGGATCAGCCGTACATAATCAACATTATCTCGTCATTCCGACATTTCCTTGGACTTATTTACTTACTTGTATATTATCAATGTCCTTATTCAATTTCAATACTGTTTAGGGATTTTTCTGTGAGCAAAAAGCAGCTTTTATATTAGTCTAGATGACGCCCGCAACTCCGTTGGGCCAAAATTAGTTTATCGCGCAGGAACCGTACATTTTTCTGGGATAAAAAGTGTCCTATGTCCTTTCCCGGGATCCAAAGTATCTCCATACCAAATTTCAGCAAAATTGGTTCAGCGGTTTGGGCGTGAAGAGGTAACAATCAGACAGATACACTTTCGCATTTATAATATTAGTATGGATAGTACATACGGCATACCTACCAATGAAGAAGGAGGAAAGATTCTTCTTCAGAGGAAACCTTTTCTAAAAGCGCTTCTTTAGTAGAAATTACGATGACAATGTAAAGAAGTAAGTATAGCTAAGCAACTGTACAAAGTACCTTATATTACCTAAACAAACAAGAGTTTGTTTGTGATTTGACAAATCTAAATAAATATTATAGAGAATAGAGTATGAAAATAATTATTTCTTTTGGTTTCATCGAGTAAAACAGAACGGTTTGAGAAAAATGTTTTTTCCATATTAGTTTTCCCTGTGACACAAGCTCTGCATTGTGCACTGTGTAACGTGAACTAACTTTGAGTTACGACAGAACATAATACCAGTTAGTAGTTACATAAAATGGCATAACACAGAATAAATGCATATGAATTTTAAAACATCAACGTATTTTATACTAGGTATAACATACGTATTGTTGAATAGAAATCCACGAATATTTTGTTACAGCAAATGCTTCGGATAGCTCGGTGAAATAAAAACTATAAAGAGACTACTGGACCTATTCTGATTAAATTTTGCATACACAAAGAGTCAACCTCGAGATACATGCAAGCTTATCTACTGCGGTAAAATGTGTGATTTTTATTATTACATTGGGATTTTATTTGGTGCGTACAGAGTCGTCAGTCGCGCCAAGTAGGTACAAAAAGAAATAATAATTTTATTTTTCGTTGAACCTAGGGATATCCATGTCTATTGTCTATACTTATACGAGTATTATAAAGCGGAAGAGTTTGTTTGTTTGTTTGAACGCTCTAATCTCAGGAACTACTGGTCCGATTTGAAAAATTATTTCAGTGTTAGATAGCCCATTTATCGAGGAAGGATATAGGTTATATTATTTTATCACGCTATAATAGGATCGAAGAAATAGAGGAAAATGTGGAAAAAACGGGGAAAATTTTTTGAAAGGTCTTATTTCACTGGAGCAATTTTTTGGCTATTTGGCACAGATAAGAAGTAGACCACGTGAAGGCTCATAGGCTATTTTTCGTGGACTATTTTGTCTGTGAAATATCCAATTTACGCGAGCGAAGCCGCGCGGAATGTCTAGTATAATATAATGTGAAAGTATGTCTATCCGTGTGTCTGTCTGCCTGTTACCTCACGCCCACACCTCTAAACCAATTTTGCATTTTAATATGGAGATACTTTGAGCCCCGGGAGGACACAGGATACTTTTAATATTGAAAAATGTACGGTTCCCACGCGATAAACGAATTTTGGCGCAACGGAAAGGCTTCATCTATTATTTTATATAACTAATGTAAAAGATTACGCATTTTACGCAGCTGAATATGATATGAAATTATCATAAGCTAAAACAGAAAATGTTATGTATCACAGAAAAATGCTACTATCGATATCAGTGTAAAAAACCTTGAATAAAAAATATAAAGTCCACATTTCACGCGAGTTTTTATACAATAATATATCATTCTAATTAATGTAATTAAGTACGATATCATTCATCTATTCCGAATTAATTAGCATTAGGAGTAGCGAATGCTAGAATCAGTAACAAAAAGTGACGCAATATATTATAGCAGGTGTTTTATGAAGCTCTACTGTTCTACTTCACCTGGTATAAATTATTTAATACAATATTTAAATACCTATTTCTATATATTAATACGCGAGCGATTTTTAATGTAAAAAATGATTTTTTTAGTATTGCAATATCTATACGTATTAATATAATATATTAATACGTGAGCCAAAAACTTTGGAACCCTTTTGACGAAAAATGCGGAAACATAGGTGAATGAAATTTTGCTCAGGTATAGTTTATATGATGAAGGAGTCCATTAATAATATTATTTTGAAATTATGCTTTTGTTATTCATTTTTTTAACAAGTAAAACATTACACATACTACAATGTGCATTGTGCACCCTACCATCTTTTTGAATGACAAGCCTATACATACGAAACGAAATATACTCTTTTGTATAAAATTGAAGTCTGCTGTCAAATTAATAATGAATTGTTTTTTTTTTTATTCAATCTGAAATAGGTAGTCAATACTTTAAACGGGGAGCCAAAAAAATTAAATTTAATGTCGAATTTCAGCCATTGGGCGATCTCTAATATTTAATTATAATTAATAATGATATATTTGTCAATAAAATAACCATAAAGTGTCATTATCAAAATTATCTATGGTATTATGTTAAGTAGGTTGTACCTTAGGGTCTTGGAGGAAAATCATGTTTAATATTAATAAAACACGCATAAATATAATTATTAAAACATAGTTAAAATTTACACGTTCCTCAGGCTGTACCATATCGTAAGCGAAAAACGTATACGTGGGAGAGCCATGCTTCGGCACGAATGGGCCGGCTCGACCGGATAAATACCACGTTCTCACAGAAAACCGGCGTGAAACAGCACTTGCGCTGTGTTTCGCCGAGTGAGTGAGTTTACCGGAGGCCCAATCCCCTAACCCCTACCCTATTCCCTTCCCTACCCTCAACTATTCCCTTCCCTTCCCTTCCCTACCCTCCCCTATTACCCTATTCCCTCTTAAAAGGCCGGCAACGCACTTGCAGCTCTTCTGATGCTGCGAGTGTCCATGGGCCCCCTTATTTCATAAAAAAAAAAACGCTTCAATCTAGTATTGAGGTGGTGTGAAAGAGTTCATAATTAAGTTTAATGAAAGTTAAATAACAGTAGTTTTTTGTCCCTTCAAAGAGTAATTGATACCAATTAAGAAAAAAGCCATAATTTTCTTCATCAAATAAATAATGCCGCCAAGAGCGAACACTGAAAAAATATCATACAGAATCACAATTACGCTAATTAAATAATAAAACTTCATCATTTGTGAGCCCTGCCAACAAAAGACGAGCCTAATTATCACGTTTACATAACAAAGTACATAAACGTAATTAATTCTAATAAAACAGACAAATATAATAATGGGAACTTGTGAGATGGAGCGTGGAGGGAATAGAGATGAATATTTTTAATGTTATGTTAAAGTTAAAGTACTGTCTGAGAAATTGATTGCCAAGCCTTGCCGTCAGATCACAACTAAGGGCCAGGCCACAACACTGCGTTATGGCGTCGCATTGTAAAAATCTACGACGCCGCAGAACGCATCGTGTAAATTTCCGATGCGACAGTGACTATTTCCAATAAAATTTTGTGTTCCCACATCGCATCGCATTTCTATGGGATGTTGTTTTTGCGATACGACGCCGCAACGTAATGTTGTGGCCTGGCCCTTACATTGAATTGACATAATCCAACCAAATGACGTAGGTCCCCCATCTACCTATGAACCAATTTCTTTGATATATTTTTAAATATGCAATAAAATACTTATACGTGATAATATTATATTGGCGATTGCATAGTATAAATTACTATTTAAATACTATATGTATTTAAATAGTAATTGGCTACTCACCACTTTTCTCTCTGAAGACGATAAATACATACAAATACTATTTATCAAAATATCCTATGTCCTTTCCCAGGACTCAAGGCACCTATACCCAGCAAAATCAGTTTAGCGGTTTGGCGTGAAGAGGTAATGGACAAACAGACAGATAAATACATTATCGCATTTATAATAGATATAAGTATGGATTTGGACAAGTGGCAATCATAAAAACTATCCATAGTTTATTGAATGTAGATTATAGAGCAACGTAGAGCTACGGCAAATGCTGTTTAATGTCTAGCATCATTAAAAGTTTGAAACTGAACCACATAAAACACCAGTTAAAAACGCCGAATTTATCTACAGGGATGGATTGTATACTGTTAAATTATTGCCGTTAAATTTTAACCAATCGTCCCAATTTTTCCGGTAAACCAATAAATATAGCGAATTGCTACTATCCATCAGTTGTACCGAAATAGATTCACACGGAGATATAAATATTTTTTTCTATGAATCATTCAGTGTAATACGTTTGTCCGTTTGTTGTTTCAGTGCCTCATACTACGGACGTTCCCCGCTATAACACTTTTAAATTGTACAGATGTGAATGAATCTGGAACTATTGCTTTCACAGTTAGTTTTTATTACTCTAACTACTATTTGTTGATATTAATGTCGTTTATATTTTTATAATCATAATATAATATCAAAATAAAATAGTTTATAGTTTTTGTTAACAAAATTTTATCCATGATTACAAAAACAGACAAGGTAGAGCGACAGGTTGTTAACAGTCTCTTTTCTTTGTCTCTTTTCGTAATATTTTACAAATATTATGTAAACGTGGGATTGGAAATAGTGAATACAGGCTCATCAATTATTCGAAAATTAAAAAAAATATAATAATAGTTATAATCAGTATTTAACGTATTCGTGTAAAGGTCCTCCCTCACCGAGAGCATTCGCTTGTAATGTAACGTTACAGAGTCGAGCATTGCAATGCGCACCTTGTAATGATACAGTGTGTAACATCTTGACACAACTTGTAATATCAACTAGCTATGGAATGCTCTTCGATCAGGGAAATAGTATTGTAATGTAATGCTCAAAGTCGAATCTTTAATGTTAAGCCGGGTGCAGACGAGTGTAACGTGTAATGTAATTTACCGTGTAATGTAACACAATTTCTACGTGTGGACGGCACTACGAGCATTACATGTAACGCTCGGGGTTTATCCATCGGCTGTCGGTTTACGCGCGAGCACAAAGGCTCGTTTGGACAATTCGCTTTGAGTTACGTAATCTTACATTACACGTTACACTCGTCTGGACCCGGCTTTACATTACACGTGTAATGTAATACTCAAAAAACGAATCTATAATGTTACATTACAAGTGAATGCTCGCGGTGAGGGAGCACCTTAACTTATTTTATTTGTTACCTACAGTCAGGTGTCGTACAACTTTTTTTGTCTCATATCATTAGACACACAATTTCACGTTTTCTTTACGGTTCAATCAAAGCAGACATCAAAGCGGGGGTGAAATATCGAACTGTATACACTGTCAAATTAAATAACGATCGAAGAAATACAAACAGTTGCAGGCACCGAGTGACCGAGGGCATGTGCATACATACATGAAACTGGCCTCAATTTCACACGGCGCCATTGAAAAACGCCAAAAAATTTGAACACCGACCAATAAGAGCAACTGAAAAGTCCCAGGGTTGCCAATTCACGATCGTTACATCCTCAGCCAAGGCGAAAATTGAATTTCAGTACCTATCATTATTTTTCTATTGAATTCATAATAATTGTGTTATAGGCAACTTTATGACGAAAAAGAGTCCTATAGTATACCTATAGGAATTCATCAATGCCATCATACTCAAAAATGAGTATGATGGCCTTAAAAATCTGTTTTCTAAAGAGTTCATGACAATTTGTAGTTTTTTTTTCGTACCGAAATTCCAGGTGTAACAAACATCGAATTCTTGTAAATAACTTTGGAAATCGATTACAACATCATGCAGCAATTCATGAAAATTAGCTCCAACGATTTTCATGAAATTTAGTATGGTAGTAAGAAACCCCCTTTGGTTTCGGGGCAATAAATCTAGCTAGGAATCATTTTTAGATGGATCAATTCGTGTTTTATCGAATACCGAGCAAAGCTCGGTCAAAAAGCTAGTTGTAACCTTAAAACAGAAGTATAATTATTATAATATTGCAATGCCAAAATAATATTTAAAAATAGTTTATAATATAGATAAATAATATTATGTTTCTAATAATTTGATGTACAGTGAGTTGAACAACGATGTAGTTGAATTAGATTACAGTTGAAAATAAGCTTTATTCGGAGAACACAATACCTGGGGAGAACTGGAGTATTTCACATCGCAGCGTATGAACTGGGAATCCCATTTCAATCCAAATTTTGGTAAATACAAGAAACGCGCTATAACCTTTGACCTTTGATTTTTAATATAATTGCGCATGTAATGATTTACTTTTTAATACCTTAACCCGTTGCTTAAGAGGGCGACTAACCCAAAAAATCAAACATCGTCCTTCTCTCTTTACACTCACGCCCGTCTTTCATATGCCAGGTGAAAAAGGACGACGCGGATTCATCGCCAAATTAGTTTTTTCTCAATAACTCGATTAATATACAACATTTGAAAAATCCGCTAGGTCGTTCTTCAATGATAGAATATTATATAATGTGTTAAAATATTAACTTAGTTCAATGCACGGTTATGGCAATAAGTAAATGAAAAATTCGTGAAAATTAGATGCATCTTTGTAATTTTTTTCCTTCGAGAAAATTTTAAGATATCGTGCTTTTGCTCAGATCGAATACTCGGAAATATAATGTAGTATCTAATTTTAGAAAATGAAACAATTCGGGGCTTATTTTCAAGTATAAAAATGAATTATAAAATCGACACTTTAGGGTTAGTCGCCCCCTTAATAACAATATTATCTGGGCTTTCCCGTCGATCGTGGAAAAACGAGACACAATAGAATTTCTATTGTGTCTCGGTCACCAGTGACAGTATGGTTTAATATTTAGTATTGGGCCATGGACTATGAATTAATATTATAGTCCATGGCCCAATGCTAAATATTAAACTGAGTTGCAATGAGTTTTTAACCGACCTCAAAAAAAGGAGGTTATCAATTCGACGCGTATGTATGTAATATTTCCAGAACTGCTCAGTTTTCGTATATGTTGGTCTATATCAGTATCTGAACAAATGTACCAAATTTCAAAAGTGTATGTATGTCAAATATTATATGATAATTATGTTTTATGTTTGTGTTCGCATATCTCCGGAACTACAACTCCGATGTATGTAATTATTTTTTTGTTGTACTGGGTATTGTTCAAATTAGAGAATGCTGAAGTTTCATCACAATCAGTTCAGTAGTTTTTGAGATAGAGCATTTTAATTCTCAATTACGTACAATTCTGAAGTCGGTTTTACCTTTTTAAAATACTATATTATTATTATTTTAGATCACTCATTTAAAAATATATCGCGCCAGTGCGTTATAAGTTATAAAGCAATTTCGACTGATCCTAAAACAGCGATAACTCCAAATGATATTTGACTATAATACGTAAATCTATAGAAAATCAAAATCAAAATATGTATTCCTAAATAGGTTACCAAAGTTACACTTTTAGAACGTCTACATGAGGCCTCCCACATATAGTCTTAACGCCTCCGTGGTCTAGTGGTATAGAGCGCGGCTCTTGACTCGGAGGTCGTGGGTTCGATTCCCGCGTTGGAAACATGTTATTTCCTAGTTTGGTTAGGACAATGCAGGCTGATCACCTGATTGTCTGACAAGTAAGATGATCTATGCGTCGGATGGGCATGTAAAAAGTCGGTCCTGCGCCTGATCTCTCGACAGTCGTGTCGGTTGTCCGTCCCACTGGGTTATGAGAATAAAGGAATAGAGAGTGCTCTTGTGTACTGCGCACACACTTGGGCGCTATAAAATTACTCCTGCGTAGCTGGCCTGGTTTCAATGAAACCGGCCACCGTCACCGAAACCGGTGTGGGAGCTATTATTATTATAGTCTATAGAGAAACGTCATGCTGTGATAGTTTGAGAAGCAGTGTGTTCGTGATGAGCGCTGCCTGGTGTCGGGTGTTGCAGCTCGTTGGTACAGTTGCGTTCAATTAGCGCTGATCACTGCAATGGATTAATGACTTATGATAACGCAGTACCACAGCGTAAATAATACACAGTAGACTATTATACTAGGCCCTAGTATAATATACTAGGGCGACACGCACAGCGTGATTACTGATAAGACGTGCCTGTGATAAGTAGACAATGATGGAAAAGTTTCAAGTTTTGGTTACTCCTATTACTGTGTTCCCAATTATTATAATATCAATTATTGTCAGCGTGACTTATGTAATTTTTCGCTAATTTTTTGGTAGTCATAAGAGTTTGACCGAGCTTATTTTAGACTAGAGAGTAGAATGTGTTAAGCTCTATGTGTTGCACGGCTGACCTTAACTCTACTGTACATATGTATATTATGTCTACAGCTGAAGGATGGCAGAGAAAAGCTGACATGTTCGAAATACTTTATTTTGACTTACATAGGAGGTATGGCACTCCAAGGCGGTAAAAATACTGGGTACATTTTGGCTGTACTCTTATTCAACTTTGCTAGTTATTATTCTTCTCACACTTCATTGGTGTAAAAAATTATTTAT
This sequence comes from Aricia agestis, assembly GCF_905147365.1. Lineage (NCBI taxonomy): Eukaryota > Metazoa > Arthropoda > Insecta > Lepidoptera > Lycaenidae > Aricia > Aricia agestis. The sequence continues at coordinate 11,459,118 of NC_056409.1, forward strand.
TTACGAAGATTAATGAAGATTTAGTCGGACTAGACTCAGCTAGTTTAATATTCTCAAACTCAGGAGCCTGATAAAAACAGATTTTTTTCATCACTACTAGTTTAACATTCAAAGCAAAAACATCAAAAAGCACAGCAAATATTTGTAAGCAAATTCTGAGTCTATCAGTATTGTGATAATCTTTCGCGATTACTGTATACAATACACATGTATACAAAGCGAACACATGGCCAGCATAAAATAGCGCAAGTGGTAAGTCTATCTCTTAAACGTAGCGTGTAAAGGCCCGTTTATGTGTTCGAATAAACAAAATACTTACATTAGTTTGATGTGCGAATAAAATCAATGAGATTAAACTAGAAGTGCTGCTTCTGAAGGTAAACATAGTAGCAGTTATCAGATGTATAAGCAGTTCAATCGAAAGTACTATCAGAGAAGTTGATTCCTATGCAAATCGGGGACCTCAGTAGTTTGGTTGCGTTACGTCAAACCCAGCTGACAGATCACAATTAACATTGAATTGACATATTCGACCAAATAACGTTGGTCTGTTAATTGCATAGGAATCAACTTCCTCGATGGTACAATATACATGATATTGTGTATGCACTTTCGGAGAAATTGAATGATAATTAGCAATAGTCAGTTCTCGAGAAGAGTGCTTAGTCATATTGCATATTTTGTTTGTATCGACCTACGAATCGTAGGTTTGGACAAAGGAGTCAAAATATGTCAAAAATGCATTTGATTGCTTAGCAACCAAGTTTGTTGATTACAGAACCCTATAACGGAACCCCACCGAGCTGATTATTGTATATTGATAGATTATTATTTAAGAGTTATATTGTCATACAAATTAAATATTTTGGAACCATCAAGTCAAAGTATGAAATCCTTTCTATCTCTGTTAGCTACCACTTTCGAGATTTTTGAAGCTACTCACAAAAAATAGCTTGTTAGTAATCAAAAAAAAAAAATTGTTCTAGGGCTCCCGTACCTACGCCGCAAGTAAAAAGAGACGTGTGATACATGACAGCAGTACTCTTTTTTGACGTCCAGTCGTCACGTGCCGCACGTTGATAATTTAATCTCATAGAAATCATATTCAATCATGCTTGTGTAAGTGTATACGTACACATATTTTTACACACAGATGAAACCAATTTGGGTTTCGTTTGACAGCTCAAGATTGTTGCTCTATTCCGCTAGGTATATTAACTTTATGGTAGGAACATAATTTTCACGCACACGTAATTTGTACATACAGAGACTAGAGAGAGAGGATGTCATTCAATTTTGGTGTCGTTTGACATTTCGGGGTTGTTTCTCTATTCCGCTAGGCATATTAACTTTATGACTGTAATGAAATGAAGATTTTGACATAAGCTCCATACTGTCGAACTCTTCTTTAATTTGAAATTTAATGATCATTAAGGGTGAAGCCAAACGAGCGTAATTTGTGAGTTGAGAGTCGCAGAATTTCGGTTGGCAGAAATTCTACTGCATTCAGTTTCATACAAAAGTCCTGTTTGATTCACACGAGCGTAATTTTGTAAGTCATGATTTGTATGAAAAGATATTTACGCGACCGAAATTCTGCGACTCAATACTCACAAAATTATGCTCGTTTGTAGTGCGGCAGCAAGTATAGCCTTTCTCACTGGGCTATCTAACACTGAAATAATTTTTCAAATCGAACCAGTAGTTCCTATGATTAGCGCGTTCAAGTAAACAAATAAACAAACAAACTCTTCAGCTTTATAATATTACTATAGATTGTCAAGTCATAAACATAATATTTGATATATAACTTCGCTATCGATTCTGATGTGTACAGCAGGGTAAAATAATATTTAGCTTTATAATGTTTACAGTTATATTCTGTCAAAAAAATGAAGAGATTAAAAAGTGGCAACATCGTATTTTCATCCCTTTCAAATCAATCTAAGAAAAAAGGGATGACACTACGATGTTGCCACTTTTTGATTTCTTCACTTTTTTGACAGACTAAAACTACTAATTAAATGTGTGTATATAACCTTATAAACAACAGTAATTCAGCTGATGTGAGATAAATTAAAACATCAAAGTTCCAGCATTTTGAAATAATTTGAAATATGTTAAATGTATTGACTGAATAACATTAATTTACACAAGCGCTCAGCTTTAAATCGTACCCACGTTTCTCCCAAGTCTTCCAACATAAACACAGCAACTCACGTCTCGATCCGAAAATACCTTTATAAATAACGCCCTAAAAGGTATTTCTTTGTACCGAACGCCATACGGACTGATTTGTGAACTGTTTAAAATCAAAACAAAGAATATTTTATCAGATGCACCACATCGCAGAACGTTTACGTACTTTTAAATTCTTGGGAACTAGTTTTCAAAGAGGAATTTTGATATGCAAGACAACTTCCGTTCGTTGATAGGTGGCAATTCTTCGCATGATTTTGCATACTGTTACCTAAAGGCTCTCCTTTATAAAGTTTCAACATAGGCATGCTTGATTTAATTCACATACTACACTATCACCCTGAAATCCAGCAGAGAAATTGGACAGTCCGTACTGACTTTACGTCCATGCATTATTAGTTTGCTACAAAGCAAATGTTGATGCAAACACGCTTAAGTTTAAGCTTTTGATCAATTTTGACATAAAATTTTCATTGACTCATTTAGATTTTTATGCCGTTGTAACACTTATAGGTGTGTTAAATAAAATTAATAGAAATGAACTTAAAAATATATTAAAATATAGATATAGATAGAAAGAATATAGATTATAGGGAATAGGGGTCATAGTTCGTCTTTCACAAAGTGTGATCCTGTTGTGCCCATGTGTACTTTACTTTCCTGAAAGCTCCGGTAGGTAAGTGGTAGATAGGTATGTTGTAAGTAGACTGGATGCAGGGCAGGCAGGTAGGGTTCAGGTAGGCAGGTAGGTTGTAGGCAGCTAGATTGCCGGCAGGTAGATATGTAGGACAAGTAACGGCCACAGAGCCCGGAGAGGTGAGCTCGTAGTAGTGTACCCGACGCAGTGATTCCCGTCTTGGTGATCTCCGTCGCGTTGATACCCGTCGCGGTGAACTCCGTCGCGTTGATACCCGTCGCGGTGATCTCCGTCGCGTTGATACCCGTCGCGGTGATCTCCGTCGCGTTGATACCCGTCGCGGTGATCTCCGTCGCGTTGATACCCGTCGCGGTGATCTCCGTCGCGTTGATACCCGTCGCGGTGATCTCCGTCGCGTTGATACCCGTCGCGGTGATCTCCGTCGCGTTGATACCCGTCGCGGTGATCTCCGTCGCGTTGATACCCGTCGCGTTGATACCCGTCGCGGTGATCTCCGTCGCGTTGATACCCGTCGCGGTGATCTCCGTCGCGTTGATACCCGTCGCGGTAATCTCCGTCGCGTTGATACCCGTCGCGGTGATCTCCGTCGCGTTGATACACGTCGCGGTGATCTCCGTCGCGTTGATACCCGTCGCGGTGATCTCCGTCGCGTTGATACCCGTCGCGGTATTCTCCGTCGCGTTGATACCCGTCGCGGTGATCTCCGTCGCGTTGATACCCGTCGCGGTGATCTCCGTCGCGTTGATACCCGTCGCGGTGATCTCCGTCGCGTTGATACCCGTCGCGGTGATCTCCGTCGCGTTGATACCCGTCGCGTTGATACCCGTCGCGGTGATCTCCGTCGCGTTGATACCCGTCGCGGTGATCTCCGTCGCGTTGATACCCGTCGCGGTGATCTCCGTCGCGTTGATACCCGTCGCGGTGATCTCCGTCGCGTTGATACCCGTCGCGGTGATCTCCGTCGCGTTGATACCCGTCGCGGTGATCTCCGTCGCGTTGATACCCGTCGCGGTGATTACCGTTCCGGTGATCAACGCGACACATTCTACAAAAATCGCCTGTGCCACCCGAGATCTCAGCTATGTATTTGCATCAAGCGATCGCTTGCGAGTTGCGACTGAGCGTTTGCACGGTCAATTTTAGTCACCAGCCATTGGCCGCACGACTTTGGGGCTTGCGGCTTTAGCCGCATGCGGCGCGTAGTCGAATTGCCCGGCTTTAGTCACCCGTGTAAATAGTAGTATTAATCTTGTGGATCCTCTGCGATATGCATATTCTTTGTCATTAACCCGTCGTCTCAGTCACAGTATATATTGTATACTCGGTGCTAGGTATTATTGGCACGGCGTGTCGCGTGACGACTGATGTCCTTGCCAGTATGTATTTCCATATATTGTTTTGAATTCCATGCCATCAAACGGTGCTCTCAATCTCGATAATTCAACTATAAATCAATTACTTTATACTTTGTTTGGACTGTTCTTTTTGTTTTCAATCTTGGTTCGCACTATCTTCGCATGTAAAATGTTCATACTAATATAATTAATGAGGTAAATGTATCTATCTGTTGCCTCTACTCACTCAAACCAAAGTACCGATATGGATACTAAGATCCAATAGATAGGACAGGATAATTTTCATTAGCAATGGCAAATTACCGTGCACGTCTTGATGAATTCGGCGCAAGAAAGGTGCTAGCAACGTCTAATAAGTATTTAAAATCAGATAATTAATTAGTAGACATGAATATGTCATAACTTGATCTACTACCTAATTGTCTGTATCTAGTACGTATTTTATTACTAGATGTTCCGCGCGGCTTGGCCCGCGTAAATTAGGAATTTTAAATTGTCTTTGTCTCTTCACGTAGTCCTCTCTATATCTGTGCCAAATAACATAAAAATTGATCGAGTTCTTCGTGAGATAAGCACTGTAATAGTAAGTACATAATTTTTTTACGTTTTCCTCTGTTTTTAGGTCTTATAGTAGCGTGATAATATTACATAATATAGCCTTTCTCGATAAATGACCTATTTAACACTAAAGGAATTTTTCAAATCAGACCACTAGTTCGTGAGATTAGCGCGTTCAAACAAACAAACAAGCAAACAAACTCTTCAGCTTTATAATGTTAATATATGAGTAAAATTAAAATTCAATAATTATAATGTTAAATTAACTAAAATAATGTTGGAAGTATCGTCCAAGTATCGTCTAGAATGATAGGCGATGGTTATCCGCCTGCGGTACACGAGACGAGATCACGCGCTGGTAGTAATTAGTTTCAATTAAACAAATTAGGAGTACTTTAATTAATAAACTAGAAATATTATAATTCATTAACTACTGTGAGTATTGTTATGATAACACAAAATAATCATTATAATATAATATAATCTGAATATTATTATTATTATAAATGGGCCATTCTAGTTTTGAGCCGGAAAAAAAAGTGCCAATTTACCGAAACAAACATTGGAACTTAGATCATAATCCATGGCACTGAGCCTTTAAGTTAGTTAGAATATTGGACTTAGGGTTTTTAATTTTGTTGTAGTAATCGATAAGTAAAATACTTTGGGTTTTTTTTCTAAAGAAAGAGATTTTATCGTAATATAAGCATTTCCCTTAAAAAAATAAACAATAATTTACTAAGAAGATGAGCTACAATTTTGATCAACAATTCCTCCACATTTTGTTTTTGGCACATAGACTTTTTTAATTCCAGTATTCATAATGATGTTTATAGTAAACTATTAATCAACCTGAACCTGACCTGTCTGTCAAGAAAGAGAAGAAATTAAAAGGAAATAGGAGTAATGGTAAAGGGTAATGAAGGGAAAAGGGTAGGGGATTGGGCCTCGGCCGGGGGTTTCACGCCGGTTTTCTGTGAGCCCGTGGTATTTCTCCGGTCGAGCCGGCCCATTCGTGCCGAAGCATGGCATTTAAATATTTTGCCTATGCATTCCAGAGATAAACTCGTCTCTGCATAAAACTCTCATAAAAAATAATTCTGATTAATTTTGTCGTTTCCTCTCTGTGTACGTAAATATATAAGTATTGTTTGATATTTTTTATTAATATTAGTGGTAAAACACCGAGTAACAAAGCCTCGGCTTTGTCCCGGTGTATTATCACCTCATTAATTTCGTTTGCATTCGCGCAGCCATTTGTAATTGCACGAATACTAATTTATTGATGCGTCCTTTTATACCGCCTCGATTGTATTAGCTGTTAGTGAAATTTATAACGCACTAACGTGGTAATGTACGGCCCTGGGTCTATTGTACCGGACACCAATGTTTCAGTGTTAATTGCTTAATGGACTAATTTTATAGAAATAGTGCGTTACATATTCTGCCTTGGCTCGTGAAAGGCCAGCAGCCGAAATCGAAGAGGAAAGATGAGCTTAACGGGTTCCAATCGTGTTTATACTCAGGCAACTTGCATTCGATTTTGACATCGAAATTAGAAATAAAGCATCTAAGGTCATGTTAATTGGCGACTCATATATTATGCCATACTAGATGTCCCGCGCGGCTTCGCCCGCGTAAATTAGGAATTTTACGGAAACCTCACAAATAGTCCCTACTCGATATCTGTGCCACTCTATATCCACATATCTAACACTGAAATAATTTTTTAAATCGGGTCGGTAGTTCCTGAATCCTGCGCGTTCAAGCAAACGAACAAACTCTTCAGGCTTATAATTATATTATATTATTATTTGTTAGTAAAGATTTTTTTAAATCGCTTGACAAATTCGAGTCTTGATCTAAAACAATATGAAAAGTACTAATAATCGGGTCATAAATCATAATAGGCTCATAATCATACTATGGTAGTGATTATGATCATGATGATGATTATGGATATCATTTGCATAGTAGCATATGCGTTCCATTCTTAAAGCAACGCCGAAACTCCCAAACTATAAAGAATTAGGAGTACTCTCAGCACCTTCCGAAGCAGGTATACCTCGGTGCAAAATCTTACTTGTTGGTATCATATGCTTAGAATACTTCTCACGAAACCGAAGTCACCACATTTTTTCATATAAATTTTGAGGAGTTCCCTCGATTACTTATGGATCCCTCTATCAAGTCATTACTTTTTTGAACATGGGGCCAAATTGGAGTGAAACCTAATACAAAAAAACAAAAATTTTGAAAATCGGTTCACAAACAGTATTTTGAAAGTCGGTTAAAATTGTAGCTTATGTGTAATTCTGATGTATAGGCTATATTATTGTAAAGTTTCATTAAAATCCATCCAGTAGTTTTTACGTAGAAGAGTAACAAACATCCATACATACATCCATACATCCTCACAAACTTACAAACTTTCGCCTTTATAATATTATAGTAGGATAGGATGCAGTGAAATCGTAAATCCAATGCAAGCTTTCTAAGTAACCTATGTTTGTATTTTCACATGAAAACTGACCTATTAGTAAAAGGCGATAAAACATTTTACTGAACATCAGTTTCACAAAATGGACAGTAGTGATATTTTAAAGCTAACTACTGCGGTGTACTAAAGAATTTATGTGTTCGTGTCAAAATATTTCAACGGGTTCCGACCGCTCTTAAAAATATGAAAGAATCAATATTTCCGGAGCTTAGCTGATGCACAAATATATTTGACATTTTAATATTTAATCACCCAGCTCCACGCTCCACACTGGTGCCCATACTCGTTCATATTAACGATCAAAAGTTTTTTCGCGTAGCTTATGTTTTGATGTATAACCGCAGCTCAGTTAGGCTCGTTTCGGTATTATTTTCTTTCGTGGATGTAGCATGAACACTAAGTTATGATCACCTTAATAAAATAGAGCTCATCGCTAAAGTGACATTGAATTTGCAGTGCCTTTAGAATATAGAGGAAAAACAAATTGCATTCATTAAACTTTTGACATATAACAAAAGCATTGTGACGAACGCGGCATGAATACCTTTTGATAGTTTATTTAAATTGAGAATGGCTGCAGTTTTTACTTGTCTATTATTGCTATCTTATATTGTCTCTTATGATTTATTGTTTGTGCTTCCTACATAATATTGTACACATTTTCTATTTGTTTAAAGTTTAATATAATTTCTATCCTGTCCAAGCTGTGCAGTTCTTATTTTGCTGAACCTATCACAAGCGTCTTGGCTAAAGGCATTGTAGATATTCTAATGTTTTGGCAGTTGGCTTTGACAAAAGTTTAGCATTAATCATACATAATTACATCGTAAAGTGCAAGAAATGTTAGCGCTGGCAAGTCATGTCCACCAATAAACTTCGACAAAATACTCCACCTGCTCTGTCGTAAGTCATAACCCAAATTGTTTCGAATATTTTTAGAAAACTGAAACGGAACAAGCGTGTCTGCGTTATGAATGAATCGTCACTGTCAAAGTTACTATTTATTAGACTATGGTCCAACCACGAGACGAGCCACAAAATTTCATAATTGGGGAGGGGAAGAGGGGATTGAGTCAAACGTGGTTCTACCATAAACTTTTCGTGTTTGTATTTAAATCTACATATTTACTAATTAAAGAACGTATATTTAATGTTCAATGACAGAGAAATTTAAATTTAAACATTTACTAGGCACTAAATTATTGTTGTCTATTTAATATGAGTCCCGCGGGTCTAATGTTTTCATATTATAATAGAGAATATTTTAATTTTTATAGCTTAATAGAATATTATGGCTTAATATAATATTTGATAGTAGGTACCTAATACCTACATATATTGTAATAATTATTAATAAGTTAGTTAATACTTATTTATAACAGAGATAAATCCTCTATAACATAATAATTGTTAACTATTGTTACGGACACATAGAGCCATCTAGCGTCACACCAGCGCAACTTACTGAGAAAACGCAGACAGCGTAAATCCGCTATTGGATACTAGATGGCGTTAAGCTTCTCGAAGTATTCCACAGTTGTTTACGCCAATTATGTACATTCGCGAAGAAATGTTTTCGAACAGTCTGGGCTCGCCTCGCCTTGTTTACGCCAATTATGTACATTCGGGAAGAAATATCCTCGAACAGTCTAGGGCTCGCCTCGACCCACATAAATAGTCGCAGGAGGGCGGGCTGTAATTCAGTTTAGTCTGAGCGATCTTTGAGATGACTTCGGAGTGAAAACAAGTGATCAATAGTGAAATCTGCGACTTGGCTACGACCTAGGACAGTGATAGTGATTAGTGTGTGACCCTCAGTGTTGTGTTAGTCATAGTGAATAAAGTCTTCTAGAGAGTCACCAGGTCTTTCTCTCCAAATCCTCGAACCCTAGCACGTAACACTATAATGACTGACTACTCTGATAATTTCGTATTGGACACTCGTACGAAGCGTGAAGTTTATATTATTTTATTTTATTTAATCCATTTTCTTTGGTATCATAATTTGCTTAGAATACTTTTCACGAAACCGAAGTCACTACATTTTTCCATACACATTTTGAGGAGTTCCCTTGATTACTCATGGAACGCATCATCAGATCACCACTTTTGTGAAAATAGGACCAAATTGGAGTGAAACCTAATGTAACAATACAAAAATTTTGAAAATCGGTTCACAAACGGCGGAGTAATCGTTGAACATACAAAAAAAAATATCCACAGCCGAACATAATATAACCTCCTCCTTTTTGGAAATCGTTTAATAATGGGACATCGAAAGAGATATAGAAACATTATAACTATCAAACGTAAAATTAGATGAATCACATCACGAAAGGGGATGATAAATCGAGGAGCTCAGTTAAGTAATCATATCAATTCTATAGCCAACTTTGAATTCGTACTGCCTAAGTTTATACCTGGACTGTCGCCAACTCTTAAACTTATGCCATATGAATTTTGGAAGTGCCATAAATCTTATATTCAATTTCTTTGACGCTTTTTACTATTCAAATTGAACCCATATGACTATATTATCGAGACCAATAAGCCGTTATATTCTTCTGCGCTAGCCTTGCGGAAATACACACTAATTTTAAAAGCGAAACTTTTGTATGATTGTCACTTCTTCACGCAAGAACTACCCAACTTACCCAACTGATGATCGAATTTGGCATGGTATTTTAGGCTCTGCATAATAGTCACCTTTGAATTATATAGTTATACATTCATAGATAAGTATTGTTAACATTTACCAAAGAGGGCCTAGTGCCCACACAAAGTAAACTGAAACAGTTCATAAACATTATTATCGACAAATAGCCAAATGTTCTAAAATATAATTAAACGAATGATTAGACTCGGCTATCATTTTCGAATTGATAGAACATCAAACGGGCGTTACTTTGTATTCGGAATGTAAATTCTTTGCCTCCGTATTTGAATAATTGAATTTTATTCTTTGTTACTCGAGATGAAGAATTGATGGTATTATTGTATTCGAATAAATTACTAATCCGTCGTTATGAGCCAAGTTAAGTAAGTAATACTAGCGATCTACATGACTACTCTAACATTCACTAGAATGGAAAGCAGGTGTGTGAACAATGGATTTGAATACAATTCTCCGGGGCCAGAGAAATAGTTATGTATTATAGCGGAGTGAATATACAGATATTAAATCACACACAAACCCGCAGTTTACTACGTAAATAATATGGTAATTTCGGAAATCACTTTGTATTATTAGCGAATCACGATGAATTAATTTATAACCCTAAAATGAAAATTTCGAACCAGTGAAATATACCTATCGAAGTTAGAAATTTAATTTGAACAAGGACGCGAGACCCCTTACGCCCGATCAATCAATTTCAATATTACAATATGGCGCCTGAGGCTTCATTAAATTTCGCTCTTTGATCTTAAATCCAAGTACGGAGACTTATCCCGACAATGTACAGTGACAATCATAAACTTGGGGGTTGTTTGTGAGACGCTTTTAAAGGATTCCCGTCGAATTTAATTACATCAATTTATATAATTTTTTTATTTTAAATTGTCATTTCTTACGTACAAAATAATAATAATTATAATATTTATTTCTAAGAGATGATGACCCGAAGGTACTATTGCCTCGAGTCCATGACTGTATTTTGATAACATGATCCATAAAATATTATTATATTATGTTTTGCTTGCTGTATTTAGAGTTCCGTAGCTAAATAACAAAATACAGAACCAGCTTAAAGATTGGTCACGTCTGTTAGTCTGTCTGTCTGTCCGTCCGTATATTACAGTCACTTTTCGTGACTTCCTACTTAATATAAAAAAAACTTGATAACCTGAGCCAACTGCCAAACATTTGGCACAGGTTCCAAAAATAGGCACTAGACGCTTTTTAATGGAATACTTTTTATTACTGGAATTTATTTATTACTGGAATTAAATTATTACGATTAATGTGGGTTTCCATATAATATTTGCGGTAGGAGTCTGTCAGCAAAAGCTAGTATTATCCATACTGATATTATAAATGCGAAATTGTTATACCTCTTCACGCCCAAACCGCTGAACCAATTTTGCTGAAATTGGTATGGAGATAATTATTTAGAGTCCCGGGAAAGGAATCTAGGATACTTTATATCCCGGATAATTGTGCGGTCCCCGCGCCATAAACGAATCTTGGTTTATGGCGGACATCATATATATTGTACTGTATAATATTATACAATTAAATGAATATCAACGGAGTTGCGGACATCATATCATCATATTGTACTGTATAATATTATACAATTAAATGAATATTAAGTATACAATAGTATCTGATACGAAACTACTAATATTATAACTGTTTGTGTTATTACTTCTTTGATTATGATTAAATTAGGGACTGAGAAAGCAATTACTGGGCGCTCTGAATTTAATTAACATGAACATAGAATGAACAATACAGACAGACTTCTTGTTATGGATATACATATTATTTGGTGCTATTATGTTGTTGAGTTATGAACTTAGTCTTGTTCTAAGGGACCTATCAGACAGAGGGCGGTCACGGGTTCGAGCGTCGAGGTTCGAGGAGTCACACAGGAGGAATTTGGCGTGGTCAGAACGCCCCCTGTGTGAGTATCTCTATATTTAAAAGTAGAAACGAAGAACGAAGGAACGCAAAACTGACCGCTTGCACGCTTGATCGCGTAACCGATCTATTTGCAAAGTAATATATTATTTTTTAATTGTGACATCCTGAATTCACAATCAGGCTTGGTTTGAGCTTAATTGGGGTTTTAATTAGAAGAATAACGCTAAGCAGACAAATTATTAATTGTCCAAGCCAGTTTTATCCCAATTTGCCAAGCGCTTTTTCTGGCATATCAGACAAGAAAAAATCACTTTATAACTATATCGTCTGCACATGCGCAGCATGCAGCGTGGATTTTTGTTTGTAAGGTTAATTGACTTACTAGTCTGACAACCAAAAGTCGAAGTTAGTAGTAGATATTAGATTCCTATGACTCATTTTAAAGAAATGAGAGTAAATAAAACACATTGAAACATGTGGTTACAGCATGCTACAGTTTATAACGTTACATAAATCACACAGAGTTTTTGAGTAACGCCGGCGTAATAAAATTATTACGCGCTCATTACAAGCCATATTCGAAACTGCGTTCTCATAAGATTCTTTTTTCTCTTTACTTTTTAACGTTTACAGATGCATTCTGACACGTTTATTTAATAGTTTTCATTACCACTACATTTGAATTGTTTTATTTCGAAAGCATCGAATAGTTTTAGATTAAGCCAACGCCATTTTTATAGGCCGTTCATATTTTTGGCTTAAAAACAATTGAATTTTATGCGTGCAGTAGTTTTACTAGTCTATCCATACCAACATTCATCTAAATCGGTTCATTCGTATAAGCGTATAGAAAGGTAAACACAGACGACAATTAGACAGACATACTTTCGCATTTATAACATAGGTAGAAAGAAGAAGGAAGGATAGTTTCAAATCATTATACTAAGCTTGCGCTTAACAATTCGAACAATTTACAATAACGTAAACATCTTCAAACTATGCACACAACAAGTTACTAGTGAACATTTAAGACGTTTTAGTAGTTAAAAAGAAGTTTGAAGGTAAGTTTTTGCAAACTGTCGAGAGCCCCGAAGTGCTCTCTCATTAGCAACCCGGCCTCGGGGGTGCTTAAGGTTTATAAGTAAACGTACAAAGTTTGTAGCTTTATTTATGTGACTTTATGTATAGAGCGTACAGCCGGTGCCCCCGCGCAAATAGCCCTCTCCACGTACACCCCGGTACGGCGCGGCGGGGAGTCATATTTCGAGGGCACTCGTGGTAGAATATTTTTCTTTGTCAACTCCGAGCCTCCGGCACGTCCTCTTCGAATACGGCCGTTTGAGGCCGCTAATGTCGAAAACCACTAAATCTTCCACCATCTTTTTTCATACAAAGGCGGTTTCGCTTTACGCGAGAATCATAAGACCCATCTTCCTAACAGTAAATCCCATTGATCTGTCTTTTTAACCCCGCCAAAAAAGAGGAATGTTAGTTTTACGTGTGTCCGTGGTAAATAGTACCGTACCATTCAAACTGTTGAACCATAATAATAATAATTCAAAATCATCAACTTTCATCATCAGTTTCAACACAGCCACAATTTTCCTGCAGTGATGCAGGAAAATTGTGAGCTTTACTTTAAATTTCCTAACATATTATTTCGTCCATCCTTACTCCATTTAACCCAAAATATTATTTATCTGTTACTTATTATTAATTCCAATTAAGGCAGCCATTTGAAACCGCGTTTTTAACACGCGTTTGTATCATAAAAATTGGAACGCATCAGTGGGTATACAAATAATATAATATTTTATGACAAAGAGTATAATATAATTTAAGATTTCGCAGAAGCGTCATAACTTCATAAGGGAGACATATGGGGACACCGTTAAGGCGTGTGTCGTATATTTTTTTGAATTGCAAATCATTGGCGGCACGCGTTTACGAAATAAATTATTACTATTAAAACCAAACACCAAATTATACCAAGCAGATGTCGTTGCTGCGGAAGATAAATTATTAGAGTAAGAATATTGTATAAGCTACTGCCTAATTATCAACTACTTCTGTGAACCCTGAAACAGCAATTTTTGTCGTATAAAAATTAAGAATTAAACTAAACATGTTTTATCCCATATTTTGTAGTCTTTGAAAATTATATTTTTAATATTCGTATATATTTATTGATTTGATTTGAATAAATTGCTTGATAAATTAAAACGAAAATTCTACATCTTAGATACACGGTTAATTCAGCGGTCTGCTGTTGCATTCAATAACATAAGTTAATAACGTTGAGAAGACAGATTGATAATAGTGGTATTAATATATTTATTTCTACTACAGCAATTTCTGAAGTAATTCTTTAGTTACAAAGGTAATAGGAGTCAAATTGCGAGAACGGGCCCAATCAACGCTTGACGAATCAAACGTGTATAGCAAAGAATATAGACGGCCATTTTCCAGTCTTACGCTTTTCAATGAAAATTGTTTCACATTCATAATATTCGTTAAGCGACTTTTTACCTTACTCCCATGATCAGTACGACTCGATTTGTCTGAATGAATTTACGTACGTGTTGAAATTCTACGTCCTTTAGCCCCTGTAATAGGAGCTATAATTTGCAGGCTGCAGGAAAGGGGCCAATTTTTCCCTGAATTAGGGTATTCGAATTGTGCGATAACTGACGTTAGTGACATTAAATTACATTTTATTTACACAGGCTGCAACATTGTTAGTGTTAAGCCGAGACTAGTCGAATTTTTGACCGACTTCCAAAAAGGAGGAGGTAATACGTTCGGCTGTATGTATTTTTTTTTCTTAGTCGTTTTGCTTAATGTGCAACAGCTTGTTAAAATGTCATGTCTTCTCTTTCATTCATAAGAAAAACGAAAGAGGTAACGTAATACTCATGCGAGCATTAACTTTAACAGTCGTTCGTAAAATTGGGGCTTAGTATAACAATTTTTAAAATTAAAAAAGCTATAATGACAACCAACCTCCCAAAGAAGACGGCACATTGAGAAGGAGCAGATTATCACGCAATGAATAAGTATTAGTTGTTTAGAAATTGGCTTCAGTTTACAGCGCAATCAGCACGGTCCTACGAGGCGGTCGGGGAGGCCGGCGGAATATTTATGTATGGCAACCCCAGCCAAATTCGACCGGTCAGCCGCGGCGCGTGATGCGAATACTCCATTGTTCCTTTAAAATTGTTCCTTTTGACCATGTCGATTTCCATTTATAACAGACTTTAGCCTGTAATCATCACAAAGACAATGAAAGAAACGGAGAAAGTTTGTGTCTTTAGATAGGTGCTATCAGAGAAACTAATTCATAATAATATACAGATGGTGGACCTACGTAACTTGGTTGGGTAATGTCAAGCCTGGCCGTCAGATCTTGACTTATATTGACTTTACATAACCAAGCCAAATATCGTAGATTGTCCGCCATCAGTCTACGAATAGATTATAATAATATCTCTGGTGGTAACTTTTTTCCATGATATAATAAGAGAATGTTTGATATGAATTCGTGTGTTTGGCGTATGTATTTACTCAATATAAACGAACAAATAATGTTTGTGTGCATTGAATCATGTGGGCTGATTTACTTTACATAGAGGTACTAGATAATATTGTGTAAAGCAAAATCAGACAGATGTATAAGTGTACGTGGGAGAGCCATGCTTCGGCACGAATGGGCCGGCTCGACCGGAGAAATACCACTTTCTCACAGAAAACCGGCGTGAAACAGCGCTTACGCTGTGTTTCGCCGAGTTAGTGAGTTTACCGGAGGCCCAATACCCTATCCTATTCCCTTCCTACCCTCCCCTATTCCCTTCCCTTCCCAGCCCTACCCTCCCCTATTACCCTATTCCCTCTTAAAAGGCTGGCAACGCACCTGCAGCTCTTCTGATGCTGCGAGTGTCTATGGGCGACGGAAGTTGCTTTCCATCAGGTGACCCGTTTGCTCGTTTTCCGCCTTGTTTCATAAAATTTATAAGAAAATTATAGAGATACTTTCAAGTCACATAGGATGGTTTTTAGGGTTCCGTACTAAAAGGGTAAAAACGGGACCCAATTACTAAGACCTCGATGTTTTTCCGTCTGTCTGTCTGTGTCTCCAGGCTGTAACTCAAGAACCGCTATACCTAGACTTCTAAAATTTTCACAGATTGTGTATATCTGTTACCGCTATAACAACAAATACTAAAAACAAAATAAATTTAATATTTTATGGGGCTCTCATACAACAAACTTGTTTTTTTTTTGCAATTTTTTTCTCGATACTTATCAATAACGGCAAATGGCAATACATAGGCACTTGAAAATGAAATATTCAAGAAGTACTCAGTTTTATATTTTGTACTTTAATAATAATAATTAATAATAAAATTTAAATAAATCCATACAAAAAACACAATTTTCAGCCTATTTTTGCTCTATTGTGGTACGGATTCCCTTCTTATTACTTACTTGGCCGATTTTTATTACAGAAAAATGTGCTGTTCCCACAGAAACGCAACAAAAATAAAATAAATAATTTATTATTTTAATTTTAATAACTTATTTATTAAACACACTACGAGAGTAAATAGAGATTTAATTAAAGTTGTAAACTTATCTAAAGAGGGCTTCCAGTTCTTAAGTTTAAAGCGTGTTCTTCAAGCAATAAAGTACCTCGGCTTAAAAAGCTAAAGTTTTTAAATAACACATAATCTCCTTAACTATTCTTTGTTACGTTTTAATTGCTATTATTTTATAGTTTAGAGTTTAGACTCTAGGCTAGGCAGTAAAATTGTATGTACCAACGACGAAATTGGTCCGCAGGCAGTCGACAAACCTATTTTATTTGACTGGTCTATGTCAATTCAATTTTAGTCGTAATCTGTCGGCTGGGTTTAACATAGCACGACCGACGAAGGCCCGCTATCTGCTTATTTAATCAACTTCTCTGATCGTGCACACAAGTATAGTAAAACTTAAAAGTATAGTATTAAGTAAAAAAATAGTATTAAGTAAACTTAAAAGCGATTGGCGATACTATAATTAAATTGCCCTGTGGTAGGCGGCATTGCCCTGTGGTAGGCGGCATTGCCCTGTGGTAGGCGGCATTGCCCTGTGGTAGGCGGCATTGCCCTGTGGTAGGCGGCATTGCCCTGTGGTAGGCGGCATTGCCGTGTGGTAGGCGGCATTGCCCTGTGGTAGGCGGCGCAGGTACGCGGTGATCTCGCGGGTGCGCTAGTTTTTAATAAACACAAAACTTTGTCAATTGCTCTCCCGGGCCGCATGTGTAATTTAGCCTTATAATTATGGATGCCTTTCGTGCTTCTACCTGCAAATTAAATTTCATTAGCGTTATTAATTTAATTAATTTTATAACTACATGTAACTGATACTACCTGTATTGTGTTTCAAAAAAATTGTAGTTTATATTTTATTAATTAATGCTTAGAGTAAATCTAAGTGATGTTAATAAAATTTCCCTTTATTGTATAATTTCCCGTTATTGTTAACAAATGTGTATTTATTTTGTAAAATTAAATCAATCAACCATCTGTTATTTAAACAAGCATTGAAATATTATTATGTACTAAACTTTTACATACTGACAGTGTAATATATAATATGTAATATATTATAATAATATACACTCTTTCAAGATTAAATTAACCTATATCTATAATTATTATAATGGAGAGCACTAAACTATAATTAATTAAATTAGGTACATAATTAACAAACACAAGATTAACAATAACAATTGTTTGGAAAAACACCGGTGGATTTTGCTAATTTTTTTAATTATTGCTAATTTTTTTTATATTAATATTAATTATTAATAAAAGTCAAGTGATAGAGCTAAGAGCTTAGGGACAAATGACAATGAAGTCCTTTGCAAATAAAATGCGGTGTGTACTAAACGAAGTACTGCCTATTCATATTATATTACATTGTGACTGAAACATTGTTAGGAAAAAAAGACAGGAACGATAAAGTCCTAAGCCACATGGCGGGTAGATTCGACACAGAACGATATCTTTTTAACACCCTAGAAACTCCACCCAGCTTGAGTGACCCCTCTCCACCAAGCCAATATCACAACATCTAAAGGCAAAGGGTGGAGCAGCATAAAATGTAAGGAATATATATATATATATATATATATATATATATATATATATATATATATATATATATATATATATATATATATATATATATATATATATATAGATGTTGTGATATTGGCTTGGTGGAGAGATGATATATATATATATATATATATATATATATATATATATATATATATATATATATATATATATATATATACAGTGTGTAACAAAAATAAGTAATAATACTTTAGGGTGTGTACGTGTTCCTTGTAGAGAGTTCACTGTGAAAGTAGCAGCGCTGAAAGACCAATTTTTTTTTCACTTTTGTATGGGGAAACTCGTGACGCTCGGGCCCTTGCCCATACAAATTCAGAGCTGCTACTTTCACAGTTAACTCTCTACAAGGAACACGTACACACCCTAAAGTATTATCACTTATTTTTGTTAAACCCTGTATATAATATATTACTTATATAAAAAAAAGTGTCCATGGCGTGATGGACCACAATTAATTTAAATTCATAATATTATTTCAATTATCCTTGGTGCGAAAAATCTTTATAATAAAATAACAAAAAAAGGATATGGACGAACAGTCCATAGGCGGCCACAAATTTATAATAAAAAAAAATATAAAAAAAAAACATTGTTAGGAATGGTCCTCTACAAACAGTCATTAAATATTGGCACATTGTTTGATGTCATGAGCATTCTCTCCTAATTTATAAAGTTACTTGAAAGAGTTTATAATCGTGGGTTGTTTTTAAATTTAATTTAAAATTATTATTATAATTTCACTTCAGTTCTGCCTGTTTTAATGATAATAATGAGACGTGAGTGGAAGAATCGAACAAGTAACATTTCGTAACATACGGACAATAACTCATTTTTTCCCTTATTATTTTCATAAAATTTGTAACTTATCTACTTCATAACCATATCTGGCTACACATATAATTCACAGTTTTTCTATTTAAAATATTTTTTCCGGCCCTAAAGCCTCCATTTAAGCAAAAAAACGGATATTTTTATGCTACTTACCTTTTTCTTCCACTCACGTCTTTTTTATTATGTTGCTATACATATTAGTTTTACTATCTTATGTGGGGGACTCCAAGTATCTTTATGTCAAACAACGACTGAGCGTGAAGAGGTAACAGCTGTCTGTTATCTTTTCACGCTAAAACTCAGCAGATTCAGCGAACTGACTCATTAAATATGTCTGTACACCACAAATATAGATCAAGGTAGATACCGCATGTGTATGTACTTCGCGTGCCATATCGCGTTCCCAAACGACGAGCAATGCTCGTCTTTCGAATATCTGTTCTTTAGTCTGCTATCACAATCGGACACCAATCGGAATTTCAAAATTGCCTAAATGCCTAAAAGTGCCGTATTGAGCTGTAGAAATTCAAATACAAATGCTAACTTAGATAATGGACACGATTCTTATCATTGCATTACTAGTAGGTAGGAAAAAAGTGACACGATCGTTTTCATACAAATGAAGTGACATGCGGTATCTATCTTGATCTATGTCTGTGCTGTACACTCATTTATTAATAATATAATGAATTAGCATAGAATATAAATAACTATTGATAATATTTAACTATCCTTTTGCCGTAGAGACATAGAAAGATATTTATGAAGCCTTTACAACTCTATTTTCGAACTTCATATACATTTTTATATTATGCAAAAACGATTGCATGCCTGTATCGGAAGATAATTCAAATTGAGAATAAAATATCCAATAATCCGTGTACTTAATTTTGAAAGAATCCATTAACTGCCCCGACTGTTAGCCGTAATCCGGCTAGGAGATATGGTAAAATAAACCAGTGGTATTAAGCCACGCAAATCGGGATCGGTTATTCGGCAATAATAAAAAACCGGAGCCAATAACTGGCTATAACCTGAGCTGAGCACATGTGCCGGACTTAGCCCGACTTTATTGTGAATCGTTTAATTTTACAGCTATGCATGAGCTTCGTCATATAAAATTTTTAATATCCTCCATAATGCTGGTAGATTTGTGACCTTATTCAGTACTTTCAACCCTTAAAGCTTAAATATCGGTTCACGGCTTAACTTTAGTCAAAAGGCAACGCATATTTCTGAATTGATCCTTAAAATATATCCTTAAATATATATTAATATTTCTGAATATAAGATGCCATGTAGCTTAGCGCAGCTCGAAGTTTTCACTCTGACAAAAAATCTCTTGAGTAGAGAAAAATCTATTTCAATTGTTATTTAAAAATGCAGCGACGCGTCGCATCACCTGCGCATTGACAAATTAAATTTTATGGATCCTCATTCTAAGATATTTTATTATTATGATTTGCTGAAAGAAACTTATTTTTATAACGGGCAATTTATAAGTACATAATATTATATCTTTAGAAAATCAGTTATGAATTCGTTCATAACTAATAATAAAATTATTGTTCTTTCAAAATTCATCCCCGTTTTATTTTGCTATTTTCTTTGCGCTGAAAGTTGATAACACGATGCGTCACGTCACACGTGTTATCGCGCGGCCCAACTGCGCCATGTATGAAGTTTAAATTAAACACTGGTAAGGTAAGACGCACACTTTTTACTTGTTTTCTTTCAATTTCATATAAAACTACTCGATATTATCGGTAATTTAATTTTGTGTCTATTACGATTATTGTTGTCTAATTGTAATAACCGTGCTAGATAACTAGGATTTTTTAGGTAAATAATTAATTAAGTACTGAAAAATAATTGAAGTAAGAAAATCTTTGTATAAATTTGTATAACAATCAGCCATTATAAATATTATGTACAACAATTGGTCGTTACAAATATGACTATTGAACTATAGAATCATTTTACCATAGCTGAATTTCTCAAATACGTAAAATGAACTAAACATCAAAGTAAAGCCTTTAATTATTGCCTCAATACTAACAATGCTAATAATAATTATTAATAATCGTATAATAATTATATTATCAGAATTCGTGTCAATTATAATCAAATTGTGTTTTATTACGGTCGGTAACCTTAGCATTAATTACACCGAATTAATATGGCACATAATTTTCCAGTGTGCTGGCAATAATAAAGGCCACGTGCTATTGTTGCCAGATGCTGCCAATGATCTTTGTTTGGGTTATCCGGTAGATTAGCCCATAAGACCACACATTACGAGGCAATCAGTGCTAATTTAAAACAGATTATGACCAACTTGAAATTAAACTTTTGGTTTTCAATTTATTAACATTGGAAAAGTAAAAAATACTTTCTGACATTATGTTGACCAATAAAACAAAAAAAATGAAAAATCTGCAAGCTTCTGCGCCCGGCCTTATCTTTATAAGTTCTATAACATAGTTTTAATAACGTTAATACTCTCTAACGATGATTATCTTCTGACGCAGGGGAACTATTAGGTTTTTAACTCAATTCCCATCGCCCGTAACCCGACCGCCGCCACCTTCACACAATTATTATTGCTTCTGAACTTTAACTAAATGAACGGTTTACTTTATAAATGGGCGTTCTTATCATGATCGTCCTTCGCCCTCCCCTTGTTTATCAAATGGACAACAATTATAATATTATGTTAAGCTGTTCGGATTTATTGTTTAATTAGTTATTAAATTTATTTAAATTTCATTATTAATTATTAAAATTAAAAATTCAATACCACTGAGTATTTTGTGAACATTTCAAGTGCCTGTGTGTTGCCATTATTTATAACGAGCAAAAAATAGCAAAAAAAATCACTTTTGTTGTATGGGACAATTAATATAAATATTAAATATTTAATTTATTTTGTTTTTAGTATTTGCTGTTATAGCGATATAACAGCTATACCTACACCATCTATGAAAATTTCAAAAGTCTAGCTATAGTAGTACTTGAGTTACAGCCTGGAGACAGACAGACGGACAGTCATCGAAGTCTTAGTAATAGGGTCCCGTTTTTACTCTTTGGATACGGAACCCTCAAAAACGGGGAAATTTATTTGAAAGGGTATCACAGACTATTGGAGAAATTTTAATGTTATTTGATACAGATAAAAAGTAGACCACGTAAAGGATAGGATTTTTAGTGGGCTAATTTGTCTGTGAAATTCCTAATTTACGCGTAACATCTAGTTCGGATAAGATAGTAGGTACTTACACTAGAATATTACAATATTAAATCTTAGAAGCATTTATGAAAAGAATAACACTTGAAGAGTTTGAGTAAGTTGAAATCCTCACGCGCTTGAACTTCACCCATTGTTTGACTCAAAGATAATTTACAATTATTATTAAAATGTTTGGTGCAAGTGTAAGGAAATCGACTTTCATCATGAAAATGTTCAATATAAAATTGTAGCTATGACAATGTCAATAGATGTTTCCCACAATTCAGCTGAGCTGAAAGTTTTACAGTGTACAAACTATATGTACCAAATTTTATTAAAATCCGCTTAGTAGTTGATTGAAAGAATGGATGGACAGAATTTCCACATTCTATAATTATTGTAGTATGGATAACTTAAATATAATATATAGGTAATATATTTATTATTTTTCTTAGGAACGTAATTTATCCCATGAAGTTTTTAATTAAAGATATATTATATTTATAATAATGATTATGTTATAATATACATTATATGATAAATTATTATTATAATATCTATCCAATACCCATCAATGTTAAAAATATATAAAATCTTTATACTTGGGCAACATTTTTACATCTGGCGCTATGTTTAATGAAAATTATTTGAGAAAATTCATAAGTCAAGTTTCTCGCATTCAGTGAATGTTCAGTCCTTTTGTGATTCATACGCATAAACATTATAATACATATTACTATGTATCACAAATATTTTAGCTATAAGATTTAAGTAGAAGTCTTCAAATTGTTGAAATATTATACGGGCTACCGACTATCGCGTATGTATAATGAAGGCAACCGAGTGATATCGGTAAAGAACATTAGGTATTAAAAGTAAAAATCAAATTTCAACATACAAAGTGTCAACTTTTATTAGGACGTGTCTTCCAGCATATTTTGTAGTGGCGCAGTGTCACTCGGGCTGAAGAAACAAAACTGCATCTGCAGCTGTATACCTACAGGGTTGCTTTGGCGCGATGACATTATAATGGGCGAAAGTAAACGCGAAGTACCTGAAAATGACCAGCGATAGTTTTCATTGATGGTTGGTTCAAAGGACACTTAAATGTCGGATAGAAGGACATGATTGTGAAATATCTGTCTCTTAAACTATAGGAGATAGTTGATATAAAATAAGAGAAGAACCTATTTCACTACCATACCTCTACAAGATATTCTTATTTCGGCCACGCGCCAAAAATGTCTTTCAGGATTGTGCTCGCGCTGATTTAGCAAAATGAACACGAAGATGACGGCTCAGTAGGTGGGCCTTGACAGGCAGATGTATCTTTTTAACTCATAAACAGTCTACACGCGCCATTTTCTATTTTTAAACTTCAAATGATTAAAAGATAAACAGACGATATTTTTGTTCTTAGGTATTATGAAGGTAAAATGAAAAGGCAAGTCACAATACACGTTTTCACATTTTTATGAAGTTTTGTGGCTCGCCTCATGAATAGGATCGTTGGCACTACATAATATATAGTACTATTAAAAAACCAGCCAAGTGCGAGTTGGACTCGCCCATGAAGGGTTCCGCAGCAGCAATAAGGTATATTTTTATGAAATTAATAGGCTTTTGATTTATTTTCATATTTCAGTTGATTAAATGAAAGTTAAATTTTTACCATTTATTAGTTAAAGGTTTACCATTTATGACGTATAAAAAAAACTACTGGCTAGATCTCGTTCGAACCAATTTTCGTTGGTAGTTTTTGTAGTAATGTACATCATATTATATTTTTTTTAGACTTATCATGTCCCTACTTTAGAAGTTAGGGGTGGGGGGGGGGGGGGGGGGCATTTTACCACTTTGGAAGAGTTCTCTCTTGCAAACTATTCAGGTTAAAAAAGGTAAAAAAAAAATTTGTTTCAGTTGTATCTATGGGGACCCCTAAAATTTTTAATAATTTTTCCATTTTTCTATCAAAATCTTAAAGCGGTTCATAGACTACATCTACTTATCAAGTTTTAATAGTATAGCTCTTATAGTTTCGGAGAAAATTGGCTGTGACATACGGACGGACAGACAGACAGACAGACATGACGAATCTATAAGGGTTCCGTTTTTTGCCATTTAGCTACGGAACCCTAAAAAATATGGCCAAATGACGGACTTACGTAATTAGGTTATGACAGATAACGACTAACTTTGACTTAACCGACCAAGTATGTTAGGTCTGCCAACTGCCTATAAATACATATTATGTACATGTAGGTAGGTCATAGGTGTATAGGTGTAACGCCTCCGTGGTCTAGTGGTATAGAGCGCGGCTCTTGACTCGGAGGTCGTGGGTTCGATTCCCGCGTTGGAAACATGTTATTTCCAAGTTTGGTTAGGACGATGCAGGCTGATCACCTGATTGTCTGACAAGTAAGATGATCCATGCGTCGGATAGGCATGTAAAAAGTCGGTCCTGCGCCTGATCTCTCGCCAGTAGTGTCGGTCTTCCGTCCCACTGGGTTATGAGAGTAAAGGAACAGAGAGTGCTCTTGTGTACTGCGCACACACTTGGGCACTATAAAATTACTCCTGCGTAGCTGGCCTGGTTTCAATGAAACCGGCCACCGTCACCGAAACCGGTGTGGGAGCTATTATTATAGGTGTATGTATCAAGGGTTAAGATCATATTAATATGGATTTAAATAGCGTGATAGATAAATCTTTGGTGCGTCTAGTCTAAGTTGTATTAACATTTCATTTCGGCGAAAACCTTAAAAGATATTCCTTTGAAATGCTAAAAAAAGAAAATCCTTAACGAAAATAGTTTGAGCGTCGGTGGATTCACCTCAACGGTCCCTCGGTGATTTTGAATGAATGGCCATAATCAGTATTTAGTTACTGGGGTCAAGAGACGTGGCGTTTTCAAAGGTCCATAAAATTTAAAAGTAAATTGCTGAAAGCGTTTAAGTAACTTAGGTAAATAATATGAATGAGTGGTATTGAATGAAAACGTTATCGTTCACTATGTAGGCTTTACTTAGTTTTTTCAAGGCCACACAGTATAATACAGGAACACTGTACATTTTCGGGATAAATCATAGTCTTTCTTTGTGGTCTCTACGTTTGATTGTGCCAAACTTCATCAGAAACAGCCTCTTGGAGTTCAGCCTCAACAGTTTTGGAGTATTGAATCTAAGGGTCGATTCAGACCGCAACGTGACGAGGCGAGGCGAGGCGCAGCACGGCATAAATTTGTATGTTTTTTTTAAATGAAATAAGGGGGCAAACGAGCAAACAGGTCACCTGATGGAAAGCAACTTCCGTCGCCCATGGACACTCGCAGCATCAGAAGAGCTGCAAGTGCGTTGCTGGCCTTTTAAGAGGGTATAGGGTAATAGGGGAGGGTAAGGAAGGGAAGGAAATAGGGGAGGGTAGGGAAGGTAATAGGGTAGGGGATTGGGCCTCCGGTAAACTCACTCACTCGGCGGAACACAGCGCAAGCGCTGTTTCACGCCGGTTTTCTGTGAGAACGTGGTATTTCTCCGGTCGAGTTGGCCTATTCGTGCCGAAGTATGGCTCTCCCACGTATAATATAAATTTGACAAATTTTCCAGAAATCCATATTAATTTAGAAATGCATCTACGCGTCGCGTTGTGGTCTGAATCAACCCTTAATACTCGTAGCTATGTCCACACTATGCGCTTTCGTCTTAAATTTTCGCCATATTCTTTTATTCAACTTTCATTTTGGCGCATTCAATAATTGAATGCGTCACCGAACGCAACGCCAACATTGTCATTTTTGATTTTTGGATACGGGCAGAGGGCATGCGTCGCGGGCATGCCTCACGTTCGCTGTTGACTGCGCTATAACGCATGCCCTTGACGAACAGAAAAATGCACAGTGTGGACAAAACTAATATACAATAAAACATTTCTATTTATAATTATTCAATATTCATATCAACATGAAGTTCTCCATAGTTTTAGCTTTATCTAGCATCGAGTCCTTTAACAATGTAGAGCAGTAATAACTGTAGCTTGCTATGACGCTTATAGTGGCAAATGTCGAGTGAAAGCTTCGCAAGCGGAACTGCTCTCACATACTAGTGGTACAATATAAACAGTATGCAGTACAGTAAGACTATCTTCGTACCGCCGCAATGTAATTTGTAGAGTACGGAATGTCGCTCCCAACTTATTGCCAAGTAGGACTCTACAGTCTACACGTTGGCTCATTGGCTCAATTCACTGGCTTAATATGTACAGCGGGCTTTAGACCCCGCAAATCGGGGCAACGCACAATTATTGTGGTTTAAGATACATACAGGGGCGCAAAATAATGCAATACACTGTCACATGCGCATAAAACTTATCTCTGTGTTGAGCGAGTCTGATTTCAAGGACACGACCACTACTGTACTGCAACTGTAACTGTACGACCACACACGCCGGCCATGCTGACAACATTATACCAGAGCCGGCTTCACCGACCGCTGTATCGGCATTTAACCTCGGTTTAATGGTGGATTACGACCATGTGTTAAAATTAACTAAACAATATCTTACTCAGACAATCCTTTATTCTTTTACTACTTATTAGTTATTTGGAATGATCGCACACAGTAAGTTAAAAAGTAGTCTACTACTTGCTAAAAATTTAAAATATTTTTGACCTAAACCTTCCTCACAATTCACATTTTTATTTCAGTTTAAAGAGGTGAATAGATACCTAGCATACACCTGCTGTCGTCAATGTAAGAGCTACGTCCATTTGTTATTTGCTCTCGCATCGGGACCTAAATTATACTCAGGCGTATACCTTTACTCGCTGCGCTGATCTAGACCAAGATAAATGATCTATAAGATAACTCGGCATACTCCGAAACCACCGTACGATACTCAATGAACGTATTTTGTCATTACTGTGCAGCAATTAGGATTTATAGCAATACAAATTATTGTTTATGAACAAAAAAGTGTATGTTCTAAAAACTCATATAAACAATTGATTGTATGATCCTTGATGGAGAAGCAGATGCAGTTGCATTTCCCTAAAGATTGCTCTTCATTACCCTGTGACTGCCTGTGTGGTAGAAAAGTACAACCCCTCACCTGGAAAGACGTAAACTGAAGGAATATCACCAACGTTGGGGTTTTGCTGGAATCAAAAATTCTTCAAAGTTCACTGGTGGCACAAAAACTTTTCAAAAATGTTAATAAATATAGATTGAGCACAATTCAGTCAGTAAACCTCTTGCACGGTTATTAAAATAGCTCTGAATTATTCTTGCAGAGATTTGCACACGCAAGACGCCTCAGGCGGCCATTCTTAGGGTTTGGGTATCATACCCAAAGGGTAAAAACGGAACCCTATTACTGAGACTTCGATGTCTGTCCGTCTGTCTGTCCGGCTGGCTGTCTGTCTGTATGTCTGTCTCCAGGATCTGGAGAACCGCTATAGCTAGACTTCTAAAATTTTCACAGATTATGTATTTCTGGTGCCGCTTTAACAACAAAATATACTAAAAACAAAATAAAGTTAAAATATATAAGGGGGGCTCCCATACAGCAAACGTGATTTTTTTTGGCCTTTTTGGCTCATAATCCATAATGGTACATTTTTACACACACAAAAAACATTTTTTTCTCCTTACTTTTTCTCTGTAACGGTACGGAACACTTCATGCGCGAGTCCGACACACACTTAGTGGATTTTTTAACGCAAATATTAATTGAATATGGAAGGTTAGGGCATGGGATTAATTAAATATACTAAATATATAAATTAAAATATATTTTAAGGTACAAAATGAAAAAAAAAACTTTTCAAATTTATTTTTTTACAATTTCAGCAGCTATAACAAAAATATTTTCTACATTTACCTACAGCGGGACATCGTAATATTATAAATATTTTTAAACTCAACCCTATTTCGGTTTTTCATGCGTATTCTGTGTTACCAAGGATAAAGTTTTCGCGCGTGGTGAACTTTCTAAGCTGTACCAGGCAAACCTTGCAGGTTTAAGGTTCTCAAATAGATATAAGTTAGAATCGTATTACTTAAATAAATAAATAAAATAAAATAAATATGCGTGTTTTAGGATAATATAAACAGGGCTACTATGGCTTCCCTTACCCTTTTTAGAGCTCGCCTACGCAGTTCCTGCTAAGTTGTGTGAGCACTTAAGAAGCTTCCGAGATAAGTTATATTTAGAGTACATATACATAATATCGTTGACTCACTCTTATTTAGTTCTGAATGATTTCGAGACTTAACAATAACTGGCTATAGCCCTATACTTAACAGTAACTGTAACTCTTATCGTTTACCATACCAAGGAATATAGAAAGTTTTCTTCATTAAAAATAGAGCGTACAAAGTACACTGTACACGTCAGAAGTAAGGGTCAATTCGGACCGCAACACGACGAGGCAAGGCGAGGCGCGGCGCGGCATAAAGTTGTATAGATTTGACAGATTTTAATTGCGTGAGACGTCTTGCGAATCTGTCAAATCCATATAAATTTAGAAATTAATCTACGCGTCGCGGTTCGGTCTGAATCAACCCTAAAACTTCTATCACGTTTCTGTAAAAAATCGTAGCGGCGTCATGTTGCAATATTTATATTATTATTTTGACCATCTTTTTCATGACGAGACCTTGAAATTTCACTCTCAGCCACTGACCTCCACTATACAAGTACGCTGGACATAATATGATACCCACCTGTTTTTATGCCTTTTTAAAGCGGAATCAGCGCCCCCAATGCGGGGGAAGAGAACTAAATCTGACGTAACTACACGTCAGATTTAGTTCTCTTCCCCCGCATTGGGGGCGCTGATTCTGCTTCAAATGGGCACAAAAAACAGCAGTAATTTCAAAGGTTATCATAAGTCCAGCGTACTTGTTTCAATGGAGGTCAGTGCTCTCAACGCACGTAATTAGTTTTACATCAATATAATATTATGATTTAGTCATTATATGATAAAAGAATTGCTAACCAAAGAGTTACGATTTACAACTTGAGGACATCTTAATCGGAGTTTAAACTAGAGTTGAGAGTTGCATCGGTCCTGTGAAGACGATTTATCTTAACGTTTGAAGCTGACGCGACTAACAAAGGATGTCGCCCGTTTATTATGGAAAGCAACAGCGATGTTGACGGTTTTAAGTTCAGACTCACGTCACTTGAGTATGAGGAATTCATTTGCGGGTCATTGAATTGTGAATTTTTTTCATACCCCCAAATGCAGTTTAAAAATTGCTAAATCAAAATATCAGTATGTAGAAACGAGTAAAGAGATACGAGAATAGCTTTAAGGATTGTAAAATTCAAGCATAATATTATAATGCTTAATCTATACATATTATAAAACATTGTCGCTTTTTTCCCTCATGTCCCTTTGTTCCCTTTAATCTTTAAAACTACGCAACGGATTTTGATGCTGTTTTCATTAATAAATAGAGTGATTCAAGAGCAAGGTTATAGGTATACACTATACATTCATTAAATAGTGGAGAAATACTGTTATTGTTGGGGTTTCTAATATGATTGTTGTAAATAATTACATTTTTTTCCGCTTACATTGCAAACGTAGGCTGAACCCTACGAGATTTATCAAAATAATGTACCAATTATTGTACACATTGAAAAGATCTCCAGAAAACTCCGCGAAGGTATATGTCTATCTCTTATGGATATCTCACAAGTCACAATACATTTTTTTTCTCATTTTCTTTTTACGACAAATAAGGGCTAATTTTCGAAGCAATTCTAATAAATACAGCATACATATTATGTTTTTGTTTCAACAATGGTTTTAATGCAAAACCACTTTTTAGGGTAACGGCTAACGCACAGGTCAATAAAGTTTTTTATTTTTATGAAATAACACATAAATAGCAACACACATAATATTTTATAACTTTAATAACTACACGTCACTTTTATTACCATAAAAAGTGCAATGAACAAAGAAATAAAATGAAAGCTGGGGTCAAACAATAAAATATTTCATTAAGCACTTATTTGCGTGCACACCGGTGCTCTTCAGGACATAACGTGCTTTGTAATTAATTCAGTAACAAGTTTTCGTAACAACAGGTGCACAGACTCATTACTGCAAGATGCATCTATAGTAAGTAGAGCTACAAAATAATTTAGTAACAATCATTTTCTAGATACCTATTATATAAATTGTACAATATCATGGCTTAATATTTTTAAATTTACTCAGAAGTTTACTAAAGTTAGTATTAATAATGTCATTTCCAAACCTGCGAGATGTAAACTCGATAATAAAAATTACTATACCCAGAGTGTAGAGTATTCCTATTAAAATAAAAGCTCCCGATAGATGTTGTACACTCAGGGGCACTATAGTCTGCGTGCTATCTGCACTCTTGGTATGAATAAACAGCTCCTTATTCCATTTATCTATTAAACCGTTCTCGGAAACTGCCCGAATAATATATTTGAACCTTTCCAACATCGGATACCATTTCCTGGCTAGCAAAACAACGCCGTATTTGTAAAGGTTATGGCTCTCTGGGAAGCAATAGGTTAAACCCGCACCTTTACCTAATTTCTGATCGATATATTCCGCTTGCCTTCGGGATGAAACGACGGCGAAATTCCTATCGAGAGCCGCGCGCCTTATCCCCTCCGAGAACGTCGTCGACTTATATTTGCGATACAAATAAAACGCGCTGGCGTTATTAGTCTCAAAATAGGATCGGTAAATCTCTCGGCCTCCCAGAGGAATTCTAGACTGAATGAGATCCGACTCGCTACTTATCTGTCTCTCGAACCGCGGGTGCATGAGGAAAATCCGCAGAAATGACTCGTAGGAGATGCTTATGTTAATGCTGAAACAGAGCCACGTGAATATAAGAATACGAAATGTCGACGATTTTGGTGTAAAAAGAGCACCCCAGCCGAGCAGCATACTGAGCGTCATTAGTATTGAATTAGTCGGCCACTTAGTTACTCCCCTGTTCTCTCTGTAATACAAGTAGTGAAAGACGAGACCCATCACTATTAAACTTCCGAAGGTAGCTAGCCAGGTGGTCCACTGAAATATTATAATCAAATTATTCCACGTCGAGGCTTTACCCGCTTTCGGCACACACCACGTCATTTCATCTTGAGTATAACTTATCGTGGGGTGAAACCATTTTCTAATCGTTTTCGTAACCTCGATGTTGCCTATAACGAGGTCGACGGAATCATTTTTCAAAACTCCGTACGCGCCCGTCGCGGTGCCGTTGGAGTATATCTTTCCCCAATTTTCCTCCTCCTCCGACATCCGCATTATGAGGCTCGTGTTTGTAAACTGACTTATGATTTTCACGAGATTTATTTCGCTACCCGTTTCGAACTCGTACGAATCATTAAACATTTTGTTGCCCGCTTTTCTCGTCGGAGGCATGACGTAGGGCTCCGATACTACGGCGTATGTCGTTAGGGGACAGCCCTTTAGATCGGCCGGAAGGATTTCTCTCTGCGGCTCTACTTCGTATATGACGTCATCTTTACACTTGTCTAAAACGTAGACGGAGTCGCACTCGCCCGCACAGTTCGTGTCGCTGTACGGCGTCCAAGAGAATGTCACGATTTCGTCGTCCCTAGGGGAGTATATAAATATGATACTTTTAAATAGCTTGTGTTTACGGAGCTCGTTTATGAAAAGAATGGCCGTCTCCTCGGCATCACCTTCCGGGGTTATTTCGTAATAAACTATCGCCTTGGCTAGGGGATTCCAAGTAGGCAATTTATTCAGTTGCAATATATTCCTCGGGAGTTCAGATTTATCTTCTAATATGAGCATATAATTCTTAGCCTTTTCGGGGAAATGCGATGCATTGGCGTGCGGGTAGCGTGAATCTTTAACCATTATGGAATATTTTATACCACTGTGTATTGTTCTCAGGAGGAGGCCTTCCGTAGTCGACTCGTAAGAATTTATGTTGATGATTACGATGCTGCCTTTTAGCGCTTTTTTATCGACGAAATATTTAGCGGATAATTTCAGTACACATTTTGCAGTTTTTTCGATTTGAAGGGAATTTTGCGTGGTCAGCAACTTTTCATTGAAGCAGGATCCAAAGCACACGTAACTTAAAAGTATAAAATAAAACGGTATGTATTCAGCCATGTTTACTTTCTCGTCATTAGTCACAGTAATCGTCCTACTCAGGGGCTATTTAGTTTGATAATAAAGTCGAATATTACCAGAAAGTTTAATATACCCACTTCTGTGCCAGGGATATAGTACCATTGGTGCCTACTTATAAAATATATTCAGAAATAATGCGCCACTTGTTTCGACAGCCTCTCAAGTATTAGTCTACGACGCTTATGGATAATACGCTAAAAGCCTGTTGACGTCAATTTTCTAGACATTGATTAAACTTCAACTCGTATTAGAGCCCAAAAAAAAATGAAATAATATTGGAACTTTCTTTTTAGATGAGTGGTATTACGGTTATAAGATTTGTTTTTTTTTTTAAATGTTTACAATATCTGTCTGTAAAAAAAAATTCATATACATAATATACATTGGCTTTGACATTTGAAAAATAAGGCTTTCATGTTCTATCCTAATTTAATAGTCATAATAGTTTCCCTGAACTTCAACTAGTGCACTTCGTATAAACGCCTCCATTTTCAAAATTGTGCCTCACAAGGTTGTAACAAATTGCAACAATTTTAAAATTATATTTTCTTACTCTTTCATGCGGTTGAATCTTTAGGGTGGGTTGCACCAACTTACTTTAACTATTATTAAATCTTTGGTTAAGGCCATATTTAACGATACGCCATATTTAACGATAACCATAACCGTTCATAATTATATCGTATTTTTTTCGTGAAAATTTACAATGGTTCAAAATGTTGTTATAACGCTTTATCCAACTGCCCCAACATTTGTATATTTTCCGACAAACTAAGTGCATTCAAATGTAAATTAAAACAACATTTTAGTGATAACAGTAATACAGTAAATGCGATTAATTAATTCCGCAATATTGTTTCCCCGATCATAATAATATTATTAACGTTATGTATTGTAAAATTTTTCAATAAGCGTTAAAACTATGTTTTTATTTAGTTTATAAGAAGTTATTGTTTCTTTTTTCAATTTTATTTCCTATTATATATTTTAAACATAATATTGTTAGTTAATAATACTCATTTCATCCCATTGTTGCAAAGCATGTTGTACCTATTTCACCTTTCATTGGAACACATTTCATCCATAAAAAACTGTGCTGTATTATTTTGTAATTTGTAATTGTGTAAATGTTAAATGTGATTCTGTTGGTGAATCAATAAATAAATAAATAACAAATATTTTTTCCTGACGACTTTTACGGATAATTCAATTTTTTATTTATACTCTAAATCCCATTAGCTTTAATAAAAAAAAAATGCAACAGACATCTGTCAAAATCTGTGGTCAAAGGTAAGTTAACCTTAACTATAACCATAACTTTGACCATAACTGTAACTATAACCATGCCTCTGGTGCAACCCACTCTTAGTATAATAGTAATCTTGGTAGTTTTAAAGAGCCCAGACGATAGCTATCTGCTATAGTATCCTAATCTAAGTTATATTATTATGATAAAGGTATTTGAAGAATTATGTACAGTAATACTTTACAGAAATAGAATTCGACGACCTCTGTGGCTCAATTGGTTGAGTGTGTGGCAGCTCAAGCCGGGGGTCGCGGGTTCGAATCCTGCCGACGGAACAAAAAGTTTTCAATGTTCCCGGGTCTGGATGTGTATTAAATATGTGTATGAAATAATAAAAATATTAAATATATTATGTATTATGTATAGTATAAAAGTATTAAATATATTTCCGTTGTCTGGTACCTGTAACACAAGTCCTTCTGGTACTTACCACGGGGACAGACTGACGTGGTGTTAAGCGTCCATAGATATTTATTTATTTTATTATGTACGTTTGTGGTAATTATAATTTTTTATCAGTTAGCCAAGTTTTAACCTTAGGGCTCCATTCCACCGCGGCGCATGGAGAGGCTACGCACGTGCGTCAAGCTAAACAAGCAAGCAAGCAAGCAATGGAAACAGTCACATATATTTTCTTACAAAGCGAGTAAGAAAATATATGTGACTGTTTCCATTGCAATCCACGGACACGCTACGCACGAATTGACTCACGTAGCTTGGTCGAATATTGTGCACACGTAGCTCAACGCTGGCCACGCTACGCATGCTATAGATCAGTTAACTAAAGCTGGCTCGTTCACAGTGCTCACACTTATGCAATTTCACTATACAGTTTGCATCATGATAATTGTCGTATAATCTGCGTACGATATTAATATACTATCGTACATAGTACGTACGCACAAAATTATCGTATGTGTACGATAACTATCCTACGGTTCCGAACCCTGGCCGCGCGCCGATCACACGTTACCGACTTGTAACATCACGCTGTATTTATAAACAGTAGTATAAGAAAAACAATAACTGTCCCCTTCACGCTCATAAGATAGACCGCGCGCGAGAGAGACGGACAGATCTTTTATGATGCGTATATAGTACGACGTCACGCCACGCGCTTATTCACAGACACTACACAAGCGCAATGTTTAAATGTGTAGATTGTGCCAGCTCTTGTTAACTGACCTGTATGCACATTGCACGGGATACACGGAAGCGTGTACATAGGCAGTGGAAACGTTGAGTCCCACGTAGTCAAAGAAATAAATCCGTGCACGTCCACGCGTGCGCCGCGGTGGGTTGGCGCTTTAAGTGTTATCATCCTATATCGAATGACAACACTAACGAAGTGTGAAAGTGTGCCTTAATTTACTGGATAGGTAAAAGGTAGACTACTATGTCTCTACAGACAGGTCATCGTGATCGAATTTTATAATTACCCAACATGCTGAGTTACTGGATTAATTACTCCTGAGTGTATTTAGTTTTGTTCCTAGCTTATAGAGAAGTCTCAATCCAGTAGTGACCACGAAATATGATCCTACTATACCGTTAAAAGCTCAAATTACAGGATTAAACGTACTGAAGTAAAAAAATCAGCTAAGTGCGAGTTGGACTCGCGCACGAAGGCTTCCGTACCATTTTAGAGCAAAAATAGGCCAAAAATTGTGTTTTTTTTATTTAATTTTAATGTTACTATTAATGATTATTAAAGTACATGTTATAACCTGTTGCCATTATTGATATAGAGCAAAAAAGCCAAAAAAAACACGTTTGTTGTATTGGAGCCCCCCTTAAATATTAATTTTATTTTGTTTTTTGTATTTGTTGTTATAGCGGCAACAGATATACATAAACTGTGAAAATTTCAAATCTCTAACTATTACCGTTCTTGAGTTACAGCCTGGAGACAGACAGACAGACAGACAACGAAGTCCTAAGACTTCGTTGACCGTCGACCCTATTACTAATAACTAATAGGGTCCCGTTTTGACCCTTTGGGTACGGAACCCTAAAAACGGCATTCATTTATGCCGATAAAAGCGCAGTAGCAAATACCAAACCATCATCGAAGCTATATTAGTCCAAATAGCATTATAAAATCGCACTCCAGGCTTTGCTGGTTGGGAGGGCTTTGTCAAATAAAACAATTAACCTTAATTACATAATTTATTGTTATTTCAAATCTGATTTCGATTTACACAAACAAAATCCATCGCGCGACGGCCGCGCGACAACTGTAACAGTTTCGAATGAAAGTAATCGTGAACAACTCTCCAACAACGCTCGATTCTCTCGGATTGCTCCCCGATATTTTGACTACGAGCGCTGTTGGATATAACATTTCGGCTTAAAACTCGATACAAATAATTCTCCGGTATAAATAATTTAATACGTTACATGTACAACCATTACTACTAAAATTGACAGACAAACAAATCGTTCTAACATTTTGTGCCGTAAAACGAGTGTGATGTACACCGTACAGTACCGCTTATCGTATAAATTATTTTACTATATACAATAAATGCAACTCCGAGTACCTAAAACCTGTGCTTCGTAACAATCTAATAGTGCTGTGCCGGTTTCGCCCCCAGTCGATATCGATAACTGGTTCCTCGCGAATGTCAAACCGACACACCACTACAATCTATATAAATATGACTTTATCCGTTTAAGATTAAAGCTAATCGAAGATTTAATTAGGAAAGAGGAAAACGGGACGGTGGGTGAAATTTATCGTAAAAAAGCAGGAGATTATATGAAGTACATTCGAAGAGGGAATCGCTTGGGTAAGCTTTAGAAAGGTCAGTAACAACTTATGTAGGAAAAGTTACAAACTATAACTCGCCATTGAATGAATTAATGTAACATAAAAAAATATGTATGGATCTAATGTCAATCGAATGTGATCGTGAATTTACTAAGTAGGTATATAAAATATCATATTTCTTGGACAATATTTACATCAAATCCGATTACTTGTGAATTTGTTACATTATATTTGTTTTCAGTTAGGCCTCTACATATTTGGAAATTTATAACAAGCGAACTTCAGGAGATGCATTTTTAATTAATTCATAGGGATGTTACACACTCTAAATCTTCCTCTACAAGCTCATCATTTCGCGTTATTTAGATACAGTTTTCAACCCTAAGCATTTCTATGTTGACAGCTTTCCGTACGTTCTAAATATTGTAAAGATCTAATATATATAGGAAAGAGAAAATGGTAATTAAAATACCGTAGTCTTCAATTGAACGATATGCTTCATTTTACAACGGCAGCTCGAACGTTCGCCATGTTTCTCTATAAGCTATGATCTGCTGGAGAATATATCCAAAACTTTTGATATCAAATATAATCTAACAAAATTATGGTAAGGGCTTAGAAAATTAAGTAAATTTAAAACGACAGCAGTCTAGACTTATAAAAATCCTTATCGATTCGAACTTAATTATTCTGCTTGGTGAATAAAAAGTTCGAGAAAATATTGCTAATAGAAAATATATCTGTAAGAAAACGGAGACCTTTCATTAGATAAAAATTATTGAGTACGATAAATATTTAAAGCTTAAACATTTATGAGATCATTTTATTGAATCGTAGGCTGATAGCGTGATTCTGAGATCAATCAAGAGGGGCACGGTGGGGCTATAGCTAAGGTTTGATCTACGTTCCTCACCAACCGTTCAGCGTCAGCAATTCCACACGATATAGACACAAAGTAGCGCACCCGACGTTGCCGTAACACTAATGAGTATGTACAGTGTGTATCAGTCGGCACTTATACATACGCCCTACGCAACTCAACATTCTTCCCGCTAATGAACGAAGCGACTACAGGTCGATATATTTGACACCATGTACTCTAAAACCTAGATCTTCTCCAGCTCATGGGCGTATTTTAACGGAAAGGAGATTCATGTTTGACTCTATCGAATTTCGAATCTAGTTTTTAAAGTACATTAACAAACGTGAATATCTAAGTCTCGTATATATTTTGATCTAAATCTGATATGTCCTCATTAACGATAATTTTATAGATGAATGGACATAGTTGATGAATGGTTTACAAATGAGCGTTCTTAATTTGAGAGAGTCAAGAAGCGATGTCATAGAAAATTATAATTAGTATCTAGAACTAATAAAATAACTTGTTAAATTATATTATAGGAATCAGAATATAATTTTTTAATGTATATAAATAAAGTTAGAAAAACATAAAATCAAGCTTTTAAAAGAAATTTAAAATTATCAACATCGATAGCTATACTCCCTCATCTCTAAAAACAATCTGTCATTATTCAGTGTTTTCAGCATCACAACAGGAAGAAATGTAAAAATGTACAAAATTTAGACAGACTCAGATATATTTTTTATAATCATGAGAAACATGGTTAAAACTTAAAACTATATTTTTTTTATTTTGCAAATAATTTATAAATGATTTTTACATAGAGTACGCAAACGTTTATCGAAAATAAACAAAAACAGAATTACCAATTCACTTAGGTTAAATAGTTAAGTAGTTAGTTTTTTGACAGGAATCTGTTCACTTACGCTTTTGATTGGCTAACATACATACATACAACAACCAATAAAAAACCCTGTTTAATTGATAAACTACTGTTTAAGTGCCTTAGAAACCCGACAGTAGTGATAGTGAAATATATTTTGATAAATTGAGTCATATGAAGAATAAAATCCTATCTGCAGGATTTTCATTAGAGGGTTTTAAAATTGTTGATTTGTATAACTTAGAAACGGTGGCACTTTAAATTTATATTTATATGTGTGTCTCTGTGTGTGCTGTATTGTAACAACATTATAAAAAATCTCACCGCTTCAGCTTCGCAACAACTTCAAAATCCAACAAAAAGGACTTTCTTCTACGGAAATACAGAATAGAAAATTACAAACGTCTCTAGCGAAATAAACAATAAAAAATTAAGTATAACATTACAAACGCAGTAGTGATGCTGAAATATTTAACGATTTCCGTACAATAATTGTCCGTTGTTTAGACGTACCACTCCTTGATGCCGTCCCGTTTGACGGGCTGGGCCGGCGCGGTGCGGCCGAGCGGTAACGGCTGCAGCCCGCGGACGGCACCGCCGTTGCCGTTGCTGGGACCGCTCGATGCGCCCGTTTGGTAGCTCGAGTGGGCCTGGACAGTCGGTTAAATGTATTGTTTAAAATAATGGTTATAAAGTAAAAAAGTATAACTTGACTACCCAAATTAAACCCTTTATAATTTTAATTGGATCAGTAAAATTACTGATCCAATCGCACAAATGTGCGATAAGAAAGAACATTCATGTGAAGTTGATAAACAGCCGAAGAGTAATTGGTCTGCCATTTAATTTGGTTCCGCTGTAGTCGGATAAAAAGAAGTTATAAGTGGTCAGAAGCAGACAAAGAGACTAGATTGGAACGTTTTCAGATATTAGAAAAAAAAAATTAAAGTAAACAATAACTAACCAGCTTTTTACTAACGATTATCAAAAATAATCCTAGGTTACCTGGTTGCCCAAAAGTGCAGCACTAGCGCTTTGCTGGTAGTTCTTGTCTTCCGTCACTTTGTATGAGGTGTCTAATTTGAACACCAGTTTTAAGACGATGATCACTATTAATATTATTGCTATTAGTACTGATGCAACAATACCTAAAAAGAAAATAAAGATTAGAAAAACATAAACGAGTGGGAGATAAGAAAATATTGCGGCCTCTAAACAGCAATCACAGAATGTGGCAAGGGCCCGATCTAAGGGGGGGCGAGCCGGGCATTTGCCCAGAGCGGCAAAAATGAGGGGCGGCGAAATTGACTTATTCCTATCTTCCAACCTAGCCATCCACCACTTAAGTTTGAGAATTTTACCAGCTAACCTACCTTAAGTTTGCTAGTGGAAATATTTGAGTATTTTACTTAAATGTTCCTCCCATTTTCCCCCAACAAATATGTTTCCTGTAGGTATAATATGTAAAGGGCGGCGAAAATGGTATTTGCCTGGAGCCGCTAAATCGCTAGATCGGGTCCTGGTTGCTACCAACTAAATCATTATCAATATCATCAGAATCTCACAAGACGATGGCAATCAACGCCAATCATGAGAGAAATCGTGAAGTTAATGCATTCTATAACGTTCATAATCACCTGAAACATGATATAGTTTTCGCATAACCAATATCAATAAACAAGTCCCGGTACTCACCAACAATAGTAGCGAAGAACTCCGACTCGGGTGGCACAACCCTATTATCAGTGGTCTTCGGATGGTACCATTTAGTGGTTATTTCATGTTCATAGCCATTATAATCGGCATGACCTCTGCTTGGTATCCTCTCCTCTTCCATCTCAAACGTCGGTGTTCTTGTCTCTTTCTCCGGATGATGGTCCTCGTAGTCCGGTATGTTGTTCTCTGTGTAGTGTGTGGAGTCCGTGTGTTTGGGTATGCTCGGCGTGAATTGTGGACTCGTGTGCGTTCGGTCTGTAAACACTAAAATTATTAAGAAAATGATAGGTTCATCAGCATTTTTTTCAGTTACTAAATGAAAATGAATTGTAAACTTAAATTCATTGTTATTAGCTTAACAGGTTAAAATATATTCTAAGAAAAGACTTTCATGCCCAAATATTACAAAGAGTCATAGACTAGCTTCGCTTGTGACGCGTTGGGCGTTACATTTTAGTAATTAATGAACCCATAAACTAAAAATATGAGGGACTACAAATAAAATTATTATTCATCTATCATCTAGCAATAAATAATAAATCATATTACCCTCAGTAGGCGTGGTCCGGTCGGGCGTGGTGGCAGTGTCGCGGGTAGCGGCGTGTATGTTGTCGTGGTCGAGGGGCGTGGTGCGAGTGTCGGCGGTGGCGCGCGCCTCCGTTGGGCTCGTCCGCTCACGCTCGTGCTCGGTCGATATGGCTGCGGTTGGTGACGTCATACTGTGCGTGCTGCTTACGCCGGAACTGCGGGTATAAGAAAGTTAGTATAAAGTAAGTATATGAGGTTAAGGTAAAACTA
The DNA here is from genome assembly GCF_905147365.1 of Aricia agestis. Classification (NCBI taxonomy): domain Eukaryota; kingdom Metazoa; phylum Arthropoda; class Insecta; order Lepidoptera; family Lycaenidae; genus Aricia; species Aricia agestis. The sequence goes on from NC_056409.1 coordinate 11,499,733, forward strand.
GTCTTAAATCATATAGATATGATTTAAGATAATGAAAAACAGAAAACGACTAAACCGATTTGGCTAATTTTAGTCTTGAAATATTCGTGGAAGTGCATGAAATATTCATATTAAGCTTCAGTCTCGAAATCAGCGAGGTGGGAGCGGCGGCGGCGAGTTCCAACATAATATTATAGATTTATATGGATAAGCGACTGCTTATCCATATAAATCTATAATATTAGACAGGCCTCGAAAACTGAGCGGCGCGTGGCGTACTAGACTTAGTACGCCACGCGCCGCTCAGTTTTCGAGAGTCCATATAAAATGCGCCCCGGCGCTCCCGCCTGATTTGGAGACTAAAGTCTTAGGAGGGAAGTCATACAAAATTAAATAAAAATCTTATCTATCTTAAATAATATTATAATCAAGCTATCATTGATTGAAAAACTTGTCTTTTCTTAATATATGGCACTTATTTCGTACAGCATACCTTGTCATGGGGTGTTCAGGCTCTGTGATAATATCTTCACCGCCAGCCCCTGAACCTTCTATGCAGTCTTCATCATCGCAGGGTTTCATCAGCTTGCCGCTTGTGTCACCCTGTATAGAAAAACGATACCACAAAAGTAATAACATGATCTTAGAAACGGCATCACATTAATATTATTATTAGTAGTTATATGAATTGGGAGTTTTTAGACATTTTCTTTAGGATAACGTAAAATTTTAGACGAGTAGTAAATCATTCGCCACTAGAGGCTACTTAGCAGCTTTTCTTGGTTTACGAACGTCTACAAAGACCAAGTCTTGGCCTTTGTTGAGTTGTTTTGACGCTATCTCACTGTATTTGGACGTGCCATTTAAAGAGTACGCAGATTTGATACCTTATGCATCTTAGGCGGTCGTCGTGTGGACGGTACATAAACAGGTGTGATAAGGTCATCCCCGGATCCGGCGTCCGGCAACACGCACGCGTCCTCGTCGTCGTCGCGACAGCCGGAGCCCGCGCCAGAGTACACTAGCTCGTCTAGTACACCCGGCCCGCCGTATCCAGATGGAGGAGTCTAGAAGAAAATCACAACTATTTAATGTCAAGGTCTTATAATAGTGATATTTCTTATAGTAACATGAGGTTACGTATACTTAATTATAGTAATAGGTATGCAAATAGCGTACAAAATGTTAAATTACCAAGCGCACAGTGGAAAAGACTGCTGATACCAAACCTTTCTTCTAGTTTTGCCTACATATATTTATTATTAGCATACAATTTTTTAATCAGACTTTGGCTATCACACATTTCCACCACTGTATCTCCTGTATCGCCAGGATCGACAGCGGTATCCAACCACGAAAACCCTTTAATATGATCTCAGGAAGTATACAACTTGCTACAGCCCGTAATGATTATTTAATTACACAATAATTATTCGTAGTACACACAACGCATACAGACTACATAATATTTTTTATTCTCCACACGTTTAGGCTGCGTTTCCACTGAAGCGGAGCGGAGCTTAGCGGTGCCCGAATTGACCAATCGTGCTATTCCAGCGGAATGACAGCGAAGATTTCGAGCATGGTGATTGGTCAATTCGGCACCGCTAAGCTCCGCTCCGCTTCAGTGGAAACGCAGCCTTAGGGCCTGGCCAGAACCTAGTATTACCTGTTGCATCCTATTTAGATCAGGATCTAGGGCATGCGCGCGTCGCACGTCGCCGCGTAGCGCGAGGGCGGGGTCGGCGGCGGCGGCGCGGTCGAGCGGGCGCGCGCCGTTCACCGCGAGCCCGGCGAGCACGCCGCTGAAGGAGCGCGCGCCGCCCGCGCCCCCGCCGATAGTGATGCGAGCCATGCTGTTGAATACTGTTGATTGTTGCCCGCCTGAGGAGAAAAATGATTTGCAGCAGTTGTGTATTAGACTTGTGTAATAGTACAGCTTGGATGCAGTGATGACTAGCAAGAAAAAACCAGCTTAAGAAAAGAGCTGGCGGAGCTGCATCACATTGTTTAGAGGCAGAAGCCGCGGGAAATTAAGAACAGCGAAAATATAAACCTGGGCAGTACAAGACTTAGGGCCTGTTTCACCACTTTCTGATAAAGTGCCTAATAAGCTATTCACAACTTTTTTGACAGATTCTCCATACTTGATCTGTCAAGTTAATTGGTGGATAGCCTTATCAGGAAGTGGTGAAACAGGCCCCTAGAATTCAAAATCTAGATGTGGAGTTACTGGAGTCAGCTAATGTAAAATGACGATTCTACACTCGAGTGTATTTTCATTCAAGCAATCAATTAATATTTTGTTCATGTTACAATAGCTTAACTAAGGGTCAATTCAGACCGCAACGTGACGCGTAGATGCATTTCTAAATTTGTATGGATTTGACAGATTTGCAAGACGTCTCTCGCAAATTCTGAAATGCATCTACGCGTTGCGGTCTGAATGACCCTAATAATATTAATTTGAAAACTAATTTTCTCTTCTACAGACCTTGTGGATGTCGTATGATGACGGCGTAGCTGTCAATCTGGAGCGCGGCGCGGCTGCCGTTGCGCGTGAACCGTGCGACGTGGTAGGCGCCGTCGTCGACGCGCGCCGTCTCGTCGCCGAGCGGGTGGTCGCCGTCGCCCACATTGTACACCATGAATAAGTTGCCGCGAATCTGAAGATATTATTGAAATGTGTGTGAATATGAAATACCGACCCCCTATTAACATCGCTGACAAGCAAGAACCAAAGATAACATTATACAAATATAACATTTAAAAACAAGGAATAGATTTTTGATTTGCGGATGAAAATTTTAAAAGTAAAATCAGTGCGATTTTTATTGGCGGATTCAATTCAAATGTTTTATTTCAGACATAGTATAGTCCACCTTTTAAATTAAAAGTTACATTATATTACTAGCTGTCCCGGCAAATGTTGTTTTGCTATATAAAGTACGAGCTTTTGCCCGCGGCTTGGCTCGCGTTAAGAAGTATTATTATATATAAACTTTCATCCTCTATTTGAACCCCTTGGTGTTGGAATTTATCAAAATCCTTTCTTAGCGGATGCCTACGTCATAACATCTACCTGCATGCCAAATTTCAGCCTGATCCGTCCAGTAGTTTGGGCTGTGCGTTGATAGATCACTATGTCAATCAGTCAGTCACCTTTGAGTTTTATATATATAGATTTTGCCCATAATATTATTTTATTGAAGTGACTAAATAAGTATGGCAACGACCATCGCGGCTATCCCGTCGCACAAACAATGGTCGCCGTCAGTCTTGAGTTGTAATAATTTGCTATTATTTATTGAACAAATTATGCACTTATCAATATAAAAAGTACTCAGACCTACTGAATATGCATATAAAATTTGGTAAAAATCAGTAAAGCCGTTTCGGAGGAGTACGGTGACTAACATTGTGACACGAGAATTTTATATACCTATAAGATATTAAGTACAATAAATGCACAACAAAAAATAATTACAAAGATTAGATTCGTAAAGCTCGTAGAAATTGATGCATTGTATGTTATCTCTTTATAGCATTCTTTGTAAAACGAGAAAGCATGCTCAATAGGCTACTAGCTCATGAAGTATGCTTTCTTGCTTTTTGCAAATAAATTAGTAGCGACAGGTCTGAGGTCATAGAAAATATTAGCGTATGTTGAACGTATGAATTTCATTGTACTTCGCACACAGTACTTTAGATGTACTCACAATCTCCATCTGCATATAATCCTGTGTATTCGAGGACTCGATCCTCAGTATGACGGCGTCAGACTTGGTGGTGACGAAGCCGACAGCGACGCGGTCCGTCTCCGTGTCGGCGACGGCGCTCGGCGCGAACGTGAACGTCATTATGCCGCGGCCGGGACCGAACTCGTACGCTATTGATTCTAGAATTTGAAATGAATAAGGTATAATTATTAGATATACTAGAAGCACCTATACAAGAGGCAAGAGCTCATAAATAAGAGACGTTCCTTATTCAAACATACGGAGTATACAGTGTGTTAGTGTAAACAACGTTATCCTTGAAACCATCAAATGAGCCCATCAAAATAAACAGCTTTTTCTATGAGAACAATGCTGGGAACTCAAAAAAAATGCCGTCTTCATATACATACGGATGCCCACTTTAAGTAAGCAACAAAAAAGCCATCCGTTAACATACCATCATAGCATGTAGGTCCGGTGAAGGAGGTGAGCTCGCAGTCGCACACGTACGTGTTCCACTGCTGCACGCACACGCCCTTGTTGGCGCACGTGTTGTGCGTGCATTTTGTTGGACCTGAAAAAATATATCACATTTCTACGAATATTTTCAAAAACAATTCCTAACTTGTCACAGAAAATTAAATTGAACTCTGCATGTAAATAACAGTACAGTAGAAAATATAAACATTTTTGTGTTTTGACTCCACTGATATGTTTTCTATTGAACTAAGAGCCAGTCCACACGTTGCGTTGCGTCAGCGTTGCATCGACGCTACGCTGTCGTTGCGTTGTTTTACATACAAATAACCAAGGTGTTCACACGGCGCGCTGCGTCGTCGCAACGCACACATAACGGACAGCAGCCCCCGAGAAGAAGCAGGAGGGGACGTTAAGACTGCTACGTAAGAATGGTGCGATGACTGCGTCGACGCAACGCTGACGCAACGCGCCGTGTGGACTGGTTCTAACGCGGAATTCTATTTTCAGCACTAAAGTAAGAGACATCCAGATTGCGAAATACTTATCTTGTTCAAGTACAACAATATGACAACAACAAGAATATTTAAAATGTTACTTCAAATTATTGTTATTGAATATAATATTTCAATAACTAACCTTCACAACCAGACACCAACGACGAGCTCGGTACAACAGCGTCTTCTATGAGCGAGGAGGACTCGCCGGGCAAGTCGAGACTCGACATGCAGCCCTCGAAGCCCTGCCGCGATATCACGCCGACCGGCAACGACGTGTACATGTCCTTGGGCACACCACCCACGTACAGCACGCTGTCGAGTTCTAGCATGAGGTTGGAACCTGGAAATATGGAGATGTTAAAAATAATTTTAAAAGTCGTTTAAGAAACGATTTTCTTGTATTCTAGACTCTGGTTTGTTGACTAAAATATTACAAATAGTATGTAAGTAGATAGAACTGAGCTAAAAAATCTAAATGGCAAAAGGGTTTGAATTATTTGTTGCTTCTTCACACACTACTAAACGGATTTTGATTAAATTAGGCAGGTTACTTAGGCTACCTTTATCCCAAAAATTGCAATGGTTCCATGAAATACCGTATATTTACTATATGAATTAACTATATCACAATTCACGTAACATCTCAAGAAGTTTATCATAATCAACTAAAACTGTGTAACTTACTTGTAGTATGCATTTCTAGATCATCATCAACTTGCATCGTATGAATCTTCGGCGTCGGTCGTCGTATAGACACCGTATGCCATCGGTTATCGTTCAGAAAATTCTTCAGCTTATCCTTCATTGTAACGACTCCATCGCCGAGATTGAACACGCAATGTATATGCCCATTTACTAGTTCCACAGCAATAAAATCCTGCTTCTTCCCTCCGTTGTAGAACAATAAGCCGTCCATTTCCGTAGTTCGGAAGTAGAAATCTAAGTATGTATTAGCATAAGCCTTCAGTAACGGCAAGCCAACATACGTATGCTTGGACTTAAATGTTACGGACTTGTAGACATTCAAGGAATCTGGCTTCACGAATTTCCCGTTGAATATAATGTTGGAGGTATCATAGATATGATTGTTCTCATTGCTGCTCCCCACACCGAGGGTCCGAGCTAGATCGATATACTTCACGCCGTTGAAAACAAACTTTTGGAGGTACCCCACGAAATTCGGTAGAGTCGAAGTGATCTGAATTTCCTCTTCCGGATGATATAAGCCTCCTAAATGTATCGTCGTTATTTCCAAAGTAGACGCTTTCCCTAAAATTGTTTCAGCTGGAAAATAAGGAATTTATGATGTAGGATTATGCCATTATAGTGTGATCCATTTAAACAACATCGACCTAAATAAATAGAAATCAGCAAAGAAACGTCCCATAGATATCATAGAGTAGCGATTTACTTTTATTTATTTACATCGGTAACATTAGCACATTGAACAATCTTGCCAAGCTCCAACAGTTACAACTAATTACAAGAAGTTCAGTTCCTTACTCCATAGCGAGTGACTTTTTCTAGCATAATAGAATTATAAGCATCCCCATGGCCTCTATAGAAGATCAATACTATCGTTAGAAAATGCGCTACCACACAGTTAAAACCTCAAACATCCGTCGTAATTTTTGTTTGAGAATTATCAAAGTATTTTGCATACTTACAATAAAATATACATGTTATGTTTGAATTTCAAAGAGCTCTATCGGTGATTAGCTGAATGCTGATGTGATCTAATAATGAAATTCAATCAAAGAAATAAACTGTTTGTCTATTCCAGTTCATCATTTTGGTAGGTTTTTTTACCTTTTATCCTTTTGTAAATTTTGATTTCCCAAATTTGATCCTAGTTTTAAATCTTCTATAGCCAATTCCCCCAAAGTTGCAGTCATACACAGAGATAAACAGACAGTTGTAGATAGAAGATAAATAAATACTATATTACTCTTAGAGCTAAGGACACTACAGGAAAAAGAAAATGAAATCAAGAAAGAAAGTAGAAAATAAAAGAATCAGAAAAAAAAGGTGATGTACTAAGTGCCAGCTAGAACCAACTGAAAAATAAGCTGCTACACTACACTAATAGGACATCTAACATCGAATTACGTCTCTTACTAGCTAACATCTAAGAATTCAAACTATGTTTTGAAAATTAACTTGGAATTGTTTTCCAATGATGAAATGATTTAATGTTCATTTTAAATGTTGATTTTTTTAGCATTTACTTGATCTTCATAAGAATTTTATATGCCGATTTATTTCATTTAAGTACTTTAGGAGAATGAAAATTTGAATTACATACGTAAATTACAATGCATTTAAGCAATGTATAAATCATCATCAAAAGGATGATTTTAATTTTCTCCATACGGTTTCATCGTAAAACTAACCTTAAGTCCACTAAATAAGGGTGAAAATAAAACGGTGCGGGTGGTGTCCCGTGCATACGTACATAACGTACCGCGGACGGGCTGCGCGCCGTCTACCTGCAGCTTCAAGTTGGACGCGCGGCGAGAGAACCGTACGGTGTGCCACTTGTCGTCCGCCACGTTCGTGCCGGCTAGAAGGTTCTGGAATATTTTAAACTTCAAGTACCATCCAAGTAATTGATTCATAGGCAGTTGACGGACCTACAGCATTTGGTCGGGTTAAGGGCCTTTCCACACGACGTATTTCTTGCGCACTAACGACGCGCGTTTCTGATACGCTTGTGTTCTGCACGTTATCATCGCGATTTGGTAAATATAAAGTTTAAAACATGTCGGCTTCCCTGCGTTTTCTGAACGTTCAACCTGCGTTTGTATCGATGCGATATTATATATGCAAACGAGCGTAAAAAAGCGTCGTGTGGAAGGCCCCTTAGTCAATTCAGTGTTAGCTGTGATTGGTCGGATGGGTTTGACGTAACACGACCTTACTCAGGTCCTCCATCTGCCAATCAATTTCTCTGATAATACATTCTAATAAAAGGTGTTACAAAACTAAGTTAGGTACTCTTTCAGAGTGCTATTTTTACAGTGAAATTAATATTAGGGACGCATACACACCAAGTATTATCATTTTGTTTTGTTACATCCTGTATAACTCACTTGCACCAGTCTAGTTTTAAAGTTGTATGTAGGTTTTAAGAGATGGCACGATTGACAAGTGAAACCAGACTGGGGTAAGTAAGCTTTATAAAGGTTATTATTTTGTAGCAGTTCGTAGCGATGTCGTAGCAGTTTCGTAGCAGCTTACTCAGTACTAGCAGCTACCCTATATAATTTTCTCTCTCTCTCTTTCGGACTCGTTGGATTACAACCCCATACTTTAACCACTCATAGCTATTATATTTTTGTTAGGTTAATGGTACTCAATATGGTAATAATAATATTATAATGGAATCATTAGGATTGTGAATATGTTCAAATTTCACACATTAGCCTTAATTATAATAATTGTATGCATCAAAAAATAACAGTACTCAAACCCAACATTACATCTCTAGCCTAAAAACAATATTTCAACTTACACAATCATCGTTCAGCGTTGGCAGGCGCTGCAAATAGTTTTGCTGTTCAACTACTTGGTAACTTCTACTAAAGAAACTTAAAGTTATCCTACTAACCTTCTCCCTATCACCCAGTCTGACACTCGCCCTAACCCTTCCAGCGGCTACAGCCAACTCTATTCTATCTGCGGAACCCTCGGTCGCCGTTCTCACTAGCAACCCCGCTTTGGTTGTACGGAACCGTAGTAACAGCTCCTCCGTCTGAGTCACGTGTTCCGGCCCAAGTGCCGCTGTAAGATGCTGACTGCCGTTTAAGTATATTGTTGGAGATTCTGAAATGTGAAACGTATGTTTAATATTACATAACACGGTATAAGGGACAGTAGGTATATTATGAACAATTTAATAAGTCAACGAGTTATAGCGCAAGCACTGTTGCTTATGTATATTAGAAACCTATATTTTACCAACCAACAACAACTTGCTAAAATTATGCTATATTTTAGCATAATTTTAGCAAGTTGTTGTAGTATTAAGGTATCAAAAGAAGATTCTTTGTACAAACAAGTTGGATTATAGGTAACGCCTTAAAAAATTTTGACGCATTTATACTTAACTGAGCCAAAGCCACGCAATTGTTTCTTTACAATAGCCATTGTTGGGGCTGGTCTCAATGTTGTATAATGTATAAATTAGGTCTTGAATATTGTTACCTCGTCCGCATGTAGGTCCGCCGTAGTTAGTAGTGGAACAGTCGCAGAGCGCCCTGTTCCAGCCCTCCGAGCACCCGGCGCCGTTCTGACACGGCGAGCTCACACACTGCTTCATCAGCACGTGACACGCTGGACGGACTGACGCTGTAAGTAGGGTCAGTGTTGTTAATAATATTATAGTTCTAAGAATACTTTCGATCATGACGTCAGCTTTGAAATAAAAAAAAATAGATCAAATTCGATCCACTCGTTTAAATAATATTATTATACCATGGACAGCCACACATAGAGACAGGCAGGCAGACACGTCAAACATTTTGCAATGTGGTAGCGTTTGTTTTGATTTCAGGCTTGAAAGAGCCTTGTAGAGGTGATCCTAAATCTAGCTGCTGATCATGCGAACAGGGATAAGTGAACAGGTCTGTTACAGCAAATATTATCTATAACATTACATGTAAAGATAGGCGTAATTCACTGTAAGGATAGTAGGTCTAGTTTTAGGACGTATTTGTAGTCTATTATCAACGTAACATAATAATTACCAGAATCTTGCTGCCGTGCGTAAGCCGTCAAGTCCTGCGGTTTTCCGTTCAACACAAGATCTCGTATACAGCCCACAAAGCCCTGCCTGAGAGCCGCCGTCCAGAGAGCTGGCGGAGTACGCGCGGCTGAGTACTCTTGCCCCAACCCGCCGACGTACAGCTGACCGTCTAGCTCCAATTGGTTGGATTCACCTGGAATATTTATAAAATTGTGGTTAGAGATAGACGCTAGAATGAAACGGTCTATATAATTATTTATTTAAATTATTCGCGACAGACGAAAGTGTATTTAAACGATTAAGTAATGAGTAAAATGACCGTGATATTAGAAGAGCAGCAAAATTTAATTTCACAATTTAATAATTTTCATCTTACAACCCTTTCTGCATTGCGTAGATAAATGCTCACTATAGTCTATTTGTATAACAAAATATAAGTAAATTTAACATATTTTTTTATTTTCATAAATGAGTGACTGACGGATAGGTTGTGTATACAATTTTAACCAATTATTACAGTAACCAATAATTTTATAAGACTATAGTGTCGCATTTTACTCTAGTAACAGTAACCTGTATAATTGCTCACCTGGCGTTTTAAACTCCGCATTTGCGCCATCTACAGTAACTCGACCGTCTCTTCCTGTTCGACGCAACAGGAACTCGTGCCAGTGTGAGTCGTCTACTCTTCGCCTAGACGCGCGCACTCTTACCCCACCCGAACCTAAGTCCATATGTACGTAAATGTACCCGTTCAGAATCTCCACCGCGAACAGATCCGCCTACAAAAGTGTATTAGTGTTTAGTGTGTACAAGCCTTTATTATAACTCGAATAATACTAATAAAAGTAATATTATAAAGTTGGAATAGAAAAAATATGGTTTTATAATTATTTTTTTGCTAAAGAAGGTATTTAAATAAGTACGAGCGTGAAAGGAAATCTAAGGATTTTCTATAAGGTTTATCATGCAGTTAACAAACTACATAAGTACAGAGCTAAGCTAAATATATAATTGGATGGGAAGTCTATTATAAACTACTTAAACTAAACTATATTATAATATGATTTTATAGTATCTAGATCTATTTGAAAGATAGTATGAGTGTATTCTAGTGTATGTGACTATAAGCGATGATATGGTGCGAATTTGTGTAGGTATAATAAAGCCTTTCGAAGCTTGGCCTAGACGAGACCTAGGTGCTAGGGTCGTTGTGCTGGGTACTACGTGCACATATTTATATCGGACGAACACAAACATCTCAACATCTTCAGTGGGTGAAACTTTATAAGGTACCATACACAAATTCCCCTACGTCTGTGACCGATTTTCCTTGTTACCTTGGCCTACCATGCAATGTTACAGAGTGGATAAAATCTCTACAAGTACGTTTACGTATTTAGGCACTTTGATATTTAATTTAATTAATGACTTCCCCTCCTTGTACTATTTACATAGTAAAATGAGGGGAAGTAAGTTATCTTACTAACTTCTCTACAAAATCTCGGCCAGTTTTATAAGGCTGGTACCGCCGAGATTTTGTTGTGTGCCGTACGTGGCAATGCATTGATACTATGGTGCACACATACAAGTCGCGCGCGGTGCCTTTGTATGAAGATAACTTACTTCCCCTCCTTTTACTATGCTATTTATTTAAGGTTGAGTTGTAATTGCCAATTAATCGTTATTAGTTTAACCTTTGACAATCATAAGAACCTTTTAATGTTTCAGTCGTTTATCCAATCAAACAATTAGTGAAAGTTAATTAATAAGTTTAATGTATCCACTGGGTGTAACAAGCACGAGATTGCGATTTATACTCAAAGTTGAAAGTCGATATATTTTTTTTTAACTATTATTAAAAGTATGTGGTTAAACAATAATTAAAAGCGTCCCTGGTCACTGATCCATATCTATCTATAATGTAATACCTACACCACTAACTACTATCTAGCAGCCTAAGCTTTCATGTTCGAGTAGCTATTAAAGTATGTATACATAGTTATCTACTTTGCTATGTTTTAACTATGATGTACAATTTTATCAATGAAATTTTGTACAAAAGTGACTATTAAATGATATTTAACTGTAATGATAAATAATATCGAAATCCTATAATAATAAGACTTTTTTTCAAGTTGCAATGATCCTTTATCCACGCTACGCTATTAAAAACAGATATTATATGAAATCTTACACATCGATTCTTTCTATCTACCAAACGCTGAGTCCATAGAAATGGATCAGTGAATAGAATTTAACCGTTAAACTTCTTCTTCGCATACAAATAGCAATCTCCTTATGACATTGAGGTGTGATGGAGGTAGACGTTGCCCTGTGGCAAGAGTGAAAGAGACAGATTGCAGATGAAGATGACAGATATGGCCTCTTTATTTATACCGGTCCAACCCCAAAAGCTTCACCCCTTACCGTGCAACCTACCCTTGGTGGCTTCGCGCCCATATTGAAGAGAATAAGACCGTTCGGTTCGTTCGTTCGGAACTTAAACGATATCGTCCCGGTCTTGACGGCTTCCCATTTCGGCAATATCTGAAACATACAAACGGACCCGTTAATTCGATTAGCCTAAAGTGTTATACATTCATATAAAAATACTTGCTGTCCCGGCAAACGTTGTTTTCTCGTAATTATAAAGTAATTCGCCCACATTATTTTATTGAAGTGACTAAATAAGCAATGTCCATCGCTATCCCGTCGCACAAACAATGGTCGCTGTCAGTCTCGAGTTGTAATAATGTACTATTATTTATTCAACAAATGCACTTCTCAATATAAAAAATAGCCGATTCTCAGACCTACTGAATATGCATATAAAAGGTAAAAATCAATAAAGCCGTTTCGGAGGAGTATGGTAACTGACATTGTGACACGAGAATTTTATATAATAAGAAGATAAACATACCTACTTACGTGATACGAGTGGCTCGAAACTAAAGCAAAGTTTGTTTGTCCATTTATCACGTTGAAACCGCTAAACTGATTTAGATTAAATTTGATATAGAGATACCCTGAGTTGCATAAAAGGACAAAATATAGTTTAAATCTCAGCACAAACAAAGTTACGGGCTAAATCTAGTCTAATATAATAACATAGATAACGTATTCTGTACGTGATATATTCTATGCTGATGAAGTAGAATTACGTAAGTTTGATATATTGTAGAGCTTAGCAGATGTGTCCCAGTTCGTTATATAAAGCATTATGACGTACATTCTAGATGTTTTCATCAAAATTATGTTGACTTAAGTCAACATACTTTTCATGATTTTTTATTTTTTTTAATTCCAAATTTCAAGTAATATAGCATTTGAAAGTGCTATATTACTTTAAATTTCTACCAAGTGCCCATTTTGTCTTTAATATTTTAATGCAAAGCAAAGTTATTCTATGAAATTCCCATTTACAACTTAATATTGCACAGAAGGTTAGAGTACCTATTATGTATTCTAGGAAATGATTTGTTCAATAGCACACGGCCTCAGAAACGACCTCGTTTAACAAATATTTAGTCCTTCAAGTTCCTACAAGCGCTAGCGTTTCTACAAACACTTTCAGCATTTATAGTATTTATTTAGTTTTACGTGAATGATCATGATAAAGATATGTTTGTGTAACATAAAATATGAATCAAATTAAAATCGTCGATACATTAAGAAGAGTCCACACCGCCCTTTTTTCCATACAAACGTTGTCCCCTGTTTCCTCCCTGGATAATGCTAGTAGATTTATAATTTTTTTCCTGAATATCTACGGCCACTAATACAATGTCCCTATGTTTTCTTTTTTTTCATAATTTAATTATTAAATAAGATATGAACGTTCAAAAACCCAAAAAAATGGCCAGATTTTCCGCTGTGTTCAAACGTCCAGAAAACAGATTTGGCTAGATTAAACAAAAAAAAGCAAAACATAGGAACACAGCTCAAGCCTTTTTTTAATCTTTAATGAAAAAAGTACTTAAATCGGTTAAGTTTTGGAGAAGGAATCAGGGGACAACGAATCGTTGATTTTCTGGATTTTCTGCAATTGTCTCTATCGCGTTCTGCGGTATAGGCTTGAGGTAAGGGAAGATATTACACGTACTTTTTTTCATTTCTCTAGCCCCTGGTGTATCCTCTTAATGACAAAAATCCAGACTCACTTTGTTAAATATTAAGGAATTAAAGCTTTATAAAGTTAGTAACAATTTATAACAACCAATGCCTCTGGCGTAAAGGGTCTACGAAGTTCGTAGACGTTCGTAGAACGTAGACCTTAACCCCTCCTGTTTTAACAAATGTGTGATAAAAAATTTACGGAAGTACCCTAAAATAAATTAAGTACAAATGACCATAAAATCCGAAATATTTTGACTCGATAGTGATCTCACTCAATTGTGTTGATAATTGCGTGACGCGGTACGCCGCGCGCCACGTCAAGTGGTATTAGATGATAACATAAAGTGGCCGATTATTTTAACACCGAGCTATTTTACGGCCTTATCTAAATATTATATCAGCTCCACCATTAGCCCGCCCAATACTGAAAGTGGTCATTAGGACCCGCGACCCTTCGACCTCAAATTTTTGGCCAAAGGTCAATATTTTTAATGTATTTGGAACATTTCCGAATAATTGAAATGATTACGCAATGTTGGCAATTTTTACGTCAGTCAAAATATTTTACGTTGTTAATGCATAATTAAATGATGACAGTAATTGGCAGGGCATAAATAAATAAAATAATTATTTTCTTCTAATTTTGGGAGAATTGATCGGTAGTATATTCCGAGAGGCTATATTTTTGGAACGAGCACGACTCGTACGGTATTTGACTTTCATAATATTTGGCTATTTAGGCCGCTTGGAAACCGTCGAGTATCCGAATAAAATAAGCCGAGTTAACCCTTTATTTTCAGTCGACCTACTTTAAATCAAAATAAGCGAATAATGCACGAGAAACTTGTTCGTACCGTTTGTTTTTCAAACCGACATCTAACCAAAAACAAGAAATAGAAACCATTAATACAATGAATAGCATATTTTTCCTTGAGGTGAAGTACCTATTGATATGAAATCGATTACAATTAGACCACCGAGTGAAGGTCGAAATCGAAGTAGTTTGATGAATTTCATTCGCTTATAACAACTTCAGTTAATTCCCTCCACGAAACGAGTAATAACTGACTAAATTGACCGCTTTATAAACTTTTAACGAATTACTAGGGGAATTGTAATAAAACTACTTTTATGGATTTTATCGCTTACGGACGATATTCTGTGATGGCGATGTTTCAAAATTGATATCGCCTATTTTATTGCTTTGAAGCTTTTATATTGTTTTCTATTTTTGTTATTAGTTGTATACGCAAACGGCAAAAGCTTAATATGTCCTTCACGATACTTAATTATTAATATTGAAATTGATATAAATTTCGTAAGCACAAAATAGGGAAATAATATAGAAGAAATATCTGTGATGTTACCTACCTCATCAATATCGCCAATAGTTCCATTAACTCTCCCCCACTGCTGGCTAAATTAAACCTTAAAGTCCCCAACAATACGCATCCTCGCTACATTAACACCCTTCATGTCCCACTATCTCACACCAGATTCCGTGCTAACTCTTTCTTTCCCAGATCGTGTGCATCCCTCAATGAAATAACTAAAAACAATAACGATATAGACATCTTTTGCACCAGTGCTAGAAATACACGAAAACATCTAGCGAATATTTATTTCAAATCTTTCCCAAATTAATGTCACCTTAGTACCACCGCTGTAAATTTACATTTTGTTGTTCGCATAATCTGTAGATTAATAGGTAGCCTTAAGTGAGCATAATATTTCCTTTTCAAAATTGTAATTCATATGTGAAGACTTGTAATTGGTTCTAAATTGTAACTTCATCTTACTATTACTTAAGTTTAATGAACTGTAAGTCTTCCTAACAAATAAAATAAAATAAAATAAAATTAAAAATATAATTTTTGTACCAACTTGCTATCATATTATATGATATAACATAGCAGAGCAAACATAAATTTTTACTGTAGAAATAATGATAGTTCATGGTTAGGTATGGATGATTCACTAAATTTACAATTTAATGATAACGAATTTAAGCGAGATCAAAATGTGGGTTTCAAGTGTCCGTCGTCCACTCACGTCCAATAACCGGACCGAATCTAATCAGACGGAGGCCACTCGGATCACTCGACCCGAGTGCCACTCTAGTGCTACAATGTAATGGGTTGGATTACGTCCTACTTACATTACGCATTCTAGTGCATGACAATTCATTTTGTCGCGATTGTTACAATTTAGTGCCTTTTATAATATGTAAGGAATATACCATCGAGGAAGTTGATTCCTATGCAATTGACAGACTAACGTTATTTGGTCGAATATGTCAATTCAATGTTAATTGTGATCTGTCAGCTGGGTTCGACGTAACGCAACCAAACTACTTAGGTCCCCGATTTGCATAGGAATCAACTTCTCTGATAGTACTTTAGAGAAAAATTCACTAAGCTTTGGATTGTGAAGATGATGCTTTTTACATGGATGTTAATCAACATTTTTTTCCTTCAACCCGATATAATTTTTATAAGCTAACATAATATAACAATACTGTTTTCAACGAACGAATTAGTTTAACAAAATCATGATTGCAAGTACATACATACTTGTGGATTGTAAAAACAACTAAACATAATAGTAATTATAAACAATAAGCACGGCCGAAAAAAGTCAAAATTTAGCTCTACGTTGTTATTACCTAGACAGGTAACTAGTAGCTATGTACATGACACAGCATCTACAATTTATTGCATTACTTGAGAGAAATGTTCTGTAACTAAATAATTAATGTATCACCTCGATACCCTGATCACGTTTTCTTAAATAAGTTCGTTAGCTACTGTCACGTTCTTAATACTACGTACGGTATTTTAGGGCGCAAAAACAATACAATTTATTGACGCTTCTCATTATATATAATACGAGCTTTTGCCCGCGGCTTCGCTCGCGTAAAGAAGTATTATTATATACAAACTTTCATCCCCTATTTTAACCCCTTGGGGTTGTAATTTATCAAAATCCTTTCTTAGCGGATGCCTACGTCATAACATCTGCCTGCATGCAAAATTTCAGCCCGATCCGTCCAGTGGTTTGGGCTGTGCGTTGATAGATCACCATGTTAGTCAGTCACCTTTGAGTTTTATATATATATATATATATATATATATATATATATATATATATATATATATATATATATATATATATATATATTATGAGAACCGACAGTACAATCAATTATATATAATATAATATGTATAATAAATATACCTTCATCCATTTTATAAACCTTTTAGTTACGGCAGGCCGATTTTCATCTATTGTTTCTATATTCTACTTAATAAAGGAATTTCTGATTATAACAAAATAAGACAACATTTAAGCATTCAAACTTTGAGTTGTTGTGTGAAGTATTATATTTTTAGAACAAAATCCTATTATAAAGGTCTGTTTTGTTCCAACTCCTTGCCTAATGGTAAGCCTACTGTAAAAAAAGTTTTTAATAACTCAACCACAATTCAATCTTAAAAATAACTGCAATTCCATGACAGAGAGCCATTTATCTACTTCTTTTACATCAAAAAATGTAAAGTTTACAAACTGTAATCGAATATCCGAATTGTGTTAATTATGTTGTTATACACAAAATGTGATGTAGCTTTCATTAGGATCTATTACAACTTATTTAAAAGTACAAAGGACTCCGATATACAAAAAAAATCGGCCAAGTGCGAGTCAGACTCGCGTACGAAGGGTTCCGTACCATTTAGCAAAAATATGCTGAAAATTGTGTTTTTTGTATAGGAGCCCCCTTAAATATTTATGTTATTTTAATTTTATTCTTAACCTTGAAGCGGTCGTCGAATAGACAATTCAATACAATTTAGCTGATATTATCGAAATTTCTCGTTCAAATTCATTCAGTCGCAGCGTGTCCGCTGAGAACTCCACCTTCATTCATGTACTTCATTCATTCAAGTACTCACCAAGTGCGCATCTCTGGTGGTGAAGGTGACGGGGTCAGCGGAGTCGGTGGCGGTGCAGGCGTACTCCAGGCGGCCGGTGACGGTGATCAGCTTGCTGCCGGTCCGCGCCAGGTCTATCAGATTCAGTCGGAGCGTGTCCGCTGAGAACTCCACCTGGATAAAGGAGAGTTTGAAAACACGAGTTCAGATATATGTAGACAATACTAATATGCGTATAGGAACCAGTTAAACCTAAAAGCAGACTATTGAGTATGGACAAACAGGTTTGAATAATATAGTACGATATTGTGTATAGGACTTCAATTAATTGTTCTATCTGTCATTAGTGCTGATTCATAATGCAGCGGGTGCTATTGATAATAATTAGCTAGTGATATAATTTAAGGGGGTCTAGGTCAAGCAACGGACGATTTTCAAGATTTAAACGGGACACGAGACATAAAAATATAGTAATTTAAATTCTGAAAAAAATATATGTGATGGTTAGGGATCTAACACATTGGAATTCTTATTCCATTACACAATATCATGAACTTCACTCGATAGAAAAAAATCCCAAAGTTACCTCTTCTTTTAACGAAATTGCCATACTATGTCCAAATTATTTGGAATTTTCAGATATTTTTGTACTGAATTAAAGACAAAGAATATATTTAGTACGTATCGTCAGTTTCACTCGATTTAATTGATGTATAAAATAACGACGGTCAAAAAACTATAAAATTGTAGGCGCAAAGTGTGTGACTGAAAGCACCAGCCGAGCCTTTTGCGCCTCCAATTTTATAGTTTTTTGATCGTCGTTATTTTACACATCAATTAAATCGAGTCAAATTGACGATAGGTACTAGGTAAAAGGGTCTCGTTTTTACCCTTTGAGTACGGAACCCTAAAAAGTATGTAAAACTTATAACTTACTTTTTTAAGACAACCAATAAAGTTGGTATGGACTCTCGCACCGGGTAGAGCTCGGGCGTTGAGCGAGCCGCCGACGTGGGCTCTCGAACTAGCCAGCATAGTGAAGGAGCCCGCGACGTGAGAGTGCTCCGAATATACGTCATCCACCACCGCTGATACCTGATATAAAATTAAAGTAATTGCATGAAATTAAAGAAATAGCAAAATAGCATCACCTTGAATAAAAATCAGAATATGATATTAAAAGCTTTAAAATTTCTACCATTGCTTTGTTAATTTTAATTAAAAATGAAATTTCAGCGCAAACAAAACCACTTTCAACTGCTAAGTTAACTAGCTATAGAAACAACGACAAAGGATCATAAATATAAAGAACAATGAAAAATAGCCTTTAAAGCGACCCGGGACGCGAGAAAGATAAGTTGTCTCAAGAAATCTAATACTCGAGCTAAGTATAAGAAATAACATGGGGACATACGAACCGTTCAACTTTTGAAGGGCCAAACTTTTTTCATATTTCGCCCGGGTGCTTAATAAAATTTGTTCTTTTTCATGATATTGTACTTGTAAAATACATTTTATTCTTTGTTCGACTGCTAAAGTACGATACGATGAAACATTGAGTAGAATACAAATGCTTTACTTCTAAATATAAAATTGCAACATTTTTCGATATTCATTCAGAATCCATTAAATAATAGAAAATATTATTCTATAAATTAGTTAAAGAATAATATTTAGTATAGTTATTGTTAGGTCAGAGTTTAGACTCTGACCTAACAATAACTCAAAAACATCAAAGTCAATATTTTAATACTTAAGTTTAGAAAATATTTAGGTAGACGCCTACTCCCAAATAATTTACAACGTAAAGAATAATCTATACAAACAAATTAAGAAAAGTATGCTAAGATATTTTTAATACGTTTACTATTAGTTGTCGATGCTATTTATCGGAATTTTATAGTATCAATATAATTATACTCACTTATCAGTGTTGTTTCGCGTTTGATTGAGAAGATAAATAAATCGTTAAATGAACAGAAATAAAATGACATAGAAAATATGCTACGAAAACTATAATTTCGTGCAAAGGTTGTCTGATACATCTTATCTTATATATTTAAACGAGCAATTCTTGTATATATATAATTGGAATCTCGGAATCGGCTCCAACGATTTTCATGAAATTTATATATAGGGGGTTTCGGGGGCGATAAATCGATCTAGCTAGGAATCATTTTTAGAAAATGTCATTTTATTCATGTTTTATCGAATCCCGAGCAAAGCTCGGTCAAATAGCTAGTTATCTCATTATATCTCCAGCGATCTGCCGCGCGCCATATAGTTTTACGAAGGCCCCTTTTTATGAAGGCTTCAACGCTGTAATATCTCCAAAATTTTAGTCGTATCCGCACGTAGTACAGATAGGAGAAATTAAGTCTTCCGTTTACACTTTACATTTATCTCATTAAAAATCTTTTTTTTATGAAATAAGGGGGCAAACGAGCAAACGGGTCACCTGATGGAAAGCAACTTCCGTTGCCCATGGACACTCGCAGCATCAGAAGAGCTGCAGGTGCGTTGCCGGCCTTTTAAGAGGGAATAGGGTAATAGGGGAGGGTAGGGATGGGAAGGGAAGGGAATAGGGGAGTGTAGGGAAGGGACTAGGGTAGGGGATTGGGCCTCCGGTAAACTCACTCACTCGGCGAAACACAGGGCAAGCACTGTTTCACGCCGGTTTTCTGTGAGAACGTGGTATTTCTCCGGTAGAGCCGGCCCATTCGTGCCGAAGCATGCCTTTCCCACGTATAAATTATTAGAAAATGCTTATAACACCTTCAATTTCACATAACCCTTGTGAGTACTTTAATTATAGCACGTTTCGCGCTCGAGTAATATGAAACTTATAATTTTAATTACTAAAGTTTGCGTAGATTTTAACAAACTTGGTGTTTATGTAACATATTTGATATTCAAAATTCCGATCCCATTTCAGCTTCGGTGCATAGTGTCATGTCACTATTATGCAGCCGAGAATAACTTGAATAGATTTAATTTCTGTGTGAGTAAGCATTGTTGTAGGACTATTGTTGGTTTCTATTCATTCGAAAGGTTCTTTAGTTGACCCCAATGAAGCCATTTGCCACCGACGCAATTTAAAACAGTGTGGTTGAATTCCGGCAGACTTGAAAAAATGTTGACTGCTTCATATGTGGAAGCTTATGAAGACCATGTTGTGTCTTTATTGTTTAATTTAATAATAGGAAATAATTTCCTGTTCAGTAGTTGTATTTTTATAGTAATTGTGTTTAAAATGTAATGTAGTATAACTACTTAAGACTGTATATTGAATAAATTTATTTCCTATTACTATATTCATGTTTTTTTTATAAAAGGAGTTCTTAAAGGATTAATGCACTGATACTATGCCATGCACTAATATTATGTCCATTCCAAATACATTATTATTTTTTATTTTCACTGTGGGACTAACGAAGATAATATTATCTTAGCTTAGAGCTTAATGTATGTAAGTAATAGGTACCTTCATAATATTATTATTATGTCAAAATATAAAAAGGCACCAAGAATTTAGTAACTTCTTGAGTTTTTAAATTAAGAAAAGCCAAAGTTCTTTAAGTTTCGTTATTTATACAAAAACCTTTTTAAAGAAGAGCTTAAAAGTTTACTATCAAAGGGGATATAAAATATTCTCAGCGAGAAAATTAACTGAAAATTTCTTCCCTTAAGTAGCATAGAGCGTCCTAAGTTTATGTTTATTTCAGTAATTTATATTTAATTTATTACACAACATTCCCCAACTTAACATTAATGTTGAATAGCTGATAGCATTTTAAATTTTTAATTAGTATTGTAATATTCATTTATATTACTACCGGC
Source organism: Aricia agestis (assembly GCF_905147365.1). Classification (NCBI taxonomy): domain Eukaryota; kingdom Metazoa; phylum Arthropoda; class Insecta; order Lepidoptera; family Lycaenidae; genus Aricia; species Aricia agestis. Next base: position 11,521,046 of record NC_056409.1, read on the forward strand.
GAACTTTGAGTTGTTTCGAGGTATTTTTGTAAAGATAATAATATTATCTTAGTTTATATTACACAACAACTAATATTCGTCTCCTGAAATATTTGCCTCTAGATCCTTTCTATCACATTCAATCACTATAAACTGAAAATATTGACATATTTAGTTGGGCAAACTACCACGTCATCATGATCTCATTTGGCACCTTTCTGGGTGCACGGGAGTGCCCCCGCCATGATGTAATATTATCTTAGTTTATATTACACAACAACTAATATTCGTCTTCTGAAATATTTGCCTCTAGATCCTTTCTATCACATTCAATCACTATAAACTGAAAACATTGACATAGTTGGTCAAACTACCACGTCATCATGATCTCATTTGGCACCTTCAATTTTTTTGATAATAATAGGAAGACCAATAATAATATTTTCTATAGTATGAATGTGGCAATATTTAATTTATTTCCTTTATATTTGTGATCCTTTGCTTACTTATTTAAAACAATTGAAGAGAAGCTAACTGGCGCACTCATTACATGAATATTTTGACATTAGCCTTATAGAGTATGTGTTTAACTCTTCATTTAATTACAGTTAAGTAATTCGTATTCGTCTCTGAGTGAGGCAATAAGTAGAAAGAACCAGATGATAGCAAGTAGGTACGTAAGACTTTCAGTAGAACTTACCCGACAGAAGCTCGTGAATGGTGTTATCTGTAAACAACAAAAACATGTGATTTTTATGTCACAAAAAATGTAATCAATATACAATCCAATGATCTTGTGGCACTTGGATGCCATTGTCATGGGAAATTGTCTCAACTTTGAATGTAACTGTGGTCTTTAATCTATACTAATAATATTATTATAAAGCGGAAGAGTTTGTTTGTTTGTTTGAACGCGCTAATCTCAGGAACTACTGATCCGATTAGAAAAATTATTTCAGTGTTAGATAGGTCATTTATCGAGGAAGGCTATAAACTATATTTTATCACGCTAAGACTAATAGGAGCTAAGAAACAGAGGACAATGTGGAATAAAACGGGAAAAATTACCTAGCGACTGCGACTTTATGACTATGAAAATGCCACTTTATAAACTAGGCTATAAGCTTCATTTTCTACAGACATTGGTTTAGCGACCCATGCCGTAACTGCTTTTTAGTAGCGTAGAGCAAAGTGAAACCTATAGCCTAGGTTTGTTGTCTGTCATAAAATGGCATTATTCCAATAATTAGGCTGCGTTTCCACTGAAGCGGAGTGGAGCGGAGCGGTGCCCGAATTGACCAATCGTGCTATTCCAGCGGAATGACAGCGAAGATTTCGAGCATGGTGATTGGTCAATTTGGCACCGCTAAGCTCCGCTCCGCTCTGGTCCGCTTCAGTGGAAACGCAGCCTTACTGTTTGCCGCGGCCGCTTGCCGCGTTGATTAAAAGGGTAAACTAAACGACCTTCTAGGGATCATTGGCACTGGTAAATCAATGTTCAATTCCACTAATTGTGCTAAACATTGCTACAAATTAAGCCAGTGGGACGTTTTCGTGAGAACTTATATTAATTTAACAAAATAAGCCCCTATAATGATATTAATCGTTTGCTCAATATTTCTCGGTAATTGCTTTAACAAGTAACACGCTATGTTAAAATGTCAAAAGTTACATCTACACCTTTACAACTTTCCTTCTAGTTTAAGGGAATCTGGTTATTCAAAAGCGGGTTTACCGTTGCCATAATAATTTAATTGTTTGTATTATGTAACCCGGAATAGTTGAAGAATTATACTAATATTTTTTGTATATTATGTATTTTCTTACAATATGCGGTCATATTAAATAATGAGAATACTTCCAAAATAACTTAGATTTCTTAGCCGACGCGTTACTTGTTAGTGTAGTCACTAACTCATCGTTGTAACTGCTCATGGCTCTACAAAAACTAAATACATTCGTTTTTAAAAGAATTCCATTTTACTACTTTATTTAAATACGAAGGAAAACAAACAGCTTAGCTTGAATAGAATAAACAATTATGTTCCAACGAACATTTTCTGAGAAAACATTACTTGTTGGAAACATTCATTTCTAATAAATTATGCAAAAATATAATACTATGTTTGGTTATCCTTTTCGCCGTTTGATATTTAAGTATTCCGTTTTAAGTAGAAGCCGCTCTGTGCTCAAAATTTTACCATGAATCGTACTAATAGTGTGACGCCTCCGTGGTCTACTGGTTAAGAGCGTGGCTCTCGACTCGGAGGTCGTGGGATCGATTCCCGCGTTGGAAACATGTTATTTCCAAGTTTGGTTAGGACAATGCAGGCTGATCACCTGATTGTCTGACAAGTAAGATGATCCATGGGTCGGATGGGCATGTAAAAAGTCAGTCCTGCGCCTGATCTCTCGCCGGTCGTGTCGGTCTTCCGTCCCACTGGGCTATGAGAGTGAAGGAATAGAGAGTGTTCTTGTGTACTGCGCACACACTTGAGCACTATAAAATTACTCCTGCGTACCTGGCCTGGTTTCAATCAAACTGGCCACCGTCACCGAAATCGGTGTGGGGAGTATTATATTATTATTATTAATAGTGTTATGAATACCGTACAATGCCTTTAAAATTCTTCTTTTTAACGTTTATAATATAGTTGTTGCACTATCAGAGAAAATGGTGGCCCTTATTTATGGTTAACTTATGTCAATGCAATGATAGTTTTGTCTTTAAATTATGTGGGAGTCATCTGCCGAACAACCAATTTCTCTGATAAGTACAATTGGTACAAAACATAATATGAGTGAGATGACTAGTATGCATGATTTTAGTTATAGTTTAATGGCGACTGAATTATTTAAGTTATAATAATTGTTTTATTTATTATATTTTAACAATAATTATTATTATTAGAGCTCTCCTCTAGTCCGTGGCCTAGTGGGATTAACCTTTGGTTTGCACCGGAGTGGGTGCCGCTTCGATCCCGAGTGTAGGCCTGTACCAATGAGACATTTTCAGATCTCAAGTACATAATATGGACGCTCGTACGATGAAGGGAAACATCGTGAGGAAACCCGCACATGGTTAGTCAGACATATTGACCTGCTCATTCCTCTGGACTCGGCCGATTATGTTGCGAGAATGCCGTGTGTGCTTGGGTAACCAATAACCATACGGATGTTTAAAATCTTGTCCCAGGCACTACAGTATTTAAAGAGTGGTTACTTCGCTCTAAAAATCCGTACTTCCGTACTAATATTATAAATACGAAAGTGTGTCTGTCTGTCTGTCTGTCTGTCTGTTACCTCTTCACGCTCAAACCGCTGAACCGATTTTGCTGAAATTTGGCAAGGATATGCTTTAAGTCCTAGGAAAGGACATAGGATACTTTTTATTCCGGAAAATGTACGGTTCCCGCGCGATAAACGAATTTTGGCGCAACTGAGTTGCGGGCATCATCTAGTACTGTATAAATTATCTACAATTGATGCAAAGGCCTCGTTTATATATTTATTATTTAACAATAAGCACATATTTAACATGCAGTGGAGACAAACCGCAGCGACGCAACCACATGGTGGTTATGCATCATGAGCAGCAAACCTATGTTCGTGGTTTGCCGTCAATGATCGTTTCCACCTTCATTTGCATATTATTTACAAAATACGAGTTAATATAAAAATATATTATATTTATTTCATCAAATAAATGGAGCGTAGCTCAAATTTCTGATTCTGTTATAAATTCAATATAAATACAGCTTTGATCCAGTTTAGAAATCCTATCAAACATCAAAATAGTATTCCCATAACGTACTTCAACAAACTAACGAAACTGCATTGCAACTCTATTATTGTAAAAGTATCTATACAGCACTCGGCGAAACATGGCAGTAGCGGTCATTGACACCCTGTCAAAAAACTTGTCATTTTCTATATTTAAACCGCGATTGACAACATCTGACACTTCATTTTCAATCGCGGTTTACATAGAAAATGACAGGTTTTTGACAGGGAGGCGATGACCGCTACCGCCATGTTCGCCGAGTACTGTATAGGTACCAGAATCGACTTACTAAAAAGCTAAAAATATTTAATTTATTGTAGTAATGAGCAAAGCAAGACCAAGACTCGAACAGTCTTGGTCTTGGTCTTGCACATCTAGTCTTGATCTTGATTTTGCTCATCACTAATTCCTAATATTGAATAGGCTCTGAAACTACTAGACCGATTTTGATGAAATTTGGCACTAGACACCGCGAAGACCACAGGAAGGATACTATACTATATCGCGATAAAATGGTCGGAGCTCTCAGTTAGCTCACAGAAACAGCTCGAATAAACTTGTTCTTTACAAAAATTAGTTTTCATAGCAAAGTTTAAACAAAAACTAAATTGCCTTATAAATTACTAGCTGTCCCGGCAAACATTTCTTTGCCATATAAAGTGTTTCGCCCGTATTATTTTATTGAAGTGACTAAATAAGTATGTCACTCTATCCGACGGCATAGCGATGGCCGTTGCCATGGTGACATACTTGTGCGACGGCACAAACAATAGTCACTGTCAGTCTCGAGTTGTAATAATTTACTATTATTTATTCAACAAATGCACTTATCAATATAAAAAGTATCCAGTAGCCGATTCTCAGACCCACTGAATATGCATATAAAATTTGGTTAAAATCAGTAAAGCCGTTTCGTAGGAGTAGGGTAACTAACATTGTGACACGAGAATCCTACTTATAAAGGCGAAAGTTTGTTTGGATGTATGGATGTATGAATATGTGGATGTATGGATGTTTGTTACTCTTTCACGCAAGAACTACTGAACGGATTTTAATGAAACTTTACAATAATATAGCTTATACATCAGAATAACACATAGGCTACAATTTTAACCGACTTTCAAAATGGGGAATGATTACTCCGCCGTTTGTTAACCGATTTTCAAAATTTTTCTTTTGGTATAAAGGGTATCCCAATTTGGTATTATATTCACAAAAGTGGTGATCTGATTAAGGATCCATAAGTAATCGAGGGAACTCCTCAAAACTTATAGGGAAACATGTGGTGACTTCGGTTTCGTGAGAAGTATTCTAAGCATATGCTACCAACAAGTAAGATTTTGCACCGAGATATACCTGGTATACCGTGGTTCGGAAGGTGCTGAGAGAACTCCTGATTCTTTATAGATACAAGTTTCGGGTTTCGGCGTTGTTTTAAGAACAGAAAGCATATGCTACTATGCAAATTACATTCATCATCATCATCATCATCATCATCATCACTACCATACTCTAGTTTGTCAAGCGATAATTAAAAAAAATCTATACCTACCTAATATTATAAACCTGAAGAGTATGTTTGCTTGAATGCGTCAATCTCAGGAACTACAGGTCCGATTTAAAAACTTATCTCAGTGTTAGATAGATCATTTATCGAGTAAGACTATAGGCTATATTATATTATCACGCTAAGACTAATACGACCGAAGAAACTCAGGAAAATGTGGGAAAAACGGGGGAAATATTTTTTATGGGAAAATGTCCGGTTTCTATAAATTCCTAATTTACGCGGGCGAAGCCGCGCGGGACATCTAGTTTTATATATATGAGTTAATAATATTGTGTGTCAAAACATGATATCGACCGGTGCAAGGAAGTAAGGTTCGCTGCTACTAAATAATTCAATTTGTGACTTCTGATAGTATTATAGCGGGCCCAATATAGTAATTATTCACAACGTTTATAGTCTGCATTAAAGCTGGAATTAATAAAATGTAAAAGGGTGTGGTTCTCTTAAAGTAGACACTAGATTACACGGTAGGAGGCTATTGTTGAGCACTATACGCATACTACTATCAGAGAAAATTCATAGGCAGTTGTTGTGACCTTCGTAATATGGTTGGATTATTTCAAAACTATCCGACAGATCACAACTTACTTTGACTTAACATAATACCAATATAAGTAGGTTAACCTATGCCTATGAATAAAATTTTCCTGTCTAAGCATTTCCGCAAAAACATGTCAATTCTACAAACTAAAACCAATTTTTTTATTTCCCCGGAAGATCCAATTATTCGTCATTCAAAATACTTCTATGTACTGCAATTTTTATACAAGTTTGCAAAACCGTTCGAACGGCAATCAGTAATAAAATTGATTCACTTTACGTGTGTAAACACAAAAAGATAAATCTTTTATTTTATGCAAAATTATGAGTCGATGTACGGTTTTTTATGTATTTTGTTCATGCTACAATTGGTGTTTATAGTCAAAAATAAAAACAAAAAAGAAAATATTAGTTCAATTAGTATACAACTAATAAAAAATTATCAGAAGTAAGAACGTAGCAGATATACCATAAGGGCATCCATTCTTACAGGCGTTTTTTATGAGGACTCATTCGTGTAACATTTGCGACGAATCGAGACGATTCAAAGCAAACGAACCGCTCAAAACATTTTACTTATGTATGGTCAAATTTTTTAGATAATTTTATGTACTTAAGTAGTTTAAAAATACTAAAAAAACCTTTTTTTTTTCAATAATTTTAACAAATTTGTACAGTTCGACAAGGCTTTATTTGAACGTGGCGAGAAAAGGAACTAAACGCTTCTAGCATACAAAAACGTCATTTTTGACATATTATGTTTGACAGTTCTTCTTTACCAGCAGCGCTCCCGTCAATGTCACCCACGTTCAAATAAAGCCTTGTCGAACTGTATTGGCTCTTAATAAGTACGTATGCAAAATTTTGAATTAATTAGACTACAGGAGATAGGTAAAAATCGTGCTCAAAGATACCGTTACATACATACAGCCTAAGCCAATAAAAGCGTGATAATTACCTCTTGTATCTTTCGCCTGACGGTCAGCTTGTGCCACTGATGATCATCGAATCTTGTTTTGGACGGCTTAATGTGCATCTCCTGCTTGCCGTTACCAAGCCCCATCGTCAGGGAAAGACCGCCATCCCTCACAGCCAAATTCAGGTAATCCGCCTCGTGACCTACGAAAAGAAGACATAGAATTAAAGGTAAAAATTTATTTTAAAAAGCATTAAGAGTCCCTATACGAAATTTTGCCGATTTCGCTGATTTAACAGACGTGATTAAACAGTTAAAATACAGTATTTCTATAAGTTTTAATGCACAACATGTAAGATCATTTCAATTATAATCTAATGTTGGAGCTAGTTTTTTTTTAAAAGTATTTTTAAATAATCCAACTCAAACCCGCGACAGTTTTGTGATTTTTGCTGTAAAAGGTTTAGAATATCACCTGTTTATGGATTGTATTGACGACGTTAATGGTATGAAAAAATACAATGTACTGTTGAGAAAGTCGTCTATACAATGTTGGAATTACTTTTTACCACTTTAATATGAAATAGTTGATTAAAAAAATATGTAACTCGGCACAATTTTAGAGAAAATGGGCAAAGAATTGCTGTTAATTTCGGCAACTTGGAGCTGTAATTCATAAAAAGAAAACGACAGAAATAATCTACAGATAAAATTCTATCCAATTCGAGAAAAAAGAAAAAAAAGAAAAGCAAATTGTGCCAAAAAACACGATTCAAAACAACCTAAATCTCAAGGCTGCCTTGCGGCGAGTAATATAATGTGAGATTTAGGTTGTTTTGAATCGTGTTTTTTGGCACAATTTGTTTTTTTTTTTTCTTTTTTCTCGAATTGGATAGAATTTTATCTATATAGATTATTTCTGTCGTTTTCTTCAAAATTTCGGAAAAATTTCGTATACGGACTCTTAACTCGGAAATTACGAAAACCTGAAAAAATACCTAATCCTGGAAAATCTTTACAATAAAAAGTAGAGAGTCTTTTAGGCTCTCTACTTTTTATTCCAAATTCGTACGGTAGTAGTTTAAGCCGCCTCTCCATATAGACGAGCGCACTGCCAACGCGTTTGCACACGCGTTGGCAGTGCTCCTGCAACGGCGCTTGTGAGTAATCCACACATAGGAAGGTCGTTCAGTATGCTTTGGATCGCGCCAATATGCGGACTGATTCAAAATGGATGTTGAGTCGCTAACAGTTGCAGCTGTATATTTATTCACAGCCTCTCTCACTTTTACATAATATTTTATAATATTAAAATAAAATAAGTAATTATTTTTTTACCTACTTATTATTTATTAAATTATTACATATAAAAATTATTACATATTATTATAATTATCATAACTATAACTCCGGGCGAACTGATCGCGCGGCCTATGTGTGGATGGAGCACGAAGCTTGCGACAAATGTCCTTTGATCTTTGCCGACATTTCCGACCCGCGCGGCAACGTCTAAATACCTACGGCCAACGCGCGAACGCCCGTTCTACACATCGGGCCAACGTGTCTGCCAACGCGTTGGCTAACACGTTCGCCTATTGGCGGCTCTCGACATAGGCGAACGCGTTGGCCAACGCGTCTGCAGACGCGTTGGCAGTGCGCTTGCAACGGCGTTTGTGAGTAATCCACACATAGGAAGGTCGTTCAGTATGCTTTGGATCGCGCCAATGTGCGGACGGATTCAAAATGGATGTTGAGTCGCTAACAGCTGCAGCTGTATATTTATTCACAGCTTATAATTACTTTGTAAATGTGGACAAGAAAAAGTTTTTAAAGGGTATTCTCGAAATAAATAAGTAAAAGGCGAGAAAACGTAACAAACAAAGAAATAAACTCACTTTTACTTAATTTATAATATTAAAGTAATTTTTTTTTATTACTTATTATTTATTATATATAAAAATTATTACTTATTATAATTATCATGATTAATAATTAATAATATATAAGTATTTATTATTTATTAAATATTTAATTTATTTTGTTTTAGTATATTTTGTTGTTATAGCGACAACAGATATAGGTACATAATCTGTGAAAATTTCAGAAATCTAGCTAAGTATAGCGGTTCTTGAGATACAGCCTGGAGACAGACAGACGGACAGACAGATGGACAGACAGACAGACGGACAGACAGAAATGCAGACAGACGTTGAAGTCTTAGTAATAGGGTCCCGTTTTTACCCGTTGGGTACGGAACCCTAAAAACATCGTGAGGAAAATAGAAAGTCCAATAACCTTATTTTTTTTTGCAACTTTTGATTTTTGGTTCCACAGGCAGTTTTTACTCTGATAGGGTCTATACAGACGGACCGCATTTCAACTGCAATCCAACCGCAAATTGCAGTTCAAGTGCAGTTTGAATGCAGTTGACATGACTGCAATAGAACTGCAAACCAAATGCGCAGTCGGATTGCAGTTCAGTTGCAGTTGGCGTGCAGTCGTGTGAACCGCATACCGACTGCATCCAAACTGCACTGCTACTGATTCCATGCGCGGGAGAGCGGAGCGTGCGGGTGGGTGGGATAGTGCAGTTTGGATGCAGTCGGTATGAAATTCACACGACTGCAGTCAACTGCAATCCGACTGCGCGTTCGGTTTGCAGTTCTATTGCAGTCGTGTCAACTGCATTCAAACTGCACTTCAACTGCAATTTGCGGTTGGATTGCAGTTGAAATGCGGTCCGTCTGTATAGACCCATAGGGCCCAATAAATTTAAATGTTTTCTCGATACTCATATTGTTCGCCATTTCGTCAAGTTAGATGTTAATTCGCCACAAGAAGGAAACGTGCACTCTTCATCGCCGCTCCCGGCGAACTGATCGCGCGGCCTATGTGTGGATGGAGCGCGAAGCTTGCGACAAATGTCCTTTGATCTTTTGCCGACATTTCCGACCCGCGCGGCAAGCTCGCAGACGCGTCGGCCAACGTCTAAATACCTACGGCCAACGCGCGAACGCCCGTTCTACACATTGGGCCAACGCGTCTGCAGACGCGTTGGCCAACGCGTTCGCCTATGTCGAGAGCCGCCATATGTCAAGTGCCGCCATTACCGTACATTTTCCGGGGTAAAAAGTATCCTATGTCCTTTCCCGGGACTCACAGTATCTTTATACTAAATTTCAGCAAAATCGGTTCAGCGGTTTAAACGTGAAGAGGTAACAGACGGACAGACACACTTCGCATTTATAATATTACTAGCTTTTGCCCGCGGCTTCGCTCGCGTTAAGAAGTATTATTATATACAATCTTTTATCCCCTATTTTATCCCTTTAGGGGTGGAACAGATCAAAATCCTTTCTTAGCGGATGCCTACGTCATAACATCTACCTGCATGCTAAATTTTAGCCCGATCCGTCCAGTGGTTTGGGCTGTGCGTTGATAGATCACTATGTCAGTCAGTCAGTCACCTTTGTGTTATATATATTTAGGTAGTATGGATACATACCAGTATAGAACAAGAGTCCATTAGGCTGTCGCGTCTTGAAGTATAGGGAGATGACGTCCTGCGTGCTGACGATGGGCTCCCCGCCGGTCTGCGTGAGGTCGTACGACAGGAACTCGGCGCCGCGGAACGTCGCCTCCGACGGCGCTTTGTCTGCAACAAAGGATAGCTTAGATGTTGCCTGCAACTTTGTGGCTCAGCAGTTCGTTTTTAGCTCTAGAATATATTACATCATTTCTAAAGCAACTCATTTATCAATCTTTGTATTTAAAATCATCAATTTTTTTCCATATTTTAGGCTCTTCTACTAAGTATCGTCTAAACTTTTTAATCAATCGAAACAAACAAATATTAAAATGCAAACATTTACAAGAATGCGAATTAAAAATAAACCTCAAGTGGCTACTTAAAAGTTAAACCACAAACCATCAACGATAATTTCCTCGTTCAAGAAGTTCCTAGTTCAATATTTAAAACAACAGCGTCACGAGCAAATTGCGAGTAAACTCGTACACCAAAGCAAAAAATGACAGAAAGTTCACTACCACACTTCATTCATCATACTTCGGAGTTCGGGCACTAATTAAGAATTTAGTTTCGCAAAGTTGGCGGCTTTATGCAGTTTTAATCGCCTTTAAACTTCCCGACACCTGAAAGAAGCGGGAATTGATTAATGACTGGAACTTTCTCTGTAGACCGTACGCCGCCATCGTACGAACTTCCCTTTAATTTGCTAACGGTCCCCGACTCGGTACGTTTATTGGCCTTTGTAATTTGTGTGAAGTTCTACTATTTTGCTTTACACGTCATTAATTTGTTACAAGATCAATTTTCAGTGATTTTGAATTTACGTCTTATATAGCACTTATCAAAATGTTATATATGATGTATTTCTTTACGATAATTACGAAGTTCATTGTGATAAGTATGCATTCGAACAAAGGTTCTATGTGCACACACGCTATAAAACTGACGCAATAAGCTGTCTCGACTTAGTTCTCTTGTCCAACATATTGTTTAAAATCGTTTTCTTCTCGAAACTAATAATGGGTGTAATAATCCAAGTGAGGCGCAAAGTTTAAAAAGCTTTACGTTCAATATCCAACACCAGTTTAATATAAGCACTCACGGGTAGTTTACAGCAGCTGTGGCGCAGTCTCGAGTTGCCGTAATGATCGCTAAACTAATGGAACATTATACAACTTCAAATTTACTATAAATTCTTATAAACTTAGCCACTTATTTCTGTAAAAAAACATAATTTAAGCTACATAAAAAGTGACTAAGCCGGGAGTCAGGTTCTTTTAAGTTTTTGAAAAAAATATAGGATATTAACATTATATTTACCAGTATGACGTAAAATATAAGTACAGTGCTCCCAAAGTGATAATGTGAATAAAAATTTTCGTATTTTTTCGGCAACGATCGTATTTCCCGAGCGTCAGAAGACGTCACGCTGCAAGCGCTGCGCGCTGTTAAACGCGCTGTAAACTTAACTTTAAGAAAAACAGCGCTTTGCAGCGACGTAGAGGCGCCTGACGTTGCTTGGACATTACCATGGTAACGCCGCGATGGCTTCCCGGACCGGCGACAACCGGCTTTAAGATATTTACTTCTATTTCCTTTGAACAAGGTGCAAAATGCAAGTTTCATATATTCGGGTGTTTTCGTTATTACGACAATTAGCGAAGATTTCCATGCGTATTATTAATTTGGGAGTACTGTAATTGCATTTGATTGCATTTGATAATAATATAATAATTATACACCTGTAAACTATGTTTGCTGCAAGTTCCTTATATTATACGAGTTTTTGCCCGCGGCTTCGCTCGCGTTAACCCTAAAACCGTGCCCTGGGGTACAAATGAAAAAATAAACAAAAATTTCGTTATAATTTTTTTACTTTTCGATGGTTTGTTTCGCGTGTCCGTGTATTTACGTGGGGCGGGGTAACGCGCCGATACCTCAGTCGGGCGATGGTCCTGCTTGCAAGTGGAAGCGGTACATGGCTTGTGGGGTACTCCAGTACCCCAGGGTACTTTAAACGTAAGTATTATTGTTTGAACATTTTCATCGTTTTGTTGTTGTTTTTTTTTTTTTATTTGGGGGCATGAATTTGAAGAAACCGACATAAAATTTACCGAGATCGGTCAAGCAGTTTTTATACTGTGGGTTTATTTGTTTTTGATGGCATTATAGGATTGTTTACACACTCCTAACTTATTTTCTTTTTTTCAGCTAGCGTCTCGACGTAATCTTCGTGAAAATCAAATAGACAATATTCCTTTGGAATCGGAAGATGGTGAAGATCTGTTTTTAGGTGAGACATCTGATGAAGAGCTGGATAAAGTTATTCAAGATTTTCACGATAACGTAATTTTATCTCAGAGTCCTCACTCTTTAGAAGTAGAGTCACCTCCTGATTCAGACGAAGAAATAGAAGAAGTATCTTTGCAGTTCAGTTCTAATGCGTAACCATTCACTGTCCTCACTCCTTAGCGTTCCAGATATTTTACGTGGTAGAGGTACAAAAAAACAGAAAAGCAGTCATACCATAGTGTCGCGCAAAACTCGCCGCTGGAGCCTCTGTGTGTTCTTTGGAATACTAAATAAGTAAATACTGTAGGGATCAATTCTATGATACTGTTACATTCTTCAGATGCTGCTAATAAGCAATTTTTCAAGAATTACCTGAAGACTCTCGCTTTTGATTTCATAAAACCGCACCCAGAAGACAGATTTCAATACCGAACTTTGCCAAAGTATCTATAAATAAGTATTGGTGATATACTGGGGAAAAAACGCCCAACGCTTTCTATAGCTTCTCCTAATTTCAAATCTGGAAGGTGTTTTGTCTTCCCGAGGTCCAAAGACCGCAAATCACGTATGCAATGTGAGACGTGCAAAACTTTCATTTGTACTGTTCACCAGAACAAAATATGCCAAAATTGTTTTAAGTACCTAATTAATGCGATTTAATTATGTTTAGAAAGACTGAGATTAATATTAAAAATTCTATGTAAGTTGATTTAAAAATAAAAACTTTAATATCTTTTTAAAAATGTGTTATTATTGTTGTGGTGCACTAGTACCCCAGGGTACCGTTAGATAAAGTTTAAGATGGGTACGGTTCTAGGGTTAAGAAGTATTATTATATACAAACTTTCATCCCCTATTTGAACCCCTTGGGGTTGGAATTTATCAAAATCCTTTCTTAGCGGATGCCTTCCTCATAACATCTACCTGCATGCCAAATTTCAGCCCGATCCGTCCAGACTCCAGTGGTTTGGGCTGTGTGTTGATAGATCACTATGTCAATCAGTCAGTCAGTCACCTTTGAGTTTTATATAGATAGATTACTATCAAGAATCCTATTTAACAAATCGAATTCAGTTTTAACATGAAACAATCATTGTCTCGAAGCTTTGTACGGGTCGCGAGGATAATAAATGCGTGGTACGTGGACCCTATTTGCAAAACAGGTCGGCCATATTGGCTTTAGGCGGTTGAGACCCAATTTCGCCTGGAGCACGCTGTATGCAAATTCCGCTGTCAAATAATGTAGCCAACTTGACGACTGTTTCATAATTAACGACGGAACAAGGATTGAATACGAGTCTTTTGATTTATTACTTATAGTAAAATATCGGTACAAAACTATGACATAGTTTCAATTAAAATAGTTTTCTGGTTTTTCCGGGCAAGAACTAATATTTGAAAAACTTAAGCTTTTCAAATATTAGTTCTTGCTAAAATTTTAAGCCTATAGGAACTATAAAAACTTAAGTACTTACATTGCACGCACCCAAACAAAAGCATTAAACAGAAAACGTATCGTAGACATGGGTGCGAATAAAACTATAGTTGTATCTAGAAAAAGCAGAAAAAATTACCAATTCAGAGAGGGGAGCGAGCGGCCGTTGTAAATTGTATTCTAATCCGACCTTACCTGAGAATTATTACTCTCTACTCTAGGGTAATCCAAGCTTCGAGCAACGTAATTCGTTCTCTAAATAAATATAATTTAATTATTATTCGTATTTAACGTGTAAATGAGAAAATAGTCTTAAAGATTATTTATTATTCATGAAATATTATATTTACTTACTTAAATATGTTTTATCATTGTAACGAATTTTGCATATTGTAATAATCTTAGGTTGGGTTGCACCAACTAACTTTAACTTTAACTGTATCTTTAACTTTAACTACAGTGCCAAATGTCAGATCTTTGGTTAAAGTTAAATATAGCGTCCACGGACGCCATATTTAACCATAACCGCTCATACGTTTATCTCAATTTTTCGTGAAAATTTACTATGTTTCACGGTGTTATATTTTTCCTGACGATTTTTACGGATAATATTTTTTTTATACTGTCAATCCCGTTACGTATAGCTTGAATAAGAAAATAAACGCAACAGACATCTGTGAATTTCTCCGGTTAAATTTAAGGTTAAAGTTAAAGCTAAAGGACGCCATAATTAACTATAACCATAACTTTAACCTTAACTTTAACTTTAACCACGCCACTGGTGCAACCAAACCTTAGAATTTAGAGTACAAAGAAACAGAATAATAACGTTATTTATGAATCTTTGCTAAACTCTCAAGATGTCTCAAGTCTCAGCATGTAGAAGAAAGTTTTGGGTTTAACTACAAAGTTTTAAACTTATACATATTTAGGTTTAGAAAATAGTCATAAAGCATATTTACTACCAACTGTTTTAGTAAGTGTTAATCAAAGTAATATACTGTGACGTAACAGCACATTGGACAATCCACGTCCTCTATCGATCTCGTATGATACGGTCGAGTTGATGGCAATCGAGAAATAAATTAAAAACACCGTCCGATTGCAATCCAAGCCCAAATGTCGCGGAACGTTCTAAAATTGAATTTCCAATTAACCGAGGCGCAGTTTCAAACAACCCGCTCGTACTCCACGAATCATATCGCCGGGGGAGACATTTTCATAATGTTTTACATTTTATATTCATTTTTTTAAATTCAGAACACAGTGTACGGTATGAATTATGATTGATGAAAAATATTCGGTATTCGAATTTCAGTTTAAAAATTTTCATTCATTACGACTCCGTCAGTGTTAACTCTCGTGAATGTAGAGACCTGGCGTTTTACATAACATTATTTACATAAAATATCGAACTCGCATCTCAAAGTTTATCTCTTTACATTTGCGTACAATTTCCTATGTTCTCCATACAAAGTTTATTTCCCTGTGAAACTTTGGGTATGTTCTTTACAGTAACAAGAGTAAAATGTGTGTCTACTCGTATTTACATACAAAAGTATCATATTCCTACTTGTAGTATTCTTTGTATCAAAATTAAGATTTTATACAAAATTAAACATTAAAAATTCACGGCACTGTGAAATTTATAAAACAGTTTGATACTAAAAAAAACTTGTATTTTATACGTATGTTCAATGTTCATTTCTCTGCATACGATTAAATCTATGTCAATGTACAAAATATAGGAATATATTCTGTTTCGTTCTACAGTTTAATCAACTTTACCGGATTTGTTCGGCGCAAGAATTTCAGATGAATCCGGAATATCAATGCACGTGAATATTGAATGTGTAGTCTCATCGGGCGTTTCAAGATAGTACAAAGTATCCAGGATATTAAGATTTACGATCATTGCGGTTTTCAAACGTATGTTCCTTTGTATAATATTACTTACTCTGGAACTAAATTGCAAAATTAATTTTATCGATATTAAGTACCTATGTAGCTTTTATGTTCTTCATATTTATTTTGCAGTAAAAATCTTAAATGTAATGTATAATATATAACTCAAATGTGACTGACTGACTTGACATAGTGATCGCGCGATAGAGTCAAGACGAATGGGCGGATCGGGCTGAAATGTGGCATGCAGGTAGATGTTATAACGTAGGCATCCGGAAAGGATTTTGATCAATTCCACTCCCAGGGGATAAATTAGGGGATGAAAGTTTGCATGAAACTTTGTCAATTTTAAACCGATCGGGCTGAGACTTTGATACCCAATTAATAATAATACTTCTTAAAGCGAGCGAATCCGCGGACAAAAGCTAGTACTAGTGATTAAATAATAATATATAATAATACTGTACAGTAAATAAAGTAGAGATTATTTTACACTTTAAACTTAGCCTTTTCTGGCCGTCCTCAGAGCAAAAGTTAAAGTGAGTTTTACGAAGTTGACTTTAAAGTCCAACATCGCGTCAAACAGCAGGACCCGTTTTTCGAAGACGACCCTCACGCTCTGTGTTTCCAAATTCGAATTTCCGAACGCCTCTAGTTGCTCGGCCATTTCCGTGACGTCGGGTAATGGCGGCTCACTTCAGGAAATGGCGCGATGACGGAGCCCGGAAACTCATCCCCGGGTGACACGTATAGCGAGCTCACTCAAGTGAAGTCCGCGCGTGTGAATTTTAAAATTGGAATCGGTTCGGATTGATTCTTATTGCAATTTTCAAGGTTTTTAAAATTTGGATTTACAGAAGATTTTAGTGTCGTCAACCCTTCCTCTACAATTTATTTACATTAAATATAATATTATTACTTATACAGCAGTACCTACCAATTTGCCACTAGTGATAATTTGGGATACTTATATTGTCGACCGTTCCAACGGAATATTTGGGGTATAATATACATATTATAATAAATATAGTTAGTGTAGGTTCTTAAGCTTCCATTGACTGGTATATAATTTAATACCTCGAATAACAACATTCTGGCAATAAAGACATTTGAATTTGAATGAGATAAAACATCAAATCTTCTTCACTTAAGTGGTTTTATTAGCTTCTAAATAATGATTCTCAAATGCTTAGTACCCATTAGGGTCTCCAGGAAGGAATGTCCGCGGATAAAAAAGGCATTAGCTGAGATCGTTCTTTATCTGAGATGTTTGGATAAGGAAACGCCTCGTTACCGGGTCATTTCGAACGATATCTATGAGCCATTTAAATAAAATCTACTTTTTGTATAAGTTAAATGTTTATAAGATATTTGATACCTGGTCGCTTTTAAGCATTCGTGTATTAACCCACAAAAAAAAATATTGAGATATGAATGCAGTATTATTCTAAATGTTTTAAATAACATGGCTGCATTCATAACTCAATACGTATTTTTTTAGGTACCCAAAGGGTGAAAATGGGACCCTATTACTAAGATTTAATTCATTTTATAATATTAATATTTTGCACATGATTATATTTAAAAAAGATTTAATTTATATTTATTTAAGTACATATTTATTTAAAATACTGCTTGTTGTCTGTCAATCGCCTGATAACTACTATAGGATCCACAGAATACCAGGGATCACGGTACAGCCTAGGTATCATATACCGTGATCATAGCCTGAGTGAAATCCTTTTCAACGATAATTATGTTCGCATCGCACTGCCTTGCATCAGCGTACCTAGTCCATTTCAAAGTTAGTTTTTTATGTTCTTATTATTATTACTTCGTTGTCTGTCAGTCTGTCTGTCTGTCTCTCTTCAGGCTTTATCTCAAGAACCGCTATAGCTAGACTTCTGAAATTTTCACAGACTATGTATATCTGTTGCCGCTACAACAACAAATACTAAAAACAAAATAAAATTAATATTTAAGGTCCCATACAACAAACGTGATTTTTTTGCTAATTTTTGCTTGGTATCAATAATGGCAACAGGTAGGAAAATTTTCATAAAAGCCTTAATTATGTGTACTTTAATAATTCACTAGCGATCGCCCAAGGTCGAAATTCGACCTTAGTTTCAACGACATTAGGACTACTATCTATATTTTGTAAAAAAATATTGACTTGATCATAGTTTTTTCAACTATTGTTAACATAATATTGTAAAAATATATTACATATAAAGTATTTGTTCACAATTTTTAAGCAAACGCCTGCACAAGGTACTAAGTCTTTACTTACAATGTTTGTATAATATTAATTACTTAGTTTGCAAATAAAATATTTGAATCTTTGAATCTTTGGGGCTCAGCTGATCTCAGACTGGCCATATGGCCAGTCTGAGATCAGCTGAGCCAGTCTAAAATTGAAAAATACTATTAGACAATGCTTATATAAGCATTGTCTAATAGTATTTTTCAATTTTAGATTCATTAGATTCAATAAAAAAAACTGTAATCCATTTTCAATTTGTCAACTTCTTGTCAACAGACTTCAACCATAAATAAAAGAGTATAATTCGTATGTATAGGCTTGTCACTCAAAAATCTGTCATTTTTCTTAGTGTGTGTTGTGATGTACTTAACAATAAACGCAACGGTCCCGAACCACCCGCCGCCCGCGCACTCCCTTCCGAGACTCCGCGGCGACGGGTGTGTCGAGGGCGCTGCAAAATAACCTATTATTTTATTTACCGACTATCCCATAATATATACGGGCACACTAGCCTGCAGCTGTAGTAGACAACAGCACAAACTGGCGACGAGGAAAAGAACGTAAGTGAATTTTTATATTATACGACTACAAAATATCCCGAAGCTATCAGACAAAGGGTTACACAATACTATCACACATTTCATTTTCAAAAGGGGGAAAACATATGACCTAATTACGGGACATTAATTACTTAGTTCAGTACCATAATTTTGTTTACAATACATAATATTTTGATTCATTTTAACGGAATCGTAAACAAAATCGTTCTGATAGCTAAGGGTTCATGAGTTAACGTAGTCGCAAATGTGTTGCTAATATATACCTAGTAAAGGGGTTCCATATGCATGGTCATGGTAACAATTTATTAACTACGTAGTACCTACTTACTTACTACGCTGGCTCAGTGACCCGAAGTGAGTCTTGGCCATATCGTAGTAAATGTTTACAATATCGCATTGTTGTGGATCAGATTCCCGCGAAGGACAAACACTGTGTTGTTCTGCGTCCAAGTATACGTATTATAATGTGGCGTTCATGTCGCTAATACGTATAATAATTACTTCTTATTAGTAATATGAATTTCTTATTATTACCCGTTACTTGTTAATTGTGTACTCGCATCTTTAAATTAATGCATATAAAAATAGATTTTCAATTGTGTTAGTAACGCTATAACTCGATAACGACTGGACCGATTTGGCTAGTTTTAGTCTTAAAATGATCGTGGAAGACCAGGGGAGGTTTATAAGTGACACGAAATTCACCGGGAAATCTAGTCTTCTTATAATTATTGTGAAAATACCTGACCATGCATACAATAAAGTCGTGCCTGTATATATTAGCCTAGTCGGGTTGTAATATTTTGGCAACCCGGCCGAGTAAAGTACACCGTACAATTGTCTAATGAGTAAAATCTCATCAAGTTTACATAGACGTACATTTTAATGTGATAATGCATTTAAAATGTGATTTCTATGCAATTAGGTAGTCCCAATTTTTATAATTAGTTTGCTTCCACTTTAAAGATTCAGAATCAGCGATAAATATTCAAAATAAACGTTTAATTGTTTAGTTACCTTTCGTACTAGAACAAGTTCTCTATACTTACAGATCGTACGCGTACTGATATGTCCCAACTACCGGTTTTAGAACAATTTGATTGCGACGGCGATTCAAGCTCGCTAGGTCACAGATGGGAAAAGTGGAAACGCGCTTTAGACATTTACTTATTGGCTACTGGAATAGATGATCCAAAGAAAAAACGAGCGATCCTTTTACATACCGGCGGACTCGCATTACAAGAAATATATTATAACATTCCCGGGGCGCACGTTGAAGAGTCGGAGGAGACATCGGTTGACGTTTTTAAAATCGCGATCGAAAAATTAAATGGATATTTCGCGCCAAAACAAAGTTTTTTATACGAAAGGCATATATTTAGACTTATGAAGCAAGAGCCTGACGAAAAGTTTGAGAGGTTTTTAGTTCGTTTGCGTAATCAAAGCTCCAAATGTAACTTCGCGCGAAAAGACGACGACTTGATCGACCAGATAGTTGAGAAATGTAGCTCTTCTGATCTTAGAAAAAAAATTCTAACTCTAGGGGATACGGTCACAATAGACAAAATTATAGTGGAAGCAAACTCAATCGAGACTGTCGAAAGACAGTTGAAAGGATTTCAAGGAAATCAAAATATTGCTGTCAATAAAATTGGGACTAAGACAAGCAACAATAATATGCGGTGTACTAGATGTGGGAGTGTCTATCACGATAGTGACTATGATAAATGTGTTGCGAAAGACAAAATTTGCACAAAGTGTGGTTTTAAAGGACACTTTAAAATCCAATGTCGTACAAGGTATGATAAACGAAAAGCAACTGTAAATACGAGCAAACAAAATAATGCAAAAAAGTTTAAACCAAATGTTGAGCAACCACATACACAATCAAAATCTCAACAGGCCCATGATGCCAATAAGTCAGCTCAACCAAGCATCAACTACATATTTCACATTGACGATGATGCAGAAATAGCATGTCAAGTTGGTGGGGTTAACGTCAACATGCTTATCGACTCGGGCAGTAAGACTAACATAATAGATGAAAAGACGTGGCAATATTTAAAATCAAACTCAATTGTTACTACCAATCAAGAAAAAGGTTCAGACCAAGTTTTCATGGCATATGGATCCAAGGATCCTCTTGAGGTACTAGGCTCATTTGAAGCATCAATCACTGTAGGACCGGAGCAGCAATCTGCCAAGTTCTACGTGATCAAAAATGGTACTCGCAATCTGCTGGGCAAAGTGACGGCAATGAAGCTTAACGTCCTTAAATTAGGAGTGAGTATATAAATTCTTTAAATTCCTTAGGCACAAAATCAAATATTTTCCCCAAATTCAAAGACGTTCAATTAGAAATTGCGATAGATAAATCTGTGACTCCTATTTGCCAACCATATAGAAGGGTTCCCATCCCGCTCGAAGACAAGATTAACAACAAAATTGATCAGTTAGTAAAAAACGATATAATTGAACCGGTTGATAAAGCTGCAAGCTGGGTTTCCCCGCTTGTACCGATATTAAAAGGTGACGGCGATGTAAGAATTTGCGTCGACATGAGGTGTGCAAACAAATCTATTATGCGGGAGAACCATCCTTTACCTACTATGACACAATTGCTACCGAAGCTGAGAAAAGCGCGTGTCTACTCTAAACTAGATATTAAGGAGGCATTCCACCAAGTGGAAATTAGAGAAGATTGTCGAGACATTACGACATTCATTACTAGTAAAGGGTTATTTCGTTATAAACGGTTGATGTTCGGAATTTCATGTGCACCCGAACATTTTCAAAAGATACTGGAAAGGATGCTTCTCCCGTGTGAAGGCGTCATAAATTTTATCGACGATATCGTCGTGTTTGGAAGCAGTAAAACCGAACATAATTCTAGATTAAAAAAGGTTTTACAAATTTTAAAAGAACACAATGTATTACTTAATGACAAGAAATGCATTTTTAATCAGTCTAAAATAGAATTTCTCGGTCATGAACTGTCTTGCGAAGGCATAAAACCCCTAGATAAATATGTAAAAGCCATAGAGTCTTTCAGGGAACCAAAATCTGTAGAGGAGATCCAAAGCTTCCTTGGACTTGTGAATTATATAGGTAAGTGGATCCCTAATTTGGCGACACTAACAGACCCAATTCGTGAAATTTTAAGACAAAAGCTCTCCAAACACGCCGATATTACGGAATATTGGAAAGAAAAGCAAATAATTGCATTTACTGAGTTAAAAAGAAGTCTAACCAATCTTCTGACTTTAGGTTTTTATGACCCTCATGACAGAACGCAAGTTATTGCAGACGCCAGCCCTGTTGGACTTGGAGCGGTTTTAATTCAATATGACTTACGTAAACAAGTTCTTGCATCGGCACATGAGGGTCACCCAGGCATTGTTGCTATGAAAGGGAGACTGCGGACTAAGGTGTGGTGGCCTAAAATAGACAAAGATGCCGAAAATATGGTTAAAAGTTGCAAAAGCTGTACGTTAGTCTCGGGCCCAAACCCCCCTGTCCCTATGAAGAGGCGGGAACTACCATCTCAACCGTGGGTAGACATAGCTGTGGATTTTCTAGGCCCTCTTCCAAGTGGACACTATTTATTTGTGGCTATAGATTACTATAGCCGTTACAAAGAAGTCAAGATCATGAAGTCTATAACATCACAGGAAACAATCAGCGTTTTAAAAGAAATATTTTCGAGACTAGGTATTCCTGTTAGTTTGACTTCAGATAACGGTCGACAATTTGCAAGCGAAGAGTTCAGGTCCTTCTGCTCAGAATTTGGCATTAAACTTTATCATTCTATACCATATTGGCCACAGCAGAATGGTGAAGTCGAACGGCAAAACCGTGACATAGTGAAGCGGTTAAAAATAAGCCAATGCCAAAAGACTGACTGGAAGCAGGATCTGTTGCAATACATCATGATGTACAATAGCACACCGCACAGCACGACGGGCAGGACTCCAGCCGAATTGTTTTTTAATCGACAATTTAGAGATAAAATTCCTTCTGTTGTAGACGTTGAAAGCCGGCATCTAGATTTCGAGACACACGACAGAGACAAAATGATGAAAGAAAAGGGGAAAATCAGAGAGGACCGGAAAAGAAAAGCAAAATATTATGACATTGATGTAGGTGAGAAGGTCTATGTAAAAAATATGATTAAAGAAAACAAATTGACACCAAACTTTAGTCCAACACCGCACACAGTGATCAGTGCCAATGGAGGAGACATTAAGGTGAGGAATGATGAGACTGGACAGGAATTAAGAAGGAATGTTATCCACCTTAAAAAGACCGAAGGAACGTGGAAAATTCAAAATGAGAAGGAAAGTGGAAATAATTTAGAAGATATGGACGATGATAATAGCAACTGTTCAGGAATTAATGAGTCATTGATTAATTAGGATTAAATAATTGCATTATTAATTAAGTTCATACTTTTGTGTTCATGTATTGACTAGATTGTGATTTGATTGCTTTGGTAAACTGACGTTTTGGTAAAATCATATTTTGTTGCATAACGCTATATTTCATTACATAAAATCAAATTAGCTTGTATACCTACATTACAATTTAAGATTAGTTGGTTAAGGTTAGATGTTTTAAAATGTTTTCAAAATTAGTTGAAAAGGAGAGATGTGATGTACTTAACAATAAACGCAACGGTCCCGAACCACCCGCCGCCCGCGCACTCCCTTCCGAGACTCCGCGGCGACGGGTGTGTCGAGGGCGCTGCAAAATAACCTATTATTTTATTTACCGACTATCCCATAATATATACGGGCACACTAGCCTGCAGCTGTAGTAGACAACAGCACATGTGTAATGTTTTATTTGTTAAAAATATATGAATAAAGGCTTAATTTCAAAATAATATTAGCTCGATGCACTCCTTCACCATGTAAACTGTGGTGACATACTATGGGTAGGAAGATAGTGAGGTTCAAAGTTCAACACACGTCACACATGTATCGTCTCAATTTTCATCGCTATCATTTTGTTTATGTTTTGTCT
The DNA here is from genome assembly GCF_905147365.1 of Aricia agestis. NCBI lineage: Eukaryota > Metazoa > Arthropoda > Insecta > Lepidoptera > Lycaenidae > Aricia > Aricia agestis. The sequence continues at coordinate 11,544,847 of NC_056409.1, forward strand.
CTATTGTGCTAATATGTATCGTCTCTTTCTAGTCTGTAAAATTTTGTATATATAGCCGTAAGTTTCATGAATAAAACACTTCTTCTGATCCTACAGTCGAGTTATTATTTACTCCTGTACCAAAGTCGCAACAAAACTATAACTGTGTAAAATTTCATTCACCTACGTTTTCCCGTTTTTCGTCAAAAGGGATACAAAGTTTTTGGCTCACGTATTAATATTGTGGCGGTACCCACGATTCGCCTAACATTCCTGCATCGCGCTATCGAAGTTTTCTGAGCGCGTCGGTATATATACGACAGCTGAGATGTATCACGTGGGCTTCGGCCTGACTGGGCATACCACCTCGCTCGGTCGGAAGATCTTCCTTTGGCCGCCACGCTCATATCCCACACTGGTGACCCCTCGACAGAACACGCCTCTTTCATCATCTTCACTCCCCGCCCTTCCGCACCGCGCCAGCCAGCATCGCCTCATCGGGTACATCGTCCACTAGCCGTAATGTACCGCGGCCTGGGCGACTCCGCTTCGGCATCATCGGGCTTTCTCACTACACCAACCGGTCAGCAAGCAGAGCACTTCTCTCCTGGTCAGCACGTAGCATCGGCCCCGCACGGCAGCTATCCGACTCACTGGATCCCGGCCTGACTGGGCATACCACCTCGCTCGGTCGGAAGATCTTCCTTTGGCCGCCACGCTCATATCCCACAATATATAGATAATAATAGGTATTTAAGTACAATAAAAATTAAAAACAAAAGAAAATCCCATACAAAAAACACAATTTTTTGCCTATTTTTGCTCTATAACTGTATGGAACTCTTCGTGCGCGAGTCCGACTCGCACTTGGCCGATTTTCTGTGATACACAAATGCTTAACAGCAACCATTATACTGCTTGTAGTATAAGAAAGGAGATTTTTTTACTAATTACTCACAGATCATTCATGAAAATCGGATAAGTAGTTTAGGCGTCATGGCGAAACAGACAGACGATCATCATTAATAAATTAAGTTAGGTAAAAAAATTTAAGGTTTGGTGAAAAACATATCCGATCCAACAAAATAGAAATTATAAGTTTAGTGTTTCAAATGCTAAGTACATTTTAATCCAATATTTTTATTCATACATAGTTTTTATCATTTTAAAGTTTTATAATAAAATTGTTATGAATTTCATTGAAAGGAGGATACAATGGGTGCGGTGAGAATAAAGCTTTCGTGACCTTAACATGGCGCAAGCTTCGTGCACCGCCAAATTAAATTGTAGCTGAATATGAATAAAATTTCACATTTTATTCACAAACGCATTCCATATGGACTCGTATTCATTTTGGGAGAACGCTGTTGCGAAATGTAATTAAATTAACAAAAAATATTATGATTGTAAAAAGATATTATAATATTACTTCTTTGCCCAACAGTGAACAGCTTACAACATACCTACTTTAAAATATAAATTGAATATTTCTAGATTTATATTTTGATTGTAACATATAGGGTGAAGTTTAAACAATTTTACTTTAAAATATGTATACAGGGTGCAATTAAACCTTCCTGCCAAATTTTTTCCAGGGCTTTGGACACATTAGGAGAGTCCATTTAACCAAAAAAAATTGGGTGTTATATTTTTTTTATTGACAATATTTTATCCTATTTGAAATCGTTGCAGAACGGTCACTCGCGGCGGTAGGGATTGAGAGGGGGTAACGCGGAGGGAGGCGTGCGCGCGGGTTCACATCACTGATCACGCGCGGGCGACGCGTCGTGTCTATTAATTGTAGTATTTTTTAGGATAACTTTCGGAAGCTATTTCTCAACATTTTAGTACTGAGTGATTATAAAAGAAAAAATTCGTGTATTTTTATTTTTAACAAGGATCAATATATCAAAATTTGGCAGGAAGGTTTAATTGCACCTGTATAAGTATTATATTTTTGAATGACTATAATATTATTATTATTATTATGCAAAGTTGATTTCAGCTTCCCTTTGGCCATTTCAAATCTATTTACATGATATTTCTGTAGTTACACTAGTAAATAAATATGTGAATACGGTGTAAATTAACTTTGTACGAAGAATTCAAAGCCTTGATAGCAATTTTATGTGTATCAACGCTTAATGGTTGTAATGTTGAACAGCTTTCACAGAATTTTTTATGAATACACAATACGTTTCCACGGAAGGCCTAATGACGTTGCAAAGTTCAAGGACCAGAAGTCATAAACATTAACACATTTCGGTAGAATTTCTCTTCAGATGTTATTGTTAGGCGAAAGGTTTTAAATGTAGAATTAGTAATCACAGTTTTTATAAAAATAAAGTACTGTAACTGTGTGTAATATAAGAGTGTACACACACACACTACTACACACTACTATAATAACTATTACTAATTATTATGAACGCGCGTGTCTGACTATTACCTCTTCGCGTCTAAACGCCTAAACCGAATTAAATATTATAATATTTATAAATATATATATTTTTTTAAGAATAAGGATGATTTGTTGTTAAGGATGTTTTTTTGTTTATTTTCTTTATGTTTCTGTTGTTCTAGCCGCAATACTTACTGTACTCAATTAAACTCCCCCATAGGACAGGCCTCGCCTAGTTTGGGGGACCGTTATTTGTTAAAATGTTTGTAAAATTATCATGGTGAATAAAGACTTTTGTATTTGTATTTGTAAATAAGATTTAGAATTAGAAGGGGATTATTTTTGTTTGCGATATTTCGCCGTACATTATTAATGTACGGTTCCCGCGCGATGACAATTTCGGTGCGACGCAAACGGCGAACATCGTCTTAAATGCTATACTATATCCTACTAATATTATAAAGGCGAAAAATTATATGTATGGATGTTTGTTACTCTTTCACGCAAAAACTACTGAATGAATTTTAATGAAACTTTACAATAATATAGCTTATACACCAGAATCACATAGACTACAATTTCAACCGACTTTCAAAGTGGGGGAGGTGTTTTGTTCGTTTTTATATATATTCAACGATTACTCCGCCGTTTGTGAACCGATTTTTTAAATTTTTCTTTTGGTGTATAGGGTATCATCCTAATTTGGTACTATATTCACAAAAGTGGTGACCTGATAAATGGATCTATAAGTAATTGAGGGGACTCCTCAAAATTTATGTGGAAACATGTGGTGACTTCGGTTTCGTGAGAAGTATTCTAAGCATATTATGTTACCAAGATGTACCTAAGATTTTGCACCGAGGTATACCATGGTTTAGATTTTAGAGAGAACTCCTGATTCTTTATAGATACAAATTTGGAAGTTTTGGCGTTGTTTTAAGAACGGAAAGCATAATATGCTAGCTACTAATTAGTACTTACTATGCAAATTAATTAATTCTTCAAGCCCCATAAGAGCACCGGTGATCGCGACAGCAATAGAATACAAAAGCATTTCCTGGAATCTGTGATCGAAGTATTAAATTCCTCGTCATCATCATCACTACTATATTATTATCTTTTTTTTCAAATATTTGTAATGTTATGTTTTAATGTGTAAATAAATAATTATTATTATACTATGCATCGTCCCATGATTATGAGCCTATTATGACCATATTATTGGTAATTTTCATAGTCATTTAGATCGAGACTCAAGTTTGTCAAGCGATTTAAAAAAATATACTTAATATTATAAACCTAAAAGGTTTGTTTGTTTGATTGAACGCGCTAATCTCAAGAACTGGTCCGATTTTAAAAAATCTTGATCACTGTAAGATAGCTCATTTATCGAGGAAGGCTATTTACTGTATGTCGTGAACCTAAAAATTGTTATCACTGGCTGTAATTTCTTTTCTAAATAATATCAAAGTAACATAAAAATAAGCTTAAACATTTGAAAACAAAAGATTGCATAAGATTATGAAACTTCATCAGAATAAAACAACATGGATAATGCATAATAATGTTACGTTGTGTGCTTTCATTCTATTTGCGTATTAAATCGATATACAAGCGAATGAAACCGTATGATACAAGGGTTCGTTGTATTATTTATAAACGTCATAATGATAGGCATGTTTTCAGAACATACGTTTATTTTTTGCACCACATTAATTTAACATTGTGTGTCGTCTATTAGATTGTTAGCGAAAACATTATGAAGCGACTCTATATAAAAAGGCTCTATACTTATACCGTAACGTATAACGTACACGAAACGAGCGACAACCCTAAATGTGGGTATGTCGTATAAATAAAAAAGATTATAAAACTTCAGACCATTCGAGGTGAGTCGCGGAAATGGCCCATTTTAATTCTATTTTTTACGAGAAAGAAAAGTTTCCCAAGGAAAAACCCGACTCGTAATACATTTTAGTTGAAGGCTAGGCCTATTAGAAGTATAATAGCGATTCTTAAGATAGGACAACCCGATAGTAAAAACTTAAGAGGACTTCTTAAGTTTGAGACGCTTCCGGAATTAATAACGGCAATTTGTAAGTTACACGACTTGTAAAATATTGAAGAAGATTGCAGGAATACTTGAATTTTTAAAAGCTTTTATTTAACTTGATTTGTATGTATGTAAGTATGTATGTTACGGTGGAATTTTGGAACTCAATTTTAAGGTAGATATATTTAACCGAATGAGCTGAAATTTTGCATACGCGTTTAGTTTGGATGACCATGCACGATATGGTATGTGACAGCACGCTAAATCCAATATGGCCGACCATCCAAGATGGCGAAATAATTATTTTCTACGCAGTCCTACAATATGGATATTAACGGAAGGGCTTTTTGAGAGTAACTCGAAAACGAATGTAATTTCATTCTACATCCAACTCATCCAAGATAGGGGAATAGTTTTTTTATGCACTTCTACAATATGGGTATCAAATGGAAGTCGTGTCGTGTCGTGTCGTGTCTTGTCGTAACGTGATGTGACGTGAAGTGTCGTGTCGTGACGTGACGTGACGTCACGTGTCGTGCCGTGACTTTACGTGACGTGACGTGACGTTACATATCGTTACGTGACGTGTGGTGTCGTGTCGTGATTTTACGTGACGTTACGTGACGTGACGTGAAATGGCGTGGCTGACAGTCGGGTTTCATAAAATGCTCTGTTGAATCCGGTCACTTTTTTTCAGTGAAATTTAACTTTTTAGTCATGTAGTAATCTAGCTAGAGATATCATCATATGATGATATGACATCATATCAGCCTATAGTCGTCCACTGCTGGACATAGGCCTCTCTCAATGAACGCCAAGATGAACGATATCCTGCTACTCGCATCCAACATGGGCCTGCAACTAAGCGGAGATGTGACGACCCCACCGCCCGCCTGATGGTAGTTCTGTCTCACAATAATTAGTGTGGGATAGATCTAACATCAAGCGCAGTTAGTCAACCGAAGGATGGCGGTAAAACCATCAACGATAGGGTCAGTGAAGAAATCCATGGTCATCAATGGGCTGCAGCATTGATGGTTTGATTCATTGGCCCCCTGTCAGATTGCCAATCCGCGTGCTCCGCGTGGCAATTATGAGCAAATGCCTCTTATGAAACGCACCAGAAAAAGATGGCCCCTAGTTCCCGGTAGCGGTACTATTCCTGGCCACGGTAGCGAGAGATAACTAAAAAACAAAAAATAAAATATAAACAAAAAACTTTTTGAAAAAAAAAATAATTAAATAGTCTAAAAAGAAGAAAATAAGATTCTCCTTAAAAATTTTAACTATTCAGTTATAATCCTCAATACAATTTGCATGATAACAAAAGCTTGTCGCGAGACTTAACAATCAAACAGTACGTGATTTTATTAAAATAAAAATATGATATCAATTTACTCAGTTATATATAAATTGGTACTATAGTTTATTTACAAATCGAATAGTTAAATTTTTTAAGGAGAATCTTATTTTCTTCTTTTTAGACTATTTAAGGCCCTATGCTATGCAAATTCATGTTTTTATTTTCGATAAATCTTTGACTAGAAGTAATTATAAGCATTCAAACATTTTTTGTAGGTTTGTTACGTTCCTTATTAAGGTAGACATTTTGATTTATATCCATTTTACCACTGAAAAAGTGTGTTAAAAAATAATACTTTCAAATTTTTATTTCTTCCAGAATTCAGCGAAAACAAATACAGGAAAAAATATTTTTATGCCAAATTTTAAATTATGATTTCGAAGGCAGCCATTGTCTTCGTTTTTGATAAATAATAACAATAAATGATAAGCGTTGAGATCACAAATTCGGAAGAATTGTTGATATTCAAAAGCAAATATTGCTTTGAATATTTGCCACAATAAATCCACAGGCATTTTGATAGATAATGGTTGAATGACATTCAGTCAAATCTGTCAATCAGTGACTGATTGTCTATTATAGAAGTATGTTCACAAATATATCCCAGTATACTGGCCAGAGCTCCTTAGGTATAGAAATTGTATGGAATTGCCGTGGTCCCCTACCATTGATTGGTTTCGGAATATTTGCCAGTGCTTTTTCGTATATATATATCTATGTTTTGATATAATTACAATACATCACACTTGTCTAACTAGTGGAATACCAGTACAATACAGCGCCGTAATTTGACGTCTTGAGCACTAGTCAGTAGACTGGGTTTTTTTCGGAACCTAGTCAACATTTTTGGTTTACAAGTATTACAATATTGTTTTGTTTCCTAATTATTTCGTGAGAGACTACCTAATAAGATGCTATTTGATAATTTACATTCACCAAACGATAATTTTTACGTTTTTGGTAGGTTTGAAAGTCAAAAAAATATGTAAATATTCATTATTACAGCTAAGTCAGAAAACAATGTACAGAGTATCGCTACACAGAGACAGATTATGACGTATGTGTCGAAACATTATAAAATGATAAGATTATGTTATTTTATTGAACATGTCCAATCCATAGCAATGAAAAGAATCATGGCATCTTAGCACTGGGGTAATAAAATCTGCACAAGAAATCGTAAAAATAATATTATCATGCGGATTGATATAGATTTATAGATACACCATGATTTTTGGTGCATCACGAGAGGAAATAACTAAGGATTCTTTACAGAAAAAATAATATTGATCGAAATGAAAATATGTCCTAAAACCTTAATATTTGATTTTATTAAAAAAATATTTTTTATGAATTAAAATCGTGATGGAATTTAAAAGTAAAGTGTAAAGAGATTGCATTTTATGCAATTATTAATTTCTCATATATAACTTAATTCTTACATACTCACGACGATTTGATGCAATGTAGGTTACATAGTACATACGTAGGTTGTTGGTAAGTTGGCATATTATTATTAGTCTTATTCACTCCCATAGTCCCATACAGTCAACATAAGAGCCACTTTTATACTTTTAATTAAGTTAAGGAATAAAATTGGCCAGGTGCGAGTCGGACCCGCGCGCGATTTATCATTATAGAGCAAAAAAGACTAAATAATTTTATTATAATTTGTTTTGACGTTCGCAAACTCAGATAATATATCTTACTAGTTGTCCCGGCAAATGTTTCCTTGCCATATAAAGTATTTCGGCCGTATTATTTTATTGAAGTGACTAAATAAGTATGTCATCATAGCAACGTCCATCGCTATCCCGTCGCACAAACAATGGTTGCCGTCAATCTCGAGTTGTAATAATTTACTATTATTTATTCAACAAATGCACTTATCAATATAATAAGTGCCCAGTAGCCGATTCTCAAACCTACTGAATATGCATATAAAATTAGGTAAATCTCAGTAAAGCCGTTTCGGAGGAGTACGGTGACTAACATTGTGACACGAGAATTTTATATATAAGATATAACATTTTGCAAATCTCATTTATAAGAAAACTTTCTAAGATTAAAATATTACACTTCTTGTATTTACTAAGATTAGCTTATTATAAACTCAAAAACCGAAAACAGGCAATAACTGATCAGTCATTCAACATCATCCTACTTATCTATGCTAAGCCACCGTTTGTATCATCTCTAATTTTGTAGCTTCAAAAGTATTAGAGTTTTCTTTTTCTATATTCCACAATATCATTTATTGTCGAGTGTGCTCAGTGGTATTAGTTTTAAGTTTACAATACACAGCCCCTCGATGCCTCGGTGGAAACACATTAATCTTATTCGTAGCTCGACGTCGAGCGTCGAGGCGAGTAAGTGGCGTTAGCGCTAAGAAACACATTTGCTGCAGTCGGTGTGCCTCAATATCTTGAACACTTTCATACTAAATGTATTATCGATAGCCTTTGACGTTTATTGGATTGATATGCTATAGGTAAGCTGAGAATAAACTCTCGTAATATACATAGAGGCTCGTGTGCAAATGATTTAATGTTGAAGAGTTTGTATTATATTATTTTAAGCGAACAATAACTTTCTATTATGGTAGTCATTACCAATAGTAAGAAGTCGATTTTACTCAAAATAACTACGACTTTAAACGTTTCTAAAGAACTGTTTGCTTACTAAGCAAAAGGCAATTTTGTTTTTCGCCGCATTCAACACACTGTCTGAATAATCCAGCACAACCAGTTCAATTAAATCCGCTGAGAAACAGTTTTGAAAACAAACATAATAAACACTTGTTAATGTAAATGATGCCACGTCCCGCTGGGGTCAGATTTAATTGGCCTCCAGTTTGAATTTCATACAAACCATATTAGAATTTTGAAATTCCTCCCCGACGGAACTCAGTTTCATATATTATAATTTCCCGACATCTACATTTTTATGAATATTAACAAGGAAAACTAATATTACTCTCGGATTTCTTCAATTTACTTAAATAGCTTAGGAGCTAAACTGTAGGCAGTTTTACATTTATTACGAACATCAGCTTAAGCGAATGTTTTCAATTTTAGACATATTTAAGTATTATTAACTATTCGACTGCTGCTTCTATTTTCTATTTCTCACGATCCTTATATTACTGCATCGATTGGCAAAGTCCGTACAATTTATTTCCCATTGATTAATTTCCCCGCGTGTCCCAGGGCAGCTTTAGATTGTCCCTCGGGCTCTCTAAGATCAAATGAAAGTCGCAATATTGATGACCGCTGTCGATCCTAGTCACACAAAAGTTACAGGCCAGAAATCAATGATTTAACTCGTGGATATTACCACAAACTTATTGCTAGTATAATAAAGAGTAATTTCTGCATAAGACCTATATGAAGCAATTAACATCACGTGTGAACTAAAGAAGATTGAATAGCTTGCGCCCATTAAAATATCGCTTTAACTTAAACATGCTTTACAGAGATTAATCTAGCAGATGCGGGGCGGTTAGTGGAGAGATGCGCTTTATCGTGATTTAGTAAATGAGAGACATAATAGCCCAGTGAATTTCCTGCCAACGCTGTGTAAATCTAGCTGCACTATTGAAACTTTGAACGCTGAAGGTCCATTAGGAAACTTTTTTCATTATAAAATCCCTGACATTCGACGTATAATTTAAGTTTTATCGCATTCTCCTTCACCTAGACTGTAAACAACATCACTCATCAGACGTAAGTAAAAAAACTTTGCCAACAAGATAAAAAGGAAGTGTTATCGTGAGCACATCTATACCGTATTAACTATCACTAGCTATTTGACCGAGCTTTGCTCGGTATTCGATAAAACACGAATAAAAAGACATTTTCTAAAAATGATTCCTAGCTAGATCGATTTATCGCCCCCGAAACCCCCTATATACTAAATTTCATGAAAATCGTTGGAGCCGATTCCGAGATTCCTATATATATATATATATATATATATATATATATATATATATATATATATATATATATATATATATATATATATATATGTTACGCTCAAAGACCGAAAACACTCAGTGAGCGAAAAAATGGCTCACAACGCGTTGTGGTCATAGTGAAAGGGCCACGACGCGTTCTGGTAATCACAGAAATACCACATAGCGAAATTCGTGTCGTGGCTGACGTGCTATTCGACCACAACGCGTTGTGATAATCGAGAAAAGTCATGACGCGTTCTGAGCATTTAAAAACAGCCACGACGCGAATCCGTGTTGTGGCCCTAATGAAAACGGCCACGACGCGTTTTGAAACCAGGTTAGTTACTCAGGAGTAATTTTATAGCGCCCAAGTGTGTGCGCAATACACAAGAGCACTCTGGTTTCAATGAAACTAGGCCAGTTACGCAAGAGTAATTTTATAGTGCCCAAGTGTGTGCGCACAGCGCAATACACAAGAGCACGTTACGCAGGAGTAATTTTAAAGTGCCCAAGTATGTGCGCAATACACAAGAGCACTCTGGTTTCAATGAAACCAGGCTAGTTGAGCAGAAGTCATTTCATAGTGCCCAAGTGTGTGTGCAATACACAAGAGCACTCTGGTTGTTAAGCAGGAGTTATGTTATAGTGCCCAAGTGTGTGCGCAATATGCAAGAGTACACAAGAGCACTATTCTTTACTCTCATAACCCAATGGAGCGCTGGCGAGAGATCAGGTGCAGGACCGACTTTTACACGCGCACACACGTGGGCACTATAAAATGACTCCTGCGTAACTGGCTTGGTTTCATTGAAACCAGAGTGCTCTTGTGTATTGCGCACATACTTGGCACTATAAAACTACTCCTGCGTAACGTGCTCTTGTGTATTGTGTGTTGGGCAAACGAGCAAACGGGTCACGTGATGGAAAGCAACTTCCGTCGCCCATGGACACTCGCAGCATCCAGAAGTGCTGCAGGTGCGTTGCCGGCCTTTTAAGAGGGAATAAGGTAATAGGGGAGGGTAGGGATGGGAAGGGAAGGGAATAGGGGAGGGTAGGGAAGGAAATAGGGTAGGGGATTGGGCCTCCGGTAAACTCACTCACTCGGCGAAACACAGCGCAAGCGCTGTTTCACGCCGGTTTTCTGTGAGAACGTGGTATTTCTCCGGTCGAGCCGGCCCATTCGTGCCGAAGCATGGCTCTCCCACGTATAATTCAGCTGAACAAGTTCAGCTGATCTGACCTACAGATGTTGTGACGTAGGTAGACTATCTCGCAAAGGTCTTCCTATTTATATGCTCAGGTGCTTAAATATCTATACGACCCGATTCCGTAAATTGTGTTATTCGTCGTAACGAAAGTTCCGTAAGTGTTGAGGTCGAATTCGGGAAAGTTAGTCACACTAGTTACAGTTGTGGCACAGGAATTGAATGTGCCCATCCGTGCGGATACTGTGATTTAACTTTAAGCACATACGTACATAGGCATCTAAATAATGTCTCTACTTTACGAATAACTAGACGTTGCCCGCAACTTTATTTCCTTAGATTAAATTCGTATATTTCGCGGTAACCGTATAGATGGACATATTTCCAAAATAAAATTAATCGTTGTGCTCTCCCGGGACTCAAAGTATCTTATTCCATTTTTCATCAAAAAAGATTAAGAGTGAAGAGATTGCTACCTCTTTCTCTGTTGGCAAACATGGCATTAGCCAAGCAAAAACTAGACAAATACAGCAGACAGTGTATATCCACAGTAAAAATATTTAAAAGTAAGATAATCATGTTATTATAGGATACACGAAAATGTCAGCCCAGGGTAGAAGTTGCATTTTAAATGCTAAACGAGTGGGAGTAAGAACGAGGATTAAAACGATTTTGAAGTAAATAGGAGGTTCGCGTGTTCAATGCGCGTTATATTCAGTGTTACCATTATATTGCAACGTCTCTCTAAAAGCAGAGCTTGATTTAATGGCAACATTCGCCAGTTTTTATAACGAGCTCCATACAACCTGAGTGCTATGTTATTTTAACCCATTTTTGAATAGTTAGCAAAAACTGCTTAAATATATTTCCTTCAGATTTAAAGCTGGAATCGTACTCAGTGCTTGATTTATGATGATAATTTCATATTTTATTACTCTTTGTTGAATCTTGTTTGCTCTACGGCTTCAAAACTTTTCTGCGTTGCACCTGCAGCTGCGTTCCTATATGTTATGCTTTCGAATTTACTTTCATCTACTTCAGTTCACTTCAGTTGTGTCTATAGCATCTTTAACTCTATCGAATAGGCCAACGACCTAACGTTCTTCGCATATTTTATTATTTTGTTTTATATTATTTATATAATTAAAGAGCAGAAAAGTAAATATTCACATTTATTGGTCTCTGAGGCGCAGTTGCTCCGAATGAAATGAGATTACTTTAAACTTTTGGTTTGAAGCTTGCAAATGTAATTCAGTGAAAAAAAGAAATACGCACTTCAGAAACGTTTGTAGTTGAAAAAATTATTGGTTTAAATATAGACATAGCGAATGAATAAATTAATTACGACAACGAAGTTTGAAAAAATTAATGGAATTTGGCATTAGATGGCCTCTCATTGGCGAAGGATGGACAAAATCGAACTGGTATGAACTATTTTTATATAAGGCCGTATAACATACGTTTGCGATTTCGAGTGCAAACCAGCGCGTCCGCGAGTGAAGAAAAACGAATGTTTACGCTAGTCTCATTGAATTCAAGATCGAAATTCCACATTAGGAATTTGCATACGGAAAAGTGTGTATGCGACCAGCCCATAAAGCGTACCTAGCGGAAATATATTAACTTTATGGACCAGCCTTATGACGGCTCGCTTTCACTTGACATTTACCAAGCTAGGCTCAAGTCTCTGAGTAGGAAATGCAATCTCGTTCTTTTCTCGGCCTTTTTAGCGAGTTTGATCTCGGTCCAAAAAGGGCGAGATCTCGCGATATTAACGAGACTTCAAGCATAGAAACGTCATATTGAAAGCGTTATCGCGAGTTTTCGGTTGATTTAGGGCCAACTCACACCTACCACAACCACACCACATCGCAACGACAAAATGTGGTCGAGCAGTGGTTACGTGTGAATGGTGTCGCTGCAGCTTTTTGTGGTTGCGTTGTGGTACCGACAAAATGCCGACGTGGTTGCGTTCTCGCCATTGGTTGCGATGGGTTACGTACGAAAATCAATGAAACGGAGGGGGGAAGAGCGCGGGCGGTGTGCGCGCACTGTCATTGCATCGACGCAACGTTGTGGTTACGATGTGGTCGGCCGTGGTTGTGATGTGGTTGCGATGTGGTCGGTTTCATACAAGTGGTCGGTTTTATACGTGGGAGAGCCATGCTTCGGCACGAATGGGCCAGCTCGACCGGATAAATACCACGTTCTCACAGAAAACCGGCGTGAAACAGCGCTTGCGCTGTGTTTCGCCGAGTGAGTGAGTTTACCGGAGGCCCAATCCCCTAACCCCTACCCTATTCCCTTCCCTACCCTCAACTATTCCCTTCCCTTCCCTTCCCTACCCTCCCCTATTACCCTATTCCCTCTTAAAAGGTCGGCAACGCACTTGCAGCTCTTCTGATGCTGCGAGTGTCCATGGGCGACGGAAGTTGCTTTCCATCAGGTGACCCGTTTACTCGTTTGCCCCCTTATTTCATTTAAAAAAAAAAGTGGTCGACAACGACTGCAAAATGTGGTACATGTGAGTGGTCCAGTACATGTACGTGGTTGTCGTGTAGTTGTGGTACGTGTGGGCTGGCCCTGACTCACGAGTTACTGATAGTGATCTCTCTTGCTCAGGCCTTTGTTTCTCTATGCCGCTAGGTATATTAACTTTATGGATAGACCCGAAGACAACATCGCGGCATCTGGTGGCAAATAAAATTTCAACAACCCTCGTTGGTCTATATAACATACCTCTCTCACAGAAGGCACCCTCGTAGTCACCATCCCGGCACTCGCAGATGGGTCCGTCGTCGGTGCTGATGCAGACCCCGCCGTGCTGGCACGGATCTCGTCTTTCACACGCGTCCCCGCTAGCGTTGCCCGTGCGTGTCGACTGTAACAATGATAAATATTTGAAGACATGAGCGGAAGAAGTGGGTAAGTAATAATTTGAAAACTAACCTAATTTGAAAAGAAAAAGAAACGTCTTTTTGCATAAATGGAGGCTTTTGGACCATTTTCATATATTCTCTTTTTTTCAAAATGCCTCATTCCTTGTCTTTCAATCGAATACATGCAAAAACTATACTGTGTAATCAGAGAATTCAAAGAATTTTAAATACTATAAAATTGTTTTAGGCTATTTATTTATAGAACATAAAATTGTTTTCTTCGATTTGTGGAGACGTGGGGTCTTCTTGAGAGAAATATGAGTATTATTTTTCTAAAAACACCTTTTTACTTCTTGGAACCTTTTAGAAAAATAAAGACCAAGCTATTATATTTCATCGAACAAAATAATAATTCAAAGTATAATATCATCACAACGATGCGACGAAACGACCTCTGTGGCTCAGTTGGGGGGCGTGATGATAGCTCAAGCCGGGGGTCTCGGGTTCGAATCCCGCCGACGGAACAAAAAGTTTTAAAAAGTTCCTGGGTCATGGATGTGTATTAAATATGTGTATTATATAATATAATAAAAATCTTAAATATATGTATACTGTATAGTATAAAAGTAATAAATATATTTCCGTTGTCTGGTACCCGTAACACAAGTCCTTTTGGTAGTTCGTACCGAAGCCAGACTGACGTGGTGTGAAGCGTCTATAGATATTATAACATTAAGCCCGGCCGCACATTGTCCGAATTGCTTTTCTGATCAGAAACAGTTGAACGTCCGCGCTATCTCTTACATTTTGTACTGAGCCGAGTGAGCTCGAACTCGCCGGAAGGATATTTCGGATAGTGTGCGGGGTGGCGGTCCGGCGAAATTCAACTGTTTCTGATCAGAATTCGGACAATGTGCGGCCGGGCTAAATCAGCCCTTTTCGTAGACCCTCTACGCTCGTAGAAGCCGTAGGCAATTCGTAGAAGACAACTATTAAGTTTTAATTTCGTCGTACAACTTCATCTAAAATTCTTGTAATTCTTGCTAATAGTTATTTCTAATTTAATAATTATATTATGTAGCTTCTAATGTAATTATACTACATTTTGTTTTTTAAGAAAAATATCAATAAATTAGCTACCTAAAGATTTTACTTTAAGTATATTGATCCGTTTCAAAAAAAAAATAATAGAAAATCAATTTCTTCTCCCAAAGAAAAAATAGGTAATGCAAATTTACGTCATTCCTCATTCGTGACGTAATCGAGTATGTCAAAGAAAATTTCCGTATTCAGTAGAGAGCTACATCATAAAGAATTGGGGTTATAAAAACTTGGCAGTATCTTATAAAGTCGCTACGTGACGACAAAATCAACTTTAAATAAAGGAATATCGTTTAATTCTCTGAATAAATCATGTCTCGTTCGGAAAGTATCATACAAATCCCAAGTTATCCCTTTCATTTTGTTTCAAACTTTAAGACGCCTACGGGGCACGGTACATAGTACTATGAAACTCAATACTCTGTCAGTTTTATTGCCAACATTGGGTATAAAATACTGTGTTAGGTGTAGATGGTATGTTTAGGTTGTAGGGTTTATTTTCATTGTATTAAATAGCTGAATGATAAAACTTGTACAACACGATAGTAGTCAATTCAAAATATGTTTTATAATTAAAATTAGGAAAAAAAACAGGAATTTTATTGATCAATTTAAGGAAGAACATTATTTTGTTTATAATCTTTTGGATACTTCCTAACAGTTGTCAAAGTTAAATAATGAAAGGAACAGTGGTCAACAACTAGTTTATAGTAATGGTATTATGCTAATCTGCTAAATATTCGTAAAAACTTATCAATATGATTTTTATATGCTAATGCCGCTTGCACCAATTACGAGCTAGCGTGTAACTCTGTTTGTAAAATATGCATTAACAATATTTCATAGTTTTTAAGCAGAGTAAGTACATTGGCCTTTAGTTTAAAATAAAACTCAATTTTTGCACCACTACTTCATAATTACTATAATGAAAGCACTAATTGAGCTCCAAGAGGTTTTGTTAAATGTGCAGAAATAACATTAGAAAACACGATAAAAGAGTACTCGTTTTAATGACATTAAATTGACTATATTATAAAGTTATCTTCTATTATAGCATCAAGATAAACTTTCATATTCCTAATTTTGGTAGATAAAAATCAACGCCTAAAACAACGTTCAACTTTGTATACTAAAATAGATCTAATGAAAACATAAACCAAAACTTTTCAATTATTAAGCTCAACATTAAAAGCTTTCGGAAATGCTGATTTCGGCGAAAGCTCTAAAAAGCCAATTCAACCGGAAAAAGAGGCAGCGCGATGTCACCTCTGTCACGTTCGTGTCAGGCGGCGACGGTAATGTCGAAAAAGGCCCGCGGCAAAGTGTCAAACAAATTCCACGATCTCGTCATTAAGTGTAACACGAAAGTAATTTCAGCTCGTGAGCCCACGCGTTTGATATGAGTACCAAATGTTCCGGACCCCTGCGGAGGCGTGGGCGGGAGTGGGCGTGTACGAATTGTACGCAGAACCCAGTGGCGAAGAGTCCATATAACCCGATTCCCGTCGGCTTCCCTTTTGGAAAATCGAATCTATGGGCCAAATACATTTTTATCTAATAAATATTTTACATACTTAAAAAACTTTGAATTCACTAAACGCCTACAAATTTTTATATGCAATAAATTTTTCTCTCACTTGAAATAGTTTGAATTAATAATTAATCGCCGACAAATTTATATAGGCAATGCAACGTGCAGGCCATCTCCGATAGAAGATGTCCTTCATACAACGATGTTTCATAGTAAGCATCTGTCCTTTTCATTCCTGTGAACTGATCGTCATGTTCTGTCTCGTTCTACCACGCGCCAATATACTCGGAAATAAGCCGATACTCGGCGAGTTATTACGGAGAAAGGTTAATTAGCAACGCACAAGTGCGAGCGAGAAAGATGAGTCATGAAGTAAAATTGTTATGAGTCAAATGGCGGATGAGTGTTTGTAAACAACTTGTGTTGTTTTAAATGTTATTTGTTTTAAAGCATTAAAAAGAGTGCAGTGTCGCGAATTTAAATTAATTTGTATTGTGATTTGTTAATTGTGATTTGTGACTCGTACAGCTGAGACTGTTGTCTGACAGATTATTTGCTGTCGAAGGAAACTTCGTTTTCCAAACTTAGTTTTGAATGACCGTATGTGCCGTCAGTCGTCACGCATACAACTTAACTCAGAAGGCATTTTTCAAAGGCATCATTATCAAACTTGAAACTCGAACATTGTTGAACATCAGTGCTGAGCGTTTTGGTAAGTAGATTTTTTACTCCGGCTTCCCTTCCGAAAATATTCACCCTTCGCCACTGGCAGAACCGCTTACTCTCCGCTTAGTTATTATGCCCTTCAGGTAAACTATGCAATATTGATATCTCAAAATAGACTTTGATTTATCTGTTGTCTTTGAGTTATGTACTCGTAATACACAAAGCACTCAAAAAAGATTTGGGAATCAGGACAATTTATGAACGTATTTAGTGTACAATACATACAATATTTGGTACTATATGGATATAATCGCTAAGCCTCTCGTAAATAATGAAATTGCCAGAGTTATTTAACAAAGGTCCGTCATACAAATAATAATGCCCCACATAATTGTACAATGGGAGAATAATAACGTGTTATTGCCGAGTCTGTGCCGCTTATGATATCAATTTGACCCAGTTGGCACCGAAATATTAGTCCATCAGCCAAAAAATAATTACCTTTAGACTCTGTTAATTGCTCTCATTACAAAATTCATGACTTGAAATTGCAATTTCATGCCTAAGCCTTTGGTGAAGAAAATTGGTATGATACTTTGAAAAGATAAAGAATAAAATATAATGCCTATAATTTTCAATTTTGATATTGCCTTTTATATTTTTCAATTTTGTTTGACTATTTGTTAGCTTTTTAGACTTTTAGCTTTGAATTAGGACTACAATTCTTTTTGAAAGTCACTCCCTGTTCAAACGTCGAGTCCGCCTACGTAATAATTCTAAGATTTGTGAATTTGTATCTGAGTACTTTAACCGCAGCGAGAATTTCATTAAAGACTATTGACCTTCAGTGAATAAGTAATATTTTTAGGAGCAAGTATTAGATTTTAAGAAATAATACTGCCTATAGGTTTTTAAACTATAATTTGATAATTATTATAATAACTAGCTGTTGACCGCGACTTCGTCCGCGTGGACTTCAGTTTATAGCGCGCGGTGTCAATAAAATTGGTGTCAAAAGCTTTTTAAAACCCTGGTACCCCTTCAATCAAAATACCCAAAACAGCCGTGTAGTGTGCACATAATATGATTTTTTTTAAATTAAACTTTTTTATACCTTTTAAAGCTTATTTAGCTTTACACAACTTAGCTGCATAATGCATTACACAACTTTAGCTTTGCCCAATAGCCAATACCCATAGGCCATTAAACTATTTAGGGCGGATTCGACCAAACTGGAGTAAAATTTTACTCGAGTATAACTGTCTCCTAATCTAAGAGTAAGCTGGTTTTGCGTTTTTCCAACTTCTAATCCAAGAATGAGGTAACGGGAGTAAATAATTAAACGGGCTATTTTGGTGGAATAAATATTAAACTGAGAATAGTTGCTGAGAACTGAGAATAACAGGGTTCACCTGTCACGGTCGGTGTCATTGTGAACTATAATTGACATTTTATTTCATACTCTTTGAGTAACTTGGTAAAATGCAAACGATAATACCCTAGAGTAAATTAAAGGAGTAAAATTATTCTCATGATAGTTATACTCGTGTAACTTCAAGTTTGGTCGAATCGGGCCTTAGTATTTATTATTGGTAGACAGTTGTTTCTGATTTCTATGTTGGTACGTGAGTTATTTAATAACATGTATAACAATCGAAAGAATCAAAAATATTAACTCAACATGGTACCACCTCTTATAGGAATACATATGAGCAAGCGATAGCACGATCTAGGCGACTCTTGGCGCCATCTATTCCAGTTTTTGGAACTAACTTAATTTGAACAAATTTACGCATAAACACCCCCTTACAACCCCTTTTTCCAGTAAGAAGTAGCCTATGTCCTTTCTCAGGCTTTAGACTATCTGTGTACAACATTTCATTACAATCGGTTCAGTAGTTTTGGTGCTGTTGTTTTTGAATTTGATATCTAATCTAAGTTGGTAGGTGAGTTCTTAGTTAATGACGTGTAAAACAATCGAAAGAATCGAAAAGCCTAATTTGACATGGTACCACCTCTTATAGAAATACGCATGAGCAAGCAATAGCGCGATCTAGGGGACTCTTGGTGCCATCTATTTTAAGTTTTTGGAACTAACTTAATTTGACCAAATTTACGCATTTTCACCCCTTTACAACCCCCTTTTCCAGTTAAAAGTAGCCTATGTCCTTTCTCAGGCTTTAGACTATCTGTGTACAACATTTCATTACAATCGGTTCAGTAGTTTTGGCGTGAAAGCGAGACAGACAGACAGACAGACAGAGATACTTTCGCATTTATAATATTAGTATAGATAATATTCTAACGTATTAAAAACTATAAGTAAACAAAAACATACTAACTAATAAGTATGATTAGTTCTATGTTACAATAAAGTAAAAATTAAAACGCCATCTGTTGAATCGTATTAGAACTAAAATGTTCGTATTAGAAATTGCATCGATATATTTCTGGATTTTTTATAATATTATACATAAAATATGTTTAAGATTTTTGAAATTTTATTTTAATACACATCCAAGACCCAGGAACATTGAAAACTTTTTGTTCCGCCTGCGGGACTCGAACCCAGGACCCCGGGATGAGCGCTGGCCACGCGCAATGCGAATTCATTTTCATCGATATTTTCATGGAAATAAGATATTTTCCCACATCAAAATGTAGCCTATGTCCTTTCTCAGACTCTAGAATAACTGTGTACAAAATTTCATTGCAATCGGTTCAGTAGTTTTGGCGTGAAAGCAAGACAGACAGACAGACAGACAGAGATACTTTCGCATTTATAATATTATTTATGGATATATGGATAGTATTGATTAGAAATGCAGTAGGAGTTCTATAAGATAAGATAGATTGATTATTATTATACCAAGTGATTAAATTATTAAACATAATATTCTAACGTATTAAAAACTATAAACAAAAACATACTAACTAATAAGTATGATTAGTTCTATGTTACAATAAAGTAAAAAATAAAGCGCCATCTGTTGAATCGTATTAGAACTAAAATGTTCGTATTAGAAATTGCATCGATATATTTTTGGATTTTTTATAATATTATACATAAAATATGTTTAAGATTTTTGAAATTTTATTTTAATACACATCCAAGACCCAGGAAAATTGAAAACTTTTTGTTCCGCCTGCGGGACTCGAACCCAGGACCCCCGGGATGAGCGCTGGCCACGCGCAATGCGAATTCATTTTCATCGATATTTTCATGGAAATAAGATATTTTCCCACATCAAAATGTAGCCTATGTCCTTTCTCAGACTCTAGAATAACTGTGTACAAAATTTCATTGCAATCGGTTCAGTAGTTTTGGCGTGAAAGCAAGACAGACAGACAGACAGACAGACAGACAGACAGAGATACTTTCGCATTTTTAATATTAGTATGGATAAACCATACATATAAAAATAAAGAATATTTTTCTGAAATGCCAGTAAAGGATTATAATATTACAGTGTTTGCCGACAAATCGAGATTCAAATGTAAATTCTTTTTGTCGTGGCGGAAAAGTAACATAACAGGATAAAATGAGGAAATAAACAACACGTGTAAACTCAATAGCAAAATATAGCTCCATTCAAATCCCGAGCCACTGAAGAGGATCAGAAATGGATGACATATGAACGCCGACCCACAAACATTTTTCTAGCTTCTAAACTATTAAAAATTGCAAAAGAAATGTATGTCAAAAAACATTTTTGATAGTTTCTAAACTATTCAATATTTTCTATGAAGGTAGAATTAAAATATCATGGTCATTCTCGCTGTATTGATCAATGATCATATCAGTCGGTATTTAGAGATGATTATAATAATAGCATTTCGATCAACAAGGAATATAGTTTACCTACAGATATCTAACATCATTATAATGCCTGAAGAACCGTGTAATTTAATACCAATAAATATCGACTGTTAACGATATTTATTTCACATCCAATTATCAAATGATATAACAACGAGCCTCGCCGTCTCTTAGAACTCTTGACAATAATTGAGCGGCCATGTTGTGACGTCACCGCAGCTTGACAGGTATGTTATCGAATTTTATTGACTTTGTAATATTTTAAGCGCTAAAGAGTTTTTGTTGGAGCAGGTTTTTCGTTTTAAGCCTTTCCGGGATATTATTTTTATTAATATGCGCTGATTCAATCAATTTATGTTTTTGTTTTCAGGCATAAAACTTTTGTTCCGAAATAAAATGTGGCATTTAAGATTTCAGTAAAATATGTATACTGTAAAAATATATGTATATCAGTAAATATCCACTGTTAAAAATATGTTCATATAGAAACAAATAAATAGCATATTCCTTTTGTTTCTTTTATCTTATTCAATAGTGAAAATTATGCAAAATAGAGCCAATTTTGTTACCAAGACTCCAATAGAATTCTCTCACAGACAGTTTAATAACTGTATCTCTCTCGAATCGTCAAGAGAAACGTCAATATAACGTCTTGGAAATAATTACTATCGACTTTATTACAGTCTCTCGTAGCATACGTATGAATGTGGAAAGACGTTTACTCTGCAAGATTACTTCCACGGCTCCGCTTTATTAAATTTCAGCGATTGCATTCGAACGTACTTTAAAAGTATCTTTGAAAAATTTTAACCAAAGAAAAGCGATAATTTCACTATTTTAGATGAACTTATTTCAAATTAAATTGATGTTATTTAAGGTTTTTTTTTTTTAATTTTGTATTTATTTTTATTAGAGATGTCCGATCATGACTTTGGCCGACTAGCCGACTAGCCGATTAGTCGGTTGCAAAGAAGCCGACTAATCGGCCGACTAGTCAGCCAACCGATCATGGTTGCAGATGTTTTCGTAACGCGTCGTTTACTAAACTCTAAAGTAAACGGCACACGCCGCTTGCGGACGTGTCGGATCGTATTTTTACCGACTTCCAAAAAGGAGGAGGTTATACGTTCGGCTGTATATATCTTTTTTTTTTGTATGTTCAACGATAACTCAGTCGTTTGTGATCCGATTTTCAAAAATTCTTTTTGTGTTGTATAGGGTTTAACTTGAATTTGGTACTATGTTCACAAAAGTGGTAATCTGATGATGGGATCCTGGAGGAATCGAGGGGACTCCTTGAAATTTGTATGGAAATATATAGTGATTTCAATTTTTTCTGAAGCATTCGTGGTAAATGCTACCAAAAAGTAAGACTTTGCACCAGGTTATACCCTGGATCCGAAGGTACCCAACAGAACTTTTGAATCCTTATAGATACTGGTTCGGGGATTTCGGCGTTGTTTAAACAACTGAAAGCATAAGCCA
Source organism: Aricia agestis (assembly GCF_905147365.1). Classification (NCBI taxonomy): domain Eukaryota; kingdom Metazoa; phylum Arthropoda; class Insecta; order Lepidoptera; family Lycaenidae; genus Aricia; species Aricia agestis. Next base: position 11,567,288 of record NC_056409.1, read on the forward strand.
ACACATCAATTTATTTGATCATCATCATCAAAATCATAATTATGACCCAATTATTGATGCTTTTCGTGATATTTTGCATCGAAGCAGATGTTTTTGATGATTATTTCGCTGTTTGTGGACCGATTTTCAAAATTCTTGTGTTGTTGTATAGAGTATAATCTTGATTTTGTATAATAATTACAAAAGTGGTGAGCTGATGATGGGATCTATAAGCAATCGAGGGAAATCCTTGAAATTTATCAAAAGACTCATAGTGGTTAAAATGTTGTTTCTAGTAACTTAAGCATATGTTACGAATAAGAGAAAGTTCATACGAAGGTGTCTCTTGGTCCAAAGGCACTGAACAGAACTCCTGAACCTTTAAAGATAAAAGTTTTTAAATTGCAGCATCGCTTAGATAACTGCAAGCATTTACCACAATTTCGCTTACAGTAATATAATGTGAATAGTTAACATTCGAAGTGGTTATTTACGCATAAAGCCTTATCTTGTAGATAACTTTTTAGTTATCTACAAGATAAGGCTTGGTAGGCTCGGTACCAGTCCCAAAAGCTTCAGATATTCTGACATTGACTGAACTCACGATAAAATTAGCTGGTACCGACTTCAAAGTAATGAAGACTGCAGTATATGTACAGAAATAGTTGAGATTTAGACGAATTCTGAAAAAGGCACTATTATAGAGTAAGAGTTATTTAATACTTTTTAGTTCATATTATTATTGTTTTTACCTTGGAAGTCGGTTTAAATTTTTTGTTAAAAATAATAATGTATTATGTTAACGTCATGATATAAAGCGGTAAAGCTATGCAATAGCTTTACCGCGGCAGTCCTCGAGTGCCACCCGTATTTTTTATTAAAAATTTTTAGAAACAAGAAGATATTATGTTGTTAATAAATAAATGTCATAGATATATTTATTTATAAGCAAGTAATTTCAGAAAAAAATAATAATTTCAAAACAAACAAGGTTTTTCTTAAATGTAATATCAATAATAGTAAAATAATAAAAAACCGGCCAAGTGCGAGTTGGACTCGCCCATGAAGGGTTCCGCAGTAGCAATAAGGTTTATTTATATGAAATTAAAAGGTTTCTTGCTAGATCTCGTTCAAACCAATTTTCGTTGGTAGTTTTTATAGTAATGTACATCATATTATATTTTTTTAAGAATTATAATTGCCCTACTTTAGAAGTTAGAGGGGGGGAGGGACACACATTTTACCACTTTGGAAGAGTCTCTCGCAAACTATTCGGATTAGAAAAAAATGATATTAGAAACCTCAATATGATTTTTGAAGATCTATCTATAAATACCACACGCATAGGTTAGATGAAAAAAAAAATTTTGTTTCAGTTGTACCTATGGGGACTAGGGTTGCCAACATTTATCCGGCGAAATATAGTATTTTTCAAAATAAACTATAAAAAATATAGTACACTTCTAAAAAATATAGTATTTTAGGGAAAAATTAAAAAATGTTCAATGAAGTATTTAAGTATTATTTATTTTTATAACTATATATTTTTTGCACTTCATTAATTTTTTAACAATTTTTTGTCTAAAATATTACATACAATTTAAAGATTATTGTAAATTAAAAGCTCATTTTTTATTAATATGACACTACTTCTGTTTCTCTCTTCCCGCCATTTTAAATTCAAAAGTGTCAAAGCGCGTTTATAAATTAAAAAAAAAATAAGATTTTGTTTGATAGATTTCAGTGTTGAAAATATAGTATTTTTGCGTACTATATAATAGTTCAACAGTATATAGTACGAAGGCTCGAAATATAGTACAATACTATATATTATAGTACGGTTGGCAACCCTAATGGGGACCCCTAAATTTTTTTATATTTTTTCCATTTTTGTATCAAAATCTTAATGCGGTTCACAGACTACATCTACTTACCAAGTTTCAATAGTATAGCTCTTATAGTTTCGGAGAAAAGTGGCTGTGACATACGGACGGACAGACAGAGAGACATGACGAATCTATAAGGGTTCCGTTTTTTGCCATTTGGCTACGGAACCCTAAAAAGCCGGATAGTCGGCGCTTTTTGCCGACTATTCGCCGACTAGTCGCCGACTACAAAAGTGGCCGGATAGTCGGCTTTACCGACTAGTCGGCACATCTCTAATTTTTATTGATTTAGAAACCTCTTGGCTGTTGTTTTAATCAATAAAAAATTCAAATTATATTTTAACGCCCGGATGGCGCATTATTAAAGTAATCTAAGTAAGGGTGTTTTATGAATTATAGGTAAACGAGCTTTTGCCCGCGGCTTCGCTCGCGTTAAGAGGTATTATTATATACAAACTTTCATCCCCTATTTGAACCTCTTGGGGTTGCAATTTATCAAAATCCTTTCTTAGCGGATGCCTACGTCATAACATCGACCTGCATGCCAAATTTCAGCCTGATCCATCCAGTGGTTTGGGCTGTGCGTTGATAGATCACTATGTCAATCAGTCAGTCACCTTTGAGTTTTATATATATAGATATTACTTTGCTCAGCTATACTATTTAAGTTAGGATTCACTCGATACATTTTCAGAAAAATGAGGTCTAGCTTGCACGACATGGGATAAATAAAGGCGAAGTAAATGCGCCCCATTAAAAATCCATTACCGCGGTGCATACGGGACGGTTTTAATCTCAATCCATTGGAATCTGTTAATGACGTACTCGCATTATCCTCTAGTAAATGATAGGGGTTTGCTCAAAGATGTGGAAGCTCTTCTTTATAGACCTAGTTATCCATCCATCCATGACTACCTGTCATGGATGTGTGCTACCACAGAAATAAATCAAGATAGAACGGCTTAGCGGGTGAAGTACGCGTGTTTTAATCTTGCACAATTGAGCAAGATTTGTTGAACGTTCATTTAGTCAGCGGGCACGTCTCGACTTGATTACACCGAAGCGGTTGTGCAAAAATGCCTCATTGTGCAGTGTCTAATTGTAAAAACAGAAGTATGAAAGTGAATCGGTCAAAAGGAGGTATTTCTTTCCAGGGGTAAGTTATTTGTTCTAACTAAATGCAAAGCAAAAATTGACACGACCGATTCCTTAGCAACGCACGCGCGTCTCCGTTCTATCTTGATTTATTTCTGTGTGTGCTACCATGTTCATTATCCTCTACCAATTGATAGGGGTTAGCTCAGAGATAAAAATGCCCACGTCTATTATTTAGTTGGTAATGTAAAGCCATGATTACCACCATGATTACGCAGCTGTCCAGCACGTACACGACCGATGACAGTAATGTACTATCAGAGACGTTGATTCCTAGGGAGATGGGGGACCTACGTAGTTTGGTCGCGTTACGTCAAACCCAGCCGACAGATCACAATAATAAACATTGAATTGACATGATCCGACCATAAAGTTAATATATATAGCTGTCAAACGAAACCAAAATTGGTTTTCATCTGTGTGAAAAATATGTGTACGTATACACTTACACAAGCATGATTGAACATGAATTCTATGAGATTAAATTGTCAACGTCCGGCACGTGCCGACTGGACGTCAAAAAAAGAGTGCTGCTGTCATGTACCACACGTCTCTTTTTACCAGTGTAAATGATAGTGACGACATTGTTTTGCCTATTCCGCTAGGTATATTAACTTTATGGATCCGACCAAATGACGTTGGTCTGTCAACTGCCTAGGAATTAATTTCCTCGATGGTACAATCATAGAAAAATAGGCGTCTCTAATGTTATGATTTGTAGAGGCCACATAAAACTACGGACCTAAGTTTTAACACTACGTATAGGTATCTCCATACAAGTTAAGCCTCTGCAACAATGTCTCAAATACCAAAAATATAAACAAAAGGGTCTAGAAACACATTGTATTACCGCTTTATATTATATAAAAAGTTATATGAACCATAATAATTTACATAGTCTATTCATGATCTAGGCCAGGCCGGACCTAAACTGACGACTTTGTTTCAGTTTATGACTAATTCGTCCGACTTTATATGCCACTATCAAGTAATATAAGAAGCAAGATGACAATAGTTTTCTTTTCGCCTAGTACCTAAGTAGTAACAAAGTAAATGACTGTAAAATATAATTTGTATAGTAGAAGCCTGCTTAATTTAAAATGACACGCCCCACCACTTCATTAGTTAGGAAAACTAGTACTTTAAATAGAGAAAGGTGCCGTCATTTTAAATTGGACAAGCTCTACTTAGAGTTAATTTTAAAAATGTTAAATGAGAAATGCCTAATATTAACGGGGGCCACAAATTCTAGTTATAGAGTTTTTTTGTTACGAAAAAAGATATTAAATTAAAAACTGAGGGCATTAAAACTATTGTATAATTATAACAAAAGGCGCTGCAACTCGCGACTTATGAATGAGCACATCACCACGCCGAATGCAAACAGCTTGCAGCTATACAGCGGCTAGCAACAATAGCTCTAATTGAGAGGCAGTGTGAGGGGACCGTATAATATATACAGCAACAGTAACTCATGCTGAATTATGAGCAGCACTGCTCCTTATCTCGAATTGCTGATTCTGGAATAATATTAGAGTTAACAATGGTTACTAGACGGTTAGTATACGTACTTACGTATTCTGCAGAACTATTAAAATTGTAACTCCATTCACGACATTTACAATTTGTTACTCTAAGTTATTGAAGACTTCTGTTAGTCATTTATTAAAATGCATTCATTCTTTGAAGTAATATTCTTTTTTTTTAACATCGCTACATCAATAGAAGTTCACGGCCAGGTCGCTTCATCAGGGTAATGCTTTCCGCTAACTATCGCTCTGTTATCAAAACATACATCTGAAAATGGAAGCATTCGACGCTAACTGATCTACATTGGTAATGACACCGTGATGGCATTTGCTTTACGTGCAAACTGCAAACACATAATCAATGTGTACCGTAGTCCGTAAACAAAGCATTTTAACGATTACTTGGTACACGGTATTGAAGGATTAAATTATAAGTATCAATTTTATATGCGTTGCCTGTAAGCAACTTGCACATATTAAGATTATTTATACACGGTGTCCCTTACATTGAGTTCGCTGCAAGAGCATTTTTTCTTACTATTGGCCAGCCCCCCAGTGTCATGAATTTACCCATACAAACTAACTCTTTCAGCGCTGCTGCAGCTGCTACTTTCACAATAATCTCTCTACGGTGGGCTCATACTCACCTATTTCTTTGTTTTGTTACATCTATCATCTGTATTGTATACAGGATACAATACAGATACAGATAGTTACAGATAGGTTCAGCTAGGATATTGCAAAAATATTCAATTATTTATATTCAATAAAACTTATTTCATAGGGGCTTTCGTAATCCAAAATCCAGCCTCCAATTTCAATCTCAAATATTTTAATTGCTCTAAATACTTGTGATATAAATAGCTGAGAGCGTGGGGGAAGCCATTCGCAAAACCAACATTTCAATACACGTCGTGTAGGTACTGACGCGATAAATGGGTCAAAAGGTATCCACAAAATATATCGTACAGCCAACTGAACCTCGATATCACAGACTGGAAAATAAATACTAGATATAGAAACTTCTTGGATGTTGTTAAATTTTTCGACTAATGTGACCAGCAATTTTATGTTTAGTTCTTGGTACAATTTAATATTATTTTAGTAATTGGTAAGTAGTAAGTAAGTAACACCTCCGTGGTCTAGTGGTATAAAGCGCGGCTCTTGACTCGGAGGTCGTGGGTTCGATTCCCGCGTTGGAAACATGTTATTTCTAAGTTTGATTAGGACAATGCAGGCTGATCACCTGATTGTCGGACAAGTAAGATGATTCATGCATCGGATGGACATGTAAAAAGTCGGTCCTGCGCCTGATCTCTCGCCAGTCGTCCCACTGGGTTATGACTTATGAGAGTAAAGGAATAGAGAGTGCTCTTGAGTACTGCGCACACACTTGGGCACTATAAAATTACTCCTGCGTAGCTGGCCTGGTTTCAATGAAACCGGCCACCGTCACCGAAACCGGTGTAGGAGCTATTATTATTATTATTAAGTAGTAAGTACGGTAATGTGACATATTTTCCTTGCAAGGATTTTTTTTAAGTTAGTTACAAAATACGAATTACAACTTTTTTAATTGCATTTTAAGTAAAAAAGCCGGCCATAAAAATAGTCACAAAAAGCTACGTTTATTCAAACAAAGCTAAAATATTTCCACGAAAAAATACTCATGCCTCGATATAGAAATAGTTTGCTGTTACAATACGTTATTTTTCTGATATTTTGATATATTGTGTAATACGGTTCGCATGTTGAATGTCGATAAAAATTACCGAGACAAAGGCTTAAGTCACGATAGGATAAAAGCTATTTGAGTACGTTTGCATACAATCGGGGACCGGCTAATATTACCCAATTTTATTTTAGTATAAAAAAAGGACAAAAAGATTTTAGCTCATTCTTAAAAGGTCTATAAACTTAAAACGTAGCTTTTCGCTATACCAGAAAGCGATTCTTAAAGGAGTGAGCCCATTGAGACAGGCCGTGCCGGGGCTCAGCGTGGGGGCTCATCGCAGAAATCCGCCTCCATACAATTTGTATGGAAGCGGATGCGCGTATTAATTTAGCTCTAGCATAGTAGTCACTATTATTATTAACGTTTATTCCCGTGGTGCTTCTCCCCTTCAGTTCTTTGACTTTCGGTCACTGTAACTTTGTGCTGTCTCCCGCTTTATAATAGGGAGGGAATCTGGAATTCTTCCTACTCCTATTTTCTTCTGATTAATTTCGTTGCGGGTCCCAAGACAGCTTTAGCATGTCCCTCGGGCTCCCTGAGATCATATCAAAGGGTTTTCGTGGTTTGATGCCGCTGTCGACCCTGGCGACACAGGAGATACAGTGGTGGGAATGTGTGGTGGGCCAAAGCCCGTTTTAAAAAAGGATGCGCGTATCGCACACTGTGTCGGGGCGCAGTGGATTTCCGTCAGTGTGACAAGGCCCGGCAAGGCCCGACAAACCCGCTGCGCCCCGGCAACAGTGTGACCACATTTCACATAGATTTCCACTTTTTGGTAGATTTAAGGTCAAATGAATGACGATTTAGTAGTCCAAAATTTTTTGTAAACTTTAATAGAAGATCGATAGGTATTATATAACAAATAATATAAAAAATTAAAATGCATAATGAAGACAGTCCATATAAACATTTTAGTTTTATTTTAGTTTCAACCACGTAGAATACATTTTATTAATAAAGGTAGATTTTCGGTAGAAGCTCAAACACGGTCTAGTAGATTTTAGTAGCGTATAGCAACGTTTTTGATATATCGAGTCACGAGTGATTTAAGAGTGGTCACACTGGAGCTATCCAAAGTACTCAAAATCCGTCAATGCGATGCGGCCCGGCCCGACAAACTGTGCGCGTACCTTAAAGGACTAAGAGGCTGGCCAGGCAACCTGCTCAATATTGACTAGCATTAGTTCAGCTTCACAGTTTTCACAAGAACTAATAATTCCCTAGCTTATATCTTGTGAAGTAATAAGCGAATATGCAACGCGTTTATTAAAGCACTAATATACTACGCGAATATAGTTGCTAAGTAAATTAATTTATATCTATGCAAACACAACTTCACGAGCGAGAACTTTCGGCAATAGTCAAGTTACAGCTTAAGAATAAGTAGATTTCACAAGCAAGTTTCCTCGTCGGTGGGGGGGCGGAATATTGTAACAAGCTTCCCCAACTCGTGCGAAGCGATCAAGTTTGGAGTAATAAGTTTTTATTTAGAAAACACTGTGAAATTTTAATTAACTGAATTTGTTTCGATGGCAGTAGTTCCGAGAAGTGTAGCCACTAATTTAATTTAGAAATGAAAGGAAATATTATAACGATGTTACGAGTATCTGAAAGTTAGTTTTGAGAGTTCAAATACTAGTAGAGATAGAGTACCTACTTCAAATATTATCTGTGACCTACCTTGAGATCTCTAGAATGTCGTAGTTCCTGTCTTCTCGGCGGTTGTCCGGGTAGGTCAGAGTAGACTAGATTCCGGACTGAACCACGGAATTTTGGCTCGAAGATTACTGATGGCAGCGCTAATGTAGTTAATTTGGAGTTGTACCTGCAAAGAGTGATGGTAGGTTATTACAATATTACTCAAATAAGAATGTAATTTTTTCTAATAAGAAAGAGTTTGCGCTTAGCGGATACGACTGATTGTACAAGAGATGATTGCTTTTATAATAATAATATGTAATAATAACTTTATTGGTGCAAAAATGGGAGATTATAACAAATGTACACTAATAAGTAATAACTAATTACAGGTTTTATTGAACAAGAAATTTGCTTTGACGGTAATATCCTAAACTGATTTTCTAAAACATTAAAATAGCTGATTCTGAAAATTTATCGAAAATATTCAAATACCGATCCGTGAATCTATTGGTTTGAGAAATTTCGGATATCACAGTGATTTTGGAGGTATTCACCGACCAACAGAACCGCAACCGCTCGTAGGCTGCGAGGCCTACACACCTCGAGTAAGTATAACCATACACCTATCACATTATGTAAAAGCAAATCATACGTGTTTATTTTAAATAAGTTGAAAAAAAAGGATAAAAGGAGCGTACATAGACTTTTTTGGCGCGTAGCCAAAATCAAAACAAACGCCGGTCGCCGCCATATTGTTAAATGTCACTGGCCATATTGTTAACCGTCACTTGTGAGACAGCTGTTTCCAATGGTTGTTTCACGCCCTTTCTACCAACATACTCCAAATAAGGCTTTTAATTTGTGACATATGACAGCTGTTCAACAGTTCAACATGAAAATTGATACAAAAGACCCTATTTCCACATAACTCCGCCTGGTGTAGGAAAATTTCGATAAATTGTTATTGACAGTTTTTTGAAAATACTAGTCCACCAGGCAGGTATAGGTTTTCCAGGATCTGATGGCAATTTTTGACAGCAGATTTTCAAAAAATATCCCTGATCATTGGATAATTTTTTATATTTGCATGTTTAACACACATAATTAGCCGCTATAAGAAAAAAAAGGATCAAAATGTTTTATTCCAACTACCCCGGTATTGCTAGAGTCAATTTATTTTCTCACTTTTTGCCATCAGATTCTGGTAGACCTATAGAGTTAGGTCTGCCATCATAGCGGCAAATGAAATATCAAAATACCCTCATTTATGCGTGGTTGAAATGTTTTATTTACTAATAGCATATTCATCCAAGCCCCTCTAACAATATTATCAAAACGCACAAAACATCCCGTCGGTCTATGTATTATTTAGAATTGATCTATCTTGCCCATTTCTTTGGCCTAGGTAACACCCGATTGTTGTTTTCATTTTAATTTATTGTAAGTGAGAGTGGAATGCTAGAACATTAATAAAACTGTTTAAAGTGATATGACGCACTCGCCGTAAACCTCCAAATCCCCTAAATTCATCACGCGCTCGGAACGGCAATTTGTCTTTTGTCTTCGCCTTTTCTATCAACCTCCGCCAACAAAAACAATATTTCATGCGAGTTGACAGGGCGCGAAAATCTGGTTTTTATTGAGGTCGAGTTAAAATTATTTTAAGTATATCGCATTTAATGTATGTATTAAGGAGTTTCTGGGTAATTTATGGAAAACTTGTTTTTTTTTACTTATTCATGAAGTTGGTTCAAGTGAATAAAATTTAGTTACACCGTATTAGTGGCCCAATATTATAATCAGAACTGATACAGTACTGGCTAATCATAATACAATTCAAAGATATCAAAATCATATTGAATTGTAATCATCTTTTATTATCGTCGATCGTCAAAAATTTTCTCGGTTTAAAGTCAATATAAAATTTTATGTCGCGATATTATCGTGGAGTGCAGAAGTGCGATACGGCCATAGGGAAATGTTCCAGTAAACTAGCTGTAATGAAACGAGCGTCGATTGTGAGCTGACCAAGGACTCGGTTACGTGATTGTGCATTAACATTTACTATACCTAACTGTAAACTGGCTATAAATTATAATACAGCTACTATTCAAATGATTATAATTTTATTTTTAAAGCATTTTTTTATATGTCCAACTAGGTGACCCAACAAATGTTGTTTTGCAATATATGTCATGGAAAAATGCTTAAAGTGCCTCAAAGGAAGACCCGACTGAACGAGGAGATGTCATATCAGACGTTGTAATAAAGAACCTCCAGCTTTAAGACTAAGTTTAAACTTCAGCAGCTCGAATAAGGATTCTGCGCCGTTTGGTCCGCTATAGGAAATAAGATTGAAGCTGATTCTCAGGCCTACACGATAAGCACACAAAATTGAAACAAAATCGGTCCAGCCGATGAAGTGGCAACAAACACTTATATACGATACGAGAATGTTTTTCTTTTTTATTGTATGTATGCTGATTATTATCAATAACCTACATTACAACAAGTGGTGATAATTACGTATTTCTAGTGGCAAAATAAAACAGGGACAGTTGGCTAGAAGTCTACATTCATAATATAAAATGAAAACGGGAAGCGATGCGAAAAGTGTTAAGTACGCAGAGCTCGAGGAGCTCGGATCTAATCAAATTATTTCTCCATTTCGTGTACAGCATCAAGTAAATACTTTTCGCACATAACAGGAAGATGGCGTGACTTGCAGTAAATAAAAACCAGGTGGCCTTCTTGCTAAAATATTAACGTTGCTTCCCGTATTTCATTTTTAACTTAACTTATTAATTTTAAATTACCTAATGGGTAGACCTTCCGTTCGCACTCCTAGAGTGTGCAGGTTCGAACCCAGGTGGAGGCGGGTACCTATGAGACATTTTCTGATCTCAAGTACATAATACGGACGCTCGTACGGTGAAGGAAAACAATGTGAGGAAACCCGCACATAGTTGGTAGCAAACGTATTGACTAGTTCTTTCCTCTGGACTAGGCCGACTATGATGCGAGAATGCCGTATGCGCTTGGGCAACCATACGGACATTTAAAAATCTTGTCCCAGGCACTACAGTATTTGAGGAGTGGTTACTTCGCTCTGAAAAATACTGTATAAATCATCCACAACGGATGTAAAGGCCTAGTTTTTTAACTTATAGAATTAAATGTGATATGAGCGTATACGAATACAAGTAGAGTCGCAACAACTACTACGCGATATTCATTCAAGTACATTCTTATATCTTATATATAAAATTCTCGTGTCACAATGTTAGGCCGCGTACTCCTCCGAAACGGCTTTACTAATTCTAATCAAATTTTATATGCATATTCCACTGAATATGCATATAAAATTTGATCTAAGGTCTAAGAATCGGTTACTGGGTACTTATTATATTGATAAGTGCATTTGTTGAATAAATAATAGTAAATAATTACAACTCGAGACTGACGGCGACCATTGTTTGTGCGACAGGATAGCGATGAACGTTACCATGGTTACATACTTATTTAGTCACTTCAATAAAATAATACGGGCGAAATACTTTATATGGCAAAGAAACCTTTGCTGGGACAGATAGTTATTTATTAATATTATATTATGTTATACACGTTGTACAATCATTAAGCATAATATCATAGTGGATAATGACTTGAGTTTCGATGTTCACGTGTCAAACGTAAAACCTGTAAAAAGGTAAAAGCAATTAACAAGTAATAACGTATTTTGAAATCAATTGGACCCTATAGTTAGTTCTGCGAATTTAGTAATTGATTAAAACTGCTCGCACCGTAACTACAATAAAAGCCAATTCACTGTTATTCGTTGAATTTTTAAACTACAGTAGTAGTAAAAATTTCCCCTTTAATTTTCGTACAACAAAAAAGAATTTAACATTTTGTTAGGTATCTATGGGAATAACCAGCTCTGGCATAGATTTATTTGAAAACGTGTTTCGAAATTCGTACTCTGCCATTTTCCATATTACGCTCGTTGCGCTTCCACTGAATGTATGCAATTTTATAGAAGTTAAAATTATCTTTTAGTATGTAAGCTTAGAATATGTGTAATAGGGATGATGACAAGGTCAAAGATTAGCGAATTTTGTTAATAAAATAGAGAAATCAAGGTGAAAAATAAGTGTTCCCAAAATTTCAGCTCGATAGCATTTTTATTTTTTTTTGTTATGCGCCTTCAAAGTTGGATAATCAAGTCGATTTTTTTCAATAAAATTTCTTAATATTTGTATACCATTCGATAACTTATGCAATTAAAAGCAACTTTTGTTATGAAACCACTTTCATAAACGCAGTATTTAATATACCTATCGAACAAAGTTCTTTTCCGATGCGTACAAACTACGAAAGAGTGACGTCAGTCTTTCGTAGCACTTTGTATGGAGCGTTTCGGGCAGGTCTATTTTATGAGATGTTTGAATTGTCATATCTTGGTGAATTTTTAAGCTATCAGAGTCATTCTTTCAGTGATTTTTTAAGGGTCTTTCAATTACCAATAAGAAAAAAAATAGTCATCAAGCCTATTCTATAACTCAACTTACCAATAGTTCCTTTTTCAACAAACTAAAAGTTACTTGTGCAACTAATATTGAAAACGTAAGGTTAGTAAACGGAAAGAACGTTAGATAAATTGTTTGAAACAGTTTGCAGACGAGACAAAATGTATTACAGCTAGCTCGGGAGGAGCGGCGCAGAAAATTACCTTTAATCCTTCTCATGTGGGAGACGTTTACGCTAAATGCGTTAGCTCGCTATCAAGGAGCTATCAACATTTTATGTTTTACTAGACTCACTGTATCCGGCTTATCTAGTTTATGGTGTAAGTACGGGTAGCAAATGTCTATTTTGTAGGTAAACACAGGTACTCACTTTTGTACTTATAGTTTGATTGTTATGAGCACCCCACGCAAAGTTGATATTCGTCAAATCAACACTCAAAAGCACGGATAAGTTCGTGCCGCGCTAAAAAAATTTGTATCATAAGAATGGAGCTAAAAAGAAATATTTAGCTTATCTATCAATCAATTAAAGTATCTACATCATAGTGATCGTTCACAACATCTGTCGACTGAAACTAGTAAAATATTACACTGAGTTTTCGACGAAGGTTAAACTCTACATTTTATAAAATGTGCTTTAAAATTACCTTCTTTGTACGCCTAATTCTCTCTGACCTCAAAAGTTTTCCCTATACATAGTCGTAAGTTTTGTACCCGAGTAAGACACTCAAAGTTTTATTTATTACTTTACATTATGTACACTGAAAGATCCCCGAGGGAGAGACGCGGTGTCTAGACTCAGAACAACCAGACGTCTAGTCTTGTGAGTTCGAGCTAATGTAGGTCAATTGTCTAATAAGCTTATACAGTTTCTCAGTATGTCACGCTTAATGTAATATTCTCTCTCTACCTTGTTAATAGGAATGGGGATTGTCCATTTTTTTTTTAATTTGCTCATTACAAAAACATTTCGAGGAATAAGGTCAGTGATCGTTTTTCTGTATATAAACGAAAAAAATACCCATTAGTTACTTATATTTTTGAACAAATACGTTTAACATTTGTTTGACCTTCAATGGCGTTAAATTAGCAATAAATTCGACCAACGTTACGTTTCGAACTTTTGGTGAGCTTCTCGTATCAGTTTTCACATAATGAGAACTTGCATTTGACGAACCAGCCATTATAAATAAGATTGAAAGGAAATTGAAAACATATGCAGAGATCGATTGGCGGCCGATGATGACGTCAGAGCGCAACTTTAAAAATTTATTGAGAAAAAACTAGCCAATGAATTTCAAAATTATTCAATTTATATTCTTAAAATACTCTATTTTAACGAAAAAAAATATAAAAAGTACATGTGTTTTTTTTTGGACAATGCCCATTGGTAGTATTATTATACTGAACACTGACGTCACATCTATAAATGCATTTGAACACAAATATAAAATTTTATCGAGTAATTAAAAATCAAGTAACCAATTGACTACAACTATAAAATTAAGAACTTTATTTATTTTTAATTTCCCAGCTGTGCTCAGTAATGGTGCCTATTGCCTGCAATTTGTACACCTTTGTTTTAAACGTAAATAACATTTAAAAATCTTAACTGTTTTCGTTCGGGCTCGCAATCAGTTTGGTTAATCAATTTTAAATAATCTGGTCAGCAGTCTGGATGTAAAAAGGGAGTATTCAATTGAATATTTTAAACCAGCCATTCGGATAAAGGTCGGATTTTCTCAAACAGAGCGATATATAAATAAACCCCGTGTTCAGTCTATTGTATATTTTATTTTAGGGCAGCGTCTGACCGGAGCGATGCGCTATATTTCTGGATGCGATGTTTTATGTTATATACAAGTGGCTGGGTTCTGCAGTCTAAATGGCATGTGCAGTCTGGGTCGTATATTTTTGTTTAGACTTTGTTCGATCAGTCATGAAAACTTTATTGGATATAATATTCAGTTTGTTGGATATGTTATAGTCAAACGTTTATAATCGGCTACTAGTTGCCTCCTAGATCATTTAGGTCTTAGTTTTAGCTGCCATGGTACAGGCACGCGCTTTGTAATTCATGCAATATCATGAAATATTTATAGCTTTAAATAGCTTTGTTACCTAACAAATCGGGTCGGCCGCGGACGGATGAGGCGGGCTTTGACATGTATCGGTATAATATTGTTATGTAGTCATAACAATATTAGCAGCTTATACACTCTGCGATCACGGTATATTGATTTTTACTCCACCGACATAATTTTAGGAAAAATCATGACAGAATCTTCTATACTATTTATAGAATTATAATATTTTAGTAAGCTTGTGTTTTTACTTATTTAAGTGTCGTAAAATGTAGAAAAAGCTTTACTAAAAGCTCTACTTGATAGTTTTACTTTCATATGACTCAATTTCTTCTCCTTTACATTAAATTATTACTGTACTTGAAATTTTGATTTTCATCTTAGGAAGACTGCTAAAGCGATAACAGAGCAGATTTATTTTATTAAGATCTTCTCGTTCTATACGTATATTGTCCTGACAACGACTCAGGGAGATGTTTTATAAGCAATCATTTTCCTTGGCGTCGATTGAACGACTTTATTATGGCCCGTATCAGCCATTATATTATATCAAGCATAGCGAGCTTTATAGGACCATAAAAATATAAATTATTTCAAATATTTCACGTTCATCTTTCATCTTATGTGGAAATAATGGATACGAGCATTAAATACACTTATGCGTCATATTTCATACGATTAATTAGATGTATTACCTTCATTCAACCTTTGAAGGTTAAGCCACAGCTTAAGCCATTACATCCATATTCATGCGAGCCCTGGGAAAGGACATAGGGTACTTTTTATCCCGACAAATGTACGGTTCCCACGCGATAAACTAATTTTGGCGCAACGGAGTTGCGGGCGTCAGCTAGTACAGAATAATATTCAATAACATTTGTTCGTATAACATTATTTATACTATAAAATTTGAGACACAAAGTAAAATAAGCGAAGTACAATTTCCGTAGTTCGCCAACTCCGACGCTTACACAAGTCGGTCACGCCAAACTTTTTAGTTCAGCTAATAGAATATGAATGAGAGCACCATAATGAGCCCACCGAATTAAAAGATATTCTAGGTAATTGCGGTTTTCCATAATATTGAGTGCATTCAACAACAGAAGTAGGTCACGCAACTTACAACTAGATTTAATGTTTGCGACCTGCGAGCGAATTAATTTACAACATCGTTTCGTAAATTCACATTTAAATACCTGCGCTGTTTTATCATCATCAATCATGGCTTAAATTATCCTGGAAATGCTAAAAATCCGAAACCCTCCATCATTCGAAAGCGTTTCAAACGAGACAAAAAAGGGTTATCACTTAAATAAATGAGTGGAAACATAAATTTCTACAGTCAAATGATTGTATTCCTATTTTGTTACAATTAAAAAAGTTAAGTTCTATCTACATTACTTAACTATCATGTTGAGGCTCAATTTCATCAAGATCTTTTTCATCTCAAGAGTTAGAGTTAACAGCTAGTTAAAATGTCATGTCTTTTCTTTCATTCATATGAAAAACGAAAGAGATAACGTGATAATTCGAGCATTAACTTTAACAGTGGTGGGTGAAATTGGGTTTAGGACTTAGTAACAGTATTATGTTGTATAATAGTAGAACCTCCGAGCCAAGGCCGCCTCTGAAAGTTTTGTAGCGTTTCGCCTACGTGAACGTCTTATGAAAATAGGCCTCATTTATAATACCAAAGGAAAGCAATCAACCGATTCATGTCTCGTTTATAGACCTTGATTGTTCGCTTAAAATATATTGATTCTATTTTATAGCCTTACAAATAATGGAAGAATAACGGATGGGAATATAATCACGAAAAACGATTATTATATTTTGTATTTGTTCAGTACAATTTTATATTCTTGTTTTATTAAAGTTTATCTAGATACAAACAAATTTCATAATCATTAGATCAGTTAAATAAAAGTTCTTTCAATATTTTTAAAATAAACGCTAAGGCCAATGCCAAGACTTAGACAGTTGCTAGCTTAATTTAAAGTACACCTTATAATTAAAACCAAAACTGTGGAAAATGTAAAATATGAAAGCTAATAATGCTTTATTTAATTAAATTATCACATCGTGTCGTACAAAAACGCTAAGCTAGAAAATAGAGATATCAAACGATTAGCATAACCCTTTCAGCTTATCTCAGAGGAGCAATTTATTCAAGTCCAGCGAAATTTTAAAGCTGGACTTTTTGCTTCCTTTACTTTCTAAAAATATACCGTACTTTCGCAGAAATAAAATACAGCAGTTGACTCGAGAGAAAATCATGTCTAATAGACCATTTCCAACTCGAAAGGAAATCGCGTTTAATAGACTATTTCCAAATTCTAAAGAAATTTTCACTCCGGGTGTACATCGCTCACGCGGCCGTTAAGGAATCTCGGCTATCTTTTTGTTAACGGTGCTGTATTTTACGATAAACGTCTTTTCCTGAGCTTCAATTTCGTTTTACTTTATAGAAGAAATAGGGCGGGATGTCTTTTATTTGGAACACTCTCTAAACTGTTCTAATTGAGACTTAGATCTAGCAATATTATAATCTGTGTTAAAATTAGATTCTATTGATAGGTTAACAGCTTTTTGTATTGTGCCATTGTTTTATTGAGTTTTTACTATTAACATTGTATTTAATTTAGAAATTTTATTTGTAATTTTTAATTTGAATACATATTTTAACATTATTGGCTATTTTGAAAATATTCATATTAGGCATATTGTAATATGAACAGGAAATGTATTTTGAAAAAATTTAAAATATAAAATAATTGTGAAATAACGAGCCAACGAGCCCGGATAATGTTAGGGGAGGAATTAAAAAAAATAATCGGCCAAGTGCGTGTTGGACTCGCGCACGAAGGGTTCCGTACCATTACTTACAAATGAAAAATTGACAAAAATTGTGTTTTTGTATGGGAGCCCCAATTAATTTTTTTATAATTAATTATTAAAGTTTAAATACAACTGAGTATTTTGTGAACATTTCAAGTACCTACCTGTTGCCATTATTGATATCGAGCAAAAAGTGGCAAAAAAATGACGTTTGTTGAATGGGAGCCCCCCTTAAATATTTAATTTATTTTGTTTTTAGTATTTGTTGTTTAAGCGGCAACAGAAATACATATTCTGTGAAAATTTCAACAATTTGTATAATCATATACTCAAACTAGCTGTCCCGGTGAACTTCGTGTTACTTTAAAACCTTCCCTGGACTTCTACGAATATTTGAAGACGAAAATTAGTCCAATCCGTTCAGCACTAACAGCAGTTACTAACACAATTGAAAATCAATTTTTTTATATATAGATACGTAACATTATAGTGTTTAATAATAGTATAATCTAACCGAAACAACATTTAAATAACATCATTTCAAACTGAAGAAGATAGAAAATACGAGTAAATTGAATGAAACAACGAAACTTTTTTGTGTTAGGTCATAAATATGTATAGGACTAGAGGGCCCTTAAATATTTATTTTGTCAGTTGCAGAGGTCACCTTACTGAGAGTTACGGCCCAGTTTTCCGGCTCAATAGTTTCTCATTTGATTTATAACTATTACATAACTATGTCTACCTGTGATGTCATTTTAAAGGTAACATAAAATCCACAGTGAACCGAATAACATTTGAAGGAGATAATATTTAGTAGGTACTGTAAATAAACTCGTGGTAAAATGAGAAGAAATAATTATTATAGTTTTTGTTATGTATATCAACTATTTCTTAGTACAATATATACAATAATAACTCCGTTAAAGTACCATTATTTTCAATGTATCGAAAAACATAACTAGGTCAACATTAAATAATAAATTACATGTGTTTTTTTCAAATGTAAATGTACAAGTTATTAAAAAAAAAATCAATATCGAATAAAAAGTTTAATGAAATTATAACAAAAATATTGTACGACAAACAATTGCTCTCTCGATATTCGTTTCAAGGGAAACCTTCGCTGAAACTTTGAATAGGAATGAACTGGCGATGTAGAAAGGCCGTTCAAATATAGGCTCGGCAAACAATGACGGACGAGTCTGTTGTACTGCGGCCAGCGTAATGAGCTAGCTCAAAGATGTTTCCGACTTATTATTGAAAACAAAACTGCTACGACAAATATTACATTACAGTGGGAGTTCCTTTGTGTTCTGCATGCATTTTGTAATAGTGAATTCTAGAAGCATTCCTAAAAACAATAGAATCCATACATTTTACAATGACAGTCATTTCAAGACATTCAAATACCTAAACTAAATTGTGATACAAAAGAATTTGCGAGTTTGAACTGCTAGCTGAGAAGTTGAGAAGATAAGTTAATGTCTTGGCGGGAAAATGTACGGATCCCGTAGAATTTCTTGTTTTTATCCAGCACCAATTTTATAACCATTGCTAACTTACTAATAATCACATTATCATTTCTATTAAGAAAAATTCGGTATGTAATAATATGTGGTAGCTGAAGTCTTACATAAGGAAGACTCTAAGATTTTCTAATTTTCATTTATAAAAATTAAAATTAAAAAATCTTAGATTGGCGCTATTATCTTTCGTCTTAGGGGTACTGAATTAAAGTCATTTTAGAGCACTTTTCATTTAAGAACGATAAATTTAATAAATATATTTTGCTAAACATCACAAACGGGAACATAATTATTAAGCTTATCGTTCGTGAAACAAGAACTGCATTCATGGACTCGTTTCAGTTTTCAAAGTTTCGGCATAATGAAGGCAGAAGGGCAAAAGGCTCGAATGTAAGCCAATTTTAAAAACGTTATTATGTGATAATGGAAATTTGAATCAAAGCGACGTTTTTGTGAGGTGCCGAGGGCGCTGGCAATGTTTACTAATGAGACAATAAGGTAGATCGTTAGAAGCACCATTATACCTGAAATTTTGTTTTACAACGTTCCCAATTTTATTGTTTTAGAGCTTTGCGATTACACTTTATGGTTGCTATTATACATGACACGGGCATAGCCAGGTATTAATATCGGGGGGGGGGGGGGGGTTCAAGAAAATAAAAGAACATAAAATAACCCTTATATTGATAAGAAAAATATTAAAGATGTTAAATGTTTTTTAGTGCAATAGTCAGTAATAAATGAGATATGGCGCACGCCTGTCCTTATTTTAATTTTATGAATGTTAATATCTTAACTTTTCGGGAGGGGGTTTGAACCCCCAAAACCCTCCCCCTGGCTACGCCCGTGATACATGGTCTGTGAACCACACCACGCGCTGCGGAGAAGCACGGCGTCGTAAAATTAATCCGCGGAACTAACTCGCCGAGTATCATGTTCGCATAAAAATATAAACGACAACAAAACATACCCTAATCATAATAAACACGAGTACGAACCCCGAATACAAATGCAATTTAATTTAAAGAGAACCTGATACCTTCTGTCCTCCATTTCAATTTGCTATGAAATTGCTGCTAGCCGTTAAAATTCCCGCTCTAATCCTATCCCGTAAGGTCGCTTTTGCGGTTGCGCGCTCGAAATACTAGTGGCTCTCAAAAACAAACGTGGGGTGGACATTCTAGGTTTTTAATTTTGAAAGTTATTCCATTTCCCTTTATACCGTAGACACGCCATTGCAATACTCTATGCAGTAATAAAACGTGTAAACGCTTTCGTGTCGAGCGATACCAATTTTACTGCCATGTGTGGAATTTTATGCCATAAAACGCAGTACATTAGGTATATAAAAAGTCGACGGCCACTCATTATACTAAAGGGGATTAAAAAAGTATTTTCTCCTATGAAACATGTGTAAAAGCTAAATGCCGCTTTATGCTGCAACGGTAATGCGCTAAGTGCGGCTATAAGGTGAATGTTATATTTTACATCTTATATATATAAAATTCTCGTGTCACAATGTTAGACCGCGTACTCCTCCGAAACGGCTTTACTGATTTTTACATATATTTTTATATGTATATTCAGTAGGTGTGAGAATCGGCTACTGGGTACTTATTATATTGATAAGTGCATTTGTTGAATAAATAATAGTAAATTATTACAACTCGAGACTGACGGCGACCATTGTTTGTGCGACGGGATAGCGATGGACGTTGCCATGGTGACATAATTATTTAGTCACTTCAATAAAATAATATGGGCGAAAATCGAAATATTTTATATATGGCAAAGAAACGTTTGCCAGGACAGCTAGCATTTTTATAAAATCTTACTGTCCTAACTAGAAAATTATTTTAGTGAAGGCTTTTATTGTCATTGAATCAGCGGGGCTAAAATGGTCGCTTTGGAGAATCATATTATTAATCATAATATGTTTTTTTTAATCGCATTATGGTCACTCTGCTTGCAATTCATGTCTAGTAATTCGTATTTCGTACTAATTTGACATTCGTCAGTTTGACAGTTTTGACAATTCATTTGCTGAATTGATTGAGGGGAATTGCTAAATGTGACCATTTTAGCCCCGCAGTTCTTTCCCAAGGATACATTATAACCCAAATCGTGCCAAAGTCATATTTTACAACGTAGTATATTCAAAATCGCTAATGTCAGATACGTATTCTATTCGTTTTCTCGGGCGTGTAAATCCCGCAGCACGTGAAGTATATAGCCCGGCTGACTAATATCGTACGCGTGCGGGGACTGAACGACGGCATTTATATTGGATCTTATATCTAGTCGTGTTCTCCTGATGCTTATCAATATTGAAATCGTGAACGTATCACCATAAAATATGGAGTGAAAGTGCACCTTTCGGTACAACTTTTTGTAAGTAGCTTAGTTAGTGTTATTGAAAATATGAAGTCTTTCCATTGACGAGAATTAGGTCGAGCACATAAACTAGTACACGGGTACCCCTGACTTAATATGACCAGTAAGATAGATGTAAGCTTATAAAAAATTTATGTTACAGCTATCACTCCTAGTATATCTCCCAATTTGATTTTGTTTTCTTTTTCGCACATAAAAATTAACTGGCTATTTGACCGAGCTTTGCTCGGTATTCGATAAAACACGAATAAAATGTCAATTTCTAAGAATGATTATCGATCCCGAAACCCCCTATATACTTAATTTCATGAAAATCGTTGGAGCCGATTCCGAGATTCCAATTATGTATATACAAGAATTGCTCGTTTAAAGATATAAGATATGTTTTACTATTGATACTCGTAAGTAGTAAGGTGTAGTGTAGATGCAGTTACATTATTTCCAGCAACGCAATAACTCAAAACGAAGTTCCTTTGCCACTTTGTAAGCTAAACGCTGGCACTTGCAGACTATCATAAATCACTTAGCAATTTAAAATTTCCAAGGAATTGAGTATTTGTATCACGTAGATAAAACAATAAGCGCCTGTTGGGGGTCTGCGCCTTATTGAACGGCTATAGGCAAAGCCACATTGCGGTGTGGTACGTTGCGTCGAAGAATCGGATAACGCATTGTTTACCACAGCTTACACGTTACACGCGACATCATAAGTGATAACGCGTGTAATAATAATTGGCGTGCTACCATTCATCTTCCCATTTTAAGTCTCCTATTCGTCATTCGAGAAGTCATCGTAGATAACAACTAACATTGAATTGACTAAATCCGTCTAAAAACATGGATACGCCTTCTGCCTATAAAAATCAATTTCTCTGATGGTATTTTTAACATCGGAGCGTCGCAGCTGCGGCGCCGCACCGCAACGCACTGTGGCCTCTCTGTATGTGGGACGGCATTTATCTTCCTCATCGAGGTCGAGCTATTTCCCGATATCACAACTCTCACTTTGATATAGCCTCGTCGCCCCAGGCTGTCGCATAATACTTACTCTCTTTTATTTTATTACTTGCTACATGTCACCCGCGATTTTTTCCGAACAAAATATAGACCTGACTATAATTCATTTTTCAACCTGTAATATAACAATATACTAGTACATATATCCATACTTCCATACTAATATTATAAATACGAAAGTGTGTCTGTCTGTTACCTCTTCACGCCCAAACCGCTAAACCGATTTTGCTGAAATTTGGCATGGAGATACTTTGAGTCCCGGGAAAGGACATAGGATACTTTTTGTTCCGTGCGGTCCCCGCGTGATAAACGAGTTTTGGCGCAACGGCGTTGCGAGCATCATCTAGTATTGAATAAAACATACTAGTACGAAGCTCCTTGCTTGTTAGCAAGTTCACCGTTTAATTAATTTTTTGGATAAATTTTATCATAGTGTTCACCCAATATATTAAGTTGAATTTTGCACATATAAAATTTTAATGCTGTGCATTTAAATAATTATTCGCTAATTAATTAAGTTATTACGAAATGAACCGGACCTATGCAATAATATTAAAATCTTTTATGTTTAATGAAAAATTAACGCGATATTGGAATTATTTTATTCATCACAATATCATAATAATTAGTTTGAGCAGCTCTGCTATGTGTGAAAGTAAATAAAAAAATATAATATATTTTTCACGCGTTGCCAACCATTCAATCGGTTTAGATAACGGCATTACATGAAATGCTATCTCCATTCTCGGTTCAATGATTTCAATAAATAAAAATATTTTCGAAAAAGAAAAATAAAACACGAGAATGAAAACTGTGCTGTTGTCGAATGCAAGCACCGCGTTACCAGCTAGTCGACATGTTTTTAGATGGAAGAAAGATTTAGGAAATCCATGAATATTTAAATTTAACAACAAAACTTTTAGTAAATAGCAACTATTAGTAAATTGCAAACTATATTACTGTTATCCAATATCTACCTATTATTATAATTTTTTTTTCTTTACCTCGCATACTATTTTTAGATTTAATTTCTCCTCTCCCGCAGGGTTACCTGGAAGAGATCGCTTATAGCGACAAGGCCGCCCTTGCCCACATTTATATTTTTCTTAAGTTTAGTTTTAGTAACTGATTGTACTTAATTTGATGTGAGATAAAATGTCTATCTATCTATCTAAATAGTAACTACGACTTACGAAATTCTTGTCTTATTTAGAAAAATTACAATATTTTTAAAGAAACCAAATAATCGTAGCACTGCTACGAATCTGCTACGAAACTAAGGGCCTGTTTCACCACTTTCTGATAAAGTGCCTAATAGGCTATTCACAACTTTTTTGACAAATTCTCCATACTTGATCTGTCAAGATAATTGGTGGATAGCCTTATCAGGAAGTGGTAATTAATATACCTAGCGGAATAGAGCAACAATCTCGAGCTGTCAAACGAAACCGAAATTGGTTTCATCTGTGTGTAAAATATGTGTACGTATACACTTACACAAGCATGATTGAACATGATTTCTATGAGATTAAATTGTCAACGTGCGGCACGTGCCGACTGGACGTCAAAAAAAGAGTGCTGCTGTCATGTATCACACGTCTCTTTTTACCACGCAGTGTTACTGATAGTGACATCTCTCTTGCTCAGGCCTTTGTTTCTCTATTCCGCTAGGTATATTAACTTTATGGGTGAAACAGGCCCTCAGCTTAGCCTTATAAGCAATACTAAAAATTTTGTCAAGCTATTTGTGCATTATCATTTCAAAAATGTACAAGCTGCGAATCTGTCGACAAATGTTACAAAAGTAAAACCAAATACTTTGCTAAAGTATCCGGAGTGACCATTACGAAGCACAAAAACTCGGGCCTTTGTTACGTATTGCATATCATTTTTTACACGACGAGATAAAAGCGCCGGCTCCCGGAGGCCTTGAAAGAGAAAATGTTATTTGGGTCAAAAGAATTATATTTTAACGATTCACCGACAATAC
This sequence comes from Aricia agestis, assembly GCF_905147365.1. Taxonomy (NCBI): domain Eukaryota; kingdom Metazoa; phylum Arthropoda; class Insecta; order Lepidoptera; family Lycaenidae; genus Aricia; species Aricia agestis. The sequence goes on from NC_056409.1 coordinate 11,591,594, forward strand.
ATTACTTATTAATTCAATAAAGCCAATTAGCCGATAGCTTTCTGATACTCAAACAGTGTGCGGTTAATTAAAATGTATAGCTTTAATGAATCCGACTACCGATGTTTCATTGCGGCGTTTAATGCTGCAAAAGTGACATTTCAACTGACTCTATATGACTCCCACGAGCGGACACAATTCGTAATCGCTAGACTAGAACAAAAAACTAGCTATCTATAATACTAAAATACGCCCGTGTTATAGTAATATAGTTATAACTAATAAATATTACATAAATACAGGGTGTAACAAAAATAAGTGATAATACTTTAGGGTGTGTACATGTTCCTTGTAGAGAGTTCACTGTGAAAGTAGCAGCGCCGAAAGACCAAAAATTTTTTTCACTTTTGTATGGGGAAACTCGTGACGCTCGGGCCCTTGCCCATACAAAAGTGAAAAAAAAATTCGTCTTTCAGCGCTGCTACTTTCACAGTGAACTCTCTACAAGGAACACGTACACACCCTAAAGTATTATCACTTATTTTTGTTACACACTGTATAGATCTGTTCTTATGTAATACTAGCTGTTACCCGTGACTTCGTCCGCGTCAACAAAATGTAAAATACATAGGTAAAAAATAATAAAGTAAGAAAATGTCCTCCTCCTTCTTGGAAGTCGGTTAAAAAGTAGCCTAAGTTACTCCTTATTACATCAGCTATCTGCCAATAAACATCCCGTCAAAATCGGTCCAGCCATTTCGGAGATTAACCGGAACAAACAGACAGACATACAGACAGACATTTATACGTGGGAGAGCCATGCTTCGGCACGAATGGGTCGGCTCGACCGGATAAATACCACGTTCTCACAGAAAACCGGCGTGAAACAGCGCTTGCGCTGTGTTTCGCCGAGTGAGTGAGTTTACCGGAGGCCCAATCCCCTACCCTATTCCCTTTCCTACCCTCCCCTATTCCCTTCCCTTCCCTACCCTCCCCTATTAACCTATTCCCTCTTAAAAGGCCGGCAACGCACATGCAGCTCTTCTGATGCTGCGAGTGTCCATGGGCGACGGAAGTTGCTTTCCATCAGGTGACCCGTTTGCTCGTTTGCCCCCTTATTTCATTAAAAAAAAAAAAACTAAAAATTGTTATTTTGGTGTAAGTACCGTCTAAATATTCATATGCATGTAGTAAAAAACGGTTATTTTAATATTACAAACATACACTCCAATTTTATTTATATGTATAGATGTATAGATTATGTATTAGTTAAAACTGTATTACTATAACACCCGCAACTCCGTTACGCCAAAATCCGTATATCGTGAGGGAACCGTACATTTTTCCGCGACAAAAAGCATCCTTTGTCCTTTCCCGGGACTCAAAGTATCAAAGTATATCCATACCAAATTTCAGCAAGATCGGTTCAGTGGTTTGGGCGTAAAGAAGCAACAGACAGACAGACAGACATACACACTTACGCATTTTTTTTTAATGAAATAAGGGGGCAAACGAGCAAACGGGTCACCTGATGGAAAGCAACTTCCGTCGCCCATGGACACTCGCAGCATCAGAAGAGCTGCATGTGCGTTGCCGGCCTTTTAAGAGGGAATAGGGTAATAGGGGAGGGTAGGGAAGGGAAGGGAATAGGGGAGGGTAGGAAAGGGAATAGGGTAGGGGATTGGGCCTCCGGTAAACTCACTCACTCGGCGAAACACAGCGCAAGCGCTGTTTCACGCCGGTTTTCTGTGAGAACGTGGTATTTATCCGGTCGAGCCGGCCCATTCGTGCCGAAGCATGGCTCTCCCACGTATATTTATAGTATTAGTATGGAAGTATGGATTAATGATGATCAGTTTTACTTACGACAGTATATATTAAGTCTATGGTTTTACATGGTTTTACTTAAGTGACAAAACGTTTACATTGTGTTTTGAAACTTTCATTTTTATTTACAAACAAAACGCTTTGGATCCGCCCCGAGCTGTTTGTCAAATAGAATAGTGGATATAAAGCTACTTCGAAATAAAAGCATCGTATAAGCTGAAAACGATATCAGCAGTGGAACAAACAACTTATATTTCTAGCCGTCAAGTGTAATATATTGTATTATGTCTTAGCACGAACCTCGCAGTTCGTTACCCCTGCATCTTCACAAAGGCTTTCGAAACTGACACACCGAGGATGCTCGCCCGTGGCTAAATAACGCGCTTTGATGTGCTGCTTAGAGATAGGTCATGTTTGCTCAACATTTTATAAGCCCGAAATTCTTATTCTTTTTCACCTGAATCACGAAGAATGTTGTACTTGACGTTTTAAATTCACAAATTGGCAAGTCTCCTGATGGCTTAATAATTCTCAAGATGGTAGCAATGGCTGCTTGGGCCACTAATATACTTCTTATTAATTGGCCTATTCAAACGGCAAAATACAAAATAAGCGTTATTTCAATCATTTGGGACTATGCGATCGTGGTAGTTGCTCGGTCTGTTGTGTATAACCAATCTCTCTATTTTTTTTTCATTTCTTGTAGGTGGAATATTCTTGAATAATTTAGTTGACGTCTAAATAAGTGGATCGTGGGATTATGTAAATAATATTACTTTATAGATACAAGATTCGAGACTCTCGGGAGTGACATAGGGCATAATATTGTTCTCAGAATTCCACGAAGGCCGAAATGATTACGAGGAAAAACCTACATCCAAAAACTTATTAATTTAATTTAGGATATTTTACAACAAGACGTTGTGTTTAAGATCACTATATTATTATTATATAGTGATCTTATACAACGAAATACACTTTTTAAAAAAGGTTTGTAGTATTACTTTCCAACATTAATCTCAATAAACTTTTAGTATATATCAGCTTTTCAATATTAATCTCTTAATTTGCTAGAGTGCGCTTATTAATCTATTAGATTTCAATATGGAACACAAATAGAAACCATACTCGCATTTCTGTTTATGATTAATATTAAAAGTCGTATTATGGAATAGAGAGATCTATTTATGTAGGTCTAGGGTTTAGCAATACGTTTTTTTCCAAACAATTCTTCATTCGGATTTTTTTAATAAAAACTGTGAGAGTACAGTTGCCCTAATTAAGATCAAAAATAATTCTGTCTCTCGGGGAATATTATACAGTTGTCTAGGGCCCGTTAGGGAGACCTATAAGAGACTATACTTGACTTCTAAAGTGGTGACTCGGTGCGTCTCGCAGCGCATATCTTAGGCGATGCGGCGCCTATTTTGCATACTATCGGCATAAAAATAAAAGTGTTTTAGCAGCCTTAATAAGATTTTTAGAAAAAACAATTCTTAAATGTGGGTATTAAAAATTACTCTTGTAACCAAATTTTAATTATGATGATGATTAAGTTTATATGAGCTTTTTGTAACTCAAAAAGGAACTCAACAATCTTAATAAAGACAGAAGTAAAAAGGATAAGAAATAAAATGCAATGTACCGTCACAATCTTACACGTTTCATTGCACTGTCTGTCGCGAGCGTTGAGTGAAATAGCGTGACTGAACTAGATATTTAGTTACATTATAGCATTACCGACAGTAGAGGTACCTCAGACTGTCCAGTGAACGCTCCCCCTCGAGATCCCTGCATTACAGTTAGAGCTAAAACTTTAGTCCTCTTTATTCAAGTAAAACTGTTTGAACCGTATTGTGGTTTGTCAAATTATAGGTTTGGATACCACCAAAGTAGTATAGAGGGTTGCCACAATGCCTATGTTATGAGCATTTGCATAATAAATCTTGTTTTTTAGTAGAAACATTCTTGAATAAAACGAACGCATATATTATGTAATGTCTTTTATGCAGATATTTTCCCTCCAATTTATTGATCGACATAAAAAGTTGGTTTTTTACGTAAATGACGTGGACCCGAATATATCTTAGGGGCCTCAGACGTATGTAATAGTGAAAAGACTCTCCGGGGACCCATCATTCATTCTATGATTCATTGAAAGGTATGCCCACGCAGCGGCAATGTTATAAAAGGACGAATATTAGGGGTGGCCGGTGGGTAATAAAAAGATTACTATCTCCTGTATAATATTATGTTTTGCCGTACACAAGAATGTTATCTTTTCCCTTAGCAACATTATTTTATTGAACATGTCCTCGTTAAACATTAATATTCACAATAGATTCAAATTAATTATATTTTATTGTAATCGCAATAAAATTTTGCTAATGACTAACCGCCGCACTCAGAGACAGTTAATTGTGAATAAACTTCAATTTAAGGAAGAGTTTGACAGATAATGTATGGCGCTTATGTCAAAATCTTCATTTAATTACAGTCGTGTTCGTAGAAGAGCTACGACGTAGACACTCTACGCCGCTGCGACATGCTACAATATTTTTTCACTTAGCAATAGTATTACCAGACTTAGGGCCTGTTTCACCACTTTCTGATAAATTGCCAGATAGATTATCCACAACTTTTTTGACAGTTTCTCCACACTCTATCTGTAATAATGTTCAACAGGCCCTAAATTACTTACTATTATACTTTTGAACTTAATGATAATTACTTTCGTTTGTTTGCGTAACTAGAGACCACATTTACATGTTTTTATGAATCCTACTCAAACTCAACGTATAACAAACAAGGGCAAAGTATTTTAGATCATTATTTTCTCTGATTATTTTAAAATATGTGACATTCGAGTACATTCAATCGCAACGTTTTCATTTGGAATCAGCGCTGCGTCAATATAATTACGGGGTGACCGGCGGCGTACGGCCTCCTCACGTTACTTTCGTAATTTGTTCAAGCACTCTTGGTCAAGGCCGAGCGCTGGCACGTGTATCAAATCACTAATTATATTCGTTTGTGCATGAACATTTTTCCAACAAAGACTGTTACATATTTTGCCGCCATTTTGTCACGCCGCCAACTTGAAGTTCGTTTAGTAGCAATTAATTTTTTAAACGGAAAAAATACTTTAATTGTTCGAACCTTGAACTTCTGTAAATTGGTAGTTGAAGAAATGCGATTCTCTAAATATTGAGGGCAGTATTAAAATATTATATTACATGGAAGCTACGAAGGTTTATTTTGAACGTTTTTAAAAAGAGACTCAAAAACTTGGCATTTTACTTTATGTCTGGTTCGTCAAAAACAAATGAGAGTGCATAGGACTTCCAAAGAATCGGCATGTTGAAACTGAGGAAAAAATAATCACGCGAAGAAAAGCGCTTTCTTTTTCCATTCCTTTTGAAGCGCACAAAGGAATAGCATAGCAGCCGATTCCTATTCCTGTTTCATACAAGGATGCACGCCGCATTCAGAATACACCGCTATTCGCATGCTCATTTTTCTAACATTAAAAATATATTTACCTCAACGGCGATAGTTGATGTATGTTTTATATTCCATCGCGATGTTTACAGTTCAACTTTACAAATATGCTACACAATGTATTGTGATGTTTAGATGTTATTTACATAAACGCGTAATGCGGGTTCGTTTGGTTTGTATAATCTATTTGACCTCCGGATATTTATTTATTAAAATGGATTATAGCGTTTGGATATTGTATGGATTTATTGCTTGAAATATTTATTGCCTTGTACATTTTGTTTCTTTGTTTAGTTTTTCTATGCTAATTAGTTCTGTTACAATATTACAGCGTTATTCAGTTTGAAAACCTGAGACAGAACGTCGCTAGAGGCTCGGAAAGGCAGACTTTGTTTCTTTAGAAAACGTAAAAAATAAGACTTTATAGCTTGCGGTGGGCTCGCAGAAGTAACAACTTCGTATTTAATGAGATGTTTACAAAGAAATAGAAAAGGCTCATTTAGCCTTCGTTTGAAAACGGCTTTGCAATGAATAAAGTTACAAATAAATATAGGCTCAAGTCTAAACTAATATATAACTTTCAGACAGTGAATCTCAGTAAATCTGTCCATATTATAAAACAAAGTCGCTTTTTTCCCTCATGTTGTTTTAAAGATTAAAGAGAACAAAGGGTTGTTCCTTTTAACGCAACGGATTTTAATGATTCTTTCAGTGTTAGATAGCCCATTTATCGAGAAAAGCTATAGGCTATATTTTATTACGCTCGACTAATTATAGGAGAATGTGGAAAAAACGGGGGAAATTATTTGAAAGGGCTTATCTCGCGAACTACTAGAGCAATTTTTATGTTATTTGGCAATTGGCACAGGTAAGAAGTAGACCACGTGAAGGATCATAGGCTATCGGTTTTAATCATTTTTTCCGTGGCTATATAGGTATTTTATACCCGTGCGAGTTCGCTAGTAGTTTTATAAAGTGCAAACTAAAATTACAAGAAAACAATTTTATGTTTGGATTAGGTTTTTGTGTTTTTGGAAATATTGGATTACATAATATTTCACGTTGCATTACACATCAAAACTTATTTTTTGTCAATTTAATTTTATTGCATGTTGTTCAATCTATAAATTTGGTTTATCCCTATATCATTATAGGCGTTTCGATTTAAATTACTGACTAGTATTAGCTAATGTTGATCAACAACATCATCGAATAGAAGGGTAGAAAATTTAAATCTCCAAAATTTCACTTACTTGAAGTGAAATTTTGGTGTAGAAAGATTAAAAATCTTTCTACACTTTTATTAGATTCACCTATTCGCTGCAGTAAAAACAATATAGCTTATCGCAAGCAAAACGAATAAGAACAAACGCGATATTTTTGTGCAGAGAATTTTTGGTGAGCTAACATTTCTAAAATGCAATAAAGGGGTATAGCGGTCACATTGCCGGCGAAACGCAATTACGATGGCCGAAATAAATCACCACGAGCGCCTCAGATAGCTCTGATTACATTATTGTGGAGAATTCGCGCCAATTAAGCGAAGCTACCGAATCAACATTTGCTTAATTGCTACCCTTTGAGTGCAAGCAAGGCTTACCACGTAAGATTATGACTCATAGAACAATGTAATTAAGCTATTTGTAACTTTGAAAAAAGATTATAAAAAGTTTTAAGTAACGTTATCAATTATTGTGGTTGATCTGCCGAATTCGAATGATTGTTTTGGCTTTTCATACAAACAGTGTTGCTATTTCAACATAATTCCGTTAATACTAACGATTAATAACGTAACTTAATAAATTTATAGTAAAATCTGCTTGGAAATACATACTATCATAAAACATACAATAATATAAATAAATAAAAGTGCATGTTCTTAATATGGCTTTTCGTTGCATCATGTTCTTAATATGGCTTTTCGTTGCATCTATATTACTAGTTGTACCTGAGTTCTTCCAAAGACGATTTGAAATCAGGGAAGTATGTAGCTCCAATAAAGAACCTTTGATTTGCCAAGGAACAATCAACGACGGTGACAATTGAAATAAAACCTTGGGGAATGAAAAGCTAGCCGGAGCTAAGACGGTGCCGTATTGGTTACGGTCTAATCCGCGCACCGACGTCCTTCTAAGGCCTCCCAGAGGAAATTGATCTAATACGACCATATCAAATAATGAAACTCTATAAATAACGTTCGATTGAAGATAAGTACCTAATAGAGTGATACTATGCTCTATATACGCGAATTTTCAAAGATATTAACGAAGAAGAGACGTTTCTATTTACTTTATTAACAAAATAAACTAATGTATTTTTATTTTGTCGGAATATTTTTTAATACGAGTACTGCACTAAATATCAATTTCAATAATGGTTTAGTCGAAAGTAAATTAATGTTGATATTTCGTATATATTTCGACTGTTTAGAATTTTTTTTCAAAAAGATCTAGTTTACATATCGAAAATGTATGTATTCATTGGTACGTATTGTAATAATTTAGTTCTAGTTAAAAGAGCAACGAGTCATGAATACAAATCTCAAATGCGTTTAATGAAGGTAAACCTTCAAGAAGAGAGCGTATTCTTAAAAGGCCGGCAACGCACCTACTCTTAGCTTTTAGCTCATATAATGCTACCGTCACCCATGGACGAGTGATTTTCATCAGGTGACCCGTTTGCTTATTTTCCGCCTTATTTATTTAAAAAAGCCATATTGACAACGAGCGTTCTACTGCTAAAATAACAATACTTACGAGGAAGGCAGGCCACCAACGAAGACGTCGGAGTTGGTGTTGAACTTGCCGAAGACGTATTCTTTGCCACGCGACGTCTTCCGCTGCACGATGCCGTCCACCGTGAGCGACGTGTGCTCGTCCCGACGTGCCACCTGGACATCGTACAACTGTCATTTAAACGGGCTTTGGCCCACCACACACTCCCACCGCTGCACGCTGTATCTCCTGTGGCGGCAGGATCGACAGCGGTATCCAACCACGAAAACTCTTTGATATGAGGAAGCCCGAGGGACATGCTAAAGCTGTACGTGTCACATAAAACGTCTACAAGCCTGGCCACATGTTTTCCGCATTCGATTTCTACGACTAGCAAAAATCGTTATATTCACGCGCGAACGCGCCGACTTGCACTTACCGAATCCATTCGGAAAAAGCGAACGTGTGCGTCAGTTACTGATTCCATGCATTTCCGTACACGGAAAACGAATACGGAAAACGCGTTAATGCGGCCAGCCTAAATTGTTAAAAATATCGTAATATTTATTATAGACGTAAAGGAAAGCCTCTATATCCTATCCCAAACTGTAGGTAATCACTGTGTAGTGTTTAATGACTAATGAAGTAACAAGTTATCCCATGTCAAAAATAGCTCTAAAGAAGTTTTATCCAAATACTTGCTCTAACTACTTTCAATTGTAAAATATCATGTTACTACGCCCAGACGAATTTTCAGACGTAACTATAACATTTTACACTAAGTATTGAACAAAATATTATTTTAGAATCTAGGCGTTCTTAAATAGTTGGCATCAAAAATTAACTTCCTAGTTTTCGTAACTACGAGTAACATAATATATTTTTGCTTTTTAGGGTTCCGTACCTCAAAAGGAAAAAACGGAACCCTTATAGGATCACTTTGTTGTCCGTCTGTCCGTCCGTCCGTCTGTCAAGACCCTTTTTCTCAGGAACGCGTGGAGGTATGAAGCTGAAATTTATATCAATTACTCAGGTCTACTGTCCCTTGAAGCTGTGAAAAAATCAAACTTCTAAGCCAACGCAATCAAAAGATACAGCCGTTTATGCCGCAAATTTTCGACACTTGCAAGGGAATCAAAACCTACAGGGTGCTTCCCGTGAACTCAGAATCTTGAAATTTGGTACGAAGCAACGTCTTATAGCATAGATAAAGGAAAAATTACGAAAACCATAAATTTTTAGTTACATCACATAATATATTTTTTTTTAATAATTTTAAACTTACTACCCATTTCCTCATAAACGCGTAGAGGTATTAAATTGAAATTCATACCAAATACTCAGGTCTATAATACCTTTAAGCTGTCGGAACCCGCGGTGCGCGAGTCCGACTCGCACTTGGCCGTTTTTTTTTTCTACGAGCCATTTTCAAATTTAATCTAATTATGTCAGCCGAATCAAACAATGTTTAGTTAATTTATAGTTTGTGCATACACAATGTTACCTTAACTGTCCACCGTATCGTATAACTAGCAATTTGCCTATGAGTAAATTAATGAGAGATATGCATGTTCTATCACCTACATACGTCATACATATTATATGCATCTTGCATCGGCTAAATGATTGGTTGCGTCTAACGAAGCAATGATTAACAGTCTAGTCAACCGTCTATAACATTACAACAAGAAATAATTTGACCTAAAAGGACCTCGTATTTCAAGTGTACCTAGACCATATTAATAAATTCTATAAGTATTTAGGTTTATATTTTTTTTCATTAAGTATATATTTTTAGCTCAACATGAAAAAACATCTAGAGTCTAGACATTACATTGATAACAATAACGTCATTATCGTACAAAGGAACTCGTAGCTAAAAGTAATTTACTACAAATGTTATTACATGTAATATTATTATACACAACAAAGACACACAACAACACTATCCAATCAAGCAAATGATGTTATTTGATGCGACGTTCGATAACCGCGTGAATATACTTAGTAACGTAACTTCAAACATTTTCGTCAAAGGAAGTCGAATCAATAAATTAAACAAAGTCATTTAAGATACATTAAATGGCTCACCTGAACTTTGTGCCAGTGGCCATCGTTCAAATTGCTTCCTACTGTTATAATTTGAGCTCCCCCACCCAAATTATACCTCAGCCTTAGCGCCCCGTTGACGAGTTTCAGCTCGAAAAAGTCGTATGTGCCGCCGTCGTCGGTGTACAAGAGTAGACCGTTGGGCTGGTCGGTCTTAAACTCTAGTTCCAGGGTGCCGTTTAGGCCGACGTTCCATTTCCGGAACTGCGAGTACGGGTTCTGCTTGTCTAGAACGAAGGCGAAGCTATTGAAGGTCAGCGAGAGGAGGCAGACTAGAACGTAACGCATAGTCCTGAGGTCTGCTGACATAGTGACGTCACCAAGCGGCGCCCGATGTGTACGACCTTTTTCGTTTCATGTCTTGTGTTCCTGGAACAAAGAAAACTTAATTAGACCGTTACGATCTTGTTCGATGTAGGAAACGAGTCACGTGTTTTCTACCTTTGCTTGTTTCCAGCGTGTTAAGTTCGTGTAATTTAAAAATAAAATAGACCAAGTGCGAGTTGGGCTTACTTACAAATAAAACTGAGTAATTTGTGAACATTTGAGGTGGCTACCTGTTGTCATCATTAATACCGAGCAAAAAACGTTAAGAAAATCACGTTTGTTGTATGGGATTAAATATTAGATTTATTTTGTTTTTAGTATTTGTTGTTATAGTGGCAACAGAAATACATAATCTGTAAAATTTTCAACTCTCTAGCTATTACCGTTCTTGAGTAAGAGCCTGGAGACAGACGGACAGACGGACAGTCTCAATCCAAATCCAAGTCTCAGTAATAGGGTCCCGTTTTTACCCTTTGGGTACGGAACCCTGATAAACAAGTTGGTCTGAAGGGGATTTAAGCGTCAATATTCATATTCAGGCTATTTTGGGCATCGTGTCCCCCGGAATTGATTTTTACATTTTTAGAAAATAAAAGTGGGTGATTGTAATGTAAATTAACAAAAAAAGTCAGTTTGAGCGATGCCAACATCTTGATCTTGAGGCCAACAGTATTTCGACTGCTCCTAGGTAGACTATCGTAAGCCACAAAATGGCAAAATTCGTTTTATTGCGAAAATGCATATATTTAAGTTGGATCTTTTAGATCCTCAAGAAAAAGTATTAAATTCGAACTACAACTGCCTTTTTCTAAACGTAAACTGTAGTATGTTTCAAACGCCTCCGACGTTATTTATCGTTAGTCCCGTAGCAATAGTCTACGCGGAGTAATACGGGAGCAGATACCCGAATTTACACATCGTATTTATCAGTAGCGATTGTCTACGCCGGATGATTGTTTCAGTTTTACTGTGAAAGAATCATCAAGGTGATGAGGATGGTATATTTTCCCGTGGAACGATGGCGAAATGTTGCAGGAGGTGCGATTACGAACAATAATTCTTCGGAGTACCTCCCATTAATACAGCAGCTGATAGAAGATGTAGAGCGAAGCCACATTTGAGGGTAATGCCAAGGGGTCTAGCTTGTTTGAAACACTATGGCTGTCTACAATCCAAGCTATCCTTCGTTGATTACTATCCAGAGGGAATAGTTGGTAATAGTTGGTTTTGTCGCCCGTGCCCATAAGAACAGTATTCCACGTGAGGCCGAATCTTCGCCTTGTGTACTATCTCGCTCGAATACTAAACTTATTTAAGGTTAACTTGGCTTTAGACATTTATCGCCCGAGAACGGAACATTTTTGGGGATGATAAGTATCTCATGATCTTTCCCGGGATTCAAGTTATCCCCATACCAAAGATCAGAAAAATTGGTTTAGCGGTTTGGACGTGAGGTGGTAACATACGCATACACAGATAGACAAACATACTTTTACATTAATATAGTGTAAAAGTATACATGTATATTGTATATTTCCATAATAATATCAGTATGGATATAGATTGTACTTGATTTATGTTTCATGATTTCTTTTTTTGGTCAGGAAACTTTCAGGAACTAGTATAGTATCCCAAATGATCCTCTTCATATAGTCATATTCCTCATGTCAGAGGGTCGTGACTTCTCCTTTCTATGACCTTCCTCCTAATGATGTTACGCCAGCTTTTCTTTCCTATTTTTCGCCACTCGAAGAGCCTGGTTTTTTTTTAATTGATTTATTTGGACTCATTAATTGTGATGTTGATTTAATAGGAGCAGTCCCAATCGTTAGTCTTAACGATTGGGACTGCGGCCCGAGGTCTTTCTCCCTCAGTCTCGCCAGTGACTATTTTAAAATTATCTCCTTTCTTTCTGGCTATGTGTCCATAGTATTGTAAGATATATTGAGGCAGATGGTAGAGAGCCTTGTTTTTATGTTTAGATTAGCCAGGACGGAAGCGTTAGTTCTAAAAGAAGTCCATAAAATTTGGCGCATTTTCCTTATCGAAGGCGTCCTATGTTGTGTCTGCGGCTTATAGAATTCAGAGTCCATGTCTTGGATCCGTAAAGGAATATGGAAAATACTAAAGTATGAACAACTTTCGTTTTATTTTTTAAGAAATCCTTTTGTTACACCAGGTTTTACGCATTTGAGATTTAGCACTCTTAGCCATCCCAATTCTTCTACGGATAATATCTTGTTCACAGGAGCCATTTTTCGTAATAGTAGACTCAACAGGCCTTCAGAACAATCCGCAACATGAAATAATATACCTATTACCTAGCAATGGTTTCGATTTTCTAGATGATGCCCACAACATCTAACGCAAAAAATTCATTTGTTTTGCGAAGGCCGTATATTTTACCAGTATAGAAAGTATCCTATGTCATTTTCCAGGACTCCCAAGTATCTTCGTACCAAATTTCAGGAAATCAAACAATTGTCCTCGTTTGGGTGTAAAGAAGTAACGACAAAGACACATTTTCGCATTTATTATATTAGTATTGAAGTATGGATTACGATGAATACTTATCTCATATTTTAAGTTATACATCATATCATATAGATTTTTAAGAATGTTAGAAAATTCCATTATTTCATAGAGCAGTCCTTTTTTATTATTGAAGCTTTGCAAGCCAACTTAACTGATTACATACTATATTTTAGCACTTTTTTTGCACATCATTTGTATAAATCGTGTCAATGACCTGCTTCTAAAATTTAAAACACACTTTTAAAGGTAAACATATTATATTTTTTTGAAACGATAATTTATAACAATTCATTTTATCAAACATACTATAAATTCGAATTTGGTTATTCCGCTGTAAATGAAGATATGTCTTACATACTGCACAAAAACGTTAAAGAAGTCCCCTGTATAGTATGGTAAGTAAACGTTACTATATTTTACCAAGAAAAAATTTCAACGTAAACTGTCGTTACTGTTAGTTGCAATAATTTTCGTTGTAGATTTCCCAAAGAATAATATCGCAACAACAATTTCAGCTAAACCAAACATATAATATAGTATTTTGTTGCATAAGTTAATACCTAACACAACATAACAACAACACATAACAATCGGTTGAAAAATGAAGTCGTGGTTCAAATTTGCAACTTCAAACGCTCCTCATGTAAAGTTGTCTTTTTGATGTTACGATAGTCTACCTAGGAGCAGTCGACTTGTAAATGAAGCTTTTATTATTTTACAATTTGGAATATTGTTTAAATTAACCAGTAAGTATTTTAATTTTTCATCTCGAAGCCGGAATCTTTGACATCGTTCCTCATTCAATTAGCGACAAGCACAAAGCACGAGCAATTAAAAACTTCAAATCAACAAAAACAAATGCTTCTTAACGAGAACTTCTTCACTAACGAAGCAAAAACTGGGACCGAATGTAACGATGAAAACTTTAATGGTCCAACTTTTCGACTATCTCTGCCAAGGTACTCGTGCAAATGTTTCTTGTGTAGGTAAAAGGCACTTTAGCGGACAAAGGCAGCGGCCGAAGCACGACGAAAGTAGGCCGTCGTCAGATGAGCTGGAACACACTAATCAGGATATCGCTCTCCCCTTGGAATACTTTTAGAATATGCTTTGAAAAAAGGCTTTATTTTAAAACTCAAATACCGCTGTGGAACTTTAAATAAAATTTTATAGCTTCTTAAGCGGCCACTTATTTCCGATTGATCGTTGCGCTTTTGAATTAATAATTGCAAACAAAAAAAATCTATTTTGACTTTCTTTATATCCTTCTTTTAAAAATCTAAAAATATCTAAACACATCAATTAAATAAGTTCTGAGAATGATTATTTAACTGGACTCAAAATAGGCTCGCTTCGCTTTAAAATTGTTACGCTAAAACAGGGACTCATTGTGTGCGGACCAAGCATTTTCAAAGATGAACTTCGTTAAAAATAAATGTTGGTCTCGACTTACTGATGAACATCTCTAGGATTTACCAAACAAGCAATAAAAATTGACACTTTTGTCATTGGTGATATGTAAATGAATACGAGTACGGTCATTGTAATTTCCGTAATTACAAATATTTTTTAAATATAAAATATGTGGACCACGAAGATCATTTCATTTCTTAAAATGGACCCCCAGCGAAACTAATTGGTGATCCCTGCGCTAAAACGTAACTATTTTTAAGTGGAGAATAAGTTGGCGTTTGACCTGACAGTGTTAAGTTTCATTGACTGTTCTAAGTTAGTCGTGAACTGTTTATGAAGCACTAACTTGTTCACCCGTCAAAACGAGGTCATGATTACATGCACTTTTTTAGGTTAACGAACTCTAAGCCCGTATTTTCATTGCATCGCTTTTATATATTTTGACCTGTGCCACTTTTGTCCTATTGTTGAACCGTATATTCTTGTATACATTTACTTAGCCTAAACCTACTTGACTTTCTTTCGAAATCATATACAGCATGTCATCCATACTAATAGAAGAAATGCGAAAATGTGTCTGTGTCTGTCGGTTCGCAATCAAAGCACTAAACCGATTCGGATGACATTTTTATTTTATCTTTTAATTAATAAATATTTATTTTACTGTTAATTAATAAATATTTATTTTATTTTAAGACAACGTTTCTGTTATGACCAGAAAATTGGCTGTTATAGGAGTTGAATAATTTACGAACAATATTAAATCATGACAACTGAAATAGCAGTGTAAGTGGCATTACATATACAATGTGACCCGACACCGGTGTCCGATCCTTTAATGTCATGATCTATTTTATCGACAAATTAGCTCTCAAATTTTTTCTCTCTCTCACGGTTGTAAAATGGCAGTCATTTTAGTTTTTCTCGGGCTTTCACAATAATCTGACCAGGTACTTCTCATGTAAATATCCTATGAAGATAAAAAACGTCTCATTTGATAGAGCCTAAACTTGTGGACTACGCTTACACAGGCAATATGTTATAAATTTCGTGGAATTAAACATAGAAAAACCAAAGTTTAAGAAAAAAATGTGTATTTTTTAATTAGTGACTTTTTGTTAAAATCTAGCGCGTTAAACTGTTTTTTTTTTTAAGATAGAGAAGGTTTTCATCTTAAATAAATTCTTTTACTTCAATGCTCTAAGTCAGAAAGTTTAGAAGTTATAACGATTTTCTTATGAAATAGGTCAGATTAGTATGAAGTCAGAGAAAAAAATGTTTGTTTTCAAAAGTTGGAGAAAAAAAATTTGAACTCATGATATATGGGGCATATTGTAGTGAAAAATTGTTTTTCAAATTTTATAGGTTGTCTTAAAAAAGTAAGAACTTCGTTTTACTTAACTTTAAATATTATTATATGTAATACAGTCCAATGCTCCGTATAGCAGCGGCGTAGCAGCTCGTAGCAAACTGAAGTTCACAATACAACATATTGTATTGTGAACTTCAGTTTGCTACGGAGCAACTTGAGGCTCGTAATCCATAATGGCAATAATTATGTAGACATTTGCAATTTTTACAAAATGCTCAATTATATGGGTACTTCAACATTTATACATATTTAGCTGTAGTGAAATTGGAGTTTTGGTTGTGTTTCAATATGTTAGTTGTCTTCTCTATAATTTAATGATGTTATAGTCAGGGTTCCCTAGAACATTTTTTTAAATTCTATCAAGCTAATTTTTTTGTGAGTAGCTTCATTTTGATAAGACGAACAACATTTTTATCGGCGAAAAATCTTGAAAGTCAACAAAGTTTTGTTGATTACAGTATCCTAAAACGGAACCCTAACCAGTTAGGATGCGTTTCCACTGAAGCGGAGCGGAGCTTAGCGGTGCCCGAATTGACCAATCGTGCTATTCCAGAATGACAGCGAAGATTTCGAGCATGGTGATTTGTCAATTCGGCACCGCTTAGCTCCGCTCCGCTTCAGTGGAAACGCAGCCTAAATTTTGTATATTGATAGGTTAATAGTTATATAATTTAAGAGTAACATTGTTTTACAAATAGAACAGTCCATATTTTAGGAAAATCAAATCAAAGTTTAAAATCCTTTCTAACTCTGTTAGCTACCACTTTCAAATTTTTTCGCAGATAAAAATGATGTTGGCTTATCAAAATGAAGGTACTTACATAAAATAAAAATTAGCTTGATAGTAATAAAAAAAATGTTCTAGGGAACCCTGACTATTAGGTTTTTGAGGAAATAAAAGTGTAAGAAAATATAAGTATTTTTTTTTAAAGAAGGCAGGTCGTTGTAGCCCTGACGTCACTGCGACTCATGAGGATCTTTTAGTGGTTACTGTGATAACGTAATAAACCCAATTTTATTTTTGAAGCTTACACAGTTACACCCCACGGCATCAAAGTAAAAATATAAGGTACCTAAGTACCTAAGGTACTCGCTACGTCTTTGTAACGTGACCGCGATAAAGGCTTGTTACTTTCGGACCATTGATCAGCCTGTATCGACCGACGCCGTGGGAAACGAACACGTGCTGTGAACTCAATAAAGCATTTCATACAAGTAATTTAAAATTTTTTCATGATAAAGTTGGGCTTAACGGGTTTTTAAGAATTCTAATTATGTATTTAAATTATGTATTGTATGTATAATGTATAAGCAAAATCGTGTCTGTCTTTCTTACTTCTGCACGGTTAAAGGACCGAACTACTATGATGTATGGAGAGATACTTCATACGCACAATTTGTCCCCATTTAAACCTATAGGTAACCAAAATCGACGCAACGAGGCTGTGGGAAACATGTAATATATCTATATATATATAAAACTCAAAGGTGACTGACTGACTGATTGACATAGTGATCTATCAACGCACAGCCAAACCACTGGACGGATCGGGCTGAAATTTGGCATGCAGGTAGATGTTATGACGTAGGCATCCGCTAAGAAAGGATTTTGATAAATTCCAACCCCAAGGGGTTCAAATAGGGGATAAAAGTTTGTATATAATAATACTTCTTAACGCGAGCGAAGCCGCGGGCAAAAGCTCGTAATTTATAAGTCGACAACTATTTTAATATTTTTGTTGTTATTCATTTTAAAGGCAAACCCAAAGTGGTAATTTTTTGTCTCAGTGCTGCTAGTCCATAATGGCAAAACGCTGTCAGATTTAATCTAGAAGAAAAACACGAGCTTTGTAACGGCCTTCACGCTGTGATTTTGTCCCCAGGGTACGACAAATCCACGGTTTTAAGGGCTTTGAAACGCCCGCTATGGAAATGGCCACGGTCTTTATAATGTCTTCAGATTTCAAATCAAGATATGAGTAATGATGATCATTACTTTAATATTGTAATAATTTTTAACGCCGCAATCCAGGGGGAAGAGCTTGTGGAGTACAGATTGCCACGTTACGACAACAGAAATGTTAATATCTAAGTTCTATCTGAAAGATGCTACTTAGTATTTTCGTGAATTAAGTAACTTTCCCAATGCCCAATCCATATCATGATAAATTGTTAAAACTCGACCATACTTCTATCACGTAAAATACATCAAAAGTTTAAATCTTTGCAATATTTTACATCAGTTTTTCCAACTTTCTGTTGAAAGTAAAAAGATTAAGAAGCTTCGAAATTTGAATCGTTTTGGGACAAAGCCTGTTCAAAGTGAGATATTTGAAATTGTTTTTGTGACCTTAGGATTACGAAGCACTGAGTTTTTCTAGAAATTCTTACGTGGTCATTCACGTTTACCCTTGGCAGGCATGTAGATATTGCAAATAAAGCAAAGTACAAACGTAATAAATAAAATACGGACGTTCTACGTTGGAGAAATCTAAAATCAGTAGGAAATCCTGATTCCCACCGGCTTTCCGATTTGCTATTGAAGTCAAGTTATCTAAGAGAGCAAAATTATTTTACTTGAAAATTTATCGTCTTTTGTGTTTCCAAGTCTTTATTCTTTATATAGTGACCTCTTGAATTCCGAAAACTATTGGCTTTGTCTGAGGAAAGCGGCATACAAAATACAACGGCTTATACCATTGTTATGACAGACTTAGAATATATATTTTTGCATAATACGAGTAATGTCTACTTATATATTTTCTTGCTTCTTAAATAAGGAGATCTTTTATTATTAATTTTAGACTTTTTCAAATACTTCCTACGTTGTTTCAAAGCGTACCTCGTTTGATTAAGTTTGTTTCACAACAAATCCTGATGTCCACCTAACATAAAAACTATCGATGCTATTCGAAAATGTAGTTCTGTTCATAGGTTTTGTTTAGTTTTTTGTTACATGATGCCTATCAAACAAGTTAAAAGAGAAAAACAAACCAAAACAAAACAAGTTCCAAGCCAGATAGTAATTAATCAGAACGTACGGAGGCTTCAATATAATGTTTTGGGAATTTTCTGATTTGGTTTCTCTTTGTTTTTGCTTTGTTCTCTAAACATTCATTTTCATTTGACTCTCTTCTTTATTAATTAGTGTATACAAACTTTGAGCAATGAAAATTAATATTACCATTGGAATATTTAGAGTTCATTTTAACAAAAATGAAAGTTTTAAATTAATGAAACGAAATATAATGTTTCACTTTAAATTGGTTAGAATTTAGCAACGCTTTCGGTATTAGATATTCATCACTATTATATATATCATATAAGGTAATTTAGATACCTTCGTTACGAGAATTAGACCGCCAAGCTACCATAAAAATGTTGCCATATCCATGTTTCAATTCCTTTTAAAATTTAATAAACTTTTAAAAACCCTAATATTAATAAACATTTATAAATTTTCTTCGTCAGTAATTTGCTTTTACAGTATCAAACTTAGAACTACTACTATTAAATAGTTTATGTTCTTGTTCTGCTACAATACACACCCATACATTTTAAATGGGGACAATATGCTACAAAGTTGATATAGCGGGCCCGACCATCAAAGTTCACAAACAACGGACATTGTCTGTTGGTTTTCACCATTCTATACTAATTGTTTGCCGAAACAAGAAGCTAAAACCGTCACACTATACATCTGTCGACTTCAACGACTAAACCCTATTTTTTGTTTTGATGAGTGAATCAAAACATATTGTAGTAACATGTTTTGATTCAGACAAAAGAAGAGGTTGGTCGTATTTCGTTTCGCGAAAATCAAAATTCTTCAAACTATCACTTTTCAAATTTAGAAATTTAAAAAAGGCCAAATTCTTTTGATCGCGGATTCCAGGAAATGCTATTGTATTCTATTGTTGTCGCGATCACCGGTGTTCTTATGGGGCTTGAAGAATTAAAAACGGGAACCGTATATTTTTCAGGAAAAAGAACATCTGCTAAGTCCAGACCATAAAATTATCTCATTTCTTTAATTCAAGTCGGTGTTTATGAAAAACAAATCCAAAAATTAAAAGGTAAAGAATTGATAACAATATGGAACCGAAATACCAAATTTTGTAAGAAACTCCGAAACAATGCGAAAATACGGCTTGTTATAAGAGAAATGTTTCAAAGGTTGTTTAAAAGTAATACAGAGCGCTTCGAGGTAAGTACCTAGAGGTACATTGTTTGTCAAATTTCTCACAAAGAAACTTTGACAAGATTATGAAAACATCTTCTAATTGGTTAGGTTATAATCCGATTAAACAGAAGGCATAAGCTTGCGGTTACGTACAGTCGGCATCCGCAAAATTATAATTTTGCCGCATATTATCATGAGGCGACAGATGATTTTGTTTTAAATAAGGAAGCTAGAGGATTTGAGTGAAAAGATGAAGATCGCGTAACGATTGCTTATGTAGTTTAAGCACACAAGTAGCTGCAGCAAACAAAAGTTAAAATAAGAATCGCATAAGCCATAGCACGAGAGAGTCTGATGACAACTTAAACTCGATCGAACCCAACATGAAAATCCATACTCGATTGTATCCTATAAATATCAGCCGTCAATATTGTAAGCGGGGTTCGATTTCCTCATCTTGATATTCAGCAAATCCTCGCTTCCCGCGGAATGCCACAATTGGAAACCACAATCGCAGACTAAACGTTCAGATTGCTGCATACCGACCGCGAAATGCACTTTGGTGCCTCTTTGAATAATTCACAGGTTTATGTGACATACAGAGAGACACAACACTAATATGATTGTATCGACGATATCCCAAATGCGGTTACTTGTTTCGTTGGTTTCAGATGTTATGTCACCGTCAGATCGGGATTCGTGAATGGAGAATGCAGCAAAAATCTGTGATATCCATACTTAATATTATAAATGCGAACCTTACGCGTTACGTGGTAGAGCCATGCTTCGGCACAAATGGGCCGGGTTGACCGGCGAAATACCACGGGCTCATATAAAACCGGCGTGAAACAGCGCTTGCGCTGTGTTTCGCCGAGTGAGTAAGTTTACCGGAGGCCCAATCCCTACCCTATTTTCTTCTCTACCCTTCCCTATTTCCTTCCTTACCTTCCCCTATTTCCTCTTAAAAGGCCGGCAACGCACCTACAGCTCTTCTGATGTTGCGAGTGTCCATGGGCGACGGAAGTTGCTTTTCATCAGGTGACCCGTTTGCTCGTTTGGCCCCTTATTTCACAAAAAAAATAAAGTGTGTCTATCTGTCAGTCGGTCTGTCTGTTACCTCTTCACGCCCGAACCACTGAGCCGATTTTGCTGAAAGGTATGGAGATACTTGGAGTCCCGAGAAAGGACATACTTTTTATCTCAGGAAAATGTATGGTTCAAATTAATTTTGGCGCAACGTATTTTTCGCTTCACTTATTAACGCATTCACAAGTAGTCGTCTGTGACTCTCCGTTAATAAATTAGTTAATAAATATCATATAGGTAATGAACGGATAAAGTAACATGTGAATATCGATCAATGCTTTTACAGACAGTCAGACACACTTTCGCCTTTCTAATATTAGTAAGGATGAACTTGGAAGAGAACCGTTATCTTGATTTCAATTTCATTTTTTATGTTTTATTTAATCCGCGTATGTAAATGTAAACCTCTCGACAAAAATACGATCAATCAGCGCTTGTACATTATTTAGGAGATTAATTCCAGTGCCCCAAGTACGGTTTCTTGATCCGATTTATTCCTAAATTCCTTTTCCGGATTCGAGGACCTAAAAGCACTCGTTTTATTCAAAGCACTCAACAAAAGCTATGACCAAAATGTAGAGCTATTTTTTGTTTCAAACATTGCAAGAATACTGGAACGAAAATTTGCTTTGTAGCCACCGATTTTATTGATAAATATTTTTCTTTGATTCAATAAGCATGGAAAAGTACAGAATTATTTTTTTTTTCATTTGTTTAACTGCAGTTGGGAGTCAAAGTACACTGCTTCGAGCTCCTCATTTTAAAAAATGAAATAGCTTATGTTTTAGGGTGGGTTGCACCAACTTACTTTAGCTATAACTGCAACTTTAACTATAACTACAATGCAAAATGACAAATCTTTGGTTAAAGTAAAAAATGGACGCCATATTTAACCATAACTTTGAGCTCGACAAGGCTTTGATGAACGTGGCGAAAAAGGGAACTGACGCTGTCATCATACAAAAACGCCATTTTTGACAGTTTTCCTTTACCAGCAGCGCCAGGGGCGCTGCTGGTAAAGCTGGCTGGCTGGCTGGCTGGTTGGCCCACGTTTATTTCAAGTCTTGTCGGACCTGCTGTCATCTGTCAAATTCTGTGGTAAAAGTTAAAGTTAGCCTTAACTATAACCATAACTTTGATGATAACTTTAACTTTAACCACGCCTAAGATTTAAAAACATTAAGGGTGGGTTGCATCAGAGTGCAACCACCCTTAAGAGGATACACCAGGGGCGAGAGAAATTGAAAATAGGTATTTGAAAATGTATTGCTGTCTCACCAATCTCAGACTCCCACCGCCGCAAAGCGCGATAGAGACAACACGACAAAAGTTCTAATAAAAGAATGAAATTTTCCATATTATATATAGAATGAAAAAAGTTTATTGAAAAATATAAAGTACAAACGATAATTATTATTATCGTGTAGTACCTAAATAACAAATGAATTATTTCCAATAAAACTGTTCTTAAGAGAATAATGCAATAAACTCCATTCAAAAACGATTTTGACGAATCGTAAAATTAAATGTATTAGAGTCAATACAAGTAAGGTTGAATTTGTTATATTCAGTTTTAATAATTCGCTTCGATGCGCTTCGACTCTGCGCTAGTATAAATTAACCCTAAGGGTCAATTCAGACCGCAACGTGACGCGTAGATGCATTTCTAAATTTGTATGGATTTGACAGACTTCAATTGCGTGAGACGTCATGCAAGTCTGTCAAATCAATACAAACTTAGGGTGGGTTGCACCAATTTACATTAACTGTAACTGTAAATATAACTACAACGCAAAATGTCAAATTGTTGGTTAAGGACGCCATATTCAACGATAACCATACTTCGATCA
This sequence comes from Aricia agestis, assembly GCF_905147365.1. Classification (NCBI taxonomy): domain Eukaryota; kingdom Metazoa; phylum Arthropoda; class Insecta; order Lepidoptera; family Lycaenidae; genus Aricia; species Aricia agestis. The sequence continues at coordinate 11,614,490 of NC_056409.1, forward strand.
AATTTTTTTCGTGAAAATTTACTATGGCTCAAAGTGTTGTTATAACAGATATTTTTTCCTGACGATTTTTACGGATAATTCAATTTTTTATACTCTTAATGCTATTAACGGTAGCTTTAATAAAAAAATAAATGCAACAGACATCTGTCAAAATCTGTGGTCAAAGTTAAGCTAGCCTTAACAATAACCATAACTTTGATCATAACTAACTATAACTACGCCTCTGGTGCAACCCACTCTTAGAAATACATCTACGCATCGCGTTGCGGTCTGAATTGACCCTTAAGGTCAATTTATACTAGCGCAGAGTCGAAGCCCATCGAAGCGAATTACTAAAACTGAACATAACAAACCAACAAATCAACCTTAACTCCAAAGCGTTAACGCACTTTACTACTTCTGAGAATTTAAAAAAGGCGCGCGCATCCGCGCGAATTCGCGTCGATGCGCCCGACCAACGCTGATTGGCCTCACAGAAGTAATGTATGCGTTACGCTCTGGAGTTAAGGTTGAATTTTCTATAATAATAATAATAATAATAATAATAATAATTTATTTCCTTATTTCACAATTTTTTTACATACATAAAAGAGATGAGATCCACCTAGTAAGTATCTTGAGACACTTGTGTCAGGTGGACTCGCCCTTCCATAACTATTACAGTGTTACAGTACAGGAAAGAAAGAGATAGATTTACACAAAGAAACAAGTTATAACAACATTAAGTTTGTGTGTGTGTGTGTGTGTGTGTGTGTGTGTGTGTGTGTGTGTGTGTGTGTGTGTGTGTGTTTGTGTGGGTGTGTTTGTGCTTGTGTAAGTGCGTGTGTGTGTGTGTGTGTGTGTGTGTGAAAGAGAATATAAAAGAGATTCAATTAAATTATTTCCAATAAAAATTCTTCCAATTTTCTATGTTTAATATTTGGGAGTTATTGGCTACATTGAGCCTTAGAGGCCATTTCAGACTATTCTGCTACGCGCATTCTACGTGCGTAGCTTACTCGTAGCAGGAGCGTAGCTGAAGCCAGCAAGATGTTGCGCTACAGACTACTCGCGCCAAAATTCTTTTGCTGCAAATACTGCTTTCTTATTATGTTTTTTAAGGATAATAACGATCGTAGAATACACTAATTAAGAAATTTAGAAAAGGTCTTTCCCTAATTTAATAACATTATTTTTAGGATTCCGTAGTACCCAAAAGATAAAAACGGGACCCTATTACTAAGACCCTATTACTTGAAATGTTCACAAAATACGAAATTGTATATATACCTTAATAATTGATAATAAAAATAAAATAAATAATAAAGAGGGCTCCAATACAATAAACACAATTTTTGTCTATTTTTTACTCTACAATGGTACAGAACCCTTAGTGCCCGAGTCCAACTAGCACTTGGCCGATTTTTTATTTGATTTCTTCCCAAAATCAGTGGGTTTGAGTACTGGCTAAGGAAATTGGCCGCCAAAACTGTAATGAAACAGTTAAGCCATCAAAATTGGGCTCACAACTGTTTCCAGCATTTTCATTTGTTCGTACAGTTATGGATTCCTTTTACTTTCTGTGCCCGCCTACATTGATACTCCAATATGTCAATTGTCAAATTGAATCTAAATCAAAACATTATTTTGATCATAACGCGTACCTTGCTCCTGCGCATCGACAAGCATAACTGGTTATGATTAAGATTAAAATTTGATGGCCTATAATTCTGAAATAACAGTTCCACATAATGTAAAACTGACATATTATACCTATAAATAATAGTCAATACTTAAGGTAAAGATTGCACTTATTTTAACTAAATTATGTCTAAACATATGTAAAGCATGTAGCATGTGTAAACATATGTATCTATACGTGGGAGAGCCATGCTTCGGCAGGAATGGGCCGGCTCGACCGGAGAAATACCACGTTCTCACAGAAAACCGGCGTGAAACAACGCTTGCGCTGTGTTTCGCCGAGTGAGTGAGTTTACCGGAGGCCCAATCCCCTACCCTATTCCCTTCCCTGCCCTCCCCTATTCCCTTCCCTACCTTCCCCTATTCCCTTCCCTACCCTCCCCTATTACCCTATTCCCTCTTAAAAGGCAGGAAACGCACTTGCAGCTCTTCTGATGCTGCGAGTGTCCATGGGCGACGGATGTTGCTTTCCATCAGGTGACCCGTTTGCTCGTTTGCCCCCTTATTTCATAAAAAAAATGTACCTAATTTTAACCAAAATGCTAAGCAACTTAGAAAATGACCAAAAAAAGCGAACTCAAGAAGTAGCAGAATAGACTACTTCTTTGTCTATCTTTACGAGAGTTTAAGCAGCAAAAGGTGGGCAGATAATGAATAATCTAATAAGTATATTGATACTATAAGGATTACTGTAATTATAACAATCAGAGTGTACGGTCTATAGTTAGTGTTTTAGTGTTTTGTTTTAAATTTATCATAATATTTTAGACTAACGGCCACTATGGTATTTTAAAATATTAAATAATTAAGTAAAATGGAAGTACATACTATTCCCAAGGCTTCATTGAAATAATTACGGAGCTATACCGTAGACACGGAAACAACAAATGCTCAAGCGATGTTGTCTATGGGGAATCGTGGATGTAAATAAACGAGCCTAAATGTAAAACGTCTGAACCTTGCAACAGGAAAATCAACAGAAAAACGAATAATTCCTTCCAGATTTGAAATCACAATGAGGTTGTAGCTGGTACTGGAGACGTAGCGTAGCGTGCTTCGAGATACGTATAAGTATTATAGAGCGTACCTATTCTATGTCCATCTCCCGCCGTCCGCATCCACGGCACAGAATCAATCACAGGCGTTCACTATTACGAACACGGTACGCGCACGGTTATAGTAATTAAAAAAAGGAGTGAATGAATGGGTAGATTATGTAATTGAATTAAGTTGTGGGACGCATGGCGCGAGTCGGGCGCGCTGAGTACGACTGCAGCCACAAATGGCGGCGGGCTGCGCGCGCAATCCGCCCTGCGGATAAAGCCCACTCTGCCCACCGCGACACGAACAATTTTCACCAAATGTAAATCCTTATGATACTACTTGTTAGGTGAATCGTCTTGATATTTGGTGACAGTAGAGGAACTGGGTGTTATTTAGGTGTTTATTCAATCGTTACTTAACTACTTTCTTACCTACCCATTTTTAAAAACCATAGTGTATTTAATATTGCCAAAAATACTTTCGTTCTTGAATCATTTGAAAGACGCTTATTAAGTTTACAATTAAGAGGTATACTAGCTAGTAATCACTAATCAAAATCCATGAAGATGTATATAAACTTGGGTTTCCGTTCAACGAGTCGCACCATTTGAAACGAGCCTAATATGAGACAAAAGGCTCGCACTTTGTACGCTTGTACTTCCTACGCTCCCCGATGACACGAGATCGTAACTGTATAATCCATTGCCGCTCCGATATCGGGAGCATTGCGAACTTCACGCAGTAACTAAACGATATTTAGCACCTTCATAAAAATATCAAGATTCAATCAATAGTTGGTACAAGGAGGCAAATCATCCTGAAAAAGTGTTGATTTTCTTGAACAAAATCCTTCAACCCGAACTGCAGTAAGAAATTAAGAAATCCGCTTCAGAGACAAATACCACCCACCTAAGCTAAGTCGCCTATAAAAAATGTTATGCTTAATGTAATGGAAAGAATGCGATAATACATTTTGCAATCATACTAATATTATTAATGCGAAAGTGTTGGCTGGACCGATTTTACTGAAATTTGGTATGGAAATACTTGGAGTCCCGAGAAAGGATACTTTTATCCCGGAAAAATGTACGGTTCCTCGAATACGGTTACTCGAATTTTGGCGCAACGGAGTTGCGAGCGTCATCTGGTACTAAGTAGAGACCTGCCAGTAAAGTTTGCCCATAACTATTTTCCTAATTCTTAAACTGTATTTTAGTACCTCGATCGTGGGAATCGCAGACACAACAGACTTTCAATTGTTATGCGACAGCCGGGTGCCGCTTGGGGATTGATGGGTAAAGATATAACCGACTTCAAAATTGTACGTAATTGAGAATTAAAACTCACTATGATGAAACTTGCACTATTCCCTAAGTTGAACAATACCTAGTCCAGAGATATACGGACACAAACATAAAAACATACATAATATTATATACAATTATACATATACTTTTGAAATTTGGTACTTACATATTTTGTTCAGACGCTGATATAGACTAACATATACGAAAATTGGGCAGTTTTGGAAATATTACATACATAACATTATACGCGTCGAATTGATAACCTCCTTTTTTTGAAGTCGGGAAAGAAAAGAAAATATGGTCCTATTGAATGGATACACACTGGTTACTACTGAGGCTAGTCAGTAGTCAGTAGTCACTAGTCACCCATACATTTAAGATGAAGTGACTTGCCTCGTGGTGCAGTCAATAGCTATGTCCACACTGTGCACTTTCATCTTCAATTTTCGATTCAACTTTCATATTGGCGCATTCAATAATGGAATGCGTCAGAGGGCATGCGTCGCGGGCATGCCTCACGTTCGCTTGACTGCGCTATAACGCATGCCCTTGACGAACAGACAAAGGCACAGTGTGGACAAAGCTAATAGACCATATTATGTCATACTTAAACATGTATGTATTACATTCAGGATATGAGAATGTCTAGTACCTCTTGAAACTTAACTACACGATTAATCAACATTATAATAGACTTGTCTTGATCTCAATGGGACACACAACTGTTACTGTAATCTGTATTATCCGCCCGATGTCGGAAGACAAATAGATTATTAGGCATGTTGGTATATTACGAGGCTTTTTTTGACGTACTAAAATTGCGTGCAATATCGCCGTATAACCTCCATCGCGCGTATCGCAGACACAATAGATTTTCGATTGTTATGTGGCAGCCGGCTGCCGCTTGGGGATTGATGGGTTAAATAACTTATTTTACTTTCCTTCAGTACTAAAGGTACTTATGGTTAAGACCTTTTTTTTTTGATGGGGAAATGCGTTTACGCTTCCCCGGCAGTCTGGGGAGGGCTACCGGGGTATGTGGGACTCCCTGGGGGCGGAGGGCCGCGCCCGGGCATACCCACTAAAACCCCAACGGTGTTCCTGCCCTTCCGCTTAAGGCACAGCCACGGGATACGACTTATGGTTAAGACCTACAAGAATAATAATTTGCAATAGGCCTTAGATTTATATGCATCCGCGCGACAGAGCGTTTTGTATTTACCACAAGTTTATAAAGTTGTAACGAAATAAAAAGAGCCTAAAATCGCTAACGCCGATCTAATCGATCTAAAACTGCCACTTTGCCCGATTTGATCCGTTCTGTAGTTTTTTTTATTATTTCAGCGAAATATAATATTCATAAAAAAAATAGAAAAAATCGGCCAAGTGCGAGTTGGACTCGCGCACGAAGGGTTCCGCACCATTATAGAGCAAAAATAGTAAAAAAAATGTGATTTTTGTATGGGATTTTATTTAAATTTTATTATTAAGTATCAAAGTATAAATACAATTAATGCCATAATGACAAATGCAAGTGCCAATCTGTTGTCATCATTGATATCGAGCAAAAAATGTTTGAAAAATGACGTTTGTTGTATGGGAGCCCCCCTTAAATATTTAATTTATTTTGTTTTTAGTACCTATTTGTTATTAAAGCGTGTTATAGCGCGTATATATACATGATCTGTGAAAATTTTAACTCTCTAGCTATTACCGTTCTTGAGTTACAGCCTGAAGACATACATACAGACAGACAGACGGGAGACGGACAGACATTGAAATCTCAGTAATTTGGGTACGGAACCCTAAAAAATGCTTTATAGGTTTCTTTACTCGGTTTCTGTGGTGGGGTTTTTTAGAGGAGTTACTGACTAGATAAACCTCAGAAAACCGACATAAGAGCAAATGTTTCTTAACCAGCTGTACATAATACATTTCGATATAGATGAATGATTTCTACGTGAGCGCTCAATTATAATAGGTTTTTGTTTTGAAAACACAAAGGAAGTCAAAGTTGGTTTGCACTATCCGACATCCGTCCCAGGGGTCCGTTGCTATGGGTCACGTCAGACCCTTGTTACCATCGTATTCAACTTCATACATCAGATTCGTAATAACCACGATAACCCATTTCATAACCAATCTCCGACGTAGCTTCGTGTATTTACCGCGTTACAATTATTCCAATTTTAAACTTTAAACTATTAGGTTATTTTCAGGGTTCCGTACCCAAAGGGTAAAAACGGGACCCTATTACTGAGACTTCGATGTCTGTCCGTCTGTCAGTCTGTCTCCCGGCTGTATCTCAAAAACCGCTATAGCTAGACTTCTGAAATTTTCACAGATTTTGTATTTCTGTTGCCGCTATAATATCAAATACTAAAAACCAAATAAAGTTCATATTTAATTTTGTTTTCCATAATTAAAAAAAAACATAATGGCAACATGTAGACACTTGGAATTTTCATAAAATTCTCAATTAAATGTGTACTTTAATATTTAATAAAATTAAAATAAAATAAATAATTAAGGGGGGGTTTCCATACAAAAAAACACATTTCGCTCTATAACGGTACGGAATCCTTCGAGCACAAGTCTGACTCGCACAATGGCCGATTTTTTTAAATTATTAACTTAACACAAAATCAATACAGTTGATTTTAGATTCATCGTAGTCGAATAAAATTATTATATTGCAAGTGAGTTTATTTCGCGGCAGGCAGGCTTAAAAAAATATTTACTACTAAGTTAGGGTAGGTTGCACTTTAACTATAAGTGTTTCAGCATCTAGAAGCTCCGGTGCATGGCAGGCAGGGCGGGCCGAACGGATAAGAAAATAACCGAAGTTTAAATTAAGAATATAAACTACGTATTGCACTAGTACTAAGTCCACGTGCTTCGTGAATCATTGGTTTTGTTCAGCTATTTCCGTATCCATTCGGCCTGCCCTGCCCCGGGGCAGTTCTTATTCAGTAACTTTAATTACCGTACTCTTGATCCTAGCTTTAACTTTGACTATAACAAAATGTCAAATAAACTGTCAAATGTATAAAGTCAATAATGGACGCCATATTTGACATTAACTCACTGACCTCCATTATATTATAGGGGAGGTCAGCTCAAAGTGGCCACCTTAACTTTCAATTTGAAAAAAAGACGAAATATTATATATTTAAAAATAAAAAATGTGCTAGTAGATAGTGCATTTATTATATTTCTGCTATGTGTGATTCATATTTACCCAAATCTTAAAATTAGCTCATGATTCACATATTACGACAACCTGTCAAAAAACCGCTTTGCCCGAGGGCCCGCCTAAAGCGGCCATAGGGGTAAGGGCAACGTGGCCAGCCCAAATGTTCACACGAAATGGTTTTTTTTTCTATTAAATAATTATTTTTTTTATAAAATGAATGCTGAAATGTTCAAAAATAGGTATTTATCAAAAACAATGGGGATTGTCCATTTTTTTTTAATTTTGCTCATTACAAAAACATTTCGAGGAATAAGGTCAGTGATCGTTTTTCTATATATAAACGAAAAAAATACCCATTAGTTACTTAGATTTTTGAACAAATATGTTTAACCTTAGTTTGACCTTCAATGGCGTTAAATTATCAATGAATTCGACCAACATTACGTTTCGAACTTTTGGTAAGCTTCTCGTATTCGCTTTCACATGATGATAACTTGCATTTGACGAACCAGCCATTATAAATAAGATTGAAAGGAAATTTAAAACATACTGCAGAGGTCAATTGTCCGCCGATGATGACGTCAGAGCGAAACTTTAAAAGTTTATTGAGAAAAAACTAGCCAATGAATTTTAAAATTATTTAATTTATATTCTTAAAATACTCTATTTTAACGAAAAAAAAAATAGAAAAAGTACATGTGATTTTTTTTGGACAATGCCCATTCTGTAAACTGCTACTTATATCGCTTCTGCTCGGTTTCTGAGGTTTCTTGACAGGAGTTTATCTTCCAATAATCACAATATTTTTTTATAAAAAATATTCAAGTCTTCTAAAATAAAAATAGTCAAAATATATCAATAAAACTTAGTTTTATCGATATATTCCTGTTTTAAATGTCTCCTTAAAGTATGACCATGTGTTTGTTTTCTACTAATTTGACTGAACCCCGATTTTATTGAACATATTTAATAGCTCGCGCCATTGTAGTCTCTTCCCATGACCCCCGGATACTTTTCTTTTGATAAGTTTGTTCACCATCTAATAATAGTTTTAAGTAATTATCATATAAAAACTATCATTTAGCTTAGCGGCCTATGGGCCGCTTTGCCCGGTCCGCTTTGCCCTTTGGCAACCGTTCTGTTTTAAACATAATTTTCTTTCGCATTTTTTATCATACTTTAATAAAATCAACATAGATAAAGCTAAATAGATAAGCAACGATACCGGGAAAATAGAAGCATTCAAATATACAAGAAAATAATTAAAACAGGAAGAATTTATCTTGCATTTTTTTTTATAAAACGTGCAATTCCAATATTTTTGGCGCTACAAGCTCGCGCCTTCCCCAATCGCTACCGCATCACTGCGCGGGGCGGGGCGCGACGTTCACTATGTGCCAGAGCAGCAACGTTGCTCTGCCATTATAAATAACCGAAATATTAATGCCCTGTATTCCCAAAAACGGACGATTTTCAAGATTTAAAAGTGACAGTAGACACAAAAATATAGTAATTTAAATTCTGAAAAAAATATATGTGTTAGTTAAGGATCTAACACAGTGGAATTTATATTCCATTACACAATATCATGAACTTCACTCGATAGAAAAAAATCCCAAACTTACCTCTTCTTTTAACGAATTTTCCATACTATGTCCACATTATTTGGAATTTTCAGATAATTTTTGCACTGAATTAAAGACAAAGAATATATCTAGGGTGATTCGTTTTTTTGACTCGATTTAATTGATGTATAAAAAAATAACGATCAAAAACTATAAAATAGCAGGCGCAAAGTGTGTGACTGAAAGCGTACCAGCCGAACCTTTGCGCCTGCTATTTTATAGTTTTTTGATCGTCGTTTTTTTATACATCAATTAAGTCGAGTCAAAAAAACGAATCGCCCTAGATATATTCTTTGTCTTTAATTTAGTGCAAAAATTATCTGAAAATTCCAAATAATTTGGACATAGTATGGAAAATTCGGTAAAAGAAGAGGTAAGTTTGGGATTTCTTTCTATCGAGTGAAATTCATGATATTGTGTAATGGTATATAAATTCCACTGTGTTAGATCCAACACATATATTTTTTTCAGAATTTAAATTACTATACTTTTGTGTCTACTGTCACTTTTAAATCTTGAAAATCGTCCGTTTTTGGGAATACAGGGCCTTAAGGGTGGTTTTTTTCGGCGCTTTGCCTCCTATGGCCGCTTTGAGCTGGGCTCCCCTACTTGTATAATGGAGGTCAGTGCATTAACTACAATGCCTCTGGTGCACCGTGCAACCCACCCGGTACCCTTAGATTTTTACTCACATCATAATATTAGGTTGGGGAAAAAGTTTCTTCGCATTTTATATAAAAATTCAAAAGTTTTTTTTTTTTGTAAAGTTTATTTACAATTGACTAAAATATATCTAGGTGCCATTTTGTTCGATAACTTTTTGCCATCTTGTCTTGTTTTGCCAAAATGTTGGGGCTTCTGATGAAAAAACTGCGACAAGTGGTTTTGGCAGTCCTCTTGTGATATCAACCTGACACTGCCTTAGGAATTCTGCAGCGACCAAAACAGGTGGAAATCTGAAGGTGCAAGGTCAGGACTATGCGGCGGATGCATTAACACCTCCCAGGCAAACTCCCGTGATTTTTGCTGAGTGGCTAAAGATGTGTGAGGTCTATGGTGACCACACCCCTTCTGTTGATGAATTCCGGCCGTTTTCTCTCAACTTCTTGCTTTAATCTCATCAGTTGTTTGCAGTACAGTTCAGAATCGATGGTCCTGCCTGGCGGTAACAGCTCATAATGAATAATGCCCTTCCAATCCCACCACACACACAGCATCACCTTGTTGCGAGTTAACCCGGGTTTCACCACAGTCTGTGAAGCCTGACCGGCCTTTGACCACGATCTTTTTCGCACGTTCTTGTCGTACGTGATTCACTTTTCATCACCAGTTATCAGCTTCTTCAAAAATGGATCGGTTTTTATTACGTCGTAATAAAGAATCACAAATTAGGTTTCTTTCAGTGAGCTCATGAGGCACCCAAATGTCGAGCTTTTTTGTGTACCCAGCTTTTTTCAAATGCGCCATAACCATTTTGTGTTCAATTGTGTTCTTCAGCTACATCGTAACTACTAATATGCCGATCTTGCTCCACTTTTTCAAAAATGGCATCAGTTTTGTCCGTAACAGGGCGACCAGAGCGACGTGCATCTTTGATATCAAAATTTCCGGATTAAAAACGCTTAGCGCTACTCTCACAGATACTGTTAAAATCATAAACTGTTAAAATGTATCGAATTCCTTCATTAGAATCAGTCATTTTAACAATAATAAAAACAAATTAAAATCGCACATTTACCTAATTTGAATTTGGAATTGTCTTCTGTAAAATTAAAACTTTTTAGTGATACCAAAATCAACCAGATACAATAATAAATTGGTCTAGCCCATAGACATAATATATACTGTCGTAAGGTATATATTATGTCTATGGTCTAGCCCAAGAGATTTTATGACAACTTTTAATTTTTTTTGAGTGTATAATTATGTAAGTATACATGTTTTTTGAACATAAGGAATAACTTCGTTCCATTCGGGTGTCCCTTGACACATCTCAAGTTTTTTTTTTTAAACAACGGGTAGCACCCTGGGAGTGTAAAGAAATAGCAGTCCTACAATTTCGCCACGCGGTAGAAAGAAAGCGGGATATTACTTCCTCTCCAAGGCCGCGCCTACGATCTACTTTTCCTCCATATTACGAATTTTTGATCACGTCACGAGTTCTGACTCCTGTCGCGATAATATTTTTTAACCTATTCAAAAAGAGTGCTCAACGCCGCTAAAGAAGTTTTCACTTCAAAAAATTAAGGGAATCGTGTCGTAATTACCAACATTCCATAGAATTCTCTGGACTAAACTTTAAATTGTGTTAGAAATGCCTCGCTAACGTCTTGTAACCACATTCAAACTCTAAACTACATTTCGTTATTGATAGCTACTGTTTTTGTGTTACAATTTCCAATCAAACCTTCGCATTCTAACCACAGCTTGTACCCAACAAAAATGTTTAAACTTTGAATTCCAGCTTATTATATCTAATATTATTATTGTTACAAGATTATTAAAAAAACATCATTGGTTACAAGGTAATCTATATAATAATACGCGAACGAAAAACTTTGTACATAAGTATAGCTTTTGACGAAAAATGCGGAAACGTAGGTGAATGAAATTTTGCACAGTAATAGTTTATAATATATGGTGAAGGAGTGCATCGAGCTAATATTATTTCAAAATTATGCTTTTATCACACATTTTTTTAACAAATAAAACATTACACACACTACAATACGCACACTACAAACCTATACTGTATTACAAATTATACTCTTTTATTTATGGTTGAAGTCTATTGACAACAAGTTGACAAATTGAAAATGGATTATAGTTTTTTTTAGTTCTTTCACATATTTTGTAAGCATTGTTTGATATTGTAGGTATTAAAATTCAAATATTACTGCAAACTGTGACGACCCTCTTGTTTTAGCATATAGCAGGGGTCACCAAATGGCGGACCGCGGTCCGCATACGGACCGCCTCACAGTGGATCGAATCGACAATTTCGGGGACATAGGGACCAATTTTTGTTTTTCAAATTTTTTTTTGGGCCAATGGATAGAGCTAATTAATCTTAACAAATGTTATTCTTTGCAATTTTTTCTTAGGGTTATTATTTAAGTAGAAAAAAACATATTTTTTAATTTCTTGTATGGAAAAAAATATATAATCCCAAATTTTTGTCAAGTCCTGATAGATCCCGCGCTCAAACCTTTTTTTTAATATATTTTGGCTACATTGCTAGTATTATGTACCATAAATGTGTGCCTAAAGTTGCCACTCTGGCAGAAATAGCCGAAGAAAATTACAAAAGATTTAATTAGTAACTAATGACTTCTTAAAATTCCTTAAACTATTCTAGGCATATTTCATGCAAAATAATTATTATGCTAGTAAAACAATACTTATAATTACTTAAAATTAGAAAAAAAAAAAGAAAAATCGATTCCATGTAAATATTGTGATAGTCTTGGTCTAAAACTTGTGATATTTGGATCTGATGATATTAAAAGATTATGTAAAATATCCTCATTTGTGGCTTTTCTACTTAATTTTCTGGAATAACTCTCTCTGAATTTCCGGAAATCTTTGTTACGAGCTTCTGCTGCTTCTTCTGACAGATTGCCGATAGGTATGGTAGCAAAATGCTGGATAATATCAGCGCCATGTTTAAGCAGCTTATGTAAACCAGAAGGCATATAATACCAGGGATATAAATTTATGTAGAGTTCTGCAGTCTCTCTACAGAATAAGGAGAATTTAGAAAGGTTGACGCACTCTCCAGATGCTACAGTCTGGAGTATTACATGTAACCTTTCTATTAATTCCTTGCTTATACCAGTAATACGGGCTGCAGTGTCTGCGTCCCTGAAAAATCTTCGGGCAGTATTGCCATCATTAGTTGTTCCCTCTCCTTGTTTCACCTGGTCTATTAGTAATCCGCAATCTTCTCTAAATGCTCGCTGAATTTCGAACTTTCTAAGCTTAATTTTTTGTTGATCTTCGCCCCTGCCACTCCATTTTTTAAAATCCATACGATAGGCTGCATAAGAAAAATGGGACATTATTAATATTGAAAATGAATATTTTGTAAAAGAACAATGACTTGCGGCTGTAAAGTAATTAATAGCTAAGGTATGATAAATAAGAATAATTATTGTTACCTATGTGAAGAAGGTACTCCATACACCTTATCCAGCAGTGTAAAGATGATAGTCCGTACTGGTGAATTTCTTCATTCTTGTGTTTTTGGTCAAGCAGTTCAATATTGTTCATTTCCGATGGCTTTGCTTTGCAAATATCGCAAACGGCTGTCGACGTCTCTGATAAATATGACGTTATCTTTCCGTCAATCATCGTCAAAAGTAACTGGTGAGACACTTCAATTTGATTCAGTTTTGATGGCTGAAGCGCTTTTATTTCTTCTGTTATTCTGTTTTTAATTGACATAACAGTGGACTGGGTTTCTTTCGTAAATTGAAACATTAATGGACGACAGTAAAACGTGGACGATGGTCTATCGTTTTCCCAAACAATAGTTCCATCGGATTGTTGTAGCCTAACTGGTACTAGACTGGCCATAAAAATACTGGAGTCTTCAAATTCTTTGTTTACTTTTTGCTTGTACACACTTTGACCAGAAGCTCCGTCAAAACCCCATTTACTTACAAGCTCTAAATTTATTGTTGCGTCCAAATCCATGGATATTGCATCCAAAAGTCTTGATACAGTCAAGTTGAGTAAAGCTTGCAGTTTAATTGAAGCCCCGTCCTCAGTAATACATAAATCTTTTTTATCTGGATAACAATTCAATTTAGCTTGTTGCAATTTGTAGTACGATGGATATAACTCTGAACCATTTTCACTCGCAGACTCTCTTAAGTTTATATATTGCCACTTTGATAACTTTAGCGAAACTAATAAAGCTAGTGCCTTATCAGGTGAATACGTATCACTCTTAACCTTATCGTTGTTTAAGCATGCCTTGACTTTATTTAAATCTTCTGGATGATTGAGTAAATGGTTCATTATTTTTGAAATATCTTCGTTTCCACTATTTTTTAAACTCCTTGTTGATATGGCAGACATTTCTTCCGGAGAAAATGAAAGATTTTTATTTATTTCATCTAAACGTCTCCGTTTTTGTCGATCACATAAATCTTCAAAAGGTTTCCTCGGAGTAAACGTAGATGTGGAAGCGTCTGAAGTAGAAAGTGCTGGTGGTAGATTCTCAGTATTATCATAAACCTCGAGTTCTATTGGTTCAGTATTGATAACATCAAAATTGATTTCTTGGGGCCAATTTATTGACGATTCTAACCAATCGCCATTTTTTTAAATAAATTTAGCTAATGTTCGGTTGCATTTTTCCCATCTGGCACATATATTAGAACAAAAACGCATACAGAACTTTCTAAGCACGGCACTATTCTCTTCGGTCACATTTATTTTCGATTGTAGAAAATCAAATAGTTTTTTACTATCTGACAAACTTTTCAATTGGTCTCTTAATACCATAAATAAATCTATATTATTCACAAGACCGTCCATTATACCAAAATAAAGAAAATTAAACACTGTGAAAATACGATGTATGTAGTAGCACGTTTAAACAATAACTAATTTTGAAATATCAATTACGATCCTTTTATAATTTTCCACACCTAACAAAGATAATTATAACTATTAATGATTGGCTAATGAGGGTATAAGCCCTTATGCAATTACTTAAGCTCTTTATTTTGAATGTTGTTCGATTCATTATCATTAGGTAAGCGATTGTTAGAAAATACACAATTCAAATTAATTACGAATTCGGCAGCCCAGGCTTCCAAAAAAAACCAGAAATTATATAAGAAATTTATTAAACTAACTTATATTTCATTTACAATAATTGTTCCGCGATCGATCCTAGACCGGAATGGAATGACAATTTTTGATAGAACATGAATAATTACGAAAACGCGGTTATGCTGAAACTGCTGATGTGTTACCTCGAAGGCGATGGCGTTGACCGGGCACGTGCGGCTGCATCAGCATTCTCCTTTAGGGGTCCGTGCGTAATTCCTCCACCCCCAGAGAAGCAACTATTTGAGGACTTTGAGCGAGAAAGTTGCTGGCTCAGATTCTTGATTCTTTACAGGAACTGCGTAGACTGGTTGATCAGCTTGGCTGGTTGGAGTGACACCCTCGTTTAGACCACTGTCCTTTTGTCGACGCAAGCGGCGACGTCGGATGATAAGAATAAGGGAAATTGTAACTATACCAAATACTAACGTGTATAGGGGCAACGTTGTATGGTACAGTGAAGAAGATATTTGATTTAGTTGGACAGGGTTCTGTAGAATTAATTGTTCTTCCAGGTTATGTAGATTCTTCAGGTCGAAAGAATTGAGGGTCATATGGGGAATCGATATTTCTAGTTTTTTTTTTCTAATTTTAAGTAATTATAAGTATTGTTTTACTAGCATAATAATTATTTTGCATGAAATATGCCTAGAATAGTTTAAGGAATTTTAAGAAGTCATTAGTTACTAATTAAATCTTTTGTAATTTTCTTCGGCTATTTCTGGCAGAGTGGCAACTTTAGGCACACATTTATGGTACATAATACTAGCAATGTAGCCAAAATATATTAAAAAAAAGGTTTGAGCGCGGGATCTATCAGGACTTGACAAAAATTTGGGATTATATATTTTTTTCCATACAAGAAATTTAAAAATATGTTTTTTTCTACTTAAATAATAACCCTAAGAAAAAATTGCAAAGAATAACATTTGTTAAGATTAATTAGCTCTATCCATTGGCACAAAAAAAAAATTTGAAAAACAAAAATTGGTCCCTATGTCCCCGAAATTGTCGATTCGATCCACTCGCGCGCCTACCCATTGTGTGCGGACCAAGCATGTTCGAAGATGAACTTCGTTTTTCGGTCTCGACATAGGTACTGATGAACATGTAACGACAAAAATTGACCCGTTTCTCATTGATACAAACAAATACCTGTGTAGTTTCCGTAATTACATTTGTTTAATTTTTTTCTTTTTAAATGTGTGGACCGCGAAGGTCATTTTATTTCTTAAAACGGCCCCCGAGCGAAACTAATTGGTGACCCCTGGCATATAGAAGAAGTAAAAAAACAGACAAAGAGCACAAACATCCCGGAATAATTGCGGCGCATCCCGCACTAACGGGATTACACGAGGCTAATTTGGAATAATGGGAATTATGTGCCGGGCGGCGGGCCCCCAGCTCAGTATAGTTCTCGCCGCTGTTTTGATGTCCACAAATCGCAGCATACGTAATTCGGGTGGCATTAAAATGCCACCAGAATTATTAAAATAAAACTTTATTAAAATAAAGCCTTACAGCACAGATTAATGTGTATATTATATATATGCAAGCATATGAAGTACAGAAGAACTTTTTGTATTAATACAATACAATATTTGCTTATAATCCTGCTAAAAGTGATAATAATCGGCCAAGTGCGAGTCGGACTCGCGCTTGAAGGGTTCCGTACCGTTATATAGAGCAAAAATAGGCCAAAAATTTATTTTTATTGTAGCGTGAATGCCCCACAATATTAATTCCATTATTATTTACGTCGTATAAAACCACAAACTTTTATTTTACGATCAAAGTGTAAAGTGTCCCTGTACTGAAAAATTCTAATGACTCGTACTTTACCCTATTTAAAGGGGGCTCCAATACAACAAACGTGATTTTTTTCGGCCTTTTTTGTTCTATATCAATAATGGCAACTGGTAGGCACTTGAATTTTTCATGAAGGCCTTTTTTATATCTATGTGTACATATTTAATAATAATATTAAAACAAAATTTAAATTTAGGGGCTCCCATAATACAAAAAACACAATTTTTGGCCTACTTTTGTTCTATAACGATTCGAAACCCTTAGTGTGCGAGACCAACTCGCACTTGGCCGATTATTTTACTTTTACTCAGCGACCACATAACCCAATAGACGCCTAATGTTTTGATTTCTCTTAACAAATTATTGTGTCACTGTGCTGAGGTAAGCGACGCGGGGGGAGAGGTAAGAAATGCATTACGATTGGCCAATTCAAATTCACGGCATGTCATAAATCAGAATTACTAGTGATGGGAGTACGAGAAGCGCTTGTCAAAAGAAATAAAAAAACCAGTACATATTTATTTTAAAGTACTTATAGAATGAAGAAAAGACTTTTATTAATTGTGGGAAGCTTCTAAAAATATACAAAAACGTTTTCGGATTACATTAAAAAATTACCTTATACTTACCTAAGTATATTTAAAAATATACTTTTTTTACAAATTATATACTTATATACTTTTTTTAAACTTTTAAAGGGCAAAAATTCTGTAATATTATATGATTTTTGCGAAACTTTTATCGTTTACGCAGCACAATAGGAAAAATCACCCGATTTTGAAACATTCTTCATTGGTGCTCTGCTCCTATTGGTCTTAGCGTGATAATATAATATAGGCTACATAGGATATATAATAAAGCGTTCCTTGATTAATACTGAAAAAAAATTCTAATCGGTCCAGTACTTAGGTACTGAGATCAGCGCGTTCAAACAACAAACAAACACTTCAGCTTTATATTTATTATTAGTATAGATTATTTGACTTGCTAATTCCCCCACATGATTAATTTCTAAGTCACAATGAAATTGATGGAAATTTATTTCTAAAAATAGTTGTTCGCCAATAAAACTGCTTGAAGTTTTAGTGACTAAAAATCTTTACTTGGTTACTTTCTTTACGCTTTCAAGATAAGATTTCATGATTACTTCGCAACGCCGACAAAAAACAATGCTATGTGATGGGTAGATAGTAGTAGTACTAGTAGATGGATGGTTTATCCATATTTCTCTTACTAAAATTGGCAAAAACAATGTTGATACTGCAGAGCTCAGTAATCGTCGACAATTTTTATTGCTATTTTTTTTTTGTGAGATAAGGGGGCAAACGAGCAAACGGGTCACCTGATGGAAAGCAACTTCCGTCGCCTATGGGCACTCGCAGCATCAGAAGAGCTGCAGGTGCGTTGCCGGCCTTTTAAGAGGGAATAGGGAAGGGTAGGGATGGGAAGGGAAGGGAAGGGAAGGGAATAGGGGATTGGGCCTCCGGTAAACTCACTCACTCGGCGAAACATTTTCTGTGAGAACGTGGTATTTCTCCGGTCTAGCCGGTCCATTCGTGCCGAAGCATGGCTCTCCCACGTATAGCTGTACGCTATAAATTATAATCATTAATCAGTTGTTTAACAACAGTTCTACTCAAAATGACTTGAGCATATCACGCTTTGTTTCGATTTTCGATTAAAAAAAAATATACCTCTGAAAGATAGTTGGTATCACATCACTAGTGACGCGTGACGATAACGGAAGAAAGGATAAGCATTACTAATTTGTATTTGATAGAAAGGGATATGACTTATGTCAAATGCTTTCGTCATGGATTCAGACCAGTGTAATTCGAGCTCTGAATAAATTGATTCTTGACAGTAAAAAAAATATTTTGTATGAAACGCACGAGATGTACATGGGTCACGGATGTGGTCGATACTAAGACAGATTTCGCTATCATTATCTAAAGTAAGACCTATAAGTCTTACATATTGTCTGAAAGTATTCGCCTTGCATTAGGCGTCTAGAGGCTATGTGGTCGCTGCTTTTACTAGATAATCTGGAAAAAAATCATTATATTTTGTAAACATTTTGTTTCCCGCAATTTTTTATTTTACTTGACACTAGCTGGCTTATTCCGAAGAAAAATCTCTTGTCATTTGTCAAAGTCAAGTGTCAAATTAATATTTTCATATAAATTCATAACCTAGGTATTTCAAAATATTTCATAAGATTTTTTATATATAATAAATCATTATAATGGTAAAAACTTACTATGACATCCCAATATAAGAAATTTATGAAACTAATAGCAAAATGGCCTGTTGACGCTAGTAAAGGTGAAAGGTTTGTACTACAATTCAGTTTTACTTTAATCCTTTTTGTTGGCTATACACAACCACTTTTATTTCTTTTTAATTTCAGAGATTTAGGAAAATTCATCCGAGACAAAGTTAAAGTCGCGTTTGAAGCATCTAATAAAGATAACTTGGATTCAGAACTTTGTACTCGCCAATACAACTCCCTGAATAAGTTAGCTGACAATTTCTACCACAACAAATATAAGAGAACGAAGTTTAGTACTGCCACGGGTCTCAGTATAGAGGAGTGTAACGTCATACTGTCTAATGAAGTATTAGAGTATCTAAAAGAAGAAAACAAGGGTTTTTTCAAAAAGATATTCAACAAAAATTAAAAATGTTGTTCAAACAATTTCTTTCTACTCGTAGAGTATTATTAAGGAAAGTACACACAAAGTCTATGGAATACAAAGATCATACTCCTGTTATGTTAAATGAAGTAATTAAATACTTAAACCCATCAGATGATGAGCTATTTATTGACATGACTTTTGGAGCCGGTGGACATACTAAGAAAATCCTTGATACAGCAAATTGTAAGGTAATCACATTAGATAGAGATCCTGTTGCTTATGAAAAATCCCTTAGCTTAGCAGAAAATTATTCAAAAGGCAGAGTGACACCTTTGTTAGGAAAATTTAGTGAACTACCGAATCTCTTGAAACAAAATGGAGTCAAACAATCTTCTGTTGATGGCATACTTTTTGATTTTGGGTGTTCATCAATGCAACTAGACACAGGAGAAAGAGGATTTTCAATTAGTAAAAATGGTTTACTCGACATGAGAATGGATGCCGGCAGGGATCCGAATCAAATAACCGCAAGAGAAGTTTTAGCAACAGCTAATGAACAGGAATTATACAAAATATTTAAAATATATGGAGAGGAGAAAAAAGCAGCAAAAATTGCCCAAACAATAATTCAAGCAAGATACATGATTAAAAATATTGATACAACCCAAGAGCTGGTAGATATCGTAGACTCCTGCTGTCCAGATGAAATAAGATTAGACAAGTTGCAGAGGCCCCAGTCCAATGCTACCAAAGTATTTCAATCTTTAAGAATATTCGTTAACAATGAGCTGAATGAATTGAACTACGGAATGATCTTAGCAAAATATTATTTAAAATTGAATGGTCGACTCGTGACCATCTGCTTCCACTCCCTGGAGGACACAATTGTTAAAAGACACATAGCTGGGAATATCATCAATGATACAGCCAATCCTGTGCCTCTCAGATATCTAAGTCCAATGCTCGTGCAAGATAAAGAAACAATAAATGAGTTCTTAGACACCCCTTGGAAAGCGATAAATAAACATGTAGATGTTCCAACGGACGATGAAGTAGAAAATAACCCAAGAAGTAGGAGTGCTAGATTGAGAGCTGCAATAAAAGTTAAATAGTCGAGAATTTTAAAACTTTGCCTCAAACAGTTTACGTTCTAGTTTTACAACTGTTCTGTTACTTCAAAATTTAATAGAATGTAATATTAAAACATAATGGTTAAGTTACACAAGATAGCTTGTGTAACATGTTCTGTTTATTTTTGTTGATGTGTTAAACAGTTTGAATGTAGTGTTTAAATATACTTGTAGCTTTTATGACTAACTCCTTTTTCTTAATTTAACCATTAATTTCTTAGTCCTTAAATTATGAACATAATTTATCATAATAACGTTAATCACAGCTTAACACTATAATGACTTATTTTTAGTATTAAAATGAAAACCGTCATGGTTATGTGGCGGTACCCACAATTCGCCTAACATTCCTGCATCGCGCTATCGAAGTTTCGTAGAACGGCAAGATATAGGTATACAACGTCTGAAATGACGTCAGTGGCTTCGGCCTGACCGAGCATGCTATCTCTCTTGGTCGGAAGATCTTCCTTTTCGGCCGCCACTAAAACAAAGTTAAAGTTACATAGTTATTATAATATCTATGTGCTGTATGTAGGTAGGTACTTAAAAAAAGGAAGAACAAAGTACTACTTGTCATATCTTTATTTTAAACATTTATTTTAATAAAACAATAATTTGAACAAACTTCTACATTCTCAACATAAGGCCATAAGAAAAAATGCAAGGATACGATTAAAAATTTAAAATATAAGCATACGCAATTACAGAGTATGTACTCAAACTAAATTAACATAATATATTTTTTTTACTTTGATTAAATCTACTTACTTTAAATTTACAATAATACAATACCATTCTAGATCTTAAATATATTTTTTCGTTCAAAATTACCTTTTTTAACAAAATAATTTATTGCTGGTTTTATCGTTAAACGTTTCGGCGGCGCCGTCGGAGCGCCGCGCTATCGAAGTTGTATGGGGGTAGTAGTAACGTTTAGAGTCGCGCGCTTGAGCAGCGCCGTTCGTCCATACGTTTGTTACAGCTTCGGACGCGCGCGCCAACGGCGCTGCAAAACGCTTAACGATAAAACCAGCCTATAACCTTTCCAGAAGATTCAGGAATCAGGCATAAACACATTCCAAACATCAGTCGAGCATAAAAATGCTTACAATTGATACTCATACTCACTGATGGAATGTGGAAAAACAATGCTACTGGTACTTATTTTACATATCAGAATAAATTATTGTTATGTAAGTACTGTTAATTATTACAATTGAAAAAGTGAACAATTCAAGTATTTAATACTTCGCAACAGTGCTGTTTGCTTTCATACAGAGAATTTCGTAGTCAGAATATTATGGGTAAGTTAAAAAGAGAGGAAAAGTTAATAATTTATGTAATTTACATTTTAAATACAATATTATATACAACAGGTTTTATAAGAGTATTTTTTATTAACATAAAACATGATTTTCATTGTATTATAGAAGAGTTTATAGGTCACACACAACTTTAAAAGCACTCATTTGCGATCCATTGCAAGATATGCAATAGAAAGTACCGTGAAATAATTATGATCCAGAAGTAATATCATTGCATAAAAGGTACTTGTATATTAAAAGTAAATGACACAATGGCAGTGACTGATGAACAGATAAAATATTTCATATTTTATATATTACCAAGAAATCTTGAATGTGGCATCAACATTTATCAAATGTGATATTGCCAGTCTTCAACATCAACCAGAAAGCAGAAATGATAATATGAAATATGTATGACTATCCAGTTTACCATTCCCTATGAGGTGCAGTTATAGTTACATTTCCACAGATCCCGTATTATCCATTTTAAAATATTTCATGACTCATGACTATTCTACTTCACTTTTCGTGTTTTGTCATAATTATTATTATTAATTATGGTCTTGTCTTTTTGTATAATATCGTAGTTCTTAGATTGGATTCTCCAACTTCTTTATATTTACACGCGGAAGACAAATCTGGGGCCCTATTATGAGCTCTTAAATCCATTCACTTTACGTCCTTATACAGTCAGATAAGGGCGTAAAAAGAATGGATTTATGAGCTCATGATAGAGGCCCAGGTGGTTACCTTAGAGTTTAGACTACTCCTTACATAATAATATTATGCTTCCTTTGCAAATTATTGCAACCCCTATCCAACATTAATTTACTCGACTACAAAAACCCAATCCATTGTATTTTATATATATTTTCTTCTTTAAATAAAGTTTTAATTATTATTTTTGCTGTGCATCCGGAAATCAAGATGGACACAATTAATCCTCTCGATCTTACAATAACAGCAATATGGCTATGATTAACTTACTGTACTTTAACATGTACTTAGATTAATCATACACATTAACGTCTGATGCACCGAGCGCACTCAATCGTTGTCCTGTTATGTCCTGTTGACGGACGACAGGACGTTCGCTTTGGCCCGGTCGGTGGCCGCGGCCGCCGCCTCGCGCATCTCTTTTAATGTGTGCGTCATGGGTGCAACAGTTTGCGGCACCTGCCTCGGGAACATGTTGTGTAGAACAAAGTTGAACCCGTTGACCTGAAAACATAATTAAGATTTGCTATTATTGCTAGTATAACAATTAATGTTGTTATTATAGTTTTTTCAATAAAAAATTGTTTTCTAAGTTCCAGGAATGCATTATAAATGGACTTCAGTATTCTAATACAACTTGACCCCAGCAAAGCCTAAAGGAAGGATAAGATAACGATTTTGGTTGTAAGTGTAGATATAAATGAATGTAAGTTTGTTTTACCATTACACCTGCTCAACTAGTCAGATTTCAATGAATTAGGTTTAATTAGAGACAATTTATTAGGCTATATTATAATTTATGTTTTCGGATTTCGGTTTTTGACTTCTAATAAACTAAATAAGTTTTATATATAATAATAATTTCAAAATAAGAACAACTTACCATTTGTGAACAATTTTTTCTGAATCTGTCAACACCAAAAGCCCTGATAGCCCTGGAGAACCCGAACACCTGTGAGTCAATCCAGGCTGAACGCTTGGCTACTGTCTGGCCTGCACCTGAAGGTCTGTATTCAACCCTCTCCACGACACTCTGGAAAGACGCAACGAAAATATAATTTTAGGACATACACTTATTTATTAAACACTAGCTGTTGCCCGCGACTTCGTCCGCGTTAGCATAGTAGATCACATCCCAAGTATTATTTATTGTACAAAATTATTCAATACTAGCTGTTGCCCGCGACTTCGTCTACGTTAGCATAGTAGATCACGTCCCAAGTATTATTTACTAGCTGTTGGCCGCGACTTCGTCCGCGTTAGCATAGTAGATCACATCCCAAGTAAGTATTATTTATTGTACAAAAATATTCAATATACAGAATTGACTTTCCTACGATTTTATTATATACAGATTTTTCGCGCGGCTTTGCTTGCGTAATTTAGGAATTTCACGCAACCGTACATTTTTCCGCATAAAATAGCCTTTGTTCCTTAACGTGGTCTATTCTTCATGTTTGCCAAATAACATAAAAATTGCTCCAGTAATAATTTTCCTCCGTTTTTTCCACATTTTCCTCTATTTCTTTGCTCCTATTAGTCTTAGCGAGATAAAATATAGCCTATAGCCTTTCTCGATAAATGGGCTATCGAGCACTGAAAGAATTTTTCAAATCGACCAGTAGTTCCTGAGATTAGCGCGTTCAAATAAGCCATTTCAAATAATTTATCCCGTTTATTCGACATTTTCCTCTATTTCTTCGCTCCTATTAGTCTTAGCATGATAAAATGTAGCCTAAAGCCTTCCTCAATCAATGGGATATCCAACAGTAGTTCCTGAGATTAGCGCGTTCAAATAAACCCTTTCATATAATTTCCCACGTTTTTTCCACATTGTCCTCTATTTCTTAGCTCCTATTAGTCTTAGCGAGATAAAATATAGCCTATAGCCTTTCTCGATAAATGGGCTATCTAACACTGAAAGAATTTTTTAAATCGGACCAGTAGTTCCTGAGATTAGCGCGTTCAAATAAGCCCTTTCATATAATTTCCCCCGTTTTTTCCACATTTCTCTCTATTTATTCGCTACTATTAGTCTCAGCGTAATAAATAATAGCTTATAGCCTTCCTCAATCAATGGGCTATCTAACACTGAAAAAATTTTTCAAATCGGACCAGTAGTTCCTGAGATTAGCGCTTTCAAATAAACCCTTTCATACAATTTCCCCCGTTTTTTCGACATTTTCCTCTATTTCTTCGCTCCTATTAGTCTTAGCGTGATAAAATGTAGCCTATAGCCTTCCTCAATCAATGGGCTATCCAACAGTAAAAGAATTTTTCAAATCGGACCAGTAGTTCCTGAGATTAGCGCGGTCAAATAAACCCTTTCATATAATTTCCCCCGTTTTTTCCACATTTCCCTCTATTTATTCGCTACTATTAGTCTTAGCGTAATAAAATATAGCTTATAGCCTTCCTCAATCAATGGGCTATCTAACACTGAAAGAATTTTTCAAATCGGACCAGTAGTTCCTGAGATTAGCGCGTTCAAATAAACCCTTTCATACAATTTCCCCCGTTTTTTCGACATTTTCCTCTATTTCTTCGCTCCTATTAGTCTTAGCGTGATAAAATGTAGCCTATAGCCTTCCTCAATCAATGGGCTATCTAACACTGAAAGAATTTTTCAAATCGGACCAGTAGTTCCTGAGATTAGCGCGTTCAAACAAACAAACAAACAAACTCTGCAGAATTATAATATTAGTATAGATTGTACAAAAATATTAAATGTACAGAATTGACTTTCCTACGATTTTATTATATATAGATGTTCCACGCGGCTTCGCTTGCGTAATTTAGGAATTTCACGCGACCGTACAGTTTTCCGCAAAAAAATAGCCTATGTCGCTATACGTGGTCTATTCTTCATGTTTGCCAAATAACATAAAAATCGCTCCAGTAGTTCTTAAGATAATAAGCAATTTCATATAATTTCCCCCGTTTTTCCCACATTTTCCTGTATTTCTTCGCTCCTATTAGTCTTAGAATGATAAAATATAGCTTATGGCCTTCCTCGATAAATAGGCTATCCAAGACTGAAAGAATTTTTAAAATCGTACCAGTAGTTCCTGAGATCGGCGCATTCAAATAAGCACTTTCATATAATTTCCCCCGTTTTTTTCACATTTTCCTCTATTTCTTCGCTCCTATTAGAGTTAGCGTGATAAAATATAGCCTATAGCCTTCCTCGATCAATGGGCTATCTAACGCTGAAAGAATTTTTCAAATCCGACCAGTAGTTCCTGAGATTAGCGCGTTAAAATAAGCCCTTTCAAATAATTTCCCCCCGTTTTTTCCACATTTTCCTCTATTTCTTCGCTTTAATTAGTCTTAGCGTGATAAAATATAGCCTATAGCCTTCCTCGATAAATGGGCTATCTAACACTGAAAGAATTTTTCAAATCGGACCAGTAGTTCCTGAGATTAGCGCGTTCAAACAAACAAACAAACAAACAAACTAACAAACTCTGCAGAATTATAATATTACTTTCCTACGATTTTATTATATTATATAGATGTTCCGCGCGGCTTCGCTTGCGTAATTTAGGAATTTCACGCAACCGTACATTTTGCAGCAAAAAATAGCCTATGTCCCTTCACGTGGTCTATTCTTCATGTTTGCAAAATAACATAAAAATTGCTCCAGTAGTTCATTCATAAGATAATAAGCAGTTCTATATAATTTCCCCCGTTTTTTCCACATTTTCAACTATTTCTTCGCTCTTATTAGTCTTAGCGTGATAAAATATAGCCTATAGCCTTCCTCGACAAATGGGCTATCCAACAGTAAAATATTTTTTTAAATCGGACCAGTAGTTGCTGAGATTAGCGCGTTCAAACAAACAAACAAACTCTTCCCAATTATAATATCGGTATAGATAAACATGTCCAAACGATTAACCGTTTATTTGCAGGTATGTACTATCAGAGAAGTTGATTTCTACGCAGATGGGGGACCTACGTAGCTTGGTCGCGTTACGTCAAACTCAGCCGACAGGCGACAGATCACAATTAACATGATCCCACCAAATGACGTTGGTGTGTCAACTGCCTAGGAATCAATTTCCTCGATGGTACATATTAATTTGATACAGGCGGCATCAATCAAACAAATTGAGGTCGCGCAAAAAAGGCGAAATCTCGACGGTGTTCAACTACAAATTGTATCAATGGTGTCCCACAAAATGTGCTTCCTGAGTCTACAGTCCTAACCTCACCAATGTTAGGTTAGGACCTAAAAACGTACGATTGTGACGTGGGAGAGCCATGCTTCGGCACGAATGGGCCGGCTCGACCGGAAAAATACCACGGGCTCACAGAAAACCGGCGTGAAACAGCGCTTGCGCTGTGTTTCACCGAGTGAGTGAGTTTACCGGAGGCCCAATCCCCTACCCTTTTCCCTTCCCTACCCTCTCCTATTTCCTTACCTACCCTCCCCTATTCCCTTCCCTACCCTCCCCTATTACCCTATTCTCTCTTAAAAGGCCGGCAACGCACCTGCAGCTCTTCTGATGCTGCGAGTGTCCATGGGCGACGGAAGTTGCTTTCCATCACGTGACCCGTTTGCTCGTTTGCCCCCTTATTTCATAAAAAAAAAACTATTTTTGCCGAGCGATCTTAATGTTGGGAGTAGCATATTATATTGTAATCTTACCATAACTTTGGTGTAACCCAAATTTCTTGTGTAAGTGATGAGAATTTTCTTTTCAGGATCGACAATACTCTCTTCTATAATTTTCACTGACTTTGCACTGAAAAATCTAGAAAGAATAATATTTATTTACATGACATGTTGTTACATTAGTGTTTTATATGTGTATCTATAAACTAAATATTTAAAGCTAAAATATGTAGAGAAATATGTTTTTATTATCATTCCAATATTAATAAAAAAATATATGAGTAGGTACTAAAGTTGGCCATTCATTTGATGAACTTTACATAAAGGCCTTGATGAAACCTCAAGGTTACTTTATTATAAGAAATATACGTAAACAAGCCAGCCACCTGCATTGTTTTCGTAACTATATTGGCTGTTTTATCTCAATAGATAAAGGAGATAAGAGCTTGATAACTGTATTTGGCAGCAAGATTTAAAATCGAACTTTTTATGTGGCTGATCAGTAGATTTTAGGAATGTGAAACTAGGTCGCAAAATTGTCCAATCAACAAAACTCTGAAATATACTAGAAATAACTTAATAACAATAAAAAGATAAATTATTTCAAATAATGATTATTTTAATATCTTGTAATATAATTTATATCAGTAATAAGTAATAACAATAAAATTCAGTGACTTATGTATTGTTTGTGATAAGTGAGAGCATTATTCTCATTCAGATGGATTAAAATGACCTTACCTGAAGGGCAGATTAATCTGCAAAGAATTTCAATAAGTCACACGCTAAATATATTTTATTATAATTAGTAATATAATATAATATTATATATTATAAATTATTTTATGTATATAATCCATACTAATATTATAAATGCGAAAGTATCTCTGTCTGTCTGTCTGTCTGTCTGTCTGTCTTGCTTTCACGCCAAAACTACTGAACCGATTGCAATGAAATTTTGTATACAGTTATTCTAGAGTCTGAGAAAGGACATAGGCTACATTTTGATGTGGGAAAATATCTTATTTCCATGAAAATTTCGATGAAAATGAATTCGCATTGCGCGTGGCCAGCGCTCATCCCGGGGGTCCTGGGTTCGAGTCCCGCAGGCGGAACAAAAAGTTTTCAATGTTCCTGGGCCTTGGATTTGTATTAAAATAAAATTTCAAAAATCTTAAACATATTTTATGTATAATATTATAAAAAATCCAGAAATATATCGATGGAATGAACATTATATATCGATGGAATGAACATTTTAGTTCTAATACGATTCAACAGATGGCGTTTTATTTTTTACTTTATTGTAACATACAACTAATCATACTTATTAGTTAGTATGTTTTTGTTTATAGTTTTTAATACGTTAGAATATTATGTTTAATAATATTATCACTTGGTATAATAATAATCAATCTATCTTATCTTATGTAGAACTCCTACTGCATTTCTAATCCATACTATCCATACTAATATTATAAATGCGAAAGTATCTCTGTCTGTCTGTCTGTCTGTCTTGCTTTCACGCCAAAACTACTGAACCGATTGCAATGAAATTTTGTATACAGTTATTCTAGAGTCTGAGAAAGGACATAGGCTACATTTTGATGTGGGAAAATATCTTATTTCCATGAAAATATCGATGAAAATGAATTCGCATTGCGCGTGGCCAGCGCTCATGCCGGGGGTCCTGGGTTCGAGTCCCGCAGGCGGAACAAAAAGTTTTCAATGTTCCTGGGTCTTGGATGTGTATTAAAATAAAATTTCAAAAATCTTAAACATATTTTATGTATAATATTATAAAAAATCCAGAAATATATCGATGGAATGAACATTTTAGTTCTAATACGATTCAACAGATGGCGTTTTAATTTTTACTTTATTGTAACACTAGCTGTTGCCCGTGACTTCGTCCGCGTGGACTTTAGTTTATAGCGCGCGGTGTCAACAAAATGTGTGTCTTTAAAAACTTTTTAAAACCCTGGTAAGTGGTACCCCTCTTAGGGCCGCGCTACACCGGAATGGCAGCGCTGAAAGTGCTCGCCTCGCCGCTGCCATTCCGGTGTAGCGCGGCCCTTAATCAAAATACCCAAAAACAGCTGTGCAGTGTGCACTTAATCTATACTAATATTATAAATGCGAAAGTATCTCTGTCTGTCTGTCTGTCTGTCAGTCTCGCTTTCACGCCAAACGCCAAAAGTATCTCTGTATGTCTGTCTGTCAGTCTCGCTTTCACGCCAAACGCCAAAACTACCGAACCGATTGTAATGAAATTTTGTATACAGATAGTCTAAAGCCTGAGAAAGGACATAGGCTACTTTTTTACTGGAAAAAAGGGTTGTAAGGGGGTGAAAATGCGTAAATTTGTTCAAATTAAGTTAGTTCCAACAATTCATAATAGATGGCGCCGTGCGTCTTCTACATCGCGCTGACGCTTGCTCAAAAGTCTTTCTATAAGACGTGGTATCATCTTACATCATCATATATCATCTTCATCGTTATATCTATTCTACGGTATTAAATAAGTCAGTACTTTATCTGTGCAGTGACGTAACCTTAAATCTATCAATGATAAATAGTTTATGGGTAAAGTTGTGTAATTGGAGGGCTAAATAAGCTTTAAAATTTGGCATAAAATATAAAGTTTAATATAAAAAAATGAAATACTTATCGTGTGCACGCTGCACAGCTGTATTGATTTAAGGGGTACCAGGGTTTTTTTATAAAAGCTTTTGACACCAATTTTGTTGACATCACGCGCTATAAACTGAAGTCCACGCGGACGAAGTCGCGGGCAACAGCTAGTAAGTAATATATTTTATACATCTTAATGCATAGTATAAACCTAAGTCCTAAACAATTACGGTACATCAGGGTACATATTTTAAGTAGTCCATTTTTAACCCCCGACAAAAAAGAGGGGTGTTATAAGTTTGACGTGTCTGTCTGTCTGTCTGTTTGTCTGTGTGTGTATCTGTCCGTGGCATCGTAGCATCCAAACTGATGGACCGATTTTGATCTAGTTTTTTTTTATTTGAAAGCTGACATGATCGAGAGTGTTCTTAGCTATAATTCATCATCATCAGCCTGCTCAGTGCTGGACAATCAGGGTTTATCTGGTTCATGAAAGGCCGTTAGCAACTTGTATTCGTTTGATGGGTTTTATATTTCATTTTAGTTTGTGACATTTGTGAATATGCAATATACGTATACACATATTAATGGAAAGTTAACCAGGTGCTGCAGTATCACCTGGTAATCAATAGGATATCCAACTCCT
Organism: Aricia agestis; assembly: GCF_905147365.1. Classification (NCBI taxonomy): domain Eukaryota; kingdom Metazoa; phylum Arthropoda; class Insecta; order Lepidoptera; family Lycaenidae; genus Aricia; species Aricia agestis. The sequence continues at coordinate 11,644,689 of NC_056409.1, forward strand.
CGCCAACTTAAAGCAGAGGTTTTGTGTTTGGGCTCATTTTAATTGCGACAACCAGTAAGAAGTAGATAGACACTAGACAGTAAATATTTACATGCTGCTGCTGCAGCATCACCTGATTCTATAGGAACCGAGCTTCGTATGAACCCAAAGTGGAGGTTTCATGTTTGGGCTCATATTGACGGCCTCATCGAAAAGGACATTGATAGATGGTAAATACGTTGATAGGAATTATTCTGCACTATAACCAATACAATTTTAAAAAGTATGAAATAAAATTAAATTAAGAAATTTAAAAAAACGCCCGCCAAACAACTTTAAAAAGTAATGAAATAATATTTACTGCCTTTAAGTTCAAATAATTCATAACTTGTGTAAAGTAATATTTTAGTCCATAATTGTTGTCAAGGTGTGTCGGGGGACCGCTAATGTAGATGTTTGATTTGAGATTTCACATCACATTATAGTTTAAGGATCAATTCACAGCGAACCGAATGGAGATAATCAGCGACTTGGCGGTTGTTGGTTGTAGTTTACTTGGCGGTCCCCCGACACACCGTGACAACAATTATGGACTAAAATATTACTTTACACAAGTTAGGAATTATTTGAACTTAAAGGCAGTAAATATTATTTCATTACTTTTTAAAGTTGTTTGGCGGGGGTTTTTTTAAATTTCTTAATTTAATTTACTTATAATTAAACTGCTATCTATTTATTTGTGAACTCTCCTGCCTTGCAGGGTTGCCTGCAAGACATCGCTTATAGCGACAAGGCCACCCTTGCCCACATTAATGTATTAGTTTTTAAGTATTTTAGGTCTGTTTGTATATCCATTTATATGTGAGCAATAAAGTGTTTATCTATCTATCTATCTTTACTCTTTACCTCAAGACATACACAATATTATAATTTATAAATGCAAAAGTGTGACTGTCCATTAACTTTACTAACTGCTTCTGAAGAAATTTGGTACAGTTCTTGCAATCCACGAGCGCGCGTAGCCTTTATTTGTAATTGTAAATAGAGATTTTCGTTAGTGTGCGTACCTGACGGAGCAGTCAGTAGCAAGCGAGCCATGTACGCGTGTATAGATATGGTCACCCACACAACCAAGGGCGCCGCGCGCTCGTGGATTGCAAGAACTATATGGAGAAAGGATTAGTTTTTACTGGATCAAAATTACTGTCTGACTGAATGTCTTCTGAGAATAAATTATTTCTAATTGACAAATAACACATGATACACAAATCTTGGTGCCAGAAAGTTGCAGGCAACATTCAGCCTAATGAAAGCACAACCTGTAAATAAAACTCACCTCTCTCCCCATTTAGGCACTCTGTTGGTTTTTGTCAAAAGTCTTTTTGTGTATAGGCAGCCATCCTTGACATGTCTGCTACAGGTGTCTTCAGACAGGACATGGGTACTGAAAAATTAACCAGTAGATAGACTTTAATCTTTTTAAACCAAGTATTTTAATTTCTTAGATAAACAATGTTTAATTTACCATATATTATGTTGTTTACTATTTATAAAAATAGGTACTTAATTTTATTTATTGCTACTTTATGCAAAATAAGCATCACATTTACAAAGTAAATGGACAACTAGTTTCATACTTTTCCTGCACAATATTGCTCCTCAACATATTTAAATACAAAGACTGACTGCAAATATTTATAATAGTAGTTAGTAATATAATAGTTGCTTTCCATCAGGTGACCCGTTTGCTCGTTTGCCCCCTTATTTCATAAAAAAGAAGTTTTTGAGAACCAATAAAATCACTTTGTTTGCCTGACCTTGCTAAACACAGCAATTCTATTACATCCTAAAAAATATTGATCATGCCGCAGCTTCAGTTAAAAGCACCCTTAGACTTTTGGCTGACTTTGTTGATAGTATGTAGTATTTGATTTGATTGCTTACATACCTTTGAGGATTTGGGTATCTTTTCCAGTATCCACGAGCTACTTGATCCCAGCTAAAGTTGAAGGTTGTTGAATTCTCAAAATATCTTGCCATTGTGATTTTTGTATATTTTGAACAATAGGTTTAAGGATTATAATGTTAGCTTCTCAAATTGTGGCCATAGTTTACAAAATTCCTAAAAATAAAATACACACACATTATAAACTTAATGTACCATATATAATAATATCAACAAATAAGATTATGGTACCTACATAATATCATAGGTACCTACCATGTACCTATGTACCTACTTATTACATCATTACAAATGTAGGTCAACTTATCTAATTTAGTAAGACATAAAAAGACACTAAAACAATGTCAATGATTTCGAGTACACGTGAAATATGATCGGAGTCACGTAAACCATGCCTTTGAGACCACCGCGACCGTAGTAAACAAAGAAGCAAAATATTTATGCAGCATGAAAGTTCAATGTTTTAAAAAGTTATCTGAACAAAATTCACTATGTACCATGCCGAATCAAAGAAACTATTTTCGATTGTTGCTACTTGCTACCTTAATATTATCACATAATCCTATAAGTAAACATAATCAATATTGTTTTATCAATTACCTTAGTACCGCGTCCAATACGAGTGTTATAATAATTGATATTTCTAAAAAGGTTAATTTAATTGCACTTAATTGAATTTAGTTTTTGGATTTTCTCATTGCTATAATAAGTTGCGGATGTTTTATTATTTCGGATTTCCATAACACCAATTCGGTATTATTTTTATGAATTAAGAACTAAGATCGAAAAGTGAAAACCTAAATTAACCTAAGTCAGTGTTACCAACTCTCAAAAATATTTATCCCTAAATTGGTGTCAAAAACCCCTAAAATCGCCTTAATTTTTCTGTTTTCCCCCTAAAATATGCATATATATATGTAAATGTATAATAGTTTAGAAATAATATACTGAAATATGTTTTAAAATATTTCTATTATAATAATTGATTTAATATGTTAAATATTTCATCTTCATCTGAAGATTCAGATGTTTTGAAGTCGTACATCTTATTATTGAATAAATTCAACATTTTATTTGTTGGATTAAATGTTGCACAAGTGACATCATTACGATTTAATGTAAATCGGACCATCAGTATTGCCGCCAGTCACCACAGAGTGGTCATAGAATTACGTAATAGATGTCGCTAGAAGTCGCTAGGTCAAGAAATAATTAATATTAATATCAACAATTTAAAAATATTAAAAAGTAAAAAAATCCCTGAAAATACCCCTAAAAATTTCAGACCCCTAAAAAAATCCGATCTCACTTATTTAACCCCTAAATCTGGGGGGAAAACCCCTAAGTTGGGAACACTGACCTAAGTCCTAAGAAGGAAAAGACGAGAGAATGTCAAATATGAAATATCTTTTTTTTTTTTTTTTTTTCGTATAATGGCACTTCGGCTATAACCATGGCCAGTGTCGAGTATAATATTATGGCGGGAAAACAATATTCTTTAATACATTTTTTTATATATTATCGTCAGGTCAGTCAGGTCCAAAGTCTGGTCAAAGTCTAAGTATAAAGTCAATACAGTCAAGAAGTCAAGTCGGTCGATTCAGTAAAGTGGTAGGACGCTTTACTGAAACTTTTGATAGAGTTTTGGAGGGAACACAAAAGAGCACGTTTCTGGTTACTACATCACTTTCCCACACTTGTGCACGATAACGAATATTTAATGGTTAATATCCTACCAAATTACACATTAAAATCCCAGATAACACAATTTTAGGAAAATAATATAAAAACACAACATCACTCTTTCACATTCTCCCAAAAACTCATGAAATATCTTATGTCAATAGTCATTATGACAATTATTTTTTTTAAATCTATTTATGATTTTACTCAAAGACGTCTTGTCTTGCCGTGAAAAAACCGTAGAGTGTAGACATCCGTGGGGCGTGTTCCGTGGACCGCCGGGCGCGGTGTGCCGCGGCCTCCGGCATAGAGGAAAATATACACCGGGTCACCGGTCGGTGAGCGTGACACCGAACAGAAGTTTAAAGGCTGTCACAGACAGAGCAGGTAATGTAAAGATGTATATTATAGCACGATACATCTTTCTATAGAAATCGTCAGGAGACCACACACAACAGCTATAATGTATATTTTCACATCTTCGTATATTAACCCTATACTTGGCAAGAAAAAATATTTAAAAAAAATTAAAAAAGAACATATTCAATATGTTTGTAGGTGGCTATAGAAGGGAGAAAAAATAATTAAAAAAAATTAATATCAGTAATTTATCATTTATTGAGCGTAACATATTAGATACACTGCCAAGTCCTTAACAATTAACACTATAAAATCTATGTATCTAATTTGCTACAATGCCAACTTTTCAGTGAAGCAAGATATATAAATATTTATAACTGAATTATTATAAATATTAATAATTACTGTTACTTTTAAGTATAAAATTCTATAAAACAGTTACGTTCCGGCAATAAGCATAATCTCTATCTGCATTGTTGACAAAAAAATTTACTCAACCCTTAATTTGTGCACTTGCTCTACTGGCTATTAAAGTTGGATAATGAGCAACTTGACAGCCGTTATACAGCACCGTGGTCTTTCAGCTACTGGCTTCTGAATAGTCATAGATTTCGTGACAGGCCTGATGGTAATCATAATATTATCAGCTCTTTCAAACCTCGACAGGCGGTCAAACATTTCAATTTAGGGCTTTTTCATCACGCCGATATAGAAACCAGGAATTATTTATACAAATATCGAGCATTTGTGAAAATAAAATATGTATAATAAAATAAATAAAATAAAATGCCAATGATGGCCTCTGAATGACGTACAATATAGAGCGATCAACATGTCATAGAGACCAACGCCGCCCATGTAAGGACCTGTCCATATCTCCACGTTACGACGTCGTCAACGAGGCACAGTACGTTGACGTGACGCGCAAATTTACGTTAACGTAATGTAACAATGCACATCACGATGTAATACATTACGTACGTCTTTTTCTCTCGTCTTTATCACAACGCAGCGCAGCAAGGGTGCAGCTAGTCCAGACGGTGACGAGGGTGATCAGTGATGGTACCGGACACCAAGTCCTGGTCTCAGAACTGCTGATGGATTAGGCGATAAAATTAATCTCCAACAAAGGTTAATCAATGGTGACTGAATTGAATATTGGCTGTATGCTTGTGCCAAAGACTTTTAAGCGACCATTAATTGATTGACCTCAATATCGTCATCTGAGAGAAGATTTAGGTTTTCTATTGAAGATGGCAATGATGGAGGTGGTGATCTGCTATCAGAGTGCGGAAAGCGGGAGGGAGAAATGTTGAACTTCGTCCTCAGAAGTATCACTTTCGTCCAAATCTGATTTTGCTCCCGGTTTTGGAACAAGAGCTACGAGTTGCCGAGCTCTTCTATGTTGTTGCGTGCTTAAGTGAGAAATTATCTGTGAATGACAAAAATATAGATTATTTAAGTACATAATGACTACATTTTGGCTCTTTAGATATAACCAGTTTGGAAAGAAACAAAGGAATTGTATATCTATACAAATCTGGCAATGTCACATATTTGATACACAGTAAAAAATATCTAGAATGTTCGCTATCTAGCAGTGTATCACATTTGCTACACTCGAAAAACAATAAAGATTATATGCACTAATAATATATTTAGCTATTGGAAAATAACGTTAGTGGTTAGAATATACCATAAGCTTTTGAAATTTTATTACTTTTGAAAACAATTTAAACAAAATATAATAAATAATCAATAATCTTACTTTGGGATGTGAAGACGCATTCGATCGGTCCGCTATCTTGCGTTATATTGCCCATTTTATAGTTGCAAGCATTTAAAAAGGTTTTTTTATTTTGAGCATAAATATATTTTCTACCATATTAAATAATAAAAGTTAAAAAAAACATTAGATAAATTCTCGGGATTTTTTTAAAGTTGTATGTATCAAATTGTACACAGTACCAAGAATAGGGTTAAGATACAGAGCTATATGAAAATAGGTATACATTTACATTTTGATACATCTAAATACATCTCAATACATTAATGCCGTGTAAAATATACATCTCTTCTATTCATAGGCTGTTCAAAAATTTCTGTGATTATAATATATTATTATTATTAGGTATGTAACTAGCGACCTGCCCCGGCGTCGCACGGGTATAAAATATATAGCCACTGAAAAAATGATTTAAATCGATAGCCTATCATCTTCGCGTGGTCTACTTCTTATCTGTGCCAAATAACATAAAAATTGCTCCAGTAGTTCGCGAGATAAGCCCTTTCAAATAATTACCCCTGTTTTTTTCCACATTCTCCTATTAGTCTTAGCGTGATAAAATATAGCCTATATATAGCCTTCCTCAATAAATGGGCTATCTAACACTGAAAGATTTTTGTCAAATCGGACCAGTGGTTCCTGACATTAGCGCGTTCAAGTTAGCCCTTTCAAATAATTTTCCCCGCTTTTTCCACATTTTCCTCTATTTCTTCGCTCCTATTAGTCTTAGCGTGATAAAATATAGCCTATAGCCTTCCTCGATAAATGGGCTATCTAACACTGAAAGAATCATCAAAATCCGTTGCGTAGTTTTAAAGGGAACAAAGGGATATGAGGGAAAGCGACTTGGTTTTATAATATGCATAGATGATAGACAGAGACATACGGTGTTACCACCTCAGCACAGCACTTCACAGCAGGCACTGCAGGTATTCTGTTCCCGGAGCCTTAATTTTCAATCAAATATTTTGCGCACATCAAAATCACAATCTGAATCATCTTATGATGAACTATCTAATAAATCTGATAGCAAGTAACTCGAAGGGTCCATAGTATTACGATTTACGACATTAAAAATAAGAACAGCCTGTACAGGTAACACCTCAGCAGCTGAAACGTGCGTCAAGCGGTGCGGCTACCATTGAAATGTAGGGAAAGATACATTACATTACTTGTGTGTGATACATTAATATAATGTAAAGCTATACATCCCGGGATATAATGTATACTAGCTGTTGCCCGCGACTTCGTCCGCGTGGACTTTAGTTTATAGTGCGCGGTGTCAACAAAATTTGTGTCAAATTTAAAAACTTTTTAAAACCCTGGTAAGTGGTACCCCTCTTAGGGCCGCGCAGCGCGCTACACCGGAATGGCAGCGCTGAAAGTGCTCGCCTCGCCGCTGCCATTCCGGTGTAGCGCGGCCCTTAATTAATCAAAATACCCAAAAACAGCTGTGCAGTGTGCACATAATCTGTACTAATATTATGAATGCGAAAGTATCTCTGTCTGTCTGTCTGTCTGTCAGTCTCGCTTTCACGCCAAACGCCAAAACTACCGAACCGATTGTAATGAAATTTTGTATACTGATAGTCTAAAGCCTGAGAAAGGACACAGGCTACTTTTTTACTGGAAAAAAGGGTTGTAAGGGTCGTAAATTTGTTCAAAAAATTCATAATGGCGTTCATATGGCGCCGTGCGTCTTCTACATGGCGCTGACGCTTGCTCAAAAGTCTTTCTATAAGAGGTGGTATCATCTTACATTTAAGTCTCGATTTTTTTCGATTGTTATATCTATTCTACGGTATTAAATAACTCAGTACTTTATCTGTGCAGGCAGTGACGTAACCTTAAGACCAAATTTCACCAACGACTGTTAAAGTTAATGCTCGAATTAGTATCACGTTAGCTGTTTCGTTTTTCATATGAATGAAAGAGAAGACAGGATATTTTAACAAGCTGTTAACACTAACAGACGTTGGTGAAATTGGGGCTAAACCTATCAATGATAAATAGTTTATGGGTAAAGTTGTGTAATTGGGGGGCTAAATAAGCTTTAAAATTTGGCATAATATATAAAGTTTAACATACAAAAATGAAGTACTTATTGTTTGCACACTGCACAGCTGTATTGATTTAAGGGGTACCAGGGTTTTTTTATAAAAGCTTTTGACACCAATTTTGTTGACATCGCGCGCTATAAACTGAAGTCCACGCGGACGAAGTCGCGGGCAACAGCTAGTAAAATATATTTAAGATTTTTGAAATATTATTTTAATACACATCCAAGACCCAGGAACATTGAAAACTTTTTGTTCCGCCTGCGGGACTCGAACCCAGGACCCCCGGGATGAGCGCTGGCCACGCGCAATGCGAAGTAATTTTCATCGATATTTTCATGGAAATAAGATATTTTCCCACATCAAAATGTAGCCTATGTCCTTTCTCAGACTCTAGAATAACTGTGTACAAAATTTCATTGCAATCGGTTCAGTAGTTTTGGCGTGAAAGCGAGACAGACAGACAGACAGACAGACAGACAGACAGACAGACAGACAGACAGACAGACAGACAGAGATACTTTCGCATTTATAATATTAGTATAGATTAATATACTTACCTACATTACCTGCTCTGTGTGTAAACCCCTTAATTACGGTAATCATAGAGAAAAATAATTATTATTTGCGTGAAAAAAAATGGAAGCAAAGCATTTTACGTCCTAGATACTTTTTTTACGTCCATTCAGGGTTGCCAGATTAGGGGTTTTTTTCGCAATTCTGGGGAAACGTTTGACTCTAGGTGAAAATTTGGGGAAACAGTATCTTTGGGGAAATGTTTGGGGAAAATAAATACACTATAGGGATTTTTTGGGGTTAGCACTTCTAAAAAACATAACAAACAAATGAAACCAACGTCCTTTTCATTCGATTAACATCCTGGCAAATTTGTTGTTTGTTTGTTTTGGTTTGTTTGGTCGAGTGCGTAAAAGGCCTGACAGACGTACGAACTTAAATTACGCGGGTTTTAAGTTCGCGAACTTACTCGGCTCGCGTTGGTGACACACGAGAATCGCTCACACTGGATTACCATGCCCCCAGGCTCGCGGCTCGCGGCTCTTTGCTGACACACAGGCGATTAAGGCTGGTATAAATAGTCAGTACTCAAGATGCATCTCGGTCTCAAGACACGGTTCAGGCTCTGTGATTGGTTGGCTGTCAAAATTTGGACCAATCACAGAGCCGAACCGAGTCTTGAGACCGGGTCGCATCTTAAGTACTGACTATTTATACCAGCCTAACTCCTAAGATCGTCGAGCCATAGTCCGCGTACTTACACGCACGTCTGTCACCCCCTTAAAAAAATTGGTCGAGCGAGCGACCATTTGTTGTGTATCTATTTAACTGTCGAGTGATTGAAACTACTAAATCGAATAAAAGTAGTTTCAATTTTATATTCGTTTTTTTTTCTGTAACAAAGCGATTGAGGATTTTTTTTTGAAAACGTATCATTTTGGGGAAATATAAAAATCAGTTTGGGGGAAACACAGACGTAAAAAAAGTACGGACGTAACCTTCTCTAATCACGAGTGAAGCCTAGTTATGGCCGCCCGTGTAGGACGTGTGCGTGATATGAGGGTTGCCATATAAATCATAAATTTCCCTACTTTTAAATTTTGTAAACTCAGACAAGTTAAATGTATTTTTTATACTTAAACATATTTTTATGTTTTTTTCGCTTCAGAAATGTAAGCGGCTGTTAAAGATGTCACACTTAATGAAAATATTATTTTTATGACACTATAGATAGAAAAGAAAACACATATTACGTACAGCGAAGTATATTATTTACATAACATTATTAGTAATAATGATTATGTACAAACGTTTACAATAATAAAATTATTACTAGCTATTTGACCGAGCTTTGCTCGGTATTCAATAAAACACGAATAAAATGACATTTTCTAAAAATAATTCCTAGCTAGACAGATTTATCGCCCCCGAAACCTATATAAGAAACCTGTATACGAAAAGATATAAGATACTTAAGTCCCGTAACCCGTTTCATCAAACAATCAAGTAATGTTAAATAAATAATGGCTTGTTAAATCAGTTAACGGCCTGTTAGAGCTATCGAGAGTTCTACCATGCGCTAACGTCAAATCAAATCACCTAACATGGTGTTAAATTTATTCCTGGTCTAGAGGTCCATTCAATATTTTCATTCCTACTAGGTCTCAATGACGCTCGGGTGACTACACCAATAGCACCTTCCCTCCCCTACTACTGAAGGAAATCTAAGACAACAATTTTATCTATGGACGCTTCACACCACGTCAGTCTGACCCCGTGATATGTACCTGAAGGACTTGTGTTACGGGTACCAGACAACGGAAATATATTTAATACTGTTATACTATACATATATTTAAGATTTTTATTATATGATACACATATTTAATACACACCCATGACCCAGGAACTTTGAAAACTGTGTTCCGTCGGCAGGATTCGAACCCGCGACCCCCGGCTTGAGCCACCGACAGCCCACCCACTGAGCCACAGAGGTCGTCAAACAACAGTTATATCCACTTTTGTAAATTAAGAAATTAATAGGGGTGTAGACTATTTTTAGAAAATATATTTATTTTACAGATGTACCATCAAGGAAGTTGATTCCTATGCAACTGACAGACCAACGTTATTTGGTCGAATACTTATGTCAATTCAATGTTAATTGTGATCTGTCGGCTGGGTTTGACGTAACGCAACCAAACTACTTATGTCCCCGATTTGCATAGGAATCAACTTCTCTGATAGTAAGGTTACCCGGGGTTATTGGGACTACGGGGTTATTGTAGCTTATTTATTTATCTTCCTTGTCATTCTGTTTCGTGCAAAGTGACATCTATGAGCGTATAAAGGATCTAAAACTTACCAAAATAAATCATAGAGGGCGCTCGTATCGCACCTGGTGTTTTACCGACGGCGTCATGCGTTTTGGTCGGCCATTTTGAACTGTGTTGCGGTAGAAAGCTCTGGTGTTTTATATTCATAATATCTGTTTTTACGGGCTTTTTTCGTCAAAACTTTGCAGTAAGTACAGTTTAAACATACAATTCATCGTTTTTGCTTATAATTTAGTTCCTGTGACGTTGTTTTCCAGAGTTATTCACACAGTTACATTAGCCTCGCAAAAAAAATTAAATGGGGTAAATGTAACTAGAGTAAAAAGACACAATAGCCCCGGAAATATTAGTATGAGATTACGATGACTAGTGATGTCAACGCCAATTTTGTGTCGATAAAATAAGTAATAGAAAACTTTGAAAAAAATATATAGAACTAATTATTATGTCTTTAAATGTATGTAGGTATGTTTGTATTTAAATTGCTAAGAAACTGAGAAAGACTTAATTGTTATTTTTTATTAGATCTATCGTCTTTGAACTTTTGGAATATTGCAATTTAATATTTTTCTTTTTAAGATGTGGACTAATAATCACCTGAAAATCATGACAATTCGTAAATGCTCCTGAACTATTTATCCGATCGCCATGAGTGCGCCTTCGATGAATTGTCGTTTTTGTAAGCTGGCGAAATAAAATACGGGCCAAGTAGGTATCGTACTATGCACGATGCAAAGGTGAAACAAGACATTGATGTGGGAATTGTGGGATATTTTTTTAAGGCACCGTATTACGCCGTTATTAGGCGGTTTAAAAACTGACGCCAGCGTATACAGTAGATATAGGATAACCTTTGCAGAAATACGCAAAGCAGGCAAGCATGTTTTTTTATTGAGGCGATTGATGAATATGATCTTTTTTTCTATTTTTAGATGGTTCGTAAATACAAGAGAAAGCGAGATAAAGAATACTCTAAAGATGATTTGCAGAAGGCTATAGAGGCGGTAAAAACTAAAAAAATTAACAGTTATAAAGCATCAGAAGTGTTTGGTGTTCCGAGGTCTACCATAGTAGCGCATATAACTGGTACTCGAGGTCAAAAGCAGCCAACACCTGGCAAACCTACGGTGCTATCCAGGCAACAAGAGGAACGGCTTTCTTATTTGCTACATGTCATGGAAAAAGCCGGCCATCCTTTAACAAGGAAAGAACTCAAAACTTTAATTGGTGAATATATACGCAGAAATGGAATAGTCACCCCTTTTAAAAATGATATTCCTGGGGATGACTGGTGCCAAGGTTTCATGAAAAGAAACAATTTGTCAACGAAGAAGCCCCAAAGCGTCGAGGTGGCCAGGAAAAACGCTTGTAACCCATTTACAATATATCATTATTATGACTTATTGGAATCAGTTGTGCGGGATTTAAATCTGACGGACAAACCAGAAAGGATATTTAACGTCGATGAAACGAGTTTTTGTAATGACCCCTCATCAAGCAAAATAATTGGTCAAAAAGGTTACCCCTCAACAAGGACAACAAGCGGCCCTGGGCGAGATAACACAACAGTGCTTCTGGGAGCCAACGCACGTGGTGATAAAATACCCCCGCTGATCGTCTTTAAGGGTAAAAGTCTTTGGAACGAATGGTTTTATAAAAATGAACATGTGCAAACGGCATATTCCGTCAGTACAAATGGATGGATGGAGACGACAATTTTTGAGAAATATATTAGAGACGTATTTATACCAGCCATAGGAAGTGAACGGCCAGTGCTTCTTGTATATGATGGCCACAAAACACATGTTGACCTGGGAGTTGTGGAATTGGCCGTTGATAACAATATCACAATTTTGAAGTTACCGCCTCATTCCTCACATGTGCTACAGCCGTTAGATGTAAGCACGATGAAATCAATGAAAGTGCACTGGGAGGACACCCTCGTGAAGTGGCAGCGGCTCCACTCTGGTACAAAAATGCCAAAAAGTGAATTTTCAAGATTACTTACTGAAGTTTGGGACAATCTTAATCCAGCAATCATACAAAATGGTTTCAGAAAGTCAGGAATTTACCCTGTAGACAGATATGTGATTCCTAAAGATAAGTTTGATATGGTGGCGTTGTCAAAATGGGAAAAAATTCTTAAAGATGGATTAAAACTAGATGAAAACAATAATGAAGATCTAAATAGTGAGAAAAGACAATGTATAGGAGAATTGGAAGAAAACAATAAGGAAGATCTAAATAGTGAGAAAAGACAATGTACAGGAGAATTGGAAGAAAACAATAAGGAAGATCTAAATAGTGAGAAAAGACAATGTACAGGAATGGATCGAAAGCAAGTATCGCAGACCCCAGCCATTTTGAACGACAATCCCAATTCATATGCTGAAGACGTGCCTTCACTCTTGACCCTGGTTTTGAATCATATCAATGATCAACAGAACATGAATAATTTAAAACAAATTCAATTTAGAAAGGCCGAAAAATGTAAAAGGACAGGTAAATGTGATAATGTGACCACATCAAAAAATAAAATAGTGAAACCCCCTGACACTATTACGCTTGATACTCCACATAATAATTCTGCAAATAAAGATATGAATGCAGGCACCTCTTCAATTTCCATTCTAAATAATAAAATTTTAAACAAAGGGGATCCCGAATTCGTAAACATATCATTTGAAGAGTTGTTGCTAAAAACCATCTCTCGAAACAATCCATCGACAAATCCACGAAAAAAGGTACCGGGAGGTGCAGAAATACTCACTTATAAAGATTTTATTAATTCTATGAAGGAAGAAAAAGAAAAGAAAGAATTAGAAGCAAAAGGAAAAAAAATAGAAAAGGAAAGAAAGAAAGAAGAAAAAAAAATAGAAAAGGAAAGAAAGAAAGAAATGAAAGAGATACTAAAAAGGATAAAAATTGAAAATAAAGGTGAAACTAATAAGAAAAGTAATAAGAACAGGAAAGCGAATAATAGGAAAAGTAAAAATATTCGGATTCAGAAAAACAAGAAAATTATATATGAAAGTAACTCTGACACTGAAGACGATTCTTTATACAGTTTGAAAGATTCGTCAGATGAAGAAGATTCTACTGATTTTTTTCAGACCTTACTAAAGGAAAAAAATGAAGAGGAAGATAATATGTTTATAAATGGAAAAAATCTGAACTTATCACAGGGATCATCTAAATTGGTTGAAACCATTACAACCACTGAAAAGAATAGAGTATATCAGATAGAGGACATGTCGAAAAGCAATAATGAAAGAAATACTATAAAGAAATATAAAAGAAAATATACCCAAAAACAGAAAGACTTGAACGGAAAGCCAAGTATAGTATCTAGCAAGAGGACAAAAACTGCCGAAAAAGTGGAGGATAGCAACAATCCGAAACCGGTTTTATGCCAAAGTCCCAAAGAAGGTCAATTTGTCTTGGTCAAGTTTTCTACAGCCAAAGGTAAAAAGGATTACAAATACGTTTGTGTCATAGAAGGAATCAACGACGAAAGAATTGTTGTCAAAGGCTTAAAGTCCTTTAAAAAGAATAAAAAGATATTTCGCGTTGTAGAAAATGACATATCAATTATTGATCTGACCCAAATTGTTGCGTATCTTCCCACACCAGTGTGTGACGATAGTGAAAAAGTGTTTGTTTTTCCTTTCGATGTTGCAATTGCTGAATTGTAAACAAGTAAGTGAGGACTATTTAGTGTTATGATGCGGATACGAAAAAAATTATAACTTTTTTGTTTTAAGTAAGCATTGAAAGAAGTAAGATTTTTTTATTTTCACAATTGATTTAACATTATTGTATTTTTAATTAAGAAAACCTGTTTTTGTTTTTCCTTTCGATGTTGTAATTGCTGAATTGTTAACAAGTACGTGAGGACTATTTTTGTTTTATGTAAGCATTGAAAGAACTTAGAGTTTTTATTTTCACAATTGATTTATTATTAAGACAACCTGAGAATTGTTTAAATGTTAGGTAGGTAGGTAGGTAAAATACACCTAAGATTATTGTCAATTTTAAAGTCTGAAATACTATTAAATACCCCACGCCATAATTAGAGAGAATGATATGTTACCAAAAGGAATGTGATATAGATATAATTAAAGATTTTTAATCTAAGTGAACTTACGAGGTTATTTTTTATACAAAAAGGACGCTCTCTTACAAACTGGCTAAAAAAGATAGCATTTTCTTCATAATTTAACCAATTTCTTAGAGACCGTCCTCATCCACAACATTATCGATTTATCGACATATAATATTAGGCTAATCCCAACACTATCATAATGGTAAAAAGCTACAATAGCCCCGTTTTTTTTAAAAAACTATTTTGAAAGGAAAGTATGCCCTCTTACGTTGTTTTAGAGTTCAAATCATTTTGTAGTTTCCCTTGGTACTTCAAATTCTGTCGGGTATATATTTATATCTCCTCCATATAAATATGGGAAGATGATAGTTACATTAGCCCCGTTTACGGGGCTAATGTAACTTTTACCGGATTTTAGGATAAAAGTGAACTTTTGGATGAATGTTTTCGTTATTTGCTACTATATTTAGTTAAAAATAAATAACGGATACTTATCAAATTAGGCCACCTAAATAATTTTCTTGTAAATTATTCACTGACTAGTGGAAGACAATTCAAAGTTGCCAGTTGTATTTTTTTAGTTACAATAGCCCCGGGTCACCTTACATAAGTATTTTGTTACACCTAAAAATATGTATAAAAAATAAATACACTCTTATTTCAATAAAAAAAAATCACTTATTAAATAAAAAAACTATTATAAAGTTATTAAGTAAAATATGTCCATTTTCGGTAATTCTATAATTAATACAAACTCTCAAAAAACAATAATTTGTATTAGATTTCGTTTACTGTCTACACCCCTATTATTGTATTCCTGCCTAATTACTGGTCAATAGTATGCTAAATACTTACATGACACTAATAAAAGACAATAAAATTAATTATTTGATTATTTAAAAATAATTTAAAATTTTCCCCGGTTTGGGGAAAATTTCCCCACTTTGTTATAGACATTACTGACCTGTTGAAGTTGAATTAATATTTACATTATTTTATCAAAATACTTTAAAAATATGTTATCTTACCTATGAAATATTATTCCTTGATGTTTTTTGTGTAAGGTTGTATTGTTCTTGCACCATTTTACTACACAAGATGGCATATTTATTTTTATTTATGAATGACAAAGATGTGTCACCGCGATGCAGTCTAATTGCGTAATGGCGGTACGATCGGCTTATTACAGTGCTAGTGTTTGTGCAAGATGTGTACATATGATCGCCTGGGCTTATTAAGGGTGCTTCACTCATTTCTTAATGGCGATCCGTCCGTATTTTTTTTACGTCCGTGGGGGGAAATCGTAAAATTGCATCTGGCAACCCTGCGTCCATGACCGATGTTCTATCTACAATCTAAGTATCTACAATAGAATAGCTGATACAGAGATACATCATACATGTTTTATCAAATGTTTTATTTTCTTTGAGAGATACTTTGCAGTAGCCATTCACACACCTACAAATGTCTATAAATAAAAATAACTCGAAGGTAAAGTTTCATTTTCATACAAGAGATCTAAATCAAATAAGCTACAAAAGCGACATATCCCCAAGTTCCCAACCAAACCATGTTCATAGCCCATGAGCGTATTTGCTTACCTTGAGGGAATGTGTATGCTTATTTATACTCAATTTCATAAAACAGTCTTTAAAATATATTTTTCGTCATGTGTACTTAATTCTTATTTAAAGTATCCTTGTTAAGTTGATACTGTACTGGTACCTGTTAGTGATGTAACGGATATTCGCATTCGCATTCGCATTCGCGAATGTTGAAGATAAATATTCGCAATCGCATTCGCATTCGCGAATCTGAAAAATCCAACATTCGTTACATCACTAGTACCTGTACTGTATCTGATACTTACCTACCTACTATACGTACGACATAAAATCTAATTCTAAATAGAAGCTTTTTAAGCTGCATCACAATAATTCACACTGCTTTTAAGTATATACTCACAAGCTGGAGGACTGGGGTAATTTTCAGGAATCTTCGAATCACTGTAAAAAGGAAATCGAAGAGAAGAAATTTGCAAAAACAGGTAAAACCACTTACTTACTTATTTATGAGTACCTACCTAATTTTTTACAGCTCTTTTATAGCTTAATTCTTAATTGTAATAAATTTCTGTAGTAAATTTAAATAAAGACGAGGCAATATATCTATGGAACAGCCTTGAGGAAATCCTGACTAAATCGCTGCTTGATGTTGCTAAACGGCAGCCAGAGAATCCAATACACAGCCTTGCGCATTCACTCATATATTACAAGTAAGCATTTTAAAAATATACTTACTACAAAACAAAATGAAATATTGAGTGGCTAGACCACAGGGCTAAGGGCCGGGACACATAAACACGATACGACATCGCGTCGTGGGAATCTACGACAAGCATCGTAAAAAACTACGTCGAGACATCGTAAAGCGCCAGGATACGCGGCACGACGTCGCGTCGTAGAAACTCACGATTTTGATATATTTTAAGGCATTGTACTTCTTTATGAAGTGGCTCCCGCTATTCATGATTAAAAGAAATGGGTGGATCCAATATCTTCTGAGTTTCTGTCTTTTCTTTATCAGTCTTAACAACAGCTGGAGCAGGACGCGTCTAGTGTCGCCAGGAGGGAGCCTACTGCCAGCCTGCCATGAGTGCGGCGCTGCGAAGGACACGGCCCAGCACACCCTCGAGGTGTGCGATCGTTGGGCCGTGCAGCGCCATGATCTCATGGCGGTGCTTGGGCGGGACCTCTCGCTCTCGAGCATGGTTCGCTGCATGCTCGAGAGCGATGAGGCCTGGCAGGGGCGGTCTCTTTCTGCGAAACCGTCCTTTCGCAGAAAGAGGCCGCGGAGCGCAACAGAGAGGATGACCATGGTGATGATGATGATGATGACCCATCCTCCGTTCCGCTCCGCCGGCGTAGGATAATAATAATAATAATAATATCTATGGACGCTTCACACCACGTCAGTCTGGCCCCGTGCTAAGTACCTAAAGGACTTGTGTTACAGGTACAAGACAACGGAAATATATTTAATACTTTTATACTATACATATATTTAAGATTTTTATTATATCATACACATATTTAATACACATCCAGACCCGGGAACATTGAAAACTTTTTGTTCCGTCGGCGGGATTCGAACCCGCGACCCCCGGCTTGAGCTACCAACGCGCTCACCACTGAGCCACAGAGGTCGTCAAAGGATGGGAGTGCGGAGGCGCCATTACGTGAACCTCCACACTTCCGTCTAATCCGGGGCTCCGGGCAAGGATGGGAACCTGCCCGGGTTAGCTAGTCCCGGCGCCGAGGGGAACGCTTCAGTTTGCCGGAGCATTCCCTTACTTAGGTGGAAGTCCGGTCCCTTTTGAGGTAGACGGCCGGTCGTGGAGGGAGTCCTGTGTTAGACAGATCCAGGACATCCCTCCGTATACGGCTGAAGGCAAAACGCAGGTGGTTTTAGTGGGTAAGAGACAAGAGTCCGACATACCCCCGGGGTGCTTCAGCTAACTGAGGCACATCCCCAACCCGGGGCACCCATTATGAGATACCCCTACGCATCTAAAAAAAAAAAAGGACGCGTCTAGTGCGCTGTGCGGTCCATTTCTCGAATTCGACAATTCACCCTGCATTGTATCGACGGCGTCGTGCCGTGTATCGTGGAACGTTACGATGTCGCGAGTAGTTTTTAACGATGCTCGCCGTAGATTCCCACAACACGACGCGCGACCTCGTATCGTGTTTATGTGTGCCGGCCCTAACCAATATGTATATGTCGCAGTCGACTGGTTAAAAAAGCCATTCAATCAAACAGCTAGCCTTTTGACTGAACAACGCCATTCAATCACACGGCTCTACGTCGTTAAGCCGACTTGTTTACTACAGATAAATGACGCTTAGCCAACTGGTTAAATGGTAAATTAACTAAGGACCTTTAGTTTAGTGCTATTATTACATACACAAGCGTAATGATATAACAAGCATATTAATTGTATTCTAACTCATTTTGAACACAGTTGCAATAAATACCTTTCATAATCCCATAATTTCTCCTCGAATATTAATTTAAATTTTGATTCACTCGTATGTGCCGCCCTAATTTCTGTCTCTTAACACTAATTGTAACGTATATTTACGAAAAATATTTAATACAACCATAAGACACCGGTTAGTTGACGCCATATTGGCTCATTTTCATTGGTCGTTAACTCGTTCGTTATACAGCATGCGGGCAGTCCCCGCAGCCGAGATAACGACCAATGAAAGTTACAAGTCGATACGTGTTCGTTACACCGATGATTGCTCGCATGCTTTATACCGACCGTGATATCGACCAATGAAATTCATCGGTCGATATACAGCTTGCGGGACGCGAGTTGCCACGTTTCCGACAGTTCCCAATGGCCACCATACTACTGGCCATACAACGCGAAGAGCCGAAATTTCTCGGCGTAATTATCGTTGCGGAACGCGCGCGTAAGTGAGTATTTAAAATTCTCAGATGTAATGTGTGCGTTAACGATTTGGAGTTAAGGTTTGATGTGCTATGTTCGGTTTTGATAATTCCGTCGCGTATCTAAGTGTGTTGCTATACAAAACATTACCGCCGAATCGCTGCCGAACTTTACGCTCGACTCGGCTCGACGGAAATTCGGCTGGCGACGGAATTTCGGCATAGTGTGTCGTCTGTCGCGTTACGTCCGTATTTTTTATGGGTTTGATACGCGGCGTAAACGCGGCGGAATTTACGTCGGCGTAATTCAGCCTAGTGTGCTTAGATACATACTGTAACAAATGATTTTATGTCTAGTACCTTGAAATCAGGTTGTTGTTCCATGGCAAGAACGTCTGTAACTGGCGACGAACACAGAGGTTCTCCCCAGCCCTTGCGGGCCCTATCGACTAATGAAAACGGTTCCCTGAATGCGGGCCCTGTGGCACGCGTTCCAGAAATCTCCCGCACCCCGCATGCGGGCCCTATCGACTAATGAAAACGGTTCCCCGAATGCGGGCCCTGTCGACCAATGAAAATGAGCCATATTGTGAACAAAACGCATCTAGCGCCGGCGGCTTTTGAATCCGCTGTAGTGTTGAACGTTTTGAGCGACTTAAATATCTATTTAAGTCGCTCAAAATTAATCTATTAAAAAAGCTAGATATGTGATTGAATGGCGTTGTTCAGTCAAAGGGCTAGCTGTTTTATTGAACGACTATTTAAACCAGTTGGCTGCGACAAAATATATAATATTTCTGAAATACCAGCTTCCTCACTTCATTTCACTCTTCTATAAAATGAACACTATATTTTCAGATATCATAAAAAATCTAAAGACACACCTAACCTAGCAGAGGGACTGGTTCCTGTAAGTAATAGTTTCATCATCAAAACTTTTTCAAATTAAACAGTCCACATTTTAGGACCATCAATTTAAACTTTAAATTGATTAGATCATAGAAAAAATTTTATACTTTAAATTTTTAAAGTATGAAATCTTTTCTATGATCTATCTCTGTTAGCTAAGAATTTCGAGATCTTTCACAAATAAAAATGTTGTTCGTCTTATCAAAATGAAGCTACTCACAAAAAATTAACTTGATAGTAATAAAAAAAAATTGTACGGGAGCTCGAGAAGTTAGTACAAGATTTTTTTTTTAACACAAAGCTAGGATTACTGATTAGTATTATTGCACCGCAAAAGAATGTTAAGATACCCTTGAATCTTGAATTATACTGTAAATATTACAATATTATTTACTAGGTCATGCAGTCTTAGCTGTAAGGGGGATATTAGATTATCATATATATTGGATCCGAGATCATTGAGTCAATGATATTGGATAATGTAATATAGACTTAAGATTCATTTCTTCCTTGATCATAGATTTTTGACATTTGCTGAGAGATTGGATCCAATACGATGTCTTCTGACAAATCGAATTCTCTGAGATCTAGTAACACCATCTAGTAACCACATATGACATAAAATAGGATCAATGAAATATGATAATGTAATATGCAGATATGATCAAATGATCATATATATTGGATCCTATATATGATCATAGAAATGATCCAATATAAACGATAATGTAATACCCCCCTTAGGGGGATATTAGATTATCATATATATTGGATCCGAGATCATTGAGTCAATGATATTGGATAATATAATACCTATAGACATATGATTCATTTCTTTCTTGATCATAGATTTTTGACATTTGCTGAGAGATTGGATCTAATACGGTCATAGAAATAGGTGTTGCCAGTTATTTAATATAAAAAAGAGTTTTTAATTTCTTGTTCGTTAATATGTTTCAAATAATGTAATGTAATTATTTTTCTAATTATATACTTCGATAATCTTGCTGAAATAACAAAAACTAGCCATATTAAAAATGACGATGTCTTTTGACAAATCGAATTCTCGGAGATCTAGTAACCCTGACGTCAATACCTGTCAGCGTTAGCGCTCTCCATTGGCTATTGAAACCACATATGACGTAAAATAGGATCAATGAAATATGATGTAATAAGCAGATATGATCAAATGATCATATATATTGGATCCTATATATGATCATAGAAATGATCCAATATAAATGATAATGTAATACCCCCCTAAAACAAATGAAATGACGTCATAATGATTTCATAATGATTTCATAATGATGGACATTATGATCATAATCATAATGATGAAGACATAAGTTAAAGTAAACAAGCCATTTAGCCGAAAATTTTTCGTTTTTGCTTCGTTATAGAATCGCCGATCAAAATGTATGGAATTGACATAAGACGAGTCGAACGTCAACGTCATATTAACGAACGCTTATGTCAATTCCATACAAATTCCATACATTTTCATCGGCGATTCTATAACGAAGCGAAAACAAAAAGATTTTGTCTCACCCACCTGGCCTTGTGTTTATAGTCTGTCAAAAAAGTGAAGAAATTAAAAAGAATATACGATGTTGCCACTTTTTAATTTCTTCACTTTTTTAATTATTGACAGACTATAATATTATGTAAGTATTTAGTTTTTTTTATGAAATAAGGGGGCAAACGGGTCACTTGATGGAAAGCAACTTCCGTCGCCCATGGACACTCGCAGCATCAGAAGAGCTGCAAGTGCGTTGCCGGCCATTTTAAGCGGGAATAGGGTAATAGGGGAGGGTAGGGAACGGAAGGGAAGGGAATAGTTGAGGGTAGGGAAGGGAATAGGGTAGGGGTAAGGGGATTGGGCCTCCGGTAAACTCACTCACTCGGCGAAACACAGCGCAAGCGCTGTTTCACGCCGGTTTTCTGTGAGAACGTGGTATTTATCCGGTCGAGCCGGCCCATTCGTGCCGAAGCATGGCTCTCCCACGTATAAGCATGGCTCTCCCACGTATTTTACACTTTTTTACAATGCCACTAGATAAGTTACTAATTAGTAATTTTGTGAACGCCTCTTGATTTGGACCATAGTTTGTGGTTAGGCCACGCCCCCCAACGTATTATAACCAAAGAGAATGTCATATTTTTTCCCAGAAGAGAAGAGAAGCAGTTTTCAAGACGATTAAAACTCCTCAAGTTGAGCAGCAAAAAACAACATCAGTGGACGAAGATCAAGAAATACTTGCTTTTACCACAAACATAGCCCAGCAAATAATATTCAGCTTATTGGAACAGTAAAGTTATAGTACTTTACTGTTCCATTAAGTTGAACATTAATATTCATCAAAATGTTTTAGTAGAAATAACATTAGAATCGACATGTTTTATATTTAAATGTAGATTTTAATAAACAAATTTTGAGTGTAAAAAAGGGAAGTTTAATAAAGAAAAATGATGTACGTACAGGTATTTATTTATTGTTCAAGCGTCTACTAGGTATAAAGAGACACAATTGTCGACATTCGTCAGGAAACGTAATAAAACAACCAGACAAACCTACTAACTATTCGCCTTTGACGACAAAACTATTTCATAAACCCACTGCCAGATATATTTTTGGTCTAATTCACAAAATACATCACCTAAAATAAACTTAAGTCTGTAGATACTAGTGTAAATTGAACCAACGATACGATATTATACAATTCCATTCAAAGTGTAATAATAACATTTCAAATTTTTCAACAATCCGTTGTGAATTCTTAGGCCAATTTCAATCTTAATCACAAATATTTTATTGTTGTATTTTTAACGAAAATAGGACTCAAAATAAGAGAGTAAGATTAAAATTGGCATTATGCAAATATAGATCTCTTTACCAATACAATTCTAAGATCCGTTTCAACAGGTACAAATGTATTTTCCTTTATATACATGAAAAAGTTTAAAAAATGGCAATGGAACTTTATATTGCTTAAAACTTGACAAAATATATTTCCAGAGATATACAAATGTTTACATACTTATTAATCAACCATTAAATTAAGTTTGCATTCATTTTTATATAATATAAAAAAGTTAAACCAAATAATTAGCAGAGAAAAATATATGCAAAAATGAATTTTACAGAAAGAAGAATGAATACTGACTTCCATAGCATAATGGTTGTTTCGTATTTTGGAAGTTAAGTACAAACACTATGGACTTTAAAATATGTAATGTGTTGAAATTTATCCATCATAATGAAGCATAAACTATAACTAACGAAGTATGTACAGGACACAGGTGCACAAAGTTTAGCCGGCATTACAAGCTGGCTTTATACTGGCAACATACAGAACTATAATAAGCAATATAAAAATGAGGGTATGTTGAAAACATTTACCACAAATCTTTTCGCCTGTTTCCTAACCTTACAAAAACAACACAAAAAAAATTTCAATAAAATTTATTATGACGTGTGGTAGGGTCAATTTTATGAATAAAAAAAAATTGAAAACTAATGTATGAAACTATAATAAACGCCGCGGAACTCGAGACCCCTGCACAGCTATACAAAACTATAACTAGCACGTTCGCCTTTGGGGTTAACGCAAAATTTGTGCTTCACATATTCTTTCCAATTGAAAACGCCGAAGATATTAAACGTGACCTCTTAGGTAGTTTACCCACTAGCGCCGCAAACCGTAAAAAAGCGAGAGCGAGATACAACCTAACGACTCACAGCTGACGTGTGAGACAGAAGATCTGTCAGTCGCTGCATTGCGGTTCGCGGCGTCAGTGTGCAAACAGCTTTAAATATAACTCCATTTACAGCGGTAAAGGTGGACTTGTAGCGTATTCGGCGGTGTCGCCAGAACCGTAGACGGTCGTCTCCACGAGACAACTCTGTGACTAAGCAGGTTTTTTACAAAGCGATTAAATCTAACGACAATTCACATAGACGAAGGAACAGAAGTGCAAGAATTGTACTCCTACGTTAAAACGAGACATTTTTATGTACAAAATAGGTAGTCAACTTTATATAAAACGAGTACAACTCCGCTTGACGTACTACTGCTACCCCACTATACAAGCGACGTCGGTATACAGGGTTAAAGATCTCATACGAAATTCCCGTACTCCCGACTCACAGAGAGACTCGACATGATTCTTGTTTCTTATCATTTTAAAACTAAGTGTATACTCAAACGCTGTAATAATTTCGACGATTAACTATTGGTCCGTATAATATTCATGGAGAATATATGTTGAAATTTCATGTCTGAACGATTATGGTAGAGATATGTATGATATTGCAATCGGGTTGCGTGAATCACACGGGGCTCTGTGTGAGTGGGCGGGGCGGTGGGCGGGGTCTAGTTGTTGTCGAAGCCGTCTGCGAGCTCCTGACACTCGAATGTCTCGGCGCTATCGGGGTGTTCCGGATAAAACTCTCTGTATATTTTGTCTAGTAGTGCTTGCCTGAAATAGAACATAACGATTAACTGCCATAATTTCAAGTACTACTTAGATTATACATGTCGTCGTAAATGGCGCTAGTCTCGAAGGTGTGTAAGAATACGTATATCTTGGCCATACAATTCAACTAGGGCGGCACAACTTTGAGATAGAGGCGAGTAGAAGAATACGCTTGGGCTGGTCTGCAATTCAAGCAGCTGGCAGCGGATGGATGAGGGCTGCCCAAGATTTTTAGCGCCCCTAGGGGGAGGCCTACATTCAGCAGTGGACGGCAATAGGCTGATGATGATGAAACCTTTTTGAAAAAAAAAACCTTTTTTTATCAAAAAGGTTTTCATGTTTGTATTGGCCACGCAAATTGTTAAAGATTGCTAGGCAAAAATGTACAGTGTTCGAATTCTTGTTCCCTTATGTGGTGACTGGTGTGATCTACGGAGACAAACTATTAGTAGATCAGCGATAGAACGGCACGTATTGTAGATCACAGTTATCACTGAAGATGCCAACACGTGTCCGAGTTTCGCCGAGCGCTTAACTTTAGACCATGAAAAATAAAAAAAAAAGTACTTACTTAGCGGCGAGCCCCCCTCCCGGTGGCAGGCCGGGGATCTTCTCTTGCACTAACTGTTTCAGAACCTGGGTAAAGCGACCAGAGCTGTCCTCGCCATCGTCGGTGCTAGCGTTCTGCTCGATGAGAGCTGAAAAATTTATTTTAAAAAGTTACAGCTTCGGCTTATTTTTTTTTAAACTGGAAAAGCAGATAAAGATTCATCCAGGCTCGCATTGAAGGACCGAGGAGTGAAAAAAGAAATTCTGCACAAGCTATTTCACAAATAGCTTGTGCAGAATTTCTACAACGAAGACGACTTGCAAGTGTTGTCATGAAATGATAACTACAATTACTATACAACATTATATCATACGACATAGATTACATCATACTTAGGTTTCTCAGACCAGAGAATTTCAATAGTTCAACGAACTCTCGCTTGAGTTGCCTCTGATCTAATATAGATTCTGTCAATATGCGACTACTAATTAAATTTCTTAACAGAAGCCCTAACGGAAATCAGAGTATTAGAAAAGCAGTATAATTTTACTGATGCGCACGACGAATACATAGGTATAATTGGATTGTTAATGGACAAAAGATTATCCCTATATGTCATGCATATGGCTTCGCCTATAAAAATGTTTCTTCATTGACGCAATCGCTCGCAGAGAGGCTGCATGACTACGCATTCATTGCTTTAATCCTTTCGTCTCGAATATACTAGCACGAAATAAATGGGGTCAGGACTAAAGCAATGAAACTAGGTTTGAACTGATTACGAGTACTTTAATAAAATATAATGTTGTAACAACATAAACATACCTTTAACAATAAATTAACAAATGAATGTAAAAATAATTATTCGTATAAGTACTTATAATTTCTAGTTCAGTTGAAGCAATATACGATCCTTTCAGCACACGCAGAAGGAAATGCGTGGAAAATTGTGATGATATTAAATTCTTGCATGTGTCTGTCATGCAAAATTCTTTCGTTAATCACTTCATACAAAACTAGTCCTGGAGCCACACTAATGGGAAAGTCATTATCACGATAATACCCTCGAAGTTTGAACGATTCCCGTTAGTGTGACTTCGGAGCATAATATTATACTGTAAGTATATACAAACAATTCACTTATACATACACGCCTTACTCCAGTGTTAAACTGACTAATACATATTTTTTTCATACTCTATTTAGTAGTGAAATAAGGTAATTGAACTGTATTTCAGGAATGGTTGTATTTCATTCATCCCATTGCCAAGAGGAGTATAATGACAAGAACATATTCTTACATGTATGTAGGTACCATCAGAGAAATTAATTCATACACACATGGTGGACCTGCCTAATTTAGTCGGGTTATAATTTAGAGCGTGGCTAAATTACTCTGTTGCGTTGCGGCACGTAACCGAAGCAACGTCGACGTTTTAGAAACATATTTTATAACATGTCAAATTGCGTTATCGGATGCGATGATTTCACGGAACGTCAGACAGGAGTTTGAAGTAAAAAAGTGAAGTAATATGCGCTGCTCTGACACCGTCTTCTATTGTTTTGACTTTTAGCGCACACAAATATGCAAGTAATTCATTCAGCTCCAACGACGCACGGTCGTTTCGCTGTTATGGCCAGCGCAAATCTCAGAAGCTTTTAGATCATGACATAACCCGACCAGATAACATAGAACCACCATCTTCGTAGGAATGTCTTTCTCTAATAGTACCTAACACGCAACTACGCATGCAATACAATACTAAAATATACTATAATATTTAATTTATAACAGACAAATTAATACCAACTCATGCAGCTCTACTGCAATTTCTTCAGTTTTTGTTCTTGATAAGATAAGGTGGGTGTGGTTTTTAATGGTGGTAGTGTGGTTTAATTTTGTTGATAAAATATTATAATATTCTATAAAATATTTTATCTGAGTACTGGCCCTTCTTAAGTGTACAATTTGTACATTCTTGTAGGGAGAGTAAAACACAGAATAATGTTATATCACTCAACACCACCACCATTTGGGCTCGTAGCTGATAGAAGAAGTGATCGTCAGACCGAAGTCGAGCGACCACTCCACTCTCCCTACTACCTACCCAAGTAGGCGGGGCATGTCTTTATTCATCAATACACTACATTAAGCATTCAAATTTCAAATATGTATCAAGCTTAACACAGTTAGTGTATGTATACAATACAATTTAACAAAAAACATGAAATATATTTTATGTTAATAGATTATAACATAAGGCTGTGAAAAAATCACACATTTATCACATAATGTTAATAAAATTAATAAAATCTAATCCTGGTAACAACTAATTTATATGCTAAAGTTCGGCCGCCTGTCGAAATCCTCTGTCTGGGGAACAAACTTTAGAAATATGAGAGATAAATACCTAGTAATGTCTATACGCCGGTCGCACGACATATAGAAATACTTCCATTGACCTATGTTTGCTAGCCTATTAGCAGCTAAAGGTGAATGACCTAACTTTTCTCTATGGGACATATTAGATTATCATTTATATTGGATCCTAGATCATTGAGTCCATTACATTGGATAATGTAATATAGACATAATATGATTCATTTCCTCCTTGACCATAGATTTTTGACATTTGCTGAGAGATTGGATCCAATAGTCATAGAAACAGGTGTTGCCAGTTATTTAATATAAAAAAGTTTTTAATTTCTTGTTCGTTAATATGTTTCAAATAATGTAATGTAATTATTTTTCTAATTATACACAGTTTGCATAATCTTGCTGAAATAACAAAAAAACAAGCCATATTAAAAAATGACGATGTCTTTTCACAAATCAAATTCTCTGAGATCTAGTAACCCTGACGTCAGTACCTGTCAGCGTTAGCGTTCTCCATTGGCCATTGCAACCACATATGACGTAAAATAGGATCAATGATATGATCAAATGATAATTTATATTGGATCAGATATATGGTCATATACATGATCCAATATAAATGATAATCTAATATGCCCCTATCTGTACTTAAACCTACGAATAATAAAAACTAAGGAATCGTAACTCCCATACTATTACCGTTTTAAATTTGGTTCCTTTTGATCTGTCATGTAACGTCAGCCTAGTACCGCTCAAGGTCATCTAAATATTGCAAATGTATTGAAATGTGTACCTAAGGTACACTTTTTTGACAAGTATTGTGGAGCATGTTTTTTGACGGAGTTACTTTTCCTTAGTTTTTATTATTCGTAGACTTAAACATTAGATTAAAATTTATTTTAACTACTTCTACCTTATTTCTACTATTTGGACCAAGTACCAACATGAAGTTGGAATTATTACCATTATTTGGACACAACGTTTCATCTATTTTTAACCGACTTCCAAAAAGGAGGAGGTTATAATATGTTCGGCTGTGGAGATTTTTTTATACTGTTATGACGACATTTGATATGTATTGTTTTATGTTTTATTGATTACTTCTAGTTATAGGTATAATATTTACGTCCTTGACATTTAAATGGGATACAAGTATACAATAACTATAAGATGATTTTTAAATAGACTAATAAAACATCTTGAACCTTTAACTCTAGACTAGAGAAAAGGCTGATCTTAAAGTATAAAAAGTTTATATTTGCATATCAAAGAGTTTGGCACACTATCACAGGGATTATTTAAATGTCAGATGTCTAGTACCCAAAATATTACAATGATGTTATAATATTATGTAAGCACTAAAACATTTTTTATTTGCTTTTTGGACTAATATATAATTATTAGATAACTTATTTCCCTGATCTAAATAAACTTAAATAAGGAAATATATTTTAGGCTACCTAATGAAGGAGATTTTAGTGCCAATCCATGCGAGTGAAATTGTACACTAAAAGCACCTAGTATTTTATAGAACACATTTTGTACCTTAAATATTTATTTATTATAATATTAGTAAAGAAGAAGGAATGGTTTTAAATTACATTAAAAGTATTAAAAAAAAATAGAATTTAATATTATTTTATATTGTAATATTATGTACTTAATTTTAAAACTTAAATCATAAGATACATATGTATCTTATGATTTAAGTTTTAAAATTAAATAAGCTCATTAATCACAAAATATGTTCAATGTTTAATTACCATTATTAATAAAGTAATGTCAATATTAGTAAAATTTTACTTTTTTGTTATTTAGAGTTAATCTTTAATTATTATTAAATTATGAGGATTATTATATTTTTGTATTTGTAAGTAAGTACATAATATTTAAATTATTAACCTTCTTATCTTTATTCCGTTAATTTATTTTAAGTACTCACTTGTATAATTAACCTACAAACTATTTACATGTCAATAAATAATAACTATTATAATACTATTTATCCAAATAATTTGACACAAGAGAGTTTGGCTAAGGGGGATATTAGATTATCATATATATTGGATCCGAGATCATCGAATCAATGATATTGGATAATGTAATATAGACATATGATTCATTTCTTCCTTGATCAAAGATTTTTGACATTTGCTGAGAGATTGGATCCAATACGGTCATAGAAATAGGTGTTGCCAGTTATTTAATATAAAAAAGAGTTTTTAATTTCTTGTTCGTTAATATGTTTCAAATAATGTAATGTAATTATTTTTCTAATTATATACTTGAATAATCTTGCTGAAATAACAAAAAACAATCCATATTAAAAATGACGATGTCTTTTGACAAATCGAATTCTCTGAGATCTAGTAACCCTGACGTCAATACCTGTCAGCGTTAGCGCTCTCCATTGGCTATTGAAACCACATATGACGTAAAATAGGATCAATGAAATATGATAATGTAATATGCAGATATGATCAAATGATCATATATATTGGATCCTATATATGATCATAGAAATCTAAAGTGAAACCATAGAGTGAATCTGCTAAACGTAATAATATTGTGTAAGCAAATGTAATATAATGGTACACCTGAACAGATTTTATTAATTCTATTTGTAAATAACACAATAGATCTGACGGGACGATGCCATCGCGTCGAGCCCGCTAGTTTAATATTTTTATAAAATAATAGTAATTAAACTGACTTAAAGCAAATATGAAATATATTGTTGGTGGAACACAAAATATTATTAAAACAACTTATACTACTGTGTATCTACATATTACTGTAATATGACCATTGTAAACAAAATGTAACTTTAGTTTTAAGTTCTCATATAAGTGACTGTATGTCTTCTGAGAATAAATTCTTTAAACCTATATATAAAAATGGATTTTCAAATGTGTTAGTCGCGCTAAAACTCGAAAACGGCTGGATGGATTGGGCTGATTTTAGTCTTAAAATATTCGTAAAAGTCCAGGAAAGGTTTTAAAGTGACATGAAGTTCACCGGGACAGCTAGTGATCATATATAAATGATAATGTAACACCCCCCTAACCCACATTTTTTTATATAAAGTGAGCCTAAGTTTTACAATAAAATATTTTTTTGAAATCACTTAAAATACCATTCTCTTCTACAAGTAACATTTAAACTATAAAAGGATAAAGCTTGCTGTGTTAAAACTCAGCTAATAAAGTAGTTTAAAATCTCAGAAGAATCAGGAAAGTATTATTTTATATCTAAGTTAAATCTCTTTTCTACTTCTTAATAAAAGCTCTGTAGAAAGATTCAGAGATTCAACCACAAAATTTATTTTAATTAATTTATTTTTTGTTAGGTATATATTTGTAAAATTTGTCTAAACCATCAAACTTAATATACAAACATAACAAAATTAAAATAAGTTAAGTGTATAAAAATAACAAAAATAAAAATTGTAAATAAATAATATATCTTATGTTATTTAAAATATTGTTGTACCGTAAAATTTGTACCCTCTGATATAAAAGCACTGCCCCCCTACCATGACATCTTATAGCAGTATTACTTTAATATTACTTTCAGATTTCGCACAAACAAAAAACATAGCTATGTTTATATAAATAGAGATCATGTTTGTTTATGCGAAATTCAAAAGTAATATTAAAGTAATACTGCTTTAAGAGCTCATGGTAGGCCCCCAGATGACAGGCCTACTATTAAATTACTTAAATCATGCGACTACCCATAAGTAGTTATGATTCAAATATGTATAATAGTTGATCATACCCTGAGGTCATACCATATTACTAAAGGGCGTCACACACGGTGAAGATAATATAAAATATATAATATTATCTTAGAGCATATTTTAGAATATCACTCACCATAGAAATTAATATATATTTCATCTTCAGTATCTTAAGATACCAAGCGATATCTTAAGATACTGAAATATAATATATTTTGTGTCTTCATAATAATATATTATCTTGAGATACAAAATATTATGCAGACTCGTAAGGAAATGAACAGATTTTTAATAATATTGTATCTTAGCCGTGTGTGATAGCCTAAGATACTATATTATTTTATATTTGGGCATCTTAAGATAAAATATTATAGTATCTTCACCGTGTGTGAAACGCTTAAGCAATTATTTTAGAGGACCTACATCTGCATTATCTATTAACTTTCATCTGTGTTGCTTGTTTCATTTGTCTGAGTTTCGTCAGTCCGTGTGTCTGTCTGATTGTTGAGTCGTTTGTGGGAGCACACATGCAGAAGTGAGTGATAACAACCTGTAAGCCTCTGTCGTAGAGTAGCATCCAGTTCGCGGTCCGCTTTCTGCGCCTCAGGGTTTGGTTTGGGTGCAGCGGGGAATACCACCAACACAATACTCATGTTGTCCTTGCTTCCCTGAAAATTTATAAGAATTTCAGTAATGCTGTATGAAACGATAGAAGCAATATTAGTGATTAACATAAAATTATTTAACTAAAACAATTTGGCAATAAGCAGGATTGATAGATGGTTTATTTTATCTATTTTTATTTTTATTTTTTTTTTGGTATTTCTGCAGGTATACGTGAACCTTTCTTTTGTTTTCCCTGTGCTAACACAAGCCAGTTAACATGATGGCAGGGAATATAAATGTTACTGGCAACCTGCCAGCACTAATCTGTAAGGTATTTTTGGTTATAATGATCAGCAAACAAAATTATAATTGAAGGGCCTACTTTCTAAGTCAGTCTGTCACATGTTGTTATCGACGTTTTTCAAGATAAAAATTTTATTTCTATATAGTACATTTAAAAACTGTATGAGATTTGTGCCAAAATTTACAGTAATGTTTTATTAAGTTATTTTTCTTACAACTACTTTATTAATCCCTCGATCGTGGATACCAACAAATCTATTGTTTTTGTGATCAAATTCGACTGTTTTGGAGTTGAAGCATTAATTTAAAAACAAATATATTATATACTGTTAAAGTTTTAAAAAATATGCAGTTTTAATTGTAAAAAGTGGGTTTTAAAAATGGTAACTCTTGATACTAAAACATCTGTGATATTACAAACCTTATATAAACATGTGTCAATAACTTGATTGGTAATGGCTACAAGGTCATCGGTGAGTTGCAATAATGAATGCACATAAGCACACAGATCCTCATTGGTCATCACATCCCATACTCCATCACAGGCCAGCACCAGAAATTCATCCTCGCCCTCCGACCTCTCGTGTATAGATACCTCAGGCTCCGGTGACACCAGCTGTTCGCATGGACCTCGGTCAAATACCTTTTTATACTCATAATCCCCTAAAGCTCGAGATACAGCCAAACTGCCATTCACACGCTGTATTAAAACTGTGCCTCCGGCTTGCACTATGCGAGACTTCTCAGAAGGTAATTCCGGCTTATGGTCTCTTGTAGCAAATATAGGCATGCCATTCCTAGCGAGGACCGCTCGGGAATCCCCACAATTAGCTATATAGATTTGTTTTGGCGATACGAATGCGCAGACGGCGGTAGACCCGGACTTCTCCTGCCCATTAGATAGTTCAGGCAACTCCCTCATTTTCTTGTCTAGATCCAAAAAGCCGGTCCGTATAGCTTCAGCTATATCTTCGCGTCTAAACTCGTCCGTTTGCAGAATGCATTCGAGCAAGTTTTCAGCACAATGCGCCGAAACCCTAGCTCCCGCGTGGCCATCGAATACCCCAAAATACGACCAATCTGATAATGTTCCGTTCAGTGTGAGTTGGGCGTGATGAGCATCCTCCATCTCCACGCGCCAGCCCTGCATAGACGCCACGCCATAGCGAAGACCGTTACCTTCCCCAGTTTCGTTGTACTTCTTAGTTTCAGGTTTGTTTAGAAAGGCCCCCATGCTGAGTCCTTCTGTGATACTTTGTTAATCGCACATACTTTCCACACCATCAGGCACTTGAATATATTTCGCAGCTGCAGGGGCTTATGGTGATGAAGCTCATTACTAGCCTCAGATAATATGATCTCGATTCAATGTTCGCAGGTGGAAGGAATGACACACTGTACGAATAACTAGCAATGAAATATCAATCCCTTGAAGGTAGATTGTGAGCTTCTAACATTCGACGTAATTGGGAAGAGTTTTATTTTTGCGTTGAAACCGATGACAAATCGCGCACTCTATGAAATTGTAAAACGAAAAAGCAACTCAAAAGAATGAATGGCGGACATAAATAGTAATTGTCTATGGACTGTGACTGTTGCCTATTCAACGGGAAAAAAGAAGGGTCCAAAGATGAATCATGAATCATGAAACTTGAAAGAAAAATACAATTTATAAACAAAAATATTTGAAATATATTTGATGATAGAATTCTCAATTATACAAATTGTAATTTGTAAGTTTAAATTAATATTTATTGTTGAAAGTTTGAAACTTGAAAGTTGAGGACGATATCAGTCGTAGCGCAGCGGTAAAAAAATCTATGGTGCTCTATGAACTTTTGACATTGGTTTTTTTTAAAGAAGAAGGATAAGACTATTTTGAATTGAGGTTATTTCACGGCAAAAATAAGTTTATTTTTTGTATAAAACTTACATATATAATTTACTTTAAATAATTTATTTTAATATGATACTTACAACATTACCGCCATAAATTATAATACCAAACGTCTAGAATGTATAGATCTACTTTATTTAGACAGTAAGTCCATCATACATTTCGTTTAATAATTTAAATTACTTTGTAGTCATTAAAATGTGCATTTTAGATTATCCAAATATTTTGTTCAAAACAAGGGACATACCAGTCTTGGCCACAACCCATTTCTAAATGAATTTACAACATTACACCGACAAATATCTGTGTCTGCATTTTTTTACAAAAAAAGGAAAACACCCGAGGAAAAGGTACTAATTTGATTATTAATTAACTGCAGCTTTTTTCAATTATATCCATCTATACGATAGTTGCTTTAATTAGTGATTAATTTGATTGTACTGATGGACCTGAGATATTTCTTAGGTTATTTAAAAACATTAATTGCATACACTTTTGCAGGCAGTAGAAAATACAGGAAGGAGAATTATAAGATATTCACCTAAAGCTGGCTCTGGTGTTGTAGGAATATGGAATAACATGACAGTTCAAGAAGTTGCAAATGTTTTGAATAAAGATATTGGTAAGATAGGAACAATCACCTTAAACATCATTATAGCATATCAGTATAAATGTTTTTTTTTTAATGAAATAAGGGGGCAAACGAGCAAACGGGTCACCTGATGGAAAGCAACTTCCGTCGCCCATGGACACTCGCAGCATCAGAAGAGCTGCAGCTGCGTTGCCGGCCTTTTAAGAGGGAATAGGGTAATAGGGGAAGGTAGGGATGGAAAGGGAACGGAATAAGGGAGGGTAGGGGATTGGGCCTCCGGTAAACTCACTCACTCGGCGAAACACAGCGCAAGCACTGTTTCACGCCGGTTTTCTGTGAGGACGTGGTATTTCTCCAGTCGAGCCAGCCCATTCGTGCCGAAGCATGGCTCTCCCACGTATATATATAATTTAATTTAATAATATAAAAATAATAATTATATAGTATAATAAGCATAAAATCAGAATAGATTAAAAAATATGTGTGGCACTCTGGGACTCCCATAGTAAAGCTATTGCATAGCATTTTTTATCAACTTAAATGCAATTATAATTTGCATACATCTAGTCACACCCACACAAACGAAATTTCTTTTGACAAATCGAATTCTCTTAGATCTAGTAACCCTGACGTCAATACCTATCAGCGTTAGCGCTCTCCATTGGCTATTGAAACCACATATGACGTAAAATAGGATCAATGAAATATGATAATGTAATATGCAGATATGATCAAATGATCATATATATTGGATCCTATATATGATCATATAAATGATAATGTAATACACGTCTAAAAAAATAATATTTTTCCTTTTTAGACCATGTATTTAAAGCTCTTAAATTTGCTGATAAAGATTCTGGAACAGAATATACAAAGGATACAATAATCCACAACCAGCAGATCATAAAAGAAATTGTTAAAATATCTGGGCGCAGATTCAAATTTATAGCTAAACCTACAGATGAAATTGAAGAAGAAGAGGTAAAATGTTAGAAATTAATGTTGCTCAACTTGTATAATTATATCTTATTATTAATACTAAATTGAATATATATTATAATTTTTAACTTTATAATAGATAAAATATTCTTGGAATATACTGGACACAGTATAATCTGGTAATTTAGACCAGAACTTTATAAGCAAAGGGCATGGCACCCTTGAGTTATGGATCAAGTATTTTGTTAGTACTTCAATTTGTGTTACTTTATTTTGAAGGGCATGACAATCCAGTTTTAATGCGAGTTTTAACCCAAAGCTGCAAAGGAGACTCAAAAATTCATTCATTCAAAAATCTTAGGAAAATTTCGACAACATCCATGCTAATGTAAGTATAACTAAATTTTTTGACAGAATAAAGATGCAGTGCCAGCGCCCCCAGCTAAACCAGAAGACCTTCGGCCCCGACCACCAGTAGTCTGTGTGATGGGACATGTTGATCATGGCAAGACAACATTGCTAGATGCACTTAGGAATACATCAGTTGTTGACACTGAGTTTGGGGGCATCACACAACATATTGGAGCTTTTGAAGGTATTAATGAGTTAGAGCAGTGGTAATGAACCTCTTTTTCATAAGAGCCACAAATATGCTTTGGTCTTATTGTCGCGGGCCGCGATGGTTAAAAATAACAAAACAATTAACTTCATGACTTTCATGACGACTTTCCACTATATTGCCGATTGGCATAAATTTCAAAATGGTTTGACATCACGTGGGCCGCTGATAAAAGTCCCGGCGGCCCGCGGGGTTGCGTTAGTGCTAAGATTTAGACAGGATCCATTTTACCAGGACAATAACTATCCTATGTCCTTCAGACCTCTAAAGTATATCTCTATTTTAAATTGCGTCAAGAACGATTTAGCTATTTAAGAAGTCAAGACTTATGAGACGGACAGATAGAAACTAGAAAGATGCTCTTTTGCTTTTATAATACATATTTGATATTACTTGTCATCATTATCAACATATTTAAAATGTTACACAATTTCCCATAATTCATAATATTACTTTGGACTTTGGGATGCACTGACCATAATAGGATGTTATGACCTACATTCATGCTTAGGGCCTGTAGGCCTACTACGAAACTGTTTTGATACTCAAAACGAGGACGAGAATGCCGCGTCCAGCTCTAACAACGCCATTTCACGTTTGTTAAAGTAGGACGCAGCATTCTCGTCCGATTATTTGAGTCTCAAAACAATTACATGGTACTGATTACACCTACCAAGTAGAGTGGCGAGACTGTGACGAGACAGTTCTCTCGGCCAATTTCATCGGCTATTATACTTTTACGAATGTTACAGTGAAGCTACCGTCTGGTGAACGCGTCACGTTCCTGGACACGCCGGGCCACGCCGCATTCACGGCGATGCGGTCGCGCGGCGCGCACGCTACCGACTTAGTGGTGTTAGTGGTCGCCGCAGACGACGGCGTCATGGAGCAAACGCTGGAGTCTATACGCATGGCTAGAGATGCGAATGGTATGGCATATTGTTATATATGTAAAAATGTGATTTTTATAGCCAAGCGCAACTTTTCTATGGGCTAGGCGTCATGAATTTTCCCATACAAAAGTTTAAAAAAGTTACTCTTTCAGCGCTGCTACTTTCACAGTTCACTATGTCTAGTTAAAGAACACATACACACCCTAATGTATTTTTTTTTTTTTTTTATTAAATAAGGGGGCAAACGAGCAAATGGGTCACCTGATGGTAAGCAACTACCGTCGCCCATGGACACTCGCAACATCAGAAGAGCTGCAGGTGCGTTGCCGGCCTTTTAAGAGGGTATACGCTCTTTTCTATTATCACTTAGGCCGGTATAAATAGTCAGTACTTAAGATGCGATCCGGTCTGAAGACGCGGTTCGGCTCTGTGATTGGTCCAAATTTTGACAGCCAACCAATCAGAGCCTGAACCGTGTCTTGAGACCGAAATGCATCTTGAGTACTAACTATTTATACTGGCCCTAGTTTTGTTACACCATGTATCACTGACCTCCATTATACAAGTACGCTGGACTTATGATACCCACCTGCTTTTTGTGCCTATTAGTTGCGGAATCAGCCCCCCCAATGCTTGCCCGCTTCAAATAGGCACAAAAAATAGCTGTAATTTCAAAGGGTGTCATAAGTCCAGCGTACTTGTATGATGGAGGTCAGTACCCTGCATAGACGGACAAAGTAGATATTATGGTTCAAAGAAAGAGACTCATCTTTTGGTTTGGATTATTAATTAATAACTTTTTACTGGGAAAGAACTAAGAAGGAACTAACTATTTGATCATTTAATACAAAATAAGTCATAAATTAATTCACAATTTCCGTACCGGCCGTTTGAATTGGAATCTTGCCGTCTTATTGGTTAAAAGTTAAAACTCAATGTTGACAAAACTAAGCGAAGTCGAAGCTTTGTCCAGTATACATGTCGTAACTCGAAAGTTTCCAAAATAAGGTCAACGAATTTTGAATCTGGGCCCCGATTCTCAAGCGTCGAATGTCGTATCGATCGCAGGCTATCTCACGAGTACTCGTTGTAGGTAGCTGAGAATTAGACGGCAGAACCCAGAACTCAGACTAACCTAACCTTGTACTAAAATTCATGTTACTTTATTTCAGTTCCATTGTTGGTGGCAATTAACAAGATAGACAAGCCAGGTGTGAACATTGTAGGTAGGCCCAGATATTTATTTTATTAAGGCCTATGCTTACAGATCTAAGTTAAAGTAAACCCTATGTTATCTCTCTTCTATTTCATTTTATGTAAATGAGAAAAATATTTCGTTTAACCCAAGATAACTTTAACTCAGAACTGTATAATAAGCTGGCCTAAACTTTTTATTGCTCATTATTTTGTATTTAAAAAAATACTTCATGTAGTTAAGAGCCCTTATAAAATATTAATTACAATGTTTTTATCATAGGAAAGGACATTACGCGCCCTAGCGCAGCACGGGGTTATATGTGAAGAGATGGGCGGAGAGGTCCAAGCTATACCAGTGTCAGCGTTGAAAAGGCTACATCTGGACAAGCTGGTCGAAGCCCTCATAGTCCAAGCCCAGCTGATGGAATTGAAGTCGGACCCAGGAGGGTCGGTAGAGGGAGTCGTTTTGGAGTCCCAGGTTGATCCACAGACAGGGTAAGAAAAAGTTAATAAAGTTACAAAAGAACTTGAATTCTCTTGCTCTTAAAAATATTTAACAGTACGCTATACATTGGAAAAGGCACCAATTTATGAATTAAACCGCGAACATTGGGCGTTCAGAAGATAAAACTCGGATTTTCTTTGAACGCGTTTAGTTTATGTTGGTGAAATGCAATTCGATGTTATAAACGCGTTCCGTTTCTTTAGTGAAATCGCCCCTTACTTGTTTACTGTTAATTTATTAATTTATTTTTACAGGAAGCAAGCTACAGTTCTAGTGCAGAGAGGTACCCTGCGACGGGGGTCGATCATTGTGGCCGGCATGGGGTGGGCCAAGGTATTGATTGCGTATATTATGTCATAGAAAATCTTTATGAAATTAAAGTTAACTAACCATAAAATGTTGATAAAACTTGAAAAGTGCGACATGGTTTTGCCGCGTAGATGAATTAAGAACTAATTTCGCTATCTTGTAAAATGTAATCGGACAGATATCAGACATCCACCAGACGTCCTGCCGATGTTATCCTTTGATAATATGATATTTTCCATCTTTTTGGCAAAAGATGGCCCCGTTGGAGTTCTTACGCCGGCTCTTCTCGCCGTGTTAGTTCCCGATCCGGTGGTAGGCACCAGAAGTAACGACGTTTAAGAAACATTTGTACTATCAGAGCAGTTGATTCATATGCAGATTGCGGACCTACATAAATAGGTCGCGTTTTGTCAAGCCCAGTTAACAGATCACGAATTACATTGAATTGACATAATTCGACCAAATGACGTTGGTTTGTCAACTGCCTATGAACCAATTTCTTCGATGGTACAAAAATTATTCACTCGACACTGTCAGAATATATATTATAAGTCTATGGTCAGAATGGTGTAACCCTGCATAATATTTGGGTGCCATTAAACAAGAAGAAGAAAAATTATTCCGAATAAAAAAGTTACAGTTTGACAGTGTTGCATAAGGCATCCATTACACGATCATGCAAGCGACAGTCAATTCCGTCAATCATGAATTATGTTTGACTGATGGATTGACGAATGGTATTAGACGGTCACTCAATTCTCTTCAGTTTTATGTCAGTCAAAGCCAAAATTTTCAAAGGTATACGTTTCTAATATTTTTCCTATTTTGTCAGATGTGACAACACTCACTCAAAATTTGTGACTGATCGTTGCATGAAGCAAAAATCAAGATATCCAGATTTCCGTCAATCAATTTCATGCAACCATCAGTCACTGCATTACACGGTAGGTTATTCAACAATCACGTCATGACTGTGGTAAAACTGGCAGCAAAACCTACCGTGTAATGGATGCCTTAAGGTACGCTCGGGCAACTAAAATTGCTCAATTCCAGTCAATTCTCGTCAACTATGACGTCACGACTACATCGAGCAATTTGCGGCAATAAGCAGCAATTAATTGAAATTTCTCCATATTGCTCCACTAATTGCTCCAGATCGGTCCATTCGTGTCGCCGAGCAATTATTGCTCGTGTAACCGCATCTTTATTGATGTTTCTATAAGGTGCGGTCTCTGAGCAGCGCGGAAGGTCGCGCGGTGGAGGCGGCGGGGCCGTCGGCGCCGGTGGCGGTGCTCGGCTGGCGCGACCTGCCCGCCGCCGGCGATCACGTGCTGCAAGTGCCTAGCGAGGTAAGTGAAATATTGGAACTGAAATACTAAGGGCCTGTTTCACCACTTCCTCATAAAGTGCCCGATAGGCTATCCACAACTTTTTTCACTGATTCTCCATACTTTGTCTGTCAAGTTAAGTTGTGGATAGGCTAACCGGCACTCATCAGGAAGTGGTGAAACAGGCCCAAATACTTTCAGAAAGTCCAACATGTGTAGGTTAACAGGTTTTTAGGAAATCTTAGCCTTAGAGAAGACACAAGGTGTGTCTTCTTTAATATTAAAACGACTTCTTAATAAAAACCGGCCAAGAGCGTATCGGGCAACGCGCAATATAGAGTTCCGTAGTAGCCCATAATAACGTGTTTTATACTACTGACAACATCATCTCAGTTACGTTCAAAGGAATTTAAGCGAAAAGTTCCTTTATACTTATCCAAATTCATTTTTTTAGTTGATCGACTATTACTCAATAAATTATGAAGTCTTCTTAGCCGTGATAGTTTTCCTTTTAAATTCAGCATATTTCCTACACCTGTGATTTTTTTTACATTTCCAGTGCCTCGATGATTACGGAACCCTAAAAAGGGGGAGATTATAATATACTTGATATGTGATTGAAGGACCGAGATAGCTAGATATTTTACATATCAAAATGTATCCCTGTCACTGATCTCCATTATACAAGTACGTGTATAATGGAGGTCAGTGATCCCTGTACAGCTCCTCACATGCATTTTATCGCTGTGACATTGCATAAAACCCTTTGGCTCGCTTCATGAAACTATAGTCTAAATCACTTTCAACCCGTAGAAACGCGCGAATGAAGTGATGAGATGGCGCCACAATCAGCGCATGAAGGAAAAGCAGGAAGCGGATTTGGAAGTGATCAAGGAGAAGCAGATGTCCCACCTGCAGCAGTACAAACAGCATCTAGCACAGAAGAGACTAATGGGGCGGTTCAAACTGCGACGCCAGGGACCGCGAGAGAAGATGATACAAGAGGACGACC
This sequence comes from Aricia agestis, assembly GCF_905147365.1. NCBI lineage: Eukaryota > Metazoa > Arthropoda > Insecta > Lepidoptera > Lycaenidae > Aricia > Aricia agestis. The sequence continues at coordinate 11,686,198 of NC_056409.1, forward strand.
ATCCTACACTCAGTGTGGTGGTTAGAGGTAAATGGATTAAGAAGGGTCATTTTTGTACGGAAACCGTACTGATGTAGCACGTTGACACATAATAAGCTACAGTGGGTACGACATGCTCCTTCTTAAAAAAATATTTTTAATGTGTTTATATAAAAAGGTTTTCGGACTTGCCGCTAGGGGGCAGACCCGACAAGTGCTCTGGCTTCGTGGCTTAGAAAACTGTCAATAAGAATTTTCCTACAATTTTTAGCCTGCACAGTTTTCAGGCGACTTCGGTATCGATTTATATATTGCGCAGCATGCTTTTTTACCTAAAGTTTTGCCACAAACGACACTTAATATGAAATAAAGTTTGTATGTTATTTCGTTGTCAATAATCACAATACGCGAGCGTATTATTTCTACATCTTATATATCTTATATCTTTAAACGAGCAATTCTTGTATATATATATATATATATATATATATATATATATATATATATATATATATATATATATATATATATATATATATATATATATATATAAAATTTAGTTTATAGGGGGTTTCGGGGGCGATAAATTGATCTAGCTAGGAATCATTTTTAGAAAATGTCTTTTTATTCGTGTTTTATTGAATACCGAGCAAAGCTCGGTCAAACAGGTAGTATATATATCTTATATCTTTAAACGATCAATTCTTGTATATAAATATATATATATATATATATATATATATATATATATATATATATATATATATATATATATATATATATATATATATATATATATATATATATATATATATATATATATATATATATATATATATATATATATATATATATATATATATATATATATATATATATATAATTGGAATCTCGGAATCGGCTCCAACGATTTTCATGAAATTTAGTATATAGGGGGTTTCGGGGGCGATAAATCGATCTACCTAGGAATCATTTTTAGAAAATGTCATTTAATTCGTGTTTTATCGAATACCGAGCAAAGCTCGGTCAAATAGCTAGTGATGTCTTTAAAATAGCAATAATAACATTTTAAAATGTTTATCTGTTTAATTTTAAAACTGATGTGAAAATATTTTAAAAAAAATCATTACCAGGTGACGTGGACGGGTCAGTGGAAGCCATATTGGATATACTGGAGACGTACGACGAACACGACCGCGTGCGGCTCGACATCGTGCATTTCGGCGTCGGACAACTCACACCTAATGACTTGGAGGTAAATGTCGTAGAGCGAAAGAGATAGCAATATCGATAGCTCTAAACTCTAGTGTTTCATACTAGATATAAGGGACAATCCATAAAGTACGTTACACTATTTTCATGATTTTTAGACCCCCCCCCCCCCCCCCCCCTCCCTCCCTCTTGTCACAGGTGGTCACATTGTGAGACCCTCCCTATTGTCTTGTGTGACGTCGCTGCAATTTTACATCTAAAAATTAATACCACCTCAATAATTTCGCTACTTATTCAATTTATTGAATTTAAAATGTGATGTCACAAAATTTAGGACCCCTCCTTGTCACACCATGTCACACTTCGTCGAACCCCTCCCCCCCTTCTTTAGGTGTCACATACTTCTTGGATGGTCCCTAAACTTTAACATTCCTTGATAAAAGATGAAAGGGAGGGCGCAGTGTTCGATTTTAGGTATCTTTAGAGGTGGAGGACTTTGCGGGGCGGGACATTCTTTTGGCAGATCGCGATCAGGCATTATTGAAGGCTATTGTGTTCAATTGGCACTATCAGAGGAATTGATTCATAGACAGATGACGAAAGTACGTAATTTGATCGGGTTATGTCAAGCCTAGCCGAAAGATCATGACCACTGACTTGATATAGGCTGACGATGGGAGACGGTAGTTGCTTTCCATCAGGTGACCCGTTAGCTCGTTTGTCCCCTTATTTTATTTCAAAAAATGTATTACAGATTGCACAAGCGTTTAACGCAGTTATCTACGCGTTTAACGTGGACTGTCCGCCGACTATCGCCGTGGAGGCCAAGAACAACAACATCGCTATCAAGAGACACAACGTCATATACAAGCTGGTGGATGACGTGAAACGAGAGCTGAGCGATAGGATACCGGTTAGACAGGAGGAGGAGATTGTCGGTAAGTCTAAGTACCATCGAAAAAATTGATTCTTAGGGCGTTTGCTGCATTGAGCGTGTGCCCAGCGCGGCTGCCCGTCTCTCGCATCGGCCAGTATAATTTCGGTCACGCGGGTGTACAGTCGATACCTATGGATTTTTTATTGATATATTACCTAGCCAACAGACGACGACGCCGACGTGTACAAAGGCAAAGGCGTCAGCCAATCAGCCCATTTGTCACGTCTAGATTGTTGACCGTCGCCCGAGTGGCGGGCACCGCTGCACAGGCCGCGTGCGACGGCTGTACCGCCTCACGCAGCGCTGCTCTATAGCTATATGTCCACATTATGCGCTTTCGTCTTCAATTTTCGTCATCTTCTTTCATTCAACTTTCGTTTTGGCGCATTCAATAATTGAATGCGTCAAAGAACGCAACGCCAACTGTCATTTTTAATAACAAAGCGAATGTTTTGGACGGTCAGAAGGCGTGCGTCGCGGGCATGCCTCACGTTCGCTGTTGACTGCGCTATAACGCATGCCCTTGACGAACAGAAAAAGGCACAGTGTGAATAAAGCTGATGGGATGACATGAAACAAGAACGCCTCGCGGGTGGCCGCGCCAGGCGCACGCTTAACGCAGCGAACGCCCTTAAGCAGTTGACGGACCTACGTCATTTGATTGAGTTCTGTCAATTCAATATAAGTCGTGATCTGTCGACTGGGTTTGACATAATTGCTAATGTTATGTGATTTTAGTATTAATAAATGTTTCACTATCTCCATCATTATTCGTAAGTGCGTAGTTATCTTCTAAAATTTTCGTATTTACCATATCGTTTTTACAGTTTCAACGGCTGGATTTATTGAAACCAAGCTTAGATAGCTTAATTAGCACAGATGTAACTTTTGTTACACCTGCGCGTGCGCGCAATACACCTATAAAAGGGTCGTTCTCTATTTCATTACTCTCAGGGCCTGATCTAGCTAATTATCCGCTCCGGGCAAAGATAATTTTTGCCGCCCTTTACATACAGAAAACCATACAAGTCATAAGCTAGTTTTGTTGGGGGATAATGGGGGAATATTTAAGTATACTGTAAAATACTTAAAATATATTTCTACTATCCAACCTAAAGTAGATTGGAAGGTATAATTTTCAAACTTGGGTGGTGGATGGGTAATGGCTAGGTTGGAAGGTAGGAATAAGTCATTTTGCCGCCCCTCAATTTTGCCGGTCTGGGCAAATGCCCGGCTCCCCCCCCCCCCCCCTTAGATCGGGCCCTGATTACTCACGTAAGCCAGTAGGATATCAGACGCAGCGCCAACTATAGGTGCCCATTTTTCTTTAGCCTTCAGAAAATCAGCCTGACCTGTTTTTACTAAACTTGAAACAACATTTTTGAACCCACGACTAGCCATGTATACAAATGGACATAATAAAGCTACCACAGGGCCGCATTTCATTTTATTTATAGGCCTCTTTAATTTTGCCGCCCCTATGTACGAACTGTGTCATGCCACCGTGCGTTTCTCGCGTAACTTTCTGCCGCGCACTGTAAAACTCTGGAACAAACTGTCACCGGCAGTATTTCCGGACCTATACGACCTGCAAACCTTCAAGAAAAGAGCGTATTCCCTCTTAAAAGGCCGGCAACGCACCTGCAGCTCTTCTGATGTTGCGAGTGTCCATGGGCGACGGTAGTTGCTTTCCATCAGGTATCCCCTTATTTCATTAAAAAAAATGCATCCTAGGGCGCTGCCGCCCCCCTAGGACGCCATAGGTGATAGGACACTGCCGCTCATAGGCCATGGCCTATACTGCCCATAGATAAATCCAGAGCTGAGCTTTTTTTATCAAACAATTTATTATCACTGTCCTAACATCACCGTAATATTTCCTTTATCAGGCGAGGCGAACGTACTCCAGCAGTTCACAGTGTCGGAGGGCCGGCGGCGCGTGCCGGTGGCGGGCGCGCGGTGCACGCGCGGCGTGCTGCAGCGTAACGCGCTGTATAGAGTGGTGCGGAACGGAGAGGTGGTGTATGAAGGTACGGATATATTTTCAATGAAAACTTTGGTTCCGTGAATTTTTTTTCAATTAGTGCCATTTTTTTTAATTTTAACTTCAAACAAAATCGATTACGATATATCTATCACGGGTGGATAAAAATTGTTCTCGCCACATAGTAATCGGTGCAGGCTAAGGCTCAATTTTACCAACGTCTGTTAAAGTTACAGCTCGAATTAGAATCACATTATCGCTCTCGTTTTTCGTACTAACGAAAGAGAAGACATGACATTTTAACAAACTATTAACACTAACAGACGTTGGTGAAATTAATCCTAAAGGTGGGGCGGGATAATTGCGCGTCGCAGGTTTTTCTTTTAACTATACCCCACATTCCCTGATTTCAAATTACCTGCTTTTGATGAGAAACGTCTAATGGCGCAAATAACAAAACTACTCTAACAGCGTAACTGTTGTGAGACACATTATTATTAGTCTGTTTTCCTCTTTGTCCTAAAAAACTAATATAATATTATTTTGCTTTGTCAGGTAAATTAGCATCAATGAAGCACTTGAAAGACGAAGTCACGACGATCAAACGAGACATGGAGTGTGGGCTGCGTTTGGACAACCCTGACTTTGAAGTGCAGCCCGGAGACACCATAGTGTGCTACAAAATGGTAGATGTCGCTGATACTACCACCTGGGACCCTGGCTTTTGAACTCAACAGGCTTGAGAGAGTGTTAGAAAAAGGAATAAGTAAGCTTTGTATGAATTCCATACTCGAGTAACTTTGTTCCTATGATAGTAGAATTGTATTAATAAATGCATTAAGTTAAACAGGATAGAGTTGTTGTACTTAATATAATAATATTTTTATATCGTTATTTATATCAAAACCCTAGATTAATGATTTATCTATTACTGGCTTCATACAACTTTCATGTGGTGAGTTGTATGTATTCAGATTTCAGGAGTAACTCAAGTCAATGTCAAAAATAATAAGGCTGGGCGCGCACTAGCGGCCAGGTCGCGGCGGCCATCGAAAGTATGGTGTGGCCGCTGGCCGTGCGGCCAGGTGCGCGTAGTCTATGGCGGTTTCACACTAAGGTAGCTATCTCGATGGCCGTCGCGACCTCCGCTAGTGCGCGCCCGGGCTAATATGGCACTCATGTGTGCGATTTTCAGCTCGTGAAATTCTTATTTCAGTTCAGCAAATTTTCCCACAACTCGGGTTGCTCTGGGTACAATAAAACCACGTTTCTATAAAGAGAATCGTCTATTTATTTCATTATTAACATAATAGGCTCATTATTCACTTCTCACTAGTTTTGAACATCTCCTCCTCAATAAATTAACGCGCCATCTAGTAACTCTGAATTGAATTAACAATAACAATCGACTATCAAACGAAAAACCATACAAACATTATACATACAAAGTGTAAGGTGCCGTCCAAGGTAAAATACAAATGCTTACAAAATGTTCATATATCAGTAGGTACATACAGTGATACATAACTTTGCCATACTACATTTTGTACAATGACAGGACATAATATATTTAAATGCATATTTTTCTGGTATCTATGATGATGAATGGATCTATGGATTATAATTTTGCCAAGTTGTTTTATAATCTTACATTGTAATTTTGCAGTATTTTTCGAGAATTTTGTAAGTAGGCGTTGGCTTACGTACAAAACACTGTCATATCCGTTTTATAATAATAATTGTCATTGACTATTGGTAGGAAAAGCGGTACCTCTGCCACTTTTCCATTTTAATAATTCTAAACAACCTCTCACTTAAGTAAATAGCTAAAAACAAACTATACTAACACAATAAATAATTTCGTCTTTTCAAATAATAACTTGTCTTAATATTGCAAAACAAAAGATGTTAAAATATTTTATGTTACATGTTCATTAAGTTGTTTCGTTTTCGTGTGGAGTCGCACGGTCCTATTTTATAGGCTTTATACGGGTAATAAATTCGCTTTTTATACCATCAGAAATTAAGTGTCTAAACGTGGTCTAAACCATAAAGTTAATATACCTAGCGGAATATATTAACTTTATGGTCTAAAAACACCATGCCGAAGTTCCGCGGCGGGAGTTCGGCATGATTACGTCAGCAATGTCAAACGCATACAATATAACGCGACGGAATTTCGGCATAGTATGTCATCGATAATTTAAAATACATTGCAGGCGGGATCATGCCGAACTTCCGCCGCGGAACTTCGGCATGGTGTGTGTCTCACTTAGGGCGAAGCCAAATGAGCGTAATTTGTAAGTTGTGAGTCGCAGAATTTCGGTTCGGCAGAATTCTGCGGCATTCAGTTTCATACAAAAGTCATGTTTGATTCACACGAGCCTAATTTTGTGAGTCATGATTTGTATGAAAAGATGAAAATATATTTTACGCGGCAGAAATTCTGCGATTCACAACTTACAAATTACGCTCGTTTGGCTTCACCCTTATTCGTAGACAGATGGCGGACCTACGTTATTTGGTGGGGACATGTCCCCACCAAATAACGTTAGTCATAACGTTAGTCGTGTACTGTTGGCTAGTTTGAACATTAATATAACCAGATCATTACGAAGGTCTGCCATTTGACTATAGATACATTTCTCTGACAATACCAGTAGCCCTACAAAAAAAGATTTTTTTTTGACATAATAAAATTAATAATTAAGTAAAATAAATATTAAACGCATCGTTGCATACACTTGTAAAGAATAAAATAACATTGATCTGGGATCATTTCAATATTTAATGTAAATTGTAAATGTTTTTAAGAATCTGTTTCAAAGACTTATTAGGTACATAAAATCATCTAATAGCATAATAATAAGATGCATGGGTATCACTCGCATACCAAAAGTAGAAAATTATCCTCATAAATAATTGTAACTAGAAAATGTTCTAAGTGGTCATTATAATAACTAAACATTACATAGCTGAATGCGCTTTATAAATGCTAATGTAAGAATGTGTTTGCACAATTTTGCGTTGCCCTTTTGGCCAGTGGCGTAACTATAACATCCGGGGTCCGTGGCAAATTGATTGGGCCCTATCAGTAAAAATCGTCACGATAATAATAAAACAATGTATAAAAAAATCCTGGGCCCTTTTGGGTCGGGAGCCCGTGGCATTTTGCCAGCCCTGCCACCCTATAGTTACGCCACTACTTTTGACATTGCTTTAATAAAATTAGGCATTGGGTAATTAGGAATTGCTTATAAAATCGTTGAAAACGTAAAAGTAGTTCTTGACCTTGGGTGACTGGAGACAAAAATGATACACATTCATTATAAAACATGTGAAATTGGTCACATTGGTTATGATTTATGAACGTAATATATGAATGAAATAGGCGAATAGAATGAAACATCCTAGACGAAGTAAATTCTTCGACAACAAAATATCGATATCTCGCGTCACGAATCGATACAACAGTAAAATCGATTTATGGACATAATTTAAAGGAAATTTAAGAAGCCCACGTGTGCAAACCGTTGGCCCCAGACGAATATTCGTTTAGTATTAATTCTTTTACAGTTATAAAATCGACTAAGATTCGAACGGGGCAACGGACACGCAATCTTTGATTGCCTCCTACATACTATATTTACATGGGTGAGCAATACTTTACTCCTTACGTTATATATTATACATGAATCTATACATTCCAACGTATCCGTTCTATTGCTATCTCCCTCGTCGTAGTGCTCCCTCTATACACAACAGTCACTCAATCATGCTTCATTAGGTTTATACAAATTTATACATTCGCAACATAATTATTATCCTGATTTACAGCCAGCAAAAACTCCGGTTTGCTATTTTTATTTTTTAAATCTAATATTTTTTGTACGACGTGAGTTTTCAGAAGCCTTAGAAAAATTAAGGTACTTACTTATATTTTTTAACATCATTCTGTATTCTGTAGTCGTTAGATACTGACGACTCCGCCGTTGATGCTGACTGTACGATAAAGTAAAAAATTTTTCATTATTTCCAAAAGCCAAGTTAATACTTAAGTATAAACTTTATAAAAGCAATCATTGTTTACATTTATCTTTATGGAATGGGTTTTACACAATTTTCAATATAACAATGTAGGATTTGCATTTCAACATTCGGGTACATTACTTTAGTAAGGGCCTGTTTCACCACTTCCTGATAAGTGCCGAATAGGCTATCCACCACTTAACTTGACAGGTAAAGTATGCATGGCCCTAAGTCTTGTCAAAAAGAAGCAGCAAGTAACGACTAGGCTTACTAAACGATGCACTATTTTGTCTTTGGGAAGTGGCTGGTAACAAGATATAAAAGGTGAACAATATAATTTTTAAACATTGTCGACATAAGTTAGTGGATTGCTAAAATGCATTGCACAAAATATTATTAAATTACTTGATAATATACCCTAAATTTTGTTATTCATTTAATACAACAAACCATACACAGAATAACATTAAATTATGTTATTAGAATGTTTAATCAAGGCATAAAGCTTCACTAACGTTATATGTTGATAGTTGTTTAAAGCTCACTACCCTTAGACAAAAAGTCCCATTCTAAGTCATCAAGTAGACCCTTACACTCAACAGACCAACATTATAGCGTCATAAACCAGCCGCTAAGAAATAATGTTGCTAGAGCATAAACGGCTGAAATGTTTATTTAGCTATGTTAATTTTAAAAACAAAAAACACTTAAGATTATTCTTTGTAGTACAAAATGATCTCGATATCCCTCTATTGTTATGTAAGGAGATAGCCAATCATTGAAGTTTCTAGCCAACAATTAACAATTTTTTATTATTATTGATGCACACAGTAAATAAAAATAATATAAAGCCATTTATGCTCTATCGTCTTACCAACACTCAAACATCAAGAAATCACAGAGACAATAATTATAAAATCACAGAGAAAAACACGGTACTTGTTTTGAAAGTACAGGGCATCGTACGAAGCTCGACGCGTCAGCCATTCACTAGTACACATGCACAGAGTCAGACGACCCCACATAATCTCCTCGAAGTATGACTAAGTTAAACAGTCTATTACTCCAAGCCGCTTGTGACCTGAAATTAAATAAAGTTTGAAAACGGTCTTAATAAGTTATATTGTATGTTTTTATGTTAGCGCTCTTTGCGCTCGACTTTGCTCGCAGACAACGTCTTTGCTTACAGACGAACGGCACTTGTCGACGGCATTCGACGGCAATCGACGGCAGGACAAGTGTCGACTGCTGTCGACACCCGCCGTATTTTCGTTAAAGTTTCCATTATATTATGGTATTTATTTGATCGAGTATTAGGCTTCCCACTCTTTCCCAAATTGGGCGATAACGCCCCCTTGTGGGCGCTGAAGTGAAAATGGGGGCGTTGTGTAAATGCTTGGGGGGTGATTTATTTCATCAGGATACATTTTAAATTGAAATCATGGGGGGCGCTAAAACATAATTTGTTCTCAAAGTGGGCGGTAGACAAAATAAGTCTGGGAATCCCTGGTATAATACGTACATTAATCAGCAATGTCTGAGCGGCGGTCGCCGTTAAGAGCGCGCGCGGGTCGAGCCCACGTGTTGACGCAGCCGTCCGCGCACGCCGTCACCAGGTACTCCGCCCGGAACAGCAACGCCGTCAGCCGCTCGTGCGCCACCTGACAATCCACGAACACGTCAGTCACATTCACAGTTTAGACATAGGCTTAGGCCCAATTTCACTAATGTCTGTTAGCGTACAGCTTGTTAAGACCCTGCTTCCAAAAATATCTAAGCACGCTAGCCCCGCCTACACACCCCGCTATCCTCCAATCGTGATATAATGATTCCATGAATCGTTCCCGCGAGGATTGTACTATGTGCTGCAGCTAATAGTGAACAATATCGCGTAACAACGGTTTCCGCATTATAGCAGGAAAGTAAAGGTCATAAGTCCCAAAACAAAATACTTCCTTTAGCTATTATTTTATAAAGTGTGTGATTGTAGTAGTGCAAGTTATTTTATGACAGTAACTCAATAAGATAAGTGTAACAGATTTTTGTTGAAAAGCCCAGAAAGATTCATAATTTCGAAAAATATTACTATCGAGTCAAAATAAGTGAATCGTGTTTTCCCTTAGGCAAATAGCTGATAAAAATACAATGATTAAATAAATCTCTATTTAATTTAATTTATTCCGAGATCGTTATACTTATTTTCTAACACAGCAAAATTTGGCAGCCTGCTCTTAAAATGTCATGTCTTCTCTTTCATTCTTATGAAAAGCGAAAGAGATAACGTGATACTAATTCGAGCGTTAACTTTAATAGTCGTTGGTGAAATTGGGGCTTAGCATGGTCACAGCAGAAATGCGAAAGAATAGAAACGTTGACAGTTTTTACGGATAAACAACAACAATTTGACAAATTTATTTTGTTATTCCCTTTGTCTACATGCAAAGCCTGCAGGGCCCTGATTCACAATGCGTAATTCGGATTCGGAAACTTCATCGCACGACAACCAATAAACGCTCGCCGCGTCAGGCATTGCCCAATGACCGCACAATAAATCAGTTTCCGAATCCGAGTCGAACTGTGAATCAGTTTGCCGATCTGAGTGAAATTTAAAAGCACAGAATGTAGAGCTATTTCAAGTAGTGAAAAGTAAAACCGTCTATAGGTAGGTACTCTGTTCAAGAAGTGATTTTATATCTTGCGACAGTAACAGGTAACAGACACAGAAGGCACAATATATGATTTTCTGCTCTCTGGCAAATATTGTATGTACAATTTTCTCTTGTAGCAATGCTGTCGCAAGATAAAAAATCACTTCTTGAACAGAGTACCTAGTAGTAGTAGTAGACGGTTTTACTTTTCACTGATTGAAACAGTTCTACATTCTATGCTTTTACATTTCCCCCAGATTAGCAGACTGATTCACAGTTTCCGTTCCGCTTTTCCGGCTTAATATTATTTTTTTCTAAACACAATATACAACCTTACCTTTTTACACACAAGTGGTTCCAAAACGGGACACTCATCGAATCGGGGGCAAGAGGCGGTGCCGATGAGCCGCAGCGGGTCGCAGGCGTCGACGGCCCGCGCGCGCGGCCCCGTGCCGCTCGTGCTCTTCTCCGCCGGCTTCGTTAGGCTGAAGTTGCGCCGGTGCTCCGACCTTCTCTCGCCGAACGAAAAACCCGCGAGCCTCTGCGTGAAGTTGACGCTCAGCGATCCGCTCTCCTCTTTCGCCTTCCCCACGCTGATGTTCAACGTCGACACGTTGTTCGCTTTCGTCTTCGCTCCCGACGGCTCGCCCGCCGCATTATTCAGTTCCGCATGCTTCTGGCCGATCTTCGTTTTGATTCCTTTCGCCGGCTTCGTCCCGGGCACGCCGTTCGGCGAGAAGTTTTGACTGTTGGGGGATAAGTGCGCCGAGGCTCGCGCGCGCACCGGAGGCTTCAGCACGTCCTCCGTCAAGTCCCACAGGCAGAGCTGCGTGTCCTGCGACACGCTCCCTAGCCTGTAACACTGGGAGCTGGAACTGCGCTTGTCCTCGTCGACTTCGGAGTCTTGGTCCGCGAAACTCACTACGTAGGGGTCGAACGCTACGACGGACACCCACGACCTGTGGCCCTGCCCCCGCGCGACCACCCGCCGCTCGCCGAACGACCACACCGTCACTAAATCGTCCTCCCCTCCGACCACCACATATTTCCCATCGGGAGACCAGCAAACGCACAAAAAACCTCCGAAGTAGGATCTCGCCCGTCCGATCAACTCCATAGTGTCGTAGTGAAAGACTCGAAGAAATCCATCTTGCGACACCACCGCCAGGTTTGTTCCGCACGGCGAAAACGCAAATTCGTTAATGCAACTGCCTTCTGCACCTATTACCCACCTAAAAATAATGTAAAGATGCTACAATATCTTATTAACCAGTCGATCGTGGGAAAGACACATCACACAATAGATATTCTATTGTGTCTTGTTCACAGGTGAGCGTATAGGGCTTGATGAATTAAACTAAAATAATAATAGCTCCCACACCGGTTTCGGTGACGGTGGCCGGTTTCATTGAAACCAGGCCAGCTACGCAGGAGTATTTTTTATAGTGCCCAAGTGTGTGCGCAGTACACAAGAGCACTCTCTATTCCTTTACTCTCATAACCCAGTGGGACGGCAGACCGACACGACCGGCGAGAGATCAGGCGCAGGACCGACTTTTTACATGCCCATCTGACGCATGGATCATCTTACTTGTCAGACAATCAGGTGATCAGCCTGCATTGTCCTAACCAAACTTGGAAATAACATGTTTCCAACGCGGGAATCGAACCCACGACCTCCGAGTCAAGAGCCGTGCTCTGTGCCACTAGACCACGGAGGCGTAAACTAAAATAGCAAACACAGGTATGGTATGAGTATCATGTTGTGCCTAACAGAATAAGTTAATTCCATATTTTTGACTTAAAGGAATCAAAAATCTTACCTGTACAGAGGGTTTCGTGTTGATTTTGTCCGACATGTGTGTATGGAATAGCTGTCTCCTTGTTTGAATAGTTGGTAGTTGGGTGAAGTAGTGCCACATGTCAGCTCTTCATTATACACATAGAGCTGTCCTGAAGCATGTGATGTGATAAACAAGTTACTTGACCCCGGCACCCATTTTATACAGGTCACCTTTGTTTTGTCTATCAACCTCTGTAAAATAAATGAAAATTAAATAATTGTGACATGTTCTTTCTATGAAGACTCAGTAATAAATGAATCCCTACAAAGAGGGTACTTTATTCTCTTTCACATCATAATATCAGATGTACTGATTGATATAAGAGATATTTAATCAAAATTTTGATAACAAAACATTAATCATTTACTAAATAAATTTTACATGGATTACTTTAGTCCCAGAAAGGATATAGAATTTTATATACTTAAAAAAATATAGAACCATATAGGTAATATGGTATGTGATAAACAAATTTCTGCACAACAAAGTTTAAGCAGGATTAGATTATAGATCCAGTAAGCTAGAAAATATGTCAATGAATTACTTAACTCACAACTGTAAATAATTTCTAGTAAAACTGATTGAATTCAAACCTTTATCACTTGTCCTATTTTTTTAAATGTATTTCACTACATGATAACATAACTTTCAACTGTTAAGTTATAGCTGTTTATTTGTTATGTTTAATTCAAATATTGAGGGTAATTGCTTAAAATTATAATCAATAAAATATTTAGACATAAACTCTTACCTCTTCATTAAATAGTTTACTTAGCTCCTTCTTAATGGGATCTATAAGTTGTATCTGGCCAGTAGAGAAGCCAATAATTAAGGAAATACTTTCCGATGTCATTGTAACTGTGTTGAAGTCATGACATGTTGGATTTGTGCCTTTGTACATTTTTTTATCTACAGGCTTCGTAAGATCTACAGCCTAAAAATAAAGTAATGGTTAATATGAACATCTTGGTCATTTTACAATTTATGTTCAGGTATAAAAAAGAAGTTTATTGCTATATTTTCCAAAGTCGCAAATGCCAGACCATTGTATAAACAAGAAAGTGTAAAATAAAAAATTAAAACTTATTTTAAACATGTTATTTAAGCATTTATGTAGGTCAATTGTAGGAGGAAAGATTGATGGGATAGAAAGCAATTACCTTTTTTAAACCCCTATAGACATAAACATAGATTTCTTTTCCATAATTAAAGCATATCCTGTCATCGGAGCCTTGCCCATCTGAACTACTGGCACCTCCTCCGGGGCCCGGAGGCAGGGTCACTAGGGAAACTCGCACTTGAGTGGAAACTGATCCGCTAGTGATACCCACACGATTAGGCCTCGAGTATTCCGACAATGACATCAATCGGTACGTCCCCTCCCTCGTCACGAATTGTGTCTTCACGTCGTCCTTCCCTCCAGAGTCAGATTGTACGGCCATGTTATCATATCCTGTTATTATTCATAGAAACCGCCTGGGAAGCCCGATCGGTATCAGTTGACACCTCAGCCCGCACGCAAAATGAACTGATTAAGCACCATTGCCACACTGCGTGGGTAAACTGATCCAAGAACGCATTTAGTAAATAAACATAAAAGAAATCACACTATCTATAATCATAAAACTAAAATCAAATTAGATATTCGCAGAAGCAACCTATGAAATCAGGTGTCATGTCAGACAAAATGACGGCTCCTTGTTTATGACTAATTTTTTTTAATGCATAGATGGCAAATAATTAACTCACCCAAGGTTTTCAGAGAAATGCAAATATTCAGAAAATTACAAATAATCGTATTTATAAGCTCCGCATGTATGTGCAATGCACTGAATTCTAGAAGTTTCATAATACCTCTATAAAACTTTCTGTGACACATCATACAAGCGGTCGGTTACATCACTTACACACAGACAACCTCACAGATTACTAGTATATATTTGGACAACCTGCCTGTGATATTCTAGGTGCAGCGTTCACCTATAGGCCCACATCCTACGAATAATAAATAGTCAGGGCCCGATCTAAGGGGGAGCGAGCTGGGCATTTGCCGCTCTGGCAAAAATGAGGGGCGGCGAAATTGACTTCATTCCTATCTTCCAACCTAGCCATCCATCACATAAGTTTGAGAATTTTACCAGCTAACCTACCGTTAAGTTTGCTAGTGGAAATATTTGGCGAAAATTATCTTTGCCTGGAGCGGCTAAATGGCTAGATCCGGTCCTGTAAATAGTTTTTATTATTCGTAGCCCACATCTCAAGGTTATACCATTACTTATAGGTTTTATAAAGGTGCATACTAAATTACTAACCAACCCCCACTTAAAAAAATAATTACGATGCGTATTGAAAGTCCGGTCCGCGGCAGACCTTAATCGCAGACAAAGGTAGGCGGACCATCCGCCTACCTTTGTCTGCGATTAAGGTTTTTCAGTATGCCAGATAAATACAAGAAGACCTTGTATAGTTATTCACTGTGTAAATATTTTTCGTATTAAGGTAGGAGATAAATTATTAATTAATAATAATTATTAACCAACAAAATATACTTTCTGTCCTGGTACTTATTAGGTTGTTTTTATTAGCAGTGAGGTGGACTTAGACGGTATTGAATATTATTCACTATCAAATATTGTAAATTCATATTTCCAAGTGATAAGATGTATGCCAATTGCCAACTCACAGTAATCTGCAGCTTAATTTTCATTTCATCAAAGACCCAGAACAGAAAAGGAAGGTTAAGAGTAGGGTTAATAAATCAGAACTAAGAAAAACTAAAAACAGACATTTATTTCTTAAAATATTTTAATAATTAATATTTTATACAGTTTGTATTTATATTATGAACTTAAAATTATTCACTACTTGGTACTACATTTGTCTCTTGATTCTTTTCTTGTATATCTTTTTTATCTTCCAAAATTGGGTCTTTCTTAGATTTATCCTCTGGTTCCTCACCTTCCTCTAAAAATCTACCCCATTTATCAATTCTTTTATTGATATCTGCATCAGTTTCAGCTATCCTATACTTTGTTCTGCCATCCCAAGTTTCAGCAGTTATCTGCCTTTTGCCAAACCATCGCCCGTTAATAAGTTGAATAACAGCATCAGCTTGTTCCGGTTCCTTCATAGTGATTTGTGCGACACCTTCAGGATGTCTGTCGTAAATCACAACCTTCCTGACCTCACCACACTTACTACACTCCTCTCTTAGATCTTGTTGATAATCCAAAATCAACTGAACCTCTTTATCAAAATCTGAGGGTTTAAACAGGTTTTTCACTATAACAATTCTTTCATGCTTCGATCTCTCTCCAACAAATTTTTCTGGCCTCCAATCGAATAACTTTTGCTGCATTTTCTTTATTTTTTCCAATTCCTTTTTTTTCTTCTTTTTTGGCTTAAGTGCTGGATTATACTCACCTTTTAGTTCAAAATGAGCCCTTTCTACTTTTATTTTGTTTCCTTTAAAAACACTGCCATCCAGCAAATTTAATGCAAGCTCAACTGATTCAATTTTAATGTAAGTACATAATGCATCACCCTTAAAACAATTTTGCTCTTTATCCATGTAGAGTTTGACTTTCATTTTTTGTGTCCTTGGATCTCTTTCTACGAGTCCACACTTTTGCATGAAATCTACAAATTCCTCTTCCGTTAAGTCTAGTGGTAAATTCGACACATATACTTTAGTATTTTTGTCCTCGGATGGCTGAAACCACTGTGGATCATTTTTTCTTTTGACTCCAGCTTCTTTCTTTTCTAACTCTTTCTTCTCATCTTTCTTTTCATCTTTAGAAGTGTTATCCACAAATCCATATGACATTTGATAAATGGCTAGAAAGTCGTCATCAACTTTGGGGATCCATGCTTTTTTTTCATCATCCCAAAAGAATTTCGAGCCATCTGCCTCTGTGTATATGTGAGTATCATTTTCATAGCTGTAAACCCTGCCAGGTACCTCTTTTATTGGCAAAGACTCCCAAGTACTGGATTCTTTATTCCAAGAATATTTTTGCTGTGTTGATGGATCAGTATATATAGCAACGTCTCCTTCATAACTCACGTGTGCAGCATATACATCATCTGGGGTAGGCTTTGAAGGTGTAGGTTGAGTATCCAAAGCTTTGCTATTTTGATCAGATACAGTCTCTACATTTAGCCCAGGCTTCTCTTCTTTATCCTTTTTTTCATCTACTTTATCTTTATTTTGATTAGACTTAGAATCAACATTCAAATCCTTGTTTTTCGTTTCATTACCAGTAGTGGCGGTTTTAGACTTGTGTTCTTCCTCTGACAGTTTTTGGACTGTCTCGCACGATAATTTTATGACGAAGCCTCCTTTAGAAAATTTATCCATTTTTGATTACCGTGGAATTGTAATCTATTGTAAAAAGTTATAAAAATTATTCTTTTTCGGATATATTTTCAAACAAATCCAATGTAATTTTACGACCAAAGTGATAACCTGTATAATATAAATATAACGCTTCTATAATATTACCTCGATTATTAGTTAAGTATGATTTATATCCACTTAAAAATTTCCATATAACACCGAGTTTTATGCTAATAATTGAAAAAGTTATAAATACAAAATTACACAAAACTGCACTCTTCTCTTCGGCTGACCCACAGACAATATATACTAGTCACAGATTACTAGTATATATTTGTAGTTATTATAATCTGATACTAGTAATCTGTGCCCACAGATTACTAGTAAGTAATTGGGCTGACCGTAGACATTTTTTTTTAATTTATCCCGGTCGGGATTATAGATGTGAAGCCGGTTGCTAACATTACTAGCCAAGCGGCGAATAACGGCTTTTTTGGCTTATTATCATTACTAGCGATAAATAGCGGCTGGTAACGGCTTGTTACATTTCATTGATATAGATTGATGTTCGTATGTAAATCAGAAGAAAAACCATGAAAATAATTTCATGGTTTTTCTTCTGATTTACATACAGTAGGATAGACATAAACGGTGACATATTCTGAATCTGTGTTAAAGTGTTAATAGTACTATTTAAAATAATATACTTATATTTAAATAAATAGTAAGTAAGTATATTTATTTTTATTATTATTAATATTTTAATTATTTTAATTTTTAAAATTTTTATTACTTTTTTATTTTTAATTTTTTAAATTTTAATTATTTTTATTAATTTTTATTTTTAATTTTTTAATTATTTTAATTAATTTTACATAAAAAGTATTTTAATAAATAGTGTATTTTAAATAATAATTTAACAATAAAAAGCATTGAAAATAGTTTTATTCTTCGATGCTCAAGTCAGGTAACAAGCGGCTGTTTACCCGGTAACAAGCTGCTGTTTATTCGTTTCTAGCGGCTGCTATCGGTTACTACCCGCTTACAAGCCGCTGGTTTACAACTATAGTCGGGATAAATAAAAAAAAATGTAAAGGGAGCGTTGCCCATACAGCCATTTCTATGTTTTCTCTATAAAATACGTCCGGATAACTCAATTTTGCGGTTTGGAGAATCAGCATTCAGCCATTTTTAGTTTGTGCGTTTAATGATGATATGCGTGACATATTATAATTGACAATAGTAGGGAAGTTACCTAACAACAATTAATCGATAATTTAAAAATATCGAATCACTTCGTAAAGGAATTGCAATCGAAATTATCGATTTCATACTGACATTTCAGTGGGTCAGTGGTGTCGGCGATTTAAGATGGCCGCCCTTTTTTATCGATTTGATTTCTATTCAACAAATGAATAAAGAAACAGAAGTCAATGGATTCAACAGAGTCAATCTCTATTGACATAAGTTCCGTTTCATGCATCTGAAATTTTTCAAATGATTTCGTAACAATAATTTTATACTCCTATTTCACAGTATTTATATTTATTTATAATTTTATATTAATAAGTTAGCATTTAGCAACTTTTCATTTTTATTCATTTACAATCATAGGAAACATTTGTTTTTGTAGATGGAATATAATTTATTACATTTTGATTTTTTTTTGTTTTCTTGTAAAACAAACCCGTAGCAAGGAATATGAAAACTGTCACCAATATCATCTTATAACGCACAAACTATAATGAATGATAGTGAAGGCCGAAACTAATTATTTTATATTAAGTTAATCTATACATATAAATAAAATTGGTGTGTCTGTTTGTAATGTTAAAAGAACCGTTTTTTACTAAATGATATATTACAAATCTTATTTATTGTCTAATTATTAACTAAATTAGCACATACGAAGTCAAGCCATCGGTAAAATAACAAAAATTTTAGTAAAAATATAAACGTACCGATCCAAGGACAAACTTTTTTAAATTTCTTCACTTTTTTGACGGACTATGAATTAATTTAAAAAAAAAGCAAATTGGTTGAAAAATTTGACCGATATATATTGATATTTTTTTCGCGAAATATCGAGACCGATATTGATATTTTTTTCAAATATCGATATATCGATATTTTCTTTCAATCTCGACATCCCTATAATACGACACTTTGACAGTTTATGTACCTCGGAGAACCGGAACATAAAATGGCGGACCGGCCACAGTATTTTGATTTGGTAGAGACCATTATGCCGCATCCACTTATAAAAGTCAATGGGCTGAAGCCATTTATCATGTTTTGTTATAAAAATAATTGCGTCATTCATCTGACAGTGACACCGGTTTTTTTTATCTGAAATAAATAAGCAAAAATCGTTGCAAGTTTCATACTACTATTATCCAATCAGTAATGAGTAATCACTTATCAGTTATCAGTAATCACCATTCAGGCATTCACCAATGTCCATTGACCATTACTATAATAATAGTTATAAAACTTAAAAATACTCTACAAGTTACAAATTTACTTTATAGTTGATTTTTGGTGGGAAATGGGAATGTGAAAGAAAATGAAAGTGTGTTGTGTTTTTGTATTATTTTCCTAAAATTGTGTTAACTGGGTTTTTAATGTGTAATATTGGTAGGATATTATTTATTAACCATAGATATTCTTTATCTTGTACAAGTGTAGGAAAGTGATGCAATATCCAAAAACGTGCTATTTTGTGTTCCCTCCAAAACTCCATAGCCCATCGACAGTACAGCAGCGTCTACCACTTTACTTTATCGACCGACTTGACTTCTTGACTTTTACTTAGACTTGACTAAACTTTAGACCTGACCACGACCTGACAATATAGAAAAACGATGCTGAAAATTGTATTAAATATTAAATATAATATTGTTTTCCCGCCTTAATATACTCGACACTATAACGCCTCCGTGGTCTAGTGGTATAGAGCGCGGCTCTTGACTCGGAGGTCGTAAGTTCGATTCCCGCGTTGGAAACATGTTATTTCCGAGTTTGGTTAGGACGATGCAGGCTGATCACCTGATTTTCTGGCAAGTAAGATGATCCATGCGTTGGATGGGCATGTAAAAACTTTTTACTAAAAAGTCGGTCCTGCGCCTGATCTCTCGCAAGTCGTGTCGGTCTTCCGTCCCACTGGGTTATGAGAGTAAAGGAATAGAGAGTGTTCTTGTGTACTGCGCACACACTTGGGCACTATAAAATTACTCCTGCGTAGCTGGCCTGGTTTCAATGAAACCGGCCACCGTCACCGAAACCGGTGTGGGAGCTATTATTATTATTATACTCAACACTGGCCATGGTTAAATAGCCGAAGTGCCATAATAAGAAAAGAAGACAGTTTTTAATCGGTGTCAAAGTCAAAAAATCAAATGTGACAAAAAATTAAAAAAACGTCAAAAAAGCACAAAAAGACATCAAAAACGCAAATCGCAAATCCAAAATAATAAAAAATCGGCTTCATTGTGCATAATTTACAAAAAATAAAATACAAAGGGTCGATTATTTACAAATTATCACACTTAATAGAAAAAAAAAATTTCAGGACATAACCTTACAAGGTAAATTTATTTGATCAGTACGATACGAATTACGCTTATCATAAAATTATGTTCTTTGATCTTTTCAATAAAATTAATAACTACCACGGCATTATTTGTTTAATGTCAAATATTGTGTTAAAGTTTGTGAATTCATAACGTTTGTTCTTTACAGTCTAGCGTTTCTCATGAGTAGGTATTCATTATAATAATGATGCATAAATATGCATATTAATTTGTCTATACACTTGTTATAATATTCACAGCTTCTAATGGATGACCTAAAGAATGTTTACCTTTCACCTCTTCCGGATTCTCCATATGTCAAGCCATTTAGGATGAACTACACTCAGAATGGAAAAGAAAAAAACTGGGACCTTTTAGAAGTCCATGACAGTGTGGCAATCATTATATTTAATGTTACAAGAAATGTAATTATTTTTGTCAAACAATTTCGGCCAGGTAATGAAATGTCTTCTTTATTTATTTACTTTTGTTTGTTTAATTAGAAAATTAACAAAATTTGTCCTTCACTATAACATTACAAATCTATTATGTGTTCATGTCACAGTCATCTGGTTAAATCTGCTATTCGATTAAATGACTAGCGCATTCATTGAATGACTCGGCCGAATGTCGATTGAACACTGAACATAAAACTAGTTAGCGATTTGTAACATAGCCCTTTGAAGATAGCAAACATGAAATCAGTCAGGTAATTGAACATTTTTCATTTTTTGCACTAAAATAAATATGGCGTCAAACAGCTCCCACAGCTGATAGCACTGTGTTGATATTTTGTCCATTAAATTTACTTTAAAGGGCTATAAATTTGTATGAAAATAATATTATGACAGTGTGGATTTACCTATAACTACCTCGTCAACGGCTACTTAAAAAAATATAATATGATGCTATCTAACGTCTCCACTATATTATGACTTTAAGTCAAGACATTAAACATTACGGTCAATGTCTTGACGAGTTGTCCTTTAGTCATTCAATGAATGCGCTGGTCATTCAATATAATCACAGATTAAACCAGATGACTGCGACATACATATATTATAATACTATAATGATGATGTTGATAATATGATACAGATGATACCATCTGTATAATATTATCAACATGGATCTTTTCTATGGGGGTTAAACTAAAAGATGAAATTAAGAAAAATATAAGCTGTTGCTAATCTTTCTAGAAATCTTTAATCCTTAAGCTCATAAATAAGCATACCAATGAAGCATTTCTTTGTTTTTTTAAGCAATATATTACAACAGTATAGCTCCTGAAGACAGGAAAAAGAATGTTATTGACACCAAAAAATATCCAGCATCTTTGGGTTATGCACTTGAAATGTGCGCTGGAATTGTGGACAAGGACAAGCCATTGATAGAAATAGCTCGAGAAGAGGTGTTGGAGGAGTGTGGATATAATGTGTCACTATCTGACTTGCACCATGTAACGACTTTTAGGTAGTAGAGCCATTGTTATCTATTTATTCTCACTTTTGTATAAAAAACTCTCAGTAATAGGGTCCCATTTTTACCATTTGGGTACGGAACCCTAAAAATAGCAGACTTTTATTCTTTTGCAGAGCTGATGTTGGAGTACAAGGAGCTCACCAAACTTTCTTCTACTGTGAAGTTACTGATGACATGAAAACAGAGCAAGGTTATAATTTTTTAGTCTTAATTTTAATTAATTAATTCTAACTTTCTATGGTTAGAAAAATGGCTAAAATTAACATTATTTTTACATTCTTTCAAATTATTTCACTTTTGTCCATTCTCATAAATACTTTATTACTAGTTAGTCAACATTATATGTTTTGCCGTTTTAAACTGTTGGGTTTGTATTTGAAAGTTGTGTTTGTATTTACATTTTTATATTTTCTTCCTCAGGCGGTGGTGTTGACGATGAGCTCATTGAAGTAGTTGAAAAAACTATACCTGAAGTAGAGGACATCGTAAACTCACCAGGCCCATTAACAAGTCCTCCCACATGTCTTTTTGCCCTCACCTGGTTTTTGCTCAATAAAGCGAACAAATTCAGAAAGTAAAGGAATCTTTCCACTAGAAAAATTATTCTTGATAACCTAAACCTCCATGGTACAAGTTTATCTAATGTTTATGGTTCATATTAATATGTAACAATTGGTTTTTATCGGAAGTTGAAAAGTGAAAACTGATAAGTATTAGTTTTATATAAAACTTATATTTTCAACTTTATGTAATTGGCACATTTTAATTGGCACTTTAACTTTCTTCTCACTACTAAGAAGCAAAATTTTGGTATGAAATTATATTTTCTCCTATTTCTTAATACCTCGATCGAATTTTACTTATTTATTACTAAAATCTTACTGGCTGTGTATTTCCTTACTGAT
Source organism: Aricia agestis (assembly GCF_905147365.1). Taxonomy (NCBI): domain Eukaryota; kingdom Metazoa; phylum Arthropoda; class Insecta; order Lepidoptera; family Lycaenidae; genus Aricia; species Aricia agestis. The sequence goes on from NC_056409.1 coordinate 11,709,129, forward strand.
TATATTGTATTTAATTTGCATAAGATGCAAGACAATTACTTAAGAACAGTTTTGGGTTTATTTCAAGGTTTATAAGGTCATCACACATGTCGCAGTCGACTGGTTAAAAAAGCCATTCAATTAAACAGCTAGCCCTTTGATTGAACAACGCCATTCGATCACACGGATATACGTCGTTTAGCCGACTTGTTGACTGCAACGTTCAACACTACAGCTAAAAGACGCTTAGCCAACTGGTTATATGGTAAATTAACTAAGGTGACCATTAGTTTAGTGCTGTTGTTACACAAGCGTAATGATAACAAGCAGATTCATTGTATTCTAACTCATTTTGAACACAATCGCTATAAATACCTTGGTAATGCATTTCATAATCCCGTAATTTCTCCTCGAATATTAGTTTAAATTTTGATTCACTCGTATGTGCCCCACTAATTTCTGTCTCTATAATCATACTTGTAACGTATATCTACGAAAAATATCTTAATACAACTAATATATTATATTCTGTGATACAACCATAAAACACCGGTTGTTTGACGCCATATTGTGTAGTGAGCGCTGAACTAATTCAATCAATCGGCGGCTTTTGAATCAGCTGTAGTGCTAAACGTTTTTAACGACTTAAATATTCAATTAAAAAGCTAGACGTGTGATTGAATGGCGTTGTTCAGTCAATGGGCTAGCTGTTTGAACGGCTATTTAAACCAGTTGGCTGCGACACATACATTTAACTTTTATTATGTATGTAAGAACTATACAAGATGGCGGTTGCTGGTCTTTGTTGTTTTTAATTCCTTTTTTAGCAATGCCTAGCTATTGCCGTCCATGGTATAGCTAATTATATTGATAATGGGATGTGACTACATATTTAATTTTTAAGCCATAACATTTTCCAGTGTATAATGTTATGTAGAAGATTTTAAACAACTGTGATTTTATGATTTTGCAATAAAGCTTGAAATAATAAATTGGATTTAATTTCAAAATCCAAAGTTTTCTGACTGATGTTGTTATTGGTTATTTAGTTATTACTGACCATCATTAGTAGAATGGTAAACTAGCATGCAATAATACTTATAAGTACATGTCTTTTGACATTTATTTAGAAATACTGTTAAGAATTAACTTCACATAATAATAACATTTTATAATTCATTTCGTAAATTATATTTATTAAGTTCTGCAGTACAGGTTGCTAGTGTATCCTCGTTAAGTCTTCCACAATTTTGATTAGATCGTCTACCGTCGCATTTCTCATCATGCCGCCCCCATCGTCGATCTGTAAAATAATATAATTTTATAAAACTAAGCACTTGAGTCTCGATTCTTGGGCAATAATTTATAAATGATTTGATATGCGTCAAATGTAATCAAATGGTTTGGAATTTTAAGTACCCAATTTTATGTAGCTTATCAAAGATTGGATACGCGTCAAGATCAAACAGTTTTGCGTTTTCTGTACCAACTTAAATATCTTTACGTTGTGTGTTTGCTTGCTACTTATAACACAAACTTTTTTTTTTAATAATGGGGCAAACGAAGAACCGGGTCACATGATGGAAAGCAACTTCCGTCGCCCATGGACAGGAGAGAAGAGAGAGAAGAGCTGCAGGTTCGTTGCCGGCCTTTTAAGAGGGGAGGGTAGGGAAGAAAATAGGGGAGGGTATGGAAGAAAAAAGGGGAGGGCAGGGAAGGGAAAAGGGTGAGGATTGGGCCTCCGGTAAACTCACTCACTCGGCGAAACACAGCGCAAGCGCAGTTTCACGCCGGTTTTCTGTGAGCCCGTGGTATTTCTCCGGTCGAGCCGGCCGAATCATGGCTCTCCCACGTAACTACTCAAAGGTTTATATTGTTGATTTCAAAAACTGATAATGTACATCTACACTACTATTATAAAGAGGAAAGATTTGATTGTTTGTTTGTCTTGAATAGGCTCCGAAACTACTGGACCGATTTGAAAGATTCTTTTACCGTTGGAATCCTACATTAATTCTGCTGAACATAGGCTAAATTTTATTTTGGAAAAAAATAGGGTTCCGTAAGATATTTGGGATTTTCGGACGCAAGGTGTAAAAAATCAACCAGAAATGTTACTTTTTTCGCGTACGCTGCCTAAACTATAAAAGATAGAACCATAAAATGTTCTAAGTAATTGTAGATCTTTTAAATATCTACAAAAAAGTCCGCGACACAATATACCTATCTATGTTGAGTGAGGCACAATAACCATTTTTTTATTAAAAAATCTTGAAATGTTTTTGGACTACATTTAAATGCCTTTATTTTACTCATGGCATTAATTCTTTTCAAAATAAATTATTTCATTACTAAGAACAGTTAATGTAAATAATATTTGGTCTTTGAATGATTAAAATTTGACGTTTGGTTTTAATGTTATGGCGAAATTAAAATATTACGATTTTTGCTGCACGTTGCGAATTGGGCGTCGTCAAGGCGCGCCGCGCGGGTGTGCTCGCCCGGAGAGTCCACGTAAATATTAATTATTATTACCTCGATCATGGGAATCGCAGACTCAATAGATTTATAATATAATAGTTATGCGACAGCCGGGTGCCGCTTCATTGATGGGATAATATTATAGTGCTTCATTAATTCATTACGTTTTGAATGACTATTATTTTTGATTGCTATTATAATTAATTTCTATAACTATAAATCTCCAATAGCGGCAGCCGGCTGCCAGCATAACAATTATTGAAGATCTATTGTGTTTTTTTTTTTAATGAAATAAGGGGGCAAACGAGCAAACGGGTCACCTGATGGAAAGCAACTTCCATCGCCCATGAACACTCGCAGCATCAGAAGAGCTGCAAGTGCGTTGCCGACCTTTTAAGAGGGAATAGGGTAATAGGGGAGGGTAGGGAAGGGAAGGGAATAGTTGAGGGTAGGGAAGGGAATAGGGTAGGGGTTAGGGGATTGGGCCTCCGGTAAACTCACTCACTCGGCGAAACACAGCACAAGCGCTGTTTCACGCCGGTTTTCTGTGAGAACGTGGTATTTATCCGGTCGAGCCGGCCCATTCGTGCCGAGGCATGGCTCTCCCACGTATGTGTGTGTCTGCGATACCCACGATGTCTGCGATACCCACGATGCCGATGGAATTATAATTAGGTCAGACTTTCAAGTTAGTAGGTATCGATCTACGAAAATAATGTTTTACTCATGGTCAACTATACGTTGGCCTATCCCGAGTTGGAGCTGCTGATAATCAATTTATTTTGCTGCCACAAAATAAAACAACATCAAATATCGTTTAAAGGGAAGCTTTAACTCAATTTTAATGGAATCTTTTACGCATGTAGGTAAGCATAAAATAATAAAGCATAAAACTACAAAAAAAACATAAAATACTTTAAACAAAAAAATACATTTAGAAGTTGCAAAATAATATAAATAATAGTATCTTCTGGTAAGGATAAAATAATCAAACATATCACTTAAAATATTTAAAAAAAATACAATAAAAATGTGTTTTTTTTTATATCTATGGACGCTTCACACCACGTCAGTCTGGCCCCGTGCTAAGTACCTAAAGGACTTGTGTTACAGGTACCAGACAACGGAAATATATTTAATACTTTTATACTATACATATATTTGAGATTTTTATTATATCATACACATATTTAAGAGGATTCCACACCGCCATTTTTTCCATACAAACGTTGTCCCCTGTTTCCTCCCTGGATAATGCTAGTAGAGTTATAATTTTTTTCCTGAATATCTACGGCCACTAATACAATGTCCCTATGTTTTCTTTTTTTTCATAATTTAATTATTAAATAAGATATGAACGTTCAAAAACCCAAAAAAATTGCCAGATTTTCCACTGTCTTCAAACGTCCAGAAAACAGATTTGGATAGATTATACAAAAAAAGCAAAACATAGGAACACAGCTAAAGCCTTTTTTTAATCTTTAATGAAAAAAGTACTTAAATCGGTTAAGTTTTGGAGAAGGAATCAGGGGACAACGAATCGTTGATTTTCTGGATTTTCTGCAGTTGTCTCTATCGCGTTCTGCGGTATAGGCTTGAGGTAAGGGAGACAGCTATAGATATTACACGTACTTTTTTTTCATTTCTCTAGCCGCTGTGGTATCCTCTTAATACACATCCAGACCCGGGAACATTGAAAACTTTTTGTTCCGTCGGCGGGATTCGAACCCGCGACCCCCGGCTTGAGTTACCAACGCGCTCACCACTGAGCCACAGAGGTCGTCCTGTAACTACTATATTATAATAATTATAATATAGTAGTTACAGGCTAAATAGTGTAAACCATTTTTATGTTCTGTTTAACTGTTTAACATAAATGTCCACCTCTGCGAAGCCGGGGCGGGCCGCTAGCATATATATATGCTAGCGGCCCGCCCCGGCTATTCAAAAGATTAAATTATGAAAGTTGAATACCTGAGAAATATCTTATTTTGATAAAATATTTTATACTCAAGCTACACATCCATACTTTAATTATGAATGCGAAAGTGGTTTTGTCTGTCTGTTACCTCTTCACGCCTAAACCGCTGAAACTATCTTGCTGAAATTTGGTATGGGGATATTTTGAGTCCCGGAAAAATGTACGGTTCTCGGGCGAAAAACGAATTTTGGCACAACGGAGTTGCTGTTGTCATCTATAGTAAGCTACGAATCGGGAAAAGAAATACAAATAGCACCTGTAAGCCTTGCACTGTCTCTTGCTGCATCTCCCTGGATAGATCAAGGAAGCTCTCGATGAGGTCTCCATCAATGAATCCCTCGGCCGGTTCAGTCTTGATGTCTGTGTTGAACGATCGCCAGAACGTGTGCGTTATCTTGCCCACAGACTTGATCGTGTGTGTGAGCCTCTCTTCAAGCTGCAGTAGGAATTCGAAGAGCTCCTGTGATATCTGCACTACAAGGCCTGAGAGACGTATATAAATATTGATTAATGAATGTATGTCTTGTCCAAAGGGTTTAGTAACATATCGGACAGGGACAAACCAAACTTAGTACTCTTAGCAATATGGGACCTAGCACCAAAGCGCACGGAGTGCGCGGCCAGTTTCAGCAGGCCGCGCGCATGCCGTGCACTGTTTACACGAACCGTTTCGATGCACTTTTGACCCCCCTGTAGCTCAGTGTCTATTGCGAGTGCAAAGATAAAATTATACCTACGTAATTATGTGCTAGTACTTAAGCAGTATACCAAATTAAATAGATATAGCTTCGGTAGATCCTGAAATATCTCCCAGTGAAAATAGCTAATTTTGGCACTCACTCACTGACCGGTAATCAAAACCTCTAGGCCATTTCCAATTGTCCTAGCGTTATGAAATTTGGCACACAGGTCGTGTGTTATATGTAGATTAACAAAAAATTGAGAAATTTAAGAAATCGGACAAGCGTGAGTCGGTTCACCTACAAAGTTTACGCGGTCGAATTCGACTGCTTGGGAGTTGATATAGGTTAAACTGTTTTCTTGAAAATTTCGCTTCTATTGATAGTTTAACAAATACGACTAGCACCATATATCGAAGGTATTGTTTAAGTTGGGTGTGGCACAAAAAGAAAAAAATTGTATAATTTCTTGAAAAAAAGTATTGAAATCCCACCAAAAACATACCTGTTAAAATGGGGCCAAGTTCCTATCGGCAAATTTTTGGTCTAAAAAAAGTTGAAATCCAAACCAATGCCAAGTTTAGATGCACTTCATCGATCGTTATCATTTTCATCAACTGCCTGATCCATAATACTTCTAAATTTGAACTTGGCAGGTTTTCCTGCTATACGTAACTCTTGATTAAAAATTATTGTATAATTAGATAATAATATAATTAAATTAACCTGCCACGTTCAAATTAGAAGTATTATGGATCAGGCTATTGATAGAAATGATAACGATCGATGAAGTGTATCTAATCTTGGCATTGGTTTGGATTTCAACTCTTTTTTTAGACCAAAAATTTGCCGATAGGAACTTGGCCCCATTTTAACAGGTATGTTTTTGGTGGTATACATTATAGCTAAAAAAAAGCTACTCACATCTTCTCATATCTAATAAGCAAGATATCTCTTTTGGCAAGATAATTATATATGTATTATATGATATAAAGGATAACAGTCTACGGAGCTACCCAGTAAAATGTTCTCGTCGCTAATGTTACAATAAGCTGACAGACACTGCAACTGAATTTCAATTATTGAAAACGAAAGTTGAATGAAAGAAGATTACGAAAATTGAAGATGAAGAAGTGCACAGTGTGGACATAGCTACTATCTGTGAAACTCTTTATCAAATTGAAGTTGAAACATTATTAAATATCTCTGAATGCGGCCGTCAGTCGTATAAAGAATGGAAGGACATCACAATCTGTGTACTAACCGATAGCGCCCGCAACGGTAGCCAGCAGTACCGGTCGGGCGACGGGCGCGGCGGTGTCGGCGAGCTGTGCCACGAGCGCTCCACGCCGCATCACGTTCACCATGTCCCCGATATGGAACTGACCCATGTAGCCCATCTGTTGCCGCTCCTCGTCCGTTGTCGCCGCGCTGTAAAATAATAATTAAATTTCTACTGGCTACACAAATCCTTTTTAATATTATAAATGCGAAAGTGTGTCTGACTGTTCTCTGACTCTTTAAAGTTTAGGCGCTTTGCAGACGACGGGGCGGGGCGGGTCGGTCAATTTCACCGCGTACGCTCGTCGATGTCTGCGGCTGCCCGCGCCGCGTACACAAAGCAAACGCTGTCTGTTACTGCATATAAACTGGGTTGTGTGATTCACGGCGGGCAGCCGCGGACATGCGCCGCCAGTGCCCGCCGGGCACCTGCGGCGCTGTCTTTTTGCCCGCCGTTTTTGCGAACTGACCGGCCCACCCCGCCCCGTCGTCTGCAAAGCGCCTTACACTTAAACCGCTGGACCGATTTTACTGAAATTAAATTTGGTATAATGATGTTTTGCGGGACGGGAAAAGACATCGGATAACGTACAGTTACAGCGCGATAAAAGAATATATAATATATTTTTGTTTTCCGGGTTTGTGACGAATTCTGATAGTTATTTAGGCTGCTGCAATGGAACAATATACCTACATAACATTAAAAAATAATAATTACTCTTTCTTTTTGCCATTCTAATATAAATAAAATCAGGAATCATAGAAAACCTACTTTAAAGAAAAATATTTTTCTGTAGAACAAGCATTTCAAAGTTGTTATTGTCATAAAGTAACGTTTTTGTTGTGTTTTGTCTGGCCCTAGGGAATAAATAGGGTGGAGTTGGTGTTTATTTTGGTAATTTAATTAAACAATCCTTTAGGGACTCATTAATCACAATACAGGCAACAAAAATTGTGAACTTTGGAAAATGTAATATTATGAGCTGTACAACATACCTGTCTTTTTGGCATACAAATAAATTAAAACTATTCTCGGCTCCTAGGAATGTATCGTCGTCGAGTATTTCGATAGCCGTCATCCAGTTCGGACTGTAATCTCGAGCTATTTCTTCGAAACTACCCTCCATCTACGAAGAAATTGAAAAATTAGCAAGACAAGTGGCAAGATAGCATAGAGACGTTATTACTTATCTAAATATTTAACTTAGTAATCTCTTAAAATATAATAATTCTATAGCCTGCATCAGAGCATATTACGCGTTATTACATTATACCATCTAAGAAGTTTATTCATAGGCAAATGGCGGACTTACATAGTTTGGACGAGTTATGTTAATCGCAGCCGATCACGAAGTCACGACTTACCTTACATCGAATTGACATAATCCAACCAAATGACGTACGTCCATCAACTGCTATGAATTAATTTCTTCGATGGTACCATATATATTTTTACAATAGATTTTTCAATAAAGCATAGATAGCAAAATTATTACTAAACTTAATACATAGTCTACTAAAGCTTAAATAAACCATAGAACATAATAACTTATTAAGTATATAAATCTCACCTGTTTATATTGTAATAGTGACATAGACCGCATGAGATCACCAACGAGTATGAAGTCTCCTTTTGTTTTAAGATACAGTGCCACAATGTTGTTGAAATGACTACATTCTAATCTGAGCTCCTTTTCAGAGGTCCATTCGAATAGGCGTACCTATAAAAGCAACAAACCACTATAACCAAACCACTTTACTTTTACGATGAATACAAATCATAAGTCGTTATAATTATAATTATCTATAAATGAGTCAGACTCATAGAGGCCGGAAAGAGGTCAGGCTGAATTTGAAAAAAAAAACTATTTAAAAAGTTTTGGAAATTAATGTCATCAATATTCTTGATACATTTTATTTACTTTCCTTTGTTTTCTACATACTTTTTAGTGTTTTAATCACAGCAAGAAAGCACGATACATATATGCTTTTTTTAATGAAATAAGGGGGCAAACAAGTAAACGGGTCACCTGATGGAAAGCAACTTCTGTCGCCCATGGGCACTTGCAGCTCCTCTGATGCTGCAAGTGCCCATGGGCGACAGAAGCCGGCCTTTTAAGAGGGAATAGGGTAGGGGATTGGGCCTCCGGTAAACTCACTCACTCGGCGAAACACAGCGCAAGTGCTGTTTCACGTCGGTTTTCTGTGAGAACGTGGTATTTCTCCGGTCGAGCCGACCCATTAGTTCCGAAGCATGTATAAGTCCCAAATTAATTAGATACCGTAATTTAAATGTATAATAACTCACTGTACTATTAATAGAGGCTAGTAGTTTCCCGTTGAACTCGACGAGCGAGTAGCACGCTCCCTTGATCTCCTTCTCGCCAACCTGCGTGAGCTTTCCCTCGTACCAGTGGAATAACAGTATCCTGCCCTATAACAACATAAATTATGAGTATCATCCAAGTTAAAAGCATTCAATTGAAACACGATGTAACAAAAAGTCACTCAAAAGATACAAGCACATGTACAGCTTTACGGTAAAAAGTAGAATAAAATAAAGTCGAACTGGATATCATTAACCCTTTAGTATTTACAAATTACTTTTATTTGAAACACACCTATAGGTCGTCAATTTCATTAACTACATATTCCGCGTTTGAATTTTTTTAGGTAAATTTTGAACAAAGATAATAGTATTGGATCCGACCGTAAAATCGTGTAGGAATCGTTTTTTAAATCAAATATATTTTAAAATAATCTTTAGAACGTATAGAATGGATTAATGTTGGGTTGCCTTGTCAAAAGTAGCCGCAAGTAGCTGTAATTAAGTTTGTTGTTCATGAGATAAATGCATAAATTTGCATGTATATTTTTTTTCAATAAATTTTACATCATTTGAAAGAAAATGACGAGACAAAATAAGGTATAAATGGTTGCCAACTCTAAGTCGGCCGCAACCTAGGGTTGCCAGCCCGTAAACAGACATAGTTGTTCATCAAAATTGAAGCATCGTTTTTTTTTTTTAAATTTTGATAGAGAATTAAAGTTTTATGCATTTTGTACATGAATATCCATGGTTGCCAGTTCCACGATAGCCGCAAACTCGGGTTGCCATCACTTTGTATACGACATCGCGTGAGGTTAGGAAGCGCAAGAGAAAAGAAGCACGCATTGTTACTTGCGATAAATGAGGATATTGCATAGCAGCTGCGACACTGATAGCCTAGTCAACAAATATTTGTGGATAGAAAAGTCAAAAACAGAAATTGACTTGGAATTTGAGCGAAAAGTTCCTTTATACTTCCTAATTTTTGGGTTAAACGAGTATCCATACTATACACTTTTACTATAATATTATAAAAGCGAAAGTGTGTCTGACTATCTGTTGCTTCTTCAAGCCCAAACCATTGAACTGATTTTGCTGAATATTGGTATATCTATAGATGCTTTGAGTCCCGGGAGAGGACAAAATACTTTTTATCCCCGAACAATATACGGTTCATTCGCGATAAACGTTTTTTTTCGTTATAATAATATCTTAATATAGTGGAAAAAGTGCAAGAAAAGTGTGTTTTATTAGTGTATAAAATATATTTGATCGAAAAAAACGATTCCTGCAGGATTTTACGGTCGGATCTTAGGATATAAGTAAAAAACAATTTCAAATCCTCGTCAAAATTGAGCATACATAAAAACTAGCGCCCTAAAACAGCCGTCAACTGTTTATGGTAAACCTGTATTTGCAAGAAAGGGGTTTGGGTAATATTGGCATCATTTTCAAATTTCGCGGTCACTCACCAAACCGGCATATTATGAAAGAACATATCAAGGGGAGTAAACTTTATTATGGGGGACATATAGCTAAACTATATCGGAGCCGAGATATTAGGCATTTTAAGTTCGTATTTTCAACTAAAAGTAAATTCAATCATAATATGAATACTCAGAAAAATAAAAAAATAGCATTATTTATTGGCTTAAAGACTTCCTCGATATAATATGGGCTATCCAATACAAAAAGATTTTTTCAAATCGAACAAGCAGTTCCTGAGATTAGCACTTTCAAACACACAAACACTTCAGCTTCATAATATTAGTATACAGGGTATAACAAAACTAAGTGAAAATACTTTAGGGTACTGTGTATGAGTCTCGTGTATAGAGTTTACTGTTGAAGTAGTAGCAATGAAAGAGAACATATTTTTTTCACTTTTGTATGGGGAAACTCTTAACGCCAGGGCGCTTGCCCATACAAATCACAAAAGAATTTCTTTTAGCGCTGCTTCTTTCACAGTGAACTCTATACAAGGGACACATAATATATACTCTAACTAAAGTATCATCACTTAGTTTTGTTACAACCTGTAGATATAGATACAAGTACAATTCATATCATCAGTTATTTTTATTTTTAGTTATTCGTACATTTTAGAAGAATGACTTAACCAACATACAACTACGCGCCGTCTTTTAATGAGTTTTTAACAATTTATTTGTCTTTTGCAAAAAATGCAAATCCATTTTTTCTCGAATTTCTTAAAGAGGGCCGTTTTGATTTTTTAAATATTTTTTGGTTAGTAAATAGTTAATATTCTATAAAATATTCCTGCAGCTCCACGTGTATGAGTCGGGAAGTAGATTAAAACATAGACGAAAAATTCTGCCGAAAGGTGGCGTCCGGCGTCATAAGTTTCTTAGGTCACGAGTTTCTTACGCCGGTTCTTCTCGGCGAGGTAGTTCCCGAACCGGTGGTAGGCCTCATGTAGACACGACGTTCTAAAAGAGTTAACTTTGTTAACCTATTTGGAAATAAATATTTTTGATTTTGATTTTTGATAACTCATACTGAACTATGGCCAAAGTTCACTAAATAGTGGAAATAATCGACATTATATTAGGAACCAATACCCTAGAGTCATTTTACCTACAACACAATAATATTTTATACACAAGAACAATAATTATATAATTGCTTAATATTGCATTCGACCCTTTGAAAACCACTGTCTAGTGAAATAGTCTCAAGTCTGGCTATATTTTAGTCGGACGAGAGTTTAAACCCAGTGAGAAAATATGTATGAAAAATTATACATATATTTGACGCGGACGAAGTCGTGGGCAATAGCTAGTGAGAAATATAATATATCCAGTAGATTAATATACCCTTTCTACACCTGTTTGTTAAGGAAAGCTCCATAAAGTAACGTTAATTACTATTGATTTTGTGAACATAAGGCGTAAAAATAAATATACTAAAATAATCGTAGCTCAGCTCCGATATTACTTAGAACAATTTTTATTACTAATATATGTTTCTCTAATGTACTGCTACAAAATAGTATTGGTTTAATCCCTGGCCGCTGGAAAAAATAATGACGCCACTGGTCCATACAAAGTAAATCAATGACCTTTCTATATACCAAAATATAGTTAATTCAAAAGTGTGTGAAGAATATATTATTTTTGTGCTTACCGCTTTAGGTTCAGACTCCTCTGGATTCAATATGGCGGTGCCGACGGCGAAGTAGTGGTTGGGGTCGTCGCCGAGTTTGCACGACACCAGCGACATCGCGAACTCGCCGTTCATCAGCTGGTGTGCGTGTAATACTGGACAGAGAAGTACAAACTATCAGAGAAGTTGAGTCATAGGCAGACGGCGACCCACATAAATTGGTCGCGTTGTGTCAAACTCGTCCGACAGACCACAACTATTAATATTTTACTAATAATTGACATAATCCGGCCAATTGCCGTAGGTCTGTCAACTGCCTACAAATCAATTTCTTCTATGATACCTACATACATAGTTATTATTTTTATTTATTTCATTCCAAAACTTTTAATTCTTAAAATGCCATTTCAATCTAGAACCTCATATTTTGAGTTACACAGACTTACAGGTCTCAAGGAATGCAGACAAAATAAGGCAACGCCATCTTATAGGTCTCTAGGAATGCGGACTAAATAAGGCAAACGTCAATCTTGTAAATTGTCATTTTGCAAGATGGCGTTGCCTTATTTGTGCTGTTATAGTTTGTGCGTTTTAAGATGATATGGGTGACAGTTTTCATATTCCTTGCTACGGGTTTTTTTTTACAAGAAAACAAAAAAAATCAAAATGTAATAAATTATATTCCATCTACAAAAACAAATGTTTCCTTTAATTGTAAATGAATAAAAATGAAATGTTGCTAAATGCTAACTTATTAATATAAAATTATAAATATTAACTGTTAAATAGGAGTATAAAATTATTGTTACGAAAACATTTGAAAAATGTCAGATGCATGAAACGGAACTTATGTCAATAGAGATTGACTCTGCTGAATCGAAATCAAATCGATAAAAAAGGGCGGCCATCTTAAATCGCCGGCACCGCTGAAATGTCAGTACGAAATCGATAATTTCGATTGCAATTCCTTTACGAAGTGATTCGATATTTTTAAATTAATTTTTGTTAGGTAACTTACCTACTATTGTCAATTATAATGTGTCACGGATATCATCATAAAACGCACAAACTATAACAGACAATAGAGCTGATACAGCTGTTAGCACAACTAGCACGACTGCGCAATGATCATAGTTACACATTTGTAACGGTCTTGTGCAAACAATGCACTATATTAACATATCAGACGGGTGAGCAATTATAGTTTTCGATAGGTCCGTAATCGTAACATTAAAGAAAATTATTTGTATTACAATTTTGACAGCTCTCATACATTTGACACTTGAAAACATCTGTCAAAATTTCAGACTACCCTTTCAGACCACCAGAGCGAGATGCAATACAACACATTGTCATGTGGCGGATGACAGTAAATCGGTTCGCCGCTGTTTCGCAGTTCGCAGCGTCGGTGGACTAGAGGCGTAACTAACCAAACAGAAGTTACAACCAACCTTCAAAGGTGTGATGATCGAGTATGAGCAGGTTATGCAGCTCCAGGTCTAGCGCGGCGGGCGCGTGTTTAGCGGGCACGGGCGGCGCGCCGCTGCTGCTGGCGGCCGCGGTGGAGGCGGACGCGCGGACAGGCCCCGCCACCGCCCCGCCTCCGCCGCCCCACTCCGCGCGGTCCACGCGCATCGTGATTACGCCGAACGTCTGCAATAGTAATCAACGCTAATAACTTTTCTTAGCGATAGTCTACTCAGTATGGTGAGATGAAGCTTTCGAGCCTCAAGTTTCGTCATTGACATAAATAAAGTATATCTATAAAGTTTATTTAACCTTAGAAGTCAGAATAGTGAGATAAGGTTCGAGCCTCAAGGTACGTCTGGACACACAAAATACCTTTGGCGGCGACAGAATGTTTATACTAGAAATCATTATTGTATCTATTTCTTAGGTCACGACTGACCACTAGCAGCAAAATATGAAATATCGGAAACCCTTATTAGTTAAATTTCATAAAGGAAAAAAAAATGTTCAGAATATATCAACGTGCTAGGGTTCGAAGGATTTGGAGAGAAAGACCTGCTGACTCTCTTGAAGACTTTATTAACACTAGGTCACACACACAAATCACTAAGTCCAAACGCTAAGCACTAAGTCCAAACACTAAGCACTATCACTGTCCTAGGTCGTAGCCGAGTCGTAGGTTTCACTCGTTCACTCACTATTGATCACTTCTTTTCACTCCGAAGTGCCTTGATGATCGCTCGAACCGAACTGAATCACGGCTCGTCCTCCTGCGACTATTTATGTGGGTCAAGGCGAGCCCTAGACTGTTCGAGAACATTTTTTCCCGAATGTACCAAATAAACACGTAAACAAATAAACAGGTAAACACGTAAACAAGTGTTGGACTTTTCTAGAAGGTTCGAGTATGTACTTGCGCACCTCACGCCATCTAGTATTGAGTAGGGGATGTATGTTGTCGGTGTTCCCACAATAAGTTTCGCTGGTTTGACGCTAGATGGCACTATATGTCCGTAACAATCTATACTAATATTATAAAGCGGAAGAGTTTGTTTGTTTGTTTGTTTGAAAATCGTAGGAAGGTCAATTCTGTACCTTGAATATTTTTGTACAATAATACTTGGGACGTGGTCTACTATGCTAACGCGGACGAAATCGCGGGCAACAGCTAGTATTATTATAAAGTTCTATACTTTACACATAAGCAGAATACATACATATTATATTATGTAAGTTTATTACTTACTTGCGAGGCTTCCTGATAAGCGATGCGGCGCGGCGTCTCGCCCAGCGGCACGGTGCGGATGTGCAGTTTCTGTATCTCGTCTATCGTGCCAATAGTTACAGTACTGTCCGTGGCCAGTGCTAAACTGTAAATTTTAAACTTGATACAGAAAAAGCCTATTCAGAAATTTATACAGTCGTGGCCAACTAATTAGGGACGCTATACTCGTATCACGAAAACGCATGTGTTTCTCAAAAGGCCGAGAAACCATTTCTCAAAGTAGCTTTGAAGTTTTTACCATTGACAATAAGTAAATTGACTAGCACTCTTAATATTTTGTGGTCAGAAAAGGAAATAGCTACTTGACATCGCTATTTTTTAGGTAAACACGTTACTGCTATTTTCTCATTATTGACTGATACGTGGACAACTAATTAGGGACATGTCAAATTTTGACTACAAAATTAAATATGTTGGGAAATATTTAAATGTTTATTATATTAATTTGTTAATTAACAAAATTTTAACAAAAAACAAAATGATAAATTGACATTCTAATAACCGGTATGGTTTCCTTTGTTGGTTAAAACCATTTGACATCGGCGTGGCATCGATGCAATCAAATTATTGCAAGTTTCTAAAGGAATATTATTCCAAACAGCTTGGAATTGCTCGTAAAGCTGATTATTAGTAGCAGTACGTCGAGTTGCAACTTTTTTCTTGGCTTCGTACCATAAGTGTTCGATTGCGCTTAGGTGTGGCCTGCTTACGGGTCAATTTAGTACCGTCACTGACTGCTGCGCTAGGAACGATTTGACGGACCGCGCCTTATGTTTTGGATCGTTATCGTGTTGGAACGTCCACAGTCCTGGCAACACTTTTTCAGCATAGAGTATGCTAATATTTGTTTATATTGAAACTGGTCTAGTTTTCCTTCAATTTTTTTATAGGCCCTACTCCATGTCCTGAAAAACAGCCCCAGATTTGAATATTTCCTCCTCTATGTTTTATCACCTGCTTTTTTGGCCGTCGCACATATTGTCTGCCATCTGATGAAATCAAATTTATCTTGGTCCCGTCAGAAAGTAGCACATTTTTCCATTGAGCAACAGTCCAATGTCCATATTTCCTTGCGAACGCCTTTTTGATTGTTTGTGTTCTTTCTTCAGTAACGGAACTTTCCGTGTAACTCTTCCTACAAGTTTTGCATCCACTAGCCGCCTTCTGACAGTCCTCGCTGATACTTCAGCATTCGATTCTGGCCCAAAAACTTCGCTCTTGATATGAACGGAACCCTTAACCCTCTCTTTTCGCGAGAACAATCATTCTGTGATCATCTTGTGGAGTGGTTTTTCTTGGTCTCTTCTTTCTAGGCTCACTTTCAGTGGTGTTATGCGTTTTGAAATATGCGACGACATTGTAGACCATGTTTTTGGCATATTCCAATGGAATATGAAATGATTTTCTTGTACGACCACTCACGTTGGTAAAAATTAAACATTGTTGAGTCACAACTCTTCTTTCGACCCAAATTTTTAATTATTTAATGAGTTTACAAGACACACAATAACGATCACGCTTTTCAAATTAGCTCCAGAATTAAGAAAACGCGAAAGAAAAGCTATGACTTTTTTTTTTTAATTTAGAAAACAAAAACTAAATGTCCCTAATTAGGTGGCCAGATCTTTTGTATCATATTTATTTGTTCATGTGTTTTGATAAGGTTATATACGAGTAGTATGTATTTATTTACTTTTTTTATTTTATACTAAGAAATAAAGTACTATCAGTTAATATGTTTATAAAGTAACACACACTAATATCGAATATAGGTGATAATTAAAGGACTTGAATAGTTAATATTGCTTGGTGCCTTAACTGTCCCTAATTAGTTGACCACGACTGTATGTGCGTTCTAATGTACCGTAAATTAAAACACATGAGAAGTTCTATAATATCTTATCTTATCTTTAATAACGAGCTTTCCGCGGTTTCGCTCGCGTTAAGAAGTATTATTATATACAAACTTTCATCCCCTATTTTAACCCCTTGGGGGTAGAATTGATCAAAATCCTTTCTTAGCGGATGCCTACTTCATAACAGCTACCTGCATGCCAAATTTCAGCCCGATCGGTCCAGTAATTTAGGCTGTGCGTTGATAGATCACCATGTCAGTCAGTCACCTTTGAGTTTTATATAATATATAGATATAGATTATAGATTACATGTGAACTAGTAATGTATGATGGGGTAATTGTGTTCGTCCAGACTCCAGAGATATTATACTCTTTTTGTTTTTTTGGCAATAAGAGCTCATAATAGTCTTTATGAGAAGAGACACCTTGAGAGTCGAGACTAGCTTAGAACTAGTTACAAGGGTTCTAGGCCCAGTGTCTTAAATTACTATAATATGATAAATTTTATACCTGTCTGGATAGGCTTGAGCATTGAGTGAGCACATATGCGTCACTTCTTTAAGGTTGACATTAGAGAACACCAGCTTGTGATTGGACGAGAATATCACCGTGGGCCGATCCGAACACGCGAAGATGTTCGTCGTCGACAAAGTCCTGTATGAAAATAGACACGAATTTAACTGTGCGAAATTAATTCTTATTATTTAATGAACATAAAAAATTCGTACGACACATATTATACAATTTGAAGTGGGTAACTTCGTTCATACAACTTAGCACATATACAAGTCATTAAAGTGTCCATTTAAAAGTTTTTATTTTTTTCTGAATATGATGACTGTAAGTAGCCGAAATATAATTACAATTAGACATCACGCGCGACTATGTAATGAGCAAATAAGACCACTTGCGAAAAGCTAGAAAATACAAGACTTTAACATTAAACCAAGACATTGTCAATTTAAGTAAATTATTTTTACGCTTTATTTACACAAGTAAAAGCAAATAAGACAGGTGTTTCCTATTAATAATTATCTATTCAATATACTTAGTGAAAATTATAATGTGCACTCCATTTATATAGCCCCTTACTAATAAACGTTGTATAAGCTTTGAATACAGTATTTTGTTCCTGTCACACAAGTGACATTTTAATTGGATTGAAGAAGACAAAACACTGTATAACTATTCAAATCTTATATAGCGTTTATTAGTAAGGGCGCTGTTCTATAAGCCACGTTAATAATATTCACCTGAAACTCCTCAACACGGTAGGTTGAGTTCCAAGCGTGACTCTCTTGCGGTTGCTCAATACTCCGGTCTCCTGGTCGACGGTGAAATAGAACATGGAGCCGTCGCCGAGCGCGCATAGCAAGTAGCACACACCCTCCAGCACGCATATCAGCAGAGAACGGGGTATTATCTCTGAAATTGGATACCTCCATTAATATTATACAATCTTACCAGTTACCTCCTTACTTATGAGAATAATTGAAGACGTAAGTGCAAGAAGCTAGTAATTAACAGTAAAAAATTGACTTTTTTTGCCGTTTTTAAAGGTCGGGTAAGTCATTTGAAACAATGTGTACTTTATGTATTTACACCAGATATATTAGCCAGATGATAAAGTTGGTAAGTTACAAGGTTTGTTTAAATTATAGGAGAAAAAAATATTATTGTCCTTATGTTTTTTTTTGTTTCTTGTCCCTGCTTTATTGTTAACGTGAGAAAAATGGGTTCACATTTTCAATTTTTATTAGTTTGTTTTATTTAATAATAATAATAATAATAACTTTATTGGTGCAAAATAGGGAGATTATAACAAGTGTTACTAATAATTAATTACAGGTCTGTTTACAAAAATTACAATCTCGTCACTGGTGGGTGAAGCACTGTTACCCTTGATAGGTTGAGAAACCTGTAGTAAGGGTTAACAGTCCCTTTCCCTGCAGATGTTACAAATTAAAGATGTATATTTCTAATTTTACAGAACATAATTTTAATAATTATTATACTAGGGCATGCAAAGGTGTGTGTGTGTGTGTGTGTCTGTGTGTGTGTGTGTGTGTGTGTGTCTGTGTCTGTGTGTGTGTGTGTGTGTGTGTGTGTGCGTGCGTGCGTGCGTGTTTGTGTGTGTGTGTGTGTGTGTGTGTGTGTGTGTGTGTGTGTGTGTGTGTGTGTGTGTGTGTTATGGCATGAAGCATTCCGTTTCACCGTAACTTTTATTTTGCTACTTTCTACCGCTTAGCGTCGTTTTTCGTTGATATATAGCCACTTCATCACCACCACATTTTCTCTCTCACACATCTCCATGCATTAGACGAACCTCCGGATAGCTTCTCCGTGTGCAGCGGGCGCAGGTCGGGCAGGCGGAGTATGCGCACGGAAATGTCCGTCCACAGGCCCACGCCAAGTAGCGCCTCGTCCCCACCCGGACCCAGGTCTAAACACGCCACTTCCTCCTCCATACACACCTCACTGCAAAAATATCGTTTAGTGTAAAATATAAACTCACGTAGTGACAATAAAATTATCTGAAGAAGTAGCTATTCAAAGTTCCTATCTTTATTCTTTGTTATATAAAAGTCATTTGGTCACTCAACTAATAAATTGTTTCAATAGATGAAGCACGCTCGCCCCTCCCTCAAAATAGAATATAAGACGATGTAACACCTCCCACTTTTCTCTCTAGGTTTTGAAGTACATACTATCAGAGAAGTTGATTCATAGGCAGATGGTGGGGACCTACGTAATTTGGTTGTGTTTTGTCAAACCCAGTTAAAATTACATTGAATTGACATAATTCGACCAAATGACGTTGGTTTGTTAACTGCCTATGAATCAATTTCTTTGATGGTACATAAGTCATAACAGTGTCAGTTATTCCTTCGTATAAGGCAGCATTTCCCAAAATGGGCGATAATGCCCCGTTGTTGGGGCTAAAGGTCTGAAGGGTTGCGCGTTGTGTAGAGGCTTCGGAGGTGATTTATTTCATCTGAATGCATTTTAAATTGAAACAATGGGGGCGCTAAAATATAATTTGTTCTTAAAGTGGGTAGACAAAATAAGTTTGGGAACCTCTGGTATAAGGTCAAACTTACCCTAGCAATGTAAGACGGTGTTGTTCAATAGCCACGAGGTACAGTCTGGGACCAGCTGCCGCTACGGCGCGCGTCTCGCTCGCTGCGACGACGGACAGAGCGCGGGCCCCGCCCACTTTCCATTCTGCCGCCGCCGCCCATTCCGCTCCGCGTCGCGCTACGAGGCGCATACCCTCATCCGTCACCTGGCGTAGTATTTATTTATGTATTACTAATATTGTGGACATTAAATGTTAGTATTTTTTAAAGCTTAGTAGCTTTAGACAAATTTTTAATTATGTAGCAATGTAATGCAATATTCCCGTTACATATTACACCACAACAAATCACAGATAAAAATTATGTTTATGTTGAAATAAATTTTAAAACTGGCGTAGTTGAAAATATCAATCTCACCTGCAACAACTGATCATAACAAACATTGCCAGTGAAAAATGTCTGTCTATCAGATAGGAATCCTTTTATTTCCGTCTCTTCGACTTCTTCTCCATTTAGCATTAGCACTCTGTCAACAAAGGCACATTCATGAGCTTCAATATCATACTTGTTAGCAAAGCATGAACCCCCTTACGAATAAAATTATGTAACAACTAGCTGTTGCCCGCAACTTCGTCCGCGTGAATGTACGTTATTAAAATCGAGATTTAGAAAATTGAACACCTATCTACGACTATTTTATTTGCATCTATGTTAGACACGAAATTTTTAATTTACTTACATCAAAATACCCAGGAAACTTGAACCTCAGATACTTATCATTTTGAAAAATCCTTTCTTCGAAGGGAAACAAATTGGAATTTGTTGTGTTAGACTGTTGCCAATAATAATTGTCACAAAAACACTTGAAGACACGGATTAAGTTCCTATAGTGCTGTCCACCATATCACCGTAGTATGCGACATCAGATTTACACTGTGGGTTGTCTAGCATTGTAGTTCTTTCGTTTTGGCAGAAAAAAACTCTCCCATGATGAGAGGTTTATTCAAACATACTGCCTTCGGTCGTACATATTCTACCATTTCTACCTATGTGCTCGACCGATGACCGACCGACTTAGCTCCGTAAAGTTTGACTTTAAAATTTCCATAGCCGGTAACGAATTGAGATACACAGTGGTCAATTATATCCATCCAGGGTTTGGATAATCGTTTACGAATATTAGGAAAATATTTAAAGATCGACCTTTGCTAGAATTGGTAATCACTATGGTTGTCATTGTAAATTTCGAGGAGTTCCTTTAATTCCATTACTTATCAAGTCACCGTTTTTACTTCTACTAAGACTTTGTTGTCTCTCCGTCTGTCTTCTCCAGGCTGTATCTCAAGAACCTTTATAGCTAGAGTTCTGAATTTTTTACAGATTGTGTATATCTGTTGCCGCTATAACAACAATTAATACTGAAAATAAAACAAAATCAATATTTAAGGAGGGCTCCCATACAACAAACATAATTTTTTGGCCTTTTTTGCTCGAAATCAATAATGACAACAGGCAGTTGAAATTTTCACAGAATCCTTAATTATATGTGTACTTTAATAATTAATAATACGATTAGAATATAAATAAAATAATGTGGGCTCCCATACAAAAACACAACTGACGCGGGGGAGGCGCGCACGCGGGGGCACGTCACGCGCGGGGGACGTGTCGTGTCCATGCATTCATTGTGGTGTTTTTTAATATAACTTTCGGAAGCTATTTCTCAATATTTTAGCACTGAGTGATTATAAAAGAAAAAATCAGCCAAGTGCGAGTCGGATTCGCACACGAAGAGTTCCGTACCGTTATAGAGCAAAATTAGGCCAAAAATTGTGTTTTTTGTATGGGAGCCCCTACCTGTTGCCATTATTGATATCGAGAAAAAAAGTCAAAAAAATCATGTTTGTTGTATGAGAGCCGCTCTTAAATATTAATTTTACTTTGTTTTTAGTATTTATTATTGTAGCGGCAGCAGAAAATATACACAATCTGTGAAAATTTCAGAAGTCTAGCTATAGTGGTTCTTGAGATACAGCCTGAAGACAGACAGACAGACGGTCAGACAGACAGACGGTCAGACAGACAGACATCGAAGTCTCAGTAACAGGGTCTCGTTTTTACCCTTGTGTATGGAACCCTAAAAATACGTGTATTTTAGGATTAATACATCAGGCCGGAAGGTTTAATTGCACCCTGTATGTATCTTAGCTATTGTGTTACTTTTTAGTAAGGATATAATAAAAAGGTGTACAAACCTAGTTTGACCCACAAAAGACAGCACCAAAGTGTCGTGATATGGAGAGTCTGGTGTTGTGGTAAGAGCCCACATGCCCTTAATGCCTGGCAAATCTATAGAAGCCTGCTCCTGTATGCCGATACCGTTGCGGATGATACGAAGTGAGCCCATTTTGAATGCACCTGAAATTTTTAAAATTTATTTAAACAGTAATAAATACACATGATTATATGTTACATGTTAATGTATATGTATATGCACATTTGTTCAGAAGCTGCTATAGATTAACATATACAAAAACTGGACAGTTCTGGAAATATTACATACGTACGCGTCGAATTGATAACCTCCTTTTTTGAAGTCGGTCGGTCGGCATGTAAGGTTGGCACGCGTTAAGGAGTAGCTGCATTACAAAGTTACGGGCAACATCAAGTGTATCCATAGCTCCTTATTATTATTATAATAATGCAAAAGTGTGTCAGTCCATTTGTCTGTCTGTCTGTGGACTGTGTCTCTTACCTATTCCCTCCTAACTGAACAGATTTTACTGAAATTTGCTATGGAGATACTTTGAGTTCCGGGAAAGAACATAGGATACTTTTTATCCCGGAAAACGTATGGTATGGTTACCGCGCGTTAAACGATTTTTAACGCAACGGAGTTGCGGGCGTCAACTAATAATAATATTTAAAATATACCTCACCTGAGCATGTAATAAGCTGGTTCTGCCCCTGTCGCTCAAGATCAACCACACACATGTCGACTATTGGCGCAAGGCTTGTGAAACTCTCCATCGGCTGCACGTACTGCCACGCCTCGTCCCTCGCCGCGGACAGTCGGACGAGGGCGGAGTCACCCAGTCTGGAGCCCACGAACACCACGCCATTGTCCAAGTACGTCATGCACTCTGGTATCGGTACATCACCTGAAAAAATATGAAAGATGAAGTGCTAGATTTCAACCAAAACTGATATAATTTATAAATTCAACAATCGAGGCTAGTAAGTCAACCACATTATAATAAATACATTATGTAAATATATGTATAGTACTATAAATTATTTAGGATTAAAAAAATATTTTTGGGTGTACCATCAGAAAATTTGATTTATGGCTGTAATTTGGTTGTATTAGTCGCAAATCATCCGTCGGCCTTTAACATATCATCACATCTGTCTACAATCTAATTTCCTGGTTACTTTACTAGAAAATCTAATTACCAAGTAACTCCACTTTGAGGTCTTTGACTGATTGAGTGCCATCCATTTTGTCCTGTAGTTCCAGTAGCAACATAAACAATCTGCCAGCAATGTCGCCCAGGAGATATCTCAACCCTTTTCCATCTACGCGACAGTAACAATTTATTGGAGTCATCTGTAAAAATACTTATTTCAGAATATATATTTTTTTGTAATTCCAGTTTTTAAAGTGCACCCAAAATATAAGCAATCACATGGTACTGAGTTTCTTAGCAATGAGTCCTCCTTTTCAAAATTGAGGCCTGGTTTTTTTAAATATTATTTTAAGAATACCTTTATCTGTGGAGGAGCAACAGCAACATAGCTCTGACCATCATGGTACACTATAGATTCCTGACCGATCACTATGGCACCACCTAAAAAACCCATAATAATATGATAAATAGCTCATTAATTTAATGAGATGACATAAATACGGTATTTAATATCATTATTGGGAATAAACATAATATATAGGAAGGGGCGCGGCAGTTTCCGGTTACCTCCAAGTGTGCACAAATACTTCTCCACTCTTTCGGTGCTACCTGACTAATGGATGGCTCTAATGCCCTGACCCAGACCAGCCCCCTTTTATTTCCCTTGCTTCGCGTGGGAATTGTATGGACACTGATAAGGACCAAGAAATTCTAGTGGCCAAACTGAAAGCTTTATGCTCCATGGAGGTGATGGAAGTCGGAGCAGCTGGCTGGCTCTGTCGGGGCAGAGGGCATTTCGGTGTCTGGCACCCCCTCCAACCCTGCGACAACCAGCGCTTCTGCACCTTCCTCTTCTCAGGGTAGGGCTCGAAAGACAACTCAGTGGGGCAGCCTCGACGAGGCGAAGACCCTTTGTCAGAAACTACTCAGTGAGTATCCTGAGTATGCCGAAAAATTGGAGAAACGTACGAGCTCCAAACGGCAGGTCTCTGACACCGCCAACTCACAAGAAAGACCAACGAAGGCAGCCAAGCACACTGGTGCTCAGGCGCCCAAGCCAAGTTTCAGTGAGGCGGCGAGTGCCATTCATGTGGGCATTCTAGATGCTGGGGGCCTTCTTTCACAGGAGAACACAGGAGCATGTTGGGGACGGTACTCTAACACGAAGGAGTCACAATAGATCCTCAATGACATCAGGGCTATAATCCCTGCCTTCAGAAAAAAAAAATATACAAACCTAATGGACTTGGTACTGGAATTAAAATAGATGCCTCTGTTTCAACATTATCTTGTTTCCAGGGTATTTTCATAAATTCTTTGTCTCTTAAATTTATTTCATGTGTCTAAAATAGAGATAAATTACTTATCAGTTCTCATTATAATAAACAGTTTTATTAGGTTATTTTTTTATTTATAAATGAACATGTTACCTTTATGTGTCTTCCATTAACATCTTGGTGAATTAATATCAAAGTGGGATTAGAGCACCCATGTAAAAATTCAACATCAAATACACTTAACTCTTCCAATCTGAAATAATATTTTATGTTAAGATTTTTTGGAAAATATCAAACACAGTGATGTAATCATGATGCCAAAGTGCAATAGTATCTACATAACTATAGTACAATATTTTTTTACAAATCTCACCTTAAACTAGCAGCTTTAAGCTCAGTAGAATCTTTATCTAATGGAATAATTTTAAATAAGCCATCATAAAGTCGAAGCCCAATTACTCTAGCTTGGGGATCAATGACAGCAAGTATACCATTCTCTGAGGGTTTCCCAATTCTATCGGCGACATTACCATGAGCTCTCGTGACAACTTCTAACTCTCCATTGGCCCCAGTTCTCCATTCTAATATCATTGCATTATATCTTGCTGTTAAAATGAAAACAAGATCCTTTTTTTCATACTGAAAAATAAATTGCATATTAGGAAGAGAAACAACAAAATATGTGATTGAAAAAAAATATTTAAATTGTAAGAAGTATCAAAATTGACACAGCATAATAAAAGATTTCACAACTGGCTGATGCGTTGTTGAGTTGAGAGAAGTTTAAAAGTAAATGAACTCACCGGAGGCCTAAATAATTTCATTTTAGCTACACGGCCATATAGACCAATCTCCTTCATAGGTCTCAGCCCTTCTGGTGTAACTAAATACATCTCTAGTCGTGACACTTTCGCGACTAAGAGATTTAGGTCTGTTGGTGAAGTAAAATTTCCTAAAAAAATAATTTGAGTAAATTAGTAAATCATATTAGTATTTTTCATAACTTGTTAAAAATCACAATCATGATAATGGTAATTATTAATTATTACATACATCTTGTGTAAGTATTGAAAATCAAACATTGTACCTACATACATGATGATATTTTAATACTGTTTAAGTAAAGGATTGCATTAAACATACTCAAAAAGTTATAAACCTAACCCAAACTGAACTAATGTTGTGATATTATGATTATTGAAAACTTAAGTTAAGCTAAACCTGTATCTAATGATAAGGTTCTCTGACATTGTTTGAAAGTGAGTAGCTTTGTTATTCTAAACAAGATCTCATTCTCTACATTTTCAATTGGTACATGTACAAGAAGTAGTAGCAAATAAGACTTAAGGCTTTATAATAACCAAACAGTAGGTTATTAATCTTATTAGACCAAAATAGCTTCATAGCTGCACTGGTGAAGTTAACCTCAATGTCATATACAATAATAAAAATAAATTAAATTTACCTGTTATACATGCTGTAACTGCTGTTGGTTTCTGCGCAGTAACAACGTAGTGGTAAGCCATGATACACTTTTTCACCTGTATTCTAATTTTCACTCAAAAATTTACTCAATATTTTACATTTAATGAGCGTTTTGAAATATATTATGCCGCCTCGACCTATGACTTTTCGATTTTGACAGCTTTTGACATAGCAATTTTTTTCTTAAAATGGCACTTCGGCTATTTAACCATTGCCAGGGAGTTTCTGAATGACTTATGCCCAGGGCTTCATAACGTTATCGAATACCCGCAAAAATATCTTTACGTACCGGTATTTTCATAATGGTAGCCAGATAACGGTATTTTTTTTATCGATTAGAGTAACATAACCAAAAAATGTCGTTATAAAAATACCGGTAAATATAACGATATTTTCTGGTATCAGGTATGCGGTATGCGTCGTGCACCAAATCTTACTCGCAGCCCAACTTCCGACTTCCAAGCCCCAGTTCTATATACGTGGGAGAGTCATGCTTCGGCATGAATGGGCTGGCTTGACCGGAGAAATACCACGTTCTCACAGAAAATCGGTGTGAAACAGCGCTTGCACCGTGTTTCGCCGAGTGAGTGAGTTTACCGGAGGCCCAATCCCCTCCCCTATTCTCTTCCCAACCCTCCCCTATTACCCTATTCCCTCTTAAAAGGCCGGCAACGCACCTGCAGCTCTTCTGATGCTGCGAGTGTCCATGGGCGACGGAAATTGCTTTCCATCAGGTGACCCGTTTGCTCGTTCGCCCCCTTATTTTCATAAAAAAAAAACTTGAACAAGTCAATATGAAAAAATGAAATGAAAAATGAAAAAAAGGTTTATTCAATAAACAGATACAGCTATCATACATTTTTTTATCTGCCAAACTGTACAACAGTTTGTAGGCATATCCGAAGCTCTTCTTATATTTGTAGAATTACAATTTACAGAAAAGCAAGGCGCGCCATGAGCGGCTCGGCTTTTATAAATATTATAATCTTTATTTTTCAACGTGAAATGAACCTTAAAACACATAAATGAAGATTATATTATTTGGTGTAATAGTGAGTGTCCTATCGCTCCTTTTTTCAAAATAGGTAATGGGAGGATTTGGATTTAGATACAAAAAAGCACAGTGTTCTAATTTAGAAAACAAACTGTGCCATGCTGGCTCTTCGGATGTAGAGAAGTTAGAGCTCTTCAATGAAATCGAATAATGAAATCGAAATAATACCAATGTTGTGATGATGTGATGTTTAATAAGTATAGAACATGAAATTTAAAGTAAAGTTGAAGTACTTAAGCGATATAAAATTTACGTTTTGGGGTTAGGCTTGTTAGGGTCAGTCAAGACTCAAGAGCACATCATGGTCAAAACCGAAAAAAACTTCAATCTACAAACAAATAACAATAGAGTTTGTTATCTTTTGTATATTGGAGAAATTTGACAGTACCTATGTGGTAACTTGATGTGCTGTTATAGTTCGTCTGGTGGAACGAAAGAAGCCACCGCTTAGAGTCTTCACCCTTAAGCGGCCGGGCAAACTGTACTTTTACTTTGTACCCATTTCATTTTGACCGCACGCGCGCTTGTTAGGGGGCGCTAGGGTAATGTTTGCACACGGGCGCCACATGGGCTAGAGACGGCCCTGGTGGCGAATGCGGGGGATGGGCAAAATATGGATAATTATTTGTATGTCTTAGTATTTATTACTAGAATTCTAAGTTTAATACATAATATATTATATTTTGTAGACTGTAGTTAAAAATATCAACACATTTAAAAAAGGAAGCACAAAATTTACAAAATATGTAGGTATTATAACACGGAGAATATTTTAAGGAGCGTAGCCCGTCGGATCAGAAGCGCTTTGCACACGACGGGGCGGGGCGGACCGGACCGGCAGCACAATGGGAATCCTACAATAGGTATCTATTACCAACGCACACCAAGGGCAAAAAGACCGCTCCGCAGGTCCTCGGCGGGCTCTGGCGGCGCGGCATGTCCGCGGCTTCCCACCGTGGATCACACAAACCAGTTTACATGCAGTAACGCAGACGGCGCGGCGGCGCGAGGTGGCAGCTAGCTCTATTCTCTCTATCTCCACTAGAATGAACGTCCTGAACTGACTGCCTCCACTCGTCGTGTGCTTTGTGTACCTACGCGGCGAGGGGCAGCTGCAGACATCGACGGGCAGACGCGGTCTTTATTCCTTCGTGGACAAAAAGCCTACCTTGCTCCGTCGTCTGCAAGTAATATTTGAACAAAGATGCTGAGCACTGAAGTACAGAGTACTGACCATGTCATTCTCATTAGACGTCATTTTTCCTATAATATATACACTACTACCACTCACCAGACACGTCTAGTTTAATTTTGTGCATACTGCATACTGAATTGACTGATTGAATTAAGTACTTATTTTACAATAGGTAACGTTATCAAAGAACATATATTTACCGTTATAAATCCTATTTACCGTTATAACATTTACCAGTAATATTAATTCCAATTTTTACCGTTATTTCTAGTATCGGGTAAATTTTTATACCGTTATCTATACCCTTGAAGCAGTAACGTTATGAAAAAATACCGGCATTTGAAGCCCTGCTTATGTCGGGAATTTACGAAAGAGTGATGTTGTGAGTTGTGACTTGTGATTTGACTTCTTGACTGCATTGACTTTATACTAAGGGGGTTATTAGATTAGATTATACTAAGGGGGTTATTAGGTTATTATATTGGATCCGAGATCATTGAGTCAATGATATAAGATATTGGATAATGTAATATAGACATATGATTCATTTCTGCCTTGATTATAGATTTTTGACATTTGCTGAGAGATGGGATCCAATACGGTCATAGAAATAGGTGTTGCCAGTTATTTAATATAAAAAAGAGTTTTTAATTTCTTGTTCGTTAATATGTTTCAAATAATGTAATGTAATTATTTTTCTAATTATATACTTGGATAATCTTGCTGAAATAACAAAAAACAAGCCATATTAAAAATGACGATGTCTTTTGACAAATCGAATTCTCTGAGATCTAGTAACCCTGACGTCAAAACCTGTCAGCGTTAGCGCTCTCCATTGGCTATTGAAACCACATATGACGTAAAATAGGAACAATGAAATATGATAATGTAATATGCAGATATGATCAAATGATCATATATATTGGATCCTATATAATTATAATCATAGAAATGATCATATATAAATGATAATGTAATACCCCCCTTAGACATTGACTAGACTTTAGACCTGACTGATCTGACCCCAGAACAGCAAAATAAGGATCTGACGATATAGAAATAAAAGAATATTGTTTTACCAACATACAATTATATTCGACACAGGCCATGGTTAACTATAGGCTATAGCTAGGCTATACAGTTCGACAAGGCTTTATATGAACGTGGCGAGAAAAAAAACGCTTCTATCATTAAAGTGGCCCATTCCATGCAGGATGCATTGCAGTCCTCCGTGCCATCCGCCGGCCTTCAAATACCGGTAGGTATTTTTTCATAACGTTATTGCTTCAAGATAGATAACGGTATGAAAATTTACCCGATACTAGAAATAACGGTAAAAATTGGAATTATTACCGGTAAATATTATAACGGTAAATAGGATTTATAACGGTAAATATATGTTCTTTGATAACGTTACGAGGCGAGGTGGTACACAAAGCACACGACGAGTAGAGGCAGTCAGTTCAGGACGTTCGCTCTAGTGGAGATAGAGATAATAGAGCTAGCTGCTGCCTCGCGCCACCGCACCGTCTGCGTTACTGCATGTAAACTGGTTTGTGTGATCCACGGACATGTCACGCCGCCAGAGCCCGCCGGGGACCTGCGGAGCGGTCTTTTTGCCCTTGGTGTGCGTTGGTAATACATATTGTAGGATTCCCTTTGTGCTATCGTTCGCGGCGAAATTGACCGGTCCGCCCCACCCCGTCGTGTGCAAAGCGCCTCTGATCCGACGGGCTACACTCCTTTAAATATTCTCCGTGTTATAATACCTACATATTTTGTAAATGCTATCATATAATTTTGTGCTTCCTTTTTTAAATGTGTTGATATTTTTAATTACAGTCTATAAAATACATATGTATTAAACTTAGAATTCTAGTTATAAATATTAAGACATACAAATAATTATCCATATTTTGACAATCCCCCGCATTCGCCACACTTAAAACAAGTAAATAAATACGGACATAGGTACCATGCATAATTTTCTGCATTCATTGACTAAACAAATTGCAGCACCATCTTGACTTGTTAAGTCAAAGTTTTTTTTCAATGAAAATAAGGGGGCGAACGGCGCAAGCGCTGTTTCACGCCACTTTTTTATGAGAACATGGTATTTCTCCGGTCGAGCCGGCCCATTCGTGCCGAAGCATGGCTCTCCCACGTATATAAAAACTGGTGCTTGGAAGTCGGAAGTTGGGCTGCGAGTGAGATTTGGTGCACGATGCATACCGCATACCTGATACCAGAAAATATCGTTATATTTACCGGTATTTTCATAACGATATTTTTTGGTTAGGTTACTAGATATCGATAAAAAAATACCGTCACCAATCGTCACCTTTTTTTGCCAATTAAAATTTATGATACGTAATTTGAAATACAAATCTATCAAAGTTGCATATTATTTATTTCTTATAGAAACTCAGGTAAAATAACTCGAACGGACTAAACTATCGATAGCAAAATACTATACTATCGATAGTAAAATATACATCACTAGCCCACGCACACATTGACAGATCAAAAATGGTCACGCATTTTCGAGTTGTCAGGTGGTCTTTACGACAGTTTGACGACAGTATATATTATAGGTCCTGGAAGTTAGCCCCCCAATATTTTTTTTTTTGTAATTTTTTGATTTTTATACTCGTATATCGTTTGTTCGTCGTTTGTTCGTGATTGTTCGTTATAAATAATCGTTTGTTCGTTACTTGTTTATTTAATAAAAATTAATTTAAAATATGATCTTAAGTTAGCCCCCGCATTTAAAAATTTTAATAAAATGTCAATATTGAGTTTTAAATATTCATTAATGTTTGTTCGTCGTTTGTTCTTGATTGTTCGTTATAAATAACCGTTTGTTCGTTACTTGTTTATTAAATAAAAATTAATTAAAAATATTATGATCTTAAGTTAGTCCCCTCATTCAATTTTTTAAAGAATTTATGATATATTGAATTATAAATATTCAATAATGTTTGTTCGTCGTTTGTTTTTGATTGTTCGTTATAATTAATCGTTTGTTCGTCACTTGTTCATTTAATAAAAAATAATTAAATATGCTCTTAACTCTTAAGTTAGCCCCCGCATTTTAATTTTTAATAAATTTATGTCAATATTGAGTTTTAAATATTCATTAATGTTTGTTCGTCGTTTGTTCTTGATTGTTCGCTATAAATAACCGTTTGTTCGTTACTTGTTTATTAAATAAAAATTAATTTAAAATATTATGATCTTAAGTTAGCCCCCTCATTCTATTTTTTAATGAATTTATGACAATATTGAATTATAAATATTCAATAATGTTTGTTCGTCGTTTGTTTTTGATTGTTCGTTATAAATAATCGTTTGTTCGTCACTTGTTCATTTAATAAAAAATAATTAAATATTATGCTCTTAACTCTTAAGTTAGCCCCCGCATTTTAATTTTTAATAAATTTGTGTCAATATTGAATTATAAATATTCATTAATGTTTGTTCGTCGTTTGTCTTTGATTGTTCGTCATAAATAATCGTTTGTTCGTCACTTGTTTGTGTAATAAAACTTAATTTAAAAAAATCTTCTTAATTTAGCCCCCCGTTTTAAATTTTAATAAATTTATGTTAATATTGAGTTATAAATATTCATTAATGTTTGTTCGCCGTTTGTTCGTGATTGTTCGTTATTAAATAATCGGTTGTTCGTCGCTTGTTTATGTAATAAAAGTTAATTAAAAATATCCTTTTATGTTAGCCCCCCAGTCTAATTTTTAATAAATGTATGTCAATATTGAATTGTAAATATTCAATAATGTTTGTTAGTACTTAAAAGACGTTTGTTCTTCCTTCTTTTTTGTTTAATTAACAATTTTTATAATTATTATTTTAGTCTGGCTTACCCAGCATAGGTATATTTCGACTGGCAACATTATTCTGAAGTTGATCTTTGTCGTCTATGGTCATTGGATTTCATGATTTTGATACTTGGGAATAAGGTAAGGTTATTTAAATATTATTATTATGGTTATTATTTTTTACGTCTTTACTTGTCTGTGGCGCCTTGAGCGGGTTTCGCCATAGACATAATATATCATTAATATATACTGTCGGGTTTCGCCACAGGCAGAGGTTTCTACACGCCCAGCATACACTAAAACTGCAATTTCATGTTCCTTGGTCTTGCGGAATGCGTTATAAAGATCTGAATCATTTTTAAATTAAATTTTCTACCTAGAAAATAGTACTTTTGTAATATATATTTGTCGGTATAATGTTATACAGCCGGTTTAATTACTGAGATACCTATGTTCAATAGATTTTGGGTCATATTTTAATAATAAACCACTATTTAGCGAGCCAAGAGTATTTATTTATTTATATAACCTTATAATATTATTCACAAAAATAATATCACACAAGTCACGACTCTCATACAATTATTTTAAATAATCAACGTTATAAGTACAGCGGTTCTAAAATGGTCACATTTAGCAATTCCTCTCAATCAATTCAGCAAATGAATTGTCAAAACTGTCAAACTGACAAATGTCAAATCAACTACAAAGATACAGAAATGAATTGCAAGCAGAGTTGCATTTTGCGATTTTAGAAAAATGAATCATATTATGATTCATATCATGATTCTTCAAAGCGACCATTTTAGCCTTTTTTGCTAGCTGTCTTGCTCTACATAAACGGGTTTCAATATGATAAATATGTAAGTACTTACAAAAAAAGCACTGCTATTTTTGTACTTACATATTATTCTTTTTTTTTCACAACATGTTTTGGTTCTTTTAGAATATTTTATTTTTTATTTCTAAGTTTTTTTTTTGTTATTCTTATGCGTATTTTATGTGTTTTTGTTACGATAAATTGAATAAATTATTCTTATTAATACTAGTGATGACAACCAATAACGATTAAGCGGTCATTTGCAAGTTACGTCACTTTATAGTTTGTGCGTTCGATGATATGGGTGACAGTTTTCATGTTCCTTGCTACAGGTTTTTTTTACAAGAAAACAAAATAAATCAAAATGTAATAAATTATATTCCATCTACAAAAACAAATGTTTCCTATAATTGTAAATAAATAAAAATGAAAGGATGCTAAATGCTAACTTATTAATAAAAATTATAAATATTAACTGTGACATAGGAGTATAAAATTATTGTTACGAAAACATTTGAAAAATGTCATAAGCATGAAACGAAACTTATGTCAATAGAGATTGACTCTGTTGAATCGAAATCAAATCGATATAAAAGGGCGGCTATCTTAAATCGCCGGCACCACTGAAATGTCAGTACGAAATCGATAATTTCGATTGCAATTCCTTTACGAAGTGATTCGATATTTTTAAACTATCGATTAATTTTTGTTAGGTAACTTCCCTACTATTGTCAATTATAATGTGTCACGCATATCATCATAAAACGCACAAACTATAGTTAAGCCCAGTATTCTGATATATTATGATCATTATTTCCTTATCTAAAATTAAAGTAAAAGTCACATCAAAATAGCAATTAAAACATTTTAAAATCGATTCATCATAAAACATGCGATTTAAGTATATTAATTAATACTTAGTCAATAATAATAATAATAAATAGGTTAAATATCTTAATTAAGAGTTAATTAAGTTACACGTGGGAGAGCCATGCTTCGGCACGAATGGGCTGGCTTGACCGGAGAAATACCACGTTCTCACAGAAAACCGGCGTGAAACAGCGCTTGCGCTGTGTTTCGCCGAGTAAGCGAGTTTACCGGAGGCCCAATCCCCTACCCTATTCCCTTCCCTACCCTCCCCTATTCTCTTCCCTTACCTTCCCTACCCTCCCCTATTACCCTATTCCCTCTTAAAAGGCCGGCAACGCACTGGCAGCTCTTCTGATGCTGCGAGTGTCCATGGGTGACGGAAGTTGCTTTCCATCAGGTGACCCGTTTGCTCGTTTGCCCCCTTATTTCATAAAAAAAATAGTATAATGCAGCAACAATGTAAACTATCCAGCTAAAATGTCATAATAATTGATTGGTATAAAAAATAAAAAATAACACAAAAATTCATGTACAAAATTAATAACAATTAAAATAGAATTAATTACATTGTCACATCAATTAAAAATACAAAAAAAAAATCAATATCAATGTCTACAGAACAACAAAAATATTAAATTATGTTACTAGAATAAATATTGTATATGTTACCGTTAGAATGCAGAATACGTTAAACTGCACATTACCTAGGTAATCTGCAGATTCCCTGATACCATCTTTCCATTTTTTCTATCGAGTGAAGTTGATGATATTGTGTAATGGAATATGAATTCACACACATCACATTCATGGAATATGAGTTAACACATTTAACTGTTAGATCCTCACTTAGCTTAGCTCCCCATTTCTATTATTGCACATGCACATGAAAATGAAACGAATATGTCTATTCTAAACAGCTGTATCGCCATTACTTTTCGAAGAATAGTTTTCATCAATTTCAATTTGAAATATTTCCAAATTCAATTAACCAAAAGAAAAAAACATAAACCAACTTACAAAAAGAAATGAAATCCAACTAAAAATATTTTCATGTAAAAACTAAAAATGTTGCCAAATCGAGACGATATAGTTCGTGGTGTCAAAAAGTAGTGAGATCTCATGTAGAGCCAAGTTTCTATTAAGTATTTTGCCGCGACTTATGTGTAAAATGGTTTTGATTTAGGGCTGAGTAGGTATGTAAGGTTAGGAACTTGGCTCTATATCATGATCTCGCTACTTTTTGACACCACGAACTATATCATGGTTTCGTCTTGAAATTTTTTTTACATGAAAATGTTTTTGGTGCAATAATAATTATTATTCTAGGACATAAAACACTGCGTGGGGCTCAACTCTGGTACTAATATATACCGATTCGAGTTTCGTTGACAAATCATTATATATTTGCCAATTACCTCCTAGTCGCTGGCAATAAGCAATGTAGTGGCCTGTGGTATACGCTGCAACTCCAGATATTCTAAAAATTTATTAAAATTAATTAATTTGATTCAAAACAATAAACATGAAATTGCAGTTTTAGTGTATGCTGGGCGTGTAGAAACCTCTGCCTGTGGCGAAACCCGCTCAAGGCGCCACAGACAAGTAAAGACGTAAAAAATAATAACCATAATAATATTTAAATAACCTTGCCTTATTCCCAAGTATCAAAATCATGAAATCCAATAACCATAGACGACAAAGATCAACTTCAGAATAATGTTACCAGTCGAAATATACCTATGCTGGGTAAGCCAGACTAAAATAATAATTATAAAAATTGTTAATTAAACAAAAAAGAAGGAAGAACAAACGTCTTTTAAGCACTAACAAACATTATTGAATATTTAAAATTCAATATTGACATACATTTATTAAAAATTAGACTGGGGGGCTAACATAAAAGGATATTTTTAATTAACTTTTATTACATAAACAAGCGACGAACAATCGATTATTTAATAACGAACAATCACGAACAAACGGCGAACAAACATTAATGAATATTTATGACTCAATATTAACATAAATTTATTAAAATTTAAAAAGGGCTAAGTTAAGAAGATTTTTTTTAATTAAGTTTTATTACACAAACAAGTGACGAACAAACGATTATTTATAACGAACAATCAAGAACAAACGACGAACAAACATTAATGAATATTTATAACTCAATATTAACATAAATTTATTAAAATTTAAAACGGGGGGCTAAATTAAGAAGATTTTTTTTAATTAAGTTTTATTACACAAACAAGTGACGAACAAACGATTATTTATGACGAACAATCAAAGACAAACGACGAACAAACATTAATGAATATTTATAATTCAATATTGACACAAATTTATTAAAAATTAAAATGCGGGGGCTAACTTAAGAGTTAAGAGCATAATATTTAATTATTTTTTATTAAATGAACAAGTGACGAACAATCGATTATTTATAACGAACAATCAAAAACAAACGACGAACAAACATTATTGAATATTTATAATTCAATATTGTCATAAATTCATTAAAAAATAGAATGAGGGGGCTAACTTAAGATAATAATATTTTAAATTATTTTTTATTTAATAAACAAGTAACGAACGAACGATTATTTATAGCGAACAATCAAGAACAAACGACGAACAAACATTAATGAATATTTAAAACTCAATATTGACATAAATTTATTAAAAATTAAAATGCGGGGGCTAACTTAAGAGTTAAGAGCATATTTAATTATTTTTTATTAAATGAACAAGTGACGAACAAACGATTAATTATAACGAACAATCAAAAACAAACGACGAACAAACATTATTGAATATTTATAATTCAATATATCATAAATTCTTTAAAAAATAGAATGAGGGGGCTAACTTAAGATTATAATATTTTAAATTAATTTTTATTTAATAAACAAGTAACGAACAAACGGTTATTTATAACGAACAATCAAGAACAAACGACGAACAAACATTAATGAATATTTAAAACTCAATATTGGCATCTTATTAAAAATTTTTAAATGCGGGGGCTAACTTAAGATCATATTTTAAATTAATTTTTATTAAATAAACAAGTAACGAACAAACGATTATTTATAACGAACAATCACGTACAAACGACGAACAAACATTAATGAATATTTATAATTCAATATTAACATAAATTAATTAAAAATTAGAATGGGGGGGGCTAACTTAAGATCATATTTTAAAACATTTTTTATTAAATAAACTAGTAACGAACAAACGATTATTTATAACGAACAATCACGAACAAACGACGAACAAACGATATACGAGTATAAAAATCAAAAAATTACAAAAAAATATAATCTTGGGGGGCTAACTTCCAGGACCTATATATTATGCTATGGCAATGCAGGATAGTGCTTTCTGTCAAAAGTATAGACTGTTTATGGCTAAAAATTCATTTTTTTACCTATTATCTGTGAGTTCAAATATAACTTTAATCTGTGGACTGTGGTTCAAACCATAAACCATATTAAGTCTATGGTTCAAACATAGAGTTAATATTACCTATTCTATCGGTAAAGGTAATATTAACTCTATGGCACAGTGTACTTTATTACCTCTATGGGTTCAAATTTCTAAATACAGCAACGGTTTGCTGCACAATTTTTGAATTGCCTTGTTTTTGTTTTGGTTTTTGTTTATAATATTTTGAGTGTATTGCATTCGTTCATATTTTATTGTTGGTCTGTTGGCTGTTGCTATCATGGATATTAACAAGAACGATGAAGTTGCAGACCTTGTATCCAAGATTAAAAGTCATGATTCTTACGGAAAATCGTAAGTTTTATTCTGTTATTTTTTATTAATTTGTAAGTGCTGAATCATTCAAGGATCAATATTTAATAATACTATTGTTTCAGCTACAAATGGGCACCTAGAGATTTTGAACTTGGTACAGAATTAGGACAAGGAAAATTTGGACATGTTCATGTTGCTCGTGAAAAGAAGACTGGTTATCTCGTAGCAATCAAAGCGCTTTTTAAATCTCAAATAGTCCATTCGAATTGTGAAAGACAAGTATTAAGAGAAATCGAAATTCAGTCTCATTTAAAGTAAGTATAGGATAAGTAGATATAGTATTTAGTTTCTACAGGAAATAATATTGCCTTACTAGAACATAAAAGGAGCTCATTTTTTGGCTGTTGGTATCTCAATTAATGTAACATCAAACCAATATTACAAAAGCTAAAGTTTGTTAGTCAAGTGTATGTTACTTCTGGAAAAACTGCTATAAATATAGTGATAGTTGTAGGGGTTGTCACCTACAGATGATGATGTTGGATGCTGAATGATAGTGTTGATGCTGATAGTGATGCTGATGATAGGTGTTAAATAATACGCTCTTGAAGCTTAATAATGCTCTGCTTTATTTTGATATGATTGTTGCACATTTATACAAACTAGAATTGATGATAAGGCAAAACGTGTGAGTTCATCGACATGCTGAATGGTGAACCATACAATAGTATTTCCTATCATAATTTAGTTAAGGCTCAGGAAACTACAACAATCAAACTAAAACAGGTTACTTTATGTTCCACAAAAGTACACTGTTCAGTGGGATATGATTTGTACCAGAAAGTGGTTATAGTGATGTCTACTTTCTCTTACCATTTCAGACATCCAAATATATTACGTCTACTGACATGGTTTCATGATGAGCGTCGAATATATCTGGTGGTCGAATTTGCAGCTGGGGGAGAGCTATACAAGCATCTCACAAATTCACCCAATGGTCGCTTTCCAGAGAATAAAGCTGCTAGATATATCTATCAGGTACACCCTCATACATACCCTGATCTCCATTTCATGTGACAGCAGACCCTTTGCCCATCATTCACTATATTAACTACACAGCAATTGTATCATTCACTATATTAACTACACAGCAATTGTATACTGATGTTTTATTTAACTGTATCTTAAAAAAACATAATATGAATCCTAAGGAATTATCATAAAACAAGTTAAAATATTCAAAGACTTTATTTGCAAAATGCAAATAAAGTATTTTTATTTATAATTAAAAAAAATATATTCTTTAAAAAATAAATGCTTGTAAATTAACACATAATTTAAAATAATAATAGGTTGCAGATGCTGTGGAGTATTGCCATCAGAGACATGTGATTCACAGAGACATTAAACCAGAAAATATATTAGTTTCATACAATGGGGACCTGAAATTAGCAGACTTTGGTTGGTCTGTTCATGCACCATCAGAAAGGTATATTTCATTGATATTCTATATTTTAATAATAATAATAAACTTTATTTGCAACTACATACATGGTACCGATTTACATAATATAATGTAGGTAGTAAGTTATTTCAAAACATAGCCGCAAATTGGCTCATGCTCGGCATGTGCCGGTACACCTAGAGGCATATTCAGCGCTGGTCTTCCGCAAGAGCTAAGTAATAGTATGGTATTCTGCATGCTGTGAGGCTTTGTACATTTGCTTTTAAATATATTGTAGATTAACATTTGTTAGCACAGTACACGTCAAACGCACCACATAGGTAATACACAAAATGCAGTGTGTAGGTGCAAATGAATGTGCAAGGTTTTACATCATTTCATACAACAAATTCTAAAATGCGCGTGCTTGCTGATAAATATTGTCGATCACCTTTAGACTCAGGTCATGGAACTGTTATTTATAATACTTTCTGTTGCAGGAGGAAAACTATGTGTGGAACCCTAGACTATCTTCCCCCAGAGATGATCAAACGTGAGGTGTATGATGTGTCAGTAGATCAGTGGTGTATCGGAATTTTATTGTATGAATTTTTAGTTGGAAAACCACCCTTTGAAAGTGAGGGCCAAAGTAAAACATACACAAGAATTCTTGCCTTAGATATGACTTACCCAAAATATGTATCTGAAGGAGCTAAAGATCTGATATCCCAGGTACTCACTTTTATTAACGTTTTTTTTATTTTTTACTCTTTTATATAAACCATACATATTATAAATGCAAGTGTGTCTGTCTTTCTGTTACCTCTTCACGGTTAAACCACTGGAATAATCTTGATGAAATTCGGTATGGAGATACTTGGGACAGCCATGCTTCGGCACGAATGGGCCGGCTCGACCGGAGAAATACCACGTTCTCACAAAAAACCGGCGTGAAACAGCGCATGCGCTGTGTTTCGCCGAGTGAGTGAGTTTACCTGAGGCCCAATCCCTTACCCTATTCCCTTCCGTGCCCTCCCCTATTCCCTTCCCTACCCTCCCCTATTACCCTATTCCCACTTAAAAGGCCGGCAACGCACTTGTAGCTCTTCTGATGCTGCGAGTGTCCATGGGCGACGGATGTTGCTTTCCATCAGGTGACCCGTTTGCTCATTTGCCCCCTTATTTCATAAAAAAAAACTTGGGGAGTCCTGGGAAAGGACATAGGATGCTTTTGATCCCAGATAAATGCATTGTTTTTTTTTGCAGTTATTAAGACAGTCAAGCAAGGAGAGGCTTTCATTAGATGGTGTGAAGAAACATTATTGGGTGCAAAATTTTCAAAATGTTTAGTGTTATGCTGTGCAAATTATTGTTATTTAAGTGTTGATTTTTTACTGAAGAAATATAAAAATAAAATCTTATTATAAAATTCTCGTGTCAAAATGTTAGTTACCGTACTCTCCCGAAACAGCTTTACTGATTTTTACCAAATTTTATATTATGCATATTCAGTAGGTCTGAGAATAGGGATGATGACAAGGTCAAAGATTAGCGAATTTTGTTAATAAAATAAAGAAATCACGGTAAAAAATAAGTGTTCCCAAAATTTCAGCTTGATAGCATTTGTATTTTTTTTGTTATGCGCCTTTAAAGTTGGATATTCAAGTCGATTTTTTTTTCAATTAAATTTCTTAATATTTGTATACAATTCGATAACTTATGCAATGAAAAGCAACTTTTGATATGAAACCACTTTCATAAAGGCAATATTTAATATACCTGTCGAACAAAGTTGTCTCCCGATGCGTACAAACTACGATTTGTCATATCTTGGTGAATTTTTAAGCTATCAGAGTCATTCTTTCAACGATGTTTCTATTTTTTAAGTGTCCTTCAATTACCGATAAGAAAAAAAAAATAGTCATCATGCCTATTGGCTACTTTTTATATTGATAAGTACATTTATTGAATAAATAGTAAATTATTACAACTCGAGACTGACGGCGACCATTATTTGTGCAACGGGATAATATATCTATGGACGCTTCACACCACGTCAGTCTGGCCCCGTGGTAAGTACCTGAAGGACTTGTGTTACGGGTACCAGACAACGGAAATAAATTTAATATTTTATACTATACATATATTTAAGATTTTTATTATATAATACACATCCATGACCCAGGAACTTTGAAAACTTTTTTGTTCCGTCGGCGGGACTCGAACCCGCGACCGCCGGCTTGAGCTACCAATAGCCCACCAACTGAGCCACAGAGGTCGCCTCGGTCGAGGGATAGCTATGGATATTAACGTAACATACATATTTAGACACTTCAATAAAATAATATAATGGGCGAAAAACTTTATAATGGCAAAACAGTGTTTGCTGGGACAGCTAGTAGCAAGCTAGTACCTAGTTATATATTATTGATAATTTAAATCACATTTTATTTTTGTTTTGGCTTGAAATACTTTCACTGATTTAAAATTTTACTACAGCTATTTTAGGAAGATGATAAAATAAAGAGGACACTTAATTTAGCTTATATTAAAATTATAAAATATAGTATTTACATTTATGTAGTATCATAAAATCAGTCTTCTCGATTGCTAGGAGGCACACTTTCAAAAAGAACTTGCGTCAGGAATGTAATTTTATCTGAAAATAAACAAACAACATAATATTACATTTGTACTTACAAAAAACATGAAATTCAAAGATTTCCATTCAATATTTTTCAAAATAGTGGCAATACTCACTAAGTAATCTGGTAGGTGAGTTATTGTGGTACACAAATATAGTATACACAGCCATCCCCATGACAATGAATCCTATTGCTATCAAATATTTGATAGAAGGATCATGCACTATAGGCAATATGGACAGAAATATTGCCACTAGTAATACAAAACATGGCACGATTGTGGGCACCCTGTAAGGTCTGGGCTTATCAGCTTGTGTTTTCCGCAACACCAGCAATGCAACCATGGCCAATCCATAGAAAAACCACAAAAACCAACTGGCGAATTCAATTAGTGTCTTTATATTGCCAACAATTATGAAAATTGACGTCAGTAAGGCCTGCAACAAGAGGAATTTCATTATTTTAATTCAATAAAGGCATGTTTATGATAAAATAACATAAAATTAAGTGCTTACTTGAAAAGCCACCGCAGGGGCTGGTGTCAGTCTTTTTACATTGACATATGAAAATACTTCTAACATGTGTCCACCTCTGGCTGCTGTGTAGCATACCCTAAAAAGATCAAGATTGATATTATCAATTTGTATATCATACAATTAGTTATTAAATGGAAATATTGTAAAGTAAATTTGTAGTACCTGGTAACACCAAACTGTACACTCATTGCACATCCAAATGTGGCTATAGCTACTCCAAGAGGTATCAAAAAACTAGCAGGCCCAAGGACCCTAGTGCCGAACGCCACTGCCACTGCAGGCACTGAGGTCATTTCAGCATAACTCAGTACTGACATGTATGCCACATTCATGAAAACATAGAGACCAGTTATCATTGGCACTGCTATCAATATACTAAGTGGGACGTTTCTGAAAACAAAGTGACGTAAATATTATAGCATATCCTTATGATATTGATATAAGTAGGTAACTATATCTATCTCAGGATCTTGTAGCACTTGGCTGATATTGTCATGGGGGCTCTGTCTCAACTTTCTATTACTAGGTGAAATCATTAGTTCAAATAGTCACAGCACCTATTAAGATCCATTTGATTATACTTACATGCCAGGATTGATAATTTCTTCTGTGACCACTGTCACACTGTTCCAGCCATCATACGCCCAGAGACCAGAATATAATGCTAGAGCAATCCCCCCAGCACTGGTAGTACTTCCTTCAAAACCTTTATTTAAATTTTCAGTATTTCCTGAAACCAAAATGAGATTAGTTAAATATACTTAGTAATAGTTCTATTGAACTGGGCAAATGTTGAATATATTTGCCCAGATCAACTAAATTATTGTCATGATCACCATCATACTATGTGTAAAATTTGAGTACTTTATTGATTCTACTGTAAAAGTTAAAGCATCGTTATCTTGTTAATACAGTCACAGAACACATAGAAATTTATACATTGACCCATCAATTTATCTCACGCAATTTTTTTTTGCTATCTTACAGTACAAACTATGTGGTCTGTGAACAGACTGTAGAAATAGTAGGTAGCGTCCATACCTTTAGCTAATTCATAAATGCCGCCTCCAATCACAATAAGGCATGCAAACACTTTGCACACACCAAACACATTTTGAACTTTAACAAACAGCTTTACACTTGTTATATTGATGTATGTCATAATAACTGAAAAAAAAGTGTTTATATTAAGTCACTAAAATAATAATTAAATATTATGTGAGCTTCTGTTTGGATGTAACAATAAAAGATCTGGTTCTTGCTAAAATTATGTTTAAAATTTAAAATATTTTAATACATAGCCTGAATGAAGAAAC
Source organism: Aricia agestis (assembly GCF_905147365.1). Taxonomy (NCBI): domain Eukaryota; kingdom Metazoa; phylum Arthropoda; class Insecta; order Lepidoptera; family Lycaenidae; genus Aricia; species Aricia agestis. The sequence continues at coordinate 11,752,333 of NC_056409.1, forward strand.
TTTGAACAAAGTTGTATTATATGAGCCATCTTTAAAGGTAAAGGTGCCAATAATAAGCAGAATAAAAAATAAAACCTTTAATTTACATTTCACATAAAACTTACAGAACTTGAATCATCAAAATCTAAATTTACAATATTTGTACTATTTGATTAGCGATAATACTTTGAACTTTAATTACAATTAATTAAAAAGGCCTTTATTTTGTCCTGGATTTTTAGTAAGCCAATTTTGCTTCCATATTATTGTAGGGATTCAAAGACACAATTTTCATATCTTGTAGAAATTCAAAGATCCAGAATGATTCATGAGTTATAGGTATGTATCCGTTTGACTCATGGTTGCTCTTTTCTTGATTTAGTTGCTAAAACAGTAATTATTAATAAAAATAAAAATCTTCACAAGTAAAAAAAGATAATAGTCATATAATAACTAAATATACATTCTAACTTACCCGAATAATATTGAGAATAGCTTCACTGTCATTCGGGAAGATAGACTGAACAACACCAAGAAGCTCAGACTTCAAAGTTTGAAATGTAGACCTTGCTTTGTGAATATGTTCTGAAAGAATTTCATGCTGTACTACTCTGGGACGAGACAGTGCTTCTTCACTGATCTGGGTTATGTTTTTCAATCTGAAAGATACAAGCTAAGGATCAAGAGATATATAATAAGAAAGTAAGCTAAGGATCAAGAGTTATACACACACTAAGACAACAAAACTAAATCAAAGATACATGTTAGAAATTAACTTTATAAGTAATGAAAATTATTGCAGAATTAAAAGAAATGTGATTGGCTGATTGCAATACTTGCCTTTTTATCTCATATTCAATTTCGAATATTGCTCCTCTTGTAAACGCTGTCAGTTCTTTAATTTGTACCTGTCTCTCCTTGGATTCAGCAAGAAATTCATTTAGTATTAGATTTTCGTCATTAATAACATCTGTGTTTGCGTTTTGAATATTGGTGCGAAGGCCCTCTACATAACATAATGCTTTTTCACCAATACTTTCCGGTGATATACCATCATCCAAAGGTGCATTTGTAATTATATTGAACACATCCACACATTTCTCGTGCAAGTGTTGAATGTTTTTAGAGAGGTTGGCTTTTGTTTGGGCATTTAACGAATCAGACATGTTGCCTCCCGTTATATTAGAACATGAATATACTACGAAGTCACGAGTCTCGCATAAAAACCTCTGTATTTTAAAATAAATACACGTAACACATTACACAAAACAATAGAATCCACAAGACTATAAATAATAGACGCCCTGATAAAAATATTCTTTCGCGCAATAAACGGTCACAAAATTTAAACTTTGACAATGACAGATACGAATGACGTTTGGGATGTCAGTTTTTTTTTCATAATATGGCGCTCGGCTTTTAACCATGGCTAGTGTTAAGTAAAGTATGGCGGGAAAAATTTTTTTTTCGTGAAAAGTTTACAAAATTTAAAGTCGTTTTTCCAGATGATCGTCAAGTCTAAAAAAGTAGTCAGTAAAGTCAACGAGTCAAGTCAGTTGTTTTAGTAAAGTGGTAGACCCTTTATTAAAACTTTCGATGGAGTTTTGGAGGGAACACAAAATGGCACGTTTTTTGAAGTTGTATCACTTGCCCACACTTGTGCATGACATCGAATATTTAATGGTTAATATTTTACCAACATTACACATTAAAAACCGAAATAACACAAATTTAGGAAAATAATACAAAAACACAACGTCACTCTTTCGTATTCCCAGCAAAACTCGGGATGTCAGTTGATCTTTTAAACGATAATATTTTTAAACGATTCATGAACGTGCCAAGAGCTATTATGTTTAAAATCCGAATATACGTAGTATCCCTAAGTAGTCTGTGATCCGAATTAAAACTATGATTTCGGCTTGTGAAGAAAGCCTTAATCACTTGATTACGCTATAGCTCTAGCCACGAAGCGAGTCATAAAAAGGTTAGGTCATGTGGTTAGGTCTTTAGAACATTAATTTCTATGTTTCAAAGAGACAGGAAATTTCAGAAATTTTGAATGCAATCTAATCGCACAGTCCTGTGGCTAAGTCTCAATCAGCTTTAAGGCATAATAATAATATTATATCAAGCACTCTTGTTTGAGCGCAAATGTCGACTGAATAGGGACACGGGTCGGCACACCGTACGCGGCACCGTAGACAGGTCCACGCAGGTCCACGCCCATAGTTATTTAAAATTTAAATTAATAAAGTATGACGTAATTATTTTACTTACATAATGCAGCAAGAGAGGCTAACTTTATCGCCGTATTTTTATAATCTTGTTGTATATCAGTCGTAAAAGGTTGAATTGCATATTCAGCAAAGGTCATTACAATAATAGCCACCTCAGCTGGCCTTAGAATCATAACATATATCCAGGCACATATAAATGATGGCAGTGGTCCCCAATATTTATGTGTTTTTCCAAATGCTTCTTTAAAATACGAATACTCAGCGCCCGATTTTCCTAGCACTGTACCCAATTCAGCAAACGACAACGCACCTAAAAATTTCATGTAGCATAATTATTAGTACCTAAGTAATAAGTTACATAAAAATATTAATTTTAATAAAATCATAATGATAGGTATCTTACCTACACCCACCTAGTAATGATATAACACCGGATACTGTCCACACAATAAGACATAGCCCAACGGAACCGGAGTATTGTAGAGCTGTCGCTGGAGACACGAATATCCCAGAACCGATCATAACTCCTAGAATAAGGTTGACGGCTGAGAAGAGTCCCAGCTCTCTTTTGAGCTTTATGGCGCTTCCACATGTGCTCGTTCTAGGGTTACTACTTTTCTCTACATTGCTTAAATTATTGTCCGTTTCAGCCATTTCTGAAACAAAAAATATTATTAGGTCGGTAAAGTTGATAATGAAAACTTTTGTAATAGCCCTCGGTTTATTTGTCAGTTTTTATGTAAAAATAACAGACGTTATATTGAAAAAACCGGCCAAGTGCTAGTCAGACTCGCACACGTTCCATGCAACAAATAGACCCGTTTTTCGTTTATTTAGGCACTTTACACTTACGGCTTACCAATCATTATCAAGCTATCATAACTTGTAACTTTTATTTGCTCAACTAACAGCGTTTTTAGTTTAGTTACCTGTAGGCAAGTTACATACCTAACAGAATGTCAAGTATTTCTCTCATATTAAATGGTAGAGTCCTGGAAGTGCAATTGGAAGTGTATAAAATTGCTGATTTCGGTACATTTGCGCTATTGTTATTAATTAAAACTAAATTTGAAGCCATATTTTAAAGCGTTGTATGCTGATTAAATCAAGGATAGTGAACACAGCAGATAAAGTTAACACAAAAGCTGTTAAAAATAATATTTTATAATATGTGATATACTTATATTAATTATTTTTGGTTTGACAAAAAGTACTTTAACGCAATCAAATTTGATAAAATAATAAAAAAAAAACAATAACAATATAATGAAGCAAAGACAAAAAATCTGGTAGTATCGTTTTTCTTGCTAAGTTTAGTGTGTCTGATCTTTGAGACACTCAGGTCTCAGAATATTAACAATTAATCTCAAACTTTCTCAGCCCGTAACACGTCTCTTTTAAATGCACCCTCCGGGGCACCTCGTCGCTAGTATGAAATCAAAGGGAGGATTAAAGATCAGATTTTTGAACCCAGGGATCTGACTATCTCTTCCTCTCCGTGGTCTAGTTATATTTAGCTTGTAGTTAAGGCGAATATAAGCTCTCTCTTTTAATTTAATACATACCTAGGTATATTTTTTATAATTAGTGTGATTGCAGGAAGCGCGTGTAGCTGTTCATGCGAAATTCGTAGCGCGTAGAGGCATTGGTGCCCCTGCAGGCAATCGCGATGCACTATTTGGAAATCTCTGATTGAAATGCACGTTAAATAAGTAGATAATGAGTGCAATATAATAATAATGTAATTTAATTAGCTGCGTGACCCTACACTGTTGAACCCTGGTTGATGAACTTAGAAACGATCACGTCTGTCATTTTATCAGTTCGATAAGCTGTTATTATAATTACTGATTTTGTACCTACTATCATCATTATTTAATACTAGCTGTTGCCCGCGACTTCGTCCGCGTGGACTTCAGTTTATAGCGCGCGGTGTCAACAAAATGGGTGTCAAAAGCTTTTTAAAACCCTGGTACCCCTTAAATCAAAATACCCAAAACAGCCGTGTAGTGTGCACATAATATGATTTTTTTTTTTACTTATTAAACTTTTTATACCAAATTTTAAAGCTTATTTAGCGTTACACAACTTAGCTGCATAATGCATTACACAACCTTAGCTTTGCCCAATGCCCATAAACTATTCATTATTTATTATTGGTAGACTGTTTCTGATATCTATGTTGGTAGGTGTGATATATTTAATAACATGTATAACAATCGAAAGAATCGCAAATACTAATAACTCATCATGGTACCACCTCTTATAGAAATACATATGAGCAAGCGATAGCGCGATCTAGGCGACTCTTGGCGCCATCTGTTTCAGTTTTTGGAACTAACTTAATTTGAACAAATTTACGCATAAACACCCCCTTACAACCCCTTTTTCCAGTAAGAAGTAGCCTATGTCCTTTCTCAGGCTTTAGACTATCTGTGTACAAAATTTCATTACAATCGGTTCAGTAGTTTTGGCGTGAAAGCGAGACAGACAGACAGACAGACAGAGATACTTTCGAATTTATAATATTAGTATAGATAATATTCTAACGTATTAAAAACTATAAACAAAAACATACTAACTAATAAGTATGATTAGTTCTATGTTACAATAAAGTAAAAAATAAAACGCCATCTGTTGAATCGTATTAGAACTAAAATGTTCATTCCATCGATATATTTCTGGATTTTTTATAATATTATACATAAAATATGTTTAAGATTTTTGAAATTTTATTTTAATACACATCCAAGACCCAGGAACATTGAAAACTTTTTGTTCCGCCTGCGGGACTCGAACCCAGGACCCCCGGGATGAGCGCTGGCCACGCGCAATGCGAATTCATTTTCATCGATATTTTCATGGAAATAAGATATTTTCCCACATCAAAATGTAGCCTATGTCCTTTCTCAGACTCTAGAATAACTGTGTACAAAATTTCATTGCAATCGGTTCAGTAGTTTTGGCGTGAAAGCAAGACAGACAGACAGACAGACAGAGATACTTTCGCATTTATAATATTAGTATGGATTTTTGAAATTTTATTTTAATACACATCCAAGACCCAGGAACATTGAAAACTTTTTGTTCCGCCTGCGGGACTCGAACCCAGGACCCCCGGGATGAGCGCTGGCCACGCGCAATGCGAATTCATTTGCATCGATATTTTCATGGAAATAAGATATTTTCCCACATCAAAATGTAGCCTATGTCCTTTCTCAGACTCTAGAATAACTGTGTACAAAATTTCATTGCAATCGGTTCAGTAGTTTTGGCGTGAAAGCAAGACAGACAGACAGACAGACAGAGATACTTTCGCATTTATAATATTAGTATGGATAGTATGGATTAGAAATGCAGTAGGAGTTCTATAAGATAAGATAGATTGATTATTATTATACTAAGTGATTATATTATTAAACATAATATTCTAACGTATTAAAAACTATAAACAAAAACATACTAACAACTAATAAGTATGATTAGTTCTATGGTACAATAAAGTAAAAAATAAAACGCCATCTGTTGAATCGTATTAGAACTAAAATGTTCATTGCGTCGATATATTTCTGGATTTTTTATAATATTATACATAAAATATGTTTAAGATTATTGAAATTTTATTTTAATACACATCCAAGACCCAGGAACATTGAAAACTTTTTGTTCCGCCTGCGGGACTCGAACCCAGGACCCCCGGGATGAGCGCTGGCCACGCGCAATGCGAATTCATTTTCATCGATATTTTCATGGAAATTTAAAGATATTTTCCCACATCAAAATGTAGCCTATGTCCTTTCTCAGACTCAAGAATAACTGTGTACAAAATTTAATTGCAATCGGTTCAGTAGTTTTGGCGTGAAAGCAAGACAGACAGACAGACAGACAGAGATACTTTCGCATTTATAATATTAGTATGGATTTTTGAAATTTTATTTTAATACACATCCAAGACCCAGGAACATTGAAAACTTTTTGTTCCGCCTGCGGGACTCGAACCCAGGACCCCCGGGATGAGCGCTGGCCACGCGCAATGCGAATTCATTTGCATCGATATTTTCATGGAAATAAGATATTTTCCCACATCAAAATGTAGCCTATGTCCTTTCTCAGACTCTAGAATAACTGTGTACAAAATTTCATTGCAATCGGTTCAGTAGTTTTGGCGTGAAAGCAAGACAGACAGACAGACAGACAGACAGACAGAGATACTTTCGCATTTATAATATTAGTATGGATAGTATGGATTAGAAATGCAGTAGGAGTTCTATAAGATAAGATAGATTGATTATTATTATACTAAGTGATTATATTATTAAACATAATATTCTAACGTATTAAAAACTATAAACAAAAACATACTAACAACTAATAAGTATGATTAGTTCTATGGTACAATAAAGTAAAAAATAAAACGCCATCTGTTGAATCGTATTAGAACTAAAATGTTCATTGCGTCGATATATTTCTGGATTTTTTATAATATTATACATAAAATATGTTTAAGATTATTGAAATTTTATTTTAATACACATCCAAGACCCAGGAACATTGAAAACTTTTTGTTCCGCCTGCGGGACTCGAACCCAGGACCCCCGGGATGAGCGCTGGCCACGCGCAATGCGAATTCATTTTCATCGATATTTTCATGGAAATAAGATATTTTCCCACATCAAAATGTAGCCTATGTCCTTTCTCAGACTCTAGAATAACTGTGTACAAAATTTAATTGCAATCGGTTCAGTAGTTTTGGCGTGAAAGCAAGACAGACAGACAGACAGACAGAGATACTTTCGCATTTATAATATTAGTATGGATTTTTGAAATTTTATTTTAATACACATCCAAGACCCAGGAACATTGAAAACTTTTTGTTCCGCCTGCGGGACTCGAACCCAGGACCCCCGGGATGAGCGCTGGCCACGCGCAATGCGAATTCATTTGCATCGATATTTTCATGGAAATAAGATATTTTCCCACATCAAAATGTAGCCTATGTCCTTTCTCAGACTCTAGAATAACTGTGTACAAAATTTCATTGCAATCGGTTCAGTAGTTTTGGCGTGAAAGCAAGACAGACAGACAGACAGACAGACAGACAGAGATACTTTCGCATTTATAATATTAGTATGGATAGTATGGATTAGAAATGCAGTAGGAGTTCTATAAGATAAGATAGATTGATTATTATTATACTAAGTGATTATATTATTAAACATAATATTCTAACGTATTAAAAACTATAAACAAAAACATACTAACAACTAATAAGTATGATTAGTTCTATGGTACAATAAAGTAAAAAATAAAACGCCATCTGTTGAATCGTATTAGAACTAAAATGTTCATTGCGTCGATATATTTCTGGATTTTTTATAATATTATACATAAAATATGTTTAAGATTATTGAAATTTTATTTTAATACACATCCAAGACCCAGGAACATTGAAAACTTTTTGTTCCGCCTGCGGGACTCGAACCCAGGACCCCCGGGATGAGCGCTGGCCACGCGCAATGCGAATTCATTTTCATCGATATTTTCATGGAAATAAGATATTTTCCCACATCAAAATGTAGCCTATGTCCTTTCTCAGACTCTAGAATAACTGTGTACAAAATTTAATTGCAATCGGTTCAGTAGTTTTGGCGTGAAAGCAAGACAGACAGACAGACAGACAGACAGACAGACAGACAGAGATACTTTCGCATTTATAATATTAGTATGGATTAGACCCTATAATATTGATTGTTATGCAGCTAAGATTCATTTCAAATTACGAAGAATGTAAGACTGGAAATGGGAACCGAATATCCTTCATTGACGAAACTGACAGGAAGCCTATTTATTGGCAATCAAGAAAATGTAAGCGGCATGTCCATACAAAGATCGAATACCCGAATTGGATGATTTGTTTGACCTCTGTATTAAGCAAGTACCAATTATGTACTTCCGAGTATGAACCTGCTTAATTGAATTATTGCCACTTTAGCTAGCGACATAGACTTACCCACGGATCGGCTGCCGACGTTACTGTTCTACGGACATAATATTTTTGCATTCGTATTTCGTGTGTGCGTTCAATTATGAACTTCACGGAAACCATACATTTTCCCGAAATATAAAATAGCCTGTGTCCCTCCACGTGGTCTATTCTTAGATATCTGTACCAAATAACATAAAAATTGCTACAACAGTTTATGAGGTTTTCATACTGTTTCTTCGCTCCTATTGGTTGCAGTGTAATGTTAGTAGCCTAAAGCCTTCCTCGTTAAATAACTAGTTGAGTACTATCAAGTACTATCCAACACAAAAATATTTTTTTAATTCGAACCAACACTTCCACAAATTCTTCAGCTTGATAATAAAGTACTATCAGAGAAGTTGATTCCTATGCAAATCGGGGACCTAAGTGGTTTGGTCGCGTTACGTCAAACCCAGCTGACAGATCACAATTAACATTGAATTGACATATTCGACCAAATAACGTTGGTCTGTCAATTGCATAGGAATCAACTTCCTCGATGGTACATACCTACTGTATATAGAATATAGATAAGTCACAATATGTGATTTTCCCAAAATTTAAACCCGCTATTTATAGGGAATGGTAACTGGTAAGTTGTACGAAAAAATAATAATAAGTTAATAATAAATAAATCTTTATTGAAACCCCACAACAGGTCATACTCGTATTAAGTATTAAAAAGTGTTATGATATTATTTTTTCTATATGATCTACAATCTTGTCCTATCAAGGTTATAATTCTATGGTCCTACCTATTTTATGATTGAATGTACCGTTTAAAAAAAACGGGAATCAAATCTGTTCGTCTATCTATCCATTTAACTATCTGCCCGGCCATAAACAATATCATCTTCATCAAAACAAAAATCAAAGTGATAACATCAATGGAGTGTGTCATGTGTGTTACACACACACATGACACACTTGTATAGACTTCACTGTGAATGTAACAGCGCTTAAAGAGTTACTTTTGACTTCTATGTTGTTAAGAAATGCCACAACGTTATGAATTTGTCCATACAAAAAAATTAAAAAAAAATGTTCTCACCCTATATATTCACCTAAAGTCATTGACTTATATATTACATATAAATCAATGCCTAAAGTATTATCACTTTATTTTTTACACCCTGTATAATAAATAAGTATAGAGTTTAACCTAACTACATTTTTACAATGAAAATTACAATGTTGCTAAGTAGATAAAGCATGTTATCTTTTATGAAAATGCGGCATTTTATCTACTTATTACCTACTATTAGCCTACTTATTTTGGTAAGCATTACTGTAAATGCGAATATTATGTTTATCTCTTAATTAAATATTTGCTGATCTTATACCGCTTTAAGCACAGAGATAGATCAATATAGATACTGCATGTCGCTCCATTTGTATGAAAACGAGCGTGCAACTTTTTTATAGCTACTGTGACGTACCGATGATAAGAAAAGTGCCCATTATAAATAAAAATAAAAAATAAAATAAAAAAATCTTTATTCCAATTTTTAACATTACACAACCACAATAAACAAAAAATACAAAAGAGAAAAAAAAGTGTACATGAGAGAATGTGAAAACAAAGAAAGCACTATCCTAAAATAAAAGAAACAAAATTTGCATATTTAAACAACATAATATTTATGGCAGTGCAATGCCAAAAAATAAGGAAAAGGGGACCGCTCAGGTTTTGACAGCGACAGTCGCCGCTGTCCCTGGTCTTCCGCGAACCCCTACCCCCATAAATCAAGTTACGGAAAAGAAATAAAATAGTTTAAATACAAAAGGTCGATATTAAATATAACATGATACAAGAACCTTAAGGTATTTGTTACAATATTGACATGGTGTAGGGAAATGTTTATGAATAATGTTAATTATCATAAAAATGTAATAAACTTATAAAAAAGAATGTAACGCATGTTAATATGATAATGTACATATAATATATAAATAGGAATAGTTTTTAATAGGTAGGTATATAAATAAAAATATATTTAATATAATATTGTAAACATAAACGACTATTTTACTAGGGCTGAACTAATAATAATTATTTTTTGTTTGCAAATGCAATAAGTGATGCTTGAATTTAAGCTTAAAGTTATCAATAAACTTTACGGCTCTTAGTGGAGGTAGGAGGTTATTCCAGACTTTACTGGCAACGTGTCTAAAGCTTCCTCGAAACGCGGCTGAGTGGTGAGATTGAGTGATAAGCAAGTAGCTCGAGCCCCTGGTGGTCATGGACAGCTGACTGTCACCAGCCCACTGCAATTTATTAAAGAGGTATAGAGGTGTTTTATGCCTGATAACCCCAAAAAGGAGCGTCGCAAAGTGCAGTTGCCTACGATGATCCATATTGAGCCATCTCTCGTTGTTTATGTAAGAAGAAACATGTGTTCTAGGAGGGATGGTCAGACAATACCTAGCACAAGCATTTTGAACTTTTTGTATCATTTTTTTAGATTTAGACATAAGACATGGCCCAGTAACGACATCCGCATAGTTAAGTTTAGAAAGGACAAGTGATTCGCAGACGGTTGTACGTAACTCTTTCGGTAAATATTTTCTTATGTTATACAAAAGTTTTAATCTAAAGAAGCAGCTGCTTACCACTTTTACTGTATGCTTTTCAAAACGTAAATTTTCATCCATAACGATTCCTAAATTTTTCGCTTCATTGACTCTTTCAATTTCTTCACCTTTAATGTTCACTGAGAGTAACTGACTATCGCAAATTTTTTTAACTTGAGTTTTGGAACCGAGAACCATATACTTTGTTTTGAACGGGTTTAGTGCCAGAGCGTTAGCTTCCGACCATTCAAATATTCGCTTTAAATCGTCATTTAACATATCCATAGCCTGTTTTAGATTGCCTAGCTTAAACGATATATACAATTGAATGTCGTCAGCATATATATGATGTTTACAGTGATGTATGTGCTGTGTAATGTCTGCGCTGTAAATACTAAATGATTTGGGTCCAAGAACTGAACCTTGAGGTACACCCCTATCAACGTTGCACGGTTCAGAATATATAGTATTACCATCTGCGTTTCGAATTTCTACAACTTGTGATCGATTGGTGAGGTAACTGGAGAACCATGAAATGGAAATATCGTCAAAACCATAATATTTTAATTTAGAAAGTAACAAGGGAACATTTATAGTATCAAAAGCGCGCGAGTAATCTAGTAGTACTAAAATAGTTCCTTCGCCTTTATCCTGTGCACTTAGTATATTGTCAACGACGTCCAGAAGTGCAGTCGTGGTGCTATGACTTTTGCGAAAGCCTGATTGAGTTGAAGGTAAAATGTTATTATTTTCCAGATATTGAGTTATTTGTTCGCAAACGACCTTTTCAAGAATTTTAGACATACAGGGTAGAATACTTATTGGTCTAAGATCTTTAAAGTCAGTCACGTTATCTTTTTTCGGTATAGGTTTTACAATAGCTTGGTGCCACATTTTTGGAAAGGAGCCAGTTAAGAGAGAAGTATTAATAATTAGGGTTACGGTCTTAAGGCAGATATCAGAGCGACAGATCATTATGAGCATATCCAATGACAGACCATCAACACCTAGCGCATTAGATTGAAGGGATCGAAGAATTTTCAACACATCGCTCTCGCTTACTGTAGCAAAACTAAATTTTGCAGGGCCAAACGTGTTGGTTTCAAAATAGGTGAAGGTGGGTGGTGGTATTACGTTAGTTCCAGGGACGTCAAGGAAGAATTTGTTAATAAGATTAGGGTCACAAAGATGTTGGGGAAGTGTAGAATCTGATTTAGTTTTGTTCAAATTCATATTATGTTTCAGATTTTTCCACATTTCTTTCGGAGTACTGATGTTAGAATTAATATATTTGTCAAAATATGCGGCTTTTTCCCGCTCTAAGGCTCGAGATACTTCACGCTTAAGATCCTTATAGAAGGTAATGTGCACCACGTCCTTGGTTCTACGTGCTCGTCTGTGAGCAGCATCGCGTTGTTTGATCATGAGTTTAATGTTATATGTAATCCAGGGGTACTGTCGTTCTTTTGTAGTAAATGACTTAATAGGAGCTAGTGTGTCAAATAGCGCAAGGACGCTGTCAGTAAAGTATTGTGTCATATCATTTACGTCTGTCATATTCATGATCGAGTGCCAGTCAATAGTATTAATAGTATCATCCAAGTCAGTCAAGTCAATATCTCTAATGGGTCTGAATTTAATTTTTGTGACAACTGGTTTTATTTTAGGTATATTAATAAAAAACGTAAGAAAAGCATGACTACTGAGGTCAGCTATATAGTCGATAGATACTCGGTCCAGATCGGTATTCGTACAGACAAGGTCGATAAGTGTGTCTGTATTTGTTGAAAAATGTGTCGCCTCCGTAGCGCATTGACGCAACCGGTGAATGGACAAAAAATCCTGTAATGTTTTATAACTGTAATTATTAGTATGACAATTAAGAAAATTGATATTAAAATCACCTGTTAGATATATAAAATCGTGGGCTGGTAAGTTGGTGATAGTATCGGTAAGGGCATCTAGAAACGAATTAACGGAAAACCAAGGCGGCCGGTAAGCTGTACCAATATAAATAATTTTGCCGTTAGCCTTAAAAGACAGCCACATTTGCTCAACATTAGGTGGTGATGTGTAGCGCGTGTATGTTTGTATCGTCAAACCCTTCCTAATGTAGAAGCCTACACCACCACCGCGCAAGCGAACTGCGTCCTGTCGGGGTTTGTGCACGAGCCGGTAGCCCGGCACCTTCGGCGCGCGGCCGTCTTCGCCAGGTCTTAACCACGTTTCATTAATGGCGACTATATCGCAGTTATGACGATCCATGGCAATCAGGAATTCATCATGTCGGGATCCTAGCGAGCCGGGATTAAGAAAACCAACTTTTACTTTTTTTAGTTTAAGCATTTTGAGAAGATATAGCATGTTCTAATATACTAATCCGGTTATAATATTGAAAAATAGATGTTTTTAAAGAGTTCTCGGCGCTAATTAAAAACTTATAATATGGTATAATATAGCACATAAAATATATTAAATTACTTGTATCGTAATAATATGAAATTAAGTATACATAAGTGAATAGAAATGTTAACTTATTGTAATGACTAGCTAACATAATAATATTATACGTAATCAAAGTATAACAGAGTAGTCGCATTTTTAATTTCATAAGGATCGACCTCGAGATGTTCAGTCTAAACCTACTCACTAGTCCAGTCATAATCATCTTGAGAACTAAAACATATTGTATACTTAGAGATTTTAAAAATTTGTTTGACAGTGTATAATAATAAAAACAAAAGAATAGTAACAAACAAAACCTGACGTAGGAAGAATTTATAGAGAAGTAACTTATTAGATTAACATTAATAATTATTATTTTACGTATTTGTACTAAAGTTAGTGTTGGCCGTCGTGTAAATTTTTTTAGGTAATAAGAGCACTCTAATTCTTCTATTTTACAAAAGCCAGATAGCCTTTGAGCATCTATTAATAACAAAAAATATGCTAAAATTAACAAATTCAGTAATGAATAAAGTTTTAGTACACAAAACACGGTTTTTGCTTGAGTATTTGAAAAAAGATATTCTATATATTTTACATAAAGATGCTGTCGGCAGATCAATTTTAAAATACAATAATAATAATATGTTAAAAATGTCTTAAAGTAGTAAGTAAAAATAGTGTTTTTGAAGACAAAATTATTATGCAGTTTGACTAACATTTGCGCAATTAAAAACCCGCGCCAGATCTGCATCACATCGTATAGAGAACACCGGTTTCCCGTCGCCCTGGCGAACGTAGATTCTGCCTCGTTTGGTCCACGAGTACCGCCACTGCAGCCGCCGGCACTCCTCGCGGGCCTGGTGGAACAGCACGCGGTTAGCGCGCGTCAGCCGCTCGTTGACGTAGACGCGGCGCGGCGCTCCGGGCGCACCCAGGTCGGCGCTGCTGAGCGTGCGGCGCACACGGGCGGCGCGCAGCAGCTCGTCGCGCAGGTCTCGCCGCGCCAGCCGCACCACGATGCGCCGCGCGCGCCTCTCCTCCGCCGCCGTGGCGTCGCCCGTGGGGGACCGCTCCACTGCGCCAACCCGCTCGGCGAACACTATATCGGTGCTGCTCAGCTGAACACCTAATTTAGCTGCCAGGACTGTGACCGTGTGTGTGGTGTTTTCGCCCGTACTCTCGGGCAGGTTACCCACGTCCAGGTCCGCCAGCAGAGCCTCCTGATCTCTGTCATTGAGCTCGGATTTGAGCTGTGAGACCACCTGCTCCAGATCAGCTACCTTGGACGACGATGTTTTCTCGACCACTTCTACTCGACGCTCCAGGCCCTCCAGCCGCTTAAGTACCTCAGTTCGCCACTCCTGCATCTCCTGGCGGTACTCTCGAAGCTCCGCCATGTAGAGGGCCATCTCTCTACGCATCTCAACTACGTCGGTAAAGTCTCCCGGGTACATTTGTGAGGACGAGTGGAATGTGCTGTTTACTGAGTTAAGGCCAGATAAATCACTTTGGCTCCTATCGTTTTTGTCACTACAGGCAGAACAAGACCAGTCTTTCATCTCAGCGCTAGCGCCGACACATTTTTTATGATAAATTCCCGAGCATGAACTACACTTAGCGACATCTTGCGGCTTAACAGACTTGGCGCATGTTTTGCATTTATTCATCCTTGAAAATGTTATTAAAATTGAAATTTATGGACCTTTATATGACGTAGTACCAAGCACCTCGCATAGATGGCGCTTTTAAGGACACGGTTTATCGATATTTATTATTTTTGAAATTAAAATTAGATTAAACTAAGCCAATTAAACTAAGCCAATTAAGTCAATTAAACATTAATCACTTAACACATATGCCACCAACAACATTCACTGCGTTATATTTTAAAGTACAATATTGATATTAATTTTTATTGTTATTACTTGAAGGTTATAACTTAAAAAATATTATTTTAAAATCTAACACAATAACGCTATTTTCCCTTTTTTCTCTCACTGTTAGGTTCTTTGCAGGTCTAATTTGAATAATATTAACTTTATTTGCGAAGTTGCACTGTAAAACTATTTTTTTCGTATTTTTAAACGCGGAGTGAAACTGAAACAATGTTGATCGAATGTCTTTTTTTTTTTTAAATTATCTAGGCCAACATTATAGGCCAACATTTCTATTTGAATTTCTACAGCTCAATACGGCACTTTTAAGCGTTTAGGCATTTTTAAAATTCCTATTGACGTCCGATTCCGATAGCAGACTAGGGAACAGACTTTCGAAAGACGAGCATTGCTCGTCGTTTGGGAGCGCGATATGGCACGCGAAGTACATACCTACACAATATGCGGTATCTATCATGATCTATGTCTGTGGCTTTAAGCTAGATTATACTGCAAAATTCTAAAATCCTCTGGACTGTTAAAAGGCTACAAGTCTTACAATGAAACATGTGGTGACTTCTGTTTCATGAGAAGTGTTCTAAGCATATTATGCTACCAACAAGTAAGATTTTGCACCAAGGTTTACCAAGGTTCGGAAGGTGCTGAGAGAACTCTCTAATTCGTTATAGATACAAGTTTGGGAGTTTCGGCGTTGTTTTAAGAACGTAAAGCGTACGCTACTACGCAAATTACATTCATCATCGTCATAATCATCATTTTATCTCTACCATATTATGTCATGCATCGTCCCGTGATTATGCCAAGCCTTAATATGATTTATGACCCTATTATTGGTAATTTTCATAATCTTTTAGATTGAGACTCGAGTTTGTAAAGCAATTTAAAAAAATCTATAGTTCTTTGTTTGCTTGAACGCACTAATCTCAGGAATTACTGGTCCGATTTAAAAAAATCTTTCAGTGTTAGATAGCTCATTTATCGAGGAAGGCTAGGCCATAAATGATCACGCTGAAACTAATAGGACCGAAGAAGCATGAAAATGTCGTAAAAAACGGGGAAAATTATTAGAAAGGGTATCTCACGAACTACTGGAGCAAGTAAGAATTTTGACGTTATTTGGCACAGATAGAGTAGACCACGTGAAGGGACATCAGCCGGTTTCAAGATCCAAATTTTTTCAAAATCCTAATTTATGCGGGCGAAGCCGCGCGGGACATCTAGTAGTTTATATGGTGAAGGAGTGCATAGAGCCAATATTGTTTTAAAATTATGCTTTTATCATAAATTTTTTCAACAAATAAAATATTACACAGTACCTACACACACTGCAATGTGCACACTACCATCTTTTTGAATGACAAGCCTATACATACGGATTATACTCTTTTGTTTATGGTTCAAGTCTGTTGTCAAATTAAAAATGGATTGTTGTTTTTATTAAATCTGAAATAGTCAATGTGGTCAATACTTTACGGGAAGTATACGTTTATTACGGGGTAACAAACGGGGAGTCAAAAGAAGAAGTAAATTTAACTTAAATTACTTGACAAGACAGTACCGATTTATTTAAACTAGAGATCGCTCTAGTTTAAATAAATCGTTACTGTCATCTAACGGTGTGGCGATCAAGCCGCGCGTTTTGCGCTACTGCCGCAAATACAAATATTTATTGACCAAAAAAAATTAACATAATATAATGCGATAACGGATCCCCACACCAGGCGATGCCATGTCCTGTGGGGACGAAACGAAGTTACAATAATTACATATTTATATTTTTACAATTTCTTATAATAATTAATAATATAATTATTAATGACACTAAACTCAAAGTTATTTTATTGATAAGTTAAATAAATCCAGCCTTCCAGTCTTTAGCAGAAATGTACAACAAAATGCTTTCAAAACAATAGTCAATAGTCAGTTATCGGGTATTCGCACTAAATCAGCGACTGACCACCGAATAACTGATAATATATCACTCACTTTATTATATCTAGACGTAACAATACCTAAGTGATTATCTATTACTATCTTTGATATACCTTCTACGCGTGAGACATACTTTACTGGAATTCGCAAGAGACATTATAAATAAAACATAAGAATACTTTATTTCCTAAGGGCTAAGGCCCTTAGGAAATAAAGTAAAATAAAAACAAAAAATAAGACAACAGTCTTTGTATTGCACGTTTGAATTGCTATTTGTAATTTGACAGACGATGGCAGCAACATGATTATTTAGTCCAGTCTGAATCTTTGTAAATAATTCTTCTGGGAGCCTGAGGAGGTAGACGCGACAAACACGAAGCGCCTCGGAACTCGGAAGACTCATGTTTTCAAATTTCAAAACCTGGCATACCACCTACCATCACGGGGCGTAGGATCTTTCGTGTCAATTATCGTATCAAACAGCTGTCATCTGTCACAAAATTAAAAATCTCAAAAAAGATGCTACGTATGTTTAGAGGTCTAACAAAAGCACCATTAGGGTCAGAGATAACAACGTGACTCGTAGATGGAAATGACCAACTTCATCGTAACTTGCATAACGTCTCACGCAATTGAAGTCTGTTAATTCTATACAAATACATCTCACAGAATCTACCCGTCACGTTGCGGTCTCAGCTGACCTTTAGGCTGAAGTCTCAAAACCAACGGGCAGCGCGGCGGAGCGGGAACGCCGCCTTGGCGGCGCAGCGGCCGGTGCGTGACCATAATATGGACAATGGACATGCCCCGAAAACCGAGCAGCACGGCGCGGCGCGCGGCGTACTAGACGGCATCTACAGGGTGTAACAAAAATAAGTGATAATACTTTAGGGTGTGTACGTGTTCCTTGTAGAGAGTTTACTGTAAAAGTAGCAGCGCCAAAAGACCAAAAATTTTTTTCACATTTGTATGGGGAAACTCGTGACGCTCGGGCCCTTGCCCATACAAAAGTGAAAAAAAAATTCGTCTTTCAGCGCTGCAACTTTCACAGTGAACTCTCTACAAGGAACACGTACACACCCTTAAGTATTATCACTTATTTTTGTTACACACTGTATATCAATCTACATTGTCACGCGCCGCGCCGCTCACGCTCCACTGTCCGCTGGTTTCAAGAGTAAGGCTGCCTTCACATTAAGGGTTTATTCAGACCGCAACGCAACGCGCAGATGCATTTCTAAATTTATATGGATTTGACAGAATCGCAAGACGTCTCACGCAATTTAAATCAGTCAAATCCTCGTCTCGCCTCGCCTCGCCTCGTCGCGTCGCGGTCTGAATTGACCGAGTCGCGAGTAGTGCGGCAGCCGCGCCACTCGTTTTAGTATAGAAGTCGCGCGGCTGCCGCACTACTCGCGAGTTTGTGAAGGCAGCCTGAAGCCTAATAACAAGGCATGTGGTATAAAATACCGACCTTGTGACTAATAGGCGCAACACACTTCACATCCTAATTTGTGTTACGTTTTTAACGAGAATACAGTTAAGCTAAACGACAAGACACGACTTCGCGTGATGTGCTAACACTCGTCAACTGCGTGATATCGCTTACCCACGTATGACGTAACCGACACTGCACACGTACCCACATTTACCCTGATACATCGCGTTCACCCAGGGTCAAACGTAAAGTAAATTAAGAAGCATTTGATAATCTTAAGATAATGCTTTCATCGAAACCCGTAAGTAGTTACGTTATAAAATAATTTATAACATTAGTATGGATAATATTTTCCTTTGTCTATGGTATGGAGAACAGGCAGATACACACTTTAGTATACTTAGGGCCTGTTTCACCACTTCCTGATAAGTACCGAATAGGCTATTCACCACTTGACAGATGAGGTATGGAGAATCTGTCAAAAAAGTTGTGAATAGCCTATTCGGCAGTATATCAGAAAGTGGTGAAACAGGCACTTATTTTCAAATACCAAAGTGTGTATCTGCCTGTTATCTATACTAATGTTACAAATTATTTTATAACGTTACTACTTACGGGTTTCGATGAAAGCATTATCTTAAGATTATCAAATGCTTCTTAATTTACTTTACGTTTGACCCTGGGTGAACACGATGTAAAAATCTTAAATTAATGAACTGGTTTCTGTATTTGTTTGTATGTGGATTGTGGAAATTCTTTGAGTTAAAAAGAGGATACTCTGTTTGTCGGAGGCTAAATACTTTTTATGGCGGAAATTTCTTTAGCATAAAAAGTATAATATTATTAATATCCTTTATCGGTTCTCGCGCTATAGACGAATTTCGACTACGAGAATACGAGAGAATACAAAATGGCTTGCGTGCTTTCACAAATTATGTGTCTAATTAAATTAGTATGTAGTTAACAACAAACGATGATGTAGATAGGCGCTTGTTAGCACGCTATATTAGTTAATTGCCTGAGGTCAAGGGTTTTGGTGAAAATAAAACTAATACCTAGATAAGCCACTGTAATCTTTCACTACAGATTATTTTAAATAATAAAGACTAAAGTGTTTACGTTTTTCCTTTGGCAAAATATTTTCTACAGTGCTCTTTAAAATGATACTAAATTTTGGTACTTATAATAATATTTCTACTACATGCTAGTATTAATAAGCCACAATTCCATAAAAGTGATAATCCCAAATTTTTCAGCACTGAAGGGGGGAACAAAAAAAAAACTAAATGAAAAGTCCACCCGTTTGGATGCTACAATGCTACGGCATCGAATCTGTCTGTCCGTGGACAGAGACTTGACACACGTGCAGACACACAGACAAAAAGACAGTTAGACAAACTCATCTAACTTGACCTCTGTTTGTCGGGGGCTAAAAACCCCACTACCCTACATGTCGTAGCGTGGTTGACGGTCGACGTAGCCCGTAGTAGTAAGGTCTACGACTACGCTACGAGTTTCGACATAGAATCTACGGCAGATGTACGGGCATGTATTTTTGTTAATTAAAATCATATTAAGTTGTTTTATTCATAAAATATATTCCTTATTTAAATAAATACGTATTTATTTTAATTGTCTATTGTGTAACTCATACGGCATACCCCATATTCTTTTTTTTTGTAGAGAAAGTAGTAATTCTTTAAAATATATTATAACAAAATCCATTACAATTTGCCCCTTGTGGCTAACAAGCTGGATAGTAAATAAAAGTAGGTAGAAACAGATATCAATAAATTGAATAGGTAAGCGCAAGCATGCGGTTTCATATAATAATTGATTTTGCTTATCGTAATACTCATTGAATTACTAAGAATAGTATGATATTTTAAGTGATTGTATTAAAACTATATAACGCCTGCAACTCCGTTGCGACAAAATTCGTTTATCGCGCGGGAACCGTACATTTTTCCGGGACAAAAAGTATCCTAGTGTTGCGCGAGACTCAAAGTATCTCCATATAAAATTTCAGCAAAATCGATTCAGCGGTTTGGGTGAGAAGAGACAACAGACAGACACACTTTTACATTTATAATATTAAGTATGGATATGGATCTACTTAAAACGACAAAGACTCGAAATAATCTCACCTAAATGATACTCACGGCGGCTTTTCATTTTAAGTGCCAGTTTAAGATCAAAATTAACCATTTTTAAAACGTTTCACTGTGTTCTATTCACACCGTTGCTTTTACACTAATTAACATTAGTTAGGTCGACCTTCTCAATTACGTTAAAGTTTTCTGTCACAAAAATGGTTTTTCTGTCTTTTTTTTTTCACAGAATGTAGTTGACAGTTTAGATCACTGATCAGTAATCAATGCACGTGCACGACCATCGCTAGAATGTGTACACTGTACAACACTGCACGTGGCTCACCCACGCTGCGTCGTGAAACGTGCCAAATGTCTATTTATTAGTGTAGTCAGTAGTGTTTACGTAGCAGAATTATAGTAATCTATAGAACAGCCAACTGATTTACGAAGACAAAATATTTTTTATAATTAATTTGCTAAAATATGATTTAATTAAACAGTTAACAGCGGGCATGCGCGTTATTTTTTCTCTACGAAATTAAAATATGATCCGATTGATATGTCGTTTTCTGTTAGGTCAATTATTTTTAACGCAAAATCAGTCACTTTAGTTTATTTTACAACAGAAGGAGATACCAAAACATGATTTCTTCGAATTTATCGTGTCCTTATTTTAACTGCCTTTGTCAGATGTACCAAAATACATATTTTATTTTATTGCCTGTCAAAATGCATCCAGATTCGAAGAAATCGCGTACTTAGCCTGTTAAATTAATAAGAACATGGTACATACGCGCCTAAAAATAAATAAACGTGAGTATATTCTTGTATTTGTCAATGTTTATTTACATTTTGCAGTGATTGATGGTTACTCATACAAGACGTGATTGTATGATTTATTTCCTACCGATATCTCAGAAACAAACACGTATACACTTACTATAATATTAGTAAGTACACACACAGTAACAGGAAATGTTTGATTTTTGTTTGTTCCCCATTTATACGTGGGAGAGCCATGCTTCGGCACGAATGGGCCGGCTCGACCGGAGGAATACCACGTTCTCACAGAAAACCGGCGTGAAACAGCGCTTGCGATGTGTTTTGCCGAGTGAGTGAGTTTACCGGAGGCCCAATCCCCTACCCTATTCCCTTCCCTACCCTCGCCTATTCCCTTCCCATCCCTACCCTGCCCTATTACCCTAATCCCTCTTAAAAGGCCGGCAACGCACCTGTAGCTCTTCTGATGCTGCGAGTGTCCATGGGCGACGGAAGTTGCTTTCCATCAGGTGACCCGTTTGCTCGTTTGCCCCCTTATCTCATAAAAAAAGAAATACGCAAAAACTAAAATCGATTTTGATATTTTAAGTACTTATTTCCATCATCACAGCACAAGTAAAAATGTTGGTGTTGAGTACCTTGTATGAAGAAAAGCTTCGCCAAATGATCTATTAAAGTTATAACGAGCTCTAGATCATTAATAGATTAACCAACTTAATTAAATTAAGTAATATTTTCGCAAGTTTGGGTTGGCCAGTAAGGTGTGACCTCCGAAACATTTATTCTGTGAATTTAGGTCAGCATCATCGATCTGTTTGTTCTGAGAAATACGCCAGCAGCCCCTGTGCGTAATGGTCTACTTTAAGTTGATTATTGCTGAATTGTAAAGGGACTCTACATACTTGTTACGGCGGTGCTACATACACATAAACTGGGTATTATAAAAGGTATTTCCAAAAAGCGCTTAGGTGCGGTTTATATCTTTTTCAAAAGAATTAGTTGCTTAGCGCAATACAAGTCTAACTGCCGTACTCAGATTGGAACATTAATTATTACATACAGTAATTAAGTAATTCCAATTTTTGACATAAGCCACATACATTATTTGTCAAATTGAAGGTTAATCATAATTAAATGTCTCTGAGTAGGGCGGTAAACTCTACAAAATATACATTCTGAATTTCTGGGAACTCTACCAATGTTGCAGTAGCACTAAAATAAAAAATATTAGGCATTTTAAGATACAGATTTTCTCATGAGAAAAGCCACGTTTTTCATTTCATACGAAGTCATGAATTCCTTCGTTATATTACACTATATAGAGTAATATGGAGCCAAGGAGCTTACCCCAGTTTCATGGAGACTATGTTAACCTACTTCGCCGCCTTCTATAAAGCCATGATCCTATGACATTATAGTGTTATGAGACTTTATTGTCTTACAATACTGTATTATAATATTGTATTTAGTTGTAATAAAAGCAACAGTATGGAATAATGGCGAAATTCTAGGTTTATCGAGTAGGTACTTCTATAATATTATATAAAATTCTCGTGTCACAGTGTTTCTGCGTGAACACCTCCAAAACGGCTCAACAATGGGCTCAACCGATTTGAATGAAATTTTGTATGTACAATCGTTAGGCCTTATAATAAGGTTTTTATCTAATTTTTATATAGATACTGCATGGAAATAATTTATATGGCAAAACAATGTTTGCCGGGTCAGCTAGTTAAGCTTATAAACATATGGGTTACGACTTACGAGTATCATATATACTTAAAATAATAGTAAGAAATAAGAATGAAAGATTTGTTGGCATAAAAATTTTCTTTGGACATTAAAAAAATAATTGATATTTTCATAGTAATCATATTTACCATTTTGACTCATATCTATTTACCACTATAAAATCTTAAAAACATAATAATCTTCGCTGCGAGTACCATAATACTTATTTTGAAGTTGAATGTGTGTAATACATAAAATAAGGCTATAGTTAGTGACCTCAATACGACTGCATTCGATAAGTATAATATATTACGTCGGTAAGGGACATAAAATATGTACGGCACACATACGTGACAGTTTTTATACGGTTTTATTATTAATTTTATTATTAAAACTTAATCGCAAAAATATAGGCCAATTAACATGTTTGGTCAAGTAAATATTTAGTAGGAAGTAAAAGCGAATATCGTCTTCTTTCTACTATTTACTTCACTAAAGAATGCAATGATTAATAATTTTAGAATTGCAAGAAACCTCATATAGCAATGATTCATACGTCCTAGATAGCTGATACTTTTTTGTTTCGTAGAGTCACAGAATACATAATTATTAGTACAAGGTAGTGTTTAAAACTTCACACTATGTCATCGTAATAAATATCAATGATTATCACCAACAGCATAAGATGTAAATCTACATAAGCGCTTTATTGTCCAAAACCTTGTTTCAATATTGAATTGAAAAAAAGATACAGATAAAAATCTTAATTCCTTTCGCTCTACAATCACGACAATCTGAGATAAACACAAGGATATTAAAATAATGTTGACGTTTAATAATAATTAATGTAAAATTTATTTTATGCATCGTAACTTGTGGTTTATGGGTTATGTGCAATTACATAACGATGTAATGTTAAACAATTTGTGTACCGAGAATTTATAATGGACCCATCTGTTTAAATGTTTTTTTCAAATGTGTTTGTTATGGCACTAACGATTGGAGATTTCTTATGTTATTTCATATTTGTTGTGGTAGATCATAATTAGAATCCCTAAGTAGTACTATGTACTCTGTGCTAATGTGTTCTTTGTACTTTGTGACCGCCTTCGTGAATTCGTGATTAGGAAGTCTTTCTAGTTAGAAAGACTTCCTAATTAAGAAATTTATTTTAAACTTAAGACGAGTTCGTCTTAAAACCTAAGGGTAGTAGTAGTAAATTAACCTCCTGCTTTTTGGAATTCGGTTAAAAATTGTCTGTACGGTACTCTTTAGTAGAAAATTAGTTAATAGCTACAATATACATGATAGGCACACAAAAATTAGCTTGTCATGATTTTTAACATCTGCTTGCTCTAGCTGCTATTACCATTGAATAATTAGAAATGTACGCCCCTCAAAATAACCCGTAAAAACTTACATTTTTATTATTTAAGAAGAAAAAGTTTAAAAAGAGAGCGCCATAAAAATGGTAATTGTATATTGTACTACTCGTATAATATGGTGGCTTAGTAGGTACCTATTCGCTGGTGTTACTACAATCTATATAGTAGCGGAAAGTTCATAATTGACGTCAAACATCAACAACTCAAGTTACAAAAAATATTTGATGAGATCGGCAAAAATAGGAATACGAGACAATAGTAAATAACTGAGTAATGATAAGTGATGATATTGTACTAATGATATACATATTATCTATATTATAATGTTGTCAGTTACTTTGTTGTCCGCCAGCCGTTATCTGAAATTTGTTGTTTACATTGAATTATTGGAATACCGGTTTGCTGTTTATTTACGTCCTTTGTATAATAATACTGTCTTATTTATATTTAAAAATATATATTTTAGTCCTTCTTAATAATAATGAGTGAGGAAATTATAGCGACATTTCGCTATGCTTAATAGTGACTTACAATACAATGGTACTTCATGTAATTTTTCTTTGTTTGTTTAATTTACAAGTACCTGGATGACCGAGCTTTGCTCGGTATAGCAAACACTTATTGACTTTGTGTTACTTAATAACGCCATCTGCTGGTCGTTAAAACAATTAGTTGCTCGCAAAATAGTATTATTATTCGCCAATAGATGTCAGGAAGAGTTATATTTTTCAATTTATCGATTATCAATAAAACACGAATAAAAAGACAATTTCTGAAAATGATTCCTAGCTAGATCGATTTATCGCCCCCGAAACCCCCTATATACTAAATTTCATGAAAATAGTTGGAGCCGATTCCGAGATTCCAATTATATATATATATATATATATATATATATATATATATATATATATATATATATATACACAAGAATTGCTCGTTCAAATATATAAGATTATAAGATTACCTAGTTATTGATATTTTAATTTAGTTTATGTTTTTCTAAATAGCGTGACTCAAGCACAGTATTACAATATGAGTATGGCATGTAGATTGTAATTTGTAGGTGACATGAATTTGTTATGGTTGTTAGCAAACATTTTAAAGTAAATTAAGAAATCACTCAACAATAACTGAATATAAAAATATATACTTAGATAAGAATTAATTCGCTATAAGAAAGAGAAATAACGTAGAATTAGATATAGTTTTAGCTCTATGTAGAGACACAGATAATAAGCTTCAAATTAAAGATTACTATTTTAGATATATGTAAATACTAAGTAAATTGTTTAATTTCTGGACAACTATCATTGATTTACTGTCAAATAATTAATCTTTGTGTAATTGATACTTGTAAAATATATTTTATTTATTGTACTTACTTTGTATTTATAATTTAAGGACTGTGTTCTCGGGCATTGACCTTTGCAGGGCTTTGCAATTGGCACAATTATTCTTCGGAAGGTCGTAGGCTCTATTGAATTCATTCCTTACTTAGTATCGTTTACATTTTTTTATTAGAAAACCAAACATTTTATATATAAATTATTATCTCCTGTCTTATGACTTACGAGTAGTAATTTTATCATTTATTTACGCAATTTGGTTTTATTTTTGTCATATTATAGAGTAAAGCCTATATCCAAAAACACTGGGTAACTTAAATAACATCAATAAAACAAAAATATTATTCTGTTCATTTAAAATAAGATAGGGCCTCGAAAATTTGCGTTACTTATAAGTAAGTGCCTAATATATTTACATTTTTAAATAATAAAAATCCATAAATTAATAAAGACGATAACTTACTTTTGCCTTATAATTGACGGTTTCTATAATATAAGATTTATTATTCACTATTATCACAAACAGCACAGAATTTACTTTTTACAATAAATCCACTAAACTACGAAGTTTTGTATGAATCCGCTACGTCCTCTCTCAACAGTGACAATACAACGACTGCGCGGCGTACCATGGTCTATGCCATATAATATCGACTGAGTTTTGATAAGTTATCGATATGGTATCTGAGTGTATCGCTTTTACTTTGGATTAGTAAATACTATTTGGAGGCTTATGTGATAATAATTTTGGATACGCGAAAAATTTTAGAGCGAATGTGAAACAAAATGTAACCTAGTTTATACTTACCTAGTTATTATCAAGAATATCCCAATCAAGTACATGATATTATAACAATGATGTCGTTATAATGACGTTATAGTTATGCAATGCTTTGTTCTTGTCTGATACGTTAGAAATGTTGTTTGACAGATAAAAACAAAACATTGTTAAAAAATAACCAGCTCTGTATGCAGAATCTTTCAAACGAAATTTCATACTAGATGCAGCTAGAGGAGCTTATGGTCCAATTACTCAAGTCATCAGATTAGTCTAACCTAACATAATAATATTTTAATAAGGAGTCTTGTGACTCGTCTTTGGTTTTTTACCATTGCTGCTTTAAGTACATACTTACAAGTATACATTGTTGAATTGGACAAAAACACAAACAGAAGAAAATAAATAAAAAAGTTAAAATAACAAAAAAAGGTTAAGGTTAAAGTTAGCCTTAACTATAACCATAACTTTGACCATAAGTGTAACTATAACCGCGCCTCTGGTGCAACCCACTCTAACCATACAACCTTATACAGAGACCACACTAAATTGCACAGGATCTATAAAATAGTCATTAATTACTTAGGGGACTTAGAACACCTAAATGCACAGAAATATCTGTATGATAGAATGCGGTACTTGTATTGAGAAAGATTATATTCCATCAAAAACATCCTGTAAAAAAAACAAGTCTCGCAACTCAGTTTTTATACCGTAAAAATTTATGAGATCCATGCAATACCAAGTCGGTTAATTTATTCAGTCCCTACCTAGGGGACCTTCTGTCTCAATTTAGTAAGTACGTAAGTTATTATCATATCAATATTGAAAATCTTTTAATTTATTAGGTTTTCCCTTAATTAAGACACTAAACACTAGCTAGATATCTCTCTCCCGACGATAAACCGGAGATATTGATGGTACGGGTACAATGATTCATAAACCGCAAATGTAACTTTGTAATCCTATACATTTATATGGGATTACAAAGTTATTTACGAAGTTAGTTTATCTAGAAAACTGGACAGAAATTTTGAAATTTTTGAATTTTTCCTTGATTAAAACATTAAACACTAATTATATTCTAAGTTTGAAGGTTCTATGTCTGCTAGAAGTGCCTTAGACTTTTGGTGATCGGTCAGTCAGTCAGTCAGTCAGTGACAAAATTAAGAAACTTTAACAAGTTACAACTCTTAAACTACTCGTTCAAATTGAATAAAATTTTAAATATACCATGTTTATACAATGCTCGCTTAACAACTGAAAATTCAGGCTTGTTGGTTTATCCACAATGAAGGTATAGGGGGTCAATAAGAGCCTGAATTGGTTCGAGAAATGGATGGTACGGCCGTGCGGCTTTTTTGCTCGACTTGGCGGAGGCACTACCGTGCCCCCAGATAATATTGTTCAGAATATATGCTAGATCCATAGTGTTTTCAAAAGTCAAAACACGATGCAATTTATTTTTCTAGAAAAAAATCGCAAACATACCTCTAATAAAATCTTAAAATGATCGGTATGTGTACATAGTAAATTGCACTCAATAATTATTTAATTTATGGACAATATTATTTGACTACCACTTACCAGTGTACTATTGCTATAGTGTTTTTTTCTAATAAATCCTTAATTTGCAGTAATGAAGTATTTTCCACTACCAGAGTAGTCTTAGCGTACGTAGGTGTGCGTTGTGCATTGTGCATGTATGCAAGACGGGTCGGTCAATGTCGATTAGCTGTTCTAGGCCCCTTAACATACTTTCCTGATACCCATTATATAAATAAACTTTTAGTAACTTTATCGCTAATAAAGACAAAAGATCCAAGAAGATAGACTCTATACCACTTTAATGTAACGCATCCGTGGTCCAGTGGTTAAGAGCGCGGCTCTTGACTCGGAGGTCGTGTGTTCGATTCCCGCGTTGGAAACCTATTATGTTATTTACAAGTTTGATTAGGACAATGCAGGCTGATCACCTGATCGTCTGACAAGTAAGATGATCCATGCGTCGGATGGGCATGTAAATAGTCGGTCCTGCGCCTTATCTCTCGCCAGTAGTGTCGGTCTTCCGTCCCACTGGGTTTATGAGAGTTAAGGAATAGAGAGTGCTTTTGTATATTGCGCACACACTTGGGCACTATAAAATCCCACCAAAAACATTTCATGTAAAATGTTACCTCGACGACCACAAAAGTTTTTCCCCATAAAGTTAATATACCTATTAACTTAATAGTTTTCCCTTGTGAAAAAGACATTAGGGACAAAGAGCCTGTAGCCAAGACTTTTCTTTATCGCTTTTTATAGAAACGTCGATCAAAATGTATGGAATTGACATTAGACGAGTCGAACGTCAATGTCATAATATTAACGAACTCTTATGTCAATAATTGACATAAGGCCGATTAAAATGTATGGAATTGATAGTCAATTCCATACATTTTAATCGGCGATTCTATAAATAAATAATAAAGGGTCAGATCTAATGTAGAGCTAAGCTTCTGAATCTACATTCTACGCGGCCTAACTCTATCGACCCTAACTCCAACAAATTATGTAATGTATGTATGGTTTCGCTGTTTCGCTACCGGTGGAGGTGAGGCGAATATTTAGTTTCTGATCTGAAGTAAGTAACGAAACAGCCATCGCCGTCGCTGCCGTGTCCCCAGACTACTCCTGTGACACTGGCCTGGTTTCAATGAAACCTGCCACCGTCACCGAAATCAGTGTGGGAGTTATAGTTACTCTAATGTAACGTGGTTTTTAAGAAGCACTATAGGTAGCTTTTGTAATTACACTTTACAGTGAAATAAAATGGATTTTCTTGTAGTCCGATTTATAGTATAAATTAGGAGTTGTCGTCCTATGCTATGCTAGTTTATTCCAAGTTTATTCCTATGCTATGTATAATTTTCTAGAACAGACTGTATACACATCATAACACGTCGTTGTTCGGGTTATTATTATGCTCGCAACCAGTTTGGAGTTCGTTAATGGCGAGTTATATAAAAGCTTGTGCCTGTGCGCTAGTGCCAATTCAGCGGTCGACAGCGAACACGCAAGATGGCACTACTGAGTATTTTGTTTGCTGTTCTAGTTGCGAATGGCCCGGTGGTCTGGGCTGTAGAGACGTCGCCGGTTCAAGCGTTCCAAGACAATGGTGTGGTGCCCGATGTCATCCCTAAAGCGCCAGTCGCCTTCGTTTCGGTAAATACACTTTGAGATTATTTATTTTCTTAGGTACGCCATCATGTATGGCGTACTTTAAAAAATCGGCCATGTGCGAGTCTGACTCGCGCACGAAGGGTTCCGTACCGTTCTTGACCGAAAGTTGGCAAAAAATTGTGTTATTTGTATGGGAGCCCCCCATAAATATTTATTTTACTTTAATTTTATTATTAACGAGCTTTTGCCTGCGGCTTCACTCGCGTTAAGAAGTATTGTTATATACAAACTTTCATCCCCTATTTGAATCCCTTGGGGTTGGAATTTATCAAAATCCTTTCTTAGCGGATGCCTACATCATAACATCTACCTGCATGCCAATTTCAGCCCGATCCGTCCAGTGGTTTGGGCTGTGCGTTGATAGATCACTATGTCAATCAGTCAGTCAGTCACCTTTGAGTTATATTTATATAGATTATTAAAGTACTATCAGAGAAATTGATTCCTATGCAAATCGGGGACCTAAGTAGTTTGGTTGCGTTACGTCAAACCCAGCTGACAGATCACAATTAACATTGAATTGACATATTCGACCAAATAACGTTGGTCTGTCAATTGCATAGGAATCAACTTCCTCGATGGTACAAATATAATTAAGAATATTGTATTTCAAGTGCTTAGCTGCTACCATTATTGATTACGAGTAAAAAAGACAAAATAAAGTCACGTTTGTTGTATGGGAGGCGGGAGCTCCCCTTAAATATTTATTTTATTTTGTTTTTAGTACTTGTTATTATAGCGGCAACAGAAATACACAATCTGCGAAAATTTCAGACGTCTAGCTATAGCGGTTCTTGAGTTACAGCCTGGAGACAGACGGACAGATGGACAGACGGACAGACGACAAAGTCTCAGTAATAGGGTCCTGTTTTTACCATTTGGGTACGGAACCCTAAAATGGGGGCGTTGTGTAGAGGCTTGGGGGTGACTTATTTCATCTGGGTGCATTTTAAATTGAAACAATGGGGGCGTTAAAACATAATTTGTTCTCAAAGTGGGCATTAGACAAAATAAGTTTGGGAACCCCTACCCTAGAGCATTGAGCCCGAGTTTTCTTGAAATTTTCACAGATTGTGTATAAGTATCTGTTGCCGCTATAACAACAAATACTAAAAACAAAATAAAATTATTATTTAAGGGGGCTCCCACACAACAAACATGATTTTTAGACCTTTTTTGCTCTATATCAATAATGGCAACAGGTAGATACTTGAACTTTTCTCAAAGTCTTTATTTGTATATGTTCTTAAATATTTAATAATAATATTAAAATACTAGTATTAAAATAAAATAAAAAGTCAAAGGGGGCCCCCATACAAAAAACACAATTTTGGCCTAATTTTGCTCTATAATGGCACGGAACCCTTAGTGCGCTAGTCCAACTCGCACTTGGCCGATTATTTTTCTGGGTCCCACACCGCTCCTCTTTAGACCTTCAGCGCCCACGGGGGCGTTATCGCCCACTTTGGGAAAGGCTGCTCTAGGACCTAGTTTGATTGCTCGGAGATCACTTATAGATGATCGGCGGCGAGCGTGGTAATTGCCTAGTAACCAGGAGATGAATAGGCAGTCCTCGCCGTATAAAAGCATCTCCTGACTCCTGCTGTCATTATCAGGAGGTTTAAATTGAACGAAATAAAAAGGAAATTACGTTCCTACTTATTCAATGTAACTAATAACTAACAACGATATCCATACTAATATTATAAATGCGAAAGTGTGTCTGTCTGTCTGTTACCTCTTCAAGCCCAAACCGCTGAACCGATTTTGCTGAAATTTGGCATGGAGATACTTTGAGTCCCGTGAAAGGACATAGGATACTTTTTGTCCCGGAAAAATGTACGGTTCCCGCGCGATAAACGAGTTTTGGCGCAACGGAGTTGCGGGCGTCATCTAGTTCATAAAAATTTTTTACACTTAACGATAGTTATCATGTGAGCTCGTTATTTTCAAATTAAATTGTATGGTGTCAATGATGGTGTCGATTCATCAAAACCTATAATAGCGGAAATCATTAGCTACGAGTAGGTACTCGTAAATTAACACTTTGTTAGTGTGATTATTTGTGATATCCGAGGTAATTTAGAGAACTGTGAAATTCAGATTCTATGAAAATGTCATACAGGTATTTATTTTACCTTTTGATTTTAGTATACCACCAAAACTAGACGACGACCTCTGTGGCTCAATTGGTTGAGTGTGTGGCAGCTCAAGCCGGGGGTCGCGGGTTCGAATCCCGCCGACGGAACAAAAGTTTTCAATGTTCCCGGGTCTGGATGTGTATTAAATATTGATATAATAAAAATATTAAATAAATAATGTATAATATAAAAGTATTAAATATATTTTCGTTGTCTGGTACCTGTAACACAACTCCTTCAGGTACTTAGCACGGGTTCAGATTGACGTATTGTGATTTGTGAACAGTATTTAAATAAGTGTATGCACTGACCTTATGCTGACTTCCGTCATCTGAGGATGAATAAAATATGTCTGTGCTAGAACCTTTGTAACCTTTTCATTAATAATCAAGGGATTTTCTTCAAAATTACGCTATACCTACTATATCGTAAACTTGAAGAAAATGTCTTGATTATTATTATTAGCGGCTATACAATAATATTATTATGTATCTGTCTTTGTCTGATGCATTGCAAAAACTACTCTACAGACAACGACAACACGTGGATTAGCGAAGCAAGGAAGCCCATCGAGTTTAAGAAATATAATATATTTCTTTTCACTTTTCAGATAAAATACCCAAGCGGAGTTGAGGTTCGAAATGGTAACGAGCTCACACCTACCCAAGTGAAAGATGCTCCGTCGATGATCTCATGGGACGTATCCCCAAACAGCTTCTACACCATAGCCTTGACTGGTAAGATAAATTAATGATACTTAAATAATTATTATTCACTAGCATCCCTTTTATTTCTTTATATTTATTAATGAGAAAAGAAGAGGCTGAGTGGAGAGGATAAAGCAGGAAATATAGTTTCACACTGTTTAAACAGTTGCAGGGTTAGTAACTACTTTTTTGGAGAATACCTATAAGTATTAAAAACTTTTCAGACTCAGCATGATAATATTATCAGCCTAATATTTATCGTTTACTATATAATATTATCTACATTTTTGTTGCCACATTAAAATGTAAATGTGAGCTGAAGACAATAGTTAAATTTTACAACGGTTTGGAAACCCGCTCTTATAGTACCATGTAACTTATAGTACCCACAATCCATATGTATAGACAACTCTGAAACTTATCGTTACTAATCTACAAGATAATATTATGGTGGGAAGATAGATCAGAGCATTATAATTTAAATAGTTCTTGATATCGACAAATCACTTTAATGCTCGGAAAATTGGGCATTCGCGTAACACATTGTCGAAAAAACATAAAATATTATATTTTTTTTACACAGATCCCGATGCACCCTCACGCGCGGAGCCCAAGGCGCGAGAATGGCATCATTGGCTAGTCGGTAACATTCCTGGCAACGACGTGGCTTCCGGCGAAACTCTGTCCGCGTACATCGGCTCTGGGCCTCCGCAGGGCTCGGGGCTCCATCGCTACGTCTTCCTCGTCTACAAACAGCCTGGCAAGCTCACCTTCGACGAACCTCGTCTTGGTGATCGGTAAGCACCATTTTCCACTCGGCAGGCTTTCTTCTTGCAACGGAAGCCATAATACAAAACAAAGTGATAGTTATAATACTATACGGCGTGTATAATTATTGTGTCCCTAGAGTTCACTGTAAAAGTAGCAGTGCTGAAAAAAATACTTTCGACTCCATTAGGTATTAAGGTAGGTATTGAGGTGCTCCCAGACAGCAGTTATATAACGTTATAATTTATAAAACATTGTGTAACACGATAAAATTTTATAACAGCGTGTAACACACGCTACAGCGTGTCAAGAATTAAACGTGCCTTTGGTTATAATTTGTTAAAAAATATTAGACAAAAATGTTATCTAAGGTTATACAACTGCTGTGTCGGACCACCTTTATGTTTCTATGCGAAATGCACTAATTTGCTCATACAAAAGTTTAAAAAAGTTACTGTTTTAGCGCTGCTACTTTCAGACACTTAAAATACTAGTATTAGCACTATTTAACTATTTACTCGTATTAGGAGTTTTTACGTAATTTTCTACTTATTACTTACCTTCTAGTAGCTTATATTTAGGTATTTTTAACTGACTTCCAAAAAGGAGAAGGTTATATGTTAGTCTGTTTATATTTAAACTAAAGAACTTCCTTTCAGTGGTTACAAATGGCGAATAATTATTCGTAGCGAAAGATATACGCTACGAACTACGAATAATAAAAACTAAGGAAGAGTAACTCCGTCAAAAAAAGTGCACCAAAAGGCTACAAAATGTGACCCGAATACATGCATATTTATGCATGTGTTCGGTACACATTTTTCGTGTATATACACTCGAGTGACATTCTACCAGGTTGAGATGACAATTTTTTCAAACTCATTTTACAATTTGTTTACATAGGTTTGTTTACTTACTTTTTACGTAGCTTTTTACAATATTTTTGTTGTTAAAATGCCTAAATGCCCTGTGAAATGGTGTAGAAGTCATTCAGATACGACTTTTAATACAGGAATAACCCTTCATCTGTAAGTGAATTGCTTAAAATTATGCTTAAATTTATTGTATTTTTGTCGACCGCTATGCTAGGGTATTTGCATAAAATTAAGCGGGTCTCTTTGTGTTTGTCTTATTCAATTTACATGTACTTTTACTAAAAGTGCAATTTACTAAAAGTGCAATAATCAAAAAATAATATAATTACAAAATTTTTACAAAGTCGCCATGGACAGTGTTATGCAAGATGTAACAATTTAATCATAAACGAAATTTTAGGGTCTGGTTGACATTATACTAAATGCGTTATAAGATGATATGAGTATTCTCATATTTCTTGCTACGGATTTTTTTACAACAAAACAAAAAAACATAATGTAATAATTTTTTTTTATGAAATAAGGGGGCAAACGAGCAAACGGGTCACCTGATGGAATAATAATTAGGCTAGGGGATTGGGCCTCCGGTAAACTCACTCACTTGGCGTAACACAGCGCAAGCGCTGTTTCACGCCGGTTTTCTGTGAGAACGTAGTATTTCTCCGGTCGAGCCGGCCCATTCGTGCCGAAGCATGGCTCTCCCACGTATCAAAATCTTAAATCAAAAAATTACGTTCAATCGACAAAAACAAATAAGTATTTCCTTTAATATTGTAAATAGACAAAAATAAAAAACTGCTAACTGTTATTAAAATATTATATTAATTGTGAGTTATAAACTGTACAAAATGTATGTAAGTTTTTAATTTCAATTCTGTAATAATTTAGCACATAGATTTTTGTAATCTGAAAACGTCTTCTCTAGGTGCTCGGACAGTTTTAGATTCGCCCGAGTCGTACAAGGTTTGTTCATAATTATTACATGTATATTATGATTATTATCGATGTCTTAGTATCAGACGAAAATGTTTGATTTTAAAATAATAATTATGTGCTCGTTTCTTCGTGATAGTAGATGTGCTTTGTGTATACTGCATAATACTATCCGCTTTTGACAATTATTTGTTTCATAACTATGACAATGACAATAACCGCGCAGGCTGTCGTCCGGCGCGCAATATTATGATACGTTACCTGGGATACGACCTTGGCGAAAATCTGAATTGTCATATTTTAGTGTTCGAAAAGGAGCCAAATTTAAAACGGTTGAAGTATGGGAGTTACGTTTCCTTAGTTTTTATTATTCGTAGGTTACGGATAAGAAACACGTTTTCCGGAGTAAATGTAGACCGTGAGAAAGCTGTATATTATGCTAATGAAGGAGCTAAAATGCTTACACCAAATTTGACCACATTTAGATGTAGATAATAATATTTTAAACTAGTTAATAATATCCTGATACCTTTAATAAGAACAATATATGTATAATAATGTAATACTTCCCACACCGGTTTCGGTGACGGTGGCCAGTTTAATTGAAGCCAGGCCAGGCTGCGTAACAGGAGAAATTTTACAGTGCCCAAGTGTGTGCGCAGTACACAAGAGCACTCTATTCCTTTCACTCTCATAACCCAGTGGGACAGAAGACCGACACGACTGGCGAGAGATCAGGCGCAGGACCGACTACTTATATGCCCATCTGACGCATGGATCATCTTGTCAGACAATCAGGTGATCAGCCTGCATCGTCCTAACCAAATTTGGAAATAATATTATGTTTCCAACGCGGAAATCGAACCCACGATCTCCGAGTCAAGAGCCACTCTAAAAAACCACTAGACCATGGAGGTGTTAGAACAATATAGATTAGTTACTGGGTGAGAAACCGTCCTAAACCACATAAAGCACCATTAAAATAATGATCTATCACCCCGGACATAAATAGGGTAGTCAATAATCATCGTCAACACACCTCGTAAGCTAACGATTGATGGTTATTGTAATTGGTATAATTTCTAATGGTTTCTTATATTGTTTGATTTCTAAAAAGCTTCTAAACGTTTTTTATAACTTTCAGATCCAGGGACAATCGTGCGCAATTCTCTATCCACAAGTTCGCTCAAAAGTACAATCTCGGAGACCCGATTGCTGGAAACTTCTATCAAGCCCAATACGATGATTATGTGCCTTTGCTTTACAAACAGTTAGGTGCCTAAAAATATTATACTATGGATACTTGTCAAATAAAGCCTCAACCCTACGTACAAAATATTCTTTTAAATAAGAATAGCTAAATAAATAGGTATATATAAACATCGTCGTTTTATTTAACCCTTTCTTAAACCTTATATTTTATAGCTCATATTATTCGCGTTAACCGAAATTCGGTTTGTTTTAGAAATATAATAATTAAGTAATTAACTGAATAGGGGGGCTGCCATACAAAGAACACAATTTTTGCCTATTCGAGTTCGACTTGCACTTGGATGATTTTATTCAGTGGCGGGGCAAGACCTAAATTTGATGTGGGCGAGATAAATCTTGTGAGGCCCCCAAAAATATATTTTGCGAGGCCCCCTGGTGGATGACGCAAGAGGACGGATTTGTTGTGACAAATAATTTTTTGATACTCAAACTTTTATGTACTTACATACTATAAACCTTTTTATTTAATTTTGTATATCAAAATTCATAAAATAATAGACCTCGCGAGCCGCGGCCCGCGAGGCTCCTCAGAAGTCAGACCGCGAGGCCATGTGCGGTCGCCCACACCGCCCACGCCTTACGCCGCCTCTGATTTTATTAACCGATTTCCAAAAAGGAGGAGGTTTAAATATTTTCGTCAGTGATTTATTTTTTTATTTTTTAGAGTTCCGTACCCAAAGGGTAAAGGGTAAACGGGACCCTATTACTAAGACTTCGTTGTTTGTCCGTCTGTTAAGTGCGTCTGTCGGTCTATCCGTCTGTCTGTCTGTCTCCAGGCTGTAACTCAAGAACGGTAATAGCTATTAGCTAGAGAGTTAAAATTTTCGCAGACTATATTATATATCTGTTGCCGCTATCACAATTAATATGTACTTACCTACTAAGTAAAAACAAAATAAAATTAATATTTAAGGGGGCTCGCCCAATTAATTTTCCATACAAAAACACAATTTTGGCCTAATTTTGCTCTATAATACGGAACTTATGCGTAATAGTACGGAACCCTTCGTGCGCGAGTCTCACTTGCACTTGGCAGATTTTTTTTATTTAAGTACCTATGTTCAACGATTTATGAAACTCCGCCGTTTATGAACCGATTTAAAAAAAAAAAAACTTTTGTTGTAAGTATAGGCTTTTACTCCAATTTGGTACCATGTTCACAAAAATGGTGACCTGATGATGGGATCCATGAGTAATCGAGGGAACTCTTCAAAATTTAGATAGAGAATAGAGAAGCATCCTAAGCATAATTATTATTAATTATGTATTATGCTACCAAAAAGTAAGATTTTGCACCAAGGTATGCTATAGTTCCGAAGATACTAAGAGAACTTGATTGAACTGAAAAACGGCGTTGTTTTAAGAACTGAAATATGGAATGTAGATGGATGAGAAGTATCTCTGTATGTAAAAATTGTCCGCTGAAATGCGTTAAATTAGGGTGGCGCTACAGTAGCAACAGGGTAAATTTTAAATCATTTAGCAGCTTTTATTTCAGCTATTTTAGGTTAAGTGTATTTTTAAAAATATATTGGAATTCTGTAACTCGGCTATTCGGCTAACATTAATTTATATTTTGTCACCAACGCGACGGCTACATTCATTCCATACCCTTTGCTGCAGCTAGCCTTGGAGGATTTTTCAACTGTTATTTACTGCGTACAGCTGGACACTTTTTCAAATATCCCCTATATAAGATAGTTCTCCTCCATCTACCCTCCATAAACTGAAAGCATAATATGATAGGTACTATGTAAATTACATTCATCATGATCATCACTACCATCACACCACAGACCAGTGCCATCACACCATGCATCATCACGTCAAAAGTCACTAAACAGCCTTTAGAGTTTAGAGAATATTTCGGTACTAACATGATCTTCATAGTTTAGACCACCGGAATCAGCGCCCCCAATGCGGAGGAAGAGAACTAAATCTGACGTAAAATTACAGCTTTGTAGGCCCTTAGATAGTCTCTGAGCATAACCGTGGACGGACAGACGGACAGACTGAGTACAGACTAATAATGTTAAAAATATCGTTATCTGGCTACCATTACGTAACGATATTTTTATTTTTTTCTGGTATTCGTTAACGTTATGAAGCCGAAATAAAGTGCGACGAAGCTGGGCAGGAGCGCTGCTGGTAAAGAGAACTGTCAAAAATGTCGTTTTTATATGATGAGAGCGTTAGTTCCTTTTTTGCCACGTTCATTTAAAGCCTTGTCGAGCTCAAGATTCAAAGTCACTCTTTCCGCTCGCCAGAGCTTTCGTCTGCCATGATAAAAAAATATTGATCACAAACTATAGAGTGGTAGATATAGAATATTATAGACTATAGAGTATAGAGTTATAGACTCAAGAATGAAGTCATTGAAAAAAAAAATAGACGTCAGATTTTCGAACAGTTCGTGAATCGCGGAACGCGAATTCGCATTTTTACATTAATTTAGCAATAAAATATTATAGAAATTCAGTCATTTCATAATTTTAGCTACTTCACTGTTACGGAGATATTTACAGTAGGTTTCATATTGCTATTTTCGTCTTGGTTTCACCAAATTACAATCTGACATTTTGGATTTCACACAATCTTGACTCTTGACAGATCGATTCGGCGTTCTCTCATTACAGGTTATAACGGCTAGGTATTAATTTCTGTAAGTTTCGTATTAAATACATAATTTTAAAATGGAAAGCATGGATGTGGCTCAAGAAGGAACTTCGGCAGCCTCAACTCCAGTGGCGGAGAATGGTGAGTTTGTTTTTTTGTTACGAATACTTACGCGCCGGCAACTCATGGTAAAAACGTGCTTCTTTGTTCTTTATGTTTTGTGATTTTTACCTTATGCATTGTTGAAGGGCCGGACAAGAATGTTACTGCAGAAGAAATGACGTCAAGAGATTACTACTTTGACTCTTACGCACATTTTGGTATTCACGAAGAAATGCTGAAAGATGAAGTCCGAACTCTAACTTACAGAAATGCTATGTACCACAATAAGCATCTTTTTAAAGGAAAAGTAAGAGTAGATTATGTTTATTCTACACTTTCTGTTTTACTAACGCCACTATCATTTTATTACTTATAAAGTTCCTTAACCTTTAGTACACACTAAAACATTAAGTATTGCATTTGAAACAAGCTTAACTTATACATTTTGTTAGTGCAAAAAGCTTTTTATTAATATGCAAATTTAGTAATATTTATTGCTATAAACCTTAAACAAAAACTGAATAATTACTACAATTTACAAGTTAACCTAAAAAGTTACTTAACACTTGATTATCTTTTTTCAGACTGTTCTAGACATTGGCTGTGGAACAGGAATTTTGTCTATGTTTGCTGCAAAGGCAGGTGCTGCTAAAGTTATAGCAGTAGAGTGTTCTAATATTGTGGACTATGCCAGAAAAATTGTTGAAGCCAACCGATTAGATGACATTATAGAAATTGTTAAAGGAAAAGTAAGTTTGCACTGTTATTTTCAGAATTTGAAACTCATTGTCCATATTTCACCAAGTAAGTTATGATATCAGATTAAATAATTTTAATGAAATAATCTATGTATAAACCACTAATAAGAATTTGGATCCCTCTAATTCAGTTTCTCACTATGATATCTTATTATTAAAATTTGTGTTCATTTCAGATTATAAAAATAGAATTTCACTTGATAACTTAATTCAATGATCAATATATTCATTAGGTACCCTGTAAGTTATTTCA
The DNA here is from genome assembly GCF_905147365.1 of Aricia agestis. Classification (NCBI taxonomy): domain Eukaryota; kingdom Metazoa; phylum Arthropoda; class Insecta; order Lepidoptera; family Lycaenidae; genus Aricia; species Aricia agestis. The sequence goes on from NC_056409.1 coordinate 11,792,627, forward strand.
TGTTTCTTCTTTATTCCAAAAGGTGGAAGAGGTTCAGCTGCCGGTAGACAAGGTGGATATCATTATCTCAGAATGGATGGGCTACTGTCTGTTCTACGAGAGCATGTTAGACACCGTCCTGTACGCGAGGGACAAGTGGCTCAAACCTGATGGCATGCTGTTCCCAGACAGGTAAACTTTCATCTACATTAACATAATATATTACTTTTAGCTTGGTTTGGCTTGGCTCTCGTACGGAAAAGCTTTTCCGTGGGAGAGCCAAGCCACATGCTTCGGCATGAATGGGCTGGCTCGACTGGAGAAATACCATGGGCTCACAGAAAACCGGCGTGAAACAGTGCTTGTGCTGTGTTTCGCTGAGTGAGTGAGTTAACCGGAGGCCCAATCCCCTTCCCTTTTCCCTTCCCTACCCTCTCCTATTCCTTCCTTACCCTCCCCTAGTCCCATCCCTACCCTCCCCTACTCCCATCCCTACCCTCCCCTATTACCCTATTCCCTTTTAAAAGGCCGGCAACGCACCTGCAGCTCTTCTGATGCTGCGAGTGTCCATGGGCGACGGAAGTTGCTTTCCATCAGGTGACCTGTTTGCTCGTTTGTCCCCTTATTTCATAAAAAAAAAATTACATTCATAGCTAGTGTTCTATCTATTTTATGTAATTTTAAGTTTAAGAAGGTCTCAAAATTTATTGTTGCCTCTACTATTATTAGAAAGGGTTTCTTTCCACGGAAGAATAAAAAAGTAAGGCATTGACAAATACTTTTTGTAATCTCCTGAATCACTGTCTAGGTATTCTTTTACAATCAATCTAGTGGAGTCATGTTCAGTCTGCTGTCAGTAAAAAATTGTATCAACATTGAATTAAATTATTTCAGATGCACACTATTCATTTGTGGTATTGAAGATCGTCAGTACAAGGATGAGAAGATCAACTGGTGGGATGATGTGTACGGTTTTGACATGTCCTCCATAAGGAAAGTAGCAATCTCCGAGCCGCTAGTAGATGTTGTTGATGCTAAACAGGTAAGAATCATATTTATCACTTGGGGTTTCTTTAAATTGAAGAATATCCAAAAATAGTAGAAAATAAATCTTGTTCAATTTCCAGGTTGTCACAAATTCTTGTCTTCTAAAAGAAGTGGATTTGTACACAGTGAAGAAAGAAGATCTGAACTTTGAGTCAAAATTCCATTTACAAGTAAGTTGTTTAAAACTAAGGTAATTTTGAAACATTCCTATAATGTTCTATCTCATATTTTAAATCTATAAGCAATTCATTTATTAAAATTGTATAGTATCAGTTTCTTCATATATGCAATCAGTTTGCTTGCTCTGACTTTTTTTTTTATTAAGGTTTGTGTTATGATATGATTATTCAACTATTATATGACATCTATTATACATGATTATTTTCTAACATATAAACCTTTGTATAGGTGCGCCGAAACGATTTCATCCAAGCTCTAGTGACATTCTTCAATGTGGAGTTCACCAAATCTCACAAGCGGTTGGGATTCAGCACTGCCCCTGAAGCCCCATACACTCACTGGAAGCAGACTGTTTTCTATTTTGATGAATATATGACGGTAAGTTACTACTTGATTATTGGCTAAAAGCTACAAGCCTGGTTGTATATTTATTTTCAGTTATAACCTAACCTAAATAGTAATGTTCGCCCGAACTCTCTGTTTTGGCGGCTACACCGCGAGATGATGACAAGCAAATATGTAATAGCTAAATGACGGCGCGACCGTTCCGCTGTTTAAATAAATCATTACATACATTTGCTTGTAATCACGAGAATAAACCTAGCCTGAGGGGATAACCGATTTAATGGGCTTGTTGATTGAATCTTGTCAATAATGTTGCAAAATTTCATTTCAGGTCAAGAAGGGCGAAGAGATTATGGGGACGTTTTCGATGCGTCAGAACTCGCGTAACAATCGAGATCTGGACTTCGAATTGGAGATATCGTTTAAGGGTGAGCTTTGCCAGGTGCAAGAGAAGAACCATTACCGAATGCGTTGAAACTCGCTACCAATGTCAGAGATAGGCAACACAACAATTACATTGTAATTATATAACGAATATGGATAAGAGTCATTTTGAGGAAACAATGATTCAATGCTAAGACGTAAAATAAAAATGTACGAACATATTCCATTGTATCATTTAAAATTTTTGTTTATCCTGAATATACGTAAAGCCTTTATTTTGAAGTTGTAAACTTAATATTTTTTTAATTTTTTTTATCATGTATTGTTATATAATTACAATGTTTTTTTAACTGCATAGTTATACGCCAAACTACTTTTAATTATTAAGTTTGAAAATGTATTTCAAGTAGTAACACAAGTTAAAATACTTGTAACATTCTTTAGCAACTGTATATTTTTCTTTGGATCCAAAATCGGTATTGAAAGTAAAGTTTCACTTAGCCGTTATTAAGGAGACACAGTTGGGCATCTTGATATTTTTTGTATTTTAAGAAATAGAGTTTTTGGCATCTAGAACTGCCCCGGGGCACGGCAGGTAGGGCAGGCCGAATGTATATGGAAATAGCCGAACATAGCCGGTGATCCACGAAGCACATACTTAGTACTAATATTTACGTAGTTTATGTAGCAATGAAGCATTTTCTTATTTTTTACATTTGATTGTCAAGCAGTTATTCATTTTAGTAGCTAGATGGCGTATGGGTAGATAACTATCGGGGATACCATCATTGCCACAAAATAAGGGAAGGAATGTAAAACTTGATACACTTTTTGAAAAAGACGCAATAATATTCCAATGAATAGGGTAATAAAGTTATTATAATTTTGTTTTTGTTGAAACTCATGTAAGAAATAGCCTTAGGTATTTATCGTCATTTACACCAAATGTTACAGGAGTTTCAAATTTTGGTCTAGACAACATCTTGCCTGCACTTGTGCATGATAACGCATATTCAATGGCTAATATTTTACTAATATTGCACATCAAAAACCCAAATAACACAATTTGGAGAAAAAATAACAAAAACCACACCATTAATAAAAAGTAGATGAAGTGTCAAAGTGACATTTTTTTTATTTTATGAAATAAGGGGGCAAACGAGCAAACGGGTCACCTGATGGAAAGCAACTTCCGTCGCCCATGGACACTCGCAGCATCAGAAGAGTTGCAAGTGCGTTGCCGGCCTTTTAAGAGGGAATAGGGTAATAGGGGAGGGTAGGGAAGGGAATAGTTGAGGGTAGGGAAGGGAATTGGGTAGGGGTTAGGGGATTGGGCCTCCGGTAAACTCACTCACTCGGCGAAACACAGCGCAAGCGCTGTTTCACGCCGGTTTTCTGTGAGAACATGGTATTTATCCAGTCGAGCCGGCCCATTCGTGCCGAAGCATGGCTCTCCCACGTATAAACATGCCCACCAAAGCTCCTTCAGTTGTCAATTTTCAGTTTAACAAAATATATTATGTCAGTGTCTTCCTAAACTGTTATCAGTATACTGGCCTAAGCGATATTAATTTATGTTCTTCGTAAAATTTAAACTAGAGAGACGAAGCAACAATAGCATAGAAATATATGGAATTGTATAAATACATACAGTTTTATGTTAATTTTATGCTGATAGAAACTAGATTTAAGGTATTTTGATTTATGTCACACTTGACAGTACAGGTACACTGATACTTTTTAGAAATACAACCAATTTGATGTTAGTGACGGTAACCTGCAAGTCCTGCAACTAACTTCAGATCGGTGGGGAACCAATAGAAAATTCAGAAGTGTCTATCGTCGCGTGCGAAAATTCAGATGGCGCGACGATAGACACTTCTAAACTTTTAATTTTTAGAATCTGCACCAGAGTACAGATTCCAAAAATTAAAATAAAAGAAAACAACCTGTGTTCATTCAGCCCGCCCTGCCCCTGGGCAGTTCTAGATGCCGAAAACGCTAAAATAGAACTTACCAGTAGTAAGAACTGAAAGCAAAACAAGTAGTATTTTATCTTTCTACTGCTTATTATCAAGCTAATGCGCATATTGTATAGCACGACACTAAGCTCCTTACTAATAAAAAGTTGAGATTGTGTATGCAGAAGTCACACAAGTCACACAGTTACAGAATGCTTTGTAAAGGTCAATATTATGTTAGAAAAGTCTCTTGACAGACGAGGACACAAAACATAGTAAAACTATTTTTATATACAGTGTGGATCTTTTATTAGTAAGAGTGAAATTGTTAATCCACCACACAGAGGGCAGGACCCCAATGTAATGAGTTATGAGACACAAAGAAAGGAAACCAAAAATTGAAATTATATAAAATGTACAGTTTTGCCGGAGACTTTGTGAATTTTTTACTTCATTTTGTATTGTCTGTGATTGAATGCCTGTTCCCTACTAATAAAAGTATGTATTCACACATAATTTGCACAATATAGCAGCGTTTATCAGGGCGAGCGAAGCGAGCTGTAGTATATCCCATAACCTGAGCACTTTTGTGGTAAGTTTTTCGGAAATACTATAACGCCTATTGATTTGTGCTTTAACATAGTAATTTTTATTTATATGTAGATGTGCTATCATAGGTCAGTCAAGGTTTGGTTACTATTAAAATATAAAAAAAAGACTGTCTTAAAGATTACCACGCAGAAAAACGACGCGAGCCGTCGCAAAGCTTGGCTTTTAGCTTACATTGGAGAAATCAGTTGATAGGTAAAGAAAGCGAATGCAATATTTATTTGCTGTGTAATATTTTTATTAGTATTGGGTGCATGTTTAATTCGTTAGTATTAATATTACCTACTTAATTCATGTTAATTTGTAAGATTTTTCAAGCCGCCTAGCATTCGTTCTTCATCGAGTTAAGAATATACTGAGTTTGAATTTGCCTCACACAAAATTTTGTTATATGATCTTACCGAGTGGAACAATTATTAAGAGATTTGTTTTAGGTATTCAAGCATATTGTGACAGATACTTTGTGGTTTCTACTTTGTAGTGTAAGATGTGGTGAATAAATGCGTATCTCAAAGTATTTTCATATTTTTATTACTCTAAAATTAAAATTAACACGAGTTTAAAAACCAGGCACACTTATTGTAGTATTATAAATAATTGTATTATACGAAAGTACAAAGTACAACTATTTCAAAATTACTATACTTAACAGTCTCAGACTCTTGTTTAATGTTCTATTCTAAACAATATCTAATCTAGTTTTCTCTTTTACTTTTTAGGGTCAGCACAGACAAGAATAATTCAGTTAATTTGAAATTATTGAGATAAAGTCTATTTCGGTCAGGTTTGATAAAAATTATGCACTTTATTTCAACAACTTTTTACTACTTAAGTAATATTTTCTCCCTGTAAACCTCTCTGTTTGCGTTGACCCTTAAATTACAATCTAAATAATTGACTTTAAGTATAAGCTAGTTTAATCACTGTCATTGATCGATATGACTATAACTATTAGTTATATTAATTAGTATACGTCTTAATACTTATTCTCAAAAGAATATTTTGTTTCAAGCGACAACTGGTACAGCTATGGGCATTGCATTCCTTTGTACGTCGACACAGCAGCAACTCGAAATAAGGTAATATTCCTCGCACGAGTTGGCGTAGATACTCCTGCAGTCGCTCATACGGCATAGGAAGGGGCCGTCTGTAAAATGAGGAATTACTTAGCAAGATGGTTCATATTATTAGAAACCTGTAGACCCTGTAGTAAGTTGTTAATTTAAAACCTACGTACAGACGCGCTATATTTTCTACTTCGAATTCAAAAATTGTGCAAAAATGATGACTGAAGGTTCCCGGGGGCACCCTCACCGGGGGCATTCGCAATGTAACGTTACAGAGTCGGGCATTACATCCGTGAGGGAGGAGAACTGAGCATTACAAATAACAATGCGCACCTTGTAATGATACAATATCTTGATACAACTTGTAAAATCGATGCTACGTGGCAACATGGACCAAGGATATGGTGACAGTGAATGCTCAAAGTAGAATCTATAATGTTACATTACACGCGAATGCTCGTCAGTCAGGGAACACCTTAAAATACATATCTACAGGCAAGTGTATCACTGGATACCGTTGTTCGTAACAATAATTATAATTTATAACGAACAGTCAGTATTGCACTAGAAACATACACAGCGGTGCGGCGTTGCCTTCGGCACGGTGTTTGTGTGCGTGCAACTAGACGTATGCGAATTATAATTGCATAAGTTGATAAAAAAATTCTACGCAATAGCTTTACCGCGGCAGTCCCCGAGTGCCACACGTTTCATTTCTATATCTAAGGGTCAGTTTACTTTGTAACGTTCGGTGATACGATGCATATTTTTAAAGCTAAGTATTCAGAACTAAACTTTATAACTTACTACACAAGAAGATAAACATAAATCGACAGACTTGCCAGTTGCCACCCGTTGTGTTAGGCGACCTCTACCTATTCCAATTTCGAATGGCTCATTTACATATTGATATTCTGCATTACGTCACGTCACGTTGCAAGTGAACTAACCCTTACTAAGCCTTCATCGCTATTGAGAAATAAGTTTCAACTTACATCCGGAGTTTTCGCAGCAGCACGAATCATGTGCCTGCTTGTAGCTGCAGTAGTCGTAGACGGAGGAGTCACAGAGCGGGCAGTTGGGATGAGCGCCGGGCGGCCCCGGTGGCCTGTACCCGCCCGGGTAATTCCCGGGTCTGTAGCCCCCGGGGTAGTACCCACCCGGGTACCCCTGCCCGTATCCACCTCCTATCAAATAGTGCCATATGTCTCTTATTCCGAAACCTGTTGATATGATGAGAGTTAGTGATGAACGTGAACGTTACCAATGCGCCAAGCGTGATCCGTTCCCGACGACCACACATTCAATGATATGTTATCCGAAGCACCTTTCCAAAAGCATTGTGCGTCGCTGCTCTGGGATTTAATTCAAAGAACATAAGTAAGAAAACCATAAAAATATCTTGTGATGAATAAAACTGAGTATAAGTAGTGATTTGTGATAATCATGTTGACTGATTAATGATAAATGATGACCGTCTGATAAAGAGAGCATTAATGGATAATGTTAAAAAATTATTGAGTAAATACAGGTTGACGTCCTAAGGGCTAATTTCGAATCCATTTTAGTACTTACCTATAATTTAACCTGTTATACCTGTAGGAAGATACCTGCTTACTATAATAGAGACAGTTATAGATACTATAGGTCTGACTGTCTGACATAAGTGAGCCTAGAATTTAGACAAAAAAATTGGTCTTAGAAGTTCAGATCTATAACGTTTGGACTGAAGAAATAAAGTTAAGAATTTTTTGTTTTTTACCCGACTACGGCGAAGCAAAAAAGGGGGGTTATGTTTTATACCTGTATGTTTAGAATATTACCTATGTCGGTAAATTAATTTTCATCTGTTCCCTCGCAACTTTGAAACTACTTATATCTTATTTGTGTTAAATATTGTAGGTACCTACTTAGTAGTTTTGTTATTAATGAAGTTAATTATGGAAAAACATGAACCTTGGCAGTTGCGATGGTTCCTGGTTATTGTATCAGTTCAATTGTTTCAGTTTTTTTTTGGAATAATTTATACGTTCCCTAATCAAAAATTCGGAAACCAGTTTGGGCAGTTTTTTCTGCACAGCGATTGCGTCTTCCGTCCAGTTAAGGTTTAACCATAAGTTTAACGTCCCAGCTATAACATTATAATAACTAGGTACTCAGTTTCTTTAAAAAAATAATTAAAATTGGAAACTAATTTATAAAACGTGAAAACCATCCATTGTTATATAAAATATGTCTTGATTTCTTATTCTGCAGGGGGTAATGACGTAAAGTAATATACCTAAGTAAGTATTTTTATTATTTTCACTGGTCAACTTTGCCAACGAATTTTTGGGAAACCGGCAATCCGGCCTAACAGTTTGTTCCGGCTTGATACTCACAATATTTTTGGGTTATAAGGCAATATCCCTTATTTTATAGCGCGTTTTTTATAGTGGCTACACATCCGTATGTTGTAAATTTCAAATTACTTAATTGGTATTTCATTTTAGTAACTTTACTAACTATATTTTAATTTTATTATTGCTTTGGAGGTGGTAACCATAATACCTACGTGTCGCTTATATTAATAATATCCTTACCTAGGTGGTTTTCGATTTCAAGATAGATTGGCTTGAATATGTAAGAGAAAATTGTAGTGTTAGATTCTCTATCCTTGGTGGGGCGAGGAGTGACCATATTATACTTATTAAAACATAAACGCCAGTCAAAAATTCTCAGAATTTGGGTATAAGACGTAGTTAAATAATAATAATATGCACCTACCTCTAATGTAGAGTCGGGTCTTAAGCGAGATTAATATAAGTAGTGCAAGGCGAGCATAATTTAAATAATACTTAGGTAAGATTTAGTTATTAACCCATTGCATATACTTACTGAGATTAAATGAAATAAAAAAAACATATTATCATAAAAACAAATAAACCAGAAACCGTATTTAAAATAACAGGGATTTAATTCCCTTCACCCGTCACCTTTGTAAATGAGATTGCCTGCGATCGAATCGACATTCGAAGTATGAGGATCAGGCCCCAGAATTATTACCTTGCCCCAGATTCGGCGCAGATGGACATGAATGATGAATGAGTGAGTGACAAAAGCCAAAATTCTCAGCAAGAATTATTTTCATTGTTACCATTTCTGGCGGCGTTTAGGCCGGTTCTGCTGAGGTCATAGTTCAGCGAGTTTACACCTATCGACATAATATAAAATTTATAATAATCCCGTGGTAAATATTTATTTTTGTGAATACATAATATAATAATTATAAAAAAAAAGATAAACTTACTTATTTGTTTGAAACTAAATGTTATTTTGTTACTATAACTAGGTACCTAACTTCATTCATGGAGGAAGTAAACGAAAAACATGTTAGTGCTAATTAAAATTCGTGAAAAGCCAAGTCCGAGTTTTGTTACAAACTTAACCAATGATGCGGTCACAAAAAAGGTGCGTTTTGTTCCAGCTTGCAATTATACACATTAACATAGTAATAAAGTTTTTGTTTGCCTATTGTTGTTGATACTTGATTGCTACGTTTTTAGAAGTCAAAATAATGTAATGTAAAATAACACCTTGTTCTCATTAAATTAATAAAAATCTAGCTTTACTAATGTAACTTTATAGAGGTATAATACAATTTCTTTTCTTTCGTCTTTTTTGTTATTGTTACAAATGACAGATATCGTTAAAGTGTTAAAATAATAGGTAGATCTACTGAAAATGAAAATGAAAAATATTTATTTCTAAGTAGGTTAACAAAGTTAACACTTATAGAATGTCGACGTGTCTACATGAGGCCTACCACCGGTTCGGGAACTACCCCGCCGAGAAGAACCGGCGTAAGAAACTCGCACGGGGCCACCTTTTACCAAAAAGGTGGAAAATAACAATAATAGCTTAAGCTAAATTACACTAAGTATGTAAAATGTAGTGCCATTAATTATATTATAGAAGCGGCCTATGGTTTATCAGCTTATTTTTCCCAAGGTGTGCTGTCATTGAGAAAATAAGTTACCTTATAATAAGCCTTAGCACACAAACGTTCTTTAACTACTTTTTTAAATTTATTAATTGAAAGATTTTGGACGTTTTCTGGGATTTTATTGTATAGGCGTATACATTGACCTTTGAAAGATTTGTTTACTTTGCTCAGCCTGGTTATTGGTATATCTAGCTTGTGCTTATTCCTAGTGTTCCTGCAGTGAATGTCACTTTTCATTTTAAAATTATTTACATTTTTTTCCACGTATAGCACATATACTCATAAGTAGAGATAGTTCATAGTAGGTAGAGATTCTTAGTAGAGTAGGAACTTGATACATTCTGTGGGACTCTATACTCACTAGGTTTAAGAATAGGTATCAAGTAAATCTACGAATGAAAATGTTTGTTTTATTTTGATAAGATGTTTTTCGCTTGACTTAGGTAGGTACCTATTAGTCGTGCTAGAATTAGGGCCTGTTTCACCACTTTCTGATAAGTACCGAATAGGCTATCCACCACTTAACTTGACAGATGAAGTATGGAGAATCGGTCAAAAAAGTTGTGAATAGCCTATTCGGAACTTTATCAGAAAGTGGTGAAATAGGCCCTTTTTGTGCAGTTTGTTGGTAATCATGAGGTTACCTTATATTAATATTTAAATATTAATTAGTTACCACTTTGAGGTCCTGCTACTTTCTTCCGGCTTATATCGTAATTAGATTGTTCGATACCTAGTAAAATACAATATAAATAATAAATATAAATACATAATGAATATTTAAATATTTCTAGGCTTCTAACTTTAAAATAAAATATGTAGACAGTAGACTTGCAAGTGCTGATTTGCTTTTTGCTAGGTTTTGGGTGCTGATTCTTACTCTACCTCTAGAGTTTATTTGATACAACTTCTTAAAGGTATACATAATTTTTACTTATTAATTATATATTTAACTAGACGTTCTGCGCAGCTTCGCCCGCGTAAATTACATATTTTACAGACAAATTAGTCCACAAAAATAGCCTATGATCCTTCACGTGGTCTACTTCTTATCTGTGCCAAATAACAGAAAAATTGGTCCTGTAGTTCGTGAGTTATGCCCTTTCAGATAATTTCCCTCGTTTTTTCCACATTTTTCTGTATTTCTTCGCTCCTATTTGTCTTAGCGTAATAAAAATATATCCTTCCTCGATAAATGTGCTATCTAACACTGAAATATTTTTTTTATCGGACGAGTAGTTCCTGAGATTAGCGCGATCAAACAAACAAACAAACAAACTCTTCCGCTTTATAATATTAAATATAGATTTTATTTAAAGTAGACAGAAAATGAGGCATAAAATGTTGTAGATTAAAACCTTTATTCCAATTCTATTATTTTATGCAACATTTAAGCAGTTTCATTCCTTGTTCGATCCAGTTTGTTTCCTATCAAAAGCAAAAATGCCTTCTCACATGAGTTTAAGTTGTCTTAATGGGAAATAAAAATCTTTTAATCTAACCGAAGTTTCAAGAGATATTATGATGTAAGTAATTTTAATAGGAAACCGAAAGGAAGAAGGAACGAACCTGCATTGATGTTTTATTAAATAGTAGAAGTAGAATCGAGATACTAATACTGAATAATAAAATAAAAAAACAACAATATTGCTAAGTAAACAGTAAGCACAATATTATCATGAACACAATAATAGTTAATACATACCATGACTCACAGCAACGAGGGCTAGCAATACAAGAATTGTCGGCTTCATTTTCTCACGAGTTATGTATTTAATTGTACACCGTGATATTATGTGTTTGTCTGTCCGCAGGTGAACTTCGAGTGACAAACTCCGCCGGCTTTGGGCTCGATCTGCCGGTACACTTGCGCGATCAAGCCTTAATATTGCAAACCTGCCTCGGATAAGTTTTTTTGCTAAGTTCATAGCCGAGTTCTGGTTTAGTAGTATATACATTATGGTAGCTATCGTGTATGTGCTTCTAAACTAAACTCTACCCGAAGGAGACTTCGGGTAGAGTGTACCCGAAGGAGAGTTCGGGTAGAGTCTATGTTGGAAACACAGAGTCTTTTATATTTAAGTACACAATATAGGTATAATATTTTTTTCCTATTATTTGCTATTGTGATTACTCGTTTCACTTTATTGCAAGGATCCATGATAATTTGGTTAGATAACCAAAAATGAATGCAATGAAAAAAATTTAATCAAGCAATAAACTCTCATTAATGCCTATTACTGTATAAATATAGGACTTCTTCTTTATAGTGTTTTATTGCATTATGTCCAAAAGTTATAAGTGTTCTTTTTTTTTTCTCAAAAAATATTCTTAAGTGTCACACTTTGTAGAGCTTAAAATTCACACGGTGTGTCCCTAGATATTATTTAATTTAATGCTACTTCGGACACACTATAAGTCACCACAATAAATAGGTGTTAAAGAACAAAAAATTATTAAAAAAAATACAAAACCTATACAACTTTTGTACCGACCAGTACTTAAGGTGCATATTATTTAGCAAGTGTAATTGCGGTCGTACTTGACTTCTAATAGGGTCTAGTAATTATCTCGTATTATATATATATATTTACTATAATATTATAACAAACATTTGTGAATGTTAATGATATTAAATAACCAACATTTACAGTTCAGTTACCTTGAGGGCTTAAGTAATACTTTGTAATTTTTCAAAGACTGTTTTTCTCTACGTAACTGGTCGTATTTCTTTTCATTTCATATTTTACATAATTTTAAACATATACCAACAATTTTAAATATTTGCTTCACCAACAATTTTAATTCTCCAAAAAAAGATGTTTTTAAATTTTAAACCCGAGGGCTAGCAGTGGGCAGTGGTATACACCAGAGACTCTAATTTAATATTTCGCGCATTTAAAATAAATCATTGTATTATAATATCAGATAGAACAGAATTATTATTTCGGTACATGTGCAAATAAGGAAAGAATGATATAAAATAGTTTTTTGCCGATTAGAAAGTTAGTTAGCTAAGAAAAAAACATTGATCGGCGATATACTAAGAACTTCTAATCTAGTTAAAACCGTTAGTTGGGTATAAAAAGTTAAAGGTAAAATAATTAGATAGTTTGTTTATCAGATCCACTTAGTAATGTCAGGGTCTGAAGGTGTATGACCTCCTGTACCGTAACCTAACCAGTTCGGTGGCTCGCGACAGCTGAGGACCAGCGCAAGCTATAGAGTATAGACAACTCCTGCCAGGATTATAAATCCTATATTAAGCGATATAATCTTGTAAAATAATTGGTTTTGTTGGCTATTACTTAGCAACATGAAAAATTAGGTGATGGATGGGGTTGTAGGTTGTAGTAATAACGATCTCGCTTTGTATTTGGAAAACGTTTTTGAAATTTATTTATTGTTTGAATTATAAACTAAAGATGTTACAACAATGCAACGTGTTATGTTTAATGTTGTTTAAAATTATCGCATTTAAAATAGTTCGCTAAAATTAATCACCGAGGCGATGTCATTCTAAAATTATAGATTTTAGAATGACATCGCTTCGATGATTAATTTTAGCGAACTAGGTATTATAAATGCTTATAAACGCTTATGCGTTTAATTTTTAACATCGGATATTTAAATGATATCTATTAAATAAAATGTTACCTCGGTAATTTATTTTCATTAACTTAATACAAACGGATTTTTTTGAGTTTTTCATTGTTAACAATGTTATATTTATGTTATAAAAGGTTACCTTAATTAAAAATCTATGTGCCGGGTTAGTTCCCGAACCGGTGGTAGGCACCTTAGTATCGACGTTCGGAAATATTTTTATAAAAAAATTACTCCGAATAAAAATATTTTGATTTGATTTGATATAAAATTAAACACTCACTAACTAAAAAAATAATTTATTAATAAACTTATTGAAATATATTATAAGCGATACAACTAATTAGGACTACAATGGACCCTGAACCTTTAAAGTATCACAAATATTAGGAAGATATCCTTGTCACTTTAATCAATCATTGTTGTGTTAGATTAACGATTTATACTTTCTCTTTGAGTATGCTGAGTGCTTTTGTAAGTTCACTTAGGTTGGATTGCACCAACTAACTATAACTGTAACTTTAACTACAATGCGAAATGTCCAATGGACGCCATCAAGACACCATATTTAACCATAACCATAGAGCTCGACAAGGTTTTAAATGCACGTGGCGAAAAAGGGAACTAACGCTGTCATCATACAAAAACGCCATTTTTGACAGTTCTCCTTTACCAGCAGCGCCCCCGCCCACGTACATTTATAAACTTGTTGGACCAGCTGTCATCTGTTAATTTCTCCGGTCAAAGTTAAGGTTAAAGTTAAAGTTAAATTTGCCATAACTATAACCACAACTTTAACTTTAACCACGCCTCTGGTGCAACCCAACCTTAAAGTCATCGCTTAAAGTATGTTTGTAAGTTCACTTAAAGTATTAGTTGTGCTGAGAACACAATTAATTCTATATTTTTAAGATAGTTGATTATTGGTCAGGACTTCTCGTGTGCCTTTTTGATTCGAGTCTTGAAATTTTTTCTGGATTCTGGCAATCGACATATGACATTAAAATATGTTAACTAAAAGGCATCCACAAATCACAATTAAATTCCTTTTGTACCTTCAGAGAGGTTATGACCTCTCTCCTCTCTCGACCTCTGCATTCGCTAGTTCCACAACGATATATCTTTAAAATTCCATACATCCTTACTAATAATATGAACGCGAAAGCATGTCTGTCTGTTACCTCTTTGTACGCTTAAAAAGCTGAAGCCAATTAAATGAAATTTAGTGTAGAGATACTTATAGAGACGGGAAAAGACACGGAATACTTTTGCTTCGATAATAATATTATATTGTTCGGCAACAGAGTTCCGGGTTTTATCTAGATTTTGATATTATAATAATAGTAATAATAATATCTATGGACGCTTCACACCACGTCAATCTGGCCCCGTGCTAAGTACCTGAAGGACTTGTGTTACAGGTACCAGACAACGAAAATACATTTAATACTTTTATACTATACATATATATTATTTAAGATTTTTATTATATCATACACATATTTAATACACATCCATGACCCAGGAACATACAAAACTTTTTGTTCCGTCGGCGGGATTCGAACTCGCGACCCCCGGCTTGAGTTGCCACACACTCTAACCATTGAGCCACGGAGGTAGTCATATTATTATTATCTAACTTCATTATCGAGACAAGGAAATGAATTCTATTCAGCATTCTCTTACTGCATTTCGTCTATCAGGCTTCCTTGGTGTTTCCTCTCTTACTTCCTCAGCTTATCGCCCAATTTGATGTACGGCTCCAGTTTCATGGCCCTCATGACGTCGCCGGTGACGGAGCAGCGGCCGGCCTGCATGATGACGCGGGCCTCCTCCCGCCCCGTCACCAGCTGCTTAAAGTGGTGCTCGTTGAGCGTGAACGTCGTGTCCGGATCGCCGGCCGGCTCCCCCTCGTATACGATCAGCTTGTTTAGGTCCATCGCTGGAAATAATAATAACATTATTAGAGATCAATAATACAAGACAGTTGACGTCTGGGTTGATTCAGACCGCAACACGACGCGTAGATTGACAAGGGTATGAATTTCGTATCTCAAATGTTGCTTTGATTGCTGTCTAACTCGCGCTTGATGCAGCATGCCACAGAGTGTCCGAAGACCTTTTATCGTGATACCAATAAACAAAAGTATGTGCGGTGTATACTACTTAGACACTTTTATTTACTTTGGTTTTATTTGGAAAAAAATCGAATCTGCAACTTCTGATACAGAACACCAACGTGGTCAACTACTAAATCACAGAGGCCAGAGGCCGTCAATATCACAAAAGCTCAATAGATGCAGAAAACATTGGTCTATAGTGTGTCATGATGTCTGCAGTTAACCATTTAAGGATGCAAAGCTAAGGACATGATAAAATATGATAAAGAAAGTAATAAAACTAAACTTACTCCAAGAATATACCGTGGTATCCTTGATAATGTTGAATAGAAAAACTCCACCTATTTCTTTGGCCTTTTCACGATCTGCGCTTTCCACATGCTGTTTTATTCTCGATACTAGGTCCTTTTTACTGATATTGGAATCGCTCTGTGCCGCTCCCTGTAAATTAAAGAGATTTAAAATACTATCTAGGAAATTGATTCCTAGGCAGTTGACAGACCAACGTCATTTGGTCGGATCATGTCAATTCAATGTTATTTGTGATCTGTCGGCTGGGAATGACGTAACGCGACCAAACTACGTAGGTCCCCCATCTGCCTAGGTATCAACTTATTTGATAGTACACAATTTACACAGTCACAAAATCTCGATTTGTGACTATCCTGTAATTAGTACCTATCCTGAAATTAATACCAGACAAACCTTGCAGGTTTATGGTACACTCTCAATTAGACATTAGTTATAATTTGTATTACATAAATAAATAAATAAATAGTAATGATATAACTTATCAGCTTAACTACGTTTATTCAGATTCCTATGCTTATGCTACAATAGTATGTAAAATAATGTAACTATGTACTCTGGACTACTTTGGACTTCTACAGCTTGGAAACATAGTGTTGAATACATGCATTTTAAAGAGTATAGAGCGGGTACACTTTATGTAGATTGTAGAGTATGCTTTATGATTCGACCAGTGGTCAGCTTAGACAGTTGTTGATTGTACAGAAATTAATGTTTTCACAGTAATAAACTACGTTATTTATATTCATACTTTACTTTTTTTTTTTAATTTAAAGACAAATTGAAGTTTTGTTAGAGGCTCTAACAGGAGTTTTTTGCTTTAATGCTCTATCTAACCTAAGCCTAAGGGTGGGTTGCACCAACTTACTTTAACTATAACGGTAACTTTAGCACCAATGCAAAATGTCAAATCTTTGGTTAAAGTCAAAAATGGACGCCATATTTATACCCATAACCATAGAGTTCGACAAGGCTTTAAATGCACATGGCGAAAATAGGAACTAACGCTGTCATCATACAAAAACACCATTTTTCATCTACTCTTCTACTTTACCAGCAGCGCCCCCGCCCAAGTTTATTTAAAGCCTTGTCAGACCAGCAACGTTTTCTGTCAAATTCTGTGGTCAAAGTTAAGGTTAAAGTTAAATTAGCCTTAAATATAACCATAACTTTGACCATAACTTTAACTTTATCCACGCCTCTGGTGCAACCCATCCTTAGAGCACCTATTTAATGCTAATTTGTGACACAATAATTACGCACAGTTTACTGTATTCTTAACACCTCCATCGTGGGTATCGCAGACACAATAGATTTTCAATTGTTATGCGGCATCCCGCTGCCGCTTAGGGATTGACTCAAAAATATTACATTCGTTAACAATTGGCTCATCAAATTATTTGGTTGGAAAAAACAGTATTATTATTAATTATGAATATTATAATAATAAACAAACTTACCATGTCGTGTGTCGTGTTCCGTTTCCTCAACAGTTTGAGGCTGTATGCACGCAGACTCGCACTTTCACTATTACAAAATAATTTCGCGTAATATGACTATGATTTAACGATTGTGGGGGATACGTCGTCACGGGCACTGAGCAATTATGTTTCATTATGTTTTAATTTCATATTAACTGTTTTAATTATTTGTAATACATGACATAGATTTACACTGTTATAAGATCTAACTTTAGTTAGAATCTAGGTTGAGTTACGTACCTACCTTTGTCATTATAATTAATAATTATTTAACTCGGTGAAAGTCTCGAAAAGTAATATAATTAGTATTCTAAACTACATTTTAGTGATAGGACATTATGCAATAATTATTAAATGTATAGAATTTACACAATAATTAAAGAAAAAATGGATTTTTATTTTACTTACTACATGCTTATTTTGACTAAGCAATAGACAAGTGGTTAAACATAATTTGTGAAAAAATCGAGACTGTCCGGCATAGTTTGAAAGTGTTGTTTATTATGATAACGCAGAGGTAAAGGTAAAAGGTGCGTGGTCATTTGTCCAAGCCTCACACAACAGTTTCACTTTCGATAGCAGAAGATGCTTTATTGTTAGCACTTAGGAAAACTTACAGTGGACTTTAGCGGCGTTTAGTTTAGATTTTGTGGCAAAATATATATATTATCTAATAAAATATAATTATTATAAACAACTACGGAAATGTTAACCTTATCCACATTTGAGTTGGATTAAAGTCATACGACTAATCTAATACTGGCATTGAAGTGATATTTTTGTGTATCTAAGTAGGTAAGTTAAGCCTAGGACTAAAAACACCAAACTAGTCACATTATTTACTTAATAATACTTAATATGAATCTAAAGTATAAGATTTTGTAACTCGTCTCCTGGTTTGGACTGTACATACTAATATAATATTATAAAAGCGAAAGTGTGTCTGTCTGTCTATCTGTTACCTTTTTACGCCCAAACCACTAAACCGATTTCGCTGAAATTTGGTACGGATACTTTGAGTCCCGGGAACGGACATTCAGGGCCCCCGCTACCATATGTGCAATGTATGCACACGGGCGCCATGCTCTAGGGGTGCCAAATCGCCATCTTTAGGGGCGCCAAAACCAAGGACCCAAAAAATTTGCCTAAAGGGGCGCCAAAATCTTTTTTTTTTTGCACACAGGCGCCAGTAGCCCTTACGGGGCCCTTAGGGCATTGGTTACTTTTTATACCGGAAAAATGTACGGTTACTTCGCGATAAGCTAATTTTGGCGCAACGGAGTTGCGGGCGTCGTCGTCAAGCTTATTTTTTTTAAAAGCTCACACCTTCGTAAAAGCGCACTCTATGCTACACGAATGAAACCTCAGAGTAAAACCTTCATCAAGTGAAGGCACCACGGCGTGAGAAGCCTAGAAGCCTAACTAGTACCTTGACGAATATACAGAGGGCATAACGTGTGTCGGCTTCTGAATAAATAACATGGTTTCTTCAGATAAATATATATTTTGAACGGTATCTATCTAATGTACAACGGTAACTGGTAAGGTATAAATGTAAAATATGTTGTTATATTTTATAACAATCATGTAGTACCTACCATAGTCCTTACTTTAGAGCAGGGGTCACCAATTAGTTTCGCTCGGGGTCCATTTTAAGAAATAAAATGACATTCGCGGTCCGCATATAAAAAAATATTACGGAAATTACAAAGGTATTTAATATTTATTTACATATCAATGAGAAAAGTGTCAATTTTTCGTTGCTTGTTTGGAGTGAAATTGGTGCTGACACTGACATTAAATCCTGGAGATCAGTAAGTCGAGACCTAAATTTATTTTTAACGAAGTTCATCTTCGAACATGCTTGGTCCGCACACAATGGGTCGGCCGTCCGGATGCGGACCGCAGTCCGCCATTTGGTGACTCCTGCTTTAGAGCATGGAGAAAATATACAAATTCGTCTATGCTTTAGAGTTTACAGTTTAGGCTTTTGAAATATGGTATCGTTTCGGTCTGACCATAACTTTACACATAAGACAATAACATCACAATTATTATGGTTATAGTTAGTATACTGAAACGAAAAGACCCGGGTCGCCTTAGCGATGCAGAAAACGTTACGTTTCGTTTTGTTGTTAGCTGACCCTAGCAGCTATTCGAGTAAATATTTAACCCGACATCACTTAGGAAATGACAGAGCTTTATTCATATCCTATTTTCTAGTAACTGAGGTACCTAGTTCTATAAACTTTATGGATCTGTGCAAACCGACTACCAAGGACCATAGCCAACTGGTTTGCTTGCAACTTGATGTGCTCTGCAGCAAACGTTTAAAAATTTTGATAAGTTTCTTGGGGTCTTTTGTTTTGGGGTGGGTTTGTTTGGGGGTGGGTCAATATAAAAACTAGGCATTTTACGGCACTCAAAGCATTTTCATACCAAATTTCATCAAAATCTGTTTTTCCGTTTTAGCCGTAACAGATAGAAAGACAGATAGTTACAATATTCTTTATATTATTATTTATTGGTAAGGAGTCGTGATTAATAGCAGTAGCCCTAGCCGCTCGTTTGCTCCGACCCATATACATTCGTATGCCACCATTATGTAAGTTCACACACGGTTCTCACCTACAAACTAAGCTTTTAGTCGAACAATATGCATAGTTTCACGTGTAATATCGTGACTCGCGGGTTTGTTTAAAACCTAGTGTTTATATGACGACAGCTGCCGTTTTGACTAAAACACTTAGGTCCATTTATACCATTAGTTGACATTGGTTCAACAATACATTGTAGTAGGAATATAATTCTAACAAGCCTTGTGTACTTACGTAGAAATTATTGACTCTACTATAACTGAGACAAAAGATACAAAAAAATAAAAACAAAGTCCTACTCTCATTTTACAAAAACGATCATTTCTTTCTATAATAGTCACAAATTTATTTCTCGATACATAAATCTGGTACTAAAAACATACTTCTAAAGAAAAGTTTCACCACCCACTTTTAATGAATAGACAATCAAAACTTAACACCTGTTATATTCAGTAACGAAATCAGCGCTTAAACCCGCGTTAGGCGGGTGAGCTGGCCCGTGGAAATCCGTGTTGAGAAAAGTTTTTTCATTACGTGGCCGCCCCGTTGTCCGATGTGGGCCAACCGAAATTACTTTGTTTAATGTTTTGCTAATAGACCTCATTCTCCTGAAGTGGATGTGAATTTTCAATGTGAGCTTTCGTAACATTTTCGGGATTCGAATCCACACCCTGGGGTATTGAACACATTAAAACATAGATAGAGGTTTTGTTTTGTTTAAATTAGGTTACTTTGTGTCTGAATAATATGATTATCTTAGACCATAGTGTATAAATATGGAATAAAAAAGGTACAATAGTTTTCTAACTTAAAGTTCGAGTCACTATTGCTATTAATCTTTAGCGAGGCTAGAAAAAAGAAAATGAGACTGGCAGACTTCGACTCGCGATAAGCCTGAGGGCCGTCTTGATCTTTTTTTAACTATTATACCCCAGAGTGACGAGAATGTTTGAGGGACTGAAAACTTTGCGAATAGAGTTGGTGAACGCTATTTGGATAGGTCTATGTAAGCCCTGCGGCGGAATATTTTTAATAGTGATGTTACGTATATTTGTTTAGTTTGTCGATTAAACTAACTGATCTTTTTTCGGTATCGAATAACGATGTTTTTTTTACGAAACTATGTCAATAAGTGAATAGTCATCAGGGTTAAGAGTCTAACTAAATTTCACTTGATATTTAAAATTTCTTTATTTGCGTTATTTCCCTTTACATAGGCGATCAAAGAGCGACCACAGTATTAGCATTTTCCATTTAACTTAAAAAAGGGTTTTAATGAAAGTTGTAATTACATGCATATAGTTATTATACTACCTAAACGTAAGTAAATTATGTTCTTTAAACTAAAGAACGACTGAACCGATTACCCAAATTTCAATCTTGAAATATTGGAAGTTGATTAGATGTGGAAGTATTATACTAAGGAAGTTTTATACGGTGAGAAAATGTAGGAGTTAAGTGATACGAAGTTCAAGGGTCACCTAGTAATAAATAAAAATATCATAAAATGCCTAAAGTAATATATTTTGCATCAGTTACTTAATCGATAGTTTTCCGATACACCACGCGCGCGCGGGTACATCCCTAGTTGCAAAGTGTGGGTATATCGAACATATTACCAATATAAAATTTGTTTGGAATAGACGATTGTTTTCTTTTCGTATCCCACCAGAGCCGATTGTTATGTGATGAAATCAAAATATCGTAAGCAACCTTTTTTTAATCATTATAATATACAGTCGGAAGAGAATAAAAATATAGTTTCATTATTTATACAGATTAGGTACATAAGACAGGTAACAAAGTAAGTTAAAAAAAATCTACCAAGCATGACATCCAAATTCTGTAGAAAGGTACTTACTAGATGACGCCCAATAGTATTTGCCCGGGCTTTAAAACATCTCCGTACGAAATTTCATCCAAATCGGTTCAGTGTTTTAATCCTGAATAAGTAGCAGACAGACAAACAGACACATTTTCATAATTATAATATTTGTGAGGACTTTTTCTAGATCAAAACAATAATATAACTGTTTGTGACTCTATATTTCGTTATTCGTACAGTAATATTTGATCTAACATTTGATCTAATATAATCGTGTTGCAAAACGAAACGCGTTTGAGTACATCCAGAGATAACCTACTTTATTTTGTTTATTTACAAAGGCCAAATTTCTCCAAGGTTATGTATCTTCGAAATGGGATATGGAACGTAAGAAGTTTTCTTTTTATATCAAAAGAAAAACAATTTTTAATATTCCAGTGACGCGCTATCCACGTGAATACTTGATGCTTCTGTCTGCGCACTCATGAATTTATGAATCTCATTAATATATATCATCCCATATTTTTATGATTCCATTATGTTTTCATATTTGTTCGGTCATATGTTGATATTGAAATGGACTGTTCTGGTATTGTAATGGCTCGTAAGAAAGTAATTAAGTCGGAGAAATATTTCTTGCTGGGGATTTCGTAAACAATCTTGGTTGTTTTTCTAATTCATTAAATTAAAGCAGTAAAAGTTTTTTATTTGGCATAATACTAAACAAATATAATAACGTAATGAGATGAATAATTGTGTTACTCAAATATAAAAGACATTAGTCGAAAAGTTATCTAACGTTACAAGCTATTTCCATTCTTCGAGTTGGATTCGATTGAACTCGTGTTTATCTATTGATTTAGTAAGATGACACTTTTGATATCTAGACGAAGATCGTCTTCCAATCCTAAAAGGTCGATGTCGTGATACCGAGTTCATTGAAGTTCGTAATGTTTTCTCAAACACTTTGGCGAAGTTCACTTACAAAACTGAAATTTAAAACGATGTTGACTGAATAAAATAGATTTCGGAATCGAATAAGTCGGTGAGCGGAGTTAAACTGACTTTCAGATATCTGACTAAATCTAAACGAACTTTATTACATGTAAAATATTTTGAAAATCAACGTCATATTTTCTTTGTTACTCTTATAAAAACGGGTTAGTGATGTAAGCTAGTAAAATTTTTGTCATTATAACTTTTTTAGCACGAGCTGTGTTCTGGACAAAGCTTGCATAAAATTCAGATTAAAAATGTACGGCGTTAAAACGTTAATCCTTTAAAAATATTAAAAAACTTTTCCGTCCAAAACGACGCAAAAAGGTTCCTAGAAAATAAGGTTTTTATGCTTAACATACCTTCTTAAATCTACGCTACTACAGTCTACATTTCGATCAAAGCCATTGAAACGACAAGATAGCATACGTCAGACCGAGACTAAAAGAGGTTCCTCGTTAAGCACGGAACCCTAACAAGCCCGAGCTACGTTTTTCAATTCACTTGAAAAATTTAGTAGATCCGAAAGGGATCAGCGACGTAACATTTCTTTAGCGCTGGGAAATCTTCAAAAGGCAGCCAATGCATGGGTTGCGGCAGCGGGGTTATGTGGGATTTACTCGCAGCAAAGCCGCCCGCCGCCCGCCCGCCCCCCGCACAGATTACGATAATGTAAAATACCGATAACCTTTTATACTGTGACTTTTTCAGTTACCTTTGTTGGAAAGGCTAATTGATAGATTTTTTGTGATTCAGTGCAATTATTTTATTGTTTTTTTTTTTAAATAAGGGGGCAAACGAGCAAACGGTTCACCTGATGGAAAGCAACTACCGTCGCCCATGGACACTCGCAACATCAGAAGAGCTGCAGGTGCGTTGCCGGCCTTTTAAGAGGGAATAGGATAATAAGGGAGGGTAGGGATGGGAAGGGAAGAGAATAGGGGAGGGTAAGGAAGGGAATAGGGTAGGGGATTGGACCTCCGGTAAACTCACTCACTCGGCGAAACACAGCGCAAGCGCTGTTTCACGCCGGTTTTCTGTGAGAACTTGCTATTTCTCCGGTCGAGCCGGCCCATTCGTGCGGAAGCATGGCTCTCCCACGTATTCAATGTTTTTCATAGTTATGTTAATTACATAGGGCTCGGACTTTGCGGATCCTCAAGCAGCCTCTTTGACATACACAAATATGATCCTTCAGGATTTTTGCCTCTAACTGATATTTTAAAATCATTCGCCTGCATTCACACCAATGTATGCATACATTGGTGTGAATGCAGCCCAATGATTTGTGAGTTGGCTTACTAGTTCAATAGCAAAGCAAACATTGCCGGTTGTATTGATATTAACGAAAACATCATATTTTATTAATGGTACTATAAATAAGAAATTAAAAAAAAAACCCCGCCAAACAACTTTAAAAAGTAATGAAATAATATTTACTGCCTTTAAGTTCAAATAATTCCCAACTTTTGTAAAGTAATATTTTAGTCCATAATTGTTTTTAAGGTGTGTCGGGGGACCGCTAATGTAGATGTTTGATTTCACATAACTTAATAGTTTAAGGACCAATTCAGAGCGAACTGAATCGAGATAATCAGCGATTTGGTGGTTGTAGGGTGTAGTTTACTTGGCGGTCCCCCGACACACCGTGACAATAATTATGGACTAAAATATAACTTTACACAAGTTACGAATTATTTGAACTTAAAGGCAGTAAATATTATTTCATTACTTTTTTAAAGTTGTTTGGCGGGGGGTTTTTTTTAATTAAACTTGGGTTGGTTATAGCGCAGAATAATTCCTATCAATAGAATCTCATTCTCATGATTACGAGTACCATATATCAATGTCCTTTTCGATGAGGCTGTTAATATGAGCCCAAACATGAAACCTCCACTTTGGGTTCATACGAAGCTCGGTTCCTATAGAATCCAGGTGATGCTGCAGTACTGTCTATATACCTACTTCTTATTGGTTGTCGCAATTAAAATGAGCCCAAATACGAAACCTCTGCTCTAAGTTGGCGAAGAGTTGTATATCCTATTGATTGCCAGGTACCAGGTAAACTTTCCATGTACGTATATTGTATATTCACAAATGTCACGAACTAAAATGAAATATAAAACCCATCAAACGACTACAAGTTGCTGCCTTTCATGAACCATATAAACCCTGATTGTCCAGCACTGAGCAGGTTGATGACGATGAATTATAGCTAAGAACACTCTCGATCATGTCAGCTTTGAAACAAAAAAAAAAAACTAGATCAAAATCGGTCCACCCGTTTGGATGCTACGATGCCACGGATAGATACACACACAGACAAACAGACAGACAGACAGACACGTCAAACTTATAACACCCCTATTTTTTGTCGGGGGTTAATAAACTGAGTTATGCGTAACGCTCGCTTTTAGTCAATTTGGTGTGAAAGCCTTCGTCATTCGTGTTCTCAAATCAGACTGATTTAAGCTCGTACTTTAATGCCGTCAATCTAGATTCTGGGCGAACCTGAGCTATGTGTAAGTAATGACAGGAGTTGATCAAAGGCACTCATATATGTATAGAGGCCGCCGAACATCCGGCTCCTCATGTTTATGTAAGTTCGAGTTTGTCACACAAGTAATAAAACATGCAAATAGGTGGGAATGAGGCGGGCGAGTTATGAATGGCCTGAATAATATAAGCCTAACCTGACTATTCGTGGTGCATTTACCCCCACTGGCACGCGACGGGTTAACGTCGTCAAAAGAAAGCGGTGTAAGCGATGCAAAGTTGTAATGTTTTTGAAGTAATTTTAAGCTTCTATTGCTCACAATTTAACGCGCAATACAACATTAATTGATGAAAGTCCATATTATTACACTCTATTTATTAGGTTGAGCTAAAGTAGACCTATAATACTGTAACTTGTATTATTATTTACAAATTATTATCATCTACATTCTATGTTCTTCTATAATCGCGGCGCGTATTGCGGCCACGATTCACGGGCCGGGCGCTACGTACCGTGAACACGACGCGAACAAATACGGCTCTCCACACTCGCAATCTTCGCATTTACGTTCACGCATTTGAGTAATTTGACGTTGAAGTCACTGTTGCTGCTGCTCTGAAATTTTGTGCTACTGCGAATAAAAGCGAATGTGGATGATGTTCGCGTTCGCGCTTTGCGAGCCTTATGACGGGGGCCAAAAAACCAGCACCGGACGGGGAAAGCCGCGAAGCGCGAACGCGAAGCCCCGAAACCCTTCACACTCGCGGTTCGCGGCCTTCGCGGGCTTTCGCGCCGCGAGTGTGGAGCCCGCTTTAAATATAATATAAGATAACATAGAATATATTTCTAAGACAAGAAATCATGTCAAATCAAAGTCGAACATGGTACGGATGAAAATTAATTAAGCGGAACTATATTATATGTAAAATCTTGCGAGAGCCGAAGAATGTTCCAGAAGTCACAGTTCAAGCGGGCATGAAAGAGACGGCCGCAGGGGAAATTACGAGGTCCGCGGAGCTGGGATAATTCGTTCCTGTCTAGATCGCGTCATACAGTGGCGAACGCGACACGTCATCCGTTTCCGCCGCTCGGCTCGCCATGCTGGTGGCACTACATGGACATTGTTCATTACGGTTCACAAAAGATTTACGGTTCACAAAGGCCGTTTTAAAATTTCTCGATCATTTGGTTTCATACCACCTTATACATTGATATCACCAAAATGTGTGGGCGAAAAACCAACATTTACGATTTGAAATACAAAATTTGACTAAAATTCAAAGTTTTTTAAAGTTAGACGCATTTAAACTCTGTGTTACTGCACTGTTCCAGAAAGACTCATCAATGATATCCGAAATCTTGACCGATAATACTACTCCTTGAGTTTACCACTGTGAGCAAACTGCATGATTATTTCCAAACGTTCTGCATGTAAAATGGAAATGTTGTTATGTAGGTACAGAATTATTTTTTGTAAGGAACAACGAATAGGCATTCAAGTACATGTGAGACGAAAATGATGAGTAGCATGCTGCTACAAATATATCTACATATTTTGAAGAACAAAAATGATTCGTACTTGATTCAAATGTCTGTTGGTACGTATATTTTATTAGTAATGCACTAATATATTGTATTAAAATATATATTATTTACTCAAGTAAAATTAACAATTTTTGTTAACATTTGCATTACATCTAAGCAGTCAACCACAATTTCGTAATTATTTGCATTCACAGACGGAATTTAAATAACAAGATGTCCTGTTAAAACACAAACGCATGGAGACCATACCCTGGTGATTCGTACAGGATAACAGGAGCTTGCGTGGAGTTTATCTGGTAATGATATTGTCTATTCGGAGGAGGTTTAGTGAATTTACTGCCGCTATAATAGCGGCAGTAAATTCACTATTATTTTTTCTACTACACATATTATTTCAGGACCTTTTAATTCAGTCCAGGTGTTTGTTGCTCCGAGGGGTAATAAACGAGTTGCCTGATTAAATTTCATTGTATTACTGAGTAAAGAGTTTTGATTAATTTGAATTTGCTATTTTTACTTTTAAGATTTTAAATATAGTAATGTGTAAATAATATTTTTTATTTTATGTGCATAATATCGACAGAGATAGGTAAAATCTAAACATTCTGAATTACATAAAAAAATACGGCTAAGTATCAATAGCTATTTTCAGTCTTAATTCAAGCACTAAATTTCTTTGCCTTATTCGTTTGTCCACCCTGTTCGAACATTCCAGCTAAAAATTTTGAAGCTGCTTTTTCTAAAGAACATCGATAACTTTCATGCTGTTGGACATGTAGGTACAACAAAATGAAACAAGAAAGGCTGTTTACCTAATTACAAGCATCTGGGATGCTGGCGGTGTTTTCTTTCAGAGCTAATAAAAGAGAAGAGCTTTGGAGAGTAATTAGAACCGCTTTTATTATTTTCTCTTTAAGCTATCATGTTATTACAGGAAAAGAAAAAAATGCATTATTAAAAATGAACTTGTGAGAAAAATAATCTCTTAGGAGATCATCTGCTCTTTCACGCCTTTCTGATAGCGGACCGACGGTCTTACACACGGTCGCCTAGTTTGTAGAACATTTTTTATAACACTGACAAATAATGAAATACTTCTATGCTATACGTAGCTATAAGAAGATTAATACTGCCCATATATGTAATTGATTGTACTGTCGGTTCAAGAACCGACAGTACAATTAATTTTACTGTCAACACTGTACAATTGTAAAAGTGGAAATTAATTTTAAACACAAATAAAACACAACATTACGTGCATCTTTTCCGGTATATTAATTAATTATTACAATTTTAACTAAAATATTGCCTAGTTCCTGAGGATCTTTGACAAGAGCGATATTGATAGGTTAGTGTTTTGTCGTTAGCTTATGAAAAACTACAAAAACCCGGCAGTAAATAAATAAATGTGAAACAAATGACATATTTACCAGTGATCTCCCTTTTAGGGTTTCGTAGTTCAGTCTCAAACTGGCGAGGGTCACTTGGTCCGAGCTCGACCAATGCGTACGCGTTTGGAATGGATGGAATGGAATGGAACTTAGTGCGTATCACAGAAATAACGTTTTATTTTAGTAAAGTAGTCCTACTTTACGAAATAAAATTGTTTCTAGCGTCATTAAAAGTGGTGAATATTTTTACTAGTTTAATTTTACAGTCATAGATTTAACTATGTCTCAATACATAGGTGGTAAAGAGTAAATATTAAATGATTTTAATTTATAAAGATTGTTCACAATATGAGCAATGTGTAGCGGTGGCAAGCCTTCCCTAACTCCAGTAAAAACCTCGAAGCCGAGCACCATAAAGATTAAACGGACATCTGCCGCCGGACTGCTTTGTGATAAGAAAATATCTAGTACGGTGCGCGTGCCTGCCTTCATTTGAACCTGCACCAACTTTTGCCCGGCTCCGCGTAAATATAAGTATTTAGGGAAAGATTGTACTTTTTTGGGATAAGTAATCTTCTATCTATATATATATAAAACTCAAAGGTGACTAACTGACATGGTGATCTATCAACGCACAGCCCAAACCACTGGACGGATCGGGCTGAAATTTGGCATGCAGGTAGATGTTATGACGTAGGCATCCGCTAAGAAAGGATTTTGATAAATTCCAACCCCAAAGGAATAAAATAGTGGATGAAAGTTTGTATATAATAATACTTCTTAACGCGAGCGAAGCCGCGGGCAAAAGCTCGTTAAGAATATAAATTTTAAACTAAAAATCTTTTTCAGGAGTATTCACAATTACTGTTCAACTCATTATCGGTAACTTACCATGCAGGTTTTTGTCAACGCGCGGAGTATTTTCGTGTTGCACAATTTTACGTTAAAACATCATCCATCCTCAAATTTAGAAACTAGACTGGCAGGATAGTAAGGGCCTGTTTCACTATTTCCTGATAAGTGTAGAATAGGCTATCCACCACTTGACTTCACTTGACAGATAGAGTATGGAGATAATCTGTCAAAAAAGTTGTAGATATCCTATAGCTATCCGGCACTTTATCAGGAAGTGGTGAAACAGGTCCTAAGGATCTAGAGTGCTTGGAATACGTCGCTTTGTAAAGTATATCACTTGCACCAATACTCAAAAATAAATAAATCGTTCTTAAAGTGATCTACTACCAAAATATTATTATCACGCATAGTAATAGCTAACTGCGGAACTTTTTAATTTTATTATACATCAAATTTTGTTGTATAATAAAATTAAAAATTGTTCAAAATATCATAAATTTGCGAAATAATCTTATTGGTATTGAATTTTAATATTGAGACCAATACATAAAATGCTAGATTGATACATGATACATAAAATGCTATACTAGATGATGCTACGCTGACTAAAATTCTGTGAAGCCATAACTCGTAGCAATAAAGTATCCTAGTTCCTAGATTATCTGACATCCTAAAGGGGGAAGGGGGTATTTTTATTATATACGTTTGCTGGATAATTTGTTTTTATATTTTATTGCCCGGTTTTTGAGGTTTCTAACACTGCAAAAATGCGCTTATAAATTGAAAGCTATAGAAACAATATAGAAATATAGATAGGGTAGTCAATAAATATCATTTACAATTTTAATCAGACAGAATGTCTACGACTTTTATCTAAAGTAAAATAGCATAAAATTATGAAATATAATATTTATTTTTTATCTGTATTTCACAATATATTATTAATAATAATTATGGAAAACACATTTATAATTAATCAATAAATATTATTTTCTGCTTGTTTCTCATCCAATTTTAAAATATGTTACGATGTACGGAGATTAACCAAAGCATCCGTCTAACGATGCTCCATAGAAAATCCTACTGACCTCAATTTGAGGGAGCTGCATCATATGATCCCACAGACCACATTTATAATTAATCAATAAATATTATTTTTTGCTTGTTTCTCATCCAATTTTAAAATATGTTACGATGTACGGAGATTAACCAAAGCATCCGTCTAACGATGCTCCATTGAAAATCCTACTGACCTCAATTTGAGGGAGCTGCATCATATGATCCCACAGACTATCGGATTATAGAAATAACATGTTCATTTGATTGACGGAAGCTGCTAGTTATATTTTAACTGTGTGTTCAAAATTTTTTTCGAAGGTAAATAGAATCAACAAATATTGCGTTAAAGCCTATTTTGCGTTCGAAATGATAGCGATCGTTGTGGAAACGACCAATTTAATTTTTATGCTTAAAAAATTTCAAGCGTAAGAGGGAAATGTGGGCATTATGAATATAGCCTTATGAAAATAGGAACGAGAATATGTTTAAAAATTTCAGAATACTTTTATATCTTAGCAAAATTTTGATTACGTATATTCTCTTCGCTTTTAAAAAGATTTTATCTAACATTTTTATCTCGGAAAAGGAAATGACTTTGAAAAGAACCTCCCGAGGTTTACGTATTCCAGTCGTGTATAAAACAAAAACAATTGACACGCAACAAATCGAGCCGAATGCTCGTCCAAACTGGCTGTAACTGGTCGAAACCCGGGTTTTCTGGATTATATTAACTACGACTAATGACGACGCGTCCGGAATAGGGAATGACTGATGATTTGGAATGGATACTAGGTGAAATGGGAATTGTTGACCGTAGTCTTCATTAGGGTGGAACGACTTAATTACTTAATAACGAATTGTTTGACAAGCGCTTTTATTTTTATATTCCTTTTATTTAGTGAACAACTGATATTAGATCTTCTCTGCTATTATGCTAAGTTCTTCTACGAATTAGTGACTCTATGACACTATCAACGACGATAATAATCTGTACAACACTTAACATCATTACCACAGTTCATTACTTTGAAATCTGTTGAACTACTGTCATATTTTTATGCTGATTTCTTAGAACCTTTTTTCATTTTAGGTGAGTACTAATTTACATCTTAGGTCAATATTGAGTCATTAGGTACAACGTAACATTCTAAACCTCTGTTTACCTATAGCATAGAAAGAAGTGATTTTGCTCAATTTTCTCAGCACTTTTATCCTAAATTCCTAATTCTCGGCACTATGCGTTGTTTTCCTATATCATATTTGATGACCGTAAATGGGGGTAGTTTGGTCGGTATCAGGCTGACAATGAGCCGCCATTCGAGCAGGAGGTTTAATGGCCTCGTGTTTCGGCGGATCGCAGCCGAAATTCATTGTGCCCCCAAAAATGAGTTCTATTGTTCGCGGGCTAGATAAAACAAGGCAGGAAAATTACGAAGGCCCCGCCCGCTGGTCATTCAACGTAAGGTGTTGCCGACACTTTTCTGCGTTTTTTCTGCATTCCGGCCCATGATTTGGCAGGTTCCCCGAGTTTCGGCACAATACAACCGGATCTCATTTGCGATCCAAAATGTGGGTATCTTTGTTGGTCACTGAATATAGGTCGCCAGAAGTGTAACAATGTGATGCAATAAAATAACCGCTCATTAGGACGCATCATTTATGCTAAAATAGCAATTTTCCGCTTAAAGAAAATATTAAACGTTTTTAATATCTAGGCTTTTGAACATATCTCTAGTCATATAAATTCAACTAGACGTGGGCCGAATTTAGGGCTCCATCCAAAACAAACTAACAATAGATTATTATTTGAAGTCTGATTTCGGTATAATCGTTAAAGTTTTATAACTTAGATTTGGAAGTTTCTAGAGCATACTTAGGAGCCATATTAACTTAATCATTCCGTTAGGGTTTAGATCTCAGCATTGTTCAAGTTTAAACAATCCGAGCTGAGCCAGTGGACGCTGAGTAACTTTGTCTATCAGATTATGTACCAATTGGCATACTGCTGCTCCAGTAATTGCTTGATTAGCAGAACCCCTAGAGACGGCGAGTATAACTCATATTATTATGTCGTAGCATGTGAGCGCTTTGTGATCTGAGGTTCAGTTTTCGTGTTTCATTTTCCTCTACGGTATAATATCCACCTTACAGATTGTCCACGGGCGAGATAACTTTGATCCTGCATAAGGACAGGTGAGATCAATTGGGTCTTATTAGTCCCGGGCGTCCTCGAGCCCACGGGACGTATTTTGGCCCTGATAATCGTAACAAACATCCTAACTTTCAT
Organism: Aricia agestis; assembly: GCF_905147365.1. Lineage (NCBI taxonomy): Eukaryota > Metazoa > Arthropoda > Insecta > Lepidoptera > Lycaenidae > Aricia > Aricia agestis. The sequence goes on from NC_056409.1 coordinate 11,824,752, forward strand.
ATGGGAGTATTAGTGGTATATTTTATTGCGTTCGCCGGGGTGAGTGACGGAGGCGAGCCGGGTTATCCGTTATAATTGATGGATATACTGCGGGACAAATTGCTGAGCGCACACCCGGTCGCCGCTCGGTCGCCCGGACCGTGACTCGAATCTGTGGATTTACTTTTCAATTCAAATAAATTTATAGATGATTTTACCCCGGCCGTGTGACATTGATAGAATAGCAGCTGATGTTCTGTTGATGTTACTAGATTTTAGGTGTTGTATTGATTTTATGGTGATATGTGTGTATCACAATTATTGATGGTGACGTGCATGAAGCGGCTAACTAACATTTTTATAAAATAAGGGCGAATACTTCCTTTGTAATTTGAACGAACCTTGTAACTTTATATCTACCTCACCATTTGACTACCTTTGTAAATACTAAATGTACATAAAATTCCCTAAAGTATGTACCTAAAGCCTCCATTTATGCATAAAATTCATAATTTACTCAAAAATGTTAACAATCCACTTCATTCACTTACGTCTTAAATAGCATTTGTTAATAATAAATAATTATTAATGATTATATTGAAGTGATTTCGTCACATTTTATAACAAATATATAACTTAAAGGTTTGACAACACCGCCCTTTTTTAACGGAAATAAGAACAACTCCATTTTCAAAACACACAATCTACGGCAACGTTTTATTTACGTGCAAATAAATCTGGAAATATAAGTTGAATTTTGAAAGGTCTACTACATTATACACATACAAAGGTTACCCGTATAAGTAAAGTGATATTGCCCCAGGAGAAAATACGATGTTCCTTTAACTCGGCTCGCTTTGTGTATCATTTTATTTTTTGGAAATAGATCCTCATTATGCAAATTCAGTGAACGAATAAACGTTTCTGTATTGCTAAAATTAAAATGTTCCTTTCGCTACGAGCGGTTCCGCCGTTTTTACATCGCAATTATAAACGGTGCCTACTCGCGACTGAATGTTTGTATGTTTTGCTTTTTAGCAAAAGTTTTGCGTTTTGTTTAGTAACGAGCGGCAGACGACAGACACTAGAGACGCCAGCACGTCAAAGTATACGAATATAATTCATTCATTACATTTGCTTTTTTCGTTCACGCTGTACCCATTATTGCGTTGAAAGAAGTTAATGAGTTTTTGAGTATCTTCGCTTGTAATGAAAGCGGTCGGTGAAAGCATTCGTGGAACCAATAGAAACGAGGTCCAAGCCTTTAGATATCAGTGAAAAGGAGTGTCGCTTAAGGCTTCTTTAAAAGAGTACGCTAAAAATGACGCTAGCTTATTTCTTTTTATAAAAATATGTACTTAGTGGAATTGAAAGTTATTAGATACTTTTCCTTGAGGATCATTTTTCTAACTCACCGACTTTTCAATGAATCAAAGGATCTGTTTCTTCAATGGAAGCGGCGGGTTCGGTTCAATACCCAGGTAATACTAACCACTTACACTACATATAAAACACTCAAAAGTATCCGTCACTAGCATAGAAAGTCTAGTAAATCAACAAAATGTGATCAACGACGATCAGACCTCGCAGAAACCAAATTTTAAAATTGCGTATTATAAATGCGATAAAATGAATATCTTACGTGGTGATATCCAAACTCCGGCAGCCGAAAGCTTTCTCGGGTTACTCCGAACACTTTCCTTCCTGAAAATCTTAAAGCAATATATTCACCCGGTCCCTGAGATGGGAAACGTAAAAATAATAATATTTTACTTGAAACGCTAAAAGTGAAACGTTTCGTATCATCCCGACCGACGTCGCAGAATTTATAGCCACTTAATATCAGGGAGGTATCGCGACTTTACGTATGCTAGCAAAACTTTAATATTTTATGTTACTCTTGTTTTAATATAGGCGTTTGTGAATATTTCATTTCCCTTTTTTGTGTACAACGCGATTTCGGGAATGTCGAAGTGCTTTTTACACGTTTCACTTTGTCATTTTGATCTTCGAGAGGATGTGTTTTCTTTTCCTGGGGAGTGATGTATAATATTATGTTTTAATGTATTATTTAAAGGCGTAGGTTTTAATATAAACTTCCAGCTTACGTCTGCACTTTAGATCGTAGACACATATTGAGGTATTACTTAGTAAAGGTTTTGAGAAATAGTCCATACTTTTTGTGTGTGATTTGATTAAAATACCTAATTCTCTGCCGTTCAGTGTTCGTATTAATTAGTAGATGGACCGGTGGACTAACGATTTTCATAATAGATATAACATTAATTTAAATTCCTTTTTCTGTAAAAGCCATTACCGATCCGATGTACAGATGAAGCAAAATAGAAGGTATTAAAATAATGTCAAATCTCAGACATTTCTTCGGATACTTGCTATTGTAGTGTATCTAAAAAGGGTTGTACGTTTCATCAACCAATATTTGCACTAAAATTAAATTGCCCGTAAATTTTATTCGTTACCCTTGGTTTGATTCAAAGGTTCGTATTATTGATTATTCTAGAAGACGACCCGTAGTACAATATAAATGTAGTATATCTACAAAATATATAAGTAAGTATGTTTTTTATTCATAAATTTTAAATTCGCATCGAACATTTTCATTCGGACAGTCGTGATATATTTTGAAGGTTGGGAGATGTTATAATAGGGATTACCCGCGAGCCAAAAATAAGCCCTGGGGCTTAAAAATTATCCTAAAGCATAATAATATGAGGTGCGGTTTTTTTTAATTTCCCTAAATTATGAGTTTATCTTCGCATCATAAAAAAGGGTTTAACGTGACGTTGGCCAATTTTCCTTACGAGATAAAATTGGTCTGACGATCGCGCGATTTTGTACTTGATTTGTAGCTTCCCGGTATTGAAATGTATTCGATATTATTATTAATGGTCGCAAATGTTATCCTTAACGAATATTTAACATCGACCAGCCCGATTTATGGCGCATGAAATGTATTGTGTTTTTATAATACCCTCATTTTTTTGTCGAGTGAGAGTTTTTCACTTTCTAGGGTTCCGTGATTGGAAAATGTATATATTTTGTGTAGTTTTAAGAAACATTAACATACTGTTTTTGTAATCATTTTTTTACTTTTGTTCTTGATTGGTTATATTTATAACAAGTAGGGCCGCCCACAGTATATATTATTTTTAGTCGTAGCTCTATAATAAATCGTGTGCCTGTTATAGCATCTACAACACGCAGTCGGGCAGGGAGGTCACAGACACCTCCATACTTTTATATTTTTCATATATTTAAGGAACTATTTTAAAAATGTTCGAAAATGAACATGTTACTTTTCCTTAGTTTTTATTATTCGTAGCTATCGAGGAAAGTTTTCAAATACCTAATGAAATTAGGGAGTCTGTTGATATGTTACATAATGCAATTTATGATAGTCATTGAAAAATCAAATGAGATTTCTCAGCAGAAACAAACAATTTTCGGACGGAACCCTTCTCGCAGCAGATCAAATCACACCGAACCGGGTTTTACATATTGATTTATAGCTGGCAACACCGTACCTCCATGACAGTTTTTGCGAATGGCTTATTGGAAATGACATTCGGTAATACGATTTAAATTACTATTTATTTCGTTTGTTTAATTAACATCGTAGTTAACACCTGATGATCTTTGTTGGGCTTAAGTTTTTTCTGGTACTCGTGGGAAGAAACTATCCAAAACTTTAGCTAATAAGAGAAGGAAATAGAAAAAAGTTTCCCATTTACTTATTTCTTTGCTATCAATAGGGTATGGTATGTAAGCAAAAAAATTAAGATTTTATACATTTTTAGGTACTATGGATACTGTGTACCTACAACTTTCTAAGTGCAAAAAATATTTTTCATGTCGTAACATATTTTTTTTAACATAAAATCAGCTCTACAATTTAAGCTGAAATTGGTACATATTACATACACAGATAAACAGGTAAAGTAATAGACACTTTCAAAATATGTTTTTTTAATCCATACTAATATTATAAATGCGACAGTGTCTGTCTGTCTGTCTGTATGTCTGTTACCTCTTCACGCCCAAACCGCTGAACCGATTTTGCTGAAATTTGGCATGGAGATACTTCGAGTGCCGGGAAAGGACATAGGATACTTTTTGTCCCGAAAAAATGTACGGTTCCCGCGCGATAAACGAATTTTGGCGCAACGGAGTTGCGGGCATCAACTAGTTACTAATATATTAGATGTTACATAATGTATTTTCCTAATTAAGTAATATATCTATTTGATAGTATTTTCAATGGGAATTACGGAATCATTATGCTTTTCCATTTACGTTTCAAAAGTTTCAGCCCTGTAGGAAAATGATATACTCAAAACGAGTAAGAAACCCTTTAGAAAATATTATTTGTATTAATTAATAAACAATGAATCTCGTTTATTATGACTTACGAAATTTCCCTAAAATGAGCCCTCGGGAGCTCAAAATATATGCGTCGTAATTTAGTTAGGAAACATCTGGTATAAAACACAAATTTTTGTTTCGTTAAGCTAATTTATTTTTTAATATTTCTTTTATTACTTAATGGCTACCTTTTATTTTTTCACTTTCATTAATATTCTTTACAATGACTGTGGAAATACTCTCCCGCCATATTTATTGGGGCGAGAGTGCCCAGTTTATTTGTACCTTTTGCTGTACTCTTAATTATTCTTTTTGTACTAATTTTTTACCTAACGATGGTTGAATATTATAGATTGTTAAAAATATAATATAAATAACATGTAAAGTTTGTAAATAAATTAGGTTAATTAAGTATAAATATTGATAAGGCACTTGGTTTAGCTATATATCTGGTTACAGCCTTTAAATATTGTGTTACTTCTGAAAACAAAGACAAAAATACAGACAGCGAAAAAAGAAAGATCGAAAAAATACAGACAAAAATACAAGTCCACCATTCTGTGTTATTTTTAAAAACCCAAACATTTGTGACGATTTCTTTAATAAACTAGGAACGTGTCCCTTTTACTAACAAGAAACCTTATATTTGGTGACACGAATGGTTTAATTTGTCATCGTTTAATTGCTTACTCCATTTTTCATAATAAACAGCAATAAAACGACATAATTAAACCACATGAAACTATGGCTAAGCCACAAGTTTACGAATATATTTTGCTATCTCGCATGTATTACCAGTAGAAGACAATGTTTTCTTTAACTTAAGACTTTTTTGGTATAAAGAGTTGTAGAGCCAGTTTTACTACATATTAGATATTAACTAGATGTAGCTTTTACATTGTTATAAATTTTCACGAAGGAACTGTTTATTCGGGAATCGAGGTATCTTCATCCTGAATGTCATCCAAATCGGTTTCAGCAGTTTAAATCTGTTGAGGTTACAGATAGAATATTAGTAAGCAGTAGTGGCAGTAGTATAGATTTAACTAACTCATTTATCCCTTTAAAATTAACTGATGATTTCAATTCATACAAATGTCATATGAAGTATATAAGTTACATAAGTATACCGCGTTGCGGTCTGAATCAACCCTAAGAATGATCGCTTCGAAATATAAAAGTTCGGTGTGAATTCTATCACAACTTAACAGACACAGATTCAATGGAGCTGTGGGTTGTAATAGTCTGTGTATTTTATAGTCCACAGACCAAGTTGGTACTGTCGTGATCGCAAGTTGTAATCAAATTGCCGTCACATCGCAGCCTCTGTTGAGTAACAATAACGTTTCGACTGTACTTTCCGTTGTTGCCACGTGTTCAAAATAATACAGACATTTAGTTTGTTTGAAAACTATGATAAAAAACAACAAAAGTGTTTATAATAAGTACATAATTATTATAACCGGTGGATTACAATAATTTTAGGGTTTTTTATCATGGTCTAAACTCATATGACTCAATGACTCCACACGTTTCCGTCAGTTGTACACTTTTGTATCTTTCCTAAGGTCCATTAATCTACTTTCGTAAAAGGGAAAAAGAAATCTGATCTTATGTAGAATAAGTTGATCTTTAGTAGGTATTAATATTGAAAACAAAACTGCATATCGTGTTAAAAATACTACGATTTTCTTTATCGATATTTTTGTAACAGAGGTGTTTATTGTAAGATCGCTATTAAGATCTCGACTTTCTGATACCAAACAATTTAACACAACTCATAGCTCGATACAATCTTAATTGTAATTAAACGGGAATGTGAAATGACGGTTTCGTTCAGCGAAACGGCGGTTAGGTATTTAGAATATCGAAATTTCTAGCAATTTACATACACGCTAGGATCGGATGGGCGAATCGTGCTCGGAGCTAATCAAGTGAAGCTGATTCAATTACCAGCTATGTAAATGAACCCCGACCCCTGTCACCGCGGCCCACAATAGACTGATGCTGCGGCTTACGGACGTATTATTCTAAGACAAACACTATTTGATGTGTGGCGTTTTCTGCATATTCGATCGATTCTCCAGAAGTAATCAGGCACGAAAGGTTGAGTAGATTGAAGTGAGAGCTTCGTTGGCGGCGTTGTGCAATTTCGTGAATGGATAATAAATAATGTTAAACTCGCGAAAGGACACGTGACCTGATTGAATATTCTTAAGACGCAGGAATAGTAGAACACCGACGAGGCATAGAAGTTCCAACACGTGACAAAAATCTTGTAAATTGTTCCTGCGCTCCGTAAATGCAATACGTTGTTTTTTTCTTGCTTTAATTAGTAGGCTTTATTGGCACATTATTGAATATTATGCTATTAATAAACCAGTGTCCTCGCTTGGACGCAAGTTCGGAATATTGGAGTCTTCGGAATAGCTCCCCATTAACTATTGAAGTATTGGTATTTAGTTGTAGTCAAAACAAGTTTAAAGTTAACACGCTTAAGCACTCCGATCGAATTGTTCCCTTCACTTAGCGTACAGAAGTTTGTACAAGCTCCAATTATTATTGTTAATTAGAGATTTCGAGTTTCAGTAAGTTAGCATACCTATAATAGTGTCTATTAAGTAATAGGTGCGTAAACTTGAATCTTGAAGTAAAACTTAGTAAAAACGAGTTTCCAATTTAGCACTGCAATAAATAAAACAGAAAAGGTACAGGTTTTTATATTATTGCTTAAAAATTAAAGATATAAAATATTATAAACTAATGTTGGTACCACGTTGGTAAGTACTGAGAGACATTTAATGATGATTAAACCTCAATTTAATGAAGAGTTTGACAGATAATGTATGAGGCTTATGTCAAAGTCTCTGTCTTTGAGTGCGGCCGCGACAGTTAGTCATGGTCGATGTATGGTCGATGTCGAGTTTAGTCTATGCAAATTACAATGTCATAAATAAATTTACAGTACGTGTTTTTATGGTATTTAAAATGAGATCCGAACAAAGTTTTAAGCAACAAAAAGTAATAAAGCGCGTGGTTACAGGAAAAGAGCAATTAAAAACTTGGGCATCATAGCGCAGCGCGCTTTACATGTGACTCGTAGTCATTATTCGCTCTCCAAATTATAAAGAGCTATATGACGCCCGCAACTCCGTTGCGCCAAAATTCATTTATCTCGAGAGAATCGTAAGTGTCTAAACACAATATGCCGAAGTTACGCGGCGTGATTTCCGCATGATTCCACCTGCAATGTATTTTAAATTACCGATGACACACTCACACGCGTTCCGTCCGTATAATGTATATTGTATGCGTTTGACATTGCGGACGTAATCATGCGGAAATTACGCCGCGAACTTCGGCCTAGTGTGTTTAGACACTAGCGGTCATACCACAAAAAACTAAGCATCTATTGAACAGTTGTTTTGAGACCATTTTGTACGGAATTTTTCTCTAATCAACTGTTCAACAGGTGTTTAAATCATTTGTAGTCAGACCGTAACTCTCTCGACTCAAATTATTATCTCCATGTCAAATTTTAGCAAAATCGATCTAGCGTCGGTTTAAGCGTGAAGAGGTAACAGGCAGACAGACTCACTTTCGCATTTATAATAATATTAAGTATGGATTAATCTACAACTAAAGAATTATCTGCTGCCATCCACAATTATTATCATTTATAGCTAACAGCTTAGAACATTTAAGAACAGCCTGTGTGCTAATCAGTTTGACCTCTAAAATAGAAGATTAATAATAATTATTGTAGCAGTGAAAACATAATAATTACAATATTGTTAAATATCAGTTTGAAAAACATAATACAACTATGATGTTCGTTCATGCTGTGTGAAATTTTTAATGAAAAAAATATATGATACATCAATGTTAAATCAAATTCCTGTCTTTGTAAGGCTCCGAGTCGGTGAGGAATGCGATATTTAGGGTGAAGCCAAACGAGCGTAATTTTGTGAGTCGTGAGTCGCAGAATTTCTGCCGTGTAAATATCTTTTCATACAAATCATGACTCACAAAATTACGATCGTGTGACTCAAACAGGACTTTTGTATGAAACTGAATGCAGCAGAATTTCTGCCAGCCGAAATTCTGCGACTCACAACTTACAAATTACGCTCGTTTGGCTTCGGGGGCGACTAACCCAAAATTTACGATTTTATAATTCATTTTTATACTTGAAAATAAGCCCCGAATTGTTTCATTTTCTAAAATTAGATACTACATTATATTTCCAAGAATTCAATCTGAGCAAAAACACGATACCTTAAAATTTTCTCGATAGAAAAAAATCACAAAGATGCATCTAATTTTCACGAATTTTTCATATAATGCCATAACCGTGCAATGAACTAAGTTAATATTTTAACACATTGTATGAAATTCTATCATTGAGAAACTTACTTTTTAAAATATTGTATATTTTATACAATATTTTAATATTATTATTTATATTATTATATATTTTATATTATATTATATATTTTATTATTTATCGAGTTATTGAGAAAAAACTAATTTGGCGATGAATCCGCGTCGTCCTTTTTCATCTGGCATATGAAAGATGGGCGTGAGTGTGAAGAGAGAAGGACGATGTTTGATTTTTTTGGTTAGTGATCAAAGTTTCGCTAGCAATCCTGTAACATTTTTCGTAGCGGTTGCTACGAAGCTACGTGTATCGCTACGAGGAACAGATACTCTTGTAGTTATGTCTATTGTGCTCTTGTGTAGCATAGCTACGAAACTCTCACTATGAAAAAAATTAGTTTAGATTTTTATACTATGAAATTCATAAAATTTACAACATTAATTCATATTTATATCATATTGCCATCGAAATACCATGTACTACGGAAAATAGCTTAGTTAAATGCACACCAAGACGTAGTTTTAGTTGGTAGTCATACTCGTGTCGATATTCGTTGCCCTATATGTTTTAGATATTACCGCTGTAGCCATATTTGTGCATTATAATAATTATATCGTTCTATTGGATGGTATTTCGACGTATTATGTTGCAATTTTTTATAATAAAGTATTAAAATTGTCTAATACTCGTTTCAATTCATACTTTTACTAATATTATAAATGAGAAAGTGTGCCTGTCTATCTGTCTGTGACCCCTTCACGCTCAAACCGCTGAACCGATTTTGACAAAATTTGGTATGGAGGTACTTTGAGTCCCGGGAAAGGACTAGGATACTTTTTGTCTCGGAAAAATGTACGGTTCCGAGCGATAAACGATTTTTTGCGCGACAGACTCATCTAGTATTGAATATACCGCAAATGACATGAAAATATATGAGTAAAAAACATTTGCATACGCGCATTGACGATGAAAACTTGTGAAAGTATTGTGGGTATGAACTATGAACAGAGTAATGACAGGGATGCTGTAGGTGCGGCGATGTGTGTCAACTGCTAGTCTCGACGCGCGTGTTCGACAGTCATAATGGCGCCCGCATCGTATTTAATACGAGTCCTCGGTAAACTTGTATTTATGGAGCGCGTTCCAATTCCAAACCGCGCTCCTTCTGTTTGTTATTGCGAATCTTGCGCCCCGTACATTACCGTTTGACACTTGGAAAATTATGTTTATGAAGTAAATTTTCAATTCTGTGATAATTCGTTTTGTTTTTAGTCGACTTTTCGTCTTTCTTCTTTATTCATTTCCAGATGTTAAGTTTCAGAAAAACGACATGTTTGAGCGTGATGTTTATTTAACTTCAATGAACGTTGTTTTCTTTCTAAGGAGTCTGTATTTCAAGATAACACTTAGTATACATTAATTCACTACGTCTTGTACTTTTTAACAAAATATTTTGCTATGCTTATATTTTTGTGTTGCTTTCGTTAATAATTAGATGACGCCCGCTTACATTTTTTTTTATGAAATAAGGGGGCAAACGAGCAAACGGGTCACCTGATGGAAAGCAAATTCCGTCGCCCATGGACACTCGCAGCATCAGAAGAGCTGCAAGTGCGTTGCCGGCCTTTTGAGAGGGAAAAGGGTAATAGGGGAGGGTAGGGAAGGGAAGGGAATAGTTGAGGGTAGGGAAGGGAATAGGGTAGGGGTTAGGGGATTGGGCCTCCGGTAAACTCACTCACTCGGCGAAACACAGCGCAAGCGCTGTTTCACGCCGGTTTTCTGTGAGAACGTGGTATTTCTCCGGTCGAGCCGGCCCATTCGCGCCGAAGCATGGCTCTCCCACGTATAAAACTTGCGCCATAATTCGTTTATCGCGCAGGGACCGTACATTTTCCGGGATAAAAACTATCCTATGTCCTTTCTAGGGACATAGGATACTTTTTATCCCGGAAAAATGTACGGTTCCCGCGCGATAAAGGAAATTGGCGTCATGAAGTAGTTAATAATGAATAATAATAATGATGAGAGTGCAATAAACTTTAGGGATATAATCACATGAATTGGGGCGCTTAACGGCTAATTAGCACATCTGTAGGTTAATCTTGATAATATTATAAGCTAATACATTGTGCAGTGGAGCTTAAAAGCTCATGCTGATGAGCTTTCTGTAGGGCTTGAATTATCTATTAATGCACCAGGCTGGCACCTATATAAGCTAAGGAATTTGAGTAGTGGGTACACTTAAGCTATCGAGTAGGTAGGTGATAATTTGTTAAATTGTCGTGCATGCTAATTTTAAGTAGGTATAATAAACACTTCTTAAATTAATTACGTAATCTAGCAACACGAGTATGTATTTAAATACAAAATTTTACCCACATATGACATAATATTACATTACACTTGCTTTTATAATTAAGTACGTCATCTTTTTTTTTAAAGAATGTATTGAATGTGTAAATTGAAATACACGAACAAAATACAACTTTAATTATCACGAATGCAATAAAACGAAGCTAGCGCTACGAGAAATGGTACACATAAACGCGGCATTAATGATATTAATATCTGTATATCGTCAGTAAGTCGCTAAGCCAGGGTATAATTGATTAAGTTCAATTAATATAATGACCGCAAGTGCAGTGCCTGCGCAGCGTCTCCTCAAGTGCCGCGTTAATTCTGCTGACCCGTGTGGTTGCTGGTCTGCCGCACTCCAATGTTCTACTTTGACCGCACGGAGGCTATTTGTTAGTAATAAAATATCTTGATCTAAATGAGAAGCTTAGTAAAGACTGTAAAACTAATTTGAATATATCGTAGCCCGCAGGCACGAAGTATAAAATGCACATAATTTGATCGAGTTTTAATTGAAACAGAGCGGAAATTCTGCTTGCTTGGTGCTATTAACATAATTTTTTAACGAATTTGTGAAAATCGCATTAAATTGGTAATTATTGAACCAAATGTTCAATAATTACCAATTTAATGCGATAAAAAACCGCTTGCCTGCGTCCAAAGTTGCGAGCGTTGACGATGCGGTTGATCTCTTAAAGCATCTTTGTAATTTTCTATTCCCTTCTTACAGCATATTCCAACATAATATATTCAAAAGAATTGTGCAACATTGTTGAGAAATTATAACAATATTGTTTCGCTAGTCTCTTAAAGCCAGCTCAAGCAACGAAAGAAATTTCCCAAGCTATGGAATAATTCGCTCAACCATCCCGCTGATATCGCTAACTTGGCGTGCAGTTAAATTATTAAATTGTATCGCATAGTTGGGAATAATCAAGCTAATTTACTGTTGAAGGAACTTCGGAACAAATTTCGAGTATCGTGTGAGTTCACACGGTACCTAATCAATCTTATAGTAATTATTTACTACTATTTTGGCAGTAGAAGGGGTTGACTATTACTAACAAACGTAATCAAGAAGAAGAAAAGTATAGAATAGTAATTAGTAAGTTTCTTTTTGATAAAGTTGTCACAAAGACACAAGAATAAACATGTATTTAAAAAAGCTTAGAATATGACCCATATTGAATTTTCATAAAAGTGAGCAACCTATTTTTGAGCCAGAGTGCCATGTGAATTTTTTCATAAACCGTTGGTCTTTGTAAATTTGTCTATATTTCTGCGTTAAATAGATGTAGTCTGTGAACCGTTTTTAGATTTTGTTACAAAAATGGAAAAATTATTAAAAATTTTAGGGGTCCCCATAGATACAACTGAAACAAAAAAATATTTTTTTCATCTAACCTATCCGTGTGGGTATCTATGGATAGGTTTTTAAAAATCATATTGAGGTTTTTATAATAAATAAAAATAATAATAAATTTTATTTTCAGACTACATTTGGCCCAATTGTTAGTAACACTTTATTCTTAAAAGCTAATGTTAGTATTTAAAAAAAATAAAAATAATTTTAATATCATTTTTTTCTAACCTCAATAGTTTGCGAGAGAGACTCTTCCAAAGTGGTAAAATGTGTGGTCCCCCCCCCCCTCTAACTTCTAAAGTAGGGGCATGATGAGTTTAAAAAAATATATGATGTACATTACTACAAAAACTACCAACGAAAATTGGTTCGAACGAGATTTAGCCAGTAGTTTTTTTTATACGTCATAAATAGTAAACCTTAATTTAACTTTCATTAAATTAACTGAAATATGAAAATAAATCAAAAATCTCTTAATTTCATAAAAATAAACCTTATCGTTGCTGCGGAACCCTTCATGGGCGAGTCCAACTCGCACTTGGCCGGTTTTTTAAATAAAGTTATCACAATAAAGACACAAGAATAAACTTGTGTTTAAAAAAGCTTAGAATATGACCCATATTGAAATTTCATAAAAGTGGGCTACCCATTTTTGAGCCAGAGCGCCATGGGAATTTTTTCATATACCGTTGGTCTCTCTATATTTGTCTGTATTTCTGCGTTAAATAAATACCACGAATTGGTTGTGTCAATGTTTACGTAGTTAAAATATGTCACAACACACGCTTTTTTACGGCAACTAATAGTTGTAAATGTTTTGGACCTATCTTATCCTTATAAATTAAGGGTAACTCCGATTTTTTTAAGTTAACTGCCCTAGCCCCTAATGTAAAAATGTAAAATAGCGCACGCTCAGTGCAGTAGCTGCTCATTTTGTAATTGTACTTTTTTGAGAAATTTGACGAGCCAACACTTTGTCAATTTACGATAACTAGAGATCGCCCAATGGTCGAAATTCGACCTTAGTTTCAACGATATTAGGACTACTACCTATATTTTGTAAAAAAATATTGACTTTATCATATTATTTTTTTCAACTCTTGTCTCTAGGACTCAGCTGATCTCAGACTGGCCGTGTAAGCATTGTCTAATAGTATCTAAGATTCAATAAAAAAAAACTATAATCCATTTTCAATTTGTCAACTTGTTGTCAACAGACTTCAACCATAAATAAAAGAGTATAATTCGTATGTATAGGTTTGTCACTCAAAAATCTGTCATCTTCTTGAGTGTGCGTATTGTAGTGTGTGTAATGTTTTATTTAAAAAAAAAAATGTATGATAAAGGCATAATTTCAAAATAATATTAGCTCGATGCACTCCTTCACCATATAAGCTATAACTGTGCAAAATTTCATTCACCTACGTTTCCGCATTTTTCGTCAAAAGGGATACAAAGTTTTTCGCTTGCGTATTAATATATAGATAAGTCGCGTTTATTCGAGAGTACGGATAGGTATTGATAAAAGCTGAATCTTAATTGGTCGTCGAAATTATCGATACTCGATAGTGTCGCGAGCTGTTTTTATAGCTATCTAAAATATGTCCACGGCCTAAAGAAGCTTTCACTTCGCAAATGCGATTTTGAAATTATTATAAAAGAGGCAACACAGGGTTTTGTTAGGATATAAAATACGAGTGTTCTGGCACACGCGGCCACGGAACTTGTCTTGTTTCGTACGTTTGTTTGATAAATGTGCATTAAACACAAAATAATAAAGCAGAATAAATACAGAACGTTTATAGAATCCGAGGCGGTTATGTTATCTCGCGATGATGAATTTCACTTGGTTTTAGATGCTTTGAAATATCCCCTTTATACAAAATGGTGGCGGTCCCACTGTCGACGATTTTTTTTATAATTTACAATTGTCAATTATATCATAATTATGTATTATAATTTTACGTTTATCGGATTTTTACCAAACTGTTGTTTGTAAATATAGTTTTAGACTAATTTCATACAATAACTATTTGAAATTGATTTTAAATCAATAAATTATAATAATACGTGGTAGAGCCATGCTTCCGCACGAATGGGCATCGACCGGAGAAATACCACGGGCTCACAGAAAACCGGCGTGAAGCAGCGCTTGCGCTGTGTTTCGCCGAGTGAGTGACTTTACCGGAGGCTCAATCCCCTACCCTATTCCCGTCCCTACACTTCCCTATTCCCTTCCTTACCCTCCCCTATTCGCTCTTAAAAGGCCGGCAACGCACCTGCAGCTCTTCTGACGTTGCGAGTGTCCATGGGCGACGGAAGTTGCTTTCCATCAGATGACCTGTTTGCTCGTTTGCCCCCTTATTTCATAAAAAAAATAAAAAATTTAAATACTAATGCTAGTCAGAAACAAGTAAATTGATTTTTGGCTCTAAGTATAGATTTTACTCCAAAACTATTTAGTTGATGAACTCCGCGTCGTCTAACCTGAAACCCCACCTTTACAATCATGGCTGTGCTACTCAGATGGTGGCTAACTCAAAGCAGAGTTCTTGATTAAATAATTCAAATACTTTGTTTTCAATTATCATTTGTCTCAATCTTCAAATGAAAGCAGTGAAAAACTTGATTCATTCATATGTTCACGTATTTTCCTTTTAAATTTGTTTGTTTATAGCCGTATTATTTACACTTGCGAATAATAAAATTTAATTTGGTCCTACGTCAGAAAACTGGCATAGGTACTCTGCTGAGTATTTGGTTACGAAATATTATGTTACTAATATGTACTTTGTAACGTTTGTTTCGCTGTTTGTTTTGTTAGTTACACTTATTACTACATACGTAGCTTTAATCGAGTGATATAACTTGTGTAATAAAATGGCAGTATCACCTATTTCATAATAAGTATTCATTCATCGGTACGTAGGAATGACAAAAGCCGGGAATGAGTGGGGTCAGCAGAGATGAAAATTTCATCGGCTAATTCGGGTGCATGTACAGAACGACATCTATTAACCCTATGCGAGACCGCCTTATCTAGGGCAGAGAGGCCATAAATTCACAGGAATCACCCTTTTTGTCAACTGGACGTGTATAGGTTTAGCTCCTATGATTTATACATCCCGCGACCGGTACCCCGCCGAAAACATTCCGCCCGAAAACCCCTGCACGCTCAAATGACCCCTAAGCGAAGGGAGGCTGAGCCTAAAATTGTATCACACGAAACAGTTTTATTTTTTCCGTCCGGCATCCCTTTGTATTTTTTCGATAAATAGGAACATTACTGCGTTTTCCTATAATAGAAATAGCGAGATTTTTTTCCCATTTCACTTAATATAATATAGAAGGTAAGAACTAATACATAAGTTCCTAGTTCTCTGTGAAAGGAAATATTCCGAGGGCAAAATAAATTTGGAGTGAATTTATTTTTCATAAGTTGCGGGGTCATTGATAAAGTTACGAGTTTTTGGGGAAATTCTTAAAATAAATTGGCAAGTATCGACATAGGTAGGTGGAGTCAGAAATAGTTTTTACATTTAAGAATAGGTACAATACACAATATGTTCAGTTTCTTACATTACATGTTTAACTAGCTGTCGTCGCTCTTCACGCATATTTGATATATCATATAGTTTTAAATTTTTTTACCAATGTTCACCGTCCTTAAAAATCCGATTAAATAAAAGTTTAAATCCTTCTTGACATGTAGGTATACAGTTTACGGTATTTGTAAATGTTTAAGTATATATTATTTAGAAGATCTCTTGGACACAAAGTAAACATTAATGAAATATCACACCCACGTCTTGTAAACAAATTCAATTGTATTATAATATATTCTAAAAGTCGTTTTCACTTCATAAGATTTATACAATTCTAAAACAGTCTAATTCAAAAGTTTTCTCTTAAGTATATTCTGTTTCCAAGTTTGTCGTTTTGTTTAGTTTTAGGCTTTCAAAAGTGTAGAAAGTATAAGGGTCGTAGCTTTGATCGTAGAGGGGTCATACAGGTCAAATTTGCTTTTTTTAAGAATATTGTATGCAAATTAAACTACAAAACGTACCTTACGAAGATTGTTAAGGAAGTATATACTATGAGTTATGAGGGTTAGGATTGATTCAGACCGGAACGCGACGCGTATAATATAAATTCTAAATTTATATCGATTTGACAGATTCGGAAGACGTCTCACGCAATTGAAATCTGTCAAATCCATACAAATGTATGCCGCGCCGCGCCTCGCTTCGCCTCGTAGCGTTGCGGTCTGAATTGACCCTTAGTTTTTCACTATCACAGTGGAAAATGTTGTATGAAAAAAATAAAAGTTCAAGTGTACCCCAAACCGGCATACTCTTTGTTTATGGACGTAACAAAAAAAACATATTCAATAGTGAAAGGCTTTCACAACAAAATGAAACTCAGTGTAAAACTAATGTCTAACATAAATGTCAAAATGTCGTTCGAATTCGCGCGATAAAATATAACGTCACGATGGTTTATGGGGCGCTGGCAAAACGATGAGATCTAAATTTTATAGTATTCATATTTTTTACACATATCTATCACTCCGATACATCGTATATTCAGAAATCTCGTTACGCGTTTTGAGCCACTGCATTGTTAAAGTCTATATTTGTTTTACATTTCCGTCTACTTCGTTCTATAAACAAATTACTAACGAAATCCAGTGTTTTAACCTCGTTTTAACCATTTCATTGTGTCATGCACTTATTTTGTTCATATCAAGATACATATTATAGCTTATATTCTTATAATAAGATACGAGCAACAAAAATGCCTATAACTGAAGCCACTTTATCCGAGGGGCGGCATAGCTGAATGTTCTTCAAAATGATTTAAGCATAGACTTAATATATACTGTCGTAGCATTATAGGTTTATGGATTTAAGCATTCAAACAATGTGATTATAACTTAAAGTGAACAAACTTTAAACACCCGGGGAGTGGGCGGGTAAAACAAAAGAAGACACGTAACCAAGTCGGAAATAACAACAACTTGTATTTTAAACTCAACACAATAACTTTCACTTCGTTTCAATCCTTCGGTTAGCCGCGAATCGACTGCTTAGGCTCGCGCGATACTACACAGAGAAGCTGAAAATATACAAGTTCAGAGTTTTTTACCTCGGAGTTTTTGTGAGGCCTTAAGAAACTCCTGGCAAATCAGAACGAGTACTTTCAAATTCTCGTCATCCATAGTGCACCAAAGCAACTGCTAGAATTTACAAATGATAAAATATCTTAATTACAACTTATACAAGCATAACAATATGCTAAGGCTAATTTAGGCATTATTTTAATAAATTATTTTGAGGATTAATTGCAGTGTATTATAGAAACGGTTTGTATTATATTAGAAACTCGCAAATCGCAATCATCGTGGATTCGTAGATTTTAGATGAAAAGTAACTTCTGTGTAAATTTTAGACCAGACAACAAAAAATATCTTAGCTTTTATTGGAGTGACAGGGTTAACTTTATCCACTCCGAAACTGATTTTAAAACGTAGATGGTTATTTCAGGGATTTGTAATTAAAAAAAATAGTTTCGATGCACATCAAATAAAAAATCGAACAGCGATCGAGGAATTATTTTATTATCCAGTTAGCTGTTATATTAATTTCAGATCATTGACATTGCCTTAAAGTAGGCCCTGCAATACCAATTATTAGGCGAAACAAATGTGGGACATTTGTTTCGCCTAATAATTTCATCTACAATTACTTAAGCATACCAAGTAATAATATTTTGTACGAATTTACATCATATACACGTGTATATGTGGTGACAAAATTTTGTCGTACTGGTACCTATTATACGTATACTAGGTATCAGTAGACCGCGCATACCGAGGCTAGCAATCGGTATTTGAATGCAAAAAATTCGTCGCATACCGCGCGTACTGCATACATACTACATACCGAACGGTGCGGACAGTGGACGTTCACCTTTAACCATTCTAATGTTATACATGCGAAATTGTGTCTGTCTGTCTATTACGTCTTCACGCACAAACTGCTGAACCGATTTTAGTAAAATGTTATATGGATATACTTTGAGTCTCGAGAAAGGACATAGGTTAGTTTTTATAGCGGAAAAATGTACGGTTCCCGCGCGATAAACACATTTTGACGCAACGGAGTTGCGGGCGTTATCTAGTTTAACTTAACTATTCTTTGATTCCAATTGCAGCATCCGTTGTGGATGATTTATATAGAATCTTCTGAGCGAAGTAACCACTCATCAAATACTGTAGTCATTGGGACAAGAATATAATTAATGTTCGTATGGTTACCCAAATACAATACGGCATTCTCGCAACATAGTCGGACTTTGATTCTAAACGAGTGTTCAATTTTAGATCCCCGTTGCTTCATATTTTCAATTGCCTCAAAACTATTAAGTCGGTGTAAGTTTTAACAAAGATATTATATACTACCTACCTTTCGAAGCTTTTTGTCGATGTCTTAATTTCATTCAAGTCGCAGTAAAAGTAAGATGGTATTTCTTGATTTTTCTTATATTATGTATATTATACCTATACATAGTATATTGTACTAACATAATGTAAAGGTGCTCCCAGACAGCAGTTATATAACGTTAGATTACATTTTTGTGTAACTTTTTGTTTACAAATCACACTCACACGCTTATTTCTTGACATGTTGAAGCGCTGTTATAAAATGTTATCGTGTTACACAATGTTTTATAACGTTATATAACTGCTGTGTGGGAGCACATTTACATTACATTCTCGTAATAACGAAATCCTAAACTAATAAGTCGATCAAGATACAAGGACGAAATTTGATTAAAATTCCGAAACATCAACGATATTTGCAAAATCTTCATTATTGGGAGTAACAATACAATCTGTCAAGTGTTCTTCGGATTCTCCAACAGCCCTCGTAACTTTGTATTGTTTCATCTTGTTAATAATATTACCGTGAATTTACATGGAGTGTGCTTCATTACGACGACCGTAAAGAAATGTTTGTGTTTATATTATATCGTCTACTTCCATAGGCCTGAAATGGCTTATTACTTTTGAGAATATGCTGGTAGACAGCTGATGGGATGTCTCGCCCACGACTTCAGACAAAACACGTTGTTCCTGCACCCACCTTCTAGAGTCTTATCTCCTGAATCTCACGTATAAGGAGTACCTAATTGTTATGTTGTCGAGATACCTTTAACAGGGTATTTTTTTATTTCTATTTTTGTTTTATTGGAATAAAACGAACATTCTTCTCATTTATCTATAAAGTTTACAATAACAACAATATTAATAAAATTATAATGAAAAAAGAATGCTAACCAGCAAATAGTAAAACCATTTTATAACGTTATGAGATGTTTTATCTTTTACGGTAACCATCGTTACAGGGTACAATCAGTAGCGGCGTTAGGTGGCGACGACGCTGGGCAACCGCCCAGCCCCCGTAGACAGGTGGCAAAACGCTAACGCTAGCGCTACAAAATGTATGGATTTGACATTAGTATTCGCTAGCGAAGCGATGACTTATGTCAAATCGTATACATTTTGTAGCGCTAGCGTTAGCGCTTTGCCACTTGTCTACAGGCCCAGGGCGCCTGATAAAAAGTGGTGCTAAAGGCAGACAAAAAAGCGCTAATTTTTTCAGCACTACTAGTATCCTGGGCGCTGAAGAAATCTCGCCCAGGGCGCTGGTAGTTCTAAAACCGGCCCTAGGTACAATATATTTGCCGTATTCATAAAGTATACTTATTTATGGATTTTTCTTCTGCTTATAAGCTCTTAATATTGTCTATGCCTGGTAACATAAGAGGCCTCTAGATAGACAGCTTAACACCCTTCTATATAAGGGCTCTCGATAGCTGAGTATAAGCAAGAGGGCTTTGTTCCTAATAATTGTTGCTTATTTCAATACAATTTAAAGTTTCGAAAATTTGTGTTAATTATTGTAACGGTACTTTATTGTTTTAATCCACATATTTGTAGGATAATTATAAATATATAAATTCCACTGTATTAAATATATAAATTCCACTTATTATTAAATATATAAATTCCACTGAGGAGATAATAAGTATTTTGAGCATAATGTGAATTTAAATGGTAAACCGATTTCGGGTACGGCAAAGAAATTTCGTTAATCCATCGGATTAACTTCGATTACAACCTACGAAATTAAAATTATAACGTAAATGCATTTCTGATTATTTAATCGATAAATATTACTGTGGGTGTACTTACCGTCAGAGTTTTTTTTACATGGGGCATGTGTATCCTCGCCACAACTCTATACGTCTACACCAACGGTTGTACGCGTCTCGCAGACACACAGCGTGCAGTTAGCAGGCCTACATTTGATTGGATAATGCCAGGTCAATGTCAGTCGTGATCTGTCAGCTGGACCTAACCCGACCGAATTACGTAGATCAGTCATCAGCTGAATCAACTTCTCTGATAGTAGGTTTTTATTGATTCTTTGTTGCGGTGGGTTGATCGTGCCCGTAACTTTGCCTAAGCGGGGAGTGGAGCAGCATGGGGTTTTAGTGGGTAGTTCCTCGGAGAGTCCCACATGTCCCCAATCCACCGGGGATGCGTAATACATTGCCAAATGTATAAAAAAAAGGTTTTTATTAATTCTCTATAACACAGCAGGCGGGCCGACCGCACCGCTAAAAGCTAAATAAATGGTATTGAAATAAATTCCAACTGCAGCCGCGGTTAGATCCACTAATTCTATTGGCGTTGCAGTGCAAATTAATTCCGTTTAAAACACAACACAAAAGTGTAGGTGAGTTACTATCACTGTACACTACGGGAGTCGTTTCTAATCTGTATTCGCTGCGTAACAAGTTTAGTTTTAGAATCATTGTTTTCAATACTGTAGTTATTACGAATATAAATTTTAATAAGATTAAGTTGATTACATTAAAATGATGCCAACCATGGAAGAAATTGATTCATATTTAAAGCAAAATATAGTGGACCTACGTTATTTGGGCAGCTTATGTGAAGTCAATGTTATTCGTGATTTGTCGGCTGGGTTCGACGTGACCTCATCAATTTCGCAGGTCCACTATCTGCCTAAATATCAATTTCTCTGAAAGTACAGTGGTCTTTTCATGGTAATCCAATAATATACTAACAAAGAAAGTACGAACAAACTACTTTCTTTGTCAGTATATTATTGGATACCATCTACACCAGCCTATTAAAATAACTTACAATTTTATTTTAACAGATCAGGTAAGTCTTCCAGCTGACCAATTCCGTGCACATCTGAAAATCTGTAAAGGTAGAATTTGTTTGTGCCTGAAACGATGATTGAAAAAGGTTACAAAGGGGATCGAACAACGGTGCCAGCACTAACATTGTTCGCCGTGCTTTTCTATTTTTTAAACCGACTTTAAAACGTTTTTATAGCTTATAGGTGATTGGAAGGGCCGTTGTAAAGATGTACGTTTTACACAATGTAAAGATGTAGTTTTTTGAAGTGAAAACTTCTATAGCGGCGTTGAGCACTTTTGTGGGATGGGCAAAAACCTTATTTCCCTGTTCTGAGGCAAAAACTGTGAAACTCGCGGCAGATTCTCGTGCTGATCAAAAAACCGTAAGACGGTTGGAGAGTATAAGTGTTGTAACATCGAAATCGATTAATCGAACAATCGATTGTTTTTTTTTCGATTGTCGATATTTTTTAATCGATTGCAAGGGTTTCAATTAATTAAAAAAATAGATTTTTTAAAAATCAATTTTCATAAAAAATGGGTTAAAAATTTAATCGATTGTAAGGGTTTCGATTAATTAAAAAAAAACGTTTTTTTTAATTGATTTTCATAAAAAATGGGTTCAAAAAATAATGCACAACGTTAATAATCAAGTTTTCACTTCTGCCGGCACTCCCGGAGTGCAACCCGTCTTGTTTTTATAAAATAAGGGGGCTAACGAGCAAACGGGTCACTTGATGGAAAGCAACTACCGTCGTCTAATTAAGCGTCGCCCATGGACAGCTGCAGGTGCGTTGCCGGCATTTAGAAGGGAATACGCTCTCTTCTTTTGTGTTGTTGTGTGTGTGTTTTTCGCAATGTTTTATATGTTACTTACTAGATAATAATATTATACATTATATATTCTAATGCTTTCGTCGCGAGTGAATAATATTAAGTATCGGTACTAATACTAATCCCGTATAATGTAAAAGAAAATCATACACGCGCTACGATACTTTTACTAATCTCCGATGTTTTTCAATTTACCTACGTTTTCCAAACGATTGAATTCTATAATTTTTTATCAATCACATGTTATTATTTAAACAACTCGCGACCCAACAGTATTTTAAAGTAAGATGCAGAAATCTGCACAATCTATTGAAGACAAAGATATTAAGCTTTCTGCTTTTATTCTCTACATTTTTGAGTACTATACGAGTACATACTAGTACTATATATGAAAATTGAAGATTGCATACAGATGCTCTTTATTAGTCGGGAGTCCTGTGTGCGCCGCGCGTGCCTAATGACATAAAGCGGGGACTAATGGACTAGCACTAAATTGTAGTACTTTGATATATTGCGTGCATCCTTGCGTGTTTACATGCACTGTCGCAATAATATCTTATATCTTTAAACGAGCAATTCTTGTATATATATATATATATATATATATATATATATATATATATATATATATATATATATATATATATATATATATATAATTGGAATCTCGGAATCGGCTCCAACGATTTTCATGAAATTAAGTATATAGGGGGTTTCGAGGGCGATAAATCGATCTAGCTAGGAATCATTTTTAGAAAATGTCATTTAATTCGTGTTTTATCGAATACCGAGCAAAGCTCGGTCAAATAGCTAGTGAATAATATTATACAGTAAACAATTTTTGTACTTGTAACTATGATTCGGGCGGACGCACACGTCAGATTGATTTTCAGGTCACTAAGGGCCTGCTTCACCACTTCCTGATATGTGCCGAATAGGATAACCACCACTTAATTTCTAAAATCTGTCAAAAAAGTTGTGAATAGCCTATTCGGCACTTTACCAGAAAGTGGTGAAACAGGCCCTAAGTATCAAAGCCATGAATCACGTCGCATGCGCTAATTTGCTCGTGAAATATTTTTTCATACTAGAGGGGTCGCTTCATAAAAAAGATTGAAAAACACTGTTTTATAAGGTTAGGTAAATTTATTAGGTTAAGTGTCTCTACATATTATGTTGATCTACTTAAATTACTTTTCTAAAATTGATTATTTTACATCGATATTGTAAACATTCAAGTGTATTAAAGATTTGTAAAATGCACAATTACATTACGTTACGAAATTATTGTACGTTCAACTGACGGGTCCGATTATTATTATTATCTGCTTAGTGAGGCTTACAGGTACAATATCTGATTACTGGAGTCGTTGTGTTGGAAATTTTAATTTTTAATGAGCTCGACTTGAGAAGTCGCTTCACTTCACTGTGATATTTTAAAGTTTATTTTTATGGCTAGTATTTTCATTTTTCGATTCTTTCACATCATCGTCATTACCCATACCTTTTTAAGATTAAATTAAAATTGCACTTAAATTTTTGGAGTTGGAGAGATCCAACTCTCTGGATAATGGATATATTTTGTAGGATTACAAATCTACTATACGCTTTCAAATTGCATAATTCGTCCACTGAATATGCATGTCAACGCATTTTTTTTGCTTTTCTGGCTAAAGGCTGCAGTGGTGACTAAAGGCTGCAGTGGAGACTTAAGGCTGCAGTGGTGGCTAAAGGCTTCAGTGGAGACTAAAGGCTGCAGTGGTGGCTAAAGGCTGTAGTAGTGACTAAAGGATGCATAGGTGACTAAAGGCTGTATAGGTGACTAAAGGCTGCATAGGTGACTAAAGGCTGCAGTGGAGACTAAAGGCTGCAGTAGTGACTAAAGGCTGCAGTGGAGACTAAAGGCTGCAGTGGAGACTAAAGGCTGCAGTAGTGACTAAAACCTGCAGTAGTGACTAAAAGCTGCATAAGTGACTATAGGCTGCATAAGTGACTATAGGCTGCAGTGGTGGCTAAAGGCTGCATAGGTGACTAAAGGCTGCCGTACTGACTAAAGTCTGCAGTTGTGACTAAAGGCTGGCAATTTGGATTTACAAAGGGACGGTCTACTACAGACGCAGGCGTTGAATTGATCAGTAGTATTTTTAATGCCTGGGAGACGTCGCAGGATGCTCTAGGAGTTTTTTGCGATCTCTCAAAGGCCTTTGATTGCGTGCAACACAAAACATTGGTCAGGAAACTCTGTCACTATGGCATAAAAGGCACAGCACTCGCCCTCCTAAAATCTTACTTGTCAAATAGAACTCAGAGGGTTGAGATAAATGGTAAAAAATCTGCTGGTGCAAAAATTGAAATGGGGGTCCCACAGGGGTCTATATTAGGACCCTTCCTGTTTCTTATTTATATAAATGACCTGCCATTCTTAATTAAAGATAAACATGGGATAGTATTATTTGCTGATGATACATCTCTTACATTCAATATCAAACGGCTTAATGCGTGTTATGACGAAGTAAATAATGCTCTCTCAAAGATTGTACATTGGTTTGGTGTTAATAACCTTTTACTTAATAGTAAAAAAACAAAATGTATTAAATTCAAATTGCCCAATGTAAGGCAAACGGAAACCAATGTGCTTTTAAATGGTGATGTTATGGAGCTAGTGGATACAGCTGTATTTTTAGGTATTACACTAGACTCCAAGCTTCAGTGGGGCCCTCATATTGCTGGGTTGGCCGACAGACTCAGTTCAGCGGCATATGCAGTAAGTAAGATTAGACAATTTTCAGATGAAACAACAGCACGTCTAGTGTATTTTAGTTACTTTCATAGTATTATGTCCTACGGCATTTTGCTGTGGGGCAATGCTGCAGATATAAATACAATTTTTGTGCTGCAGAAGCGAGCTGTGCGGGCAATCTACAAGTTGGCCCATAATACTTCACTTAGAGAAAAAATTAAGGAAACTGGAATCTTAACTGTTGCTTCTCAATATGTCCTATCAAATGTATTATATGTTAAAAAGAATATATATCAATTCACGAAAA
This sequence comes from Aricia agestis, assembly GCF_905147365.1. Lineage (NCBI taxonomy): Eukaryota > Metazoa > Arthropoda > Insecta > Lepidoptera > Lycaenidae > Aricia > Aricia agestis. The sequence continues at coordinate 11,850,337 of NC_056409.1, forward strand.
AATGTGATACCCATGGGAGAAATACTCGTAATAAACATAAGCTTGAAATTCCGGTGACTAGACTTACTAAAGTCAAAAATTCTTTTAAAGGTCAATGTATACGCCTTTATAATAAGATCCCAGAAATCGTTCAAAATCTCTCAATTAATAGATTTAAAAAAGTTGTTAAAGAACGTTTGTGTACCAAAGCGTACTATAAAGTTACTGATTTCATGAATGATAGTACACCATGGGAATAAGGTCGCCCCCTGCAGAGCTGTTTCATTATAATATGTATAATAATTGTACACTCGTTGTATTTTATTTAGTCATAATGACACTGTTATTTTATAATATATTTTTTGTAATTTTCCATCTTTTTAGAAAAAGATGGCCCCGTGCGAGTTTCTTACGCCGGTTCTTCTCGCCGGGTTAGTTCCCGAACCGGTGGTAGGCATCTGTGTAGCCCCGACGTTCAGAGAATATTTGAAAAAATTTATTCTGAATAAAAAATTTTGAGTTTGAGTTTGAGTTTGCTGCAGTCGTGACTATAAGCTGCAGTGGAGACTAAAGGCTGCAGTGAAAAGCAAAATCGGCATTTCTTACCATTTAAATTTTGAGGAGTACCTTCGATTACTTATGGATCCCATTACCCTTACTTGGCAATCATAAGGCCAAGTACTAATTTAATAATATTTAAAAATAACGAAAGGGAAATAACGAAAATCACATACCAAACGACAGTGTCTTTATCAAAGGCATCTATCCCAACCCAAAAGATTGAAAAGTACTAAATAGGATCAAAATGCGATGATGCGTGGTGTGACGATGATGACGAATAATCAAATATGATTAGCATATGCTTTCAGTTCTTATAACGACACTGAAACCCCCAAACATGTATCTTCAAGGAGGTTGGAGTTCTGTTCACTACCTTCGAATCTGGGAATAAAGGCTGGGAATAATGGCATATTTTGGTGCAAAATCTGACGTTTTGGTAACATTTGTTCTAAATATGTCCAAAATACTTCATATAAAACCAAAATTACTACCTATAATAATATGTTTCCATTTAAACTTTGAGGAGTTTCCTCGATTACTCCTGGATCCCATCATCAGATCACCACTTTTATGAACATAGTACTAATCCACGATCATACCCTATACAACAAAAAAATTTAAAATCGGTCCACAAACGGCGGAGTTATAAATACATAAATAACTATAAATACATACATAAAAACATTATCCACAGCCGAATATAGAACCTCCTCCTTTTTGGAAGTCGGTTAAAAAATTATATTTGCTTAATTTTTCATGCCGAAATAAGATAATTATATTATTAAGAACGAATTATTACTTTTAAGAGAGTAAAGGTTATAATATGTAACTGTTTAAGCCCAGCCGCACATTGTCCGAAATTTCTGATACGAAACATTTGAACGTCGGCCGGACCGCCACACCGCACACTATCCGAAAATCGAAATTTCCTTCCGGCGAGTTCGAGCTCACTCGGCTCAGTACAAAATGTAAGAGAGAGCGCGATCCGTCAGAAACATTTGAACTGCCATCCGATCGACGTCATCTGAGTCATCTGACACATAATGTCAGACGCCCGCCGGAACGCAATTAAAAATTTCTGCCATCCGATAGACGGCATCTGACAACTCATCCGGACCAGACGTCAGATACAAAATGTATGAGCAGAGTGCGTTCCGGCAGGCATCTGACATTATGTGTCAGATGACGTCGATCGGATGAGTACTCTGGTGTTTCGTCCCAAGGTTTTTAGGCCCAGTGGGCCCAATGACCAGATATGCATTTTTAACATGTTATCATCTGGTGATTGCTCCTCCTTTTATGATTCATTATTTTCTGGCAAGAAATTTTGAAGTAGGCACAAAAACACACACAAAAATAATCAGTTATAACCATAATATTGTTTTGTAAATTTAAAAAATATCTAACATAATATTATTGGTCACGTATCGGATATACGAGTTTTCATTTTACTAATTATAGCAACACCGCATTAACAGGAAATATTTAATATTCAAAATAATAATAATTAATTACATAAATAATAACTTATTTAATATTTATTTAAGTCAGTTATAATAATTGTTACAAGAGACTATGCCGATTAAGCCCAACCGCACATTGTCCGAAATTTCTGATCCGAAACATATCTAACACTAAAAAATATCGAACACCTTAAAACTTATATTATTATTATTATTATTATTAATACCTAACCATACTGCGTCGAATCAAGTTCTTAAAAAATACCTGCTCTAATAGGTACTGCGTGAAATTTTAATGGTTGTTTTCCCATAGTAAAATGATTCTATCTTAGTTGTACGATAGACTTGGGAAGTTTTTTTTTGTATTCAAATCATAAATAAAATTCAGCCGGGCTATAGCCGCTCGCGCCTATCGGCATAAAGTTGCCATAGCACCTACGGGCTACGTGATACAAAATATTTTTCATTTTCAAATTCAAATGTCTTTATTGCCAGAATGTTGTTGATATAAAGGTTTTATTAAATACTTATAGTTTTAACATTCTGCCACAACAGTGGCGCGTAATTGAATTAAACTTACTTATATAAAATTAATTAATTAATTAGTCGTTCTCTTACAAAAAAAAATATACCTATAATTTGCCAATTAAAGAAATATATAAGCTTTATATAAAAATAATAATTATAAATAAATTTTAAACTGAAATAACTATACAATAATAATATAATTAGATTATTTAGAAAATAAGTACTTTTGTTATTATTTATGTCATAAGAGATTTTAATATATGTCCATTGTATTATTTTTTTTTAAATATCATATTATATTCATTCAGTGTATAATAAATGCTTTCATACAAAGCAATTATTTTGTTTATTATTCAAATCTATAACTTTATTGCTAGCCCTACGGACATAAGCCCAAAAGTCATAAAAAATAATTACTTAAGACCAATCGCCAGATGAAAAAAATGTTAAAAATTCATATCTGGTGATTGGGCCCACTGGGCCCAAAAACCTTGGTTGGGACGAAACACCAGAGTACTCGATCGGATGGCAGTTCATATGTTTCTGATCAGAAATTTCAGACAATTTGCGGCCGGCCATCGGTTTAGATTTTGATGTTCCAGCGAGTAATCATCACATCTGGGGGCACGGCAGTGCTCCAGCCAAGCTTTTTAGCAAAGGCACGGCCGTACCATACTTTTCTCGAAGCGGTTCGCGGCTATTTCACACCCCCTTTATCTTCGATGTTAACAAAGCTAAGGATTTAGAATTTCGGTCTAGTTACCTAAATTCTAAATCATGGAGCTAGTTTTAATACTTGCTAAGTATTAAAACTAGCTTAACCTCCAAATTACATGACATTTCGATAAATAGTTAGTTACGGATGATCAAAGTTACTACTTTTTGTCACTCACTGACTGACAAATCATCAAAATTCTAAGGTACTTCTAGCAGACTTAGAACCTTGAAATTTCCAATTGTCGTTATCCAAAATGGAAGGAAAAATTAAGAAATTGGCCAAGTGCGAGTCGGACTGGCGTACATAGGGTTCCGTACCGTAAATTTGTATGGGAGCCCCCCCTTAAATCACAAGGTTATGTACTTTTTATTACTTATTATTAAAGTTGAAATACAATTAAGTATTTTCTGAAATTTTCAATAACCTAAAATTAAATAAATGAAAATATTTTTATGTTTGTAACTTTGCAAACAGTATGAGTCTCGACTGCATATTTGTTTTACGTAAAAAAGGCTTTAATTTAGTTCTGTACTTAATGAAATGAAAAATAGTTTTTAGATCGTTTATAATGAAACAATAATTAAATTCGATTAAAATATAAATTTAATCAGTACTGCTGCAGCGGTATACACTCCTTACTCGCTCGATATATTATAGGAGTTTTAAGTTATCACATGAAATAAGGTGTGATCCTTTTCAATCCTATTCAACGGTAATGCTAAAAATTATCACCTTCAAGTATTAAAACTTTAAAAGTCAATTATAATATTTACATATATATATATATATATATATATATATATATATATATATATATATATATATATATATATATATATATATATATACAGGGTGTAACAAAAATAAGTGATAATACTTTAGGGTGTGTACGTGTTCCTTGTAGAGAGTTCACTGTGAAAGTAGCAGCGCTGAAAGACCAAAAAATTTTTTCACTTTTGTATGGGCAAGGGTCCGAGCGTCACGAGTTTCCCCATACAAAAGTGAAAAAAATTTTTGGTCTTTCAGCGCTGCTACTTTCACAGTGAACTCTCTCCAAGGAACACATACACACCCTAAAGTATTATCACTTATTTTTGTTACACCCTGTATATATATATATATATATATATATATATATATATATATATATATATATATATATATATATATATATATATATATATATATATATATATATATATATATATATATAGTTTACTCTTTTTTGACAGCGTCTACTATTTTTTAATATTATTAAAAAATAGTAGACGCTGTGATTAATATTTTTTACAAGCTATAACAAGGACCATCCCACACTAAGATGGTTTTGCAAAAAGGAACCATCCTGTTTTGTTTAATTATTGTTAGAAATAGTAGTATTTCTATCACATTTATGTTTGTATGCATAGAATAAATTACAAAATATACTATTGTAAATTAACTTTACTTAAAATGAATATAATATAGTAATTGACTCAGAACTCAGAAGTATTTACGTTACGTTGTCCACCTATAGAACTAACGAAGCGAAGAGATAGAGAATGGGTGCTAAGCTAAGTACAGAAAAGTTATAACGTGGCCTGAAAAGAAAAGAAAAAAGAACCTTCAAAAAAGAAATAAATTACAAAATAAGTTGAAGGCTTGGCTTGAATGTGATCTCAAAACTTTTTACGACAAAAGTATTGACTAGCTATGCAATATTTTGCTTGGCTACTTTTACATTTTTTGTTTTGGTGGGATTATAATCTACACGAGAAAAAAAAATAACTTAGGTACTTTGTACAAAAATCAGAGTTTTATTTTCTCAGCGGAAACTTAAATTTATAAAATGAAAAATATAAACAAAAAGAGAAATGGGAGCGCCGAAATAAATTAAACCTCGTTATCTCTTGTCACTGGTCAATTGTGATTTCGAAATGGAACAAGAAAAACTGAATAAATTAAGTTTTTCTGTGAAAAGTATATTACAAATGTAAATTTTATTAAGCTCTCGAAAAAGGCTTGCATATTATAATGTGTATGTTTTTGATGTATTTCTGGTAGCCGAGGCTTAAATTGTAACTAGTATAGGGAAGACGGTTCTTGGTATCGATAACCACTTGCCTGTACAGGGTGTAACAAAAATAAGTGATAATTTTTTTTTTCACTTTTGTATGGGGAAACTCGTGACGCTCGGGCCCTTGCCCATGCAAAAGTGAAAAAAAAAATCGTCTTTCAGCGCTGCTACTTTTACAGTGAACTCTCTACAAGGAACACGTACACACCCTAAAGTATTATCACTTATTTTTGTTACACACTGTATATTTCACACGCCAGTACCAGAACGAATCTTATGTCTTATGTGTCGAATTACAGTTTGAGGGGTTTTCGCCGTAGTTGTGACAATTTTGGGAACATAACGTTTTGTTTTAAATGAAGCAATGTGAATTGATAACATGATATTATAACTGTCAACTGAATCATCACATGGACAACTCTACACACCAATATAACAAGTAGTATTGCTCGGCAATCCATCGAGCACCATACATATAAAATTAATATGCACCTCGAGTAACAGAAACACACTACACAGAAATAACCTTCATGAAACGCGGATTATCGACATACAGCTCAACACTGAGGTCTCATTACACGCGCATATAAAGAGTAGTTTCACCTCGCACGATGCTCGGAACTCAGGCAACCGATCTAATTTGCGGGGCGGCCATTAATTGCGCCATAGTGCTGGCCACTTGCGACTTATAAAAATCTATTTGCAGTTCACCAGTGTATACGACACTTTACTAACATCCGAATATAATACCGCCGGCGGATTTAGCGTAGTAGAGTCAGAAATTCATTGGTATATTGATAACTTTTTTAGTACTGAGTTCCATTATCGCGGGCTTTGAGCGCCGCGAACGAATCAAGAAATTCTGTAACGAAAAAACATACAACACTCCCACTCTCCACTACTTTTTGTCGGTCGCGGTCGCTTGCCGCGTTGATCGGAACGGTAAGTACCTTTACGTACATATTTAAAACTAGCTTTTGCCCGCGGATTCGCTCGCGTGGAATTCGAAAATCGCGTAAAATACGAATATTCTTGCAAATCTCCTTTGGAAACTTGATGTTTTCCAAGACCAAAAGTAGCCTATGTTACTCTCCAGTCTCCATCCTTTCAACTAAGTCTATGCCAAAAATGTCTTGGTTAAATGGCCTGGTCATTGTTAGCTTCCTATTACAAGATCGGCAGATTGCAATCAAAAGTACATCACGTGTTCAATGTTCATCTATCTATCTCACCCAAACACAGAGCTATCTATGTACCACTCTTGTTACGTTCTCAGAAATGTTTGCTGTGTGTTCTGTGAAACGAGATACTGTCTGCTAATTATATTATGTAGGTATACATATTATATACTAGGCAAAGTATATGGAGGGGAAGTAGGTTATCTCCGGCCCAATCCGCGATATAATTGCCTACTGTCTAACCGCCGTACTCAGAGACATTTAATTACGATTAACCTTCAATTTAATGAAGAGTTTGACAGATAATGTAAGTATGGAGCTTATGTCAAAATTTTGAATTAATTGCATTTAAGTAATTAATGTTCCACTCTGAGTGCGGCAGTTAGAGTTGTCAATTTTAGCAATATAACACATCTCTTATTACTCAATAAAGTTCAACAATGGTTTTCCTATCAAATGTAGAAAATTCAAGATGCAGAGCAGCATTATTTATATTTAAAAAATTGGCCAAGTGCGAGTCGTACTCGCACATGAAGGGTTCCGTACCGTTATAGAGAGGAAAATAGGGAAAAATTGTGTTTTTTTAATGGTAAGTGTCGGTAAGACTAATAATAATATGTGAAGTTATTTAGTTCTAACTTCTATGAAATACCTGACGCACACAAAAGTGCAATGTGAGTGTGGACTGCAAAACGACGGTCCGACGGACAATTGGGCGCTGTTTGAAACTGAGGCCTCGACTCGTTTAATATAATGGAATCGGAAACGACAATCGGACGATCATAGTCGATACAGCGCAGTATATCTCCCGACAAAAGCCAGTGCTGTCGGCTGCTAAATTACACGAGAGATATTAACACATTAAATCCGTTTTGCTCTTCCGACTACGCAGATGAGGGCGCGAGGTGACTAATAGTCAAAACATGGATGTAATACCCCAATTCTCCTATTTCAAAGCAAATATAATTGAGGATTACCTTATTCGATCTATAGTAAATAGTTCCTATAGAATATGAGATATCAATGTCCAGTGCGCCGGTTTTAGAACTACCAGCGCCCTAGGCGAGATTTTTTTTGCGCCTGGTACTGGTAGTGCGGAAAAAATTGGCACCCTTTTTATTTGCCTTCAACCCTTTTATCCCCCCCCCCCCTCCGCCCCCTAACGCCGCTACTGTCGATGCCGTTGATAAATTTTTAATAGAACAACATTTTGTAATTTGCTGATAAAAGATACATCAATAAATCAAAAGATACATAGTATGCCCTTATTCTTTCAAAAAAGATAATGTTTTCCGTGCGCCAGTTCAACACTTTCAAAAAGCTTAAATCGCGAATATTAATGCGCTTTTAAGCTTTGTATAAATAAAAGTTAGCGTAAAACAATTTTAATATCCCCTTTAAAATGTATAGGAATTCCGTGAAATTTATATAACTCGTACGCTGGAGCTAGGAATTACGCTGTAACCTCAGGAAATCGTTTTCTAAGGAAATGAAGAAGAAAACGCTAGAAACGAAAGCTATTAAAGTCGATTATGTTTTTAAATACATTTCAAGGAACGCTTTAGGAAGGAAATTCAACGTGTTTGCTAGGCTAGAAAAGTAGTTACAATTTAAAGCATGATAAGAGGTATTTCTATTTTCTAGTTGTTCATCGGGCCACATTATGATTTCACAGTTCTTCTTTTAAACTTTATATATTTTTTTAAACCAAATCACAAATTAAAATTCAAATGGACGCATTAGTCATCATAACTCACACAGCAAAGCATAAATTAAGCTAAATATACGATAAGCGCAGAATTTAAGCGATAAATTTTCTAAGCAAATATTGTGCAGCGCTGAAATTGATTTTAAAACTCATAGCGCCTGCTGCGTTACAAACTATTTTATAAATAGGTGTGTCCGTTACCGCATTTATCTCGGCCCAACACTCTTCTCCTTTGACGTGACTACAGCGAGTTAGAACTTAGTACTTTACCACTTTTTGTAATCACCATATATTTAAAAAAAACTATAGTATGGAGTTGTCGGTGGACCTACTCTTGTCTTACAATTATGTTTTTTTGTTAATAGCTTTTATACAGATGGAGAAGTACCTTCTGACCTTGACTCAGTAAGAAAATGATTGGAATTATCGCAAAATTGAAGAGTAGAGACTATCGATATTTACCGCTTTTCTGTAGTGTGGTAGGAAAAGGTTTCTTTTCAAACGTTTCTCCGCGACCGGAGACACCGGCTCTATGCGGAGATGGATGTTGCGGAATGTGAGTTACCCGGTATGAACATAAATAAGTCAATTAATTTGTCACGCTTGTGTTTACGAATAAAAAGCCTATCAAGTGTCACGGCGCGGGCTTCGGGATCGATACTCGTGCGGCCCGGCGTGCGTATTGTTACATCCCACCACTGCTGATTTATTTTTTCCCTAATTGTGAACGGTAAACAGACCGTGGTATCGGAGTCATTTTATAATATACTTAATATATTTGATGTCATCAAATGAACCGGAAGGACATAAACCCCTCTTGATTTTCATCATGAAAAAAGCCGGTTATTCGAGTTAAAAGTCTTTGTATGGAAAAGGCGAGCACTTAATTAATAACAATTTTTAATGAGGGTCCGGAGAGGAAGTTATACGTTTTATTGTCTAAAAAGCAACCGTATCAATGTAACGTATTCTCGAGTAATTAAATATTTTATGGAGTTTCACAGTTTACGTAGTTAAATTGGATCTTCTGTTTTTCCATTATCCGGTCAGATCCAAGGGAAATGGTGCTTTTATTTGCTGAATAGTGAATGTCGAGCACTTAGTCCCGGTTGCTTAAAGAATAATGTGGACAGTCTCCGGCAGATTACCTACTCCGAACGCTCTGGATTATGTGTATTGCCTAATGCTTGTAACCCCAGCCAGGATTTACTAATTCTATTCTCTACGGACTGCAAAGATTTCCTAAATTTTAGTTAGAATGTACGTTCATTGTTTTTAAGCTCCAATTTTCTTAGCAATAAAAAATATATATGAACGAAAACTAAAATTTTTTAACAGTTAGGAACGTAAGGTATTTCTTTATTGGACATCAGACTCCTGGAGTCAACGTGCCAGTCAGCATTGAAAAGCCATACCTACACTACATATGGAACCTTATTTTAAGTCCTTAACCCACCTGCGATAAAATTATGTCTATAAAAGCGCACGCTAAGCTTAGTAAAATAAAATCGCTACTTATATTAAATTATTCTTCCGTGGCACGCACTTGATGCGATAACTAGGAATGTCGTCAAATTAATTAATTCAAACTCGGCATTTCTGACGCCGCGCATTTCTAGTTCGTTATGACTCCGTCGCTCGGTGTCAGCCAAACGAAGATGTTGGCGGGAATTTTATTCGCTATTTTCGTTTGTATAATCTTTCTCCCCGTATTATAATTTTCTCGCTTAAGCCGTCTTAGTCTTTTGGCGATTAAAACTTAAATATAGTGTGCGGCGTTCGATAAAACGTTATGAAACTGTAAAGAGGGATATAAAATATTGCACGTATAACTTTAGAATGACTAAAAGTATTAAATTAAGATTTAGCTAATGACTCTGAGTCAAAAAACTTTTGTTTTAAATACAAAGCTCTCTTAGCTTTGCTTTCCGTATTTAATTACAACATATTTGCAAAATAACATAACCATTTTCTTTAAAACAAAGGCAAGCTTTCCCTGTGTACAAATAGTACAATAGTACTCTGCAATTAAGGCCACTGCACATTAACAGGTTAATTATAATAAAACTAAGCAGAAAGGAAACTTGCAAATCCTATGACGTCCTTTGTATGGAGTATGTGTTTAACAATAATATGAAATGCTGCAGTTAAACAGCCAAGTCGTACCATTTTCTTTTGGCCCAAAAAGGAAATATAAATAAGAGAAGTATTAGTTTACTATTAATTTATAATATTTATACGTGGGAGAGCCATGCTTCGGCACGAATGGGCCGGTTCGACCGGAGAAATACCACGTTCTCACAGGAAACCGGCGTGAAACAGCGCTTGGGCTGTGTTTCGCCGAGTGAGTGAGTTTACCGGAGGCCCAGTCCCCTACCCTATTCCCTTCCCTTCCCACCCCTACCCTCCCCTATTACCTCTTAAAAGATAACATTTTAAACTTTCGCGTTGCATTATAATTAAACTTTTTAATCGGGACTTAACGCGACTTATTTAAGTAGTAATGCTACTACGAGTACATACTTTTTTCCCCGACGTTTCGGCCGTGTTGCAACGGCCGTGGTCACGAGGGGACTGCAGGAGCGCGACGTCTTCGTTTGCACCGGGCGGTCGGTTCTACGACTACCCTCGAATTGTCCAATATTTGTGTTCCAATACACTGAAAGTCAGTAGGTTCACTGCGACACACAACACTTGTGTTGTGTGTCACAGTGTTGTGTGTCGCAGTGAACCTACTGACTTTCAGTGTATTGGAACACAAATATTGGACAATTCGAGGGTAGTCGTAGAACCGACCGCCCGGTGCAAACGAAGACGTCGCGCTCCTGCAGTCCCCTCGTGACCACGGCCGTTGCAACACAGCCGAAACGTCGGGGAAAAAAGTATGTACTCGTAGTAGCATTACTACTTAAATAAGTCGCGTTAAGTCCCGATTAAAAAGTTTAATTACCTCTTAAAAGGCCGGCAACGCACGCGCAGCTCTTCTGATGCTGCGAGTGTCCATGGGCGACGGAATTTGCTTTCCATCAGGTGACCCGTTTGCTCGTTTGCCCCCTTATTTCATAAAAAAAAAATACTTATTATGTTTGAAAACAGTTTTAGAAAAAATAATTGTTTCTTTTCAATCAATTCATTTATCAAGTGTAAACCTAAAATTCTACGTTCACAAAATGCTATAATGTAAATTAAGAAAACAACAATAATTGAACAGGCCAAAGTTTTCAATTTCAACTAAATAAAACTTTGCCTCCAAAATGGCAAAATTCAGAACGGTTTTACTAAATATCTCACCATAATATTATGCTCAATGTTGAAAAACGTAATAAAAATAATATTTCCAAAGTATGCTTTTTATTAATAGTACCTACTTAATATAATAATAACTTACAGGTAATACTTAAGATTAGCGAGTATACGGGCTTTGGAGTAATAAATATTCATACGAATAATGTAGGGACGAAATGTAAAAATAATATATTGAAATCTTAGTACACCCACAGAAAAACAAGACTCTTTCCAGTTACAATAACCTTTATATTAGCATCTTTGATAAATCTCTGTTTTAAGTTACGACCGCAACATGAAATATGTATTGGTGTGGTCGCTGCGGGCGCGTCGATGCGGCAAGTGGTTTTTCATTTCCCGCCAGGGGGCGCCCGTGTCTATCCTGTTTTTCCTAATGCGCCACACTCATTTACGTTAATAGACATATTTCTCAGTATGAGATTTAGCACTTAAAAATAATTTACTAGTCTTGTACGGCTATTGAGATGCTGGGAAACGTTTCTTACGTTTTTCGGGAATAATCGTTTTTATACAGTCTGTCATAAGAGCGTAACAATAACATCATGCGTCTTTTAGAAAACCTTTATTATCGATGTACTATAAAAATGAGTGTATGCATAAATTAATTTATATCTTGTATTTATAAACTAATAACTACATCTTGCTTTTCTTTGGTACCCACCTGTAATATTGACAAAATTCATAGTCAGCAGCTAAGTAGTTTTAGATATTTAACAAATTAGTACAGTCAGTACAGTATTTGTTAACAAATGTTCAAACGAAGGGGCCGTCATCAAAAATGTATTCACCTCACTTATAATTCTCTAAAAGCGAATCAAAGCAAAGGCTTAATCTATGTATATTAATTAAAGTTAACCGCACTCGGCTATTCGAGGAATAGCATAATTTAAGTAATTAGATTATAAGCGGATACCTTCAGGCCGGACAGTAAGTTAGGCTCATAATTTTATGCACACACGCCATTCGCCAAGGGTTAATACACATGAATATTATCACCTCGCAGGGCCGCGCCGCGCGCCGCGGTCGCGGGGAAGGCCCCACATTACTGCGGTTATGTTTACTTGTTACCTCAAAAATTATGTTTGACTTTTAACAGTATGGTTTTGTACTTGCTTGCTATATTCCTTCTAGACGAAAGTCGCAACGGTGATCTAAAGTAATAAGGTATTACAATATGTTATTGTGTAAATATACTTTTATTTATACCTCCGAATAAAGGTTATTTAGGTATCTCTAAAAGCGAAGACTGATCTGAAAATAGTATCTTCCATACTAAATGGAACCTAGCTTGTCACGGCATAATTAGTATGTTTATGTTTGAATAATAAACATGGCTGCCGAACAGGAATGACAACCCCTCGGGCGTCCAAATTTAATTTTAATCAAAACATTGTTCGGTGTTAGGAATCATAAATAAATTTTGCGTAGAAGCAATTTCGAGAGATCAGATTTAGCACGGACCACTAGTAGTCCCGTCCCTTGTGATTGTTAATATTTATAAAAGGAAAATATCCTAGGATTGGCCTAGATTTGACAATAGTACCAGAGGTTTGTGTGGACTTGGGAAAACATTATTACGTCCAGTCTAGTTTTTAAAGGAGATGCCAGATACTAAAGATTAAGATCATAATAATAACTGCTTCTAAGGTGAAATATTCATTTTGGATTATGATTTGAAGACATCCCTTACACGTGTCTATCATATTACTATCTGTAACGTAAACACGTGAACTATTGGTACCATGCGTTTATTTTTGATATTGGAAAAAGATCAAGTCTTTCCCTATTGCATATTAAAACACTTCTCATATTTCTGTCATGTTTAGTATTAATTTCGTTTTCTTGCTAGCAATTAATGCTAGAAATGTAACGTTGCGTGAAGCTCGAGGAAATAATATAGCCAAAATTATTGAAGCGTGAATTCGTTTGGGTATGCTCCCTGTGGATATCCGTGTATTGTAAATAATTGAATGGCCTTGAATCATGAATTGTTTGCCTTGCTATTCTATTTGTAATTTTCAAGTTTGTAATTTGATATTACGAACATCAGAGTCAGCTGTAAAATTTTCGAGTTACAATCCATACTAATATTATTATTGCGAAAGTGTGTCTGTCTGTCTGTCTGTCTGTATAACTGTCTGTCTGTATGTTACCTCTTGACACCCAAACCACTGAACCGATTTTGCTAAAATGCGGAATTCGTGTTTTTTAGTTTTTATATTTAAAGGTTTTTATTATTTTTTGTGTAAGCTTAAAAGTCAAAACATTTTTTGTATACTAACAAACTATAGCTAGTAGCGTGAACGTTTTTTGGTTCAGCTAGTATAGTATTAATGACAATACATTTTATAGCAATTTCAGATTTTTGAATATCCCATTATTGTATTGAATATTCTGATAACCTTGTCATGTTCAAAATGTAATATAATATGTTGAGGATTACAAATAAAAATATTTATAATTTTATTACTAAAAATACATACACATGTGTATGTATTTTTAGTAATAAAATTATAAATAATTATATTGCAATGATATCCTTACAATATGAATTATGATATGTTACATAAGAAATAATAATATAATATACATAATAATATACATATATAAGAAAGAATAACGCACAGTAATAACAAGTTCGAGAGATTCGGAGAGCTTGGAGTTGAAAGCTATAATTATTATCAATGCATTTTCGCCGAATTGATTCACCGCACCGAAACTTAGTTTCCTCCGAGAACGGTATTTATCCATACTAATATTATAAATGCGAAAGTGTGTCTGTCTGTCTGTTACCTCTTAACGCCCAAACCGCTGAACCGATTTTGTTGGCATGGAGATACTTTGAGTCCCGGGAAAGGACATAGGATACTTTTTATCCCGGAAAAATATACGGTTCCCGCGTGATAAACAAATTTTGGCGCAAGGGAGTTGCGGGCGTCATCTAGTAACGTATAAACTAAGTACGGTATACTTTTACTCTGAGCTTATCTGTATCCATTTTCCTTGTTCTTATCCAATTTGAGCTACTGAAAGCAAGACTTTCTAAGTTTCACGTGTAACACGCCTTTACCACGTAACTTACGAACATAACAAATACAAAATCCATACTTTTTAATATTAAAAAATATGTGAAATTGTGTCTGTATATCCGTCTGTCCGCCTGTTACCTCTTCACTCTCAAACCGCGAAACCGATTTTGCTGAAATTTAGTATGAAGATACTTTAAGGCCCGTATAAATAGTCAGTACTTAAGATGCGAACCGGTCTCAAGACGCGGTTCGGCTCCGTGATTGGTCAAAATTTTGACAGCCAGCCAATCACAGAGCCTGTACCGAGTCTTGAGAGCGAGATGCATCTTGAGTACTGACTATTTATACGGGCCTAAGTCCCGGGAAAGGACATAGGATACTTTTATCTCGGAAAAATATAGGTACGGTTCCCGCGAGATAACTGAATTATGGCGCAACGGAGTTGCGGGCGTCATGTAGTACCTACGTACTAAAGTCGATTAATTTCCATTCCGAGAAACTTTAATTTTATTTTCACCGAAGCGTAGCAACTGAAACGGTTAATATGAAAATTGGCTTCGATTGTTAAATTATTAGAAACGTTATAATACAAGCAGCACGTTATATAAAATCTCGATCGACCGCGAATTCATTCATGGAATCTAATAATTTAAATTAGCATTACAAAGCGTTCGAATTTCCAATTTCTCCGTTATTCATGAACACGGTAGGTGATGGTTTTTTCGGTGGGAATTCGGCAAATTGTACATTTAATTTGTTTCTCGGATCACGATATTTTTTGTAGTTACACTGCAGCCGACAGGTCTATTTCGATAAAAGGTCGATATTCGAAAACCTTTATGGAGGAGCCGCTGATAGCGTGAAAGTGACAAGTTTAATGATTTCGTTTTATGTCGTCGCGTCGCCAAATTGTGCCAACAGATATAATTACGTGAACATCGAGCGGCGATCGTAGCCATAATCAGCTGCAGTTAACATTTTACACTATATTTTATAATATTACCCTGTAAAACTACTTACTGTTCGATTATTAGTTATTAGTTATTTGCGTACAAAAAATTAAAACATATTGATTTATATAGAATTATTACGGTACATATTGTAACACTAATTAATTTCTAGGATTTTACTAAAAACACTACACACTTATTTAACAGAATTATTGATTATAGATATTTTGACGTTTATTTTTGGGTTCCATAGGCCATTATTAATTTATTGTGCCCTTCAGGAGTATAATATCTAATTTGGTTTAGTCGAAATCAGGACGCGCATAAATCATATTTGGCTTCCGATGGCGGATAAAATTTTGTTAGAGGTTTTCTACGTGGCACGGGTCAAGCGAAATTCAATTAAAAGCGATCCATAAACCCTCGAATATTTTTTAAATTCCTTTTGAACGTTTATTCTAAAAACTGGCTGCCGACCGGCGATATACCTAATAGTGACGGATGCGACACTGACGGCTGCCGGATAGCCGGATGAGACAGCACAGAATCGGATCACGCCTGTCAAAAGTGCTTAACTAAACATAACAGTTTGACCCGCTTTTACTTTATATGTTTCTTGTGTGCTTCAATTGTGTCTTGGCCTGGTGGGTGAATTTTTAAAATGTTTTTTAAATATATTTTGTACGAGTTTTTAACCGCGGCTTCGCTCGCATTAAGAATTATTATTATATACAAACTTTCATCCCCTATTTGAACCCCTTGGGGTTAGAATTTATCAAAATTCTTTCTTAGCGGATGCCTACGTCATAACATCTACCTGCATGCCAAAGTTCAGCCCGATCCGTCCAGTGGTTTGGGCTGTGCGTTGATATATCACTATGTAAATCAGTCAGTCAGTCACCTTTGAGTTTTATATATTATATAGAAGTTAAGTAATTGTTATCAAAGTACCAAAAGCTATCTTATTTGTTTTCTTTGTATGGCGTCACTGTAAATAATAACCTTAAAATGTATTAGTAATATTGCGCTAACACTCATCATGTTGTACCATCAAAGAAATTGATTCATAGACAGCTGACGGAAGTAAGCGAGTTTACACATGCGCCGCAGCGGCAGCGGCACCGCGGCGAAAAACGCTGCCGCTACGGCGCCGTGTGTAAACACCCTAAGTTGTCATCAGCAGCTATGCGACCAAAATAAGTAGGTCCGCCATCTTGACAAAGACAAAAATTCGAATACTTTAGTGCTGTAAACTTTTTTACATGCACTTAACGGAAATGCTGTAGCATTAGACCGTCTGGCGACAGTCGCACCTCATGGAGTGAATTTAATTATAAGATTAGAGAATAAGTTAATTGGACAAAAGAAAGAATCGACGAGCGTCACTAATTGCAACGCGAGTTTTAAAAATAAAGTAAGGTGAAGGTTTCACCTCGCTGTAACAATGAGATAGATTCACAAATAAAAAAATACGTGTGGCACTCGCTGATTGCCGCGATAAAGCTGCGTAGCATTTTTTATCAACCCATGAAATTATAATTCGCATACGTCTAGTCGTACGCACACAAACACCGTGCCGAAGTCTGCCGAACTGAAACGACGTTAGACGATGCACGGCAACGCCGCACCGACCGGCAAGTAAAAGTGCATATAAAATTATAAGAGAGGCGCGCGGAGTCCTTTCGACGCCGGCGCCGAGACCAAAATAATTGAGCTCCTTGCTGCAAAGGGGGTGCGAAGAGTAAGTGTAAGCTATTTATTTGGTAGATAGATAAATTATGAAAAGCTTCTGAGAGAATGATACGGATTCAACGAGAAATGTCCATAATATCAACGAAAATGTATTGACGGGAGTCGATTCGACGTCGCGCGACCGCCTAAAGGTTAAAGCCCGCGCTAAAAGCTATGCAATAGCTTTAGTGCGAACGCGGGTGCAGTGGAGTTTAAATGAAGAAACTATTGCCATCACGCTTCACCCTGCACAGGCACGTGTATTGTGATAGAGACAGATAGAGTAAATCGAGGTAACGTAGTCCTCTGATTCCTTCTTCAAAATAGAGCCTATCTAATGGTTTTTAAAATATCTTCAAGGAAGAGTTAGTCTATGGCTCTACGTTTTTATTTTATCTTATAGATCTTTCGGATACGGGGCATTCATTTGTTGCGATTTTTGAAGGATCATATTTTTTTATTTATTAGTAACTTTAGAAAAAAATCTAACGTATAGGCATAGCTTTAACAGATCCCAATATTGTATAAAAAATAATTTGTCTAGACGCATTGTCCAGGGAGTATATTTGAGGAATACGTTTGTGTGGAAAAACAGTGTTAGCGTTTCCTCGTAATAAATTTTATTTCATGCCATAACATCAACTCAATACTGATTTTGTAAATGAAAAATTTTAATAACTATATACTTTTGCAACAAAGGCAAAAACATGAACATTATAATATTACGTGTAAGTACTGTAATTATTTTTTTCTGTTCTTTAGTAGTAGCCTAGTAGGCTTTAATATGAAGTTATTTTTTTATTGAAACTCGTAGTAATAATTATAATACTCGCCTTTGTAGTGCTATGAATTACCAAACATTTTGGTGTTTAACGTGGAAATAAAGTTTAATTCCAGATACCCATGATAAAAATCAACCCCCGATTTAATAACGATAACAATGTATGGAAAAACAACGTATGCCGGGTTAGTTAGTACTTAAAGATCATTGTGTGTCTACGAGACAAACATCAATTGTGTTTTCGGAAAAAGGACGCAAAAAACAAATCACGCCGAGACTGAATTTATGCACCGTATTTTTTTTCTCGTTTGTTCGGAGTGTCTTCGTTAAAATTGCAAGAGGTATTACTTGGTATAAGCGCAATATATTGTCTACTGTATTGAATATTACATCTATCCCCCTTATTATTGGTAATGGATTCACATTTAATAAATAATAATTAGCTCCGCGAATTTTATTATAACTTTGTAAAAAGTTATGAACATAAACATTCTTTTGTGTTATAATATACTGTTTTGTATTAGAAAAACATTATTAGAACATGTTTTTAGTAAGTATGTTAAATATTTATAACGAGCTTTTGCCCGCGGCTTCGCTCGCGTTAAAAACTATTATTATATACAAATCCCCTATTTTAACCCCTTGGGGGTAGAATTAATCAAAATCCTTTCTTAGCGGATGCCTACGTCATAACATCTACCTGCATGCCAAATTTTTAGCCCGATCCGTCCAGTGGTTTGGGCTGTGCGTTGATAGATCACCATATCAGTCAGTCACCTTCGAGTTTTATATATATACGAGCTTTTGCTCGCGACTTCGCTCGCGTTAAGAAGTATTATATACAAACTTTCATCCCCTATTTGAAACCCTTGGGGTTGGAATTTATCAAAATCCTTTCTTACTGGATGCCTACGTCATAACCTCTACCTGCATGCCAAATTTCAGCCCAATCCATCCAGTGGTTTGGGCTGTGCGTGGATAGATCACTATGTCAATCAGTCAGTCAGTCACCTTTGAGTTTTATATACATATAGATATATAGATATAGATTCAGAAGTATAGTTCTTTTCTCATGTAGTTCAATATTTTCCACAAATATAGCTCAAAATGTGGTTGGAATGGCTAACACGTTTACTAGGTTTAGTATGAAGCCTTAATATTTTTTGGCAAGCGAGTTCTGCCATCGGTATGCTTACTACGCCATGCTAACTGTACATTTAAGTTGTCACGTTCTTAATTCTGTCACGGCTGGTAACGTCGTCTACGCACTTAGCGGCGAAATAAAATTGGATACAATCTTAAGATTTGGATATAATATTATACAACTACTTTGATATTTGTTATTATATTATATTGTATTTTATAGTATATATTAGTATATTGTATTATATTTCAAAACTTTGTTACCGACAAGATCATTCATTACTATTGTATATAGAGATATGATCTGATGATCTCTCGCCAGTCGTGTCGGTCTTCCGTCCCACTGGGTTATGAGAGTAAAGGAATAGAGAGTGCTCTTGTGTACTGCGCACACACTTGGGCACTGTAAAATTACTCCTGCGTACCTGGTCTGGTTTCAATGAAACCGGCCACCGTCACCGAAACCGGTGTGGGGAGTATTATTATATAGAGATAGTCAATAGTTCAAATTCATAGTATGTCTATTAACTATTTCCTATCGTACTGCTAAGTGCTAGTAAATAATGAAAAACATAAGATTTATTTATCTCAAATACTATCGTCACTGAAATCTATGGCCTAGACACTTATCTAGATGAAATGGAAGAAAGTAATAATCTGCCAATTGCGAGTCGGACTCGCGCACGAAGGGTTCCTTACCGTTATAGAGGAAAATTAGGCCAAACATTGTGTTTTTGTATGGGAGCCCCATTAAATTTTTATTTTATTTTAATATTATAATTCAATATTAAAGTCCACATAATATAATAAAGGAATTTGTAAAAAATTCAAGTAACTTCCTGTTGCCATTATTGATATAGAGCAAAAAAGGTCGAAAAATATTATTTTATTTAATTTTAGTATTTGTTAAATATTTATTTTATTTTATTTTTAGTATTTGT
The DNA here is from genome assembly GCF_905147365.1 of Aricia agestis. Taxonomy (NCBI): domain Eukaryota; kingdom Metazoa; phylum Arthropoda; class Insecta; order Lepidoptera; family Lycaenidae; genus Aricia; species Aricia agestis. The sequence continues at coordinate 11,870,409 of NC_056409.1, forward strand.
TGTTATAGCGGCAACAGAAATACACAATCTGTCCCAGAAGTCTAGCTATAGCGGTTCTTGAGTTACAACCTGGAGACAGACAGACGGACGGACAGACATCGAAGTCTTAGTACCTAATAGGGTCCCGTTTTCACCCTTTGGGTACGGAACCCTAAAAAACATTAAAAGTAGAAGTGTACTTTTGGCTTCGTCTAAGCTGGAGGGGGTTTGAACCTCGAGTAGATACATCTGAAAAGGGGATTGGCGGCACAGATTGGGAATTATTCAATGTTTCTCAGAACGTACGCCATCGACGAAAACAATCCTTTGCAGATAGGGTTGCTATAAATATTTAATTTTGTATCAACGAATTGTAAATCTGTGTACGAAGTACGAAAAAGATAAGAAGAATCAACCCGTCACTGAAGGAATGTTCCGTTTTAATATTTTTAACGTTTTAATTATTCGACTATTAATGAACAGTACCTGGATGACCGAGCTTTGCTCGGTATAGCAAACACTCATTGACTTCGTGTTACTTAATAACGCCATCTGCTGGTCGTTAAAACAATTAGTTGCTAACAAAATAGTATTACTATTCGCCAATAGATGTCAGGCAGAGTCATATTTTTCAGTTTATCGATTATCGATAAAACACGAATAAAAAGACATTTTCCGAAAATGATTCCTAGCTAGATCGATTTATCGCCTGAAACCCCCTATATACTAAATTTCATGAAAATCGTTGGAGCCGATTCCGAGATTCCTATTATATATATATATATATATATATATATATATATATATATATATATTTCTCGTTTAAAGATATAAGATAAGAGAACGGTTAGTAGTTTTTACAAATAGCAAATATAAATGTTAATATAATAGGAGTGCTTCAGACACCACACGATCACCTCCACCGAGTCGGAGTCTAATAGCACGTGACACGCTGCATTATTTAACTGTCGATTCCCAGTTGGTTGAGTTACACCTCAGCTTCCATTCTACAATATATGCATATTTACAATATTCGTAGCCAAAAAAAAAATAGAAATTTAAATCCTTAGGGTCGAGCTATGATCTACTACTTCAAAGTAGATTTTTAGAAAAATTTCGTGCAAATTCACTTTAGAAAATCTATATCTATACATATAATAAAACTGTAGAAATGACAATTCTGTACATTAAAGATATTAAAAAAATAATAAGCAGGGACTGTCGCTTCATCGCTATAGAAGCCAAAACTGTGGTTAGTTTTTTTGTCTGTCTGTCTGTCTATCTGTCTGTCTGTATGTTTGTTCCAGCATCACACGAAAACTACTGATCCGATTTTAATGCGGTTTTCGCAGATATATTTGTCCTCTTCCAACTTAACATCTGATGTACAATTTTTTTCTAACTCTAAGGGGACCAAAGAGGGGTTCAGATTTTGTATCAAACTTTTTTCTTCACACCCCTCTAAGGGGACCAAAGAAGGGTTCAGATTTTGTCAAACTTTTTTCTTCAATGGACTTACTTCATATTATTTACTGTATTTTCCAATTTAACTTATTTAGAGGGGGGGGGGGGATTTTATACACCAGGTGTGGTGTATAAAATCCCCCCCACCCCTCTAAGGGGGCAAAAGAGGTAGTCAGATTTTGTATGAAACTTTTTTTTAACATGAAAACTACTGATCCGATTTGAATACGGTTTTCGCAGATATAATATTTGTCTTATTCCAAGTTAACATCTGGGTATTTGTCTTATTCCAACTAAACTTAGTGCCATTTAATTACTATGCGGGGGTCTTCGCCCCCTGAGCCCCCCTACTTGGGGGGCTGCGCCCCCCTCCTTCCGCTCCTGGACTTTGCCTCCGGCCCTAACTTGAGGGGGCTCGCCCCCCCCAAACCCCCAAACCCCCTCCTGGTATTGTTGCTAAGCAAAATGGTGTTGCGTCGTTAGTGTTCATTTTTAATTCTCCTTCTTTATTAACAAACTAAGTTATTAATTAAAACTGAATTTATTGTAACCTAAACTAAAGATACAGATTTTGAGTGTCATTGGATTAATATGCGGTGGACTTTGCCTCCGGTCCTTAATTGGGGGGCCTGCGCCCCCTAACCCCCCCTCTCCTTCTGGTATTATTGCTAAGCAGTGTAGTGTTGCGTCGTTAGTGTTGAGTTTTAATTCTCCTTCTTTAGGAACAAATCAAGTTATTTATTAAAAGTCAAATTATTCTAATCTAAACTAAAGATACAGATCTTGAGTGTGGTTTGATTAATATGAGGGAGGCTTTGCACCTGGCCCCTACTTGGGGCTGCCCCCCTTGATATATTTGTTGAGTAAAATGGTGTTGCGTCGTTAGTGTTAACACTGAATATATTCTAACCTAAACTAAAGATGCAGATTTTGAGTGTCATTGGATTAATATGCGGGGAAATTTTGCCTGGATATGGACAGACGGACAGGCTGATATTTTATCTTTGTGATCGGGTCCCGTTTTTACCCTTTGAGTAAGGGACCATAAAAAGGAGAAAATTATCCATTTCCGTTATTATACTATGCTAACCCGGATGAAGTCACGGGCAAAAGTATCCATACTAATATTATAAATGCGAAAGTGTATTTGTTTATTTGTCCTTTCTTCGCAGCCTAACGAAGCAATCAATCGACTTGATTTTTGGCATAGGGTAACTTAAGCTACTTTTGGTCTTGGAAAAACACTATGTTTCCAAAGGGGATTTGCAAGAATGTTCGTATTTTACGCGATTTTCGAATACCACGCGAGCGAAGCCGCGGGCAAAAGTATTTTTAAATAACTTTCAGGCAGTACTATACACGTTTTGAACACACTAAAATATATTTTTTAGTCTAAAATTTATTGCTTTACCGGATTGATACCGTGACCCCACAAAACGTTTTATTTTAAAAATTACCTGCACAAAATTTTTATATTGTATCTAGAACATTTTTCGTAAAAGGTTATCAAAAAGTGAATGACTAAATTTATTGAAACTATAAAACGGTTTATGCTATTTAGAAAATTAATGCTTAACAAACAAAAGTACACATAAAGGAAAAAAACTAAAATTGAACAATAACTTAACTGTCAGGAGCAGTCTTCTTTTGTTACTAACTTGACTGATGTAGGCACTGTTTTTCAGGGTTTTCAGAGCGACCTTTTCAAAGTAATTCGTGGCTCGTCAGACCTACTTAAAATTACAAGCGATGTCTACACGACAGTAGCTCCCGACCACGGTTGTAAACTCTGAAAGCGTATTTTTTCGTAACGTTACGTTAACGAAACAATGCGGTGAGCTCATTAAACGAGTTGTTACGAACTTTGATAAATTGTTCTTTTGTGTTAACAGCAAACTGTTATTATAAGCTAAACTTTGCTTTGGACGTAATTAACTGGAGGAAAAAATTTGGTAATACGCAAGTCAGGGTCTTTTTTGTTCCCAGGGCTATAACGTACAGCGCGTGCGTTATATGATGTAGAACGGACTTGGCGCAAGTGAACACATTAAGGGGAATTTTATATTTTTTCAATATTTTGTAGCTTGTTGTATAATGTATTTATAAAATACTAGCTGCTACCCGCGACTTCGTCCGCGTCAACAAAATGTAAAATACATAGGTAAAAATTTAAAAAAGTAAAAAAATATCCTCCTCATTTTTGGAAGTCGGTTAAAAAGTAGCCTAAGTTACTCCTTATTACATCAGCTATCTGCCAATAAAAGTTCCGTAAAAATCGTTCCAGCCATTTCGGAGATTAGCTGGAACAAACAGACAGACAGACAAAAATTCTAAAAATTGTTATTTTGGTGTAAGTACCGTCTAAATATTCATATTATGCATGTAGTAAAAAACGGTTATTTTAATATTACAAACAGACATTCCAATTTTATTTATATGTATAGATAGAGTAATATTGTGTTCCTTAGTCTCCAATACCTTAATGTATATATAAATGAGGACTTGTGAACTTTTAAATACACTTGTATATAACACAATTTTGTCACATCTATAGGTAGAATAATAATTGTAGATGTGACAAAAGCTAGCGGACTTAATTTTGAAAGGCTCAGATAAGACGGAGAGCCAACAACGTAAACGTTATTTACGCGTCTTTTGTTACTATATTATTATATTTCAAGTTAAAAATGTATTGACATGTAAAAATATCGAAATGTAATACTTGATGTATAAAACAAGAATAAAACATTTATTCAACCTTATCAATAAGTTTAAATAATATAAGGGACAACGCCGTTCTCTTATGACTTGCACCAGACGTGAATGTAGATGGACCAAACGAAGAGGGCGCTGGAAAGAGATGCAAATATTTTATTCCATTGCCATCACAATATATAACGCACCGTCTTTCAGGAACCGCTTGGAGATAGGACGATCATTTGACTATCGCTATATCGTGGATTTTTATGAGTATTGACTGAATGAAATCAAATAAAAACCTTTTATTGCTCATAAACACAATATTTAACTTTTATTTACATGACTTGACACACGAGTCGCACACATTTCGATTTTATTTATGTCTGGTGTCGTGTAAGGTGCACACGTGAGGTTATTTGTGGCTTTGGTTATCGTTTGTGCTTATCTTTTATTTTAGTGTGGAATGAGGCTTATAAGACGTGTAGATTAGAGTATAGGCCAACGTTTAGTTTAATTAAACATGTAAGCATTATAAGTCTACCGACATTCGAGAAGGAGGAGTTCTGGCCGGTTGGAGTCGTCTACAGGAGGTTCCGAGGACGACTTCCGAACATGTAGCGCCCCACGTCGCAGACAATACTAGTTTAGTGTTAGTGTTAGTTTTAGTATAGTTGTATGTGTGTTAGTCCATAAGGTATTTATAATATGGGCCGAGATGTCTGAATTAAAATAAATAAATAAAAAATAAATAAGGTGAAACACAATAAAGTCGCAAAATAAATTTATTTCCACTAGGTATTTTGATTGATAAAAGGTTTGAAGATTCGACTTTTCAGAAAATCACCTCGGCTAGTCAAAATAATCTTGCAGCAAAAGCTTCACATTTCTTTAAATAATAAAATGTGATTTTACTTGCGCTAAAAGTTATAGGTGGTGCAGAAGTCGTCAAAACGAATATGTGCAATCGACACTTAAATTCAAAAAGCGGAATAATGTAAATAAGTTTATTTTAAAACGCAGACGTTCGCTAAAGGATTGCTGGCAATTTCAACTTGAGGGGAATAAGAGGAGAAACTTTGAGCAAAAGTTTTATTCTTCGAAGTTAAAAAGATGAAAATTTGAACTGCAGCGCCGAAGTATTTATAAATAATACATACCTATTTCAAGTAATTTGGGCATTTGAATTTTAGCGGAAGTCAAATTTGTGAAAATGTTTTTATTAAATCGATGTTTTCAGCACTGACATTATTTTTGGTGCGTATTATTAAGGTGTTGCGCGACCACTTTGTGGCTCCGAAATGCTTATGTGTCGGGCCACACACGACAGCCACAAACGCCGTGTTAAGCTAGTCTATTGGTCGTAAAGTGAATCGTTGTAGCGTGTGGCGGCCACCGGCGTCAAAAATGTATGAAAACTTCAGGAAATATACCGGTAGCGGCGTTTTGTGGTTGTGGCCGGTGGCCCGGGGTCGGGAGCCCTATATCACGCGGGAACCGTACTTTTCCTCGTATAACAACTATCTTATGTTCTTTCATCCAAATTGGTTCAGCCGTTTAACACAGGCACAGGCGATACACTTTCGCATTTAAACTATTAAGGCATCCATTACACGGTAGGTTTTGCTGTCAGTTTTACGACAGTCGTGGTTGTAACTGATGGATAACCTAAGAGCGTGGCAGCCGGTTGCATGAAGTTGATTGACGAAAATCTGGATATCTTGATTTTTGCTTTATGCAACCATCAGTCACTAATTTTGAGTGAGTGTTGTCACATCTGACAAAATAGGAAAAAAATTAGAAACGTATTGAAAATTTTGGCTTTGACTGACATAAAACTGAAGAGAATTGTGTTACCGTCTAATACCTTTCGTCAGTCCATCAGTCACCATCAGTCAAACCTAATTCATGATTGACGGAATTGACTGTCGCTTGCATGTGCGTGTAATGGATACCTATGTCTTAATATTTTGTCCACCTTTGTATCTATTTATATAAATGAAACAACGAAACTGGATATTTGAATACCAAATTTGGTGCGCCCACGCGTTTTTTTAGGCCCCATTATAAAGATACTTTCAGTCATTTCTCTATTAACAGTTCCTTAGAAACGTTTCGTTATTTTCTTTGACAAGATGAATGTTGTGTGTAGATAAGCGGCCGGGGGCAGGTAACAGCCTCGCCGTACTGTACACTATGGAACGTTCAAAATTGTTTTGCCCGTGAGTTTCATAACTATCAGCCTTGTGTCATTGCCATAAGGTTTGGGCAGAGGTAAGATAAGTCTGAACGCTCCGGTGGTGTCGCTGCTTTACATACGTAAATAATACTATTCTCTATAAATTGGGTTGCTCTGTACTGGAATTGTGTTGTCTTGGGTGACCAAACCAAACCAAACAACTGGAATTGTTTCAATTATTTCGTTTAAAAACAAATACGTAAAGATTAAAACAAAAGTATATTTATTTTATTAGATAATAATACATCCGCATACCAACCTATTAGTCACTTTTATAATTTGCCACATCATGACACGGAACGAGATTTTTTGTCTTAGTAAAAGAGAAAAATAAAATGTATGGAATCGTATGCGCTCGCTAATCGCCAGTGTGATAAGGTACTAACTATAGTATAGTTAGTGTTGGAATTGGTCTGTCGATGTAATATGTATTATGAACTTGAAGTTACTTCTCCGAAATAATGTTCCAAGGAATTATTAATGTCCTGAGGTAGCAATGTACCTAATGAATGAACGTAATAATGAGAAGTATCAGTTCACTTGAATTAGTAACTATTGCTGGCTCGGCCTTGGTGCGATATGTTCGCGCCTGCCAAACCCCTTCTTAAACCTTTCAACTACTTCAACTCGAGATGTGTTCGAAAGTTTTTCGACAGCTATCAACCCGAAATAAATCTTAAAGCGATACTCATACGAAGATTTTACAGTACCGGAAAATGAACATGAATCGAGAATGTTCGCGCGGAAATTGAATATTATGAAATATCGAAAGGCCGAATGAAAAGCACAATGAAATTCACGCGGCTTTATATTATTACTTTAAGAAGTTGAAATCTTAATAACTCGAAAACATCGTGTTATTGTGCCGAGCGGTGCGCGGGGCGGGGCGAGCGCGCTACGGCAGTAGTCGGTCCTGCGTAGCCCGTAGCGCCCGCTACGAAGTGCTACGCCGAGCTACGCCGCGCCTGTGACGACCTGTGAAACTCACCTGAAATTGTTGTGTGTGTATACGTGTTGTGTTTGTGTGTTGTACATAAAGGTAAATATGTTTTCATTATCAGCACGTGTTGACCTATCGATTAAAAATGGGTATTCGAGCGTAAACAATTGTACAAACAATACTCTGAATCTTTAATTAAATATTGTTTTTATTATCTTCCCAGAAATGAGGCATCTGAATCTTCAATTAAAAATTGTTTTAATTATTTTCCCGGACATGAGGCATGTATTGAAACGATGCTCATTTATTATATCGACGAGTAACCAGAACATTAAGAGGCTTTGACTTAATATATAATATAGAATATTTTGTGCTCCTGGAAATTCAAAATGTTTACGCTAGGTGAATGCTAGCTCTGCTTTATTTAGTAAAGGAAGATGTAAAATATTTGAGAATTTTCGTCAGATATTTTAAATCGGATTTGGTAATTTAGGTTAGTTAGGTTTGAGGATATCGGCTTACGGATTTTTTGATGTTATATTTAGGCCCTGTTTCACCACTTTCTGTTATCAGAAAGTGGGTTAAAGTGCCGAATAGGCTATTCACAACTTTTTTGACAGATTCTCCATTTTTGATCTGTCAAGCTAATTGGTGGATAGCCTATTCGCCTCTTATTAGGAAGTGGTGAAACAGGCCCATATTGATATATGGTAAATGAAATAATTGTAAAATTCACGGTTTTGATTATTATACAGAATGTTGAAAATAATAATCAAAGTAAAAGTGCTATGTGTAATCATCATAATGGTACGTATAACAACTTCAATTAAAGCCACATTTATTAGATTCATTCATGTTTGCTCGATGATATTGACCGGGTAATGTGTCAAGTCAAATATTGATCTTAGCCAATAAAATATTTATTTAAAGAAAGGACTGATGTTAGTTTGGCTTTCGGCCTTTACCTCGTGGGCGAGGGAGTTTTATTTACTGTTGAGTACCCTCAAATATATTTTACCAAATTATCTGTTGAAAATGTTCGATAGTTGTTAATGGCCTTTATACTAGAATTCATTGATGTTAGGTGTTCATTAATTTATTTTATTTTAAACAGGCAAATTAGATCATCTAAATTAATGTTTATTATAATATTATAATATTGATATTCTACTTATACAGATCTATTACGTTCATACTATTTTCCGGTTTAAATCCCTTCCGAACAGCATTGACAAATTTGACAGATAAGTGAAACAAAAGATATGAAATACCACTTTAAAAAATTGATATTAGATTTGGAGTTATAAACGCCAAAAACTTGGAAATAAGCTTCGTCGTCAACATTCAATTACGTCGAATATAAGTTACAAAGATTTTTTGTAGCTTGATTTTTGAAAATAAAGGTATATAATAAAAACTAAAAAGGTAAAAAAATGTATTCAGAAAATGAGTTCAATTAAAAATATGTATAGAAGAAAAGAATAATGTACAATCGACCACACGCTACATGTATATTGTATATTGTATACGAAATACTTATATTTTGCTGAAATTCAGAGCAGAACATTAAGAATTTCATTCCGCAGTTGCCGATTCCGTGATTAATCTTTGATTCACTTAACAGCTTCCGATAAAGAAGAATTCCAGAATTTGAAACATGGCTACGGCTTTAATCTAATATATCAGGAAATTCCTTGCTTCGTTAGCTTTATTTATTTACATACTAAAATGTTCAAGTTTAAAATTATATGTACCATCGAGGAAGTTGATTCCTATGCAATTGACAGACCAACGTTATTTGGTCGAATATGTCAATTCAATGTTAATTGTGATCTGTCAGTTGGGTTTGACGTAACGCAACCAAACTACTTAGGTCCCCGATTTGCATAGGAATCAACTTCTCTGATAGTACTTATTGCTTTCTTATTGTTTGTTACATTTATAAAAACGGTCTGAATCTTCACAAAATAAAATATTTTGATGTTGCAAAAGTGTCTAGAAAATTGGTTGAGCATAATAAAATAGACAATGAGAAGAAAACGATATTTAATTATTATTTTATTATAATGTTTAAATTTCGCAAATGTTTTTTGGAGTATAAAAAAATAAGAATACTCCTCTGAACCAGACACGCCAATATAGAAAAAAATGTTAGTACATTTTTTTCTATATTGGCGTGTCTTTTAAAATTAGCATTCGGCCATCTTGTGTTGCTTAACTAGTTTAAAATAAGTACACGCTAAGTTTTACTACACGACCAGATTAATCAAGCCGCCTGCCAGCTTTTAGGCTGTAATTTAACGGCGAACTGTTCATTAAGGAAAATTTACTTCCCTTTCTACTTTATAACGCAATAGGTAACTTTGCTGGCTAAATTCTTATAAGAAACCTTATTTTCCCATAACACACAAGCTGTTACTGTTTAGTTGGTAAAACCGAAATAGCAAAAATACGTATGCTGTTGATACGGTCTATAGTCTGTGGAATACAATTATGAAAAGAACGTAAAAATTGGAAACAAAAAGTGGACGACAAGAAGAACTATTATCATTTGAAAAAAATATGAATTTTGTAAGCAGATATGCTTATAATTTAAGTCAATTATTCAAGTTCAAAATATTCGTAAATACTAGACTTATTGTAAATTGTAATAAAATACACGATACACATTAAAGCGAGTTAAAATATTAATTTTAAAGCAAACTTTAATTAAAATGCCACGTTTAGGAATAATTAAAAATGAAAAGAGATTTATAGGGCACATTGTGTTCCACGGACTTTAGCTCTTGTTTGTGTTTGTGATGACGAATACAGTGTGTAACAAAAATAAGTGATAATACTTTAGGGTGTGCACGTGTTCTTTGTAGAGAGTTCACTGTGAAAGTAGCAGCGCTGAAAGACGAAATTTTTTTTTCACTTTTGTAAGGGCCCGAGCGTCACGAGTTTCCCCATACAAAAGTGAAAAAAAATTTTGGTCTTTCAGCGCTGCTACTTTCACAGTGAACTCTCTACAAGGAACATGTACACACCCTAAAGTATTATCACTTATTTTTGTTACAACCTGTATATAATATTATTATAATAGCTCCCTTGTATTGTATTGGTGGCCATTATAACTAATCCAGCTATGCAGACTCTTTAAAAAAATCGCCAAGTGAGAGTCAGACTCGCGTACGAAGGGTTCCGTACTGTTATAGAGCAAATATAGCCCAAAAATTGTATTTTTGTATGGGAGCCCCTCTTATTTTTTTATTCAATTTTAATATTATTCTTAAATATTGAAGTATACATTTTGCCTTTGTGAAAATATCAAGTGCCTAACTGTTGGCATTATTGATATCGAGCAAAAAAAGCCAAAAAAATCACGTTTGTTGTATGGGAGCCAGCTTTAAATAATTATTTTATTTTGTTTTTACTATTTGTTGTTATTCATTAGAATCGTCAACAGAATATCATGAAGACAATATAATATATTATATTAAAATATCCAGCAGAGATCTAACGCAAAATTTCTATTAGGAAACTTGATCAGTTTTGTCACTGGAACTTTTATTGCTCATAAAATATAGCACAGAACCATAAAATTGGTACGGCAAGTGAAAACAACTTCTAGATAATGATTATTGTTATGACTAGATATTCATTCCAATTTCGTAGGTACACTTTTTTTTAATTAGAACTATTCCTTTTAGATACGGTAATTTTGCACGCCGACCGCTGCAAGGAGAACTAGAGTTGTAATAATAATAGCTCCCACACCGGTTTCGGTGACGGTGGCCGGTTTCATTGAAACCAGACCAGCTACGCAGGAGTAATTTTATAGTGCCCAAGTGTGTGCGCAGTACACAAGAGCACTCTCTATTCCTTTACTCTCATAACCCAGTGGGACGGAAGACCGACACGACCGGTGACAGATCAGGCGCAGGACCGACTTTTTACATGCCCATCCGACGCAGGTTATCAGCCTGCATAGTCCTAACCAAACTTGGAAATAACATGTTTCCAACGCGGGAATCGAACCCACGACCTCCGAGTCAAGAGCCGCGCTCTATAAAGTTGTATACAAGGTCTAACAAACAAATAAATACTCTAGGGTGGGTATAAGTAATATGTTATATTATAAGTATATGATATAGAGTTTACTGTGAAAGTAGTAACACTAAAAGGGCCAAATTTTTTGTGTGATTTGTATGGGCAAGCTGCCCAGTCAAAGGAGTATGTTTTAAAATATAATATGTAGTCTGGTCCAAATTTCCACTACTAACGAGACCTATATAATATAGTAAAATTGTTGGCCAGTAACGTCACAAGATCGCGAATTATGGAATAAAAGACGGAGACCTTTGCCCAGCAGTGGCCCAATAATAATAATAATGGTCATAACTTTTTACTGACAGCTTATTTTTATTTTGTCTCATAATTAAAGTTAATCTATATTTAATGGACAATAAGTCAATATGGGTTTCATTAGTGGTGGAAATTTGGACCACTTCACTTCATTCTCCTTTATGATTTGGCCATACAAAAGTTAAAAAGTTACTCTTTTAGCGTTTGTTACTTTTACAGTGAACTCTATACTGGTGACTCATACTCGTACATACTCTAAACTACTCTAAAGTAATATCACTTTGTTTTGTTACACGCACCGTTTATATAATATATTTCGAGACCTAATTAAGTTTAGTTTAACTATCGAGATTACTAAAAATATTGTAAAGCTATAGAGAAGCAATAGGTTTCCGCGATTTCATATGAAAATCAATGGTAGTGTTTTCCTTTCCTTGTTTGCATAATTTATGTTTGTATGTTTAGATAATTAGATCAGTTTAATATTATATTAGCGGAATACTGTTTTGAAAATTAATTTGTTGATTGTATGTCAATAATAGGCTGATTTTGATTCAATAAACGTAGCTTAAACCACCAAACTATATTTTTAATTTTATTTATGATTTATTCATATGTAGATATTTCTGCTATTGTTTTAAATCTATATATTATATAAAACTCAAAGATTAATTAAATTAAAGAGAAGACTGACTGACATGGTGATCTATCAACGCACAGCCTAAACCACTCGACCGATCGGGTTGAAATTTGGCATGCAAGTAGACGTTATGGCGTAGGCATCCGCTAAGAAAGGATTTTGATCAATTCTACCCCCAAGGGGTTAAAATAGGGGATGAAAGTTTGTATATAATAATACTTCTAACCACGAGCGAAGCCGCGGGCAAAAGCTCGTCTTCTATACATCTTTTTTTTAATTTTGCCACAATATTACGTTACTTGCTGCGGCATCGGCACGAAATTGAATTTTGTTTGGCCTCTGACGCAAGCGCAAATTCTTCCAATGCTCTACCACATCTAGGTTTTAGCTTGCAAAGCCATCATGTTCTGTCATCTGGGGAGGCCTGCTGGTCACTTGATGCACAAAAAAAAAACCGTTGATGATAATAATCACGATGTAGCCTACGGGAGGAGGAATTCAGAATAAAATCCTAGATGTACGAGTAAACACTTAAGTATATTAACGGAAGAAGACAAATACACTTTTCAGAAAAAACTAAAACAATCCGCCGACACTCTCTTTTATATATATACAATGAAAAAAAAACAAAAGACATGAGAATCATAGACATTATCTTATTTTTTATAAATGTGGCAAGGTGCAGTTCGGCGGCGGTCGCCAACACATGATATCTATATATTAATACGTGAGCCAAAAACTTTGTATCCCTTTTGACGAAAAATGAGGAAACGTAGGTGAATGAAATTTTGCACAGTTATAGTTTATATGGTGAAGGAGTGCATAGAGTTAATATTATTTTGAAATTATGCTTTTATCATACATTTTTTTAACAAATAAAACATAACACCCACTACAACACACACACAAGGAAAAATGACAGATTTTTGAGTGACAAGCCTATACATACGAATTATACTCTTTTATTTATGGTTGAAGTCTGTTGACAACAAAGTGACAAATTGAAAATGGATTATAGATTTTTTTCTTGAATCTTAGATACTATATAAGACAATGCTTACACGGCCAGCCAGTTGAAAAAGATATGATAAAGTCAATATTTTTTTTAAATATAGGTAGTAGTCCTAATGTCGTTGAAACTAAGGTCGAATTCTGACCATTGGGCGATCTCTAGTTTATAAAAGTACGTCTACACTCTATGTATGTCTAGCATGTTAAGTTAATTGCATTTAAATATTATATAGGAACTGTTTTATTTAATTCCATGAAGAAAACTCGGAAAAATATTAAAAATTTCTATAATGAGTTTTTAATGGTTACACAAAAAGGCTTCGCTAAACGCTTAGATTGTGTTTAGCGAATCACGTAACACAGCTACACACGCGAGTGCAAACATATATCAATTAGGATCTCAAGTTTTCCAACATTTTGTAATAAAACACGAAAGTTCGCTGTGGTTTATAATTTTTGTCGTTGATGCAGTAATCTAGACTTTCAACTTTCCGTAATCGATGTCTACAAAGGTCAAGAACAATGTTCAGTTTGACTTACAATATTGCATTTATTTTTAATTGTGTGTCATGTATTTTAAACTATTTTTTACCGACATAGTAAAGTTCTGATTTTATTACATAAAACCATTTATGCTTAATTGTACGATTCACTTCAAAACCTATTCTTATGACATTATGCGTATGTATGCTATATGCTATGGAATAATAATTTACAACTTAAATGTTATTAATTTACCATATTTTGTTCGTTTCATTTGTTAATAAAACCAAAAATTTTGAATATTATATTCTAACAGTAAACGCATATTTAGCTTTAAGCGTTCAGACTCGGCTCTGAGTTCTGAAATTGTTTAGTGTTCGAGCATTGTCTAACTTTAATAATAAGCTGAAAATGTTATGGTTATTAAATATGTATAAATTCTCTATTTTAAATTTATTCAGTCCAGGTCTAGCCAAATTAAAATTGATGATGATCAGTAGTATTCAGGACCTAAATACATAATCGAGTTGCTACACCGCACTGCCAAAATTAGTAACTTTTTGGGAATCACGAGTTTCATAATATGTTTTGGTGGTTTTTGTAAATAATTTTGGTTGGTGGTGTCTCTTATACCAGAGAATTGAGGTTTATATAATTATAGTTTTACTAGCTGTCCCGGCAAATGTTGTTTTGCCATATAAAGTATTTCGCCCATATTATTTTATTGAAGTGACTAAATAAGTAATAAGTATGGCACTATGGCAACGTCCATCGCTATCCCGTCGCACAGACAATGGTCGCCGTCAGTCTCGAGTTGTAATAATTTACTATTATGTATTCAACAAATGCACTTATCAATATGAAAAGTACCCAGTAGCCAATTCTCAGACCTACTGAATATACATATAAAATTTGGTAAAAATCGGTAAAGCCGTTTCGGAGAAGTACGGTAACTAAAATTGTGACACGAGAATTTTATAGTATATAAGATTATGCCTCGTTTTGCCTATTAACAATATCAAATAAGTTATTATTAAGCAATAAATAATCACCATTAGAATAGGCCATATATTTTCAAGTAACTATGAATTTGTTGTTCATTAAAATATTATGTAAGCATTTTACAAGTGACAAAGTGCTACATCTAGTTATAATACATCTATGCAAACGGTTAATGTTGCGTGGTTGCATTTCGTGACCACTTGTTAGTGTGATCACGCAAAGCCTTCATAAAACAAAACTGTTATATACAATAAGTGACAAATGAATTTGATTTAATAATCACGATTAAACAGTCCGATTGCTGTTTTGTAATTAAGACAATTATTCCAATTTGTATGTTTAATGAAGCTATTCTAAAATTCTGAATAAACATATTTTGGAGTATACACAAAAGTTATGTTAAGTTGGCCTCGAGTGCGCCTTTCATCGGCCACTGAGTCTGAACTTTGAAAGTCGTGAGTGCGTCGGCTTCGTCGCGTTCATTTTATTGCTTTAAGAATATTATATTCTAAGGTAAATTTTTCGGATCTTATTAGGAGCTAATCTCATCTCGTATTGCGTAAGTAACTTTATCGGACATCTTTTTCCACAACATTTATTTTTATTAGGTTAGCTATACAGCCCCCTTAGACAAAGTATCTTTCGTTAAAAACGATGACGAAATTCGTTATCAAAATGTATGCGGTTTGACATAAGTCATCGCTAAATGACATTTCGCTTTCGAAGAATAATGTCAAATCCCATACATGTTGATAACGAATTTTGTCATCGTTTTTATTAACGAAAGATACTTTGTCTAAGAGGGCTGTACTCGGCGAAACATGGCGGTAGCGATCATTGACTCCCTGTCAAAACTTGTTATTTTCTATACAAAGCCGCGATTGACAACATCTGACACTTCACTGTCAATCGCGGTTTATATAGAAAGTGACAAGTTTTTGACAATGACCGCTACCGCCATGTTTCGCCGAGTACAGTATACGTCTTGTTAGTAGAACATTTTGAAGTATAATTATCCAAGTATAAAATAATAATTTAAACCTAAAAATTGATGTTTCTAACATAATTTATAAGCCTTACTAACAAGTGAGTATATGTTACTTGATTAAATAAACCTTGTCATTTCATTTCATATAAGAAACGATTAGCTATGTCCACACTGTGCACTTTCATCTTCAATTTTCGTCATCAACCTTCATATTGGCGCATTCAATAATTGAATGCGTCAAGAAGAGCAACGCCAATATTGTCATTTTTGAAGTTTTGGATACGGTCAGAGGGCATGCGTCGCGGGCATGCCTCACGTTCGCTATTGACTGCGCTATAACGCATGCCCTTGACGAACAGAAAAAGGCACAGTGTGCACAAAGCTATTGCGATATAAAAAGTTATAGTATCACTTTTGTCTTATCATATTTTGAAGATATTAGTTATACTATTTGTCTAAAATAATATAAAAAAATTATATAAGTATATTTAAACTACATACACGACCTTTACGTTGAACAAGGAAAGCGTGTAGCTGTGTAAAACGTAAGACATACGTAAGTATAAGTACCTATTTACTTCCGAGTTCGGTACGTCGCGTCGCCAGTGCTAGCGATTAGCGTATAGTGCAATTGAGCGAGTAGCGTGTAAGTAAACGTTAAAATAATTTGAATAACATAATTCATAAAAAGAGAATTCTGTAAATAATTCGCCATTCCGTTTTTGCACAGAACGTATCAAGAAGACCGAAAATTATACATTATATTTTAATCATGTAATATTCAACATAATATTATACTTAATAATGTGATAATGAAATACGCTAAGCTCGAACAACCTCTTTCGAGCATGTCTGTATAATAGTAAACTTGAAACACACACCTCACTGAACAATTTAATTCGTGTTAGTTAATGCTCAAAGAGACCGCAGACTGTAGTCGGGAATACATCATAATAATATGTAAATAACTACATCAAAACTTTAATATTATTTAAATTCGGAGTACGTTATCGCCCGCAGTCGCGACGCACGGAATACCTTATTTGGCGCGTTTTCACCAACATGTTAGTGTCACGCCGCGTCACCGGTGAAATGGCAGCCATTACTGTTACTTCGTTAAGTTAAAGTGTGAAATTATCATATATATTGCAAACAATCATAATGAGGACTTTGTGTTCAACTGACGTACGTTCCTCCGGTGTAAGCCCGTTTACTCACAAAAGCCGGTTTTATATGACATTTTCAGCAGATATTTGTATTTTTTTGAGCACCAGGACAGTGAAACTTTTTTCTTGCCTAAAATGGTAATGGTTTCAGACGTTTTGATTAGAATTTGATTTTTACATTTACTTTGCGTTAAGACTATATTTTATTACCCTTTTAAATTTTATCTATTCCTTTAAAATGTTTTGGATTCCCCAACGAATAGATAGTAAAAATTTGCTCATACATTACTTAGAAACCTAACCCATAAGTATACATTGGAGACTTTAAAATGACTTTAGAGAATATAAAATAGTTTTAAAAACTCGAATATTTGATTTTCAGGTGGAACGAAGAATGGAAAATGAAATATGATATTTATATAGCGCATAGGAAAAATAATCTCTTGTTATTTGTACTAGTTTTCAATTCCGCAATAGAACAGTGGATCCGATTGTGGATGAGTTTTATTTTACGCCCAGCCCGGGCCACGGCGGTCGTGCTCTGATTTTCAATTTTAACAATCAGGGTCCTATTCTTTCGACTCCACTATTTATTTTGTTCCCTGCGAATATTTAAATCGTTAGGTCCACAAAGCAAATTCATATTCGATATGATGAGTTTGTATTCGGCCGGGGAGCTTATTTGTTCGGGTATAGTTTTTGTTAGCTGTTTGTAATAGTGATTTGATTAAATTTTAAGCAATGACTGTGTGATATTTGATTGATTTAGGAATCAAATTTTTGAGGAAAATTAATCGTACATCGAACTTACGATAAATAGATCTATTTACTGTAAGCTCTCTGTGTGTATTGTTTTCCAAAAAATAAGATAAGTGATTTCATCTACATCAATTATTATTAACGAGCATTTGGCCGCGGCTTCGCTCGCGTTAAGAATTATTATTAAACACAAACTTTCATCCCCTATTTTAACCCCTTGGAGGTGGAATTGATCAAAATCCTTTCTTAGTGGATGCCTACGTCATAATATCTACCTGCGTGCCAAATTTCAGCCCGATCGGTCCAGCGGTTTCGGCTGTGCGTTGATAGATCACCATGTCGGTCAGTCACCTTTGAGTTTTATATATATATATATATATATATATAAAACTCAAAGGTGACTGACCGACATGGTGATCTATCAACGCACAGCCGAAACCGCTGGACCGATCGGGCTGAAAATCTATATTCTATATATATATATATATATATATATATATATATATATATATATATATATATATATATATATATATATATATAGAATATAGATATAGATAGATAAGTAATACCTGTAGTATGTCGCCGTCCGCCGGTCATAATATAATTCTTCTCTATTTTGATGTTTTTACACGGAAATTAGTGTATTTTAAAGGCTTTAATATAGTAAAGAGGGGATTTCGGGACTTGCTCGAGCGTGTCAGATTAAGCTTGTGTAGGCTTCCGACATGTGTCTACTTATCAGTATAGAAATAAGGCTTAGGCCTAACCTACGCGACCACGCGACTGCGAAGCGGGAGCACAGTATAGCAATATAACATAGGAGCGTCAATACAAAACACTCATTTGACAGCTTGTCAAATGTGTGTTTTGTATTGACGCTCCCGCTTCGCAGTCGCGTGGTCGCAAAGGTTTGAACAAATCATTAGATTTCTCACGTGGTGGGTGGATTTTTTAACAAGTTTAACCTAATCTATAAAACCAACTAGGTCTCCATGACGCTAATGTAACTACACGAATATCACTCTGGGCTACTATTATTTGGGTTTTTCACACAGAAAGTATCAAAATATAAAAGTTTCAATTTAAAATGTTGTGATTTCACAAGATTTTGATATTTTTACCTACCACAAAAATTTACGTTTCCACTTCAGAAACTTATCTCCTAGTGTTACAACTCCAGCGTAGATCTGGACACGGTTTAATGAAACAATTGTAAAGTTATTATCTCGGCAGCAACAATAACAGCGCGCAAGTTAGCGAGTAAATCTACTGGCGGGTCGCGGCTGGAGTTGCGCAATTTTGTGGCCTACCCTCGTTAAATACAACTTAAGTTATTTTCTTGGCACCCAAGTTTAATATTTATGGGTGAGTTTTGGATTTGCGGCAATTTACCCGGTCTTAACCGTGTTAACCGCCTAACACTTGACTGATACGAATGCACACGGCAAACTTAGCTTATATTGTTTATGTAGTGTATGTTATATTTATAAATTACATAGAAGACTATTTTTTGTTGTCAAATAAACAAACGTTATGTAATTGACAAACAAGAAAAATTTTTGTTTAAAAATAAATAAATACCTACTCAATGTTATAATTGATTTGCCGTTTTATTTATTTTTTCGTTAAAACTCAACCTTTAGTTCACGATTATACTCGTACTATTTAATGACAGAATGACTCAAATGGGACAAAATACTGTAGTTCTATTCTCATGGGAACGAAGAGACGTTTTGAGGTACGCGCACAGTTTGTCGGCGCGTGCCGGGGCGTGCCGGGACGGATCAGGGCTCAGCGCAGCGCAAAATGCGCTATAGCACACTATTGTCGGGTCGGGTCGCATCGCATTGACGGATTTTAACACTCCCTGTGCCGGGGCGTGCCGGGGCGGATCGGCGCGCAATGCATTGACGGATTTTGAGCCGCGGCTTGCCGGGCCGCATCGCATCACATCCGTGCGCCGCTTGCTATAGCACACTGTTGCCGGGGCGCAGCGGGTCTTGCTGGGGCGCAGCGGGTCTTGTCGGGCCGTATCGCATTGACGGAAATCCGCCAAGCAAAAATCCGCGCCGATGCGCCCCGGCACAGTGTGCGATACGCGCATCCGCTTCCATACAAATTGTATGGAGGCGGACTTTTGCGATGCGCCCCGGCACGCTGAGCCCCGCCACGGCCCGTCTCAGTGTGCTCCCTCTTTTAAGCCGCAACCAGCGCGCGGTGCGTGGCTAAAGCGTAGTTTTATGCTACGATAGTCATAAAGCTCTAATTATGTGTGAGCGAGTGTTGGTCTGACCGCTTTAAGCTACGAATAATAAGAGTGGACAAGCGTTTTGTTAAGTTTGAAATAAACTACTGAAAAAATATGCCTAAATAAATATTATTTATGTAGGCTTTTTCAGGTAATTGCATCAGACGACTGATGATAATTACTACTCGTTAATATAATATTATAAACTAGTTATCAATACTAATGATTATAAATGCGAAAGTGTGTCTGTCTGTCTGTCCGTCTGTCTATCTGTCTGTCTGTCAGTTACCTCTTCACGCTTAAAGCGCTGAACTAATTTTGCTGAAATTTGGCATGGACATACCTTCATTCCCGGGAAAGGACATAGTATATTCGGGATAAAAAATCCCGAATAAATGTACGGTTCCAGCGCGATATACAAATTTCGGCGCAACGGAGTCCTCTAGTTTTATAATATGGTAATATGGTATTGTTGTAGTAAATTGACGAATTCGTCTATTTAGTACAACAGTATTATTGTCTGATGTATAATATATCTGTATCAAATTTCATAAATAATGATTCATTAGCCAGATATAAACAGTAAACAAACAACAGAATATTTCCTGTTTGTTAACAGTATTTGTCTTACTAAAATACTACTCATTACGCACTAGTCATTACTCATTAAATCATTACTCACTACCCTAAAAATACACACGCGCTACGAGAACGTGTAGCACCTAGCAGTGACGTAGCAGTGCTACGGCGTAGCAACGCGCTACACGTGTCGCCTACGACTTAAGACTGTCACCTTGAAAGTAATTATTACGACAAACTCAAACTTGTATGATTTGTACCTTAATTTGAATCTTTGAATAACACCATTAGATATAGTTAAATTCTCAATAATTCAAATAAAAGAAGGAAAATCTTGCTCTAATTTACGGGATGATTTCTACATAAGCCGTGTGCGAGGTCCGAGGAATTGGAGGGCTGATGAACTGCTGGCGAGTGAAACGCATTTTTTTAATTATTTTTAGAACTGACTACATGACTGCTTAATTTTTTCTATCTATCTTTTTTCACCCATTCACACAGGATATAGTGAAAAGTGCTGAAACGAGTTGCGAACTGCATTGCTCGTTTTTCAGAAAAAAAATCTAAACTATAAGTCAAAATAAACGGATCTTAGAAAAAACATCCCCTTAAAGACTTTCTGCGTAATCTCCATATAGCATGTGCAAATTACATTAAAGTCGGTCTAGCAGTTTTGACGCTTGTTCGATGCACACGATCAAACCTTTTAATATTAGAATAGATAACTAATTTGCATACTACCATAGCGATAATCGTATAAACAATAATCAGAATATTGATCCAATAGAAGTTTCATTAAACAAACCCCTCTTCCGTATAGTCCATTAGTTATTCTAAGCCAACCGCTTTGTATACATTCTTAACTCTAAATAAGCAAAATCTAAATGGACTTTATTCAACTTACCGTTGAATATTATATACCTAAAAAGTTGTGTTGAATATTGAGAGCGTTCAATACAACATTATAGCGGTATTATTATAAAAGTTGTTCTGTTTATTGTTAGCAATAATGCTTTAATATTAAATTGTGTTAAAATCACAGACTAGTTTACAAATAAAAGGATCCATTTTATTGTGTTTATTAAACTACAATGTTTTGTCCTTGTCTGATACCTTGAGGGTTGCTTGTTTGTGTCTACTTTGATATTTGACATTGACGTGGATGGCATAACTTCCGTGCGTCGGAATTCGGACCTATTTAAAGTTTTTGATATTTACGTTACGTATTTAAAGTTTTATATCTATAATTATGTGCATTATTAATTCCAAAACGACAATTTTACGTAGAAAAGGATGCTTTGTCTGTCATGCGTCTTGTCACCCGCGCGAGGATTTAGGGTCAATTCAGAGCGCAACAAGACGGGTAGATCATGCACTTCTAAATATTTTGTATTGATTTGACAGACTTCAATAAGAGTTGATTCAGACCATAAAGTTAATATACTTAGCGGAATAGAGCAACAATCTCTTCCGCTAAGTTAGTAATAATTAATTCCAAAGTAATTAAGTAATAAGTAAGTAATTATTAATTCCAAAACGACAATTTTACGTAGAAAAGGATGCTTTGTCTGTCATGCGTCTTGTCACCCGCGCGAGGATTTAGGGTCAATTCAGAGCGCAACAAGACGGGTAGATCATGCACTTCTAAATATTTTGTATTGATTTGACAGACTTCAATAAGAGTTGATTCAGACCATAAAGTTAATATACTTAGCGGAATAGAGCAACAATCTCGAGCTGTCGAAAGCAAAACTGGTTTTCATCTGTGTGAAAAATATTATGTGTACGTATACACTTGCACAAGCATGATTGAACATGAATTCTATGATATTAAATTGTCAACGTGCGGCACGTGCCGACTGGACGTCAAAAAAAGAGTGCTGCTGTCATGTATCACACGTCTTTTTTTACCACGCAGTGTTACTGATAGTGACATCTCTCTTGCTCAGGCCTTTGTTTCTCTATTCCGCTAGGTATATTAACTTTATGATTCAGACAGCAACGTGACGCATAGATGCATTTCTAAATTTGTATGAACTTGACAGATTCGCAAGACGTCTCACTCAATTGACCCTGAGGGTTAATTCAGACCGCAACGTGACGAGGCGAGGCGCGACGCTACCTAAATTAGTATGGATTTGACAGATGTCGTCAGCGTGAGACGTCTTGCGAATCTGTCAAATAAAATACTAATTTAGAAATGCATCTACGCGTGGCGTTGCCGTCAGAATGAAACCGGTTCCCTGGTTGTATGGCGCTATGTAGCCGTAGGTTCTGCACGCTCCTGGCGCGCGCGTGTTGCCCGCATGACAGAAAAATCTTCTATGAAATGATAGTAAAACACTAATAGATAAACTCTTGATTAAGTTTTTTATTTGCACAACCATATTTCTCACCAACCTGTGCAGCTGCTCTATTGTTAATAATATGTCACGTGTTCGCGCTCTTTATTGATGAAATGGATTTATACTCATAACTTTCGTTATATTTATCATTATTACTTTGTGTCCACATTGTTCCTCGTTTGGATATCACAGGCTGGCATCGATCATTGTGACAGTTTTATAGGCAGTAAAAATTCGGCCATATCGGAAAAATATTCACAAAGTTATTTTATCACTAGAATTAAGTGATCTTGGTTATGGAGTTGATGTAATTTTTTATTAAATATTGTTACGAAACTCAAAAAAGTAAAATATTCTATAAGCTCTTCCAATTAACCTAAACCTTTTTTTAACTGTAACAAAACAAATGGATAGGTTTTGGTTAGATAGCTTAATTAATGTAATGTTGTTACTAAAATTAATACGTGATAAATTAATTTTAGTATACTCTCGACTGTACAATATTCTTTTGAGTGACACATTAAGAGGAGTCCACACCGCCCTTTTTTCCATACAAACGTTGTCCCCTGTTTCCTCCCTGGATAATGCTAGTAGAATTATATTTTTTTTCCTGAATATCTACGGCCACTAATACAATGTCCCTATGTTTTCATTTTTTTCATAATTTAATTATTAAATAAGATATGAACGTTCAAAACCCAAAAAAATGGCCAGATTATCCGCTGTGTTCAAACGTCCAGAAAACAGATTTGACTAGATTATACAAAAAAAAGCAAAACATAGGAACACAGCTCAAGCCCTTCTTTAATCTTTAGTGAAAAAAGTACTTAAATCTAACCGATTTAAGTACTTTTTTCAGTTTTGGAGAAGGAATCAGGGGACAACGAATCGTTGATTTTCTGGGTTTTCTGCAGTTGTCTCTATCGCATTTTGCGGTATAGGCTTGAGGTAAAGGAGACAGCTATAGATATTACACGTACTTTTTATTCATTTCTCTAGCCCCTGGTGTATCCTCTTAAAAATCTCGTGCATTAAACATTGCGGCGTTCGATTAAAAATCGTTTTAATTTTTCTCACAGTCGCGATTCCGATGATAACCGGTCGGTAATATAGAGCTATTTTCCTCGTAATAATTTAAACCACTGGCAGCATATTTCACACGTAGTATTTTTTGATACGGATGCATTTTTTATATGGCAATGATATTTAAATCGATGCACTCCCCATTTTGGTGGGCTCTGATCCAATTATGTGCCGATATTGGACGGACGGAAATCCATTAGTGCTGCTATAATTTGAGCATCGTCCCTCGACCGTTATGGTTATTTAATTTTGTGTAATATTCTCCCTAGTTAAGAAGACTTATATATGAGAAACTCCTATAGACCTTTTAAGACCTTACCATATTCTATGTTATGTATTTTATTGTACACATATTAGTGTCCTTGCTAGACCCGTAGATAACATTTTTCTTTAAAAATATAAACGATTACTCATATTAATAGTCCATACTTCCATAGTTCCATACTAATATCCGTCTGTCTGTCTGTTACATCTTCACGCCCGAACCGCTGAACCGATTTTGCTTTTAGTATGGATATACTTTGAGTCCCGGAAAAGGACATAGGATAATTTTTATCCTGAAAAAATGTATTGTTTCAATTTAAAATGCATCCAGATAAAATAAATCATCCCCAAGCCTCTACAAAACGCCCCCATTTTTTTCTGTGTCCCACACCCCCTTTAGACCTTCAGCGCCCTCAAAGGGGTGTTAACGTTGGAAAAGACTGATCTAGTAAAACAATAATTCATAATTTGTTTGTTGTTGTTTCTTTAACGTGTAATGGAAGTGTTATATT
Organism: Aricia agestis; assembly: GCF_905147365.1. Lineage (NCBI taxonomy): Eukaryota > Metazoa > Arthropoda > Insecta > Lepidoptera > Lycaenidae > Aricia > Aricia agestis. The sequence goes on from NC_056409.1 coordinate 11,895,158, forward strand.
ATAACTTGTAGGAATCAATTTTTAATATAACGAAAATATGCCAGTAAAATTGAAACAATTATAATTCTCAGTTCAAAAAATTTGTAACAACTTTTAGTTTAATAAATAAGTCACACTTATTGAGTCTTAGTCTCAGCCTAGATCACGCTTAATTTATTAAAAGTCAAATAATAAAATATTAAAAACATAATATAAAATATCCATTAGCTTGTCATAATGGCGACTAGGCTAGCCTTTTATTAATTGTTTAATAAAAGCCATTCAAAAAGGCTGACGGCATTTTCGTTACAACGAATATAAATGAAATGAACAAACTTTGTTTAGAAAAATATGAGTCCTGTCTCAGCGTTATAAACGTTTCATAAAATGCGTTCCCCGGCTAAATTGAAAATACCATTGAGATGGTTTTATTGTTTTTTTAAAACAATAACAATTTTAACGGAAGTTAAACGAAAACACATTTGACCCCGGTTTTCTATAACACGTATATTGACGTTCCATTAAAATGATGTTTATTTATTATAGTTATATGGATATGTTACTTAGTTTTACCCGACTACGCCGGAAAAAGTGTAGTATTTTATTTATTTGTAAATTGTACGTATGTGCATAAAATGTTCGACACGACCTAGAGCCTTAACACCTTATCTCATTTTAGGTTAATTTATATTTTAAATATGTAGTGTTATGTGTGTAGTTGTTCTGTTTCGTTTCGTGTTCAGTAATTTTAATTGCTTAGCTCTTGATTTTTTATTGTTCAAGCAACGCTAAGTCGCTAATTATTATTATTATTTATTTGTTGCCATTCTCATTTAAATATTATACATAACTTTATCTAAATTAGTACAGTCTTCTCGGCCGAGAATTCGAGCAGGAATTCTCAAGTGATCTGCAATATCTCATATTCCATAAATTACAACATAAGCATTACGGTTTCAGTCGAATTTGAAGCATGTATTGCGCAGTCATCGATTATTATTAATGTGTATTAGTACACGCTCCAGGGCTTCCAATTAACATTGGCTGGAACGCACCTATTACCCGATAATTACATGTAATTTATTATTAGGTTACTGCCCGGTTCCGCCCGGCGAAGCTTAATATAATCCCATATTGTGTGGGCTTATATCTACATTCTTCTTTTTAATGAGACCGCTCAACCAAAGAAGGATTTAGGGAAACCCGATTTAGGCGTATAATAGACCTCTAATGCCGCCGCCAGTCGAATTAGTAGAATTCGAGTCCTGAGGAGATGAGGAATTCGATAGTGTTAGACTGCGCTGGGTTCGAATTGCAAATTGAGTCGATAAGTGGTTCTGCAATCGGGCTCTAGAAAAGTCGACCTTAGGCCGTATACACATTGACTGAACATTAATTGGATAAAACTAATTCATAGGTACCATCATACATCAATATTAGGTTGGGAAAGAATTATAATATGAAGTCATTAAGAGTGCGCAGTAAACTTCATCTTGAATGTTATACGATATCATACACATCTTAAATTTTAGTTAAAATTTGATGCAAAGAAAGGTCCCTTATTTGCATCAACACTTATCAAGCGTATATTTTCGAGGGCACCTCCGACATTTCTCCGTAAATGGAGCTTTAGGGATAAGAAACCTTAGACCATAAGATATTTAAAGCAACGTTAAACGCACCTCCTCAAACTTGACAGGGGCACGTGTAACGCTTATAGCTTTTAATAACAGCCGCGTATTTTAGGCGCCAAAATCATTTAAATAATTTATAGGTTCATCGAATAGAAAATGTTATTTTTTGTTATTCTTCGTGTTCACTATTCGTAAATCACTTGAACTTCAAGGTATAAATTTGACTAGACCAGTTTCTCCACCCTACTCTTCAAGTTCTCGGAGCTCGCGTGCGTGTTAATTTATATCAGTTAATACAAAACTTTCTATCGCCTAAGTCATGAAATCAGTATAAACTCGAGCACATTCCTCAATGGAGCCATGCAGGCGTAAGTGTTGCGTGCGGTCAAATAAATCCGTTAGATCGATCGTTCAGTTTCATCCCCCACAAATTATTCGAGCGAATGCGTTGCCACAGACAATAAACGAGGACAGAAGTAGATGTGCTTAGGGAAGCGCACCGCTGCTAAATAAATATCGATTAAAGTTAATATGGCACATTTCGTTTTTATTTTGTTTTAATTTACAAAAGAATGTAATATCATGTGTTGTTTAGATCGTATGGAAAGTAATTTATTTTTAAATGCATATAAATGAATCACGTATTTCAAAGTTAAAAACAAAAAAGTTTTTCAATTGCATTTTATAAAATATTATTTTAAAAAAGTAGCTGATCAAATACAGCTCTATAAATAAGTTCATGATAATAATATTATGCTTTTTTAGTTTCATTATTTCAAAATAATCCTTTTTTTAAGCCAAAAGATATTCAAAATATTAATGACGATTTTTAACCGACGTAAAAAAGGAGGTTATCAATTCGACGCGTATGTATGTAATATTCCCAGAACTGCCCAGTTTTCCTATAATATTATGTTAGTCTATATCAGCGTCTGAACAAATGTGCCCAAAAGTGTGTGTATGTATGTTTTTATGTTTGTGTTCGTACATAATATTTTGATCTACTAGTCCGATTTAAGTAATTCTTTTTTTGTTGTAATAGTAATGGTTCAACTTAGGAAATACTGCAAGTCAAAATTGGTTCAGTAGTTTTTGAGATAGAGAATTTTAACTCTCAATTACGTACACTTTTTAAGTCGGTTTTATCTTTATAAAATACTATTATGGGTGATTAATATTCAGAATACATCACGCAGACATCCCTACTATCAAATTGACCACCATAATAGGTCACAGGTGAATTGTTCTATCTAAGCCTAATCAGTTTATGTGATTAGCGTAGTCCGTAAACGCTCCAAAGTTCAAGTACTAGCTTTGACAATTAACGCTATTAGAACACTATGAGTCCATAGACTATAAGTGTCTAAACACACCATGCTGAAGATACGCGGCTGAAGATCCGTGGCCGATATTACGTTCCGCCGCATTCGGCTGATATTATGACACACGATAAGTGTTTAAACACACCATGCTGAAGATATGCGGCCGAAGTTCGGCATGATTACGCCTGCAATGTATTTTAAATTACCGATGACACACCATGCCGAAATTACGTCGCTCTTATCGTGTGTCATATTAGCCGAATGCGTCGGAACGTAATATCGACTACGGAACTTCGGCCGCGTCTCTTCTGCATGGTGCGCTTGGACACTAAGAGTCGAAATTACGCGGCGGAAATTCAGTTGCGTAACTTTGTCCAAGTATACAGTGTCTCGAACGCCGCCGAATTGACGCCAACAAAAAAACATTACCGCCGAATCGCTGCCGTACTTGCTCGACCGAAGTTCGGCTGTACGCTATAACGTGATGTAATTTTGGCATGGTGCGTCATCGGTTATTTAATATACATTGATCTTGCCGAATAGGCCGCGTATCATCGGCATGGTGTGTTTAGACACTTACTGATGTGCTCGGGTTTGAGGACGTATTACCGCGTGAGATTAGCATAAATCGTGTGCCGAGAATTATTGGATTGTATAAAATTAGCCTTATCGCTTATTATACGCATGAGTTTCAAATGTGCATGAGAAATTGCTAGTTTGATAAACTTATTAGTTAATATCTGTATGAGCATCAAACGTATATGAGTAATTACTGGTTTGGACAACAAATAATATAAATTGTTACATAAATATTGAACTTAATTTTACTCATACGTCCGCGCTCTTATAGGGCTTATTACTGGCTCGCGTATATCTTAATATACGGTCGTAACAAATCTGTTATTCATACAAATGAAAAGCTTTTCAACCCCAACTGTATAAGGAAATGAAAACATTACCAAACAATGCGTGGAAAAAATAAAGAAGGTAGGCACGGTATATTTTTTATGGGCAGGAAACAGGTCAAAACATTAATAAATTTGGTAACGTATCGTCCCCCCTAAGGGCTTGTACGCACTCAGCGATCGCAGTGCTACTGAAAAGCGACGCAATGTGAGGTGCCCCAATGTGAATTATATATATATTCAACTTTAAAAAAACCTACTACATGCTGGCGTAGGTATTCGACTAATTTAATTTATAATGTAATCGAGTCTTTATCTCTTTTTCATTGCCTCTTCGCATAGTGCGTACGTCCCTAATTCACCAACTCTCTGTTTATAAATAACACGTAATGGGGAAGGCAATTTTTCTAATACCGTATCTTGTTCGGAGGCTTTTTATTTGTGTAATTACAACGCATCTCATTTATTTAATAGCTAAAGGTATGACGGGGAAAAATTCAACTCGTCGGTAAAATAAATGACATGGTTTATGTTATATTCGTCGTCTGGTATCAAAATATTGTTTTATAACTATGAAAATATTTTTAGTGGTCTGAACAGTTTGTATTTTGTCTGTATTTTTGTATTTGTAGTATTTATCCGATAGTTGCAATATCAATAAATTAATACATCTGCGGAATCTACGTCATTTGGTTACCAATCTTTTTTTATTAAGTATAGTAAGAAGTTTCTTTCTGCTAAGCTTAACATAACTTGACCAAATTATTGGACCCACCTGCCTGCGAACCAATCTCTTTAATGAGTACATTATGAATTTCCGTTGAAGTTTTATAAGCTCTGACATAGGCAACAAATCTATTTCTAGCAGAGTATAAATTCCGCTTATTTTCCTAATGAATTAGAGATTGAACAGGGAAATGTGGAATCAATCAGTATTTGAGGAGAGCTAATAATGTGATACTCTAATGAGGTTTCGCGAGAGCCCCGGCCGCGGAGAAATAATACGTGTGCGGTGAGCTGAGAGAACGCTGCTGCATACTTCATTAGAAGCATTTGTTTATGAAAAGAAGTTAGAATAATGATTTTTGCAATATTTATGCATTAAATTTTTTAATTGACCTAAATGTGCAAATAGTTGCAATATCTTCTCAGATAATATTATAATATCAAACAAATTACTAAAAATCAAGTGTGGACTGATTTTCACAGCATTTGATAGTAAAAAGTAGGTTGTAGAGTTGTATACTTCTCCACGGCCTACTGCTGATTTGTATATGGAGTAAACCAAGTACGGTAAACGATAAAGGCTACCTTTTGTTGCGGAGAACTTGTTATTTGTTTATTTTGACTTGAAATTATTATTTGATTGATGATTATTTGATTATTTTTAATGATAATTTGATTATATTATGATTATTTGACTGATGAGAAATTATTGTTTATATTATTATTCCTGCATAATTTTAGTTTGCGCGTGCAAAATCGCAGGAGCATCAAATTAAATTAATTAAAAAATATTTATTTTGTCTAATCTAGTAATTAATATTTACGAATACTTATCCATACTAATATTATAAATGCGAAAGTGTGTCTGTCTGTCCGTCTGTCTGTCTGTCTGTTACCTTATTCACGCTCAAACCGCACAACCGATTTTGCGGAAATTTGGCGTGGAGATACTTTTAATAGTCCCGAGAAAGGACATAGGATACTTTTTATCCCGAAAAAATGTACGGTCCCGCGTGATTAACGATTTTTTGCGCAACGGAGTTGCGGGCGTCATCTAGTTTTAAATAATTTTGCGTAAAAAAATTTACGCTTGCTGCCGCAGTTACGAAATAAAATAATCTGACTTCATCTTTTATATTTTGACTAATATTTTTGCATTATGTCAAAAATGGTACGCTTATCTTGGCCGTCTGGTTTTTTTCATTGAACACTATAGTTGCCAAGTTTACAGTGGGGAGACCGAAGTTGCCAGAAACGTGATTCAGTTACAAACTCTTTTGTTGTTTGAGTTTGGGAGGTGTCTTTTGTGGAAAATCTTCCGGGATTTTGTCACTTATTTTTATTCAAAAGTTTTATATCGTAAAATTTTGGAATTTTATATTGTACATACCAAATTTAAATTGCATTGATAGAAAATCAGGACAGAGTGTAAGACACTAAAAAAACCGGCCAAGTGCGAGTTGGACTCGCCCATGAAGGGTTCCGCAGCAGCAATAAGGTTTATTTTTATGAAATTAAAAGGTTTTTGATTTATTTTTAACCGACTTCAAAAAAGGAGGAGGTTATATGTTCGTCTGTATATATTTCTTTTTGTATGTTCTACCATAACTTCGCCGTTTGTGGGCCGATTTTCATGATTTTTTGTTGTTGTATAGGGTTAAATCCGAATTTGGTACCATGTTCATAAAAGTGGTAATCTGATGATGGGATCCATGAGGAATCGAGGGGACTCCTTGAAATTTGTATGGAAACATATTATAGTAATTTCGTTTTTTTCTGAAGCATTCGAGGTAAATGCTACCAAAAATTAAGATTTCACACCAAGTTATACCCTGGATCCAAAGGTACCGAACAGAACTTTTGAAACCTTATAGATACAGGTTCGGGGATTTCGGCTTTGTTTAACAACTGAAAGCATAAGCCAACACATCGATTTGATTGATCATCATCATCACAATCATAATTATACCATGGGTCATCACACAAAGACCCAATTGTTGGTACTTTTCATGATCATCGGAGCAGATGTTTTTGATGATTATTTCGCTGTTTGTTCGTATTTTTGTATAGGATATAATCTTAATTTTGTATGACAATTACGAAAGTGGTGAGCTGATGATGGGATCTATGAGCAATCGAGGGAAATCCTTGAAATTTATCAAAACACTCATAGTGGTTAAAATGTTGTTTCTAGTAACATAAACATATGTTACAAATAAGAGAAATTTCATACGAAGGTGTCTCTTGACCCAAAGGCACTGAAAAGAACTCCTGAACCTATAAAGATGAAAATTTGGAAATTGCAGCATCGTTTAGATAACTCCAAGCATTTACCACAATTTTGCTTACAGTAATATAATATGGATAGTTAATATTCTTAGTGGTTATCTACGCTTAAAGCCTTGTTTTGTAGATAACTAAAATCAGTGAAAGGCCTTTGCCCAGCGGTGGGACAGTATAAGACACTAATTAAAAGAAACATAAAATAGGGTATCCAGGGCTGTAAAGCAAAATTAAGTTCCTACATCATTAACCAGCATTAGCTATACATGATTTTGAAAATTATTTTGTTCTTTTAAAGTGTATTATTATACCACCTCGGTACTACGGTTACTAAGTTGGCAATTTGATAATGATATCCATGTGTTATATAAAGTGCTCCTCAAAATTTATTAGGAAACATAATATTATAGTGATTTCGATTTAGTTAGAAGTATTCTAAGCATACGCTACCAAGTAAGATTTTTCCACGGGAATACCATGGTTCCGAAAGTACTTAGAGAACTTCTGACTCTTTGGTTTCATTGTTGTTTTAAGAACTGAAAGCATAATAATATGCTACTATTTAAATTTTATTCAACGTACTTACTTAATTCAAGCTTAAGTTAGATGTGATACTTTCATACCTAAATCATATCTATCTACAACTGACACTTATGTATTTACCATTACATAAATAACTAAAAAGAGTGAAATTATTATTTTTTAACAAAAAATTAAAACCGACTTCCAAGGTAAAAACAATAAGAATATTAACTAAAAAGTATTAAATAATTCTTTCTCTAATAGTGCCAACTATTTCTGTACATATTATAGTCTTCACTACTTTGAAGTCGGTACCAGTCCCAAATATTTCAGATATTCTGACATTGACTGAAGTCATGGTTTAATTAGCTAGTACCGACTTCAAAGTAGTGAAGACTATAATATGTACAGAAATAGTTGGGATTTTGACGAATTCTGGAAAAGGCACTATTAGAGAAAGAATTATTTAATACTTTTTAGTTAATATTCTTATTGTTTTTACCTTGGAAGTCGGTTTTAATTTTTTGTTAAAAAATAAAAAAAACTACTTGCTAGATCTCGTTCAAACCAATTTTCGTTGGTAGTTTTTATAGTAATCTACATCATGTATTATTTTTAGACTTATCATGCCCCCTACTTTAGAAGTTAGAAAATTTTTCCACTTTGGAAGAGTCTCTCTCGCAAACTATTCAGGTTACAAAAACATTATAATATAAGAAACTTCAATATGATTTTTAAAGACCTATCCATAGATACCTCACACGCATAGGTTAGATGGAAGAAAACATATTTGTTGGTTTAAGGTTTACCATTTATGACGTATAAAAAAACTACTTGCTAGATCTCGTTCAAACTAATTTTCGTTGGTAGTTTTTATAGTAATGTACATCATGTATTATTTTTAGACTTATCATGCCCCTACTTTTGGAAGAGTCTCTCTCGGAAACTATTCAGGTTAGAAAAAAATTATACTAGAAACCTCAATATGATTTTTGGAGACCTATCCATAGATACCCCACATGCATAGGTTAGATGACAAAATTTTTTTTTTGTTTCAGTTGTACTTATGGGGACCCCTAAATTTTTTATAATTTTTCCATGTTTGTATCAAAATCTTAAGGCGGTTCACAGATTACATCGACTTACCAAGTTTCAAAAGTATACCTCTTATAGTTTCGGAGAAAAGTGGCTGTGACATACGGACGGACAGGCAGACAGACAGACAGACAGACATAACGAATCTATAAGGGTTCTGTTTTTTGCCATTTGGCTACGGAACCCTAAAAAAAGGAATATCTTAGACTGCACTCTTTTCTATTATAAAATTGTGCAATTATTAGTATTAACAAAATTCCTTAACAAATGATTTAAAAATAAAAAACATCCTTAAGAAAATGTTTTCCTTTTTGTTCATCTCATTAGCATCTTCAAAAAATTTGCCTTTTTATTTTTTAGATAAAATTCAAATGCTGAGAAGACAATTATAATATATTAGACGTCTGATTACAATTTGAGTGAGCTATCTAAAGAATTACGAAAATATCGGACCTTCAAATTGTTGATGGTGATGAACGTATTAGTGGTACGAACGGTTAATCCCATAACACTTCCATAAGCCCCATGTTTGTAACTCGATAAAATATTACGATTAATCCTAATTCTAATTAAGCCGTCGCAGATGACACCTGCTCCTTACATCTAGATAGGGCTGACGGGGGTTTCGCACCGAGAGCTCGTTCGTTACGTTTTGTGATATAATTATTTATATACAATCATTTATTTGTACGACCTTTGTCTGCTTTACGAGATTAAACTGGCGTATATTTTGTCGGTAGTTTATTTATTAGTGGAGTATTTTTGAAAAGTTGCTTTTTTAGCGAAAGAGTTACTTTTTTCTTACTGCTTGTCTACTTTTCAGCGCAAGTTAGTAAACAATAAGGAGTTCATATACAGTGTAGTTAAGGTGTTCTGTGTATTTTATAACATTTGAAATAAAATACGACAGTATCGTATATTCGTTATTTTTGGAGGCAATTTTCTCTTAATAATTTTTCATTGTTTTCAATTTGAATTTATAAAACAAGCCGCACAATAGGATATTCTAAAACCATTGACATTGACTTTATTGTCCCGCTAGTAAAATTCTAGAATGATCCGACCACTTGTCATTCACATTCAAATAAAATAAATTCTAGAGCTAGCCAGCCCATTATTTTGTTTACGTATTCCACATATTTGGCAGCTCACCAAGCTACTATCAAACCCTCGGCGATACAACATACTAGCTCGTCCTCAAGACAAGGTTAATAGATTTATCTAATTTCTTCAGTAGCTGTGTAACATTAGATTTGGAACATGTTGCATAAATTGAAAAAGTAAAACGTGCATCACACATTGATAAGTAAAGGTACAAGTTGGAAGCCGGCTACATGAAGTTGCAGCAGACGATGTGTTGACGCGACACTACTGGTTTCTATGTATTTATATGAATAAGTGTCGCTAGGGAGTTTTGCCGGGAATGTAAAAGAGTGATGTTGTGTTTTTGTAAAATTTTCCTAAAATTGTGTTATCTGGGTTTTTAATGTGTAATATTGGTAGGATATTAACTATTAAATATTCGTTATCGCACACAAGTGTAGGAAAGTAATGCAATATCCAGAAACGTGCTATTAATTTGTGTCTCCAAAACTCCATTGAAAGTTTCAGTAAAGCGTCTACCACTAAAGTGGTAGATGCTTTAGTGAAACTGAATCGATCGACTTGACTGCTTGACTGTATTGACTTTATACTTAGACATTGACTAAACTTTAGACCTGACGGAACTGACGATATAGAAAATCGATGATGAAAATTGTATTATGGAATATTGTTTTCCCGCCATAATATACTCGACACTGGCCATGGTTATATAGCCGAAGATATACGAGTATAAGAAAAAAAAGTGTCGCTACCTTCGTGTCGCTAGCTTTGTATCGCTATCTGCGGAGGGCATTTCATTGAAATACATAGATATCAGTAGAGTAGTGTCGCGACGACACGTCGTCTGCGGTTGCTTCATGTCGTCGCTGCCAACCGGCACCTTATTAGGATCATTGTTGGTTCTTGATTACAATTTTAGTTTATACCTATTTGGTTTATTGATAACGTAACGCTTTTTATGACGTTCAGCTAATCATTCCAAGGCGGTATAAAAGTTACAAGGAATTTCTTAAGGTAGCCTCAAAGGTTCTCAAAATTAAACCGATGTTATTATAAATTCCACAAAAATAGATAAAAGAAAAGGTATTCTGATAAACGTTCATTTTGTAAAAGGGATCAAAGATATTATTTATTGGCGGAGAGCCGATTAGGCAATAAATTATGAAATTTCCCTAAGTTTGCTTTTATTGATTATTATCAAGGCATATTGGGAGCATCCGTTTTTAAATTTTGCCTAATCGGTTAAAAGCAGGAACTTTAATAAACTTTTTCGGTAGAAAGCAGTTGTTTTTATATTTTTAATGAAATCGTTAGACTGTAAACAAATTTATGTACTTTTTTTATAGGACGTGTATTCTTATAGATGCCATTATCAATTGTGGCGATGATAAAAGTACTATTAAATGAATCGACGGCTCTTTATATAACAGATTTACCGTTCGCTAATATAGAGATTCGAATAAATCAATATATCACCCGAGGTGAACGATATCGATAGTAATCGCTTCACAATCGAGTAATTGCTTCGCGAGAACTTGTGTTACTACTTACTAGTTTAATTAATTGATAATATTGTATTTCGACTCTGCTTTGATATGGAAATATTAATTATGTTGAGATATTTACGATCTGCTATATGCATGCTTCATAGCAAAATATATCCTCATCAACACACGAAGCGATTACTCGATTGTGTCCTGATTACTTTCGATATCGTTCACCTCGGGTGATATATTGATTTATTCGAATCCCTAATTTTAGCGAACGGTAAATCTGTTATATAACGAGCCGTCGATTCATTTAATGGTACTTTTATCATCGCCACAATCGATAATGGTATCTGTACGTCTAATAAAAATGATTAATACGGGCCGAGGAAGCGTCCACTCCGCCTGATAGATGGCCGGATGTGCGGGGATGTACTTGTTTTGTTTTATGCCTTTCCAATACCAGCGGAAGTTGTTTAAAAGATTGTTTCGAATCACTCTTTTACTGCTTCATATTTTTCAGCGGAATATTAAAAATGTACATCGTTAGCGAACACTTAAGTTATTAAAAATATGAACAGCGATTTGATATGAAACGCTAAAGTGATTGAGTAAAAAATTAATGATTATAAAAGTGGTAAACTTTTTTATGAGCCTTTAGGAATAACTAGTGTATGAAGTGGCACAATATGCTACTTAGGAGATATTACAAGTTTTTTTAATGAAAATAAGGGGGCAAACGAGCAAACGGGTCACCTGATGGAAAGCAACTTCCGTCGCCCATGGACACTTGCAGCATCAGAAGAGCTGCAGGTGCGTTGCCGGCCTTTTAAGAGAGAAACGGGTAACAGGGGAGGGGAGGGTAGGGAAGGAAATAGGGTAGGGGATTGGGCCTCCGGTAAACTCACTCACTCGGCGGAACACAGCGCAAGCGCTGTTTCACGCCGGTTTTCTGTGGGAACGTGGTATTTCTCCGGTCGAGCTGGCCCGTTCGTGCCGAAGCGTGGCTCTCCCACGTATATTAAATATCATTAACTATAGTACAGATAGTAGAGTATATGTACTTCCAACCAATTAATTTAAATAAAAAGCTGCATGTTTTATTATATTTGAGAACATATTATTTCATGCGCGATAAGCCTTAAAGGTTTTAAACATTAAACATGAATTATGTCGCACAACAAATAAATAACTTTAATTAAAGTCTTCCATATATTGTAATTTAAATTATTCGATACAGAAGTCAGTCGTTATCAATTAATATTTATTCTCTCGTATATTTTATGCCGCGGTTATGTTTCCGTGTGCGCCATCAGTCACGGGCTGTCGACGGAGAATTACAACTTTTGTTACTGATACGGCGTTAATTACTTTTTGTTATAATTTCTTACCTAAAGACATTATGTTGGGCTACAAAAAACGTGTAGGTTTGATCACCCTTTGACCTGAGTTGGTAACGGGAATCAGGGCCTCCGTAAGGTCTACGGATTTTAGCGCCCCTTTAGGCAAATTTTTTGGGAACTTGGTTTTGGCGCCCCTAGAGGATGGCGCCTGTGTGCATTGCACACATTGCATATATGGTAGCGGGGGCCCTGACGGGAATGACAAGAAGTACCTAATAACTTATTATGTACTTCTTGTCATTCCCGTTACCAATTCAGTAGTAAGATATTACACAGATCGCCCAAAATTATAGTGATTTTTCTCATATTATAATCTATTTACAATTACAAATGAGTATTGTCACTGCTACTTTAAATTTTATTGTTTTGTTTTTGATGTAACCTTTTATTCCTACACTACCCTAATAGGTATAATTATTATAGAAAGACAATATTTTGTACATTTTGGTTTTACTGTATAAATCATTAAAATTATGTATGTTTAGGCAGCTCAGTCCATGTATAGCTCGTAGCGATCTATATTCACGGCACGCTTTCACCCTTAGTTTGCCATCTATCTATAACACTGTTCAAATTCCTTCCTTTATAAATGTTTAGTTATTGGCTTTGAGATTATACATTTAAGAAGGGTCTAATACCTTCGGTAACATAATTGTCGCAGTAAATACCACTACAAAATCCCAATTATTTATATACGTCAGTAACATAATATTATACCTTGAGTTAGTATAGGTATCCTTCCGCTTGGTTTTGTATTTGGTAATTTGGTGACAACAAATAAAAGAATTTAATTTTTTTATTTTGTACCTACCAATTAAAAAATAGCTAGTATTAATTCTATAATTAACGCAGAAATACAATATTGTTTTAATCTTCACGCGTTTAAAGTGGTTTATTGTGTATTAAAACTAAATATCTTTTAATCCTATTTAACATCACTTTGCATTTATTTGCACCCACAATCATGTCCGTTTCATTTGAGTCGTAAATTTCGATCATTTAAATTTCAACCCGTTTCGGAATTATCTTTCGGTCACATTGTCGTTATATGCGGCTGATTTATATTGTTTTCGGGGTAATTCATTTGCAGATCAACAAAACCTCCGTCCGCCCGCCGTTCCGTTTTGCAACAAATTTTGTTTTCCGATCCAGAATGTCCATCCGAGCCGAATAAAATCATGGGAACGTTCGTTTTTTACGCCGTGTTCAATTTTAGAGTTAATCAAAAAATGTTTTTTATCCGTCGGAAAGTTAGTAAAACTTTATTTATTTTTCAAAGTTTTATAGTTTTCATTTGAGAGTTTATTTTTTGTTCGTTCGAGAGAATTTGTTTTTAGTTTTTACACACGGTTGTTCTAAATCTCGATGAACGTGTAACGTTCAACAGTATTATCATTTATGATTCAAATATGACAATAATTACATGCATGACGTTGACTTCTAGTACATAATATATCTATGTTCCATATTGCGCTCGTAAGCACAATATCTTTCAGATACAAAGTGGAATAAATAAACTCAATGACAATTGGAATTGAACGCTTAAGTTTATTCGTCCTCGTAAGTACTATCCGACGTTTTGTTAGTTTTTCAGGATCATCGTTGTAAAGTCAGAATGTTATTATCTTAGCTACCTGGTGTGAATTGTTAAAATATTTATTATTTTTTACTTAGTTCAGTTTTTATTATTTAAAAGTTGTTGTTGTGTGACTTTATGTTTACAGCTAATGCTGCAGCTAGAGACAAAGCAATTTTTGTACTTTAATAATTAGATTGAAGCACAAAAATTTGTTTACTTAATGTTTATGATTTTTCGTAAGTCAATATAATAATTTTATTTGCAATTAACTTAAGAGAGCAGACGAAAGACTTTTTGTGCGATCGAGTCTCTCGTCTGTGATCTCCCTACATCATAAAGATTTTTTTTATCTTCATTTATTTAATGACATTTTTGGCCAAAAAATATTTAACAATAAAAAATCACAACCATAATCTAAGTCATAAAAGTTGTAGGTATGTAGGTAACTTTTATAAAAATACCACAGCCGGTTTTATATTTCGCTTATCACAATTCGAGGGACAATTTAAAAGATATTCCGTCAGACACAATTTGCCTGCGGGAATCGAAAAAACCGAATTCCATCAATAGGATATTGTATTCGCATATCTTTGGCATTTTTTTCCGTAGTTTGTAAATCATATTTATTTTTATCAGAATATTTAAATTTCTGTTACGCTATACCGCTTCGGATTGTGTGTTTTGGTGTGGTATTCAATATTATATTAAGTATGTCTAAATAAAAGAGGCTGATTTTTCTTATATATATATATATATATATATATATATATATATATATATATATATATATATATATATATATATATATATATATATATATATATATATATATATATATATATATATATATATATATATATATATATATATATATTATATATATATACAGATTCGCGAACGCGAATGCGATTGCGAATATTTATCTTCAACATTCGCGAATGCGAATGCGAATATTTTAAAATTTCAAAAAAATCGCGCGTAAAATGTTCGACAGGTTTGACGTTTCGTGTCGGCTATGTTTAAATTGAACATAACCGAACCGATATTGCTTATAGTCTGTCAAGAAAGTGAAGAAATTAAAAAGTGGCAACATCGTAGTGTCATCCCATTTTTCTTACATTGATTTGAAAGGGAAAGACACTAAGATGTTGCCACTTTTTAATTTCTTCACTTTCTTGACAGACTTTAATTGAATGAATTTAGTCACAGAAAGTTCATTCTAAAAGTTTTGTTTTGTTTTGAGGTTAGTTTTATGTTTTATGTTTCAAGTAAGTAATTGTTTAGTTTTTTAAGTAAATAGAAATTGTAAACTTTATTTAAGAATGATAGTAAAGTAATAATATACTACTTAATGAATGCAAACCTTACATAGTTGTAACAAGGCTGATTAATGTTAGATTTGATAAGATCTCTGAAGTTCTTTTTTCATAAATGACTAATGAGGCTTTAATTTACAATGTAGAAGTATGATTTAATCAAAATATCTAAGTGTTATCTATTGTATTATTATATTATTTCAAATGCATGCATATAATAATTTCCTTTTTGATTATTAAAACATTCGCTAAATATTCGCATAATTTTTGCGAACGCGAATACGAATATTGAAAAATACGCGGATATTTGCGAATGCGAATGCGAATATCCGTTACATCACTAATATATATAGTGTTTAACAAAAATAAGTGATAATACTTTAGGGTGTGTACGTGTTCCTTGTAGAGAATTCACTGTGAAAGTAGCAGCTCTGAAAGGCGAAACATTTTTTTCACTTTTGTATGGGCAAGGGCCCGAGCGTCACGAGTTTCCCCATACAAAAGTGAAAAAAATTTTTGGTCTTTCAGCGCTGCTACTTTCACATTGAACTCTCTACAAGGAACACGTACACACCCGAAAGTATTATCACTTACTTTTGTGACACCCTATAGATTCCTAGACACTTCTTATCTGGACGCACATTAACTAAAAGTGTCAAACTTGGTGCATTGCACTATTCTGCAATTACGTTTCCGAAACTTCATTTTACAAATTAAACAATATAATAATTATTAATTTGTTAAGCAAATAGCAGAAAATGTGATAAATGATGAGCGGGACGCGTTTAACGACCACTTTATTTGTTGCTACCAAACAAAACTTTGTTGTATGTTTTGCAATCAAGTTAATTATTTTATGACGTGCACAATGTTGCCAAAGTTCCGCGGAATCGGTACTCTATATTATCTACTTTGTAAAATTAATTAACGTTTTTGCTTTCGACGCCTTAAGCTAATTGGCGCGAACGTATTTTTTTAAGGCGTAGTCTAAAGTTGACTTTCCGATCCTCGCGGCAAGCAACCGCGATCGAAAAAAAGCCACTTTTTATGCTATAGTATTAACTAAATGTTCCGCGCGGCTTCGCCCGCGTAAATTAGATATTTCATGGACAATTAATGGCCTATGATCCTTTACGTGGTCTACTTTTTATCTGTGCCAAATAACATAATTTAAATTGCTCCAGTAGTTCGTGAGATAAGCCCTTCCAAATAATTTCCCCTGTTTTTTCCACATTTTCCTTTATTTCTTCGCTACTTTTAGTTTTAGCGTGATAAAATATAGCTTCTAAAGCCTTTCTCGATAAATGGGCTATCTATACATGGGCACTGAAAGAATTTTTCGAATCGAACCAGTAGTTCCTGAGATTAGCGCGTTCAAACAAACAAACAAACTCTGCCGCTTTATAATATTAGTATAGATTTTGATCTCTACGCCGCAGCGGCGGCAGGGGTGGCTAGACCAATGTCAGTAGAAAATGAAACCTACAGCCTATCATAAAGTGGCGTTTTATTTGAATTTTTGTCGGTCGCGCTCACTTGTTGTGAGGATCGGAAAGTCACCGCAAGTTGTGATTCTCTGTGATCCCACCGAAAATCAATATTCTATCCTCCACCCATCCACTCCACATGGGTGGAGGCCCACGAGATGATCTTCCGACCGAGCGGGACCGAAGCCCACTCTACTCATTTTAGATGATGGTGTCAGAAACTTTGTGAGTACGTTAAAGGATTTATCTATTTGGTCTGCTGTAGCCTGTACCGCTATGAAGATTTTTGACAAATTTCTGATAGATAAGCGATTTGTTATAAATTATTATTTTCATAAAACTAAAAATTAAGGACGTGAATGAAAAAATCAGATAACCAAGATTTTGAAACGTAAGGACAATAACGTATTTTTTCACTTATAATTTTAACAAACCTTGTAACTTACCTACTTAGCTTCTAGCTAGTATAATTGACTAACATAAAATCCACAGTTTTTTGTCATATAGCCTTCATTTATGCAAATAACAATTCTTCTAACTGTTATTTACCTGCTTCTTCCACTAACGTCTTCAATTAATCCGAATTAACAATAATAAAATACGGTCAAAGTAAATTTTGTTTTCCTTAAATCGTCAATACATTATCTTAATATTTTAATTTTGATTGTATACTTTATCTCATTCTTCCGTTTACTCATTTCATGTTCGTTTACACCTTTAAATACATTGAAGCTTAATAATAATTTGAGCTTATTTTTGTTTCGTCATAAATTTTCTTCGCCGTCGTACAGAGATTCGAAATATTTTCGACGGCATTTTATGAAGGTACTAAACACCTTCGAGGGTATCCTAATAAAGTGAGTAAAACAATATAAGCCTATATAAATTATAAGTGTCGACATTGCCGCGACTATAAATAAGAACAACAATTTTATGTCCTTCCTACCTTAAAGCAATAAAGTGATACCTTTACGTTCGTAAAAACTACATTAGGTGGACCTAAATTCCAACGTACGTTACTATATACCGTGTCGGTATTTATTGAGTACATTTTATTTCGGTCCGTGTAAAATAGTAAGACTATTCGAACTATTTAAAAATAACTGTTTTGTTACTTTAAACTTCTTTCATCTGCAGTCAGATAAAAATGAACTTTGTGTATTTTGTGTAATATACATCTAATACTGTCTGTATATTACACATTATTATTTTTTAACAAAAAATTTAACCCGACTTCCAAGGAAAAAACGATATTCTTAAAATGACCTAAAAAGTATGAAATAATTCTTATTCTTCATTAGTGCCTTTTTCAAAATTCGACTAAATATCAACGAATTCTGTACTCAATTTCCATTCTTTTAAAGTCGGTACCAGCCCAGAACTGAGATACTTGACATAGAACTTAGCCAGAACTGACTTCAAAAGAATGAAAATGAAAATCGGTCCACAAACGGTGAAGTTATGGTTGAACATACAAAAAAATAATATAAACAGACGAACATATAACCTCCTCCTTTTTGGAAGTCGGTTAAAAATACACATCTAATTGTAGAGTATAATACACTAGGCTACTCCGATACTGTGACGTAACACTCAAAGTAATAATACCAGTTGGACACACAAAATGAAAATTCGAAATGATTTCACTGTCAAAAGGCAAAAGCCATGTTGATTCATGAAAAACTCATTGTGATTCATTAAAATTGCCGTTTCTATTTGATAAAGCCTCATTAATATTAAACATCCGTTCTTATTTGTGTTTTATTATGCTGTTAATTAACATTGTTTGTGAGATCAACACAAACATGTGAAGTGCGATAATTACGATCCGATTCGATTTAATGACTGCGATTCAAGGACTGTTATATATCTTATTTGTATTAATGATTCATTAATTTTCATTTCAGCTTGAAATTTGATTTATTTTATACTTGCTATACCCTGATTTTTAAAAGAACCAATGCGAATTTTTATAAAAATATGAAATGTTCTTTGTTTGGGTAGAGTTTACTACATCATTAATATTTTTGTTGACTTCAAAATTTTTGTTGTCAATAAAAACAGAAATATTATTTATCCTTCAATTTCTAAGAACCCGAATGCTAATATTGCTATTTAGTATTCAACAAAAGCAACAATCGGGGAAGTTTTCCCGACCCGTTATTGCAACTGTCAACAGTGATTCTCCCGAATTGAGCTCTATGTCGTTAGCGATGGAGTTAAAATTCAATCGGAGCGACGTTAACTGCAACGTTGTAGTGATTATATCGTAGTTACCTCAATTACAGTTCAGTCGAAATGCTAAATGTGCTATAATCAAGTATATTATTGTATCGCAATTGTTTCAGTTCCAATTGTAGGGCTCCACAAATGGTTCGCAAATCACATCGGAAATTCAGAGTCGTAAGGACTACGTACTGAGGATGACTTTGTTCCTACTGGAACGTGAGTTGGACCCCCATTTAATTCTTTACTTAGTGAAGTTTGAAATTTGATCAGATTTTATTAATCTATCTTAATTATAATATTTTATATTTGATTTTTTAAAATGAAAAAAGTAAAACAAATGAAAGTCTTTAGCTAGAAAATGAAGGGGAAAGGCGTAAAGCCTAGCTAATACACGAGAAATCTAAAATTTATGAACTGCTTCGTTTTCGGTTTATACACGCGACATTAATGAATCTCCAAAGTAAACGCATTATTACCCTTTATCGTAAGTGGTCACGCATTTCTCGATAAAGGTAAAAGCATTATTAAAATATAATTAATTGAATATTGACCGCAAAATAGCAAAGAAATAAGAACAAACTATAGGTTAGGAAATTGGATATCTAAATTTTGACTAGGCTAAAGTCTATTTGTCTCTGTACATCTGTGGTGTAGTGGTCATATGACCGCATATCATTTACTTATGATATAAAAAAACTTGAGAGATGTCAAGGGACACCCGAATGCAACGAAGTTATTTCTTATGTTCAAAAAAGCTGTATACATGTACACTCAAAAAAATATTTAAAAACGCCATCTATTAACGCCCAGGAATACTAACAACTGTTTAATTAAAAAAAACGTCATCTAGTTGACGCACAGGAATACTTACTATCAACGCCTTCTGCCCCTAACATGCAAGTACTTATAAAAAAGTGTCGAGGTCAAATCAAGGTCAAATATCGTTCTGTCTAGCCTTCAGATTTACGTCGAACGTGCAATAAGGAACCTCGTTCCAAACCTATTTTTAATGTGAGTGGAGTGCTATTTAAAATGGATGGCATAGTCAGCTTTGAGTAAGCGGAACGAGGTAACAAAATCTAAGCAACTAAGACGTGTACAGCTATTAATAATAGCTCGATCATTCTAATAACAGCTTAGGGGGTACGCTCTGCTGGCGCAGGAAGAAACTTGCGCACAAAAGAATCTATATTTAACAAAAAAGGTTCCCATAAATGACGGTACTCGACGAGGCGGGAACAATCGATTTTGTTTAATGGAGTGCGAAATACTCAATGATCGGCCCAAATTCTCCCCACTGTATCTCGACCACTTGATTACTAAATATTTTGCCCAGATTACAAAACGCAGTCTAGTTTAATTTTTTCCGTGACATCGAGTGTATTTGATCCCATTTTCGACATCCCTAGGGGTGAAATTAAAAAAATCTTGTTCGGTGAAATTTCTAGCTTTGGGTTTCGCCTGCGTGCGTATCTATTACTCGATAAGCTTTGCCTTTTATATGAATAGACTTATTATATAAAATACATAGTTTATGCCTAGTTACCAGTTAGTGCCTGATAACTGTAGAAATATTTGGGTGCGTCCAGATTAGCGTGACGTGTGATGTGACTGTAACACGTTCTCAGGATGGGCAGCTTGGATGTTGAATGACGTGGCGTATGACATCTATGTATTTATCTACAGTATATACTTACACGCGCTTCCGAAATAACAATCAGTCTACAAGCTGTTCCGATAAGCGTTGTTTTGTCATATAAAGTATTTCGCCCATATTATTTTATTGAAGTGACTAAATAAGTAAATGGCAACGTCCATCGCTATCCTATTGCATAAACAATGGTCGCTGTCAGTCTTGATTTGTAATAATTTACTAAGTATTATTTATTCAACAAATGCACTTATCAATATAAAAAGTAGATGCTGTCCGATTATTAACACTAGCCGATATGCTTGCTAGATTTACGAAAATTGGTCGAGCCGTTTCAGAGGAGTTCACGCACCCGGTGACACGAGAATTTTATCTTATCTTATATCTTTAAACGAGCAATTCTTGTATATACCTATATATACAATTGGAATCTCGGAATCGGCTCCAACGATTTTCATGAAATTTAGTTTAAAGGGGGTTTCGGGGGCGATAAATCGATCTAGCTAGGAATCATTTTTAGAAAATGTCATCTTATTAATGTTTTATCGAATACCGAGCAAAGCTCGGTCAAATAGCTAGTATGTACTTATATTAGATGTTATCCTGGTACCTATGAATAATGAATACATTTTCTTGTAAATTTTCCAAAGAGAATACGACTGTGAGGAAATAATTTTATGCATAACATATCAAATGCTAATTACAAGTAGATGAGTGTAATTTATTAAAGCCATAATAGCAAAATAAAATATTAAGCTTACTATAAAATGTACACTAGAAAAACCATATAAAATTTTCTTTGAAAGCCTTGTTAGCAGGCAGGTGGTCGTATCTTTGAAATCAATAAATTCCAGGGTCTATTTACTCGAGAAATCCCGATTTATGGCTTCAAGAAGTTAATTCTGTTAAATTTCCCCATTAAAAGACAAAGTTTGCTATCTATTACGCACAAAAAG
Organism: Aricia agestis; assembly: GCF_905147365.1. Lineage (NCBI taxonomy): Eukaryota > Metazoa > Arthropoda > Insecta > Lepidoptera > Lycaenidae > Aricia > Aricia agestis. The sequence continues at coordinate 11,916,836 of NC_056409.1, forward strand.
GATCGCAGTTTTACGCTTGGAAAGCAATTTCAATCGAATTATTTATCGATGTTGAAATTGTTCAGTGAATTGGTATCGGCTATTGAATTACCAGTAGCTAGGGTAACTGAGTTGTGGACTAGTTTCGTTAGACCGACGCTATTCTTTTTTGCTCCAGTATATATTTAGTGATTTCTTTAATCCTGTATCTATTTAGAAAATATTATTTCTAGCTTGTTACTTTGCGAATAAAATTAATCTACTATAAATATAATGTTTTTTTATCAAGTATATTTTGTGCAAGCGTGACAAAGTAAAGAAAAGCAGCTCAGTGGAAAAATGTAAAACATTTAATATTATAATGAAAGTAAGAAATAAAACAATAATAAAACACGCTAAAAACAAAGGGAAATTTGTTTAACCACAGAACAAGAGCGGAGCACACACAAAAGACAGAATTTACAATAGGACAACGTTTTAAAACGGGGGTCTTGTGTGCGTTAGTTGGGATTGCGTCACGTGCAGGCTGTTGGCGTTGTGACCTACATCGCGTTTCGTCCAATCCCTGTCATTTCCCGCTAGTTTAAGGAGGTAAGGATACCTTAAGATATTCTCTCCGCTCTACGTGATACTGCATGAAAGTGTAGCATAAAGTAAATAAAAAAAACAAAATAATAATTATAAAAATAACGTTTTGTAATATTCTGAGAAGTTCTCTTCTGTCCTCTACTGAGAAAGCTTCAGCATATTTACTATAATGTTTAGTTAAGCAGCTGAAAACAAGAGTCGGCATAAAATACTAAGAAGTTTGATATTTTATAAAACTTCGAAGCGGAAGTGTTCAAAATCAAAAACATTTGAAAAATTGCTTATAAAATATTTACTCCCCATCTTCCTGCACAATTTCCGAGTCGAGTAATTGGAGTTTAAAAACGCAAATCTTCCTGGCGAAGATTTTAAGAAGATTAAGACTAAGCAAAATCTGAGTTTTACCTTAGATACTTAGACATTTTGAGCATTCGTTCAGAGTAATCAAGAAAATTGGAAGGAGGACGTGATCAACATGTCGCTCGGGCTCCACGAACTTATGAAAATGTGACGTGAGTTCAGAACATCCTCCCGATATTACACTTTTTACAATTGGTAAAATACGCGCGTCCAATATAAAGGAATAAATGAAAATAACTAGGTACTGCCAAATTATGTGTAGATTCGAAACATCCAAATGGTAAAGATCTTTTTCAAAAAAGTGAGTTGGTTCATTAATTAAATTATTAAAGTAAGTACACGCCTATAAATATTATAAGAAGAAATACAAAAGTTTTTTATCGAATAAATTATGTTGTCTACCGACCGTACGGGCTTTATTGGATTATATACTTTAATAGCCTTGGTACCTACGAACCTTGGTACACACAAATTTTATAAAATATGCTAATGTTTTAAATCTTTATCGTTTTTTCACTGAAATAGTTTTCTCGACCTTCCCCGGGGTCGCCACCCGCAGGTTAAAAACACTAGGATAGTTTCAGTATCACCGAAAAATATACGATTCCCGCGAGATAAATCTCTCCTGCGCTGGGTTGCGGGCAACATCTAGTATAATATTATTTAATTTTGATCACTGTAATAAAGTAATATAAAGTGCAGTGTCAGCGGCATATGCCGCATGCACGGGCACACAAAAGCTGGCAAATTGGAAACGTCGGGCCGACACGCAGACGTGTTATTTGTCGGCCCAATTTAGGGGAGACTTAGGCCTGGATGTGGTAATAATTACCTCTCTCCTACTTTGGCTCCTCATTATTTTGAAGTTAAGATACTGATTTTTAATTTTATTTTTATTTACTTACCGTCATATTGAGAGTGATCTTGGTCTTGCTAATGTAATCTTAACGTTATCGAAAATGTTTTACTTGATGAAAGCCCCCATACACACAGAAACTATGTGTGTATAATCGTGTGGTCACTTCTCTCTGCTTCTTCAGTTTGGTTAATATTTTTTTCAACTGCAAAGAGGTCTCTTTCGACAAAGTTTTTGCCTAAACGCTTCACCATGTACATGAGGTACGTCTATGATTGTCAGATCTGAATTGATTAGCTACACATTGTACAGAAATAAAAATCATTAAAACATAGGTATGACGATTCATAATATTACGTTATTTATGTAGCTGCTATATCTTGTGACACAGGTGTAATATTTTAAATTGAAAACGAGAAACATTCGCAGCTGTTTTTAAATTTCCAACAGTTAAGAGTGAAAAATGTCTTTCCATTGTTTTTCTTTAGCCACACGAAAAAAGGTGATCCGGTCCGCAACGTACAATGATATTAAATCATAAACATACTGTATTGTTGTCTGTCTAATGTCTTGTGTGGTAATCTGATGTGTTTATATTAAAATCTGTTTTACAATAACAATGAAATGGCCATATTTTTTTCGGGAAAAAGAATAACTAAATAATTTGTATTAGATAATTAGTGTAATTAACATTTTTTCAGCTATTTGACGCGGGAGAGCCATGCTTCGGCACGAATGGGCCGGCTCGACCGGAGAAATACCACGGGCTCACAGAAACCCGGCGTGAAACAGCGCTTGCACTGTGTTTCGCCGAGTGAGTGAGTTTAGCGGAAGCCCAATCCCCTACCTTTTTCCCTTCCTTACCCTCTCCTATTTCCTTCCCTACCCTCTCCTATTCCCTTACCTACCCTCCCCTTTTACCCTATTCCCTCTTAAAAGTCAAAGTCAAAGTCAAAATTTTTATTCAGAATACGTTTTTTTCAAACACTTTCCGAACGTTGATGCTACTGGGGCCTACCACCTACTACTTGCCGGTAACTCACCTGCAGCTCTTCTGATGCTGCTAGTGTATGGACACTAGCAGCATCAGTTGGTCCATGGGCGACGGCAGTTGCTTTTCATCAGGTGAACCGTTTGCTCGTTTGCCCCCCTTATTTCATAAAAAAAAGCTATAGAGTAGCAAAAGAATAGGTATATCGAGTCACAGTGGTCCGTATTCTACAATTAGATATTAGCTTTATTTATAAAGAAAATTTTACAATATTTCATACAAAGTGCTATAATTTACAGTAGTCATATTTATAGCAAGCGTTATAAAGGAATTGTACAAAACGTAATTTTATCACATTTCCCTTGCGTATATAATGAAACTCTTCTACGTGGGAAAATACTTATCTTATCCCTACTCATTTTTCTGTGATATAATTTAAAATGCTGGAGCGGTGCACTGTATTTTTCTTAGTGGTTTTCATAATTTTGATAGCGTCCGCTCATTCTGTCCTGTCGTTTTAATTTTAATCTTTTAGTATTATTCTTTTAAATTAGAAAGAACTAATTAATGTCAGAAAAGTACTCACTACTTTTCTGGCTCATTATACATAGCACGGCATAAGTTATAACCAACGTATAATATTGTATACGTATATAGTTTGCCCTTTTCACTTCTGAAATGATATAAGTAAGTTAGTTTTCTCTTAAATTAGAAAGCAAATTAAGAGGTTTCCACACCGCCCTTTTTTCCATACAAACGTTGTCCCCTGTTTCCTCCCTGGATAATGCTAGCAGAGTTATAATTTTTTTCCTTAATATCTACGGCCACTAATACAATGTCCCTATGTTTTCTTTTTTTTCATAATTTAATTATTAAATAAGATATGAACGTTTAAAAACCCAAAAAAATGGCCAGATTTTCCGCTGTGTTCAAACGTCCAGAAAACAGATTTGGCTAGATTATACAAAAAAAGCAAAACATAGGAACACAGCTCAAGCCTTTTTTTAATCTTTAATGAAAAAAGTACTTAAATCGGTTAAGTTTTGGAGAAGGAATCAGGGGACAACGAATCGTTGATTTTCTGGATTTTCTGCAGTTGTCTCTATCGCGTTCTGCGGTATAGGCTTGAGGTAAGGGAGACAGCTATAGATATTACACGTACTTTTTTTTCATTTCTCTAGCCCCTGTTGTATCCTCTTAACGCATTCAAAACGATTGAATACTGAACGCATATTTATCTTAGACTAGAGATCGCCCAATTGTCGAAATTCGACCTTACTTTCAACGACAGTAGGACTACTACCTATATCTATTTTGTAAAAAAATATTTGGGACTCAGCTGATCTCGAACGGGCCGGGGCCGTGTAAGCATTGTCTTATAGAATCTAAGATTCAATAAAAAAAACTATAATCCATTTTCAATTTCAAATTGTCACCTTGTTGTCAGTGTTGTCGACAGACTTGAACCATGAATAAAAGAGTATAATTCGTATGTATAGGCTTGTCACTCAAAAATCTGTCATTTTTCCTAGTGTGTGTGTTGTAGTGTGTGTAATGTTTTATTTGTTAAAAAAATGTATGATAAAAGCATAATTTCAAAATAATATTAGCTCGATGCACTCCTTCACCATATAAACTATAACCAGAGACCAGCCATACATTTAATTCCTCTATGCTATAACTGTGCAAAATTTCATTCACCAAAGTTTTTGGCTCACGTATTAATATATAGATACTAATAAAAACCTATACTTAATTATTGAACGGTAAAAAACGTATACGTTGTACAAGCGGGTTGAATTCGATATTTTGTAGGTTGGTGTAATTTATTTCTCCTTTATTTTATCTGATTACAATTTCCCGTGCATCGGGACAAGCTCTCCGCGGGGAGCGCCAACTTGATTTGTGTCTGCTACAGCTTCACTCCACAGGTACACGGTAATGTATTTTAAGCCTTCGTTGAAGTTAAATACGCACAAGAGAATGTAAATTGCGGCGCTAAACATTTTTCTTAATAGGGGATAGTTTTGTAGAACCCACTTGGGTCATTATACAATTTGTAATGTAACCTCGACGAGGTACAGCTTCAGCGGTGTCGTGCACTAGGAATGGGTGAAAAGTGTCAAACTTGCGTCAGCATAATATAACATTATGGTAGCAAATTCGTAATGCAGGGAGAGTAGATCACTGCGCCCGGCGAGTCCACGACGCGTGGACCTTGGACTTTCCGACGGGAAGGGGACTACAAATTATATATTATTATGTTTTCCTACCACGCGGTGAAAATACAGCTCAATGCTGTTTCGATTCCACCTTTGTAACTCCTGCGTAGCTAGCACGGGGTTTCCCAGTCGATTCTTCGGAAGAAAGTAATGGCAGTTTCTTTCCCATGTCTACATATCTTATTCCCGAGCATGGCACCACCCATCGACTTGAGTTTCAGTGGACAAAGACAAGAAACTCTTTCCATAGCAACCATCAAAGCAACGGCAAATTTTTTTTTGACATTTAGTGTCTTGGTTCTTTTTTTTTTAATTATGGCACCTCGGCTATAAAACCATGGCCAGTGTCGAGTAAATGGCGGCAAATTCAAAAAATCGATGTGCAGCAACCCTGTCTATAGCCGGAATTATAGTTTTGATCTACGAAATACGAAAAATAAAAACTAAGTAACTTTATTATTCGTAGTTTGTAGATCAAAACTATAATTCCGGCTATAGACAGGGTTGCTATACATCGATTTTTTTTAATTTGCTGCCATTTACTCGACACTAGCCATGGTTTTATAGCCAAGTGCCATCAGGCGCGGTCCGAAGGGGGGGGGGGGGGGGGGGTCACAGGGGACATGACCACCCCCAAAATCTAAGGTAAAATTGAAAAATCTCAAAATTTTGCTAAATAATAAAAGGAAATATCTAGCTATCCCCTAGCCACCACTTCGTCCGACCTTAGACAGCTGCTGTGAACCCAGAAACGTCCGAGGGCGCAGATAAAAAACCCCCCCAAAATTTCAGGCTGCGACCGCGCCTGAGTGCCATAATAAAAATAAAAAAATAATCAAGAAACTAAATGTCATAAGCGGTTCGTCATGCTTGACTTATAGATTTTCAAAAGCGGAAGATATCGAGATACGAAAGAATCTTTTTCTCCAGTGTTTTTCCGGTAAAACTGTCAAAATTTCTTTCGTTTGTCTACGTGCTTGTGCTAGCTATGCAGGAGTGTATCCCATTGTTTTAAAATATAAAGCTGCTCCCACAGAAATATAATCTATGTATATCTATTATCTGTACTCCGTTCGCGTTTAGTGTACGGGATTTGGTAGTTTAGTAGTCTTAATGCAAGTAAATCGTTTCAGTGGTTCATAGAAGAAGAGGTAACAGCAGAAGACAGACAGAGGGACAGAGAAACTTTTGAATTTACCATAAAAAATAGAATTACAAATATTGTATTGTATTAATATATTATACAGCAATTTCATTGAAATATGAATATTATATATTATATTCATATTTCAATGAAATTGCTGTCATACTTACCTAAACCTGGATTCGAAATTAGACTAAACGTATAAAACATAGATAATTCCAAACCACAATGAAATGGTAAATCGTGGTTGAATTTCATTAGCAAGTCCCGTCCAGATAAATAATGTCCAGCAATTTTACACCGTGAAAGGATGATGCATTTTGGAACGACCGCAACGGCCTACGGCGGACATTAACTAATCAGGATAAATGCGGGCTCCGCGTCCCATTACACTCATACTTCGTGTGCGGTGGCCGCTCGGCTCCTCCGTGATATAATATGTATCACGGATGTGATACATATATCTATGAGATCATCATGGTTACCTTGGCCAACGTGCAGCGGTAGAAAGTAGCTATTGCCCGCGACTCCTTGTCAATATGTATACAAACGTGTGCCTTTGTACTGGAATCATCCGTGATCATGTTGACCTTAGTCAGTGGTAGAGGCAAGTCAACTGCTCTCAATGTCGACATATTACTAAGTATGTCAAATTAATTTCATTTAAAATAAGATTTTTATTTCAACTTGAGCGCTTATTATACGCAGTAATTTGCGTAAAATTAATTATAGGTTATAGCTTAATATTCTAGTCTTCCCAATTTACTAACATTGTGAGAATGTAGATAACAATAGTCTGTACATTAATTGAAGGCGATCGTCTTGAAACTGGCCTCAATTAAACTAACCTAATTGAAAACGATTTCTTGAAGATGAACTACAAACTACAAAGTGAGTTTGAGGTCCACAGGGAGAGACTACGAACTATAAAATTATAAAACCATTGTAGAAAATGATTGCAATACAAAACCTAAAAAGTTAATATTGTAATATTAATTGCATAAAATGTGGTAAGACCTCGAATATTTAATAATACAAATTCATCGGAAATATCATATTATTTTGTTTGTTATATTCAAACGTTTTTCGTATTATATAATTAAGGTTTAATTTAAATGGTATAATGTATTTTTGATTGTAATGTGGTCAGCTGGTATTTATAATGTACTATCAGATAAAGTTGATTCATGGGCAAATGGCGGAAAAGGGTTAATTCAGACCACATCACGACGCGTAGATGCATTTCTAAATTTTTACTGAATTGACTGATTTCAATTGCGTGAGACGTCTTGCAAATCTGTCAAATCCATTCAAATTTAGAAATGCATGTATGCGTCACGTTGCGGTCTGATTTGACCCTTACATTGAATTGACATAATCTGACCAAATAGCTTTGTCCACTCTGTGCCTATTTCTGTTCGTCAAGGGCATGCGTTATAGCGCAGTCAATAGCGAACGTGAGGCATGCGCGCGAGCCGCGACGCATGCCCTCTGACCGTATCCAAAAAACAATAATGACAATGTTAGCGTTGCGTTCGTTGACGCATTCAATTATTGAATGCGCCAAAACGAAAGTTGAATGAAAGAAGATGACGAAAATTGAAGAGGGCGTGCGTCGCGGCTCGCGAGCATGCCCTCTGATCGTATCCAAAAAACAATAATGACAATGTTGGCGTTGCGTTCGTTGACGCATTCAATTATTGAATGCGCCAAAACGAAAGTTGAATGAAAGCAGATGACAAAAATTGAAGACGAAAGCGCATAGTGTGGACATAGCTATAATGACGTAGGCCTGTTAACTGTTTATGAATCAATTTCTTCAATGGTACATAGGATATCATAGGAATGCATAACTGGAATGGTTTGTACATTTTATACTGATTAAGCCCCGAGTAAACTAAATTAGCAATAAAGTCAGCACCCGACGGCTCTAAGTGAAACTAATAACAATAATAAAACCAGTGATTGTGTCTGAATAAAACATTTTTAATCCAAACGAATTTAGCGTTCAGATGAAGATTACATTTGCAATTCTACGTTCCATGAAAATGACATAATGTAACCGGAAAATACCGGATCGGTTAGTGATACAGGAAATTCAGTTAACCGCTTCCGGCCGCGGTCTCGGATGACAATATAATTGGTGTACGTGTTTGTCTGTTTGTTTGTCTTTTGTTTTCATGAACGTTTTGAGGGGTAATTCAATTTGATGGTACATTCGGTTCATTTTAGTTTTATTGTTTTCCGCCCTCCTTCATTTGTTTTATTTCGGTTTTATCGATATTATGTCATTTTGTATTCGAACTAGATATGGCCCGAAACTTCGTTATACAAAATTAGTTTATCACGCTAGAACCATATATTTTTATGTAATTACTAGCAGTCCCGATAAACGTTGTTTTGCCATATGAATTATTTGTAGTTGTAATGTAGTTAATTATTTGTAAAGAATATTATCATTTTATTGAAGTGACTAAATATGTATGGCACCATGGCAACATCCATCGCTATCCCGTCGCACAAACAATGGTCGCGCGTCAGTCTTGAGTGTTAATAATTTACTATTATTTATCAACAAATGCACTAATATCAATATAAAAAGTAGCCGGTAGCCGATTCTCAGACCTACTGAATATGCATATAAAATTTGGTAAAAATCAGTAAAGCTGTTTAGGAGGAGTACAGTAACTAACATTGTGACACGAGAATTTTATATTTAAGTTAAAGTCCTTTACCGAGAACCAAATCTCTTTACGTTTTATACTTTAAAAAATATTAAAGATTATTTTTTAACAAAAAATTAAAACCGACTTCCAAGGTAAAAACAAAAGTAATATTCTTAAAAATAATCTAAAAAGAATCAAATAATTCTTATTCCTTTGGGCGCCGCAGACTCGATCGCACAAAAAGTCTGTCGTCTGCGATCTCCCTAAGACAACAAGCTATAATATAGCCTTGTGGTCTCATAAGTAACTAAAAAGGGTAAAATTATTATTTTTTAACAAAAAATTAAAACCGCCTTCCAAGGTAAAAACAAAAGTAATATTCTTAAAAATAATCTAAAAAGAATCAAATAATTCTTATTCCTTATTATAGTACCGTCTTCAGACTTCGCCTAAACCTCAACTATTTCTGTACTCAATCTTCGTACTTTTGAATTCGCTACCAGCCAGGAAAAGTTCTGAGATCCTTGACATAGAACTTACGCAAAGGTAAGCTGGTGCTGGTGGTAATGTAGTCCAATAAAAAATTCAAGATTTTTAAATAAAAAAATTATTATTGTGCCTCACTCGACATAGATAAGTTATAGTGTGTCGCGGACTATTTTATAGATATTTATAAGATCTACAATTACTTAGAACATTTTATGGTTCTATCTTTTATAGTTTCGGCAGCGTACGCTGTAAAATAAGTAGCTTTTCTGGTTGATTTTACACCTGGCGTCCGAAAAACCCAAATATCTTACGAAACCCTATTTAAAAAAAATAAATTAGCCAATGTTCAGCAGAAATAATGCAGGATTAATCGGATTTTGCTTTGAGTAGTTTAAATAAAGCCAAAATCCTCGAACTTGTATCTATAAGGATTCAAAAGCTCTGTTGGGTACCTTCAAAACCAGGGTACATCCTGGTGCAAAATCTTACTTTTTGGTAGTATATGCCTGAAATACTTCAGAAAAAATCAAAATCACTATATGTTTCCATATAAATTTTGAGGAGTTCCCTCGATTACTCATAGATCTCATCATCAGGTCACAACTTTTATGAACATGGTACCAAATTCGAGTCAAACCCTATACAACACAAAAAGAATTTTGTAAATCGGACCACAAACGACTGAGTAATCGTTGAACGTACATAAAAAAAATACATACAGCCGAACGTCCACCTCCTCCTTTTTGGAAGTCGGTCAAAAAGACAGCAAACTTCGAAGATCCAATCAAAAATGTGTCTAAAACAAGGTTTTTTGTAAAAAGGAAACTATCGAGCATTTCTTCAATAATCGTGTTTTCGTTTTGAGCATTTAATTTTCATGAACTGAAGTTACTTGTGTAAAAAAAAACAGTTTTCTAGACCTTACAGATTTTGAGGTCTAGGTTTAAGTATGTAGTCAAGTTAGTGTCAGGTGTATTCTTAAAGTCATGACTCTATCTTTAATATGCTTACATACCTGTTAAACTGTGATGAAATTGCTACTTTAATACGTTATTTACTACTTATTGAAAATATAAAATATTATTACTGAATTGTGATGAATACAAAACTTTCAAAATATGAAACCTTATTATCTGAGTTCAGTACCACTTTGGAATCTCTTAAATAACTCCAAGCATAATATACATATTATGTACGAGTATATGCTTAGAGTTCATTAAGCAATGCTGAAATGTTCAAACGCCTATCTCTAAAGGCTCTAGAGTTCTATTCAGCGACTTTCTTTCTATTATAAAACTTCTGCATGGAAACTCATCAGTTTAACATAATAAAATATGCCTAAACTATTTAAAACTTTACTTAACTTAACTACTTAACGGAACTACATTTTTCCCAAAAAATTTCGAGGAGGAGGAGGACATAACTTATAGATCCCATGATCAAATTGCCACCTTGGTAACCGCAACACCAAGTTTTAATCATTTACTTTGTAAACTGTAACAACATTAATATAATTTTCAAGATCACTCGACAAACTCGAGTCCCTGTCTAAAAGACTATGAAAAGTACCAATAATAGGGTCATAACTCATAACGATGCATAGTGTGATGGTAGTAATGATGATGATGATGATGAATATAACTTGCATACTAGCATATTATGCTTTCAGTTATTAAAACATCGCCTAAACCCCCAAACTTGTATCTATAAGGAATCCGGAGTTCTCTTAGTATCTTCGGAACCATAGCACACCTTGGTACAAAATCTTACTTCTTGGTAGCATATACCTGGGATTCTTCACATAAAATCAAAATCACTATATAAATTTTGAGGAGTTCCCTTGATTACTCATGGATCCCATGATCAAGTCACAATTTTTGTGAACATGGCACCAAACTGGGGTTAAACCCTATACAACGAAAGAAAAATTTCGAAAATCTGTTCACAAACGGCGGAGTAGTCGTTGAGCATACAAAAAAATATATCCACAGCCGAAAAAATATAACCTCCTCCTTTTTGGAAGTCGGTTAAAACTACAAACAAACAGACACCTTTTGCATTTTGATTATCAAACAGAATATACAAAAAAGAGTAAGTATACACAATACAACCTAAAATTCACATGCTCTCTGTCTCGGTAATTCTGTGTAATACTTAGTTTGTTCCTGAAAGCTACAAACGCTGCGGAGCTCGCTGTATCGCAATAAAAAGAAATGTTTGATTGCGACTTGTTTAAATTGGTACGTTTTGAATAGTCCATTAATATTCCAGTCTCGGAAAGACGTTGTTAGCTGATTCGCAGGAAGTGAAAAAATTCACTAAGCGAGAACCATACTAATTACTTGTCGTGCTCAAATTAAGTATATTTTATTTGCTTTTGTAAATATGCTATACAAAAACGTTTGGTTGTAGTTACTGAATTATATTATTTAAAGTATTTTTAATACTGAGCAGCTGGTAAGGTACCAAACTAAACGTCAAAATCTACTATAAAGCTATATTCATTTCTATTTTAATACCTACTCAGTCAGGATTTAGCGAATTAGTTATGAGGTCTTATCTAGTTTGGCATAATTTACTCGAGCTACGTGACTTCGTAAATCAGAACAAGTTTCAGCTAAAATTGAATCTGCCTCTATCTATGCATGGTATAAAAGTATATAAAATTTTATAACGCCCATTAACCGGTGTAGGAAAATGTTATTGAATAAAAAAACCAAAAGTATTGTATAAAACTTTAAACATCCTCGCGACGGAATCGCGTACAGTTTTTTAACAATTTGAATAATTTATTACATTCGTTCGTACGATAATAAAAAACAATGAACGAGAACGAAAATAATAGGATGACAACAGAGAGAGATAATAACAGTGTTCCACGGGCACAAGTGACGTGTTATGAATTTATGAAATATTTCGCAATGCGCAGAGCAGTCGGTTTGCATGAATAATCGTAGACAAAAAACATTTTGGACACATGATATATTTTTCAACAAACGAAAAATTTTGTACAATTACATGAAGGTGGTATTTAAACAAAAATCTGAGGAAACAAATAAAAAGAGCTGAATAAAACATTTCCTACTTTGAATGGCCAAAATCGTAAACATCCTATAACAGTTAAACTGCATCATTTTATTGATAAAATAAATGGAACACAATCAGCAATCATGAAGCACAATACCGACGGTTCGCCGCAAACGCCTCGTTGAGCCCAAAACATAAAACTCTGTAATAGCGTGTGGCAGCGATTTTTGAACGAGTAAGCGAAATTTCATCAACAGTGATTTTCAAGTAACAGTGACGAATATCCCTCAACCAACAATGAACCAATATTCTGGCGTAACGAAGCGTAAACGTACAATTTCTAGCCATCCATTTTGCAGATGGCGACGGTTTTAAAAGATCTCATACAATAATGGGCCTTACGCTTTCAAAATTGGGACGATAAATGGATACAATTTTAATATATTAGGCATTCAATGATAAGCGTCGAATATCTAATATATCAGATACATAATTTGTGTAATATTAAATTCATTTTCCCGTATTGATATATATAATATAGATTGACTGCTTGGTTTAGAAGATTTTTAGGGTTCCGTAGCCAAATGGCAAAAAACGGAACCCTTATAGATTCGTCATGTCTGTCTGTCCGTCCGTATGTCACAGCCACTTTTCTCCGAAACTATAAGAGCTATACTATTGAAACTTGGTAAGTAGATGTAGTCTGTAAACCGCATTAAGATTTTGATACAAAAATTGAAAAATTATTAAAAATTTTAGGGGTCCCCATAGGTACAACTGAATAAAAAAAAAAAACATCTAAGCTATGCGTGTGGGGTATCTATGGATTGGTCATAAAAATCATATTGAGGTTTCTAATATCATTTTTTCTAACCTGAATAGTTTGTGAGAGAAACTCTTCCAAAGTGGTAAAATGTGTGTCACCTAATCTCTAAAGTAGGGGCACGATAAGTCTAAAAAAATATATGATATACATTACTATAAAAACTACCAACGAAAATTGGTTTGAATGAGATCTAGCTCGTAATTTTTTTTTTATACGTCATAAATGGTAAACCTTAAATTAACTTTCATTAAATCAACTGAAACATAAAAATAAATTAAAAACCTTTTAATTTCATAAAAAATAAACCTTATTGTTGCTGCGGAAACCTTCATGGGCGAGTCCAACTCGCACTTGGCCGGTTTTTTGTAATTGGCAAAAGAAAAATTATTAGTACTAGAGATCGCCCAATGGTCGAAATTCGACCTTAATTTCAACGACAGGACTACTACCTACCTATATTTTGTAAAAAACATTGACTTTATGATTTTTTTTTCAATTCTTGTCTCTGGGACTTACCTGATCTCAGACTGGCCGTGTAAGCATTGTCTAATAGTATCTAAGATTCAATAAAAAAAACTATGATTCATTTTCAATTTGTCAACTTGTTGTCAACAGACTTCAACCATAAATAAAAAGAGTATAATTCGTATACAGTATAGGCTTGTCACTCAAAAATCTGTCATTTCTCATGTGTGTGTGTTGTAGTGTGTGTAATATTTTATTTGTCAAAAAAATGTATGATAAAAATATAATTTCAAAATAATATTAGTTTGATGCACACCTTCACCATATAAACTATAACTGTGCTAAATTTCATGCACTTACGTTTCCCCATTTTTCGGAAAAAGGGTTACAAAGTTTTTCGTTCGCGTATTAATATTATTATTTAGATATATATTATATATGATTACTTTAGCTTTCATAATAAGTACTTGGTATAAAACTTGCATACTGCGTTTATTATTCTTGAAATTATTAGTATTAGTATTTTTCAAGCTTTTTTCTTGCGTTAGTAATATATAATATTTTAATATACGTGTTATAATATTTGTACAGTCATAAATAATTACTGTATGTTGATGTCATCGGTCTTTGAGCGTAACATATACATAATATTATGTTACGCTCAAAGACCGAAAACGCTCAGTGCGCGAAAAAATGGCTCACAACGCGTTGTGGTCATAGTGAAAAGGCCACGACACGAAATTTGCGCCTAATGGAAACGGCCACGACGCATTCTGGTAATCACAGAAATACCACATAGCGAAATTCGTGTCGTGGCTGACGTGCTGCTATTCGACCACAACGCGTTGTGGTAATCGAAAAAAGCCATGACGCGTTCTGAGCATTTAAAATCAGCCACGACGCGAATTCGTGTTGTGGCCCTAATGAAAACGCGTGCTATTCGACCACAACGCGTTGTGGTTGAATAGCACGTCACCCACGACACGAATTTCGCTATGTGGTATTTCTGTGATTACCATGACCACTATTACCACAACGCGTTGTGAGCCATTTTTTCGCTCACTGAGCGTTTTAGGTCTTGGAGCGTAACATATACAATGCAACATTTTTTAAATAAGAGTAGGTATTCGTGATGTAAATACCCTAAATCTTCTCTGGATCAAAGCCAACCTCGGCATAAAGGGTTGTTGCATAATGGAGAGGATTTTGGTGAATGTTCTTCTAGTGGGTTAGCATTTCGGAGGCAGTTTGCATAGCCTGTTCTGCTTTCGACGCTGTCAATATTTTCCAAATATTCTAAAACAAACGCTTTTTGGTTACCTCTGAAGTGGTTCGTGGCTTGAAAAACTTTGGAACGAATATACATTTTCGAGCACCACCACATGTTCTAGTGTTTGATAAAATCTCTGATTTAAAAAACTGCTTTATTGTTAATTTATATGTCTATAGAAAAAGCAAAAAAAGCTTTCCTTTTTCTCATCATTGACCACAACCTAGCGTCAAGTAAATATTAATAATTGTCATTATTTTATCTCTTATCAAAATTTCTTATGAACCGAAAATATTAATAAACATTTTATTAAAAAATAAAAGCGGTTATACAAAAAATAGTGCAAAGACTCAAAAGAATTCCGTCTCATTTAATTTAATTTTTTTTTCGCAGGTATAATTCACAGAAGGTTTTATTAAAGCATCGAGTTTGCAACAAGAGCTCCAATATAATGGGACGTCTCTCCAAAATTCCACTTAACGCAAATTTCTTTACATTTTCGAGATAATATCGTTACCAATTCCATTTACACTTCAAAATCACTTGATCTACAGAAGTGTGATATTATAATATTATGTTGCTTCTATTTATTATAATTTTGAATTAGCATCAAGTGGACAATATATATTAAATACTAGCTGTTTGACCGAGCTTTGCTCGGTATTCGATACAACACGAATAAAATGACATTTTCTAAAAATGATTTCTAGCTAGATCGATTTATCGCCCCCGAAACCCGCTATATACTAAATTTCATGAAAATCGTTGGATCCGATTCCGAGATTCCAATTATATATATAGATATATACAAGAATTGCTCGTTTAAAGATATAAGATAAGATAATACTGTAGCGCAAAATTTATATTATAAAAATATTAGCACAGAAATCATGCAAGGTATCATCTTAAATATAAAAAGCACACACATTAAAGAAAAGCCACATGACGTACAAAGACCTTGTGTAGCTATCGGCAGGGCCAGTTTTTTTATGAGTATAGATTTGCCGCCCCTATGTACGAACTCTGCCGCCATCCTAGGACGCCCCCCTCCCCCCTAGGACGCCATAAGACGCTGCCGCTAATAGGCAATGCAGCGGCATTGCCTATTAGCGGTGTGTTTAACTCAGTGATTAACTCACAAATGTACGATACAGAATTGGCCAGCAGCTCTACATTTATGTATAGGTAGTATTCGCTAATACTACCTATACATACGGGGGCTGCTATTTATGTATCCGGAATTAAAAAAAGAAACAAACATATATCATTTAATATGGTTTTATTGCTTTTCAAAATATTCGCCGCGATGATCGACACACTTTTGCATACGCTGGAACCAATTTTCATAGCACTTTTTCCATTCTGATTGAGGTATCTCCAAAACGTGCATTTTGAACGCATCAACAGCCTCTTCGCGGCTCGAAAAACGTTGACCACGTAATTTGTTCTTCGCGTATGGAAATAAAGAGAAATCGTTAGGTGCCAAATCAGGGCTGTACGGCGGATGACCAGTCAATTCGATCTTTTGACCCTCCAAAAACTGAGTTGTTTCAGCTGAGGTGTGACAGCTAGCATTGTCGTGATGTAATATGATTCTGCGTTGTTGGTTGTCCTTTCTTATTTCTTCAAAGACTTCTGGTAAACAAATGGTCGTATACCATTCAGAATTAACCGTTTTACGATTCTCTAATGGCACTGTAGCCACATGTCCATTAATTCCAAAAAAACAGGCGACCATTTGCTTCAAAGTACTTTTTGCACGAGTAACTTTTGTTGGTTTCGGCTCATCTTGGAACACCCACACCGTTGACTGTTGTTTAGTTTCGGGGTCATATGCATAGATCCAAGATTCATCACCTGTGTAGATATTATAAACGGCTTTTGACGTACCACGGTTGTATTTTTTTATCATGCCGATTCTGTATCGTACATTTGTGAGTTAATCACTGAGTTACTAACGAAACGGAGGAGTGAGTAACGGAAAATCTCACTTTTGTATGCAAGTGAATACAAAAAAGATACTTTACGTTACTCACTCCTCCGTTTCGTTACTAACTCAGTGATTAACTCACAAATGTACGATACAGAATCGGCCACCTGGTTATCGGCTCTGTAAATAATATTACAATAAGTTATGGAATATAGATAATTTGCGTACATACGTACTGCAAAAACGTATATTATGCGATATTTTAGTCTAAAAAATCAGAATATATTGTTTTATCAAGGTTTATGAGTACCCAACTTGTTTAGCTCATTAATATTATAAACAAACACGTAGGTCGTAGTAAAAATCCCGAAAACGTCGAACCCGGCTAGGGTCCCCGAGGTAACATAATCTATAATTAAATTATTACCCAACCCGAACAAAGGTTTAAACAAAGCTTATATCCATGGTGGGCTCGCACGGCCGTAATTCAGCCAGCTGTAAAGGCTCGACCTCGACAAGATGATTCATTAATCGGTTCAGTAGTTATTACACCCTATTAATGCCCATAACCGTTGCACGGGGTATCCACGGGACACTTGGGTAATGGACGAACTATACGAAAACGGAACTTTTTCAGACTTCTCCTTTTTTATTACGGCGGACGCAGTCAAGCTGTATCCTCTTTGGCCTCAGTGAGTTCCAATGACAGAGTAGATTGATTTTTCAGTCGTCTTCTTCTTGAAAAATGGCCTCTCTTAAGGAAATTCCGGTCATCAGTGTTGACTTGCGGCCATAAAGTTAATATAAGTACCTAGCGGAATAGAGAAACAAAGGCCTGAGCAAGAGAGATGTCACTATCAGTAACACTGCGTGGTGAAAAGAGACATGTGATACATGACAGCAGCACTCATTTTTTGACGTCCAGTCGGCACGTGCCGCACGTTGTCAATTAAATCTCATAGAAATCATGTTCAATCATGCTTGTGTAAGTGTATACATACACAGATTTTTACACACAGATGAAACCAATTTCGGTTTCGTTTGGCAGCTCGAGATTGTTGCTCTATTCCGCTAGGTATAATAACTTTATGCTTGCGGCTTGCCTGAGATTTGACACCGACACTTTATGTGACACTCTAACTTTATTCATACAAAATCTGTTCAAAGTATTTTTGCTTCTGAAGTTAAAATCTGACGATTATAAATTAACCCTTAAGAGGATACACCAGGGGCGAGAAAAATTGAAAATAGGTATTTGAAAAATGTATTGCTGTCTCACCAATCTCAAGATAGAGACAACACGACAAAAGTTCTAATAAAAGAACAGAAAATATTCGATTCGTTGTCCGCTGATTCCTTCTCCAAAACTTAAGCGATCTAAGTACTTTTTTCATTAAGAATTAAAGCAAGGCTTGAGCTCTGTTCCTATGTTTTACTTTTTTGCATATTTTTGCAAGTTTTGTTTTCTGGGTGTTTGAACACAGAGGAAAATCTGGCCTTTTTTTGGGTTTTTGGACGTTCTTATCTTTTTTAATAATAAAGTTATGAAAAAAAAAGAAAACATAGGGACATGCTAATAGTGGCCTTAGATATTCAGGAAAAAAATCATAACTCTACCAGCATTATCCAGGGAGGAAACAGGGGACAACGTTTGTATGGAAAGACGGTGGTGTGGACTCCTCTTAATCTAAAATTTAAAAATCCAGGATAATATGTATAGTATGTCCTATACTCAACAGTATAACTAATTGGCCAAGTGCGAGTCGGACTCGCGCACGTAGGGTTCCGTACCATTTAAGAGCAAAAAAAGGCAAAAAAAATGTATTTTTATATGGGAGCCCCCCCTTGAATATTTATTTTATTCTAATTTTATTATCAATTATGAAGATTCTAATACCATTAAGTGTTTTGTGAATATTTCAAGTGCCTAAGTCTAGCCATTATTGATATAGAGCAAAAAATTAAAAAAAAAAAACAAGTTTGTTGTATGGGAGCCCCTTGAATATTTGATTTATTTTGTTTTTAGTAATTATTTGTTATAGCGGCAATAGAAATGTGAAAATTTCTACTCTCTAGCTTTCACCGTTCATGAGATATAGTTCATGAGACACAGCCTGGAGACAGACAGATGGACAGACAGACAGACGGACAGACAGACAGATGGACAGACAGACAGACGGACAGACAGACATCAAAGTCTTAGTAATAGGGTCCCGTTTTTACTCTTTGGGTATGGAACCCTAAAAATTATACTAGCAAAAGGTACGTCGGATTCGTCAATGTCAAGTGGCCCCTAAATGTAACTGATTCTTGAATTCTTATATTTACCTACATTAAAGAATATAATGTCGTGCCTTTATGTCGTGCCATATTCTGAGTTTTGAAATTTTCAGCATTACCTAGTAAAGTACTTATTTAATATTTTTATGTTGACAAATTATTACCCAATATTACAATTTAAGCTGACTATTGCAAATTGGAAGCAGTTTATTCGATTTGAATCAGGCCACTGAAACATTTGTATGCACATTCAATTTATTTATTACGTAAATTTCAAAAAAGGAAATCGATATTCGTATTTCGAATTTTCAAATTTCAATTCTATCAGACCGCATTTCATTTGACGCGAACGTTGCACGTACACTCATCCCGTTCGAGAATTGAAATTCGAAATTTGGGTGTCTGACGTCCACAATACAGTATTTACGTTCCCGCCGTGTCAAATTCGGAAATTCGTTGCATTGTTATAAATTGGATTAATTACAGTTCCAAAATGAACGTAATTAATTTCAACAATAAAAGTAAAAGGTTTATTAGCGGCATGTGGCGGCAGGTGATTTAGAATATTACAATAACATGAAACAAACTAATTCTGTCTACTCTGCAAACAGACAGCAGATAAAATTGACAATGCCAAATGTAGTTTTGATTAATAATTATAATTTTCTGTTGTTATCGATAAAGCACTATGTTATACATAATATTACGTTCTGCCTTCACTTGCAAATTATATTAATTAATTATTATATTCTATATAAAGACAGGTATCGCTATACCTGTCTTTATCTGAGTAGAAGAAGTTTTCTTTCTATCAGCTCAGATTTTGAAGATATTTCATTCCAAATTTCATTTAGTCTATTTCAGAATCACAGTGCAATTGAAAGTATTAATTTTTATTAGTTTTGATGAATATATGCCAGAGGGTGACACTTCTTATTGAAAATGTAACTTATTTCAATGAGTTATGACTAATTTCCCCAATGTTATGACGATTTTTAAAATGCTTTACCTAGCTCATACTATGTGGACCAATGATGAAATACTCAACTCCACTCCCTGATTGTGGCAGACAAAGAAAACTTTATGCCGACTACTGAAATAGTCCAGGAGTTGGGAAAGATAATGGAAGCGAGAAAGGAAGGCATACAAGTTGACAGGATTAGGAAAGGGAAAGGAAGAAAGGTCATTGTTGGCTTTAGGGACAAAGAAAATATTGACAAAATTTTAAATAAAATAGAGAAATTAGAAGGAAAGATTGAGGCACAGAAAATAGAGAATAAGGACCCCCAGGTTGTGTTCTACGGGGTGCTTAAAAACAATACTGATGACGAAGTGCTAGAGGCCATCAGGTCTCAGAATAGGCACCTCGTGGAAGACATCCTGGGAGGGGGAGAGGATAGGATGAAAGTAAAGTACAGAAGGAAGGGAAAAGATGATCACACTGAGCACGTGGTGTTCACTGTGTCCACGGGGCTGTGGGCGCGTTTCACCGAGGCAGGACATCTATATATAGATGTCCAGCGCGTCAGGGTCGCCGACCAGTCCCCCCTAATCCAGTGCTCGCGCTGCTTGGGGTACGGACATGGGCGTCGATTCTGTAGTGCTGCCGAGGAGAAATGCGCACACTGCTCCGGGGCGCATCACCAGTCTCAGTGTGATGATCGTAAGGAAGGTGTCAGGCCGTGTTGCACTAATTGTAATAAAGAACACCTAGATGACACAGGCCACAACGCACTTAGTGCGGAATGCCCGGTTCGCCAAAAGTGGGATGTCATAGCGCGTGCAACTGTCGCATACGACCCTGAAAATAAGTAAAAAAGGTTGTGTAAATTGTAGGTATTGAAAACACCAATGTATATGGATGTAGTTAATATTGTATTAAATACACCAATGTAGATAATTATGTAAATGTGTTATGTTGGAAAAAAAAAGACTTTGCATTACATGGCATTATTGATGACAATAAGAGTAGCATGTAAGGTATAAGATATGAGGAAAACGAAAAATAGCATAACACATATAGCACTAATACATACCTGTAATGACACAGCTACCTACTATCTGTAATTGCACGAGCTATGAACTCGCCATAACATTGTATTGCATTTGGGTTATGATATATAACGCAATGATAATTCAGATCGGCCGGACAATCTGGACTAGATGACGTACACATATTAAACCTGTACCTTATTTGAGCTGGAAACAGTGATAAGACTGTATGAATAAATGTAAAAGATACTGGGAAATCCTATGTAAAGGAGAGACATAATAAAATGTTAATGTATTTAATATATACATAAATGTAAATTCATTAATGAAAATAAATGAAAAAATTCGAACTAAGAACCATGAATGTTGTAAAGGAATTGTATATAATAAAAATGTAAATCAATGTATTCAATATATAAAAATAAATGTAAATTAATGAAAATAACAGAAAATCAGAAATTGAACCATGAATGTTGTGAAGAAAATATATGTAATAAAACATGTAAAATAAATGTACTAAATATAAAATAGTAATATACCTAAATCATAAGTGTTACAAAAGAAACTGTGGTAAAAAATTAGAATAAATACAATAAGATACTAGAAAGACATAAGATAACATAATGTAAAGTAAAAAATGGTAGTAAATAATAAGTTAAAAAATAATACAAATGTAAAAAGTTAAATTAATGTAAGTAATTGTCCCTTTTTCTTGAAGGGGGAACAAGAGGTCCCATAAAGGGGCCGTAAAAAAAAACTTAAAATCTGAGCTGATAGAAAGGAAATTTCTGAGAAACATATGATCAGGGCACAAAGTTCTTACAGAAACGGCTTTAAGTTTTCAGGCAGCAAAACTACAGCTGTTGACCAGTGTTATACTCAATAATCTTTGGCGCTTAATATTTTTTCTTTTGTTTCAGGTCACACGACATTACGGTTAAGATGATTAGATTAAAAAGAAGATAATTAGAATACGAGTGTATGTGTCGATGGGCCGCTAGACTCTCGCAGGCCAGTGTTGTGATGCGCGCCGGACAGCTCCCGTATGTTACGTGATGTGATGTGATGAGTGAGGCCATGATGTCGCTGATGTTGTGTCGGCTGATTGCGTCTGCTGCGATCCTCGGCGCCACTATAGCGATGGCCGCTAAAAATGGTAAGTCCCACGCTGATCTCACATTTGTCAGCACCGTACGCGCCGTACGCATCGAACGCACCGTACACGAAATGCGGCGTGTACAGTGTGCGAGGTATCACATCATTTTGTAAAATTTGTGTATAAATATGCGATCGCCTTCGTATTATATATCATCGACCATACGTGAATACCATTATCGTTTATACCATTCTTCTTATATACTTATATATATACTTAAATTGATTCATAAGCAGTTGAGGGACCTGCGTCAATTGGTCGGATTATGTCAATTATAAATAATATATCAATGTTGTAATCTGTTGGGTGAATTTGAAATAACGCGACCAAATTACGTAGTACGCCTATGAATCAATATACCTATCTAACGGTTCGCTTGAGTGAATGATCCGGTAAAGTGCTTCATTTTCCTCAAAAACATTAAGCAGTAATGGTTAATTTTGTATTTTGTCTCACAATGCAAGAGGTAAAATAAATGTAAAATGAGCCGTATATTCTGCGTCTTCAATGTTATTGAAGACGCAGATTATAACCCTTTAGATAACCTTTAGTCAACTAATCTGGAATAATATTTTGATGTCACTTTATATTCCAATTTTAAATTCCTGTAGAGTGTAACTATAATATAAATTATTCTTAGCTCATAACGAAATATGCCTTCAAGCAATGATATTCTACTTATACAGATCTGTTACGTCCATACTATTTTCCGGCTTAAATCTCTTCCGAACAATTTTCAAATTCAAAATTGCAAACATTGACAAATTTGACAGATAAGTGAAACAAAAGATATGAAAAACCATTTACATAAAAAAGACAGTTCTATTTTTAAACGTCGAATCGTATCACTGTCTCTTTCTTCGCCTGACTATGACGAAAATTCGATTTTTTCCAGATTGTTCTAAAAAATATTGAAAATGTAAATAATCGAGGTTATTGCAATCAAGACATGTGGTAAGAGATTCCATGTGTTTTGTTTTTTTTTGAGTCATAATTGGTACATTTTCGAAACGCGCACGACGTCATTTTCAATTTATTTAGGTAAGACAAGACGCGGAACGTTCCTGACTGCGCTCGATGCAGACTAAACAACAGACGGCCCAATTGGGCCGTATTTGAATCTTCACAACGCGCGCGGTAGTAACATAATATCTGCTTTGAGTATTTCGCCATTGCCTTCAGGTTACATAGTCATTTTAGTTTTTACAAAGAATAAATAAACCGGAGATAACTCTGGTACCAGTAATAATTTATTGGTTCAAATAATATGGTGCAGCCAAAAGCAACGACAATGAAACTAACTAAAAGTCTTAAACGTTGAGCCATAAAAAAAGTATAAAACTATTATGTCTGGCTTTCATTCGTGACATCAAGTTAATGTATACGATAGTCCAAGATAAACGGACGGAGCACAGTAAACCGATGTTTTGTGACTCATTACCCACAGGCCGTTTAGAGGCGAGCGTGTCAGCTGAGCGAAAATAAATCCAATAACGTTTTACTTGGATTTAAAATCGAATGTCCTGCGATCAATGCCCGAAGTTTATAGTGAATCACATTTTCGATATTCGTTTATGGCGAATCGCCATATCCATAATATACGAGCTTCATTTCAGAATTCTGTAAATTGTAATTGTTTTGTTTATTTCTTTTTTATGCATGGTGATATGTTTATTATATTTCTTGAGTACTTCTTTTTGTTATCTACAACAAACTCATGAAAGTTAACGTAAATAAAGCCCCTGTTATCGTAATAAGTATTCCCATTCTACGCCTTAAATCAACAATTTATTATTAAGTTAAACACACAAAACCTGGCACCTTTCACAACATACATTTTACTGCAAAAAATTCATCAGTTTACCCAAATTGTATTATATATTACAAAACAATAAGTACCTAATTTTCGCAGTTGCTTTATTCATATTTTCCGCTTGATGCTAATTGGCTCCATTAACCCGTTTTCCATTAACCGTTTTTAAAATAATAAACATGAACGTTGAAGTTTTGATCTGCAGAAACACGGGGTGGAGTAATTTCCATATTGCTGCGTAGCACCTGACGGAGCGCCGCGCGCCGCGCCGCGCCGTGCGTGACACCCCATAATACCGCGACAATGTCTACTTCACAATGGAGATGAACTATTATTTATTTAAATGTGAATCATAAATGGAAAAAAGATTATTATTATAGTGTCAGTAATCCCACGATGGAGTATCGCAGACAATAGATTTTCAATTAATAAATAATATTAGATCTACTGAGTGATCTATAAATAACCAGGATTAGAAGCGAATGATTTTTAAAATTATTGAAAAATAGTAGTCAACACTGCATTATTATAGTGTTTTAACTTCCTAAAATTGAAACAAAAAAATATTTTACGCATAAAATATACATTTTTATGTATCTCAGAGCCTTTAATACTGTGCAAAAAGCATGATTTTCATATGCGAACTAACTTTAATCCTTTATTTAATCACTATGCGATATTTATTGTAAGCCGCAACATATTTTAGTTCGATTTCAATATCACATCATAATCCACGTGTGACGTTATAAATATGTATGTGTTTTGTTTAAAAAAGTGACACTGCATATAGAATACAATAATTTAACTTATTTAGTATACTAGTCGAATTCTTAATTTAATATTTAGTTTGAAAGCTTCAACGTTTTCCATTCTATCACGGCCGTTGACTTTGTAGCTGCACTATTTTTGCAAGATGAGACTATCATGAGACTAATACATCCTAGAATTTACAATGCAAATAGTAGACGGTATCTCTAAAAAGAAGGAGTCGCGTCGCCCGGGACATGCAAAGCGATTCAAGCGCTCATCAGCAACACGACACTCATGGGAGCGCTTTGCTTTTGAAATTGGAAGATAGATTTTAATTTCCTTGTTTACAAGATTGCAAAGAGGAATAAAAATATTCAATCCTCCAGTTTTGAAGTTTCTCTTTATTTGAATTTTATGCAGTACATTAAGGTGTGTGGAACTGTTTTATGCGCAACTAAATTTGTTATTTTTCACACAATATACACACAGCTATACGTTTGATATGGATCGGCAAATACTAAAGAATCCTTTTTATTTATATTATTATATTAAATGTATTGCAAAGCTCTATTTTTAGGTAATTAATTAAAATGCAAATGTAAACAGTAATGAATATGATAAAAACAATTGAGAGACGTGTCAAGTGAGACCCGGATCAGGTGACCCATGGACATTTGCAGCATAGGAAGAGCTGCAGGTGCGTAGGGGAGGGTAGGGATGGGAAGGGAATAGGGGAGGGTAGGGGATTGGGCCTCCGGTAAATCCACTGACTGGGCGAAACACAGCGCAAGCGCTGTTTCACGCCGGTTTTCTGTGAGAACGTGGTATTTCTCCGGTCGAGCCGGCCAATTCGTGCCGAAGCATGGCTCTCCCACGTATATGACGTTACAACTTTTTCCGTCTAGCCTGCTTTCGCAATGCGCGATAAAGAACTTCGTTCCATAAATAACAATTAAACGTTCTCGCACCATCTAAAATGCGAAAAGCCGTTTTGGATCCAGACACGCATTGGCCCACACTGGCACAGACGATAAAAAAATTTAATGCTTCGATTATTATAAAACTCACTATACACATTGGGCCAACATATTTAGGCCAACGCATTGAGCAAGCACATTAGTGAGTAGAGTACGGAATGTCACTCCCAACTTATGGCTATAGGCCTACACGTGTGCCTAATGCGATGGCCCAATGCGTTGGGGCCGAATGTGTACAGCTGGCTTTAGAAGATAACATCTATCAATACAATAAAATATGTGAACAATTAGCTACTCTATCCTTGCACCGTTTGTACCATATAAAAAATTGATTCATAGGCAGTTGACAGACCTACGTAATTTGTTTGGATTATGTCAACTTTTACATTAAGTTGACATCGTCATCTTTCGGCTGGGTTTGATATAACGCGACAAAAATACGTTGGTCCCCCATCTGTCTATGAGTCAACTTCTCTGATAGTACCTCCAATATGAATCGAGAGCAATTTGCATTTGAGCACCAGTCGAAGTTACTTAATTAAAGACTTCTGTAATTGGTTAAGCGAGCACATACTATCATATATTACAAAGTTTACTACTCAAGTTTTAATCTTTAACCAATACTTATCGTTTTCTTGGCTTCAGAGATAAAAAGAGATAGGAGTTTGGTAATTAAAGTTTACGGTAGCAATGTCGAAATGAATTACAAAATAAAATGCCGATTTACCACATCTAACACTTACGGCTGCACTCAGAGAGGATATTAAGAGGATACACCAGGGGCTAGAGAAATGAAAAAAAGCACGTGTAATATCTATAGCTGTCTCCCTTACCTCAAGCCTATACTGCAGAACGCGATAGAGACAACTGCAGAAAATCCCGAAAATCAACGATTCGTTGTCCCCTGATTCCTTCTCCAAAACTTAACCGATCTAAGTACTTTTTTCATTAAAGATTAAAAAAAGGCTTGAGCTGTGTTCCTATGTTTTGCTTTTTTTTTGTATATTCTAGCTAAATCTGTTTTCTGGACGTTTAAACACAGCGAAAAATCTGGCCATTTTTTTGGGTTCTTGAACGTTTATATCTTAGTTAATAATTAAATTATGAAAAAAAAGAAAACATAGGGATATTGTATTAGTGGCCGTAGATATTCAGGAAAAAAATTATAACTCTACTAGCATTATCCAGGGAGGAAACAGGGGGTAACGTTTGTATGGAAAAAAGGGCGGTGTGGACTCCTCTTAATGATGATTTAACTTCAATTTAATGAAGTGTTTGACAGATAATGTATGTCATAATCTTCTTCTTCTTTTCTTATTAAATCTTAATTTTAGTTACATTAAGTAATTAAAATTCGTCCCTGAGTGCGGCAGTTACACCAGCCCCCCTACCATGAGCTCTTATAGCAGTATTACTTTAATATTACTTTCAGATTTGGCACAAACAAAAACCATACTTATGTTTATATAAATAGAGATCATGTTTGTGAAAAGTAATATTAAAGTAATACTGCTATTAGAGCTCATGGTAGGGGGGCAGCAAATGTATAATTACAAATTATGTTTTCAAATTACACGTTTAGATAATCTTAAATATATGGCAACATAACAAAGAGCACATACAAAAACGTAATCTGTTTAAGTGTGAATTATGGCGGCGCAGTGCGGATTAACCTGAGGCGTTATATCACAGCTATCTCCTCCCAAATCTAATTCCCGGATTTATTTTATACCGGGATTTTTAATTGTTGTTTGGAGAAGTTTAGATTTATATTAGATGTTCATTTATGGATAGATATAGACAGATAAACACTTTATTGCTCGCATCTTTATCTTTATTCACTAAAACATATATGACGTATTTGGGTATACAAACAGACTTAAAATATGTACTTTCAAGCCCGGTATTCGCAACATCAATAGAATACAATAGAATTTCCAAGAATCCGCGTTCAAGGGATTAAAAACTAAGACATTAATGTGGGCAATGGACGTTCCGTGGCATTTTTTTTGTGCTCGAAGCACTTTATGTCTATACCATCGTATCCAAAAAAAACTGAACGCTATATTACGAGGAAATAAAAGTCCATCATACTTAAACATAATAAAGCGTATCAGCCACGGCGAAACCATATTAAAATAGCACGAATAAATGCCTCCATTTTTCCACGAAAATAATGATATTTGAAAACGTAATTTTGTGGCACTCTTGATAAAATATTCCATTACCATTCCAAAATTATAATGTAAGGAGCCTAATGGAACAAAAACATCAATTGAGCTAAAATGCTATTTCAGAACCGCCATTTCAATGAAATTACAGAAAAAATACTTTCTCTCGTTACAGCATGAGTCGAAATTGTGGGTTGTTTTCATCTCATAAACATTCGAGCTGATTTTAAGATAATAGTTTTAACCTTTTTTGGGTATGTACCGTACAAAAAGAAGTAACACTTTATTACTTGTTTGTACTTTGTCTGCCTGTTATAGTTTATCTAGTGCGTTACACACTTCGACCGGTTTTGCAGTCTTATTACGTTTTAATATCATTCAAATAAAAAATTAAATATATATATATATATATATATATATATATATATATATATATATATATATATATATATATATATATATATATATATATATATATATATAATATTATTTTCAAATGTGATAGTCGCGCTAAAACACGACAACGGCTGGACGGATCAGAACTGATCAGAAATTCCGGACAATGTGCGGCCGGGCTTAAAGTGACACGAAGTTCACCGGGACAGCTAGTCTTCTCATAAAACAAGAAAGATTTCTTTAATTTCTGTACCTGTAACTGGCACGCGTTACGACTTACGCAATACACATGTACAGACGATTCAAATGAATCCATGTAATTAAAAAAGTTAGCGGCTTCACAAATGTACTGAGTCGCAATTTGAGTGAGATCACATCTGAAGACAAATTGCCTACACGTAGCAGTAACGACAAAAGTTTATTGCGAACTACCGCGCATACTTCCATTCTGCGCTCTCACCACTTCGCTCAAGTGTTTTGTGCACCCCGGAGATATCTATAATCCACGACCGGAGTCTTCACGTGTACGTTTAAATAAAACGATTCTTGTATACGACTGTATATTCCTGAATATTTCAAATCTGCGTACTTGTGGATTCGTAAATAGAGACGTTTAAAGATTTTTTTTTTATGAAAGAAGGGGGCAAACGAGCAAACGGGTCACCTGATGGAAAGCAACTTCCGTCGCCCATGGACACTCGCAGCATCAGAAGAGCTGCAGGTGCGTTGCCGGCCTTTTAAGAGGGAATAGGGTAATAGGGGAGGGTAGGGATGGGAAGGGAAGGGAATAGGGGTGAATAGGGAAGGGAATTGGGCCTCCGGTAAACTCACTCACTCGGCGAAACACAGCGCAAGCGCTGTTTCACGCCGGTTTTCTGTGAGAACGTGGTATTTCTCCGGCCGAGCCGGCCCATTCGTGCCGAAGCATGGCTCTTCCACGTAATTGATATACGTGGGATCGATTATACGTGGGAGAGCCATGCATCGGCACGAATGG
This sequence comes from Aricia agestis, assembly GCF_905147365.1. NCBI lineage: Eukaryota > Metazoa > Arthropoda > Insecta > Lepidoptera > Lycaenidae > Aricia > Aricia agestis. Next base: position 11,946,181 of record NC_056409.1, read on the forward strand.
GCCGGCTCGACCGGAGAAATACCACGTTCTCACAGAAAACGGTCGTGAAACAGCGCTTGCGCTGTGTTTCGCCGAGTGAGTGAGTTTACCGGAGGCCCTACCCTCCCCTATTCCCTTCCCTTCCTCCCCCTCCCCCTATTACCCTATTCCCTCTTAAAAGGCCGGAAACGCACCTGCAGCTCTTCTGATGCTGCGAGTGTCCATGGGCGACGGAAGTTGCTTTCCATCAGGTGACCCGTTTGCTCATTTGCCCCCGTATTTCATGAAAAAAAAGCCTATTGAAACGTTTATCTTCCATATTAATACGTAGATATCAAAGCAATAAAAGAAATATTAATAAAACTTAGCATTGAGAATATTTAAGTTATTTTAAATATTCTTCAATAACAATATATTTTAATGTAATATTAATTCAATTACTTATAATAAATTGCGTAGTAGAAGTACCTACTACCTAGCTACATCTACTTGCAATCAAAGCGAAGAAGAATACGACTTCTTCGAAGAGAAGAAAAAAAACTATTAATATCACAATTATTTTCTCTATGGTATTATAAAATGATATTGATGATGAATATTAGACTTTAAGGGGAGGGAGACAAAAGTTTTATCATCAAGGCACTCAAATTCTAACACTGCTCTTGTTTTGTCTTTATAGTCGAGCCTGTTTGTGTTGTACCGCAGGCATCGGCATAAAACCTTTTGTTATGATATTGTGGTGTCAACATATTTTTTACAAGATACCATTTGATATAATCTGGGAGAGTCTTGCTTTGGAATGAATGGCCGACTCGATCAGAACAATACCGGCCTGCCTCATAGAAAAATAATGTAAAATACGCCTATGTCCTCTTTTGCCGAGTATATAAAGATAACCTGAGGCGTAAGGTGTGGTTTAAAATTGAATTACGGAAACTTTAGGGGAACTCGCAACTCCGGTGTTATACAGGTAAGTAACTCTTATGTCGATAGGAGTATCCATGGGTGGTATGTACCTTCTGTCCGTCATGGCGAAGATGGATCCAGCCTGATGACAAAAGCAGTGATGATGTCAAGAAACTCAAGATCAACCACTCTTTATTTAAAAAAAAAACATGTTTTGTCTATTCCTAAATATTTACAGGCAATTCCGTTAAGAAAGATCTTTTCTTGTTTCTTACATTTTTGATTTTATAGAGTTGGTTCTAAGTTAGAAGCACTTGTAATTTGTATATTTTTTTATCGGCACCTGATGGAAAGCAACTTCCGTCGCCCATGGACACTCGAAGCATCAGAAGAGCTGCAGATGCGTTGCCGGCCTTTTCAAAGGGAATAGGGTAAAAGGGGAGGGTAGGGATGGGAAGGGAAGGGAACAGGGGAGGGTAGGGAAGGGAATTGGGCCTCCGGTATACTCACTCACTCGGCGAAACACAGCGCAAGCGCTGTATCACGCCGGTTTTCTGTGAGAACGTGGTATTTTTCCGGTCGAGCCGGCCCATTCGTGCCGAAGCATGGCTCTCCCACGTAAATCTAGTAATACTGCCAGTGCTAAGCTAGATAAACACATTATACATATGTTGAACTTGCTCGGTCTTTAGAAACCGTAGAGTAATAGATATAGACAATAGGAAGTTACTTCATAAGGAACAGAAGTGCGCATGGTGTGACGATCTGTCCGATCCGAAAGATGTACGAGATAATATCTCATTTTGTCCACCAACTTCGTGCTCAGTTCTCTTAGTAACAATGCTCCTACTCTTGTTTGTTACAGTGTAATAGAAGTCCCTAAACTTCACAACATACTATATAAAGGCCCTCGACATGTTTATGAGTAAAGTTTTCAGCTGGAGACGACTATCTGTTACTTGGAAAGTTGACACCCTCCTTAGAAAATGTTAAGGAATGAATCCATGGCCGACTTAGTGAGCAGCTGCTAAGAGGAGTACTCATATCACATTTTATTATGATTGCAAGGGATTTGTTCTCCGTAGCGAGACATATATTACCAAAGTATAAATATAAACAGTAGACTCAAAAGTCTTCACACATTTTACGAGGTTTCAGGCGAGACGAGATTTTCTACTTCAAATTATCAGAAATGTCGTCATTGTGTGTTTTTTTATGAAATAAGGGGGCAAACGAGCAAACGGGTCACCTAATGGAAAGCAACTTCCGTCGCCCATGGACACTCGCAGCATCAGAAGACCTGCAGGTGCGTTGCCGGCCTTTTAAGAGGGAATAGGGTAATAGAGGAGGGTAGAGATGGGAAGGGAAGGGCAGGGAATAGGGGAGGGTAGGGAAGGGAATAGTGTAGGGGATTGGACCTCCGGTGAACTCACTCACTCGGCGAAACACAGCGCAAGCGCTGTTTCACGCCAGTTTTCTGTGAAAACGTGGTATTTCTCCGGTCGAGCCGGCCCATTCGTGCCGAAGCATGGCTCTCCCACGCATATGTGTGTGTACTTAATTCGGCAGTTCACGAGATAATCTACTGTACATTGTTTTTTTGTATTAGTACCTGCACAAAGATAAGTTTTAGACTTTTATTTATGTAGTTCATACTGTGACACAATAGCAGGAGAGTGTAAAAGTATACGTTTTCCTAGTCCCGTCGCTATAAAGTCGATAAAATATAGAATCGAAAACCTTTGGCCAGTTGGACACATTGTCCATCAATCTTAGGCTCACGCGGAGAGTTAACCAAAATGTGAAGTAGGTCTGACGAGGTGGAAGACAAATATTTTAAATCTTTCCTTAGAATTATTGCTTATACAGCTTTTTGCTTTGTCTTAAACTTACCTATAATGTCATGTTTTCCTGCTTTTCAAGCATCCCGAGTACATTATTCTCTCATATTTTGTCTCTTATATCTTAGAATCAGAAGTTAGTCTCATAGTGACGATTCTCAAACAGACGAAGGAATATTGCACGAATATAAACGAGTAAAAGTTAATTAAATTCAATTACAAGACATAAATTGAACATTGTACATTACGCACCATTGTTGAAATAAACCATTGATGCAAATGAAAATATACTTTCATAACTCACTAATACTGTACCCAACGAAATACGGTTATGGGCACTCACGACTCGAACGAGTCCACCATCATTATTCATTTGCTTGTCATATTTCCCATTTCAGAATTATCAATGTTTGCACGTTTTTACTGTAATGTTCCAATTTTTAAATTGCGTTGTATGTACCGGGAAATACAATTAACACTGCTTTTGTAGTGATTTAATACGACGGTTTCCTACTATTTACATAAATTTTGTGTCATTTTGTACAATAAAATATTATGTAAACAAGTACTCTTATAAATACTACGTAGTTATTTCCTTTTGCTATACAACCAATAAACTTAGTACAATTACTTCAGTAATTTTAAATACTCTAACAGACATGTATGCACCCAAAATTTTCACTAAATATGCCACTGCTTATGTAAACGTTAAAATATTTCTCTGAGTGCGGCTGTATAACATATTTCAAGGCGTGGAAGCACAATGAGATCGATGCCCCTGACGATACTTTGGATCCAAATAACTTTTCCGCATAATAATATCTTCACAGACTTCATAATATTTTATCGTAAATAATCATCTAACATCTTAAGACCAAATTTCACCAACGACTGTTAAAGTTAATGCTCGAATTAGTATCATGTTAGCTCTTTCGTGTTTCATATAATTGAAAGAGAAGACAGGACAATTTAACAAGCTGTTAACACTAACAGACGTTGGTGAAATTGGGGCTTACACTAACGTTGTAACCTCGTACCGCCCACGTAGTCATTAGAAGCCCGTAAAATATGACCTCTTAAAGAACTAAGTAAATGTGGGTAGAAAATGATCAAAACTGTGACATTTAGGTTCTTTAATTGTAATTACAATTGGTCACTTTACCCCGAAATTACTTAGCGCTCAAAGTTTATTCAGTATTCTTCAGTTTGACTTGTATTAAGATTTAATATGAACCCACATAAATGTAGACTTCGGAAATATTGCTGAATTATTTTTAGAAACTCATTTTCTTGAAGCAATTACTATTACTAAACATTAACGGACTTACCACTAAAAACTAAACATCTGCTGAACAGTTGCCTCGAGACCATTTTGTACATAATTTTTCTCTAATCAATACTGTTCAACTGGTGTTTAAATCTTTTGTAGTAAGACAGTAATTATTTAAAAAATCCTTATAGTTAACATTAACATTTTGTAATAGTTTATGAGTGTTACAGCTAAAAGCTTAATCTAAAATCGAAATAGCTTTGTTAGGTATTGAAAAATATAAAAACGGAATTATTGTTCTACACACTTTCTGTTTTTGTAATTTGTTTTCGTCAATACTAAAAGTGTAAAGCTAATGCCGGCAAGTCCGAAAAAAAGTTTGATCACATAAAGTACGCCATAGTATAAATGGGAGATGAATATTGTATGCCTAAATCTGCCAACTGTCGCCTTTCAATGATACGAAAGTTTATTCTTTCTAAACTTCGTGACACTTTTAGAGAAGTAAGCCGAATTTACGAGCGAACTTGCCTTTTACTATCTATCACTTTAAGTTAGGATAGCGAACAAAATAGATCAGACAAGTTTGGAGCAAATTTACTAAGTCCCTGTAAAGGACAATCGTTTTAAATGACACAGCATATCAGAAACTTTATATTATTCTTGTTTTGGACATGTCCCGACTTACGAATCCGAAACTTTATTGAGTGTATAAGCCGGTTATATGAACTTCGTATTTTTAGATTTAGTTCAAATAAGATGTTTGACCGAACTTTGCTCGGTATAGCAAACACTCATTGCCTTCGTGTTACTTAATAACGCCATCTGCTGGTCGCTAAAACAATTAGTTGCTCACGAAATAGTATTATTATTCGCCAATAGATGCTGACATCTATTGGCGAAAAAATATGACTCTTCCTGAGAAGAGTCATATTTTTCAGTTTATCGATTATCGATAAAACACGAATCAAAAGACATTTTCTGAAAATGATTCCTAGCTAGATCGATTTATCGCCCCCGAAACCCCCTATATACTAAATTTCATGAAAATCGTAGGAGCCGATTCCGAGATATATACCAGAATTGCTCGTTTAAAGATATAAGATTGGTTTCAGTGGGGTCTACGACTGATTTAAAATTGGTTTTACGGGTTTTGTACTTCTTCATGCTCTACGCGGTACGCTCTAAGGGCTAATGATATATTATAACTGTTATCGCACATATAGTATTAATTCTCGGTGGTGGGGAGCTTAAACATAATTATATTATGTAGCTATGTAGTATGTAAATGATTTTCATACAATTATACAAAAAATATAAAATTTATATACGTAAGTAATAAAATATAATTCATTATGTAATTCAGATTAAACTTTAAGGCTTTTCATACTTTCTGAAAAATACTTTGTGATTTCTGCTTTAGTACAGCAAGATGCCAACTTCGAGGGAATTATTCACCCTTCACAAATAAGGGCTCACAATTAGGTACACGGATATAATTGCAAGACGGTAAGCCATTTTTATTAAACGTGACACGTAATTTTGTAATTTTGTGATGGAATTTTTCATCTCTTGTCACGTCTCTTTCTGTAAAATATGAGGGCGGGAGACACGTTTAGTACTTTTAAAATAAACTCGGGTAAGACTTTTTTACTAATCCACAACGGGCATAGGCGAACATCTTAGCTTTTTATAGAGAAAAAATTTAAAATAACTATACTTATACTCTGTTTGAATATTTCGGTTGAAGATTCGTTCCTTACATTCAAGTTTCTACTTAACAAATGAGGTAGACATAAACACTTATAAAGCACATAAATTCTCCATATTACAGTATCTTCTTTGAGAATACTTGAATATGAAGACTGATGTTACTGCACGGTACTTAATCGGAGTGCTTTCTTTGATCGTAAATATAAGACCCGTTCGCGTTGAATTGTTAATGTCTCTACCTGTAGTTTACAATATTTTATACTGTTCCCATTTTATTGATGAGAATCAGGGTATTCAACCTATAATGTTTATTGCTCACGGAGTAAGAAAACTGGAAAAAAATACTGTTTCGCTTTAATATTAATTATACAATATTACGACACCCACAAGATTATTTTCCCAAATAAAGATTCTTTTTAGTTTGACGACCTCTGTGGCTCAGTAGATAAGCACGTTGGTAGCTCAAGCCGGGGGTCGCGGGTTCGAATTCCGCCGACGGAACAAAAAGTTTTCAAAGTTCCTGGGTTATGGATGTGTATTAAATATTATGTGTATCATATGATAAAAATCCTTAATATATGTATAGTATTTAAAAGTATTAAATATGGTTCCGTTGTCTGATACCCGTAACACAAGTCCTTCAGGTACTTAGCACGGGGCCAGACTGACTTGGTGTGAAGCGTCCATAGATATTATAGATATGATTTAAAAAGTTTATAAAATAAGCATGTAACTTCAAAATACTTAAGCACAAGCTGGAAATTAATTTAAGCTATAATATTTAGTTGACTATAACCTCCAGTAGGAGTTTATCGAGCTTGCCCCAGTGAGGTCGGCGGTTCGCTGAATCGGGCACGTTGCAATTATGATGACTTACAACTTACGGCTCAGCGATATTGGGAAGCTAAAAGGTATTTCATTTTTGATTTAGTTCCACTAGCTTTATTTATGATAAAATAATAGGTACGTATACAATTTATTATATTTCTCAAAATATACAACTTAGTTTTTAATTCCAAATAGATACTTTTCGTATCATCTATTTGCCCTAGACATTACCTGTAACTTTATTTGGATTGCGCAAAACGCGTGAATTTTTCTTTAATTAGGAAATTTCAAATTATCCTTTCAACCTTTCGTAGGACTTAAAGTGTCTTCATACCAAACATCAAAACAGATTCAATGGTTTTAAGCATGAAGATATAGAGAGACAGACAGACAAATGTATTACCTACACATTTTCCCATATTTTTTATATTACTAGCTGACCCGGCAAATGTTGTTTTGCCATATAAATTGAAATGAAAATATACTTTATTGTGTACAATCAATTACATAAAATACAAAGCTTAAAAAGGAATAAAATGAATAAATGAAGAAAGCACACAAAGGCGGCCTTATTACTTAGCAGCAATCTCTTCCAGGCAACCTTTGAGCGAGAGGATTAGTATAATATTAATTATATACTGAGATATAAAAAGCTAAAGATTAAAGAAATGATTATAATAGTATACATACATAAATGATATCCATACATATATCATAATATAATTATAAATAAATACATATATATATATATATATATATATATATATATATATATATATATATATATATATATATATATATATATATATATATATATATATATATATATATATATATATATATATATATATATATATATGTATATATGTATATATATATGTATATATACATACTAAATTGTTTGTACTTGTAACGTAGTTCTTTATAATTTTATTATTGAAGTGACTAAATAAGTATGGCATACATGGCAACGTCCATCGCTATCCCGTCGCACAAACAATGGTCGCCGTCAGTCTCGAGTTGTAATTAATTTACTATTATGTATTTATTCAAAAAATGTAAGTAAGTACTTATCAATATAAAAAGTTTAATGTTGTCCGATTCTCCACCCTAGCCGATATGCTCGCTAAGATTCACAAAAATCGGTCGAGCCGGTTTAGAGGAGTTATCAACCACGCACACCGTGACACGAGAATTTTATATAAGTTACTTACTGTCCCGGCATAAGTTGCTTATATAAATCAAGTATTTCACCCATATTATTTTATTGAAGTGACTAAATAAGTATGTTACCATGACAACGTCCATCGCTATCCCGTCCCACAAACAATGGTCGCCGTCAGTCTCGAAATGTAATAATTTACTTTTATTTATTCAACAAATGCACTTATCAATATAAAAAGTGCCCAGTAGCCGATTCCCAGACGCACTGAATATGCATATAAAATTTGGTTAAAATCAGTAAAGCCGTTTTGGAGGAGTACGCTGCCTAACATTGTGACACGAGAATTTTATATTTAAGTTAATATTATTAGAATTAAGTAGTTATTAGAAGATTAGCATGGATAGGTTTTTATTTGCCTTGTAGGGTTTTCGTAATTGTAAAGTGTAAACATTATTATAAAACTACTAGCACTTAGCGATGTTAGATAGTACAATATAATCTGCTGGATATTGCTACAACTCCAGACGTAATAAAGAATATTGCACAAAACTACATAATTAAATTCCAACTCAAATATTTTCATGGCTTGCCGGAACGCTCCAAAAGTACATCCTTTCATTGCCATCAAAATTTTATTATGGAAAACACATTCAAAAGCTGATACTAACAGTGATTTTGTTAGATATTATTATTTGATTTGCTTCGTAACACTTAGGTGAACCTAGGTTAAAGTTTTACTTGTGCCAAATATCGAGCTATTCGCTGTTGCTTTATTATATTCTATATTAATTAATAATACAATATTCCTATGACATGATATTAACCCAGCGCTACCGCAAACCTGCGCTATAATTAGTGTCTCTAAATGCGTAAAACGCGCTGATGATACCTATCATGTTTTAAAAATACCGAACTAGGCAGTAGTTTGATATATTCAGAGAAAATGGAAATCGTAGCTGGTGGAAATTTTGCAACCGACAAGTTAATCTGTCAGGCTTGATTCCGTTTAAATAGAGTTGCCAGATAGCGGATTTATTTGAAAATGGTAGCTGAAAATTTATTAAAAAGTATTCTCGTTTCTCTAATTCAAGTTACAACGTACAACGGGTATCTTATAATATCAAGTTTCAACGACATGACTTCGGGCACGTGAATGAAACAAAACAAAGTTTCGCCCTTCGAAGACACTGAACCCGTAACGATTTACGACGCAATATATAAACGCAAATATATTATTCACAGCTGAATTATTGTTTAGAGTTTAATTTCGAAAATCCAAAACTGACCGCGAGGGCAGATCGGGGGAGTGAAGCGAAACTTCGCTGCGAACAAACGTCGAGTAACTTCGAATTACTTTTCTTCGTCGAAAGACGCATAATGAATCGGGTCCTCTATATATTTGTTACTCTGAAATTTTCTGCCAAGCGAAAGTTGTCGGACGAAATGATTTCGGGGATGCTCTAGGTAAATAGCAGTTTGTAGTAGTTGCTACAGTTTCCTGAGCAGCCAAAGCTACTTTGATCGCGAATGGTGATTGGTTTTCCATTGTACGACGGTTCTTGAGACTTCGTCGATGGAATTCGGGCTCTTGATTAAGTTGAAAGATAACAATTGTTATGAATCTTATAAGATTTCGACGCTGACCTAATCCTCAGTTTAATTAAACTTCTGAAGCCCGGGAAACCTTCTTAATTAAAAGCAAATTTAATAATAAATAATTTACATAATTAATTTTGGTATTAATTGCTTTATGTAAATTGGGATTATTTAATTAAATAAAGTATATTGTTAATACATTAGTATTAATCAAAATTATTAAAGACAAAACATAGACAACACTTAGCGTGGGTTGCACCAACTAACTTTAACTATAACTGAAACTTTAACTATAACTACAGTGCGAAATGTCGAATCTGTCGTTAAGGATGCCATATTTATCTTTAACTATAACCTTTAGTTACAGTTAAAGTTAAGGTTAAAGTTAAAGCTAAATTTAGCCTTAACTATAACCATAACTTTAACCTTTACTTTAACTTTAACCACGCCTCTGGTGCAACCCACCCTTAATCTACTAATGTGTTTACTATGTAATTTTGTTCTTTTTAATACAAAAACATTTTTTGTGACACTTACTCAAAGCTTCTTAGTCCATGATAATAATAATTTAAATGTTAGATACTAATTATAATCGTAGTAAAATCATAGTAAATAAATGTAGGCACGGTGCTAAAGAACTTAGCAGGCCACATTGTGTGAACGATATTATAATTTATTTCACAGCATCAATTTAATACACAACGATGTTGAAATAATTTTAACCCTTAAAGGCTTCAATGATTTCGTGTACTATTATGACTATAGCGGGTGTAAAAACACCCGGCTCTTAAAATTGGAATATACTATGCCAAATATGGGCACAAATGTTATTTGGACTTTTATCTCTTAAACAAATGCATAAAACCTCATATTTATCTATATATTAATGCGTGAGCCAAAAACTTTGTATCCCTTTTGACAAAAAATGGAGAAACGTAGGTGAATGAAATTTTGCACAATTATAGTTTATATGGTGAAGGAGTGCATAGAGCTAATATTATTTTGAAATTATGCTTATATCATACATTTTTTTAACAAATAAAACATTAAACACACTATAACACACACACAGGAAAAATGACAGATTTTTGAGTGACAAGCCTATACTTACGAATTATACTCTTTTATTTGTTGTTGAAGTCTGTTGACAACAAGGTGACAGATTGGAAATGGATTATAGTTTTTTTTATTGAATCTTAGACACTATTAGACAATGCTTACACGGCCAGTCTGTGATCAGCTGAGTCCCAGAGACAAGAGTTGAAAAAAAATATATGATAAAGTCAATATTTTTTTACAAAATATAGTTAGGTAGTAGTCCTAATGTCGTTGAAACTAAGGTCGAATTTCGACCATTGGGTGATCTCTAGTTATAAGAATACCTTCTACCATGACAATTAAGCAGAATGCAATATCCTTTTTGAAACAGTACGAGTATTTATGATCTAAAATGAAACATGTGAATGATTTTTTTGTAAATAATGAGTTAATAATAAAACTAGACCTCAAATTAAACATTTTACTTTCGATAAAATATTTTAATACCCCACTATGACTACAACGGGTGTAAAAACACCCGGTCTACCTACGTATATTCAAATCTGCGTGTGCTAGTCACTGTTTTTCCTGTGTATTCGGAGGCTACTTACCTTTTAGAAGAATACTCGAAATAACAGAGCGATCAGTTTGCGCATAAACAAATATATCCAAAAGATTTTGTGACCCGGGTGTAAAAACTAAAAACACCGTTGTAGCCTAAGGGTTAATATTTTGTAAAGCGGTGAGGTCTTAACTCGCAGCGAACCGATAGTATTTTGCCATCATAAGCTTTATGCATCAAATGCAATAATTTTATGAAACATCAGATTCCTGAAATACTAAATCCTCATTTGATTACAAACGTTTTAAATATAAAATTCGTTGTCATACATACGGATTGTATGTGCGATACAGAACGCAATAAAATTATATTTCAGCTCCTCATGTTAATTTCACAGTAATGTACTCGATAGCATCGCATATTACAACTCACATAAAGCGATGCTTTTATTCCATTTCCGTGCTCTTAGCACTGCATAAGTGTGTTCATTACAGGAGAATGGGAATATTAGGGAATCGGGAAAATTGCGTATAATTTATATACTTAATGTATCTCCTCACATAATGTCAGTCTGTTTTGAACGGAAAACCCCGGGAGAGGGAGCGGGGACTCACAATGTACTCGCCAAGTTTATTGGGTCAACAGAAAGGATGTAGGCATTTCAAAATTTAGCTCCGCACCTTTGATAACTTCGCTCAATATTTTGTTAAGTCCTCGTTTTTTGCACATATTTGTCTTTCTTAAACTTCTCGATGAAAGTTTGGGGCAACTCAAACACGTTTGATTTAATTCGTATCTTTAACCGACTTCTAAAAAGGAGGAGGTTATACGTTCGTCTGTTTATATATATATTTTTTGTATGTTCAACCATAACTTCGCCGTTCGTGGACCGATCTTCATGATTATTTTGTTGTTGTACAGGGTTGAATCCGAGGTTGGTACCATGTTCACAAAAATGGTGATCTGATGATGGGATCCATGAGGAATCGAGGGGACTCTTTGAAATTTGTATCGAAACATATAGTGATTTCAATTTTTTCTGAAGTGTTTCAGGCATATACTACCAAAAAGTAAGATTTTGCACCAGGATGTACCCTGGTTCCGAAGGTACCCAACAGAACTTTTGAATCCTTATAGATACAAGTTCGAGGATTTTGGCTTTATTTATACTACTCCAAGCAAAAGCCAATGAATTCTACATTATTTCTGCTGAACATAGGCTAAATTTTATTTTGGAAAAAATTGGGTTTCGTAAGATATTTGGGTTTTTCGGACGCCAGGTGTAAAATCAACCAGAAAAGTTACTTATTTTGCGTACGCTGCCGAAACTATATAAGATAGAACCATAAAATGTTCTAAGTAATTGTAGATCTTATAAATATCTACAAAAAAGTCCGCAACACACTACACTCATCTATGTTGAGTAAGGCACAATAACAATTTTGTTATTTAAAAATCTTGAATTTTTTTGGACAACATTTAAACGCGTTTATTTTACTTATGCAATTAATCCTTATGAAAATAAATTATTTCATCACTAATTACGGTTTATGTAGATAACATTTGATCTTTGAATGATTAAAATTGGACGTTTAGTTTTGAAATTATGGCGAAATGAAAATATAACGATAGTGGGCGTCACCAAGCGGGGGTGCGCGTGCGGGAGGAAGACAATCTGTGCAGTGTGCACTATATGCATCCCTTCGGATAATGACTGCGTCCGCGTCGTCGATGTCAGTGTTGCAGTCTGTGAATTGACCTGAGAATCAGTTTGCTGACCGACTTTCCTGGGTACGCTTTTTGCAGCCGTAACCGACATCCACGCGGGCGGTGCCGCGGGCGTCCGCTAGTAATAATATGTACAACTCTAACGGCCGTTCCCAATATTTGATCTATCTCTGGTTTTGCCCTACTAGAGATAGGAATAGCTCGCAATTGACATAAAATATATGTCTCTAATGTCTAATCTGAGCTATTCCTATCTCTAGTAGGGCAAAACCAGAGCTATCTATATCAAGGATCTCAGAACTTTTCCGGGCTGGTACCGACTTCAAAAGTATGAAGATTGAGTACAGAAATAGTTGAGGTTTAGGCGAAGTCTGAAGACGGCACTATAATAAGGAATAAGAATTATTTGATTCTTTTTAGATTATTTTTAAGAATATTACTTTTGTTTTTACCTTGGAAGTCGGATTTAATTTTTTGTTAAAAAATAATAATCTTATGAGCGTTGGGAATTAATTACGTAAGTTATTCATCCTGTCCATGTAAAACGACCTCCGTAATACCTCAAGGATCCGTAACAGTTCGCCACTAATCCGTGAAATCTGAAGTTGGAGCTAAGTCTAAACTTACCTAAGATTACCTCTGGAAAGTCTCCCAACTCGATTCAACTAGAACGGCATTAAAGTGTTTCTCTTAAATGGTTATTAAACGTTTATTAAAATTTCCCCGCCATTATAACACGATCTATTAGAAACTCTTGTAGGTAATCAATTAATTGGTTTTATCATGAAAGCAGACAGTACCTCTATTCAAGAAAACTAAGTTAATAAAATATGTCCAATATTATAGCAATATTATATTGCCAAGACTCAACAAGGGACAACTTGGCTACACATAATGTAAGGAATTCAAAATTAAAATAATATATCTAATAGCGTGACGCCGCTCTACCAACCTGTTTTGTAATTTGTATATAATATATATCTAAAGTCGTCGTTGCATACGAAAGCATTGTGTCAATGAGATCTGACCCTTAAGGGCCTTTCCTGCGGAGATTCCGTAATTTACCGTATTTAGAGCCTTATAAACTCATAAATTACTTTTATTTGAAACACACGCCAATAGATCGACAGTATTATAAATTACATATTCCTCGTTTTAATTTTTTTAGGACAATTTTGAACTAAGTTAAGTAAAAAAAAATAGGGTTTTGGTGCGATCTCGGCAACGCGGCAAATGTATGGACAAGGTCGTTTGCTCGGGGGACGGCCTTAAGGATGCATCCATCATGCCTGGATTCTTCAAATTTCATTGGCGACACGAACTAAGATTGAGTTGTTTGAGATCAAAATTAAGTTGTCGATCGCCCACCGATCGTACAAGCCCTGTGTTCATTATACTCATAATGCCAATGAGTTTCTAAAATACTAGAGTAGCAATGTCTTACAAAAGATTCTCAGAAATGCGTAACCACTTTTTTGTTCAAAAGACAATGTCAAGTCATATATTCGTTATGTCATTATGTATGTGAGATATGCCTGCAGGCATCTTCGAAGTGGCAACGCGTTGCTACCGTAAACTTCCAATCTAGTTACGTTAGTAACATAGAATATCATTGCATAATGCCAACTCCACTTATCATAATACGTCATGAGAGTGATAGAAAAAAACATTACAGAAAAACTCATTATTTTTGTATACGATGTGAAGGCATCAGAGTGATTTATGACAGATAATAAATGTACCGGGATATTATGGACGAGGCAAAAAGGAGCTAATACAAGGTCAGCAGTCGTGACTCGTGTGCGCACAATCAGCATTGATATTGCCAAATCTAAGTCGTTCCAAAAAAATCGAACGTAAAAGGTGAAATACCTAACATTTCTGACTAGCTCTGAGTAGCTATAACTAGGATACTGTACTGCAGGGGCTGCAAAACTTCAACCTTATAGAACTGTAGGTTCAACGGAGCGTCTCTCTCTGAATATTTTAATATCTTAATCAAGCAATCTAGTGCTTTATATTACTTAGGGTATTTCTGAGCGTAACTTCAGGATCGTGCCGTAGCGAGCTGTTAACATCAGCTGCTTGTGAGAAGAGAAACGATTCCCGCAAGACCTTTTATACGCCGCTGTAGCTTTTTATCTCACTTAAACGCTGTCTTCGAGCTATTTCTTCGAATATATGAAAGCTCCCTCAAGAAATTTCCGATTTAACGTGAACATAATATTTTAAAGGTTGTAAATGCAATTTATTTTAATACCCCAGACCCCGAGAAAGTTATCGCATCGTATGGCTTTTGCGATGTATGATATGTAGTGGGCTATATTTTACTAGTTTACTAATTTTAAAATTAAATTTTGTCATCGTTTTCATTAAAAACAAGTGCACATACTTTCATCAAAACTGTTAATGGTTATTCTAATTCTAACTTTAATAAAGTATCAGTGGATTTATACGGAAAACTATATTTTCTTTAACTCAGTTGTCTTAAGCTGAATTTTGAATGTAGAATTTAACGCTAAAAGTTAAAGGTGAAGGGTTACATCTCATTTACATAAACATTGCTTAAGTAAACGCTTAGATTAAGTGCCTCCTACTACTGCTATTATATTAATAATAATAATAATATACTTTATTGCATTCCACAAAATAATACAAGAAAACACTAAAATCTGAAAAGGACAACACAATTCTGGCGGCCTTATCGCTAAGTAGCGATATCTTCCAGGCAACCATCTTACGACTAGAACATTGATATAAAGATAACTTAAAAACGAGTGGATGCATAATGTGCATAACAAACTAAAACTAATAAACACACACACAAAACAATTAAAGCAAAAGTACACGATGAAAAACTATTAATTACCTACTTAACTACTAATGTTAAAAAATCTAATGACTAACAAGGCTACAATGTTTCATCCGTGTCATTATTGTTCAATGATTTAGTCAGATAATAATTTTTAAGTTGTCTTTTAAATGCATTTAAGTTTTCTGACTGTCTTACATGATTAGGTAAAGAGTTCCATAAGCGCACTGCGCGAGCCGAAAAGGAGTTACCAAAAAATTTTGTCTTTTGAACAGGGACATTTAATTTGAAAGCAAAACGCGCGCTGTCACTGTCAGAAAAAGTAAACATTTGCTTTAGATAAGGGGGAGCCATGGGGTCAAAAAGTATATTATATAGTAGGTGTAGCACATGAGCATTCCTGCGTAAACGAATAGGTAGCCACTTCAAAATTGATCTATGTTCCGAGACATGGTCGAACTTACGCAGCCCAAAGATAAATCGAATGCATAGGTTTTGCATGCGTTCGAGTTTATTTAATTGTTCCTCTGTCAAATTTATATAACTGACGTCAGCATAGTCGACAATGGAAAGGAGTAAAGTCTGTGCAAGCATTACTTTAGTCGGAATGGGCAAAAAGAATTAAAATATTTTTAAAGCAATCCATTTTATATATTATAATAATAAATACACAAAAGTGCGTTTTTCAGTTTCTCTGTACTATTTCTTGAACCTTCATTTAATGACATGGAATACCTAGTTTTCGTCGCAAAAAAATCTCTATATCGTTGACTAATAATAAATATACCGACTTTTTAATCCGCAAACTTTTGATTTATTTATAAAATTTAGCTTTGGAGCGTAAAAATTATGGTTATTATAGGGGGCGACTAACTCTATTAGTGTCGATTTTATAATTCATTTTTATACTTAAAAATAAGTCCTGAATTGTTTCATTTTCTAAAATTAGATACCACATTATATTTTCTCGATAGAAAATTTTTATACGTGGGAGAGCCATGCTTCTGCACGAATGGGCCGGCTCGACCGGAGAAATACCACGTTCTCACAGAAAACCGGCGTGAAACAGCGCTTGCACTGTGTTTCGCCGAGTGAGTGAGTTTACCGGAGGCCCAATCCCCTATCCTATTCCTTTCCCTACTCTCCCCTTTTCCCTTCCTTTCCCTACCCTCCCTATTACCCTATTCCCTCTTAAAGGCCGGCAACGCACTTGCAGCTCTTCTGATGCTGTGAGTGTCCATGGGCGACGGAAGTTGCTTTCCATCAGGTGACCCGTTTGCTCGTTTGCCCCTTATTTCATAAAAAAAAAAGAAAAAAATCACAAAGATGCATCTAATTTTCACGAATTTTTCATTTACTGCCATAGTCGTGCATTGAACTAAGTTAATATTTTAACACATTGTGTAAAATTCTATCATTGAGAGATCAACCTAACGGATTTTTAAAATGTTGTATATTTATCGAGTTATTGCGAAAAAACTAATTTGGCGATGAATCCGCGTCGTTCTTTTTCACCTGGCATATGAAAGACGGGCGTGAGTGTGAAGAGAGAAGGACGATGTTTGATTTTTGGGGTTAGTCGCCCTCTTAATACAAGGCAACAGAAAATACTGAACAATATTCACGTCATAACAAATTAAGTAACCAAAAAAAAGTAAAATAGTTTTATAGTTACACAATAAAAATTCGAACCTATATACCCAGGTTATAGTAATATAGGTTTAGTAAGGTTATATAGAGGTTAAATAATAATTTCCTAAAACGTTCAACAAAAGCTATACTTACTAAAGTTTGAACACAATTTCATTAAAATCTTATTGGACCATTTCTGTAAAGTTTCCAAGAATAAACTGTTCCAATATCTATAAGGATGAAATGTGCCATTTTAAATCGTAATGAACGCCAGAATATCTCCGTTAACGCAAATTATGATCTATTTATAATGTTACTTCATTCCTACTTTAATTGGAACGTCAAATTCAGGTGGTTCATATTTTCATAAATAGAAGTTTCATTTCTGATAGGTAGTTTAATTTATTAAAAAATTGATTGATTAAATTAAGAAAAATCTTAAATGTTAATTTAATCAATCAATATAATACTCTTGACAACGCAAGATTAAGAATAACTAAAAAGTTATTTTTATCTTGCGGTGTCAAGAGGGCATCGCAAAGTAACTATGTGCAACTATGTGGGTTAAATAATCGACATTCTAATTGCCTAAGAGCAAAACTCAAAAAATCAGTTTATCATTTCCGATATTGGAACAGCATAATATTAAAGTATATAGACTATTTATTTTAACAGTAAATTTCAAGAATATACACAAATCTGACGTCTAAAACATTTCTTCAAGATAGTTATTTTGTAACTATAGATACCTAGTATTAGGATTTTGAAAACTGAAGGGGTCTTATTATGTACTTATGAAATACAGTACAGTACAGTGATGAGTGATGACATACATTTGGTACATTAAATTTATTTTGATGTTCATGTAAGTATTCTTCATTTCAGGGCGGCTTATACTCGTCTTATAGCTCTTATCATAAACAGAGCAGTAAAGACTTACGAAGCTTTTATCGTATGTTGAGAAGTAAAAACATTTTATGACCACCGAAAGCATTTTGTGGAAGCGAGTGTATTGCGTGATTAATCAAGGAGCACGTTATATATAATATCTTTCCGTATAAGATACAACATTAATTATTTGCATATTCAAGGATAATATTAGAAAATATAAATGTTTTTCATCTGTTACAAACCACTTAACGCTATGCACTAATGCATTTAAAATTCTTTCTCTTGGTTAGGAATATTTTGTATTTTTTTTTTGTTATGCCGCGAACAATGGTGTGGGTTATGTGTTTATCACTTTTATTTATGTAATTGTACTTACTTTAAGATTATAGCATGTAACTGTTTTTTGTTCCAATAAAGAAAATAAAATAAAAAATAAAAAATAAAAAAACATATAGGTACTATTCATTATACCAAGTCAATGTATGCTGGCCAAATATGAAAGGTCGCAAAGGTTCAGACTATTGTTATACAGAAGGCTGTATTACAATGACCCAAAAAAGACAGTCGTAGATCCAAATGAAGCATATTATAAGACCTTTCTTTCTATTCGTTTAAAGCATGTATCTGGAAACGATCATAAATTAGCAATATCTTTCACAGCGAACCCGCGCGGAAACCGCACGGGCCTTGCTGCTACATTACAATAAAGATTTTCGGGCTCGTCTGAATTCAGGAAATCCCCTTTGCATACTAAAAGGTTAACGTTGTCAGGTTCGTTGAACAGGTCAAAAAAAGTAAAAATAGTAGCGGAACTGGTTAAAAGGAACGTGCTCCAAAAACAGCACGACGGCCATTTTATCCGTTATGGCGAATAGATTACAAGAAAGTAGCGATTTTTCCATCTAAGAAATTTCCGCTACATATTTATTTTATAACTGCAAAGGCTTGGAATAATTAGCTCGGCGTTTACAGGAATATTTTAAATTAAATACGCTGTTTTTGCCTTTGATGCTTTTTATCTGTGGTAAATTTATGCAAGGGTGGAAATAATTTATAACCGGCTGTAACTTGAAATTCTTTTGTTTCTTTTATCTCCTTTTATTAAATAACGCATGGTAATAAATCCTGTTAGTTGTACAATTTATTTATAGTATTAAAAATAAAGATTTTTATTTACTTCTTAGAAAATTAGATTTTTCTATAAAAATAAATAAAAATCTTTTATATTGTCCTATCCTATCCTATTATCTTATGTGTAATATGGGCTTTAGAGAGGATAATAAAATTAACTCATCAGTGTCATGAAAAAAATGGTTTAATTTATTTATTTAATTTCATGTCGTTTTTGTCGTGCAGCAACTTTAAATAAGGCTTGAATTAAATGTATATTGAAAACAAAAACTGTGTAGTTAGTGGTTTTGGTGACGTTCAAGTTACCAACAAACAATTGCAGTAAAAGCTCGCATGACAATTACCACAAATTGCTGTTATCTGCCTTTAGAGTTGGCCGCGAAAGAATTTTCTACTCTGCATTGTCAACTTTAAATGTAACATTTTTTGTTAAAAGGCTTGAGGAGCAAAGTAATAAATTCATAAAACTAAGAATCTCTACGATGACCACTTTTAATTCTCAATTATATTATACTCAAATCATAGGTACATAATATTATTTACTATACATATTATTCTCATCATAATGTACTTTAATAATGTAAAGAATACGGTCATACAATGGCAGTGGCAGTGGGGCCAAACGTTCATAGATTTTTTTCATAAGGGTACTTGCTTCATAAAAGGTATGTAATCTCAAAACATTGATTTTGACGTAGGTAGTATCTCCCTATTTTGTATAAATGTGGTAAAAATAATAGCCAGTAAGTAATTCAATTACACAAAAAAGGAAAATCTTCTCCAAACTCGTACACACGCGCATGTTCAAATATAAAACGGTCCAGTAAGCAATTTTACGATTCTAAATAAAACTCGCATCAAGCCTCCATTTTTTTCCATTCAAAGCGCTGATCGAATCATTTTATCGGACAAAAGCATGCTACGCAGTCTTTTATTCATTTGCAGCGTAATTCGAAAATATTGAGTTGAATTTGAATGTGCATTCTGATTTCTGACGTATCTGTGTTCATTTAAACTGCATAATGTGTGCAGTTTAATTTAATATAATAAGTTTAATGAACACTGATACCGGTTTTGCGCGTTATCCGAATTTTATAGGATCAATCGAGGTTTTGACAGCGATTAACGTACAAGTTTTTGGATTTTTTTACTGTGTTAGTTTTATAAAGCTTGTTTTGCCATATTTATTTGTCTCATTTGTGCTGGCTTAACTCTATAACCGTGGGTGTTCGAGTTACATCGAACTGTGAACAGCTCAGCACTTTTTACATTATATTAATCGTTTTCGCATTTGCGAGCGCAGTAGTTGTCGAGTAGTCGTCGTGGTCCGAGTCGCTGCTTTGACAGCTCGTATACCATTTAACCAAAAGTACCATTTTTTTTTATATGAAATAAGGGGGCAAACGAGCAAACGGGTCACCTGATGGAGAGCAACTTCCGTCGCCCATGGACACTCGCAGCATCAGAAGAGCTGCAAGTGCGTTGCCGGCCTTTTAAGAGGGAATAGGTTAATAGGGGAGGGTAGGGAATAGGGGAGGAAAAGGAATAGGGGGGGGGGGGGGGGGGGGGTAGGAAATAGGGTAGGGGATTGGGCCTCCGGTAAACTCACTCACTCGGCGAAACACAGCGCAAGCGCTGTTTCACGCCGGTTTTCTGTGAGAACGTGGTATTTCTCCGGTCGAGCCAGCCCATTCGTGCCGAAGCATGGCTCTCCCACCTATTTTATTAACCATAATAATTAAACCACATTTAACCAGTGTGAACAGTGTAAATAGTAAATAAATAGTTTAACCAGATTGCATCCTTTAAGTTTACCAAACACGCGTGTGTGAATTTAACCATAGAAAGAACCATCAACCAAAAACCAAACAAGACCCCGAAACTCTACTTCATACAAATCCTTTTTAGTGGGCAGAAGCCAGTTATTACAATGTCCCAGAGGAACACTATTTTTTCAGGATAAATGTAGCCTATATTATTATGTTAATAAATCTAGCGCCTTTACGTAAAATTGACAAATTTTTACCTTCATAATATACCTAGTACCTACCTTAGTATAGTTCATAAAATTTTACTACTTCTTTTTGGCATACCGCACTAGGCTAGGTAATGTTCAAATCGATAAGTCGGCAAAATGGCATCCCATTCGAGCTCTAGAACCGTATTTGTAAGTAAAAATCTATCATTTAACTGTCTTTTATTCCTGCCACAAAGAAACGCAGACAATTTGCTTAGTCGGTCGAGCTCTAAAGATCTGGATTACGAAATGAAAGAGTTCGATAAGCTTTGTAAAACTCCTTTAAAGGCGTTTTAAAAATATAATCCCTAGCTATTTTACGGCA
Organism: Aricia agestis; assembly: GCF_905147365.1. Lineage (NCBI taxonomy): Eukaryota > Metazoa > Arthropoda > Insecta > Lepidoptera > Lycaenidae > Aricia > Aricia agestis. The sequence goes on from NC_056409.1 coordinate 11,967,615, forward strand.
AAAATTCTTCATATGACAACCGAACAAATATAATATTTTAGCTAGCTTTTCAAGTTTTTAAGATGAAAGTATAATATTTTTCACGTTTGCAATGCTTGAAAAAGAATTTAATCGCGAAATGTGTTTGTGAAGCGATTTTTTTAGTTCTTGGTTCTTACGGTTATTATTTTAAAATCTCTGTTACTTATTTACTTATTTAGTATATATTAGTAATATTTTTTACACGAATAATAAAAACTATTATTATTCGTAGAATAAAATATAATATTATTTTTCTTTAACATACACTAGAGCTAATAGTACAGGTTCCCTAGAACAATTTTTTTTTATTACTATCAAGCAAATTTTTCGTGAATTAGCTTCATTTTGATAAGACGAACAACAATTTTCTCTGCGAAAAATCTCGAAAGCTAACAGAGATCGAAAGGATTTAATATTTTGATTTGGTGATCCTAAAATATGGATTGTTCCGTTTTAGGGTTCTGTAATCAACAAAACTTAGTTAAATACGGGACCCTAAAACGGACTTTAGTATTTGTTGAGCGGCAATAGAAATAAACAGTCTGGGAAAATTTCAGAAGTCTAGCTATAGCTAGATTTCTGAAATTTTCACAGCGCTATAGCGGTTCTTGAGATACATGGCCTGGACACCCCTCCCCTACTATTATTACTGCTTTAGTTTCATACAATTTAATTTCAATTATTAAAGTTTAAAATTTTTCAATTACAATTTCTAACTTACGCAAAATTTTTCATCAATGAGTGGGTAGATTGTCACGTGAACACAAAAATATTACTTTGCCTCCAGCGGTAGGTTGCCTGACGAGACCGGAGGGAAGCGTAGCCCTACGGGTAAAACATGATGAATTATTATGTTATTAAAAAGTTTCCTGGCGAAATAATAGTTTTCGCAGACCTTTTTGTTTTGACAGTATACGACAGACATTATGATGGATGTAACTAGTCATAAAGTTTTACAAAAAATATGCAAGGAAAAATACATTATTATAAAATGCGAAAGCAGTAGTCACAAACAGGTGGTTACACAAAAACACGATACGACGTCATGTCGTACCACGATGCAGCATCGTTGTACTCTACGTGGGAATCTACGACGAGCACCGTAAAAAACTACGTTGCGACATCGTAACGTGTCACGGTACACGTAACGACGTCACATCGTAGAAACTCACGATGCGTGTTATTCAAAATTCAAAGAAATTAACTGCGACAATAGGGATGATGGCAAGGTCAAAGATTAGCAAATTTTGTTAATAAATTAAAGAAATCACGGTTAAAAATAAGTGTTCCCAAAATTTCAGCTTGATAGCATTTGTAATTTTTTTGTTATGCGCCTTCGAAGTTGGATATTCAAGTCGATTTTTTTTTCAATTAAATTTCTTAATATTTGTATACAATTCAATAACTTATGCAATTAAAAGCAACTTTTGTTATGAAACCACTTTCATAAACGCAATATTTAATATATCTGTCGAACAAAGTTTTCTCCCGATGCGTACAAACTACGAAAGACTGACGTCATACTTTCGTAGCACTTTGTATGGAGCGTTTCGGGCAGATCTTTTTTATGAGATATTTGAATTGTCATATCTTGGTGAATTTTTAAGCTATCAGAGTCATTCTTTCAACGATGTTTCTATTTTTTAAGTGTCTTTCAATTACCGATAAGAAAAAAATTAGTCATCATGCCTATTCACCCTGCATTCTATCGACATAATCCATAATGGATTCGTTTAGCTTCGTTCGAAAGATTTTTTGAGCACCGCCTTAGTAAAAATTAATTATTTAACTCTTTATCATTTTCAACGAACTGTAAAGGGTAATTGTATTTCTGTTGGTTATAGTTTGAATTCCCAGTAGCGAGCTACATTTAAATTATTTGCGCTTGGCTTACATTAAAATTATCTTGTGAGGTTGAATATTGTTTGTCAACTGTGAACAAAAAGTTAAATGCCTTTGTTGCTCTCACAAATAGGGTATTATTTATCCGTACTGATATTATAAAATTAAATGCGATTAGCTTAATTTTACGTTCATATATATATATATATATATATATATATATATATATATATATATATATATATATATATATATATATATATATACATATTTAACTATGTCTTAAAAGTTAATACATAGGTAAGCATAAATAGCAATATTACGATTAAGCCTTTTAATAATCCACACTAATAATATAAATTCGAATGTGTGTCTGTCTGTCGGTTACTTCTTCACGCCTCAACCACTAAACTGATTTTGCTGAAATTTATTATGGAAATATTAAAATTGATTCAGTAGTTTTAAATTATTAAGTACTAGCTGTTGCCCGCGACTTCGTCCGCGTGGACTTCAGTTTATAGCGCGCGATGTCAACAAAATTAATGTCAAAAGCTTTAATAAAAAAACCCTGGTACCCCTTAAATCAAAACAGCTGTGCAGTGTCAGTAGGGTTGCTGAGGATTCCTCTTCCGCTTCCTCATAATGAGGAAGTTCCGCAATATTTTGGGTTCCTCAACCGTTACCGCATCCTCATAAATAAAAATAAAAAAATCCTCTTCCGCTATCGCTTCTTAAAAATTTAAGAGGAATTTATGAGGAATTTCACTGCGCATGCGCGTCGCATATCCATCTTTTTTGTGTGCGTGTGTTGTGTATGTTACTGAACACCTCCTTATTGCTGGACCGATTTTGATGATTCTTTATTGTGTGTGTTTTCAGAATGGTTTAGATTCATAGTTTGGTCCACTGGAAAATGCCCTTTTAATTATTTTTTGTGTAATGTATGTACCTAGTTATGGATAGACAGGGCAAAGACTTTTGGGTTGGGTCCGCTAGTATTTATAATTTCCTATCATCCTCTTCCTCATCCGCTTCCTCTTCCGCTTCCTCATCCGCATCCTCTTCCTCAAAAAATATCCTCTTCCTCATCCGCATCCTCTAAATTTACGCGTCGTCCTCTAATTCAACCCTATTAGTGTGCATATAATATTTCAATTTTTTAAATTAACCTTTATATTTTATGCCAAATTTTTAAACTTATTTAGCCCCCCAATTACACAACTTTACCCATAAACTATTTATCATTGATAGATTTAAGGTTAGTCTGTAATTTTTAAATAAGTTTTTTTTTGTATAAATGTACAAAAAGCGAACTGCCGAATAAAAATCAATGATAACAATAATAATATTTCCGGTTATTTTCAATACGGATTTGATCTACCTACGAACTTATTCTGAAGTTTATAACCTCCGAGCGAAAAATTTTACAAATATTTCCGCATGAAATGCTGGAAGATATAAAATGAAGATAAATTAGATAGCAGCAGAACCCTGACATCGAATAAGAAGTTTAAAGAAAACTGCTCATGTTAACTTTTGCAACTGACCGTATGTACTCTCAAAAACCTGATTCGGCGAACACTGAAGCAATTGAAACTCGATTTGGTGCATCGGAATTTATTGCGACATGTTTGAGTTACTTTGGCGAGGTCTGCGATATTTTAACTCGAAGAACACGAATAATTGAGGATGGACTTCCCGGCAAAGTAGAGGACAGTCGATACTCCCCGGTATTGTGTTCGCTGAATTTATCGATATTTAAACTCTGAGAATCCGAATTTAGTTTAAACAATAAAAGTCTTGTTCGAATGTTAAATTCAAATTAAGTTTAGTGCTGTCCATGTTTTTTTTTGGGTAAATGCAGGCTTTCGGGCCGGGTAAATGATTTGAAATGAAAATATATTATAGCCAGATGATGAAGTAGGTAAAATAAAAAATACAATGTATGTTTAAATTGAATGGATAAAAATGAGTAATTGTCCTTATGTTACAAAATGTCAGCGTTAATTATGATAAACTTTTGTTTTGAATATAATAATTATAATATCGTATTTGACATCGACAAAACTTATTATAAGTTATAATTATTGTTATTTAATACCCCGCTGAGTCCTTATAAAAATCCTTATAATTCATTGCGTAACTAGTAACTACTCATATTCACTTAGTGATTAAAACTTACATAGATATTTTTAGTGTAAAAAATACCACCAGTTCAGGCCAAACTGCAGCTTCTGACTTATAAATATTTTAAATTTTAGCAAACAATTTGCAAGTTTTATATTATGCTATCTTATTTTCAATGAACTGAAATGAAGACTAGGTACGAAGTTGGAAATAAATAACGCGCTCATTCAAACTTCCATCCCTTTATTTGTCTTCAGTTCGACAGGACATTTACTTCACTTTGTTGACTCAGTTCCTCTTGTTATAAGTGAAAAGTTGACTGCGAACTTTGCTAACTATCCCGACTGATCTTGTTTTAAATTAAATGCGACCCAAAGTTTTTCAATCATTCTTTGATCTTTGTTAGTATTGTTATTTGTAAACAACTGCATAGTTTCGCGATCAGTCGAGACTCAGTTTATTGTTTGACTTTTATTAATTGATAAAGGGAACCAGAAAATAGGAAAATGAAGTCTAAACCTTACCAAAGAATTCAAGTTGTAACATTTTTAATTGACTACACTATTAATAAAAATTCACTTCAATAAAGGAGGTTATCAATTCGACCTGAATGTAATATGAAATATTTCCAGAACTGCCCAGTTTTCATATAATATGTTAGTCTATATCAGCTTCTAAACAAATGTGCCCAAAATTTTATGTATTTGTATGTAATGTATGGTCTAATTGATAACCTATTTTTTGAAGTCGGACAAAAAAGGAGCAAATACCGACTTAGTACAAAATACAATAGATACTTAAAAAGAGAAAACGAAATTATTGTTATCAAACTATAGAGCCGTAGTTCATCTTCGAAAGATTGGGACTGATTGTTTAAAGTTACGGTTCAAACAAAGATAATAAAATTATCTATGTGAAAGAGAATCGCCAGTCGATATTGTTATGTTTTCATTTCAGTGGGTCGGTAAGTTGCGGCCGCCGCTGGCTCGCAGCCAAGCTCATCTCCTCCTAAAAGGTGCTTAGCAACGCCCTGCCCAATATAATATGGATGGAAAAAATTTAATGATGAATAATTTCAATTTTATGTCTCGTACATAGGTTATACACAGGTTAAATATATTATAGGTAATATTAATATTAAAACGACATTTTTCTTTCGTTTTTATAAATCCTAGAGGATGTATAAAATTATGTTCAGTATTATTAAAAAAAATAATAAGGTGAATAAGATAAATATACAACACTATGTTTGCAACGCAATTTTGATTATAACATTAAATATTTTACAACCGAAAAGAAGTGAACCTGACACGCTAATTGTAGAGAAAGCGCAGCTAGGCTCTGTAATGGCCGATTTACACGGGTGACTAATGCCGCACGATTTACGCCCACGGCGAAAATCGACCATGTAAATGGCAATGCGACTACGCCGCATGCGGCTAAAGTCGCAAGCCCCAAAGTCGTGCGGCCAATGGCCGCATGCGGCTGGTGACTAAAATCGACCGTGCAAACGCTCAGTCGCAAGCGATCGCTTGCTGCGAATACTACTGTTGACTGGTGACTTGCCGGGTGACTAAAATCGACCCGTTAGTCACCCGTGTAAATGGGGTGGCGAGTCGACTTGGACAGGCGATTCGACTGGTGACTTGCCGGATGACTAAAATCGACCCGTTAGTCACCCGTGTAAATCGACCATAACTTGTAAGGGAAGGTGGAATCAAAAGCTTAATATAAGATCTGTTAGCTTTTTCACAGTGACGGCCAGTGGTCATGGTCATGGTCTTGGCATATAGTTTTGCATGGTGATGAATTTTGTATAATGTTGATTCGTATTATTATATTGAAGGTTTATTTACCTTCAATCCGTATATTTATACAAAATTTCCTAGAAACGGAGTTGCAGGCGCGAGCTAGCTGTTTATAATTAACGATTTGACGAGCGAAGCGCCATGGCCGCACTTTACGCGGATTTAATATTTTAGTGACGAGTAATTAAAATTTAATGTTTGCTGAACTCAAAACTCGTATAAAATGTTACAGCTTTTCATATGCTTAGAAAAAGCAATTAAATTTGCAACACGGTGGTGTAATACAGCGTGTAGCAAAAGAGGCCACTCTTAGATTCGCGTTCATTAGTCAGCGTTCATTTAGAGCGAACACCCTGCGACCTATATAAAACGGAGCGTGGTACAATGTTACTTTTTATCTTAAGGTTAAAGTGGTGCATTAAAGTTTATGTTTACAGCTTCAGTCGACGGAGCCGGCCAAGAATAAAGTGTGCTGGTGCAGATAACGTAATGATGGACGGACAAAATATTAGCTGCTTGCAGTAGAAATGTTAAATATAAAATTTCAAGTCTAAAAGACTGTAAGGTATTTAGAAATATAATTTAAATTATTGTTAATTTAACTTTAGCACTAAAGTAGTCAACCGACGTAAGATAAATCAAAATAGTGAAGCGAACTCGCAAAGCAACTAGTATATAATTTGTACAAATGATATAATTTAAAGCTTAAAGTTGCAATTGCAGTGCGGAGCGAGCAGATTGTACCTGCGGTTAAGTTCGATCGTAGCGCAATAATTTATGTTAAGATGTCTAAGTCGGGCGGACTCGGGGAATATATCTCCCAATACTGGCTCAATATACCTTCGTCACATGGCCGTGCGATTGGATTTACGAAGCTCGTTTCACTACTTAGATTGACTTAGAGGTTAAACTACACGAACCTATTGACAACTAGGTCCTAGTAACGTCTTTGAGGAGACCGTAGTCCACATATTGATATGTCAATCTGCAGGCCACTGCCGCCTCGCTCTGAGTAGCGAGCGATATATTCTAAGTCGTTGCTAAGCCGGTGCTTAGATTGAAATTTGAATCTATAAGTTGCAGACTGTAGTATTCAATGACGATACAACTATTTGGAATAATGTAACAAAAATAAGTAAAAGTAGATTATAATTAATAGAAAATGAAAGATGTGATATTAGATAAGAAAAGTATATTGTGAAAATGTAAATTGTAAAGAACAGATACGAATAGTACCATATAGAAATGGTAAGTTAGTAATATTATATAATAACCTTTTGTAATGAAATATTAAAAAAACTGTCTAGATGAAAGTTGAAACGAACTCTGTAAATAATAATTGGCTCTACCATTCGGAAGGTCCTATATAAGGGGCCGAAAAAAAAACTATTTGGAATAAAAAATATGTGTGGCACTCGGAGACTACCACGGTAAAACTATTGCATAGCATTTTTTATCAACCTTTTGTAATTATAATTGGCATACGTCTAGTCGCCCGCACACAAACACCATGCCGAAGTCTGTCGAACTAAAACCTAAGACGATGCACGGTTTTAAACGCCGCAACGCTGTGCCATTCGGAGTGGAGGGTGTTAGGATTATTTTCATCACGGAATTTATTGGGATATTATTAAATGCACATCAGAATAATTTTTCAGCACACTACCTTAACTCCGCTAATTAACTGAATGCATACCAGAAAAACTAATGCTGATCAAAAAAACAATTGATTAACTGAACATGTCCTTCAAAAAAAACTTAAACATTATACAAAACGAGACGACCTTTATAACCGAAATCACACCAAAAATATAGTTCATACATCGGATATATTATTTGTAAAACTAAAATTTAAATTGTTTATCAAAAATACTAACTTGCACTCTAAATTGGACAATCTTACAACGGAATTTCTAAAAACGATATCGAAAGGTGCACCACAATAAAATAAATTTCTAATATCGAAACAAGTCTACAGATTGACAAATCGTGCAACTAAAATATTTTTAACCTTACTTTATTTTCTTTTTGTTTCTCTATTTTACTAAAAACATGTTGGGGCCTCTTATCTAACGCCGCACTCACTCCTTTGCGCTCGGTCTTAACTCTTTAGCGACCACAGATATATCTTGATCTATTTCTGTGTTAGCGACAAAGATTTTTTGTGATTATGATGAGATAATATCTCATCATAATTACCAAAAATCTTAATCTTATTGTAGGCGACGCACTACACCATAGGCCATAAGTTATGATAATTTATTAGAATTAGTTCTGTGTAAGAAACAGTGTTGACTGCTGAATGTATGGTCTATACTTAAGTTTAATAATAAGCTCTTTGTATTGGTTAAGTAGTATGCTGAATTTTTGTAGCAGTATGCATTATTTAGGGTGCATAATTAGTGTGCAAGTCAGTATTTTTGGCGAAACTTTCAAATATTTTGATCGAGAAAAGGGAATATACAGATATTGATTTAAATACATGCCGAATTTATTGATTAGGTCGCCGCATTCAAAGCCCGCGGTAAAAGCTATGCAGTAGCTTAAAAGATAATAATAATATCTATGGACGCTTCACACCACGTCAGTCTGACCCCGTGCTAAGTACCTGAAGGACTTGTGTTACGGGTACCAGACAACGGAAATATATTTAATACTTTTATACTATACATATATTTAAGATTTTTATTATATTATACACATATTTAACACCTTCGCTGCGTGCGTGGTGCGTTAACGGGCCGATTAGCCTTATACTTAAACTCTCCGCCGCTTCGGTATAAGGCTTATTGGTCTGGTAAGGTATCGACCAATATAAACGACTATAACTATGCGAAAACTTAAAAATTTGGAAACCCACCAATCAATATCGATCGTAGACGTTCATGGTGCTGGTTTCGCCCGGGATTCCTACTATTTACTTGAGAGATACATGCAAAAAAATATGTAAGGTCTTATAACCCGATACCGCACTGAATTATAGGTTTATTTAAGGGAGATTTATTGATGGGAAATAATGTTATTGACATATTATTTTTAATATCATTTATTGAAAAAACAATAAGATATTTTTTATTTAGAAAAAATAACAGGCCAGTAAGGATTTGGCTTATTATTTTATATAATTTTTCGAATAATTTATATCAGAACGTTCACTTTCATGATTTCATCCTTGCTGAAACCATTATTCAAGCATTTTTCTACAGTGTTTATTTTGCCTAGGCATTATTAATGATTTAACACCAATAACAAAATCTCAAAACGTAAACAAACGACTGTGCAAATGCACTATCGTACCGCTCCCGCTAATTACGTCACAACACTAATATGAAGTAAACAATTCAATTACCTACACCAGTGCGGGAAGGGGTGGAATGACCCTGTGATCTCTGACGGGCCTTTCGGCCCGTTACCCGCAAGGAATGGAAAAAAATATCAATCAGTGCGCTAGCAGGTCGAAAGACCTTAGCACGATTTTAATGCTTTATCGAGTAGCCCTTAAAGTCCTTTACTCAAACCTATACTTGTCTCCTTTTAATATAGGTACAAAAATACTCATTATACAGCCCCCGCACTAGGGGAAGTTCGCTGTTTCTCGCATCCGCACAGAGCGCGAGTACATGCATCGGGCGTTTAAGCCTTATAACGCAGCGAACGTGTTAATACACATCCATGACCCAGGAACTTTGAAAACTTTTTGTTCTGTCGGCGGGATTCAAACCCGCGACCCCCGGCTTGAGCTACCAATAGCCCACCAACTGAGCCACAGAGGTCGTCAAATCATCAGATGAGAGAGACTTTACTCTATTAAAGCGTTTGTAGCTTGTGACTTAAATCTAATACGGTAGAGATAGTGTGTGAGGTCGAGTACGCGAAAGTTTTGTGAAGGCTTCGCTGTCTGTGGTGGGTTTGCGGTCGGCGCAGAGCCCGTAATGACCGGCTTTCATTTACAGGCTAAAAGCAAGATTGATACATTGCACGGCCGGATTTAATTTATCTTTTCACATTTTCTATATAAAACTTGCTTTGTATGTACTTATGAATAGCCTTTGATTCGTAGTTTGATTCAATATAGTTAGATTTAGTGAATCTTCATATATAACAGCGAATTGATTGGCTCACAGCATGTATTACATGACATTACAATATTACGAGTATGTTACATTTTGTGCTGTACTATAATACTTTGAAAGCCGTAATTGCGAGAGAATTGGTAGGTTTTTAAAAAAATATTATTTCCAAAACGTTCTTTTGATAAAATAAATCACTGTATAATGATTTACAAACAATCCCAACAACCTACGTTTAAAATAAAGCGTAGCTAGGAAAAACTTCCGCAACATTTTTTAAATAAAAAGCTGTTTAAGTTTCGTTCAAACTTAAAACCAGGTTGGCATATAAGAGTGTAGTGGAAACGGTTTCGTTTATGCATTGTTACTGCCAAGTAATTTCCGTCTCCCATACCAGTTCACTAACGCGAGAACAATGCCACTTTTTAAATTTACTCGAGTGCAAACCAATTTCAATTTATTCACGACCCAGTGAACGCCATAATCGCCTGCACGTGTTTTATTTACTGAGAAAACTTTGAAAATGTTAATTTTTCCACCAAGGAACGATCATAAGCTTTTACAGCGGGGGAGTGAACAAAGATTTCTTTATGAACTATAAACAGTTTTACTTTACTTAATTTAGACTCTGAAAGTTTGTGAAGTACTTTGTGTTCTGTGTAGAGTAATTTATTAATATAACTAACGACCCGCCCCGGCGTCGCACGGGAATTAAATGTATAGCCACTGAAAAAATGATTAAAATCTAAAGCCTATGATCCTTCACGTGGTCTACTTCTTATCGGTGCCAAGTAACATAAAAATTGCTCCAGTAGTTCGCGAGATAAGCCCTTTCAAATAATTTCCCCCGTTATTTCCACATTCTCCTATTAGTCTTAGCGACATAAAATATAGCGTATAGCCTTCCTCAATAAATGGACTATCTAACACTGAAATAATTTTTCAAATCGGACCAGTAGTTCCAGAGATTAGCGCGTTCAAGTTAGCCCTTTCAAATAATTTTCCCAGTTTTTTCCACATTTTCCTCTATATCCTCGCTCCTATTACTCTTAACGTGATAAAATATAGCATATAGCCATCCTCGATAAATGAGATAATCTAACACTGTAAGAATCATTAAAATCCGTTGCGTAGTTTTAAAGATTAAAGGGAACAAAGGGACATGAGGGAAAAAAAGCGACTTTGTTTTATAATATGTATAGGTAATTATTAACAATCTAGATGATGCCCGCAACTCCATTGCGTTTATTGCGCGGGAATCGTACATTTTTTCGGGACAAAAATTATCCTACGTTCTTTCCCGAGACTCAAAGTAACTCCATACAAAATTTCAGCAAAATCGGTTCAGCGGTTTGGAAGTGAAGAGGTAACAGACAGACAAACACACTTTTACATTTATAATGTTAGTATGAAAGGATGGAAGAATGAATTGATAAAATACTTCAAAATTCTTAAGGCCAATTTCATGGATCGGTATCGTAATATGACGTAATATTGTTAAAAAGTAGGTTTTATCGTAGTAACATCATTTTATAATGGTTAAAGTTTCTATTTGTTCATAGTAGTCTCTATAATAAGTATATCTCAACCAAATATTATGCTTCATTTAGGGGGCGTCCACAAATTACGTGAGGTGTTCCCCCCCCCCCCCCCCCCCCCCCTCCTCTCCAAAGTGAGATATAGATGAGATTTGACTCGACCCCCTCCACTCTTTAAATACCTCATGTAATTTGTGGACGCCTTAGAGATAGACAAATCATGGATCGTCGAAATGAAGGTATGTGTAGGTGTAATCATCGCTCCGGATCATCTCTACCGTTGTAGTGTTTGCTCCGCACTGTAATCAGCCATAAAGCTGCACTGGCACGTACACAATTGTTACATTCTCGTCTGATTTACATCCTACGTATACAGGGTGTAACGAAACTAAGTGATAATACTTTAGGGTGTGTATGTGTTCCTTGTAGAAAGTTCACTGCAGCGCTGAAAGACCAATTTTTTTCACTTTTGTATGAGCAAGCTCCACAGCGTCACGAGTTTCTTCATACAAAAGTGAAAAAAATGGGTCTTTCAGCGCTGCTCTTTTCACAGTGACCTCGCACACACCCTAAAACATCACTTAGTTTTGTTACACCTTGTATATTTTAGTGAAGTACTCAGTTTGGTTTATTCTATTCGTGTTAGTTGCCAAAATGTAATTAGTATAAAAAAAGTTTGGTAGAGTATAGAAATTTGTTATGTCTGATTTAGGTTGAATAGTCCCTCATTCCTAACAAGAAGTAAATAACTCTTTACCCCCAAAAACATAAAATGGTAAGTAATTAAAACTTTTTTTAATTCTGATCACTCGAAGGCAGGTACTTGTAATTTTTCTATAGAACAAAACACCTAAATTACAAGTAAATCCCTTTCTTTTGAGTATCAAATTATTACTTTACTCCGAACCCTATTATTTCTCATAAACGATTAATTTTCTAATTGCTTAAATATTAGAACAATCGAATTTATAGACGGTTTTGTAAACTTTGTAGGAGTTAGCTCGAACAACATCGAATTAAATGAAATTTATATTTCTTCCCTGCTGTAGCTTTAGCGCAAAGTTTTTATTTACATAATCGCTTTTCAAACAAAATAACAAAACTTATTATGTTTGGGAAAATTTATGAAATACGGATTGTTGTCCCATTAATTTTACATTTCAAAAACGAAGGGTAATTTTGGGATACACTTTCTATGAAATATTGAACGAGATGTTCGTAACGTTAATGTTTAAATAAACGAAAGTAATTTTATATACTATATGTTTTTTTTTAAATAATATCTATGGATGCTTCAAACGACGTCAGTCTGGCCTAGTGCTAAGTACCTGAAGGACTTGTGTTACGGGTACCCGACAACGGAAATATATCTAATATTTTTTTTATATGATACACATATTTACTACACATCCATGACCCAGGAACTTTGAACATTTTTGTTACCTCAGCGGGATTCGAACCCGCGACCCCCAGCTTGAGCTACCAACAGCCCACAAACTGAGCCACAGAAGTCGAGTTATAGGTACTGTACATGAAACAATATTTTGGTTTGATTTTTTCAGACATTTTGTTGTTTATGCCCTAAATACGAATATGTAAGGGCCGGGACACAAAAACACGATACGACGTCGTGTCGTTCCACGATGCGGCGTCGTTTCACGATGCGACGTCGCGTCGTAGGAATCTACGACGAGCATCGTAAAAAACTACGTCGCGGCATCGTAATATTCCACGATACACGGCACGAGGTCGCGTCGTAGTAACTCACGATGCATTCCTGTGTAAGTGCCACAGTTGTAATTCAAAATTCAAAGATCCTCGTTTCGACATTCGAAATCGTGAGTTTCTGCGACGCGACGTCGTGCCGTGTATCGGGTCGTGGCACGTTACGTAGTTTTTTACGATGCTTGTTGTAGATTCCCACGACGCGACGTCGCATCGTGGAACGACACGATGTCGTATGGTGTTTATGTGTCCCGGCTCTTACACAGGTTCATTCCAATCTGTCTATCACTAGCGAAGAGAGACGATATCGATAACAATATAGGTCATACGATATGGAACGTATAGCATAGCATAAAGGCTTTAGAGTCTAGACTCTAGTGTCAAACATCGTGACAAGTCCTGTCAGTAGTAAACTAGAAGTAATAACGTTTTACAGCGGGGTTTTAGAGAGACAACGTTACTGTTTCGTTTACGGGATGTACGACATTGATAGACATACATCAAAACGAAATTGCGGCTGTAAAAATGCCCACTCTTGAGTTATAATCAAGTCTGTATACTATTCGTTTTTATTTTAACCGACTTCCAAAAAGGAGGAGGTTATATGTTCGTCTGTTTATATATTTTTTTTCTTGATATCTCTTGATATTGATATTTTGAAAATATTGTGAACAATTTATGTATAATAATATTATGTAATATTATTTATCTTAAATTCTAGTACAAAAAAGTGAAAGGTATAATTATAACTAATAGTCTATTTCCAATATGAAATAAATATTGGGTTTCCCTCACCCGTATGAAAGATGCACAGGACTGATATCACTGTCCCCTGTAATAAAGGTGAGGGAAAACGAAAAGTCAATGCCATCGAATTCTATAACTCACATTGGGTGCTCATGAAAGAATATTCGGAGAATTGTCAGCCCATATCATAAGATACGTTCACTTCACTAAATATTTTTTATATTAAAAGCTTTGAGATGAGAAGCTTTTTCTCACGTTAAACGGAGGGTCGAAATGTGTCCACGAGCTTTTATTGAGGACGTGGGACGCATAAATTTCGAAAGGAAAATAAAATCGGCCGGCCGATGTTAATTTGTCATCTTTTTTTATTGTAATTTGTGTGATTTTTTTTCTTTCCCTTTTTGTAAACGTATGAGATAAGCAAAATATGTAAAAAATATTGTTTCTTTTGTTTATTTTACCTTTTTTTAATGTTGAAATGGGCAAGTATATTTGACATTAATTAAAGCAAAAATAATTATATTCGTAGCACCTAACCATCCGCCTAAGTACATGAGTAAATATATTTTAAAAGCGTTATTTATGACTTAATTTATTGAGCAGCTAATACGTTACTATTAGCCGAGGAAAAACCTAACACTATAAACAACAATTTTCTACGAACATTGAAGTTTTTAATCTATATTTTTACAGGGTCTGTCTATAACAAATATTATGTATGACAAAATATATTATCATAACTACATTTCCTTACAAATTACAATACTGATAATGAAGCTGATAATTTGCACTTGGGTCAAAAATTTATAGTGAATAATATTACAGTAGTGTTCATCAATAGTAGTGTCAGTGCGGAGTAATCTCTGGCTATGCCGGCGAGCTCAGCCAAGTCACGTCCGGATGCGGCCGCGCCTCTAATGAGCTCCCGCGCTTATCATTCTCCTGATTGTCACTGATTGGCTTCTCATTGTGATATGAATGTGACATTATGAACTTATTTTGCGAATTATGCAATGCCTTTTTGCAATGACACATCTCCGAATGTGGTCAAAGGAGATACGCGAGAACTGATAGATATCCTTGAATAGGCGATATCTTATGTTTTCATGTACTATCAGAGAAGTTGATTCCTAGGCAGATGGCGGACCTATGTAATTTGGTCGCGTTAACACTAGAAAGACCGGAGCGGTCAAATGACCGCATTTCCGTTTTTAATTTGCGATATTTTTGTTACCGTTGCGTGAAATTCGTTTTCCACTCGTGACATTTAGTCATTTCCGATTGTTTAAATTGTGATAACGTGTTTTTAATAATTGCTCAATAATAATAAGTTTTAAATAACAACCTACCTAGAAAGACCGCAGCGGTCAATTGACCGCTTGAATAAAATTTCTAAAAAAAGTGTGTTTTTCTTGCAAGTTTTATTTTTCTTTCAAATGTATTATTATTATTATGTTTTGTTTGTGTATTGTATTGGAAATTTGATTTAAAATTTATAAAAAAATTTACTGAAATAGACTTGTCAATGACTCATTGGACAAAAGTGGGATAAATACTTTTATTTACATAAATGGTCTAAAAGTTCACATTTTTATATATAAAAATAATGGTAATATATTCACAAATATAGTATGTGCACAAATAAAACATTTTACCTTGCCTGTTTTGATATTGTAACGTAATTCAAGTTTTTTGCCTAATGAACCCTGTTTTTTTGAAAATTATCAACGTTACTTCAAAAATCTGAGTCAATTTTCATAGTATTGTTGCCTGAGTTGACCTAACATAGCCAGGTTTATTAGTAGTTCGAATTTCAATAAAATGTTTATGCTGAGTTAATTTTATTTTTTGTTTTACCTACACAAACGAAGCAAGTAACAAAGTAAAGGTTGCGAATTGTAGTTCTATGAAAATATGATAAAAATTGTTATATTTATGCTAATATTAAGTATATTTCGTTTATAAAGCATATTTTTACTTTACTACGTACTTTTTTAGCTTCAGTGATAAAAGATTTTTATATTGTGACCAAAAATACGACACGAAAAAATAATAGTTTTGTCCTCCAATAGGGTATTTTCATCAAGATGTTCATGGCTTCTAGGCGTGAATTACTGTACATAAGAGTAACTTTACCATTCTATTGCTAAAATGCTCAAACACAGGAACAAAACCAATAAATCTTGTGGAGTCATTATAATGTCATCATATCAGTAGCAGGTCTATAAAATGCTTTTTTAAATAATTTTCTTGAATATTTGGTCTATAATTTAATTTAGTTACATTTACATAAATAATTACATGATCAATAAAATGCAAAAGCAAAATAGTAAGACACACAAAAAAATGTAAAAACATACGATGGGTCATTTGACCGCTCTTGGTCTTTCTAGGAAGTTCAGAATTCCGGTCTTTCTAGTGTTAAGTCAAACCCATCCGACCGATCACAGGTAACATTGACTCGATATAAGTCGACATGACGTAGGTCCGTCAACTGGATGGGAATCAATTTCCCCGATGGTACAAAGGCTATTTTGTTTTCACCGGTTGTTTCACTTTAAAATGTTTTATTTAACAAAAATATGTTGTATTCCCAAAACAATTATACCGAAAACATCTAAGCGCGGGTACGGACGTAATAATATCAAGTTTATATTGTAATGTTAAACGAAACACGTTTGTCGGAATATGGGGTAACCGAGGTGCCATGGTACACAGAACGATGCGCAGAATACGAATACATAGCCAAGTCACGTGCCGGCACTCAAAGGTAATAAGAATCGAATATTTTAATAAATTCCTATACTGCATTTCGGTATATTTTATTGATTGTAGTCTCTATAGCAAATATTTTTTTAATTTATATCTATCGAGAAACAGTAAGCTTTAAAGATTTGCCACTAATTTAGTTCGTTGCATAAAAGAAGAAACTGTCAAAATAGCACATTCTGAAATTAAAGGACGGAGAACTCCATTTTATTAATTCTGCAATAAAAGCTAAAGATATAAAATAACATTTGTATCGTAAGCTCCCTGAGCCGGATTAACAATGCAGGAATTAAGCTTTACAAAATCCTAAACAAAACACCAGCGGTCCCTTTGACAGCGGAACCGTTCGGAAAAATTAAGGCATCGAAAATCAATTGAAACAATCGTAGTCGAAAATCCTCGCGACGCCACGTACAAACATGCGAAAAAAAATTGAAAAACTTTTTCGCATCCATCACGGATTCAAAGAGATTTTTTAGGACGAGTGATTTTAATAGGGCCGACCGACCGATTCATCACGCTTCCAACGATTTATTTAAGATTTATGAATGTCAATCAACCAATTGATAGAGTGGGCCGTGGAAAATAGCTTTTACGGAATCGAATGCCACTGTATCTTTATAATTCGGGAAAATATTAAGAGATATTGGCAGCTTTATTGCACATTTTGATTGTATTGAATACGTACACAATTCATATTTTAGATTCAATAAAGTATTACTGTAACAGTTTCAAATGTGTTTATTGAATAGATAATCAATGGAAAATATTTAATTCCATTCTGAAATATAATATGCGCCATTTTGTTTTTAAAATTCCATGCTAAAAAGCTGCGCTAAGTGGCCGAGCACTTAGATTAAGGCAAGCAAAGTACTAACACTGGAGTGCTGTGTATAAATTATTCTATGCTTTGTTTCGAGGCGACGTTACTTCAAAATTGATTGAAAACCGACTTGGCACTTCACTCTGCCGTATCTCCGTTCGCTGCAAAACCAATTCTAAACATAGACCTGCTATTGATGGACTCGATTGTGTCGAGAAGGCATCTTGTCACCCCTTATAAAAAGTAATTAATTCTACGTTATAATTGGATGTACTTACTCTGTTACTGACGCAGCGTTCACTATAAACCATTAAGGAATGAAAAAAAAGTACTTACAGTTGTTATTTCGATGTTTGATCATCAAACAGAAGTGCCTTAAAATACAATATACGTCTACGTGGGAAACAAAAACGCCGAAATACGACATTTTCATAATGATATTATGAAAAAAATATAAACAAGTATGAGAAAGTAATTATCACTTGAGATTAAAAACATATATTCGGTAAATTATAATTCCTTTTTTCTTAGTATCAAATTGGAAGCTTAACGTCTTTGCAATAAGATTGAAATTTGACGATGTATCCTGATGATGGCCAACAAGAAACTCGTGATATCAAATTTGCAAATTAAATTCTGCGTTTTAATTAACGTATTTTATATTTATCGGCCTTCTCTCAGTCTGGGAACATCGATCGGCAGCTCCTTTGTGCTTAACCGAATTTTATCTACTTAAATGTCGTATTGATGCCCCTTAAGGGGGTGACTAACCCACAGAATAGATCTACAAGTAACTTAACCCAAAATTGACAATTTTATAATTCATTTTTATACTTGAAAATAAGCCCCAAATTGTTTAATTTTTTTAAACATAGATACTGCATTATATTTCCAAGGATTCGACCTAGCGGAAATACGATATCTTAAAATTTTCTCGATAGAAAAAAACACAAAGATGCATCTAATTCTAATTCTAATTTTCATAACCGTGCATAAAAGTAAGTTAATATTAATAACACATTGTATAAAATCATATCATTGAGAAACTGACCTAGGGAATTTTTAAAATGTTGTATATATTTTATCGAGTTATAAAGAAAAAAAACTAACTTGGCGATGATTCCGCGTCGTCCTTTTTCACCTGGCATAATATGAAAGACGTGAGTGTGAATAGAGAAAGACGATGTTTGATTTTTTGCGTTAGTCGCCCTCTTAATGAATATTCCATTTCAATTTCTGAAGTGTTTTAAACCTGTGATTAGAAAATAAAAAATGCACGGCTCACACCTCCGGTTTTCGTTCAGTGCCCACTGCCCACGTAGACAGATTTACGATATGCGATAATGATAAGAGAGATGGAGCAAAAGGAAAACAAAAATAGCCAGCATATTTCCGATAAATATTTTACAGCAAGTTTTGTTGGCTGCGGCACTATCTTTTTGAAGAAGTAATAAGGAATACGGAGGAGAACAATAAGTACAAGTCAGGATAGAACAAATTGAACAAATTGTTCGATTGTATGATTCACAAAGCGAACTCTAACGATAAATCGTGTGTCGGCCGTATCGTATATATTCCCGACCTTTCCTTTGTAATCTTTGTGTATTTACTAGATGTGACTACATTAAAGTAATTTATCATGCGAGACTTTGATCATGTTAAGGTCGGGTAAGGTTACTCCTTCAGACGCTTTAGTGTTATTCAGAAATACAAAATATAACGAGATTCGTGATAAAACGAAATTATTAATGTACGTTTGTACTTAGGAGTAAATAAAAAAATATGGACTAAGAGATGCTGTATTATTTTATTTTTGGTTAAAATGTTTTAGTTCACCAAATAAGATAGCTGTAACATAAACATTTAATATGTCTTGCCCGACGCGTTCGAAAAAGCCTTAGTTTTGAGCCCGAGAATGCTAAAATTACTATTTCTTTTTAGCTTTTTTAGACTGGAGGATTGGATATTTTGATAGAATAAAATGTAACAGATCGCTTCTAGTCAGATTTAATTCGTCGATTTCGAGGTAGCAACGTAGCCGCGAGCGTCCCGAACATGCAGTATTGACATACTGATCTATCGGGAAGATGCTGCAAAAGACACGACAATTTATTTTATATATATCATCACTATACTTGTTATGTTACAGACCTTATATTGAGGGTCGTATCGGGATGCAGCTTGGTACATGTTGTTCACGTTATAAAACTAAAACGAACGTTATCTATTGTGACTCAACTACTCCAACGCCTGCAATTTTGTTCTATGTTAAATTTTAACAATATTTTATTTAGCTTTCACTAAATTGCGTCAGATTGAAGTTTATTTAACATTTTTGAAAAGATTTTTCAAATTTTACAGCTTTGCTTAAAAATAAAGTATTCACGGAAATGTTATGCAGCTCGTACAATTAAAATAACGCACACATTTCGCATGCATAGACTTGCATCTAAATCAAATATCACGACATCATTTCATAGTATTCTAAAGAATTTTGCTTTACAAAACTGCATTTTAATAACATTTCTGCATTTGAATGCAGACAACTATTAACATTGCAAAGATGGAGTCGTAACCTGACAATGTATCCGCTCTGTGTATATTTGTATATAAATTATTTTTAATATGACTTTTTATTAAAATTTACATTTTTTTTTTGTTTTTTTTTTATATTTTATTAAAAAATATAAAAAAAAAACAAAAAAAAATTAGAACGCATTGATTGAGAATTTATTCATACAGAGAGAACAAACTTATGAGCCTCGGACGTAGTACGTCATTACTACAAGACAGTGATGCCGCCGTGATGAGACGAAACGAGGCGAGACGCGACGTTGCTGTAGCGATGTAACGTTAACTGTATTCGTTTTTCAGCTGTTATTCTGTTATTTATTGCAAATACTTTTTGAATGTCACCCGAAAAACACCGGATCGATTTCCTAATTAATGTTTTCCGTTTGTTATCATTGATTTAATATAATGAAGACTTTGAAAGATAATTTATGAGGCTCATGTCAAAATTTTTAATTAATTATATTTAAGTAATTACTATAATTGATGTTCCACTCTGAGGGCGGCAGTTTGAGAGGAAATCTCTGAAATAACTGAAGTCTGATTCCCATATATATATTATCTTCATTCTTACGAAACATCAACGCTACAGTCAAAATCAATCCATTCAAGCGGACGACCTTCTAGTGATATCTGTTTATTACGAAGCGCGGCCCGTTCATCATGGCGAACATATTGTGTCGCTTACGATCATCCGACCTCCTTAATTAATTACTTTTGGGATTTCGTGCTCATGTCAAAAAGGTTAAAACGACACGTGCGAGGTGAGCGAGGGTTAATATTCACAAACGAGCCGCTATATTTGTTGGTCCAACATCCGATAATAATGTAATTGAAAGGGATCTACGTTAAAACCGTTGATGGTATCAAATATTGGTTTAAGTTTTTATAAACATGGCCAATTTTATTGATCGTAAGTGGTGATAATTATTATTGATAAAGTAAACCAATGAAAAAAACTTTCGACAAGTTCGAATTCAAAAATCAAAATGTATGGATTAATATTACAAAAAGAGTCGTCGCGTCGCTTAATTACTTGTTTTTTTAAATAAATTTTCATTTTGGATATCTCATGCAAGTTGCCTTTGTACCTAATGTGGCTTGTAGAGTTCTTAATATGTCTTAAAAAGTGTCTATGTTAATAATGATGATAATCAGGGCGAGCGAAGCCAGCGGGCGAGCGAAGCCAGCCCTAGTATATTCCACACCTGAACACTTTTGTGGTACACCAGCTTACGGAAAAACTATCACGCCTATTGATTTGTGCTTTAACATAGTATTTTTTATTTATATGTAGTTTTGTTATCATCGGTCAGTCAAGGCTTGGTTAAACTATTAAAATATAAAAAAAAACTGCCACAAAGATTATTACCACGCAGAAAACGACGCGAGCCCACACAAAGCTCAGCTTTTAGCTAGTAATAAACAACACATGCAGAAATAAGCCTTAATGGACAGGAATAGTCCTTACCTATGTTAAGTTTGAGCTACACATGGAGTTCCTAACGACATGTCCCAGGAGTATCTCAAGTGCTATCACTGGGGACTCTTAGGGGAATATCAGCCTGTAACTACATTGATCGGCTCTATGATCGAGTCAGGTAATAATTATTTACAACGCTATTCCTTCCTATATTTACAAGAAATAGGTTATTAATTGAAAACTTGTAAGCAATGTGCTGTTTTCCCTAAAATGTTTTTTTTTCTTTTTAGTTTTTGATTCGTAAAAATTATTTCCATACGAGATTATACGTACATTTTTTATTTTAGAGATGTACCTAACTAAAAGCCGTTTCGATAGTAAATAATATCAGACGAAAATGAATTCTTGCCTTAGTAGTTATATAATATACACAACTAGTAAAAATTACAGTATAAAGATCGACAAAATGTTATAGAGAAGTTATTTTTCATTAAATTTTCCTTTAACTTTGCCATTAAAGAAAATCTTACGAGTGTTGCCAACTTACACTTATAGTATTGCAGTAAATTTTATAAATATTTTCTGAGAGCTTGCACACTCGTAATATTACTCTTAATATAAAAGCTTAATGCTTCTAATTGAAAGTAGGGTTGCCATCGCCCATCACCTTTATTGCCGTCGCCGGTCTAGCACGACAAATATCCCGGACATTTGGCCGAAATATGGCTATTTCCCCGGATTAAAAACTATTTACTATTACGTCCCAATTTTATATTTATTTAATAATCTAATGCTTTCCTTGAATTCGTACTTGATTTTGATCAAAGAAGAAAGAAAGTGTGTATGCTTAGCGAGTTTTTATCTTTCGTTTATTGCTGCCTGGCTAAAAAGTTGGATTTCTCTCAACAAAAGTCTCCGGATTTCACCCGGACACTTTTTGAATAACCGGCCGGACGGTCCCCGGACGCCTTTCAAACTAGGACAAATCCGGGGAAATCTGGACGGATGGCAGCCCTAATTGAAAGTAAATTAGGCACCTAAAGTTATACGATTCTAAAAGCGATAGAAATTTTATTTGTTTGTATTGGTATATATTAATTATTTATTTTATTCTTTAATTTTTGTTTATCATTTAGATGATTCTACCTACGACTGAGTAATTGAGTATAGATTTGTGAGCAAGCTGGGTGTCAGGAGGTCTCTAACAAAGGAACCAAAAGTTTTTTATGTTACTGACTTATTAAAGCAATAATTGAGTCACATGTTTAAAAAATATTTACTTTCTGTTTTGTGTCTATTGTGTATTGTTCGCACACAAGCGACTTCAAAAAATTTAAAACACCATGTTTACTAACCCGCACAAATAACATAATAAAGTCACCCAGGCTAACTTTATCATGTTATTTACAAATTACACTACACCGATCCAAAAGTCCATCGTCACAACTTACAACACCAAAACCCAAGAGAAAACAAATTGTACAGAATAAATAATAAACAGTAAACAAAAGTAACTTTAGAGCTTCGCGTTTTAATACCTCATGTTTAAAACTCCCAGTCACTTGTAGGAGCCGTGTTTGTAAGTAGGACGCAGTCTTACCGCGAGTGCCTTTGTTACTCCCGTCCTCCCGTCGCATTGTGTACGTTGATACCTAGCAATGCCTACAGGTGTACTTGTTCCACTATTTTCTTATTATCAAATACATATGATACGGTTTATATATTATATTTTTGTATAAAAAATTAACCATCTGAAGAGAATTATTGTTTTAGTAAGCATTGATTTGCTCCGTTCCAATTTCAATGAATTTACAGATAATTAAATTCTGCACGGAGGAACATCGCTACATCTGAAAATATATTAAATAGGTCCAACTATATATTTTTTTTATGAAATAAGGGGGCAAACGAGCAAACGGATCACCTGATGGAAAGCAACTTCCATCGCCCATGGACACTCGCAGCATAAGGAAAGCTGCAGGTGCGTTGCCGGCCTTTTAAGAGGGAATAGGGTAATAGGGGAGGGTAGGGAAGGGAATAGGGTAGGGGGCCTCCGGTAAACTCACTAACTCAGCGAAACACAGCGCAAGCGCTGTTTCACGTCGGTTTTCTGTGAGAACGTGGTATTTCTCCGGTCGAGCCGGCCCATTCGTGCCGAAGCATGGCTCTCCCACGTATAAAATATATTAAATATGCATACACATAGTTATACAATGTTCATCCTTGTCAGTCAAAATACTTTTTGTGCGTAGCAGACGGATAAAATATGGTACAAATATTATGTCTATCACCTGTATATATAACAAAATGTTGATATATTTACTAACGGTATTTAGCGACTTAAATTGTCCAGTTTGATTCTTGGAATATTCATATTCTGTAAGTACATAATATTTCCAAAGTTCTTTCAGTTTTCCTTGGGTATCCGGTATTCTATAAGCCATTATCTAAGTGATATGTGAGGATAAAACGCACCTGGCCCCAAAAAGGTCACTGCAATATAAAATTGAGAAAATATTACCCCTATAGTGTTACCTAATATGGACCATTATTTACTGTAAAATCGTCTTCATCCATCTTAAAGATGCACACTATATTATATTCACTATCATCATTAATTGTGTTTAATATTATGAAGATTGTGGGGAAAGTGACTTCCACTATTTTTAATTTTTTACTTATTTTGTTTACCATAAAACAAATCTAGAATTTTGAGAATGTAAGCTAAAATGTTGTAGATGGAAATAAAATAAATTATAAGCAAAAAACTTTTTGAAAAAAGCTTTTATTTAAATACTTTAAAAAGAAGAAAATAAATTTCCCCTTAAAAATTCTAACTATTAAGTTATAACCTCAATATATTATACAATTTGCCTGCAAAATTTCAGCTCGATCGGTTAAATATATCTACTTCAAAATTGAGTTCCAAGATTTCACCCGAACATACATATTTACATACATACAGAGCAAGTTAAATAAAAGCTTTTAAAAAAAGCCTTTTTGTAATTATAAGATTGGATTCAAGGTGATGTTAGGTTAGGTTTAAGTGTTAGTGTATGTCCGTACCAATCTTCTCTAACTTGTTAGAAAACAAAAAAAAAATATAGTCAGAATTTCTATTTAAAATCCAGAGACCAATGTGAAAAAACAGCCTAATGAATATGCGTAGTCCCACTATTTCACGCAAAATTAGTCGTTACGTCCAAACATTTCGGTTGGTTTTGGCATGAAAAATGGAACTCGGTATTATCTTCGAGTCAGCGTCTTTGGCGCCCGCAAACTCCTTCGGCAGCTTCCCAGAGCTTAGTATTAAATGAAACACAGTCTTATTCAGTTAGGGGCTATTCAGTAAGAGCGAAAATTGCCCAAATACCGGATAAAGGTCAGCCTCGAGGGGAGGTAATGACTTACGACGTGACGACAGCCATTTTTTTATAAACGATTCTTGTTTTTGTCTTGGAATGTGTTTATACGGAGATGTTTATATGGAGTTTACGAGTTTTGCGGAAACGCGCAATCAGAGCAGTTTTTTTATTGTAGTAAAATTTATGTTTGCACCAGGAAAAAGTTTTGTGTAGCTTTGTAATTGAAATTTTGTGAAAATATTATGTATTATATTGCGTTCTCACTATTTTGATCAAATAAATTTAAAATATGAATCACAATGTTTCATGTTCAGGAAAAAAAAAAACTCCTTAGTCAATGTTCAGGAAAAACGTGAAATTTAAAAAACGGAACGCATCATTCCTATTCAGCTGTTACGCTCAATGGACGCTCCATTCGGTTATTTCCGTCGAGCACCGTCTGACGACGTCCGGACTTTGAATGTGGAACGCAATGCGATTGGCCGCTTCTTGGCAATCACCACATGATTCGTGGCTTACAGTTTATCCGGAAGGCGAATTTACAAAAAATATGAACTGCGCGCCCTCCGTATATAAATGGGAACGAAAAGTTTTTATTCGGCGCACGTGATTTCTCTCGAGAGGCAGGTACCCTGATAATGCGTTTTACTGATTCTGATTCCTATTGTAAAGTATATCATAGTTAAGAAACAGTAACTAGTAAATTATTTATAATTAAGTTGTTTTCGCGGAATATTGCTAAAAATAATAACAAACTAAATTTAGTAAATTATTTTTAGAACGTTGATGTTGTATAATAATATTTACATGAATAATATTTTATTTGTGAACGTAAATGTTATTTTCTGATCTGGGGGCACGGTCGTGCCCCTGCCGAGACGAGCGAATTCATATTTTTTCTCATTATAATACATACATACAACATAGTCATGTCTGTATTAATCATTCTTAAATATTATAAATGCGAAAGTTTGTCTGTCTGTTACGTTTTCACGCCCAAACCGGTGAACCGATGTTACTGAAATTTGGTATGGGGATACTTTGAATCTCAGGAAAGGACATACTAGGATACTTTTTATCCTGGAAAAATATATGGTCCTCGCGCAGTATGCTAATTTTGGTGCAACGGAATTGTGAGTGTCATCAAGTATAATATTATTACTTATAACTGTTTCTATGACATTTACAAGACAAGGCTTTGCTACAAATTATTATACAATTTGTAGCAAAGCGATGTTGTTGTTGTCTTGTTTTCAGTTTATAAGGTTTTATGTGGCAGTAGGAGTTTTCTATTTGCTAACTCCAGAAATTAACCAATCAACCACGTAGTTGAAGAGATCAACCACAAACAATCCTGTCAGAAACCTCATAAATCGGGCTTAAAATATGACCCAATTAAATGATACTTTTATATGAGAAGGTAACTAGGTATCTAATTATTCTGTATTTAAGTTCCATACAATCTTAATGAAGTTCTCTCTTCCGGTTGAGTTAGGTAATTGACGGTGGCTTTACTCAGTGTTGTACTTGCAGAATTGATAGCAGACGGTTAGTTTTAGTTTCAAAGAGAGAAGTGACTTTCTTGAATGTAGATTTCTACATCAATATAATTAGAACAAAGACACAGTCGACTTGATATCGGTTATGATAATATTATAACTTTAAAAGTAGGATTATTAATATACATTTTTACTAGATCGTTTTACGTAACGATTTTGACTCAATATCAAGGGCCTTACTCCCGAAGCTAAATCGATTACGACTCTGCATCTGATCTGATGTTGATATTATTTAGTTTTAATCACAATTTGTAGTCTACAAACTCGAATAAAATTTTTGACATCGCAGTACCAGGCGCCAAACTTCTCGATCCTGGTAAAAAAAAACAAGGCCTTTGCATCCATTGTGGATGATTAATATAGTATTTTCAGTATTTTCGTTTTATACTGTAGTGCCTGGGACAAGATTTTAAATGTCCGTATGAGGAAGGCCACAACACTGCGTTGCGGCATGGTATCGCAAAAACAACATCGCGAAATGCGATGCGTTGTCACAACGCAAAAATGTCATCGGAAATCTCGCTGTCGCGTCGCTAATTTCCACGATGCGTTCTGCGACGTCGTAGATTTTTACGATGCGACGGCGCAACGCACTGTTGTGGCCTGGCCCTTATATGGTTACCCAAGCACATACGGCATTCTCGCAACATAGTCGGCCTAGGCCAGAGAAATGAGCATCGTCTGGGACGATGTTTTCCATCACCGTACGAGCGTCCGTATAATGTATTTGAGATCTGAAAATGTCTCATGAGTACATGCCTTCACCCGGGATCGAACCCCCTCTCGAGTGCGAACCAACGATCTTCCCACTAGGCCACGGACGCTCTTCGTTGCAAAATATGTACAAAAACCTTCTGAGGTCGAGATGATTCGACTCTCGATCGCGTTGGCAGTAAGAGGCAAAGTGGAGAAGCTAAACAGCGTGTACTGTGCACAATCATTGTTTTCTTTCTAGGCTTGATGTATATGCGTGTGTTAAATTACTATGGAAAGGGGTTAAAAGTAATTTGAATAAAGTATAATTATTTGTAAAATTTTAAAAGCAAAATATATCAAACATTATATAGTACAAAACAAATTTAGAACAAATTTTTTTTTGATTACTAGTTATGCTAATTTTTAACCGACTTCCAAAAAGGAGGAGGTAATACGTTCGGCTGTATGTTCCCTTATTTTTTTTATATATGTTCAACGATTACTCAGCCGTCTATGGTCCGATTTACAGAATTCTTTTTGTTTTGTATAGAGTTTGACTCTAATTTGGTAACATGTTCATAAAAGTGGTGATTTGATGATGGGATCCATGAATAATCGAGGGAACTCCTCAAAATTTATATGAAAACATATAGTGATTTTGATTTTTTCTGAAGTATTTCAGGCATATACTACCAAAAAGTAAGATTTTGCACCAGGATGTACCCTGGTTCCGAAGGTACCCAACAGAAATTTTGAATCCTTATAGATACAAGTTCGAGGATTTTGGCTTTATTTAAACTACTCCAAGCAAAAGCCTCCTACATTATTTCTGGTAAACATAGGCTAAATTTTATTTTGGAAAAAATAGTGTTTCGTAAGATATTTGGGTTTTTCGGACGCCAGATGTAAAATCAACCAGAAAAGTTACTTATTCTGCGTACGCTGCCGAAACTGCAAAAGATAGAACCATAAAATGTTCTAAGTAATTGTAGGTCTTATAAATATCTACAAAAAAGTTCGCGACACACTATACTTATCTATGTCGAGTGAGGCACAATAACATTTTTTTTTTATTTAAAAATCTTGATTTTTTTGGACTACATTTAAACGCGTTTATTTTACTTATGTCATTAATCCTTATGAAAATCAATTATTTCATCACTAAGTACAGTTTATGTAGATAAAATTTGGTCTTTGAATGATTAAAATTGTACACCCAGTGTGCAACTGGGTGACTATTTAAACTGTATAGAATAGCCGTCGACCGTCGTACTAAAATTAACATATTTTACAGAATCCATCGATCACCTAATGATTTAACGAGGGCCTTTCTATTAAATTGAAATTAAATTTTTATTACTATCTAATGATATAATAATTAGTCAGTTAAAGGTAATTAATATTCGTGCCCTAAATGAGGCACGGTTTAAATTACGGTGAATGGTGTTACATTAGTGTTAAGCGAATTATCGGTAGAATATTGTTTTGTGATGTGTATGAAATGTTTGTACATATTTTAACGTTGTCATCTAAATTTTCATACATTGATTGATGAAAAGAAAATTAACTCCGCCTCAGTAGCAGCGAAAAACATTCTGTTAGAATAAAATGTGTCAAAATTGGTTAAGCACTTTTTGAGATTGGGAATTTTAATTCTTAATTACGTACAATTTTGAAGTCGGTTTTATCTTTTTAAAATACTATTATGTTAGTGAATTCTAAACGTTTAACTTTAATTTGTATTGGCACAAAACCCTATCTGTTAGCTCAGAACAAAATGAAACTAATTAATGATGTTTGTTTAATTAAGATGGAGCAGTGTAACTTGTAAGTGTCCCGAACGCTGTCCTAAAACAACACACATAAATACTAAGGCGCGGTTTGAGGCGCAGATATGCGGCGAATTCTACAATTACTTCCCATTCATTAAATTTTATCAACGCTCAAGACGTAGCTTAAGAACCATCACCATCTTTTGTATTTCTTAATCCCTAAGGCATCACCCATAGACGGGTAAATCTACCTAATCGATTTTGAGGACATTTGATTAATAACCAACGCAGACGGACAGAAGATAATTTTGATGCTGTGAAATGCAATTATCTTAAGCGAGAACGGATAGTTTTTTTTTCATGGACGCTTCACACCACGTCACTCTGGCCCCGTGCTAAGTATCTAAAGGACTTGTGTTACGGGTACCAGACAACGGAAATATTATATTTAATACTTTTTATACTATACATATATTTAAGATTTTTATTATGTGATACACATATTTAATACACATCCATGACATAGGAACTTTGAAAACGTTCCGCCGGCGGGATTCGAACCCGCGACCCCCGGCTTGAGCTACCAACAGCCAACTGAGCCACAGAGGTCGTCATTGGTCGGTCGTCGTCGTCGTCGTCATTGGTCGGTCGTCGGTCGTTGACTAGCAACTTTTTCAATTAGGGCATGAGAAAGTGATACAGTATTAAATATATATATTTTACACAATTATGGTACTTAAAAGTTTTACTTATTACAATTTTACCTTTCTTGATTTTCGTGAAAATACAATATCAAGCTGCAAAACCTTAAATCACAAATGATTAGACAAGGCAAATTTATTTGTATACGAAAGCGTATTTCCCTCTGAGAGAAAGGTTTCGTAGACAATTCCCTATGGCAAGAAAGGGCGCGGAAGGGACAAAAGCGAGAAGCAATTATTTTATAAGCTTCAATCAAAGCTGAAATTTGAGTGTAACAAGCTACTATAGTAAAGTAAAATAACTACCTACTTCAAGAATAAGGATTTTAATGAAATTTTACAATAATATAGCTTATACATCAGAATAACACATAGGCTACAATTTTAACCGAGTTTCGAAATGGACGAGGTGTTATGTTCGTTTTCTTATATTCAACGATTACTCCGCCGTTTGTGAACCGATTTTCAAATTTTTTCTTTTGGTATATAGGGTATCATCCCAATTTTGTATTATATTCACAAAAGTGGTGATCTGATGAAGGATCCATAAGTAATCGAGGGAACTCCTCAAAACTTATAGGGAAACATGTGGTGACTTCGGTTTCGTGAGAAGTATTCTAAGCATATGCTACCAACAAGTAAGATTTTGCACCGAGATATACCTGGTATACCGTGGTTCGGAAGGTGCTGAGAGAACTCCTGATTCTTTATAGATACAAGTTTGGGAGTTTTTGCGTTGTTTTAAGAACAGAAAGCATATGCTACTATGCAAATTACATTCATCATCATCACTACCATATTATTCCATTAATTCATAGTCTTTTAGATCGAGACTCTAGTTTGTCAAGCGATAATTTAAAAAAAAATCTATACCTACCTAATATTATAAACCTGAAGAGTATGTTTGCTTGAACGCGTCAATCTCAGGAACTACAGGTCCGATTTAAAAACTTATCTCAGTGTTAGATAGATCATTTATCGAGTAAGACTATAGGCTATATTATATTATCACGCTAAGACTAATAGGACCGAAGAAACTCAGGAAAATGTGGGTAAAACGGGGGAAATATTTTTTATGGGAAAATGTACGGTTTCTGTAAAATTCCTAATTTACGCGGGCGAAGCCGTGCGGGACATTTAGTAATATTATATTATTAGCTAGATGACGCCCGCGACTCCGCAGGCGCCAAAATTCGTTAATTCGTAAATTTTTCCGGGATATCTTTATCCCGCTTTGCCATACCCAGCAATATCGGTTCAGCGGTTTGGGCGTAAAAAAATTACATACAAACGGACCTTCACATTTGTAATAATTATTATGTATAAGTGTGATATGATAAAATACCTTCATTATCTAAGAAACGAATAAATTTCACAGCAATTTATTTTGTTTAAATCCAGCAATCAGTAGGTGTGAATAGCTGGCGTAATAATGGAACCCCATGGCACCTCGGCCTCGGTGCGTCCTTTAATACCGTGTAATGGAAGAGGAAAGTACGGGTGATGGAAAACAAATGCCTGTCTGTACTGACACGCCCGTGAGGCCATGAATTAAGCGGTTCGCTACGAATACGAACTTAATGGTAAAAAAATACCTATCTTAGTTTCATAAATATTTTCAGTAGTCACAATTTAATATAACTATCGAAATAAGGAAAACAAAAAATGGGATCTGGGGGCACGGGAGTGCCCCCTCCAAGTCGATATCTACAGGGTGTAACAAAAATAAGTGATAATACTTTAGGGTGTGTACGTGTTCACTGTGAAAGTAGCAGCGCTGAAATACCAAAAATATTTTTCACTTTTGTATGGGGAAACTCGTGACGCTCGGGCACTTGCCCATACAAAAGTAAAAAAAAAAATTCGTCTAAATATTTAATAATAATATTAAAATAAAATAAAAATTTAAGGGGGCCTCCCATACAAAAATCACTGTGGTGGTACGGAACTCTTCGTGCGCGAGTCCGACTCGCACTTGGCCGATTATTTATTTGTATTTTTTTACTAATCTGACTCGCTCATGAATACACATAAGGTTATAGAGCAAAATAGGCCAAAAATTGTGATACTTGTATGGGAGCCACCCTTAAGTTTTTATTTTATTATAATATTATTATTAATTATTAAAATACACATATAATTAAGGCCTTGGTAAAAATTTAAAGTGCCTACCTTTTGCCGTTATCGAGATAGAGCAAAAAATCACGTTTATTGTATGGGGCTCGCGCGGCGGAATTGTGCTATGACGTCACACCGTTACCGGGCGCCCGCGTCGTATAGTTACAACTTGTTTTGCTTATAAATCGGAAACTAATTAACGTATCCAAGTAATTCTTTCATTAATATTCTTTATTTTTGACAGAGAATGTTGACTGCTAATAATCAAATTTAGGTAACATTCCCCATTATATTTCATTATCAACCTTTAAAAAAAATAAACAAAATATTTTATTCTTGAAAAGATACTAATAAATTTAAAGGGAAACTAAATCGCTTGTTTGATAGTCACAGCCTGAAGTAGTACAATATTATTCCCTAGACACATCTTGTAGCGATCTGGGTTTGAAATATCCCTTTGTAGCAAACATCCCGCACCTCTTTCATTACACTCCCTCTATCTTTATCATCACAATAGAAATAGGGAAGGACGACACAATGTGTATCACTCCTTCCTTGCAGTACAATAATTATTTGCATAACGCATACTTTACGTTTGACACAGTTAATATTTTTTCTAACATTTTCTTTAGTTACGTAAAATGAATTACGTCTACGGCTTAAACTTTCTCTAAGATGAGTACTTTAATATTTCATAATAATATTAAAATAAAATAAAAATTTAAGGGGGCCTCCCATACAAAAATCACTGTGGTAGTACTCTTCGTGCTCGCGCACGTCGCGTGCGTCCGACTCGCACTTGACCGATTATTTATTCGTATTTTTTTTACTAATCGGACTCGCTCATGAATACACATACCGTTATAGAGCAAAATAGGCCAAAAATTGTGATCTTTGTATGGGAGCCACCCTTAATTTTTTTTTAATTATAATATTATTATTAATTATTAAATTAAACATATAATTAAGGCGTTGGTAAAAATTTCATCTATCCATTTAAGCAATTAATTAGAACCAAAATAATTGGCTTCACTTGTAAGTTTTTTTAAAGGTTCTTGCAACTGTACTGTAAAACACGTAGGGCCCGTTTCACCACTTCCTGATAAGGCTATCCACCAATTAACTTGACAGATCAATTATAGAGAATCTGTCAAAAAAGTTGTGAATAGCCTATTAGGCACTTTATCAGAAAGTGGTGAAACAGGCCCTAAATATCTTTAAGTTTTGGAGCAACTGCAACGCTTCTGTTACAAATTAATTCTTTCAATTATCAAAAGAGTAAATATTTATTTATATTAATATATTTATTTATATTAAAAAGAAAGTTAATCAAAATTAACTGTCTATCCGTTTTTTTCTTAATTCTACAAGAAATTAAAAAAAATTACACTGAAAGGCACGTAAAACTTATGACGGCCCTTTAATTTCGTCACTTCCGGTAAAATGAAGGCATACATTTTTCGGGAGCCGAATCCCCGTGAATCACTAAATATCCATATCAGAAGTGCAATTATTTATTTCCGAGGCTCCCGCTAAGCCCCGATATATCGCACCGAAACGTGTGTCAGTACTAAGCCCGGCGGATATTAAGTTACCTGCAATCACCGCTACGTACATTATCCACGATATTAGTTTACATCGCTCGCCCTGTTCGATGTATAACTAATATGCTTCGCCAAAATCGCTAATGTATAACGTTTCTGATAGTGGAATTATTGCGCTAATAGCACTTGGCATCCTTAAACTTTAATTTAATCTTAATGTATCTAAATTGTTTTGGAAAGTTTCTACAGGAATTTTGTAAAATATTTGTGTCGTCGCGACACTACTAGTTTGTATTTATTTCTATGAAACACCCTGCGCAGCTAGCGACACGAAGCTATAATATCATAGAAATACATAGAAATGACACGTCGTCTGCTGCAACTTCATGTAGGCGGCTTCCAACTTGTACCATCAGATATTATATTATTATTGTTATTTCAGTATTAATAACATATTTTATATTTCTTTTTATTTCAGGTATGTTATAGCAGTGGTGTAACCAGATACCACATTAACTTTGTAAGTAATAATTAACTTAAATGTTGTGGACACTAAAAGTTTGTCGATGATTTTTTTATCAATACCCAAAGATTTTTTGATTGCAATGATACCAAAACGTATTTGAAATTTTGTTGCCTTAACCCTACAAGTTCAATATATTGAATATGAAATCTGTACAGTCACGCTATTAGGAGTTGCTCAGCGACACGGCATTAGCATGTGAATATGGGCTTTTACATCATTTTTGGCCGCTGCCATAATTCAACGTCCCCGGGGTGTTGTGAGCGAGAAAACTAGCTTTACTATAATAGAGCTCTCATAATAACTCATGAGTGTTGTTATTGCTTATCTTCATCACGCATTTTTGTACAAAAATACACTACACTTCACACTACATTTCAGAACCCCAATTTTGGGTAAATTGGGATCCTGAAATGTAGTGTGAATTTTTTTTTTTATTACTTATTCATTAAGTTTGATTGTACACAATACGATTAATAATGCCTTATATTTTAACCTGACTTTTTAAATTTTTACCATGAGAACATAACTTTAGACAATAGGCTTGATGACTATTTTTTTTTCTTATTGGTAATTGAAAGACCCTTAAAAATAGAAACATCGCTGAAAGAATGACTCTGATAGCTTAAAAATTCACCAAGATATGACA
The DNA here is from genome assembly GCF_905147365.1 of Aricia agestis. Lineage (NCBI taxonomy): Eukaryota > Metazoa > Arthropoda > Insecta > Lepidoptera > Lycaenidae > Aricia > Aricia agestis. The sequence continues at coordinate 12,002,006 of NC_056409.1, forward strand.
ATTCAAACATCTCATAAAATAGAGCTGCCCGAAACGCTCCATACAAAGTGCTACGAAAGACTGACGTCACTCTTTCGTAGTTTGTATGCATCGGGAGCAAAGAGAATGTCATATACTACGTAACAAGAGGTCGGACTTAGAAGAAAAAAAATTAACATTTATTTTTTTTTTAAATTGAAACTAAAGTTAAAATTTTTAAGTGCAAAACCTTCCACTCTAAACATTAAAAAAAAAGAAATGAGCTCAAATAAATGTATTATTTCAATAAAAATTATTGTACATAGGTAAATAAACACAAAACAATAAAACAGATTTAATCCACAAGGTTTAGACAACAAATCCGTCCGCTGCTTACGCTCCGATTCCGATCCAGTGGACGCGCATCTTTATACATACACACATAAGTATTATCACTTTGTTTTGTTACACCCTGTACATACGACAGCTGAAATATATCGCGTGGGCTCAGGCCAGCTGTATACCACCTCACTTGATCAGAGGATTTTCCCTTAGTGGCCGCACCTCTCATAATCCCATACCTTCCTTCTCCTCCTCCTTAAATCTCCTTAACAACCATTGCCTGCAGACTAAAATGTTGCAAACTAGTACAGGGACCTAAAAATCTAAAATTAATGAAAAGTTTATCATTTACTACATTTCCATACATAAATTATTATAGTTAAAGACCTTAACGTGCAATTAATTACTACAATAAATCAATAGACACATTTCAACATTTTCGAAATTAACTGCATACATACATTGATACATTATAATATTTTCCATGAAATAATAATCTATTTTTTTCATATTATTATAGTTTAAGTTGTAAATTATTATACAACTATGCAAATAATCACTATGACATACTTTGTATTAGAACACGGTATGACATAGTTATGTTTTGCTTCAATTTATCAATTTACGGTTATATTTACATTTTACAATGGCTTACCTTTTGTTTTTCAATAATTAATCCACCAATTTACAATTTTTGAAAGAGTTGCTACAAAATAATTTTCACTAACTGAAAATCGAACTTTGAGTTTTAAACATCTTTTTCGTCTTTCTTATCAACCAATCACAGTCGATCTTGCTTAAAAATTGCACAGATTATCCAACTTAATTTAGTTGCTAAGTTTAAATTTGGAACCCAATTTTTTTTGTTCGAAAGTTTCACCCACCTGTAACAATCGGGAGAGAGCTTTGTTCTATAGGTATATTAAATATTGCGTTTATGAAAGTGGTTTCATAATAAAAGTTGATTTTAATTGCATAAGCTGTTATCGATTGGTATACAAATATTAAGACATTTAATTGAAAAAAAATCGACTTGATTATCTAACTTTGAAGGGGCATAACAAAAAAAAATATATATAAATGCTATCGAGCTGTGATTTTGGGAACACTTATTTTTCACCGTGATTTCTTTATTTTATTAACAAAATTCGCTAATCTTTGACCTTGTCATCATCCCTATTACGGGTATACCATTTAGCGGATCCAGAACCGTATAATTCTTGGAAATAATATGTTATTTATTAATATATAATATTTATAATTATAATATTTCCCAAGATTCCGGACCTTGCTGTTCTTTTTCAGTCTTTTTGTAAATCCTTAATGTGGGTGGAGATAGTGAATGATAAATAGGTTTTGCCATGTAGCTTGCAGGTTTTACAGGCTACGTTCCGAGTAAGACAGATGGACGTACTGAAAACGGCTCTCAACTAGTGGATTACTATTTGAATAAACATGATTGGAAACTGTGAGGCACCGTGAAAAAGTCCGATTCGGCTTTTCTATCTGAAAGTTCGGGGCATGCGAACATCGACGGTTATAATTTCTGGATGATTGAAATGCTGCAGTAGGATTATTATCTTTTGAGCCGATTTTAATTGATGTATTGTCAAAAGATAGAGTTGTACCAAATGCATTACTTAGAATGCATTTTTATGCAGGGTTATACCAGCACATCGACTATTTATTATTGAAATCGAGCACCAGTCCCTAAAGTAACACAATTTAAATACTTACTTAGGATTGATTATCTCGAACAATGACGGAATACCTTGAGAGCTGATGTATCACATTGCGTGGCAGAAATGGAGATTTTTAACCAGTGTGACTCAAATAATATGCCAATCCGTACAAAAGGAAAAGTATATAATACGGCGGTATTACCTGCAATGCTATATGCTTCAGAATGTTGGACGGTCAAGGAAACACATATAAAAAGCTCCACACCACAGAAATGAGAATGTTACGATGGTCTGGAGGGGTAGCCAACTTGACAAAATTAGAAATGAATATATCCGGGGGAGCTTCAAGATGTCCGAAAAACTAACCGAGATACGCTTAAGATGGTATAGCTACATTATGCGCAAAGACGACAAGTACATTGTCAAAAAGGCGTTGAGTCTCCCAGAAGCTAAGAGAGCTAGAGGAAGACCCCCAGCCACATGGTGGACCAGTATTACCAAAGGACAAGCTGTAAATAAATTACCTAAATCGACAACCCAAGATATTTTTAATTTATTAGAATTTCTCGGCGTACATGTATTAGGAGAGCCGCCTTACGTAAAGTGGGAAAGAACTAAGAAGAAGAAGAAGCACTACTCATATTCGAGGAATCGAGAATAGATATTATTGTCATCACAAAATATACTAGTAGTAGGTCTGTACCGACTAAGAATAAGTATTATTTTCCAATGCGTATTATGATTGAAGAATGTAAAATATTTGAGTCACGCCCAAAGTTTTTACCGTACACCTTCCCGGAAAGACAATGAAAATACAATATGGAAAGTCACAATATTAATTGTTGGCGTAAGCTCCCGAAGGTTTGTGCCAATAGTAAGTAATGGACGCTAGAACACCTCACGCCATTAATCTCTGAGGGAGGTTAAGTGCGTTATACGTCAGTATCTATTAAAGGTTGTGATCGACGATGCGGTTATCGCTGTACAAATGTTAGGTTTACGATACGTCATTCTCAATATTATATTATAAAGTCGAAACAGCGAATCGGACACAAAATTTTATAAGAAACTAGGTTACGCCCGCATTTCCGTTGCGCTGAAATCCGTATATCGTGCGGCGGTAACCGTACATTTTTCCGCAACAAAAATTATGTCCTTTCCCAGGACTCAAAGTATCTGCATGCCAAATTTTATTAAAATTGGTTTAGCGGTTTTAGAGTGAAGATGTAACAGACAGACAGACACCTACATGACCCGTAAACTTTGTATCACTTAACTCTTAACTTTTCTGACCTTGTAAACCTTCCCTGGATTTCCACAAATATTGACTAAATTACAAAAATCGGTAAGCCGTACCGAATTATAAATTGATATTATTTTTTTATTCTCAATTTACATAAATCATTGGGCGATCTCTAGGATCGCCCAATGATCGAAATTCGACCTTAAATATAATTATAAGTTTTAATGCTATTAATATTCTATTACCAAAATATTGACTTACTTCTTCTTCTTTCGGCTCCCCGTTTAAAGTATTCACTAGTTCAGATTTAATAAAAAACAATCTATTTTTAATTTGACAACAGACTTCAACCATAAATAAAAGAGTATAATTCGTGTGTATAGGCTTGTCATTCAAAATATCGTAGTGTGAACATTGTAGTGTGTCTAATGTTTTATAATTAAAATAAGGTATGATAAAAGTATAACTTTAAAACAATCTACTCAATATTTTTTGTTATCTGTTGGCTAGGCTTGTAGCCAACCAAATTACCTAGATCCGCCATCTGCTTACGAATCAATTTCCCATCATTACAGTGTCATTTATTTTGTCTAAAATTGACCATTTTTAGTAACAAATATAAAAATAACAGATTTGTGTACTTAGCTACGTGTATCTGATTTGAATCAATGTTTGTTGAAACTAAATAATAATATAATCAGTTTACACAAAATGAACGCCGAACGTTTTAGTGGCCAGTATTTTATGTAAACGTATAATAGGTACATGAATATTTAATGAAAATATTTGATTATTTTGATTCATTCTTTCATTTATATTTATGTAGTTAGCACTTAAAATGGATACAACGATAATAATTTGATAAATTATAATAATTGCAAGTATTAAATTAACGTTATTTATAAAATTTGCATTTAAACAAATTGTAATAACCTATTATGGCATTAATCTACTTATAAAAATAAAAATATTTTTTTGTTTTCTTAGTCTCGTTAAAACTCGAGAACGGCTGAACCGATTTGGCTTATTTTAGTCATAAAATGTACGTGGAAGTGAATATTAGTATATAATTACTATAGGAGATACAAAGTTCACCGGGTCTTTTTTTTATGAAATAAGGGGGCAAACGAGCAAACGGGTCACCTGATGGAAAGCAACTTTCGTCGCCCATGGACACTCGCAGCATCCGAAGAGCTGCAGGTGCGTTGCCGGCCTTTTAAGAGGGAATAGGGTAATAGGGGAGGGTAGGGAAGGGAATAGGGGAGGGTAGGGATGGGAAGGAAATAGGGGAGGGTAGGAAAGGGAATAGGGGAGGGTAGGGAAGGGAATAGGGGAGGGTAGGGAAGGGAACAGGGGAGGGTAGGGAAGGGAATAGGGTAGGGGATTGGGCCTCCGGTAAACTCAATCACTCGGCGAAACACAGCGCTAGCGCTGTTTCACGCCGCTTTTCTGTGAGAACGTGGTATTTCTCCGGTCGAGCCAGCCCATTCGTGCCGAAGCATGGCTCTCCCACGTATAGCATTTAGTTTTAAAGTTTAATTATTGATTTCAACAACATTCTCAAGGAACCATACGACTTGTGATCATTACCTCTTTAATATTATAGTAGACAGGAAAGGAAAAAAATCAGAAACACGTCTTTCATATCCTGATAAATGAATTATCATTCTCATGGCCGATCACGGGAAAGCTATTTTTATACTTGCTCCCACTGAATCATTGTTACAGTGAAAAATTGCATAGGTTACTCCTATGCATTTCGTTTTGTAGGTCAAAACGAATGCCCTGACTGGTTGACCTAAAAGCTTAGCTCGTCCGTAGTAAGTAACTGCCGGCAATATATAGGTAAAACTGAAGAAAATAAAATGGTACATTTTTATTGAAAGCCTATAGATATTGCATATCAATTCATTATGTAAGCCTGCTTCTGAGGATGATCAGTTAGAACTTTTACGTTATATTGTTATATAATATATATTTAATAAAATCTTTTTTTAATAATGACTGTTATGTTATCTGAACACTATATATCTGTTTCAAATGTAATTCTTACCACATGATATTGAATGTACTGTCACTTCTTGGTGGAAATTCATCTTCAATTAAATAATTACACACTTTCCTTGCACTTATTCCACTTTATTTTAATATTTTTATTACAAAATTGTTAAATACACGACCGGTTTCGAAAAAATCATCATCAGGTGTACTGCGGGTAATTTTAAATTTTTAAAAAATTTGTAAACAAAACATGGATTGTCAACATCACAAAATTTTTCTACCATTCAGTACAATTTTATACCATAAACAATATTTTCTACCAAAAATCACAAATTAAATTTTAAATGTATTGGAATCTATAAAATTGATAAACTAAAAACAATAATTACATTAAATATATCAGCAAATCAATTAAATGTCCTATAACCATAATTAATAATATAATAATAATAACAATTCATAAAATGTGTCAATCTTTAAATAAGTCAATAATGTCACAAAATAATAAATTGATAAAAACATGTCAAAGTAATGCTGTTTATAAAATTTCTAATTACTAAATTAATTAATGTCAAATGTAAAATAATGTCCTAAAATTAATTTTAAATGTCCTGTAATAATACCGAATTTGAAGGCATGTCTGATCGTTTATAAGGTTCCCATATTTCTTGTGTCTGTTTATTTCCAGTGCTTCTAATGCATCCATCTTCCTGCTTTTCTGCAATACATGTAGATATTCGATGTTCGAATTCTTACCACATTATAGCAATAATAATTAAAATAAGATAATACCTATATCTATTACAAGTTACCTATTTTTCATTTCTTTTCACAAACTCAACAAGATTAAAAATATAAGAAGTACTAACATTTTACTTTACCTTTAAAATAAAAGGATTAGCATAAATTGTAAAAATAATAAAGCGATAAAGGATTAGGCAAACAGTCAGTATTTTTTTATCAACACCAGCCAGACGCGTCAATTTTCTTGTACGTGGGAGAGCCATGCTTCGGCACGAATGGGCCGGCTCGACCGGAGAAATACCACGTCCTCACAGAAAACCGGCGTGAAACAGCGTTTGCGCTGTGTTTCGCCGAGTGAGTGAGTTTACCGGAGGCTCAATCCCCTACCCTATTCCCTTCCCTACCCTCCCCTATTCCCTTCCCCTTACCTATTAACCTATTCCCTCTTAAAAGGCCGGCAACGCACCTGCAGCTCTTCTGATGCTGCGAGTGTCAATGGGCGACGGAAGTTGCTTTCCATCAGGTGACCCGTTTGCTCGTTTGCCCCCCTTATTTCATTAAAAAAAAAAAAAACTTTAAAGATATGAGTAATACAAAGTAAGTATATTTTGAGTTTACTGTCTGTATAGTGATATTCCTCGCTATAAGCACAGGTTTATATTAAGATGTAGTTTGTAGGTTTGTATACGATGATGTAGACTAAATAAAAAGTATAAAAATACGTCGTTTTTCTCTTTATATTAATAATTATTATTAGAATAGGATGCCTTCATTACTATGATGTTATCGTCATTACTCAACAAAAGAGTTTATAAAAATATACTTTAAATAAAGCCAATAAAATTGTAAGGAAATTTAAGCTACTATTTTTGAACATTTCCTAAATTTAATCAAAAGGATTGTTTCATTCGATAAACTGGAGGCAGGCGATTCATGCGCAAAACTAATTTCAGCCAATTCAAAAGAAACAGGGATTCCTTCCTTCCTTCCTCCTTCAAATTAAATGTTAGATTTTAATCCTTTGAATAGTCAATTCCAAATTAATTAAAGCCATCGAAATGCTAAGGTCTTCATGGAATTACTACTCAGTACTCGTACAATGTTTTGTTATGACTACATCCGTACCCCGTGGAAGTAACGGAAATCTCCAAACTGGTTTGGGTCTACAATCTGTATAATATAGTTTATAATATTCCCCGTGTGTATATTTTGCTAAGTAATTTAGAATGACAAACAAGGACTCATAGTTAATAATAATAATAATAATAGCTCCCACACCGGTTTCAGTGACGGTGGCCGGTTTCATTGAAACCAGGCCAGCTATGCAGGAGTAATTTTATAGTGTCCAAGTGTGTGCGCAATACACAAGAGCACTCTCTATTCCTTTACTCTCATTACCCAGTAGGGCGAAAGACCGACATGACCGGCGAGAGATCAGGCGCAGGACCGATTTTTTACATGCCCATCCGACGCATGGATCATCTTTTCTTGTCAGACAATCAGACCAAACTTGGAAATAACATGTTTCCAACGCGGGAATCGAACCTACGACCTCCGAGTCAAGAGCCGCGCTCTATACCACTAGACCACGGAGGCGTTGCATAGTAATTAATGTATGAAGTATGATAGTGGTATATTGTGTATATAGTGTACGTACATGAGTGGTATAATATTGCAATAGCAATGATGGCAAAATCTTTATCTTGTCAATAAACAAGTACAGTCATTGATTTAACGATTGTCTTTTTTAATAAGCGCTATCTCGTTTTCATAGGAATATCAATATTTTTGCATCTTAATGAATAAAAAATTGGCCAATATCCTTTCTTGTTTGGTGATCTGGATATACCATTTTATGATCTACTAGATGACGCCGTTGCGCCAAAACTCGTTTATCGCGGCAGAACCGTACATTTTTTCGGAATAAAAAGTATCCTATGTCCTTTCCCGGGACTCAAAGTATCTAAAAAAAAAAATGTTTTATTTCTGAGTAAATTTGAATCAATTTTTTTCAGAATGTCTACCTGATGCCTACCACCGGTTCGGGAACTACCCTGGCGAGAAGAACCGGCGTAAGAAACTCGCACGGGTTCCACTTTTTACCAAAAAAGTGAGAGAAAAATTGTTTTTTTAAAATAAAGTTTACAATTTTGTAACTTAATATTATATACAATGTCAACATACATAATTGTAAGTCATAATATAATAATGTAGAAGTAGCCTTGCAAGAAGCCATCCTACTCCCAAGATGTGCCATCTTCTATGAAATCATTGACCTTATAATAAGCTTTGGCACACAAACGCTCTTTGACTACTTTTTTAAATTTATTAATGGAAAGATTTTGAACGTTTTCTGGGATTTTATTGTAAAGGCGTATTTACCTTTAAAAGATTTACTGACTTTACTAAGTCTGATCACTGGCATGTCCAGCTTGTGCTTATTTCTAGTATTTCTACAGTGAATGTCACTTTTAACTTTAAATTTATATTTTTTCTAACATATATATAGATCTCCATGCCAAATTTCAGTAAAATCGGTCCAGCAGTTTGAGCGTGAGGAGGTAACAGATAGACAGACACACTTTCGCATTTATAATATTAGTATGGATGTCGTAATTGTTAGCATTGGTACCCGTCTGATTTTCGCAGAACACGATCGCGGGCGACAAAAATTAAAATGACATGCCACTTATGAACTATGCTATAGGATCCATTTTCTACTAACATTGGTCTAACAAGCAAAGCAGTTGCATTGTAGAGGCGTAGACCAAAAAGGAACGTAAAGCCTAGATCATAAAGGCCTAATAGCAAATTGGTTTGTTTTTATCACACAACTTAACCTCGACTTATACAAATATTTGTCTACGGGAATGACAAATGGTAGCTTGTCCGATATAATTTTTGTAAAAAATATGCAGTAGCTTGCTGCGATAAAGTCATATGGACTCGCGTCGTTAACTTTAACGATGATTGCTACATATTTTTGGCAAGCGGTTCACATTTATTCGTTAAATTTTCTAAAAAAAAACATTCCTGTGATAAATTTCCTTCAATTTGGATTAAAGAAACGATTGGGTAATTTATTGATTTGCATTTGAACAAATCTGCATGTAAATAAAATGTTTGTATGCAAAATCACTTGATATACGCCGAAAACATATTCCATTTTGATCAGGAAACGAAGCTTAACTTTAAGATTAGGAAATCACAGAGAAATTAGTTCGGCTTATTTTACTTTCATCAGTGTAGGCGGCGGTGATTCAATTTGTAAGCAACTTGTTACGCACGGTTGAGCCCACGAGCTCCAAAAGCTTTTGAAAATAATACTGTGACCGACATTATATTTCTGCAATGTGTAAAAATGATTTTATAATAAAAGTTAATAGTTTTTAGTAATAATTATTATTGACCTAATGTAATAATTACAGGAGCATTTTATTTAAAAATCTATGTTAAAAATACTGTCCGATAAATAAATAGTATAGCCTGTCAATAAATATCGTCATTTTTTTATATTAATTGTGATATTAGCCTTATGGTTTGACCGTTTGAATCATCGGTGCTAGAATTTACGAGTTTGCTACGAGATGCTACGAGGTCCTATCAGATGCTACGAAATGCTACGAGGCGTACGAGATGCTACGAGGTGGTACGAGATGCTACGAGGTAGTACAAGATGCTACGAGATGCTACAAGGTGCTACGAGATGCTACGAGGTACTACGAAATGCTACGATATGCTACGAGGTGTTACGAGATGCTACGAGGTACTACGAGATGCTACGAGGTGATACGAGATGCTACGAGGTGCTACGAGATGCTACGAGATGCTACGAAATGCTACGAGGTACTATAATCATTTATGTGGCGTTCAATATACCTCTAAAAAATAAAAAAGTGGCAGTCATTTAGCTTTAGTGAGACTAAAGTAGCTTCTAATAAAAAGTTTTTGCCGAATTCTCGTATTTACAAGTAAAATGAAAAGTGTTTTACCACCCTTAATATTTTAAAACATGGTAGTAGAATTATTCAACGGTCCACATAAAATTATGTGGATAGAATAATGAGATCCGATAAATTAATCTCAAAATGAGTGCGTCATAATTGGTTCCAGGCAATGATTGGCCAGGACGATTAAGAATTAATAGATTTCGTTATCACGAGCTTCAGCTATAGAAAGTCAATAACAAAATCTATAGAATACTTTATATTGTTATTGCGAGTTCTTTTAGTCACTTAAAAATGTTGTGGAACATTTTGTAGTTTCCACGACTGTACTCTAATTTAGTGCAGCATCATGGGTCTTACATCGCATTGTATTTTATTTATTTATTTTATTTATTCACGTAAGCGGTGCGAAGTGTGATAAAAACATCAATTTTATTTCACGGCGTTTTTCTTTCAAAATACTATAGTTGATAGCTATCTAAACATAAGAGTAAAACTCCGAGATTGATATTCTTTGTAGTTTTTTAGGGTTCCGTACCTCAAAAGGAAAAAACGGAACCCTTATAGGATCACTTTGTTGTCCGTCTGTCCGTCTGTCAAGACCCTTTTTCTCAGGAACGCGTGGAGGTATGAAGCTGAAACTTATATCAATTACTCAGGTCTACTGTCCCTTGAAGCTGTGAAAAAATCAAACTTCTAAGCCAACGCAATCAAAAGATACAGCCGTTTATGCCGCAAATTTTCGACACTTGCAAGGGAATCAAAACCTACAGGGTGCTTCCCGTGAACTCAGAATCTTGAAATTTGGTACGAAGCAACGTCTTATAGCATAGATAAAGGAAAAATTACGAAAACCATAAATTTTTAGTTACATCACATAATATATTTTTTTTTAATAATTTTAAACTTACTACCCATTTCCTCATAAACGCGTAGAGGTATTAAATTGAAATTCATACCAAATACTCAGGTCTATAATACCTTTAAGCTGTCGGAACCCTCGGTGCGCGAGTCCGACTCGCACTTGGCCGGTTTTTTTTAAAGAGTGTCAAAGTTGGGCTTTTTCCGGGTAAATTTGCATAAACATTAATTAGAAAAAAACTTATCAAGTAACATTAATTTTGTTTATACCAGTTGAATAAGCACTTAATCCTTTACTTTCTCTCCAAAATTCAAAAAAATTAAAAAAAAATCCAAAGATTATCGATCTCGGACTTTTACTCTAATGTTTATAAAGCTATCAACTATAATATTTTGAAAGAAAAACGCGGTGAAACATAATTGAGGTTTTTATCACACTGTGCGGAGAGTCAAAAAATTCTCGTGTTATTATTTTATGAGATCAATTACATTGCTACTTTTTTATTTTAAATATTAAATTATATAGCATAAAAATAAAATATTTTCAACTTGCACGTATCGTAAGTACTGGTTTATTTAGAAGTGCATAGCGCAGCAGGAGCAAACTTATTGCTTCTATTTTTACTGGAATGACTGTCTATCTCACTTTGCACACCCGGCTTAACTTTTATGATGTATTTTACTACTGAAAGTATCGTTGATAATTTCGTGCAGTGCTGAAAAGTATAGTCGAATAGGATACGAAATAGAAAATGGTAAACGTTGCCTCAAAATTGAGTTCCAGTTATTACACTGGCTGTAACATTTAAATGTAGTGAGCAATATTACTGCGATATAGAATTTCAAAGTTAAGCAAGTTATGTAAATTTTGTTCTGCGGATGACAAGACTTTGTAAGTAGTTTTCGCTTACATCGTGATTCATATTCCAAATCTATGCTTTTGCCGGCGGCAAACTTCGTCAAATCCAATAATATATCAAGGGTAACGTGACGTGCGATCTGTGGTGGAACCTCAAACATCAAAACTTACTTCGTCATCATCATAAGTACATACTTCTGATCATGATCTATACTTATGATAATGATGATACATCCAAAAATTTCGTATAGCCTACGTATACGCTATAGGAAATTTTTGGATGCAGGTTTCATAAAACTGTGCATATAAAGGAATATCAAAGGATGATGGGCATTTTGGTATATATAGTCTTAACCAAGATAAATTATTATACACCATTAGGTAGTCTTAGTGAGTAGGTAAACAAATTATACGGCGCCCAGCCCCTAAAATTTGTCCATTTTGAAATAATGTACAGGCAATGTACGAGACCGGCGTTACTGACGTAGGTTTTATCGTCTATGTGGTCTTGTCTTAGACTGTCCACCTTAGATTTAAGCTCACAGTCACAGTAGTAGTTTAACCCCTCCCTCATACCGATCACCCTTGGGATCGGTAAATATTTAATACGCTCGGAGCAGGTAAATATTTAATACGCTCGCATACTATAATCGCGATTTTTGGGCATTTTTTGCTCGTTTTTAAAAATGGCAAAAGCTAGGCACTTGAAATTTTCTCAACATTCTTAATTATATTATATAATTGTACTTAAATAATAACATTAGGATAAAATAAATATCTCAGGGGGGCTCCCATACAAAAAATACATTTTTTCTTATTTTCGCTTTATAACGGTACGTACCCTCCATGGGCGAGTTCGACTCGCACTTGGCTGATTTTATTTTATTTTGCCACCTCATTGTTTAAAGAACTACTCAGAATAAGATTTCTTACTGACAAATTCCGATTTGTTACTGCCCACACGTAACTGCTAATTCATTAATTTTTACCGCTCATTTAATTATTTTACTGTTCAATAATGTTTTTAATGACCCATTTTATATTATTTGTTACTACTCATTTTTGTTTACTATACTGCTTAGTTTTAACAGTTAAACTAGTTATTAAACGTGCCGTTTATAATTTTTAACTTACCAAAACTGCTATTTACAACTGCCCCTTTAAATTAGTGCCTTTATATTTAATATAAAATAAAATGATGTTTTTTTTTAGTATGCCTATTTCAAATAAAGCACTTATTACGTAAACGTATTACCCTTAATACTTTTAGTTTTAAAATAAACTTACATCATAATATACTAGTTTCACACAAGCACCTTATAAAATTTCAAAAGTTGGCTTTTATTTCAATAACCTGAGACTTGTGAATAGAAAAGCTATTACCGCTTTTAGATTTTAAACTAGTATATTGTAGTAAGTTATATAGTTTATTTACTTTTATGTATTTGGTAACGTTACTTGCTAGTTTTTCCTTAACATACTTTTAAGTAGGTACAATTAATAATAGTACTATTAACGACATGAAATATAATTAATATAATATAATAAAAAAATAATCAGAATTAGGGGCGATTTCATCAAAGAAGTGGAACACGTTCAATGCACACTGAACTGGTTCAAAGCGTATAAACGCGATTATAACATCGAATTGCATTTTACCAACATAAACTGAACGCGTTCACACCAAATCCGAGTTTATCTTCTGAACACCCAAAGTCCGAAGTTTAACGTCACAAAACCCGTTCAAGCCCAGCATGGCGGAACGAAAAACATAGTCAAAATAAATGTCAAGATGACAGTTTTGACACATGTTTGTTTATGTAATGTTTCTTGCTGTTTTGTAGTTAAATTAACGTGAAAACGCTTTAAAATGATGAAACATGTAAAATAATCACGTGACGTCACGTAAACTTTGATTTTATAATCGCGATGAAAATAAGTTTGTGAAATCTATTTGAAACAACGATATATTTTATACTGTGTGAATGCGTTCAATGAGAACTAAGTTTTATAAAACGAAGTTTTGAGTGTACCTTACTTACCTTACCTTACCTTAGTAAAATGACTACGAAAGCACATTAATTACTATAAAGGTGGTTCCGATCTCTGACACGACAGACAAAAAATTAAATAAAATGCCACTATATGAACTAGGCTATAGCCTATAGGTTTCATTTTTTACTGTCATTGGTCTAGCCACCCCTGCCACCGCCACTTGTAGTGGCATCTAAGAGCAAACTAAAACCTATAACCTATGCCCTAGGGCCTATGTTATCGCCGATAAAAATTCAAATAAAATTTTATTTGAATTTTTGTCGGTCGGTTGATCGAAACGGTACCTAAAGGTAAGGTTTATAGCTGTAGTCATGTCCATAATTACTGATGTTTAAATGTAAAAACATTGAAACTGATTGCAATTAAATTTGGTGTAAATAAAGTTATATTTTGAGTCATAAAAAGAGCACATAAAAATTAGAAGTTCAATTAACATTCTGGTAGGTAGGTACTTTTATTTTATTTATTTAATTGTTGAGACAGCATAGCTTTTTTAAAAATGAAACTAACTATTATTATTACAGTAAGTGATTAGCAATTTTCCACTAATATTGTATAGTATTGTAGTAATTATACCTATTAAATAACATTGAAAAAACGCCAACATTTTTATTTGTAGGCCAATTTGAAAATCCCGGCATAGGAACAGCCCAATGATAAAATTTCCGTGCTCCTAAATATCCCTATCCTCAAATGTTTTTTCTTTTAGATATCCCTATGTTTAAAATATCTATTCCTAAATAGACTTAATTTCAAATACATCTACTCCTTGATATTTATTGTTATCAAACAATTCCACTCTGGATATTACTATTTTCAAAAGTATTTACTTTGATATGTATACACTACAAAACATTTCTACTCCTAAATACTACAACTCCTAAAAATTTGTATTGTAATTATTTGTACTGCGATTAAATCTACTCCGAAATAGATTTATTCTAGAAAAAAACTTTCTTCTAAGAAATTTCTACTCTTTGTTTGGTTCTGTAATTGGTAAGATAGGTTTTGGAATCGGAGGCTACAGGTGGTAAAGGAGAATAGATGATTTTAAAATTTAGATAATTGTTTACGCGCGTTATTTAAAAATTTTTCGTTGTTTTTTGTTAATATTGTGCAAATTACATTAAAAAAATATATACTTTATTTATTGATTGTACCTATGCATTTGTATATAATTTTAAAACGTAGCACCAATTACCTATCTTACCAATTACAGAATGTTACCCACCAAACACAAGAGTAGAAATTTCTTAGAAGAAAGTTTTTTTCTAGAATAAATCTATTTCGGAGTAGATTTAATCGCAGTACAAATAATTACAATACAAATTTTTAGGAGTTGTAGTATTTAGGAGTAGAAATGTTTTGGAGTGTATACATATCAAAGTAAATACTTTTGAAAATAGTAATATCCAGGGTGGAATTGTTTGATAACAATAAATATCAAGGAGTAGATGTATTTGAAATTAAGTCTATTTAGGAATAGATATTTTAAACATAGGGATATCTAAAAGAAAAAACATTTGAGGGTAGGGATATTTAGGAGCACGGAAATTTTATCATTGGGCTGTTCCTATGCCAAAATCCCATATGACTTTTTTCACTTTTGCGATTAAATTCAATGTAAGTCCCCAAAGTAATTTTTGGCAGTCCCTATTCAGTTCGGGACATGTCCTATTGACTTCCGGACATACGAAAAGATATATTTCGCCAAAAGTAGCATTTATATTCTCTTTTGAGTTATGGAAAAATATTGTTGGAACATATTTACAAACTTGCTTTACGAGGACGTATTTGATAAGTTAATTACAAGATGTCTCGAACAAAGACAGAGAATTTCACAAGAATTATTAAGAGACAAACAGGCAAATGTTTGAATGAATCAAAGTTAGTCGGAAACATGTTCAAAGTTCCGTTAAATTTATGCATACCAAATACGCTAGACGCCGTGAATACTGCGATCAGCTCGTATGGCTATAACACTTTAAGAGAATTAAGTACTAAAAGTTTTAATTAAAAATATTAAGTATGTTTACTGTTTCGCTATAAAGTATAGATACTTAAGCCTAAAAACCTCATTTTTCCGAAATCTGTATAAAAATTATATATCTATAACTTATAAGCTTGCCCTGCCAACTGCCACTGGCTTTCACACTTCTAAAGCTTTAAGGCGAAAGCACATAGTGTGGACATAGCTTAAGAGCACTTTATAATAAACGCTACAGACTGGACCAGCTGAGATCAATAGAGTAATCTATACAGAACAAGTAAATATTAGACTTATTTTTTGTTTGTAAAAAAATTTGTTATAATAATTATATTCCTCAATTCCCAAAGCGGCAGTTATACTGCTTGTATTTATTAACAAATCATAAGGGACGGTAATTAAGGTCAATGATTTACATAATAAAAGTACGTATAACCTATAATACAATTATTGTACAAAAAAATAATTTAAAATAACAATAATAAAATAGTCTAAAGTGTAAGGGTGATAAAACAAACATGAATAATTAGCCAATATTTTTTACAGTCTTATATAAAAATCAAAATTAATGTGTCCATTTTTCTCGCTAATTCGGTGATGATCGAAGTATATTTTGTGGATTGTAAAAATAAAAAGGCAAGAATAAATTAAATATATTCAAAATTTATACGTTCAGTGCCGTAAATAGGGCGGTGCCACTGGTGCCCAGGCACAGGGCGTAGACTCTGGGTGGGCGCAAAAATGGCCAAACCAGGCAGGAGTATTATTTTTTCGGTTTGCTCCCGATAATAGTTCCCGCTTCGCCCCTAGAGCACGATTCCAACAGTAAAATAGACCTATAGGTACAATATATATTGCTTTGGGTAATATAATATCTAAAAAAGCAAGGGCGCAGTTGTAGAAGCTCGCACAGGGCGCAAAAAAGACTGTTTACGGCACTGTGTACGTTCCAAGTGCAGTTTAACTAATAATATAATCGGTACAATTACAATATAATCTACCCGGACGTTCAGGACAATGAGTAATTGAGATAAGTCCGACCTCGTCCCGAACCTACACAATACACATTTATCCTAACTAGAGATCGCCCAATGGTCGAAATTCGACCTAATTTCAACTACTGTATTTTGTAAAAAAATGTTTGACTTTATCATATTTTTTTCAACTCTTGTCTCTGGGACTCAGCTGATCTCAGACTGGCCGTGTAAGCATTGTCTTATAGTCTTATAGATTCAATAAAAAAAACTATAATCCATTTTCAATTTGTCACCTTGTTGTCAATGTTGTCAACAGACTTCAACCATAAATAAAAGAGTATAATTCATATGTATAGGCTTGTCACTCAAAAAACTGTCATTTTCCTTGTGTGTGTGTGTTGTAGTGTGTATAATGTTTTATTTGTTAAAAAAATGTATGATAAAAGCATAATTTCAAAATAATATTAGCTCGATGCACTCCTTCACCATATAAACTATAACTGTGCAAAATTTCATTCACCTACGTTTCCCCATTTTTCGTCAAAAGGGATACAAAGTTTTTGGCTCACGTATTAATATATAGATTAATGGAAGTAACGGCAACTACTCATGTGGATATTATTACTTTTTTATCTTTTTTTTTTATTATCAGCCTACAGTGTCCCACTGCTGGGCAAAGGCCTCCCCTCTCTCTTTCCAAAGTTCACGATCCTGTGAAGTTGTTGGCCACTCTTTATCAAACGCATCTAGTTTTTCTTGGGTCGGACTCTGTTACGCCGACCAGTCGGTAGCCACTCCGAAACTAGACGCGCCCACCTGTCCGGATGCATACGGGAGACGTGCCCTGCCCAGCTCCACTTAAGGCTAGCTGCCTTTCTGCCTACGTCAACGAGCTTCGTTTGGGAACGCAGGGTGGTATTCCGGACACGGTCAATCCTTTTTATACCTAGAATGCTGCGTTCCATAGCTCGTTGGCAAACTCCGAGTCGGGACTTCTGTGAAGCTGTCAAAGACCAGGACTGGGCACCGTATCACCTGTACTTTTTTATCTATATATATAAAACTCAAAGGTGACTGACATGGTGATCTATCAACGCACAGCCCAAACCACTGGACCGATCGGGCTGAAATTTGGCATGCAGGTAGATATTAGGCATCCGCTAAGAAAGGATTTTGATCAATTCCACCTCCAATGGGTTAAAATATGGGATGAAAGTTTGTTTATAAAAAATAATAATACTTCTTAACGCGAGCGAAGCCGCGGGCAAGAGCTCGTTTAATCATAATAATATTGCGATTATATTTTATTGTGTTATGAATAAATGTTATCATTTTGTAGAAAAGATTACCTATACCTTGAACACTCCAAGGCACTAATTCCTGGCTTCAACAAGGAACTGTCAGACATAGTGCTCACCATCATGGGTGGCAACCAATAATTAAGGTGTCCTTACCAGAAGTCTAACTGGGCACTGCAAGCTCAATAAGCACATTAACAGAATAAGTGTTAGTAGATTAACGACTTGCAGATTCTGCGAGGAGGAGGATGAGACACCTATACTGTATACACTCCTCCTTGACTGTCCTGCTCTACTAAAGAGCAGGAACAGGCACCTTGGTTGCTACGAATACTCATCCACAGAGGAAATTCGTGGCACCAACCCCAAACACATTGTTCAATTTATGAGCAGCGTTGGGTTGGCGACGGTACTTTAATGTGAAGGAGTAACAATAGATCCTCAAAGGTCGCAGTCACATCAGTGCTACTTGACCTGCCTTCAGCAAAAAAAAAAGTGAATTAATTAATTAACTATTATTAATTATGCGTAAAGCAGGGGTATCCTAGCTATTATAATAGCTAGTACCTGGATGACGTATAGCAAACACTCATTGACTTCGTGTTACTTAACAACGCCATCTGCTGGAATAGCTTTAGCTGTTGTTGTGTCGTTAAAACAATTAGATGCTCGCAAAATAGTATTATTATTCGCCAATAGATGTCAGGAAAGTCATATTTTTCAGTTTATCGATTATCGATAAAACACGAATAAAAAGACATTTTCTAAAAATGATTCCTAGCTAGATCGATTTATCGCCCCCGAAACCCCCTATATACTAAATTTAATGAAAATCGTTGGAGCCGATTCCGAGATTCCAATTATATATATACAAGAATTGCTCGTTTAAAGATATAAGATATTATGGCCGTAACCGAAACCACCCATTAAATGTTTGTGAAACTATTTACACAGCCTAGTAACAGAATATTATTTTTCCAACCCTTATCATAATCAACATAAAACACGAGTATTTTCACTTTTGTTAATAATTTACGGTTTCTACTTTGATTTAATTACAAGATAATTTGAGAATCGCTTGACCCGGTGAACATAACTCTTTCAACCTAACAATTAAGGGTCGTAAGGAACTTTTTATTTTCCTTTTAATATCAATTATTAATAACCATTTGGATAGTGGTCGATACTGTACACGCAAAGTGTACAGTATCGACTCTGTGGCTCAGTGGTGAGCGCGTTGGTAGCTCAAGCCGGGGGTTGCGGGTTCGAATCCCGCCGACGGAACAAAAAGTTTTCAAAGTTCCTGGGTCCTGGATGTGTATTAAATATGTGTATCATATAATAAAAATCTTAAATATATGTATAGTATAAAAGCATTAAATATATTTTCGTTGTCTGGTACCTGTAACACAAGTCCATCAGGTACTTACCACGGGGCCAGACTGACGTGGTGTGAAGCGTCCTTTTAAAAAAAAAAAGTGTTAGTTTTCTTTTCTCATAATCGAGTCATTAAAACGACGAATAATATTATAATATTAGTATATAGTAATATGTTGTATAATTCCATTAAACAGCTGTTATTTTTTACAATAAATTATTGTATTCTTTTTTGGACGTAAATTTATATTAAAACTTAATGATATTTATCCACATTTTTTTTCATTTTAAATTTACAGGCTAGGAATCGTGAGTTTTATGACAAAATATTTTTAACTAGATGATGCCCGCAACTCCGTTGCGCCAAAACTCGTTTATCGCGCGGGAATCGTACATTTTTCCGGGACAAAAAGTATCCTTTGTCCTTTCCCGGGATTCAAATTTCGTCTTTACGTCAATATTGCACCTTTTATTCCTATAAAAAAAGGAAAATATCCAATTTGGTCTGTTATAAATGTTGAAAAATCTGTGTGTAGCGAGCGCAACGTTTATCTGTGTGTAGACTGTTCTTAAGGTTTATCTAGTCTTTTAAAATCTATTTAGTTTATATTATGTTTGCTCTATGAACAACTACTTAGAATTAAAAAAACAAAAAATTAAAAAAAATGTGTTTCTGTTAATTTTTGAGGAAGCTGATTTTTTGTTCAAATTTTTGCACATAATATTTTTATTGTTGTGATAAATAAATGTGACTATAGTAATTATTTATATAAAATGTCGTTTTATTGTTTTATTATTTAAATTTGGAATATAATTCCAAATATAAATTTTCAGTCCAAAAAAAATGCTATTTTTACATAATTTTTTTTTTTTTAATGAAATAAGGGGGCAAACGAGCAAACGGGTCACCTGATGGAAAGCAACTTCCGTCGCCCATGGACACTCGCAGCATCAGAAGAGCTGCAAGTGCGTTGCCGGCCTTTTAAGAGGGAACAGGGCAATAGGGGAGGGAAGGGAAGGGAAGGGAATAGTTGAGGGTAGGGAAGGGAATAGGGTAGGGGTTAGGGGATTGGGCCTCCGGTAAACTCACTCACTCGGCGAAACACAGCGCAAGCGCTGTTTCACGCCGGTTTTCTGTGAGAACGTGGTATTTATCCGGTCGAGTCGGCCCATTCGTGCCGAAACATGGCTCTCCCACATATATATTGTGAATTATTATAATTAAGGCTTTGTGTACTACTGAGATAGATTAGGCTTCTAGGGTTAAATTATGTACAAGGACAAACATAATAATATATTACGCATCCGTAGCCACTTTGAGCGAGCACAAAGCTTTTTTAAGTATAAATTTATTTCAGACAAATTTACTGCATATATAATTTTACAAGCAAATTCCGTGTTTGAATTTTCATGTTTACGTACGTAACGTAAAAAATATATGAATAGAATGAATACTGAGTAGTGAGTACTACTAAGCGAGGTCACACATTTTTGCATACGTTTAAAATAAGATTTTCAAAGTAAGTTATTAATAGCGTTAAAAATAATAATACCAACACATTGATGTCGATTTTATTTACCAGACGTAACCATGCCTACAGTTACACAAGAATAATTTTATAGTGCACAAGTATATGCGCAGTACACAAAATCACTCTCTATTCCTTTATTCTGATAACCTATGCCCACCCGACATTTTTTTTTTAATGAAATAAGGGGGCAAACGAGCAAACGGGTCACCTGATGGAAAGCAACTTCCGTCGCCCATGGACACTCGCAGCATCAGAAGAGCTGCAAGTGCATTGCCGGCCTTTTAAGAGGGAATAGGGAGAGTAGGGAAGGGAAGGGAATAGGGGAGGGTAGGGAAGGGAAGGGAATAGGGGAGGGTAGGGAAGGGAATAGGGTAGGGGATTGGGCCTCCGGTAAACTCACTCACTCGGCGAAACACAGCGCAAGCGCTGTTTCACGTCGGTTTTCTGTGAGAACGTGGTATTTCTCCGGTCGAGCCGGCCCATTCGTGCCGAAGCATGGCTCTCCCACGTATAAATGAATGAATCATCTTAATTGTCAGACAAGCTGATCAGCCTACATTGTCTCTACCAAACTTGGAAATAACATGTCTAAGGCAGGAATCAAACGCACGACCGCCAAGTCAAGAGCTACGCTCTAAACCACTGGACCACGAAGCCCGAAGGTGTCATAACGGTAAAATATTAAATAACTACGTAATACTTATAACCATGCGCAGTAGGGTGAGTCCAATAAGCCGGTTATCATGGTTCATGATGGTATCACATCCTGGCGATAAACAGACAGACAGTGGAGTCCTACTAACAGTGTTCTGTTACATCGTTCCATGGCGGAAACGTAAAAAACCCGGCTGCGTGCATGTAGGGTTGCTAGACCGAAAAGCCGGACAAAGCAGTCAGCTTGGCCGGACATTAGTACAAAAAAGCCGGAACCTTGGTATCGAGTACTTAGAATCTAAACTTTTAGTATACCAATACGTTCGGTAGCGTGTACATATTTTCATTTAACATCTAATAGCTCTACAATTTTACATCTAATTAGGTGTCCGTCAGTCAACCGTCTAAAATTTGTTGGGCTTTTATATAAAGTTATAGATTCTAGGGTCTACGAAAGCCGGACTCCCTTTAATTTTGGCCGGACACGCAAGCGAAAAGCCTGACTGTGTCCGGCTTTATCCGGATGCCTGGCAACCCTACGTGCATGTCAGACTTGTGAAAATTTCAACCGCTATCGCGGTTCTTGAGATATATCCTGGTGACGTACAGGCAAGTAGATTTATACAGTAACTAGTTTATGCCCGCAGCTCAACTGCGCAAAAAATCATTAAAGGAACACTACATTTTCCGGGATAAAAGGTATCCTATGTCCTTTCCCGGGACTTAAAGTTCTTCGTAACAAATTTCATAAATCGGTTCGTAAAGATGTAACAGCCAGACATCTGTATATCTGTACATACATTCGCATTAATAATGTTAGTATGAATAGCAGCTCGTTACTGTAACAGCACGGAAACGTAAAATCATCATCATCATCTAGTGCCCTCTTCATGTCGAAGTTCGGCGGTCAGCAGGTTGAATATATTCCGGTCTTGGGCTAATTTCTTTAGTTGTGGGTAGCTACATCTGGTCCATTGCTTTATGTCATCGATCCATTTTCTTCTTGGTCTACCAGGTGGTCTCCTTTCCGGAAATCTACCCTCTATGATCAACCGTATAAATTCGTATTGGGATCCTCTTTGTAGGTGACCGAAAAAAGAAACCTTTCTTTGGATGATGGCATTCATAAGTTGGCGTTCACAATCCGCTCTTTTTAAAACTTCTTTATTCGATATGAATTGTGACCAAGAAATTTTTAACATTTTTCGTAGTGTCCACATTTCAAACGCCTGTATCCGTCGACAACTATCCTTGTTTAAAACCCATCCTTCACAGGCATAGAGAAGGATGGACCAGACATAACATTTAAGAACCCGATATCTTGTTGGGAATGCTAGTTTTGGGTCACACAATACTTTAGTCATTTTATAGGAAACGTAAAAAGAAATCACAAACCTTTTACTGTGTAACACATTATTACGAAACTATTTCGGAATGGTCACTGCTGGATCATAATAAAGCGCTTTAACGCTCGGCAGTGAGGCTCGGCTGGCACACAGCGGATATTATACTACACTTAGTACTCCCGCCCCTTTCGTGTTCCGTTTCTACCGAAATTAGCTCCGACCTTCCGAACTATTAGGATTTCTATTTGTATATTGTACTTTGTATCCATTTCTCGTATGGAACTTGGACTAAGTTGGAGCAATTTTGAAATAAATTAGAATAAGTTATTTTAATTACAGAGACATATTTTACTTTCACATCTGCATAACCTAAAGTGTTTTAAGTTGTCAATTAAAAGATTTTAATAAAATTTAAGACATAAGGATGAACCGGGTCACTAACATTTAAAGTGTTTTAAGCCATCAATCCCCAAGCGGCACGCGGCTGTCGCATTATCGCATAACAATTGAAAATCTGTATCGAACATTTTACAACATAAGAGCGATTAATAAGTTTTTTGCTTATAATTTGAACAAGGCTTGACACTTACCTACTTCATCATCTGGCTAATACATCCAGCTATACATAGAATCCATTTTTTTATTTCAAATTATTTTACCGATCCTAAAGCCTCCATTCATGCAAAAAATTATTACTTACCCGCTTCATCTACTCATGTCTTCAATTATAACAAGACGTATTTAAAATTGCATTTAAAACGTTATTAAATGCATTCTTATGATTACTAATACTATGCAAATTAATTGTTAACGCTAAATAGTTGTTAATAGTTAATGGAATCAGGCGTTACTTTGCGATCCATGGCTTAAAATAATAACAAATTAAATTTTAAGCTAAATAGTTGTGTGTTTTAGAGTTTAAGAGGTGAATTCTTGTATTTGTGGTTTCTGAAACAGCAAATTTGCTTTAGACTTATGGCGGGTGAGTGCCTGGGTTGTTTGTTGAAATTCTCTTATATGCGAGACTAGACAGAAGTACACTGAAATACGTAAATAACAGACATGTTTGTATGAGATCTCCAAATTTAATTGTAACGTTATTTTAAAATGTTTATTGATTCAGGTTAATTTGGTCAAAATATTAGAAAAAAAAAATTTTTCGTTACTAAATCTAGTATATTATTAGTCTAATCTAGTATATACCGTAGTTATTGACCTGCTTTACACACGAAATTAATCTTAAAGGCCCTACGGTTTTAAGTTTTCACTTATAGATAACATGATAATATCACAAGTTGTTAAGCTTGAGCTGCTAATAGAGGTTCATCATAACATCTGCTACATTACAATCTTCTGACGACCTTTGTAGCTCAGTGGTTGAGGGCGTAGTAGTTAGGTCAAGCCGGGAATTGCTAGTCTGTATCCCGCCGACGAAACAAAACGTTTTCGACGTGTTAGGTTTTTTTTCGTTACATAATTTCTTGATTCGGTCGCTACGCTCAAAGCCCGCGATAAAACTATGCAGTTGCAGCTTAAAAATCATCAAACAAATTAATGCATAACTCAAGCAAATAGCAACGTTGTAATTTAGATTTTGATAAAGCGATTTCAGTAAGTTATGTGTTTTTTATTTTAGGGCCAAAAATGCTATCAATACCCTTCGACGCGGCGTAATGGATATCATTATTTTCTACTTAGCTTCCATTTTTCGTTAAGTCGTTTTGTTTCATTTGTAACGACCCCCGACCCTACACGCCTGCCGTCCTTTCATAAAATATGTAATACATGATTTACGTTTATAGAATTTCTTCTCTATTATATTTACAAAATCAGTTTTTACACAAATTGTCGCTCTTGCTTTCTTTATAGATAAATTATGTACGTATAACACACAATTTATCTAGAAAGTTTTTAAAGTTTGCTATAAGTATAAACTAACTATTTGACCTAGCTGTGCTCGGTATTCGATAAAACAGGAATAAAATGACATTTCCTAAAAATGATTCCTAGCTAGATCGATTTATCGCCCCCTAAACCCCCTATATACTAAATTTTATGAAAATCGTTAAAGCCGATTCCGAGATTAAAATATAAGATAAGTTTAAAGATATAAGATAAGTTTGATTTCAATTTTTTATTATCTTTTGTAGGCAAAAAGTAAAACTTTTAAAAAATATGTTTTATTCTTTTCAGTTTTGTTTTGCGACAAACATTTAACATTTTAATATTTACGTTGGAAGTCCTCATTTTTGTTATTTTATCATCCTACTTCTTTTATGTTTCGTCCCACAAATTCTATTATTATCCACGTCAGACTAGTCTCAAAATCACAACCTACGAATATTACCTTCATCGCCTTAAGGTTTCACTTTGTAAAAAAAAAAGGTATGCTTAGAATATCAAAGTAGACATCAAAAAAAAACTTTTAATCTCTAATTTCTTTTTATGAATTTCAAATGTTATTCCGAATAAGACATCCGAGTTGCGTATTTATTAATTCGAGTAAATTTAATTCATTTAACTGTCTAACGGAGTTGCGTCGTGAGTCGCGAGGTGCTTTACAGCCTGTTTAATTTCCGGCCTGCCGAGGAACGACGTCTCGGTTTACTTTAATCTTGAAGGGCGCCATCTTGAAAATTTCAGATGTTTATTGTGTTTACAAAGAACGCATCGACTATATACGGTTATTTTATGCGCCCCAATTTGTGGCTGTTTTATTGATCTAAAATATTTGAAAGTAATTGTTGTAATTACGTGGCCAATGCAATGAGTATGATAAAAATTAAGGTTAATAGATTCTGTTAAATTAAACGTTCTAACTAATTTTTGGGGTAATTACCATGATAGTTTCCAAATACCCAGATATTTTTGGAATAAACTAATTTCAGTAATTCCCCGGACATAACGCAGATGTTCATTACCAGCTCCATTATCGATTCTCAAATAACAAACGAACACAAAAACACAATCTATTTTCTCATTACCGATACCATCGCGTCATTGGCAACCATTAACAGATATATAATAGTTTTCGCAATACGAGCGGTTGATAAAGAACCATGGAACGAGAAAAAGGGACAAATGAAAACCGCCGAGTATTGTTTGTACCTTTTTATTCTGTTTCACCGTAAGCTCGTTTACTGCAGCGCGGCGAGGTTGTGTTTGATAGAAACGCCTTTGAGTTTAATGTTTATAAAGATCTGATTGCGTTTGCCGTTGAAATGCGTTTGTACAATAGTTTTGCTTTCATTATATGGAAATTTTATTCTGAAATTACAACATTGACTGCAAGATTAACACACACGGTTGCAATCGATTTCTATATTATTTTTTTTAAGAAACTTTTAACCGTAATCTTATCCGAATATTTATTTTACAATTATATTTGTCTGTTTATATTGTCTTTGGTTTACTTTTTTATTAAAAATTTATTTGGCGGATGAAAACAATTTGATAGAATTTTTAATAGGTAAATGAAGTTCAGTTATATATTCTCTAACAAATGCCACTTTCCGACCCTAACAAATCCATAATAATATTATTATATTATATCGAGTACACTTACACTTAGGGCCTGTATCACCACTTCCTGATAAGGCTATCCACCAATTAACTTGACAGATCAAGTATGGAGAATCTGTCAAAAAAGTTGTGAATAGCCTATTAGGCACTTTATCAAAAAGTGGTGAAACAGGCCCTTAAGCTTATAAAATACGAGCTTTTGCCCGCGGCTTCGCTCACGTTAAGAAGTATTATTATATACAAACTTTCATCACCTATTTTAACCCCTTGGAGGTTGAATTGATCAAAATCCTTTCTTAGCGGATGCCTACGTCATAATATCTACTTGCATGCCGATCGGTCCAGTGGTTTGGGCTGTGCGTTGATAGATCACCATGTCAGTCAGTCACCTTTGAGTTTTATATATATAGATTATATCGAGTACGCTTATAAAATATTATGTCGTTCTGAAAAGATTTTTTTTGCGCTCAAACACCTCAAACTAACAATCTCATTCATTATTTTTTAATTAAATTCACAATTCACATTCGTGAGGCGCGGAGTCGTTCCACAAGCCTTAATTAAAGTGATATATACCGCTGAAGATTATAATTTGTCGAGGAGTGCTTCAAGGTAATATACTGTACCTCATGTTCTTTATGGAGTTACATAGTACCTACTTACCTTACAGGTAATCATGAGAAGTCCCAAATTATAAGACATTATTATTCTTACGTACTAAAATAAATCATGCCCACAACTCAAAAGACCGCCCACGTAGCGCGTTCTAATCCTAGTGACTAAGACAGAGAGCTTTCCTAGGAATATTCTCCCTATATCTTTGTAATTTTTCTTAGAATTCTCTCAAAAATCCGAACTGAGTTTACTGAATATTTAGGGCCTGTTTCACCACTCCTTGATAAAATACCGCAAAGGCTATCCACAACTTATTTGACAGATTCTCCATACTCTATCTGTCAAGTTAAGTGGTCTATAGCCTATCCGGGACTTTTTTTTATTATGAAAGAAGGGGGCAAACGAGCAAACGGGTCACCTGATGGAAAGCAACTTCCGTCGCCCATGGACACTCGCAGCATCAGAAGAGCTGCAGGTGCGTTGCCAGCCTTTTAAGAGGGAATAGGGTAATAGGGGAGAGTAGGGATGGGAAGGGAAGGGAATAGGGGAGGATAGGGAAGGGAATTGGGCCTCCGGTAAACTCACTCACTCGGCGAAACACACCGCAAGCGCTGTTTCACGCCGGTTTTCTGTGAAAGGACTTTTCAGGAAGTGGCGAAACAAGCCCTTATACTCCAAAATATTAAGTAAATTAAATGAGATTTAATGTCAATGAAGATATCCATCGATTTTCTAGTGATTAGTAAGGTGGGGTCAAAATCGTTTAAAAAATTGAGATGTTCGTACTTCGTAGGCACGTCAAAATCAATTTATTCTGAGATTCTAGCCGACTTTGTGTATTGAAATTAAGAAGAGGAGGATAAAAATGTTGTAATAAAGTTGAACCTTTATCACATAATGGCGGGAATAGTGGGTACATATAAAACTGGCCTCTACAAAATAACTCGTTAAGTGGGAAATTGAGTTTCTTTCATAAAAACAATTTCCTGTTATTTGGAGGTTTACGTTTGTACTGTGTAAATACGGACTAAATGTTATAAATGTAACTATTGCATGTCAGAAAAGTATAACAACATCAGTTTGAATTAATTTGTCGTTGATTTGATATGCGTTTTTTTAGGGTTTCGTACCCATTGGGTAAAAACGGGACCCTATTACTACTAGACTTCGATGTCTGTCTGTCTCCAGGCTGTATCTCAAAAACCACTATAGCTACATTTCTGTTACAGATTGTGTATATCTGTTGCCGCTATAATAACAAATACTAAAAACAAAATAATTTGAATATTTAAGGGTATTTAAAGGTAATAGGTAGACACTTGAAATGTTTACAAAATACTCAGTTGTATTTATATTTTAATAATTGATAATAAAATTTAAATAAAACAAATAATTAAGGGGGCTTCCATACAAAAAAAACATTTTTTTTTTGTCTATTTTTGTTCTATACTGGTACGAAACCCTTCGTGCGCGAGTCCGACTCGCACTTGGCCGATTATTACACATTTCACATCACATAACTGCATCTAATATTATAATTGCAAAAGTGTGTATATTTATTTGTCTGTCATCTCGTCTGAAATTATTTGATTCAAATTTACTCTGAAATAAAACGATTTTTATTTTTATTTATTTGCGTTTATTGTTGATTAAAGGCGACGAACCGATTATGATAAAATTTTGTAGCAGCAATCTTTTGGTTTATATTTAATTAGTATTGATACAGTATTGTGTAATATTAGCACCTGCTAGTAATATCATCTTCATAACAATTCAATGAATTTGCATAGTATAATAATATATTGTCTTGAATGTGTCCTGGGACTCACGGAGACAAGCTGTTAATTATAAAGATTCTCATAAAGTTCTCCTTTCAAATTCATTCTTTCGCACTCCCAAAGTATTTTGGCTAATAAAGGGACACTGGGATTCTTAATTAAAATTAAATATGTACTGCTTATTAAATGGGAACGCAAGATTGGATTACTGCCCTCGATTTCGTAGAAGCTGTTTGGCATTTCCGACCTCACGTCTAAATATCTTGAAAATTATTCAGTTTGTTACGGCTTTTTTATTAAAAATCGTGATAGTATGAATTTTTATAATATTTTCATAATATTTTATGTTTTGTTGGGAATTTGAAACTCTTGCTCTATCGTAAAATATAGAACGTACAATAGCTATGACCACACTGTGCACTTTTATCTTCAATTTTCGTCATCTTCTTTCATTGAACTTTCGTTTTGGCGCATTCAATAATTGAATGCGCCAACGACCGCAACGCCAACATTGTTATTTTTGTTCAGTTGCAGCGTCTGTCAGCTTATTGTAACATGTACGACGAGAAAATTTTACTGGGTGGAATATGTGCGGCTTACTTGGTCATAAGAAGTTAAAAAAAAATAACAAAGCGAAAGTTTTGGATACGGTCAGAGCGCATGCGTCGCGGGTATGCCTCACGTGCGCTGTTGACTGCGCTATAACGTATGCCCTTGATGAACAAAAAAAGGCACATTGTGGACTTAGCTAATGTTGTATTATATGAATTTTCACGTTTTCTAAATTTTATGTATTTTTGTTTCAGGTATGCTCCATGATCAGCACAAAAAATTCAATAAGTATACCTATTATTACATTTAAATAATTATGTTTCATGTTTACCCTTAGATTGTTGGTTTTTTGAAGCCGGTTTTCTTTTTGGGAAATTTTAATGATCAAGATGAAAGAGAAAATATAATTTCATACTTTTTGTATAAGACAGTAATGCAAGGTCATTAATAGTTTCGCAAATCAAAAGATAAAGCTAAACACTTGTATTTTAAATGACTAACATGGCTTTTTAAAAATTAAATGTGAAAATAATTATATTTTAGAATATTTTTTGTGTTATCATAGTTCAAAGAAATCATAGCTACTTCTTTCATCTTAATATGCTCCGTACATAACAAATCTGTGACTGCATTATAAATCATTTATGTACGGCAAGGCAGAGAAACGTCAACAGTCTCTGCAATTTATCATTCTGTCCGTATGTTATCGATGCCTAATTTAGTCCCCCAACTGTACTGGAATTATAAATCTTCATAATCTGTGTACTAACGGAGACTGGTTTAGACCTACATCTAAAGGAACTTAAATGGCACTTTCATAGGGATGTCAATGTAAAAAAAACGACGTCATGGTCTTTTAAATAACACAAGCAATAATGATTCGGCCTCATGCAAAATGAAAGGATGATATTCACGATAATATTTTTAAATTAGTTGTGTGACCAAGTGAATTTACACGAGCATCTTATATTTATTTCTATAACATTTTAATAGAATAGAACAATCGATAAGTGCGAATCATAATAATTGATCCTTATGTCACATTTTCAAGGTTTTGCAACTTGACTAAGATAAAATTCCTTGTAAACTATCATTTACAGTAATATTAATTTATAGGAAGGATACTGCATCTACATTATCATTTTTTTCAATTTGAGTATTGTTACAATTACATCACATTTAAGCAGGGAATCCTTGCAAACTAATCCCAAAAATAATTAGTATTTAATCACACGAAACGAGCATAGAGGATCCGAGTTGGAACTTTGCTCGTACACTGGATTTTGTTTTTAATTACGCTTTCTCCCTATTTTTCAAAGTACTTTGAAGTCTTCATACGACTAAGAATTATCTTAGTCTAATTATTGCGAATGATACTTAATTAGTCATAATATTTCTGAGTTACATCCATATTAATATTATAAATATAAAAATGTGTCTGTCTGTTTTTTACCTTTTAACGCCTAAACCGCTGAACATTAAGATACTTTGAGACCCGAGAAAGGACATAAGATACTTAATGTCCCGGTAAAAAGTACGATTCGCGCGATAAAAGAATTTTGGCGCAACGGAGTTGCGGGCGTCATCTAGTTATTCATAAAAGCACGTCTTATTTGTTGTAAACCGTATGTCGGAAGGTGTTATAAACAGATGAACATATAACCTCCTCCTTTTTGGAAGTCAGTTTAAAAGACGCTCACACGTATCTTTTGTCAACGTTTTCCGGTAACTGCTGTTATTTATTAAATAATGATATAATCAGACTTCAACTTCTTGTACCCACGTCCCACACTTTAAGATGAGATCATGTTTTATGGTAGCGTCGTATTAATAATAGAAATATATACATTCTTATGATGTCGACAACGGTTCAAAGAATCCATCAAAGTATCCGAGGATTTTATGTTCAAACATTTGGAGATAAAACAAAAAGGCTCGATAATAAAATACACTGCGCGGTGATTACTTGACCGTCTGCTGATTTTATTGTGAAAGTCCAAAGTGTTACTAGCACATTGTTTCCATTTCACTCCCTTTAATCGTAATCAAGCTGGGTTTGGTGAGGTGCAAATTCTGTGTTTAACTACTTGTACTATTATCTATTCTGTGAATATACTATTCTGTGGTTTAACTACGGTTCTATGAATTTCACGAAAAAAATGACTACTCGATTATCCGGTACTCAAAGCTCGTGGACCGCGACGTAAGCGTCGTCGTCGGTAAGCCAACCGCGCTAGCAGATGCGTCATTATAAAACCACACAGGTATTAGTTTATATTATTCGTAAGGATTTAAGATAATACGAGCTTTAGCCCGCGGCTTCGCTCGCGTTAAGAAGAATTATTATATACAAACTTTCATCCCCTATTTTAACCCCTTGGAGTTGGAATTGATCAAAATCCTTTCTTAGCGGATGCCTACGACATAACATCTACCTGCATGCCAAATTTCAGCCCGATCCGTCCAGTGGTTTGGGCTGTGCGTTGATAGACCACTATGTCAATCAGTCAGTCAGTCACCCTTGAGTTTTATATATTATATATAGATGTTACTTAGCGATGTCTTCTGCATTTTTTTGTTCTTGAATATCAAATTCAAATTCAAATATTTATTTGCCAGAATATGGTATAAAAGGATGTTTAAAAATATATACTAGATCAAACACATTCTGCCACAAACGGCGTGCAAATAAATAACAAAATTACAATGAAAATAGATTAATACAAATTAAACACATGATATATACTTATACATTAATCATATTTTATTCAAGTCTTTGTCATTAATTAATTCATTTACTGAGTAATAACATTTTTTTATGAATTATTAATTAACATTTGGCTAAAAACTCTTATTAAATATAGACAATATTCTGTATTGCATATATAATTAAGCTGACAAAAACTAGTAAATAATAATTATGTTAAACGGACACTTCTGCCGTAATATTATCTATATATATAAAAATGAATTTTCAAATGTGTCGCGCTAAAACTCGAAAACGGCTGAACGGATTGGGCTGATTTTAGTCTTAAAATATTCGTAGAAGTCCAGGGAAGGTTTTAAAGTGACACGAAGTTCATCGGGACAGCTAGTTAGTTAATAGACATGTATTTTCCAGTCCTAAAAGATAAACCCAAATTATGATTCAAGTAGTTTTTCTTTTTAATTAACATTCACCATAATATCTTGCGGCGAATGCTTTTAACTATAACAATAAGGAAGGCGGGAATTGTTTGAATTCATAAAGCTTTACCGTGTGACCTATAATAATAAGTGGACCACGAACTATGCTTTCACAATAAAACTCTTATTGCAGCTATAAAAATAATAATAAAAGCTAAGCGCATGTGTATGAATGGCAGAATGCTGGTATTGTCACTAGCACTAGCTAGTCGATAGAAATATCTTATTATTAACCGACTTCAAAAAAGGAGACTATCAATTCGACGCGTATGTATGTAATATTTGCAGAGCTGCCCAGTTTTCGTATATGTAAGTCTACATCAGCGTCTGAACAAATGTGCGAAATTTCAAAAGTTTATGTATGTATGTATGTTTTTATGTTTGTGTTCGCATATCTCCGGAACTACAGGTTTGATTTGAGTAATGATTTTTTTGTTGCACTAGGTATGGTTCAACTTAGGAAATACTGCAAGTTTCATCACAATCGGTTCAGTAGTTTTTGAGATACAGAATTTTAATTCTTAATTACGTACACGGTACAATTTTGTAGTCGGTTTTATCTTTTTATTATACTATTATTTTTTATTTATTCCAATTCAATTATATTATGACCCAAGTTTGAACTTATTGTAATTAAACAAAAAAAAATCGTTGTATATTTATTATTTATTGCACAGTATAATTATTATTAGAAATAAACGTTATTACATTACAATATTTTCTCTGCTGCTCTACTCAGTTTAGTTTCGACAAAAATCTGAAAAAAAAATTATATAGTGCGATATACGAAGTAACAGACGTTCTCATCAATATTTAAAGACGTGAGTGGAAGAACCAGATAACGATCATTGTATAACAAAAGGATAATTTCTCATTTTTTACCTTATAATTTGTACAAACCTTGTAACTTACCTACTTCATCGTCTGTTTAATATATCTGGCTATACACTAAATCCAATTTTTTTTTATTTCAAATCATTTTCCCGGCTATAAAGCTTAAATTTACAAAAAAAAAACAGCATTTTTTATTGTTTCCGGCTTCTTCCACTCATGTCTTCAATTATTACGAGGTGTTTAGAAGAGTATATTAGTAATAATATTAAGTCAAAGTAGCAGCAACTCGAGCAAAATTTGGCTCTCAAAATGGACAACCAGTATTGGCTTTACAGATTTAATCACACTCGCTTTAGATTTCGCTCTAAACTCTGTCCGTGCAGAATTAGTTTTAAAATGTATAACTCACTAGCCAAATGTAGTGACGCAACAAATTAAATATGGCCGACCATAATCCGGCTAATTCCGAACAAACGACCGTACTAGGGATTACAATATAAATCGTAATTGTTATTCGATCGTCAGCTGCTGAATATTGCTCGACGCGTAGCCGTGCCGTATTATTGTGATGGTATAGCACGACCGATCTCAAACGACTCACATTACTATCACTGACAATGTTTTAATATTTATATTCTAATGGCAAACTGAACTGATACATAGATAATATTTTTATAGTAAAGACTATAATGTTATAATGTTTGTAAATGTATTTATGTATTCTGTCCATAAAAACTACACTTAATAATATCCTTAATTTTATACATCCATTAAACTTAGCCATAAGATTTTTAAAATTTGTAATTTAAAATAATTTCATGCGTTCAGGCGTACAGCTCTAAATTGTTGTACTAATCTAGAATAAAGTAGCAAAGCTTAAAAACTTTGGCTATACTACTAATATTATTATTAAATTTGAGAACGGAGAAGTTTAATAATATCACAGGGTAAATTTGAATGAGTCGCATTATTACATACGTGCGAGTTCGCTGGGGTAGGCAATAGCATAAAATTACGATGAAATTATACAAGCATTTTAGAGGAGGGCCTAATAGCCCGTAATACGTAGGGTCAAACCTTCTTTTTGCAACATTTTTTACTCCAGCTAATTGGCAAATAAGATAAAGCGACCCTTATAAAATTGCTCGGTAATTACGTTTCTTTTAAAGGGTAATTCGTTTACCTCATAGAATGAGTAATTCGATGTTAACGTCATTTATGAAAATTCCTAACTTTATTAATTTGTAAGTCTACGAGATGTAATAAATAATTTGTCTCTCTGCTACAGTCAACTTTGTCTCTATTTCATTGATTGCCAACATGTAAATTTTACTTATAACAATAGATGTTCGTTCAATAATAAACTTTAAATTTAAATATTAAACGCAAGAAACTTCCCATCTAAGTTAGGTGTAGGTGTCTCTATTTCATCCCAGCTCGACACAGAGTAATAGAGTTTTTAATAAAAGTAGGGGATAAAGTTTTCGATAGAGGTAGCTGCGGGTTACTCGGCTGAAAGAACATAATTTCGCAAGCGCCGGTCACTAGTCGCTACAAATGCGCACGTAATTTTGTGATTAGAGGCGGCCATTTTAATAAATCGCGGCGGCTGTTAGCGTGCAGTCCGCAGGATTATTTATAAAATATCTGCAGCTCAGCTACGTGTTTATTATTCTACACTGCAGCGATAAAAATGATTTACTTAAGCTCGTTGCCGATGTTGCGCACGAGCTCTTTCCATAGAAATGCTATAAAATTATACATTGGCACCGCAGCACCGACTCCTTTTGAAACGGCTGACTTATTGTGAAGTTTTATGCCCCTCACGTCAAAGGTTGCCTTTTATAATATTACGCCTATTGTCGCTCTTGTACTTTATTGAGACATTTAATTTTTTTACTCTTCACGATGCTGTATTGATCAAACTTCTAATCAGAACGGTCCTTTTATTACCGTAGCGCATCAGGGATGTTTGCGGAGGCCCGTACTGATGGCTTTCACGCTATCATGCGCAAAAAAGCCGTCTTCCTGCTGCAACGTGTTCGCAACTCTCGGAACAGCATCCTAAAAATGATTGCAAGTAAACCAGATTTCCCTATTCAAAGGCACTGGGTGGAGGTAGCACTGGGCCTAAAATAACAATACTAACATAGATTAAGTCATGCATTGTTACTAACACATCTACTAATATTTTAGCCTGAAATAAACATATTTTATTTATTTTTATTACCGTACCTGAACAAACCGTAAGTATGACAAGATTGAGATATCCCTGTCGATGAAAAATGAATTTATTTCAATAGGTTACGGACACATAGAAATTTGGCAACTGAGTTTTGTCTTTTATTCACATGAGGAATATACCTTTTACGCTCATCTTGCATACATAATTATTATGCAAATAAACTACATAGTATTAGTGTACACTGTACAAGCCAAGTAGCGATAAGTCAATAGCATAATTTTTGTAAATGTTATAAAAATATACTATGGTTGCTGAAAGTAGATCATTCATCAGAATGTTTATGAGTTTTACAACAATTGTATTAAGTATTTCCATAATTATTGTAAGTCATTTCATCAGCTGTCTAACACAAATGAACAAATGGATTTATCTTGTATTAGGTAACGTCGATTGTATCTGTAGGTAGCCCGGGGCTGACGGCAGGTCTAGAACTGGGAATAGTTACGTCACGGACAACGCCGATCAGTTGTCTTAGTGAATTGCTTACTAGCCGTAACTAGTGAGTTACTGCTCAACTAGTTAAAGGTGGCAGCTAGCTTATTGTGCTAGTTAAGTCGTATGGTCAGTTCACATTCGTCATCTATTTCGATTCGAGCCTATGCGCTGCATCTTTATGTCATGCCTCGCCACGTTTTAATTTACCATCCCTAAGTAGGTACTTTCTAAATACTGTTAGCAAATGACGATAAATGTTTACCGTGAAAGCTAACTAGCCTAGCAATTTATACAGTACTAAATCGGACCAGTAGTTCCTGAGATTAGCGCGTTCAAACAAACAAACAAACTCTTCCCAATTATAATATTAGTATAGATTTAATCAACATTTTATAACTCTTTTTGCAGTTTGCTATTTTATAGTTTCCAAATACTTGCACTTAAACGGAATGAAAAAGGATTAGATATAAAACAAACAGTTAAGTTGGTTTTGTTTACAAAACTGCAACAATAAAATATGCAATCAATAAAAAAGTTTATGACCGTAACAATTCCACCCTTTCCATAACATTTAGGGTAGCCTCGTAAACCGCCCGATACACGTTTTACTTAACATAAAATGTATTTTTATATAGAAAATGCCGATGGTAAACATTTATTATTCCTGAATTTCATTACTGTAATCTAAATTTGAGTCTCTTTTTGTGTAGTAAGAAATAGTTTCCAGTTGAATTTCAAATGAGATATTTCCGAGTGTTGTTTTGTATATTTTATTGCTTTCCTTTAAGTCCATAAATATATAAATATAATACATAGTAAAGTAAGGTCCTCTTTACAATGGGACGTATTTCTCCTCGCAATTTTATTATTTACATACAAATTAAACCAATTTAATAATTCAGACCACCGACAAATATGAAGCTTAATAAAATACTATAAATTATACCAACTTAATCAAAGCGTGATTTAAATAGAGTTTTGACGTTTGCTTTAATGTAATTTAACTTGATTGTTGTAAAAAAGGTAAATATTATGATGTTTTGATATTCGTATTTCTTCTTTCAGTACCTACTATTTAGTGCTTTTTTAAATTGGATAGGTACATGACTGTTAAAGAGAGGTTCAACTGTAATCGTAATTAGGTACAATACTACTTTCTAGGACAAGAATTATAAAAGCGTTAAACATATTGAGGACAAAAGAATCACATAAAAGGACAAAAGACTGCAAAAGGGGAATAAAATATAATGTGCTTCTCTACAAAGAAAAGCAGTCAAAGTAATCAAATATGTAAAAAATGCACAGACATAACCAACGATGAAACTAGGTGTATTCAAATGCTTAAAATGTTGTTATGGTTAACCCAAAATACAAGCATAAAAGGGAGATATTTTTACAAGTGAAGCAGCTTTATAACTTTTATTCAGAAGCGTTTGCGATTTTTTTTCTGTCGCAATCTTTTGACTCATAAAAGTTTCTGTTTAACGTAACTTTGGAGTATTTTAAATTCATATTTTGTGGCTTATTATAATAGTAACTTGTGTTTTTATGTGGTAAAGACTCGAACTTTTATACCCAGTATTTGAACTTTTAGACGTCAATGGACATTATATTATTTTGGTACCTTAACCCCCCACTTTTTACATACCTACCTGAAACATTGACTAAAATATACAAAATCTCTATAATATTATTATATATTATTAACTACTGTTTAAAGACTGTTGCGAGTTGCGAGTTTCCACCGAAGGTAACGTTTTTTTTTTTTTTTTTTTTTAATCTTTATTGAAAAAAAAGGGAATTTAATCTACATAGATTATGCCATTCCCATAGGTACATACAAGTATTAGAAAATATATTATGATATTATTACACTAACTACTGAGTATTAAGTAACATTAATTCTGCGTTTTATATTTAATTCTACTAGTTTGTATAGCATTTTCGCTTCATCAGACATAGGTGAAGCCAAAATGCTATTACAAACACCGGTTTCATATAAATCAATGCCATGAACAGAGCAAAAGATACTCCTCTCGGCCTCGCTCCGAACACATTCCACCAACACATGATAAACATCCTCAACTTTGTCACAATCGTTGCAATTTCGGTTATTTACTTTTCTCATCAAAAACGCGAAACAGTTTAGTGGGATGTGTCCGGAACGAAGCCTCAGAGCAGTCACTATAGTATTTCTTGAAAAATTAGACATCGCGAACCAGGCAGACGGACGTAAGTTAGGTTGTAAGGTTTTATACCATATTCCTTTAGATTGCGAGCGCTCATCGAAGTATTCCTTCTAGATTCTTAAACATTTTTGTTTGACTGAAAATAATGCATCAGCGTAGTAGGGAAGCCAAGGTTTTATTGCACCATCGAATATTGCTTCTCTGGCGAGACGGTCTACGGTTTCATTACCCGTCAGCCCTACATGTGAAGGTATCCACTGCAGCACTACTCGATATCCCTGAGCAGAAAGGCTAAGTAAAGCGTCAATCGTGTTGAAGGCTA
Source organism: Aricia agestis (assembly GCF_905147365.1). Lineage (NCBI taxonomy): Eukaryota > Metazoa > Arthropoda > Insecta > Lepidoptera > Lycaenidae > Aricia > Aricia agestis. The sequence goes on from NC_056409.1 coordinate 12,040,547, forward strand.
TCGGTGTTCCTCGACCGTTCGAGGTACACCGAGCCACATGCTGAAGCGCACTTTTGGAGTCAGTGAGTACTACAAAGTTGCCCGGTTTGAATGAAGAAATGTACGTGATAGCCTCTAAAATAGCAATCAGTTCTAAAGACATTATTGATATTAATTCTGTTTCAACCCGTAATTTAATTGAGATGTCTAGTTGAGGATCATACATGGCGAGTCCACTGTTGTTATTACATTTTGATCCATCCGTATAGATTTTATAATAATCCGTAAATTTTTCCGTAATAAATTCATTACAAATATGTTTCAAATCGGAAGCACTATAATTTTTTTTTGCTCTGTTCACAAATTCAATATTAGGACTAATAAAATTTTTAAGATTCACATTGCTGACCCAAGTTCCAAGTGAAAACATATTTAATTGTGTACATACATATATAGACATATCTTTAAGGTAATTATGGACTAATACAAGAACAGGTTTGTTTTTACGTCTCCAATAAGAATTTTGACACAATGAATCTAATTCTTGTAAAACGAGTATTACATTATTATTTGAGAAGGACTTAATTTTAAGATAATATTTAGCAGCAAGATATTGCCTTCTTATAAACAGAGGAGGTAGGCAAAGCTCGGACTCCATTATATGAATGGGAGTTGTCCTTATAAAACCACCTACGACTCGCATACATATGTTTTGTATTTTATCTAATTTAATTAAATGTGACCTGCAAGCGTTACCATAAATATAACATGCGTAGTCAAGTTTACTTCTAATACATGAAATATATATTCGTCTCAAATGAATTGGGTGAACCCCCCATCCAGGTCCAGATAAAACTTTAAAAACATTAATTAATTTAGACGTCCTATCAACTAAATAGTTTATTTGCTTAGACCAACGCAACTTCTGGTCCAGCCAGATACCTAAATATTTGACCTCATTCACTAATTCTAAAAGTTGACCATTTACATAAAGAGAAACTGTATCCAATCGATGTTTATTATGAAAAATACATACCTTCGTTTTTGTAGTCGACACATCTAAACCTACATTAGCGAGTTCATTAACAAATTGGTTTAACGCTGCTTGTAACGTTATTCTAGAAATTTCAATGTGTTGATTTGTTGTGTACAATACAAAATTCGTCGGCGTATTGAGAGGTACATACAGTAAAATGCGGCTGAATTATATTTATCAACAGAATATTGAAGAGGGTGGGGGATAAGGGGTCACCTTGAGCCAAACCCAATGAGGCTAATCTCCATAATATAATACTATCTGTGTTTATATTCAACTTCCTATTCTTCAAAAAATTCCATACATATAAACATATTTTTTTACCTAGACCGATGCTATCCATCTTCGTAATTAAACGTTCCGTATTAACATTATTGTAGGCGTTATCTACATCAATAAAACATGCTAAAGTGTGATGTTTTTTTGAAAAACCTACCTGAATACTCGATACTATTCTCGACAAATTGTCTATAGTAGATCTACACTTGCGAAAACCGGTATTATAATCGGACAGAATATTTTTACTCTCTAAGTACCACTCTATTCTATTTAGTATAATATTATGAAATACTTTACATACACAGGAGATTAACGAAATGGGTCTTATAGCGGACACAGACTGGGGATCCCTACCAGGTTTGGGGATAGGAACGACGGTTATGTTACGCCATTGATCGGGAATAATGCCATTCAAAAATATTAAATTGTAAATGTGTAATAAAATTTCTTTTCCGTTTTCAGGTAAATTTAAAAGCATGGAATATGATATGTTATCAACTTATCACTACCCGATATAGTGTCAGGATGACGTATACAAACATCGAATTCATTTCTTGTAAAAGCCGATTCTAATATTGAATTTGAGGAATTAAGTATCGGACGTTTATTCAAAACATAATCAGGAGCTAAATTTTGTAGTAGTTGATAAGCCATATCGTTGTTTATATGTTGCCTAGGGGTATTTAACCCCTTGAACCACCTCATACTTTTCCATAGGGCTGATTGGGATGTTTTCTCATCTAAAACTGAGCAGAATTTTTGCCATTCCTTGTGTTTAGCTATACGTATTTGTTTTTGAGCAGCCTTAACTTTGTTTTTTAAAATATCATAATTACTAGGGGTGGGGTTACGTCGGAATTTAGATAAGGCTAACCGTCTTTCAGCTACTAATTTAGACAACGAACTATTCCAATACGGTTTGGGGGTAAAATTATCAGCAGGATTTACTTTTGGTCGTATAAATGGAATGTGTTTATTTGCTGATATATATACTAAGTTAACAAAAGAATTATATAAATGTTGAGGGTCACTATTATCAGGTATATGAAAGTTAGTAAAAAGCTTTTGTAACGTGTTGCAATATTGATTCCAATCTGCTTTTTTCAAATTATATCTTCTTGGTGAATTACTTAAGTTATTATACGTAACATGAGAAGTGATCTGGATAATAAGGTGGTCGCTTCCTAACGATTCACAGCTTACGTCCCAATAATACCTATATGCCACGTCAATAGTTGCCAACGAGATATCCGGAGAAGATTGTTGAATTTCATTATTGGATAATTTAATGCGCGTATGTCTCCCATCATTGAGGCTTACTAAATTTGAATCGACGAGTGCGTCATATATTTGGGAACCCCTTTGGTCTATTTTGTGGGACCAATTAGTGAAGTGGCCATTAAAATCGCCCAATATTAACAGTTTTTTATCAAATCTACTAAAAATATAATCCCAATCTTCTTTGGATGTATGGACTGATGGGGCGCAATATAACGAAATAATATATTCTAGGTGAAGGCAATTATAAATCCTAACGCAAACGATTTCTATACCAGATTTTTTACTATTAAAGTGTAAACAACTCGATTTAATCGATTTATGAACGAGTATAGCCACGCCCCCATACCCGTCGTTCCTGTCATTGCGATAAATAGTATAATTACTCACCTTAAAAACACTGTAGGGTTCCAGCCACGTCTCGCTAAGACAAGCAATGTGAATCTTCATATCAAATAAAATGTGCTCTAAATCTATTAATTTTGGCCTTATGCTTTGGCAATTCCATTGAGCTATGTTTAGTCTAAAATTAATTTTATTAGGTTCCATAATTTAAAAAGAAATAATCACACAGTAATTTACATATAGGCCAGTCTGAAACATATTCTACTACACTCAAAATAATCCACTCTAAACAACACTTAATAACATTCTTACATTTTGTCCCTATAGGTAGTCCTTTTAAAAATATAATTTCTTTTATTCGGGCTATAAGCTCTTCAACATTAACGGACTTATTTGATGGAACTTCTTGCTCCTTCTCCTCTTCTAACTTCGAGTCTGTGACTGGAGTTTCTTCTATAAACGAGGTTTGGACTTTTGGTGTAGAACTGATACGAGAACGTTCTTTATCGTTTCGGGAGATATTTCGTTTCTGCGCAACATTTTTCATCACCGCTCGTAAATAAGGAAAAGTCGAAGTATCAGACTCATTTTCTAAATCGATTGCAACAGTCGAGTTGTTGTCTGATATGTTGGAAGTTTGCTGTGTTATCGGAGGATCGGGGGCGGGGCTAGAAGAGGGAACATAAATAGTTAAGGCTTTCCTATAAGTGCAATTAAACTCCATCATAATTTCTCGCAACCTTTTTTCTTTTATAAATACAGGGCATTGTAATTTGTGCAAAGCCATATGGTTTCCGGAACAGTTAACGCACTTGTAGTTTGTCGTTTCGCAGTTACTATGGCCATCCCCGCATTTCGGGCACACAATTTTATTATTGGGACATTTTCTTAAAGTATGACCATACCTCCAACACTTTGAACACTGCGAGACGGGGAAGATGTAGGGATTAACTCTTATACGTAGACCATCGACATATACGTATTGAGGAATAAATGTACCTTTAAAACATACTCGTACCGCCTCACCTAGTATCCATCCCTCACCTTCTCTGTTGCGTTTTTGTAGCCGACGAACTGACATTATTTTCGCTGGGTCATTACATGAAATGGATTTAAATATTTCTTCCTCAGATAGATCGGAGTCCACATCCTTTATTACACCATATGAAAAGTTCCTTTCCATAGCCCTCGTCATTCTCCATCCTTTATCTAAAAATTCTTGACAATTTTCAATTTTCTGTACGCTAAGTTCACTTCCGATATCTAAACGAATTTTAAAGGGATTTAGGTACTTAACATTTTCTATATCGACAATATCGTACGATTTAAACAATTTAGCCAAAGAAAATTGTTTAGGCATTTTTTCGTTACAGGAAATATATAACTCGATCTTTTCTTTTAGCTGACTTTTAATTCTCTTCTCTTGTCTTTTAACTTCAGTCCATTCCCCTTCCTCCTCCTCCATCCCTTCGCTATTATCATCCCTTCGCCTTTTGTCCCTCCTACAATCCTGGTTCTCTTCTACTAAAGCTTTTACTGTTATCTCTTCGGAAAAAATTTCTTCTTCTATGTCTGACGACATATTGTCCTGTTCACTCAATCCCATCATATTTTTATCTTGAGAATGCGTATCGTCCATTTTTAACATAAACTTAAATCGCGCGAGCACTCGCAATAAGTACCGCGGCGCGGCGCGCGCGCCGATGCGCCGGCGCACGCAACGTAAACACTTATTATTAAGATTCGCTCGATACAAGTACACACGACTACCTCGTACGAGTACCGCAACGAGACTCCAACGTTTTTTATCCACGTGATTTAATTTTTCAAATAAAATGTATAAAATACGCCTTTAAATATGAATTACCATTCAAGATGTACGCTTTATTACATGGGCCCAAAAATAGAATGTGAGCGGTAATTAAACGAATTTCCTTTCGTAGAATCATTATTCTGAAGTTTTATTAATTTCCATTGCTGAGAAAAACTTTTTTTGACATTGAGTTGACAATTTTGTTAGATTTTGATGTAATATCGTACATCAGAAGATTTTGTTTAAAGGGTGTCACAGACAGAGCAAGTAATGTATATTAATATACATTACATCCCGGGATGTATAGCTTTAAATTATATTAATGTATCACACACACAAAAGGTAATGTATTGTATCTTTCCCTACATTCATGTAATTTGGAGGTTGAGCTAGTTTTAATACTTGCTCCTAGTCAGCGAAATTCTAAATCCCTAGCTTTAGAATTTCGGTGTTTTTGTTTTGTTAACATCGAAGATAAAGGGGGTGTCAAAAAGCCGCGAACCGCTTCGAGAAAAGTATGGTACGGCCGTGCCTTTCCTAAAAAGCTTGGCTGGGGCACTGCCGTGCCCCCAGATTTTTTTTTATTAAGTACTTACTAACAAGCTAATTTTTTGTGAGTAGCTTCATTTTGATAAGACGAACAACCTTTTTATCTGCGAAAAATCTTGAAAGTGGTAGAGAACAGAAATAGAAAGGATTTCCTACTTTGACTTGATGGTCATGAATGATATGAAACCCTTTCTATCTGTTAGCTACCACTTTCAAGATTTTTCGCAAATGAAAATGTTGTTCGTCTTATCAAAATGAAGCTACTCACAAAAAATTTGCTTGTTAGTACTTAATAAAAAAAAATGTTCTAGGGCTCCCGTACCCTGGGCTCGACTGTTATATCTATATCAGTCGAGCGAATTAAGCTTGAAGAGGTAACAGATAGATTTTTCGCATTAGAATTAGTTGGATAGAATCCCAAAAAATATCGTCTTTCGGTGTTTGTAAGTACTTTTCTTTTGCGGTGTATTTCTAGTAAAAAAAATTAAATCGATAATTAATATGTTAAAGGTTCATGTAAGTACCAGAAGCAAGTTTAGCATGCTGTATGCAGGCTTTATTGGTAGCTAATATTCAATTAATATAAGACATAGATAGAAGCGCATTAATTATTACTAGATATCCCCAATGGTCGAAATTCGACCTTAAATTTAATTATAAGTTTAAATTTAAGGTCGTAAGGTCCATTAATATTCTATTACCTAAATATTGACTTTCTTCTTCTTCTTTTGGCTCCCCGTTTAAAGTTTTGACTATTTCAGATTTAATATAAAAAAACAGCAATCCATTTTTAATTTGACAACAGACTTCAACCATAAATAAAAGAGTATAATTCGTGTGTATAGACTTGTCATTCAAAATATCGTAGTGTGCACCTTGTAGTGTGTTTTATTTATTAAAATAAGGTATGATAAAAGCATAATTTTAAAACAATGTTGGCTCGATGTACTCCTTCTCCATATAAACTATAACTGTGCGAAATTTCATGCACCTACGTTTCCGCATTTTTTGTCAAAAGGGGTCCAAAGTTTTTTGCTCATGTATTAATAATATATAGATAATTATACTATATTTAAACCACATTCAAGAGGCTTTAGCATAAAGATTGTGTGATTGTACGTTTATCGCCTACTCTTTACAATTACATCATTATGTACCATCGAGGAAATTGATTCCTAGGCAGTTGACAGACCAACGTCATTTGGTCGGATCATGTCAATTCAATGGTAATTGTGATCAGTCGGCTGCGTTTGACATACCATGACCAAACTACGCAAGTCCCCCATCTGCCTAAGAATCAACTTCTCTGATAGTATATACTATATATACACAAAACATATTTTTATTACTTAAATATGTATTACATATACTAATTGTTTCTAACATAAAGTTGTTAACGATCATATTTATTCGCCTCATATTTTAGAAAGTATACATTATACTTTCTAAAAATATATGAGGCGAATATATCCATTACCTTTAAAATATATCAAATATACGAAACAAAATATACAAAAACATACAAATGTACAAAGTGCTTCGGGAAACGTATCGAAATTCCAGCAATTTTTAAACAATTTATCTTTCTACAAAGAGTAAGCTCAAAGGAAATTTTATATTCTGTTGCCGTCTTTGAATCAAATTTTCAGAAGGGACGACATTCGAGCGAAAAACTAACAAAAATATTTTCTTTCCATTTATAAAGCTTCTAGGACGTTTCACGGGGTTAATTCCTTAATGGGACATTTTGCGGCGTTTTCTCGTATTATTCTGACCTAAAAATCTGAATAAAAACCATGTATCATCATCATAATATTATAATTACCTAAGTATAATAGCAGTACTAACTTATTATTATGTACTTAATACTAACTTAATGTAAGTCAGATATATATATATATATATATATATATATATGTGTGTGGGAGAGCCATGCTTCGGCACGAATGGGCCGGCTCCATCTCCTTCCATCAGGTGACCCGTTTGCTCGTTTGCCCCCTTATTTCATAAAAAAAAAAAGCTAGAAAAGTACCTCAACGGCATATTAAGCGTCTTCAACCTTTTATTCAGAAAGAAAAATGTCGTAGTTTTTATCTTCAAATTCATAAATTAATTAATTCTTAAATTCTAGCAGTCGAACACGCTATTTAGGATACAGCACACAACAACTGTTCCTGTTTACAACTGTAAAATTGATAATTTTAAGGTCAGATAGCAGTAAGGTCCTTGACCCTTTTTGTGACCTTAATGACCTAGGCGTTGGTAGTATCGGTTTACTTCATGGCAAGTAATCGTTGCCATTAACATTGCGTCCCAGATGGGTCGTTGGTATGTTGCCAGCCTTTCTTAATGGAAGTGCCACTTTATCTACGACCATGACAAGATGCCGGCTAGCAAATGTTGTCATAATATTGAAATTGGTTTCGTTATCATAAAGTAACCCTGACGAGCGTCGATCCTGCGTAGAGTCAAAAAGAGTGCGCTTCTGTAAATCAGATTTAAAAAATCTATAGTGAAATATAAGATTCACATTTTAAACTTGAAGCTTCGTTAGTAGTTAATGCTGCACGAGATAAAAATGTTTAAAGTCAGGTATTTTTCCATTCTAAAGATAAGCACGTCTCGTATAATTTATTCAATCTAGTTATTTATCCAAGACCTAAAAGCACTATTATAGCCCGACCGCAAGTTCGCGTTAGCATTTCTTGAAGCACTGAGGATGTCTGTCGTCGCTTATCTTTATTACGAGATCGAGGTAAAATATTCTGTCAGTGGATTTGGATTTATAACGTTTAGCAACTTTCCTAAATATTATAAAAGTGATTTCAAAGGAGATTTACTAATGTCAATTATTAAAGAAGGTGTAACAAAACTATGTGTGAATACTTTAGGGTGTGTATTTGTTCCCTATTTTAATATAGAGATCACTGTGAAAGTGGCAGCGCTGAAAAAGCTATTTTTTTGTGATTTGTATGGGCAAGCGCCCGAGCATCATGAATTTTCTCATACAGTATCGCCGTTCGTCTGAAAGAATCCTTAGTTTTGTTACAACTTGTATATTTATAGACACTTGTTTCTAGGCCTTGTCTAGAAATCATAATATATTTTTTAATTATACTTCAGCATTGCCAATTTTAATATTATTATTATTATATTACAAAAAGGACCGTTTCGTATAATTAGTGTGTATGACTATAATATTTATTATTGATGATGCACGGAATTGTACCTTTAGCGGCAGCACCCCCGCCCACGTTCATTTAAAGCCTTGTAGGTCTATATACTATTACTGCTACTATTACTAGATTATTCATATAATAAATTATTTTATTACGTGTAAAGGCAACAAATACCATCGTTTAATTCTATCTTAATGTTATACAATAGTCCTGTTTGTTGCTTGAAGCGTTTCTATGTCAGCTATTTCGTGCTATATGGGGCGCAAAAGTTAAATCGTTCGGAACATTATATTCAATTTGTGTTTAGCACTGTCTTTAGTTACGTGCCTAATGAAATAATAAACCAGATACCAGATTTCAGAGGTTGATAGTAGCGGATTAGTCAGTGATAAGTCTTCCGCATCGCATTTTTTTAGTGAATTAGGGCCTGTTTCACCACTTTCTGATAAAGTGCCTAATAGCTATTCACAATTTTTGCGACAGATTCTCCATACTTGATCTGTCAAGTTAATTGGTGGATAGCCTTATCAGGAAGTGGTGAAACAGGCCCTTAGGGTCACTTTTTCTGACCTACAAACATTCAAAAAGCGTATTCCCTGATATAAGGCTAGGAAAGGCAATTGCGTTCTGGAATATCAATTGATACTCCTTTGAAGTGTCCGAGTGTCCTTTTTTCATTGGTAATCCATCACCAGGTGATTCGTTGGCTCAATTGTCTCATTAAAAAGTGCAGAGCTGCAGATGTCGTGCTACTTATGACAGAAGTACCTGTTTGTGTACAAGTGAGTCAGATTTAAAATCTGTTAGATAAAAATGTAAAATATTGCGCAACACATTAAAAAACCGTACTGTACGTACAGATTGTACTACAATTTACAATAAGGGTACAGTATGTGTATATTATACGTACACAATACACAATTGGAAAGTTCGATCATTCGTTTAATCCGCTTTTGACACTCAAACGATTTAGTGTGAAAAATGTGACGTATTCGCAGCGTACAGCCGATAAAAATCGGCCAAGTACGAGTTAGACTCGCGCACGTAGGATTCCGTACCACTGTGGAACAAAAATAGGAAAAAAAGTGTTTTGTATGTGAATTATTAATTTTATTTAAATTTTATTATTAAATATTAAAGTTTAAGCAAAACTGAGTATTTTGTGAACATCTCACCTATTATATTGATATCGAGCAAAAAATGTTTAAAAAATCACGTTTGTTGTATGGGAGACATTTATTATGTTTTTAGTATTTGCTGTTAAAGCGGCAACAGAAATACATAATCTGTAAAAAAATCAGAAGTCTAGCTATAGCGGTTCTTGGGATACAGCCTCGAAACAGACAGACAGACGGACAGACATTGAAGTCTCAGTAATAGGGCCCCGTTTTTACCCTTTGGGTACGGAATCCTAAAAAGTACGGCCAATCTGGTTTAGCGGGATCAACCAATCAAAATGAGGGATTTATATTTTTTAAATGGACATAAATTTAGTTTCCAATTTTTAAATAAATAAAAGAGATAGTCCGTGTGCATATTACGAGTAATTGGACCATGTTATGACTTACTTAAGTAACGATAAGAATTATTATATATTATTACATATTATATTATAAACGTGCGTGTCTCCAGGCTGTAACTCAAGAACTGTAATAGCTAGAGAGTTGAAATTTACACAGATTATGTATATCTGTTGCCGATGTAACAACATATACTAAAAACAAAATTAAATTAATATTTAAGGGGGGGCTCCCATACAACAATCTTGATTTTTTGGCCTTTTTTGTTCTTTATCAATAATGGCAACAGGTAGGTACTTGAATTTTTCTCAAAGTACTTAGTTCTATGTAACTATAATATTTAATAATAATATTAAAATAAAATAAAAAATAAGGGGGGCTCCCATACAAAAAACACAATTTTTGTCTAATTTTGCTCTATAATGGTACGGAACCAATCGTGCGCGAGTCTGACTCGCACTTGGCCGATTATTTTTAAAATAAATGATAATATTTAGCTTGAAGGTAAGTACTTTGATCCTGGATAATTTATAGAATAATTTTATCCTTAATCTATAAATTCGGAAAAAAATCACAATAATTGATAGACCGTACGTTGTATTCACACACTATTGTAATAAACTGGAATTTGTTTTGTTTCCAAGAAATTCTAAAAAGTGGTTGGTTGTGAAACTCCAAAACTGATACACGGTCGCGTTTGTATTTCTCATTCTATTCCAACGGTAAATAAATCTTATCGAAGTGGGCACGGCGCGACCAGAGCGGCTGTCAGCTGCGTTAGAGTGAGGTCACACAGCTCTGGAGCGTTGCGTCGCGTCGTAGGGAAGAAATAACGTACTCAGCTGCGTTGCGGTGACGCACGTTGACACAACTTGGAGATAAATCAACGTGTAATACTTTCTTATGCCTTGTCCTTCGTTGCAACGAGGCATCAATATAATACCATACCATAACATAAAATATACAGGATGTAACATACCACATAGAGATGTTTTATTATTAGGTTGGGGAAAAAGTTTCTTCGCATTCTATATAAAAATTCAAAATGTTACATTGTATAAAGTTTATTTACAATTGACTAAACTATATAGGTGCCATTTTGTTCCATAACTTTTTGCCATCTTGTTGGTAGGGACATGATCCCATTGCTATAAAAATTTTGGAGCTTCTAATGAAAAAACTGCGACAAGTGGTTTTGGCATTCCTCTTGTAATGTCAACCGGACACTGCCTAAGGAATTCTGGTACAATTATTGGTATAGCCCAAGAGATTTTATGGAAAGTTCATACATACTATAATGCAAAAAGACTTTTCCCCCAACCTATTATTACTTAAATTTGTATTTGTGTCCCTTGTATAATCTTTACTGTGAAAGAAGCAGTACTGAAAGAGTAAATTTTCTTTGTATAAGCAAATTCATAATGTTGGAGCATTTCTCATAGAAACATAGAAATCAAAAGTAGATTTTTTAGCGCTGCTATTGTCACAGTGAACTCTCATTTCTACCTCTTTTATTTACGTTATAGAGATGGCATAACTTTGTCAATCTTGCAAAGGAACGCATCTTCTTTATAGTTTTAAGCAAATATTCTAATATTAAGATCATCATTATCACCAGCCTATCGGCGTCATAAAATAGTATTCCGTATATTACACCCTGGTATTATGTGAAGCGTCGAGCGACGTCGCTACAACGACGCACTGCACCGCGACGGAGCAATGTGGCGTCCCTCTTATGAGTGTCGCCGGCTAGTTGGGCGTGACGTACCCCGCCCGCTACCCTCATCATGTTCATGCTTCTCCAGGCGATTGTTTGTGGAATAATATGTGGGCGTTTGAAGCACTATCTGTGTACACAACTGGGCACATGATAACTTTGGACGTGCCATTTCAACGCTTCACTGTTTAGACGCCTGATCAATTATAATAATTTTAGTTGGTGATGAAAATCAGTCGGTTAAAAATATATATTAGTTTTCTTATAAGTCAGTAGCTATTAAATGTAGAAGTTGTTTGTCTACACTTGTAATAATAGGTATGTAAAGACGTTTTATGATTGAAAACAAAAAGGCGTCGTACACAAAACTGCGATGCGACTTCGCACAGAGTATCGACCACTCAATTAGATTCACAAGATCGAAATAATAACAGGTGGATAGGTAGATAGGTAACGTATTTTTGATCTTGCTCTTGTGGAGTTCGCGCACGTTTTAGAATAAAGCGTTTCAGCAAAAGTATTGTGGATTCGTCGGCGCTCTATTTTATACAAAATATGTATCCTCTCATCTCTTCGTATTATATTTAAAGATTATAGAAACGAATTTTTTCCACCGTTAACCTAGTTTTGTCGTAATTAAAACTTTGTTCGAAATTAGGCTCACTTCATTAAAAAGGTTCTGTACATTATTCAAATAAGTATAAATTGTGATAAAAGTTGTTAACTATACCATCATTATTAATACAAAGTATAAAATAATGCGCCTTTAAGGTAGCTGTAACCTATGGCGCGTATAGTCGGTAGAACACTTGAGTATGCAGGTTTGATAGCCGAGTTGTGACCTATAATGTGTACGAGTAGTCTTAAACGTTCGAACAATGTAGGAAATAATTTCATCTTGAGAAAATCTCGTCTAGCAGATACTAAAAAACTTAGATGGCCCTTCAAGTATTCTTGTTTTAAATATTATTATAACTTCACAAAGCGTTTGGTTAATCAATGATAGCGATAAATTAATAATGTTTTAAATATTTTCCAGGTAATTTCCGTTATATGTAGATCATTGTGGTAAATATTGAAATCCTAACAATTAATGCTACTAAAAGTTCTTCTTGAATTTAATATTGAACAAAAAACATATTATGTCGCAGCCAACTGGTTTAAATAGCCGTGCAATCAAATAGCTAGCCCTTTAACTGAACAACGCCATTCAATCACACGTCCAGCTTTTTAATTGAATATTTAAATCGGTCAAAACGTTCAATACAACAGCTGATCCAAAAGGCCGTTTGATTGAATTAGTTCAGCGCTCACCACTTTGTTTACTATATGCCGCCAACTAACCGAGTTTTTGTGGTTGTATTAAGATATTTTTCGTAAATATACGATACAAGTATTATTAAAGAGACAGAAATTATGGGGCACATACGAGTGAATCAAAATTTAAACTGATATTCGAGGAGAAATTACGGCATTATGAAATGCATCACCAAGGTATTTATTGCGATTGTGTTCAAAATGAGTTAGAATACAATTATTAATCTGCTTGTTATCATTACGCTTGTGTAATAATACCACTAAACTAATGGTCACCTTAGTTAATTTACCATTTAACCAGTTGGCTAAGCGTCTTCTAGCTGTAGTGTTGAACGTTGTAGTCAACAAGTCGGCTAAACGACGTATAGCCGTGTGATTGAATGGCGTTGTTCAGTCAAAGGGCTAGCTGTCGACTGTGACACATACATCTGAATCATTAAAATATAATTGTAAAAACAGCGTCCATCCAAAACAATTGGCAATAATGAATAGTATATGGTAAGTTTTTTTTAAAGCATTAGTTTTTGTATTAAAAATAGTTGATAAAAGTGTATTTTTTATAAAAAATAGCTCTAAATGAAATATTCAAAAAGCACACAATTGCTCATAACAGACTTAACCCATTGTTGCTTCGTATGTATCCAAAAGGTTTACACAATAGTATTATTCTTAACGATATTTTACATTACGAAAAACAGGATGTGCTTTTGTGTGTTTATAAGCTGTTTATTATTTTTATTTTTATCATGGGCCAAGAGTTACTTTGTTCAAGCACAAAACAAGCCACTTTGTAATGCCAAGAGAGCATGCACTTCGCTTAAAAATATTACTGTTATAAATTTCAAAGAAAGTACCAAATCCTGTCGATTTTGTTACAATACAGTAATTGGTCACAATTATATTTTAGATTTAAGCGATTATTGAAGTACGAAAAATTATTTTTTAATCATGAAACAATACGGCATATTTAAGTACAATATATTTATTTATAATACTATTGTTAGCGGTAGGTATAAATAGCTTTCAGCTTCGTACTATTTTCTGTGGCTTTTAGTATCCATGATCCAGGATTTTATTTTGTTTTCGTTATGTCATGTCATGTCAGTGCCTACGAGCGACGTTAACCCACTCGTGTAATATTATCATTTGTTTTAAAAAGAAATCAGCGTTACGTAGAAAGGATCTACGCTTTGCTTATTTTCCGTGTGAGTAAATTTCCTTTAACCAGCATCGCTTTGAAATTGTTCTTTTGCGAGGATAGACCTAGCTTTGAGGTACAGTTTGTTGCAGGCAAAAATAAAATTGTATTTTATTGAAGCTCCAAGTTTAAAGTAAAATTTTTATACTTCACATTTAATCCTTTAAGTTAAATAAAGTTAATAGTTTATCGAGAATTTGTTTGAGTAATATTTTTATCGATTTTAAGATAGTATTAAATTAAACGAACATAATTTAATTTGTTAAAATCATAAACACTCTACGTACAATAGAAGTATATTAAAACCACTTTACAATTAATTTTTGTTCGAAAAATTGTCAAAATGAATAATATTATAATGTTTATATTATGAAGTCACTTTATAATCTTTGATAGTCTCATATAATGAAAATGTCCGTGGATTTAAGCAGAAAAGCTTCAAAGCGTCTGTGTCAAGTTCCTCATTATAGTAGTAGTGGGTTTAGAATTCTATTTTCTCTCGGCAAAGGGAGATTAATAATAAATATAAAGTGGCCTATGTCACTTTCAGTATCTTGCATGTGATTTTTTATTATCAAATCTCTTTGTTGTTATAAATCCATAAAAACTTTATAGTTTTTTAACGTTTTGTCTTTGAGTGATACGTTTCAAAAATAGCATGGCATGCACAAGGACAATACATTGTACTATAACATCTAACAACACAGAACGTTTTTTTTTTTGTTAGTTTTTTTTTTATGTTAGAAAAAAACATGTAAAATAAAAACGTATTTACATGGATTAATTTTAAAATTAATACTTCGATTATTAATAAATATAAATTACAATAAGTTGTAAGTACTTCAGACAGAGAAATGATTACTTATATATTTTATGAACAATACTATGTCTAATAAAATTACATCAAATTGGGATGGGTCATTTAATTTTTATGATCTATTATCGTTGTGATACTAAAAAAGCAATTAACTATAAACGAAATGGAAATATTTTGAATAAAATGGTATTGTAATTAAGTTATATTGGCTTTCAGAAGTTTTACTGGCTTCGGGCGCGTTCGTTTGAACAAACATTTTTATTTGTATTTTTAATATTGGAGCCTTTTTTCATAATTCTGCAGTCACTGTGAGATTCAATTACTCAAAAATCTCGCGCTTCTGAAATGTATTACAACGTGCTGTCCATCACTTTTTGTATGCAACAACAAAAATTTTTGTATGAAAACACTTGAAATGAAAAAATTATACCACCTTGTCATGTCTTCGGATTATATTATAAACTAGATGTAGCGGCAAATGCGATGAAACCGTGGCAATATCATCATTCCCTAGTAATCATACTCTAATCTATTTATCGTCATCTACTATAGGTCTATGCTTTTCATCAAAATAAATCCAGTAGGTTTTTTTTTTTTTTTTTATGAAATAAGGGGGCAAACGAGCAAACGGGTCACCTGATGGAAAGCAACTTCCGTCGCCCATGGACACTCGCAGCATCAGAAGAGCTGCAAGTGCGTTGCCGGCCTTTTAAGAGGGAATAGGGTAATAGGGGAGGGTAGGGAAGGGAAGGGAAGGGAATAGTTGAGGGTAGGGAAGGGAATAGGGTAGGGGTTAGGGGATTGGGCCTCCGGTAAACTCACTCACTCGGCGAAACACAGCGCAAGCGCTGTTTCACGCCGGTTTTCTGTGAGAACGTGGTATTTATCCGGTCGAGCCGGCCCATTCGTGCCGAAGCATGGCTCTCCCACGTATAAATCATCAAATAGGTAAAAGGCCTATTTGATGCGAATAAGCAAATTAACTTATCTCTTTACATTAAGCTACTATGTTCACACCGTCTTGAACATAATTCGCCAACATGTTGTAATAATTACTATTTATTTCATAATAGTACTATCGGTAACGTTGCTGAATATGTATTGAGACCATAAATATGTATGTAACCGTTACCCACACACCTCTCGTAGTACCAGAGATTAATGTTGGTCTTTACAAAAGACACAATAATATTGTTTGTTTATCCATCTAATGTTCACTCGTTTGCACTCCTTAAATTATACGAACTAAGGGTGGGTTGCACCAGAGGCGTGGTTAAAGTTAAAGTTATGGTCAAAGTTATGGTTATAGTTAAGGCTAACTTTAACTATAACCTTAACATTGACCACAGAATTTGACAGATGACAGCTGGTCCGACAAGGCTTTAAATGAACGTGGGCGGGGGCGCTGCTGGTAAAGGAGAACTGTCAAAAATGGCGTTTTTGTATGATGACAGCTTTATTTCCTTTTTTCGCCACGTTCATTTTAAGCCTTGTTGAGTTCAAGGTTATGGTTAAATATGGCGTCCATTTTTGACTTTAACCAAAGATTTGACATTTGGCATTGTAGTTAAAGTTATAGTTAAAGTTACAGTTATAGTTAAAGTAAGTTGGTGCAACTCACCCTTAATTATTAAATACACAATTAATTAAATAATTCCTAAGTGTAAAGTGATATTTTAGTCCATAATTGTTGTCATGGTGTATCGGGGGACCGCCCACAGTGTATTTTACATTTTGTATCGCCTTATCACTGATTGCCTTGATTCGGTTCGCTGTGAACTGACCCTTAAACTATAATGTTATGTGAAATCTCAAATCAAACATCTACATTAGCGGTCCCCCGACACACCTTGACAACAATTATGGACTAAAATATTACTTTACACTTAGGAATTATTTAAACTTAAAGTCAGTAAAATATATCATTTTATTACTTTTTAAAGTTGTTTGGCGGGGGTTTTTTTAAATTTCTTAATTTAATTTTATTTCATGCTTATTAAACTTGTGTTCGTTATAATGCAGAATAATTCCTATCAACAGGATCATAATATTATATCCCAATGAATACCATCTAGGAATGGAATTTTGGATGAGGCCGTCAATATGAGTCCAAACATGAAACCTCCACTTTGGGTTCATATGGAGCTAGGCTCCTATAGAATTCAGGTGATGCTGCAGCAGCAGCATGCAAAAAATTACTGTTTAGCTACGTCTTACTAGTTGTCGCAATTAAAATGAGCCCAAACACGAAACCATTGCTCTAAGTTGGTGAGGAGTTGGGTATCCTATCGATTACCAGGTGATGCTGCAGCACCAGGTCAACTTTCCATTAATGTGTAAATATTCATTAATGTCACGAACTAGAATGCAATAAAGCCCACCAAACGACTGCAAGTTGCTAATCGGCCCTTCATGAACCAGATAAACCGCAATTTTCCAGCACGGAGAAGGCTGATGATGATGAACTATAGCTAAGAACACTCTCAATTAAGTCAGCTTTCAAACAAAAAAAACTAGATCAAAATCGGTCCACCCGTTTGGATGCTACGATGCCACAGACAGACAGACCGACAGACAGACAGACCGACAGACAGACACGTCAAACTTATAACACCCCTCTTTTTTGTCTGGGGTTAAAAATACTGTCTTACTTTTTAATTATTGGGTAAATGGTGTCTCACTATTTAAGTAACTAGTAGGTAGATGTTTCATCGTAATAACTTTAAAAACGTTAAATCACAAACTTCAAAAAAGTTGAATATTTTTGTAACAATTTGTTCTTTGTATAGTTCGTGGCGAAATGACGTAGATTTTTTCACTATGTATTTTTCCATCACCAAATTTGTGTCGACATGGAGAGGAGCATGAGGAGTCAGTATCAACAAAGCGAGTAGATTGAAAAGGTGTGTACTTTACTATCGTGTTAGGGCAAAAACTAATAGAACTTCTAATGAAATGGGTACAGAGGGACTATCTATATATTTATCGAGGCGTATCTTTTCAATTACCCCTTACATTCTGTGGACAATGTACTCTGTGAGGTCTGGTACAAGGATTTTATTGTTCCCTAGATAAAACCCGAGAAGGGTTAGGGAAAATTGGCTTTTAAGTTTTTATGTCGATGTTTAAGTGACTACGAAAAATTAGTACTTGTGCGTACCCTTGCTTGCTTTACTGTAGCATAGACATATGAATAAAGAGTTGAATATTATGCTTATTACTACTAGCTTATTTTAGTATGTGTAACGGTATTATACATATTGCATAGTGTCTTCATCTCTTTATGTTTGTAGGAGATACGACGTAGGTTCTACGTCGTACGATAGACAGCGCTACCCAGCGTACATAAATTGTCAAAATGATTATTAACTTAAGGGCCTGTTTCACCACTTCCTGATAAGTGACAAATAGGCTATCCACCAATTAACTTGACCGATCAAGTATGGATAATCTGTCAAAAAAGTTGTGAATAGCCTATTCAAAACTTTATCAGAAAGTGGTAAAACAGGCCCAGTATTTTGCGTAGTAACAGATACATTTTAATAAAATTTTCGATTTCATAAAATATCGGACAAAAGTAACGATGAAAATAAAAAAGTAATTTATTCAATTTATTATCAATACCATAGCTAATTTAATTATACCTGACTTTAATATAGTAACGTAATTATAGTTTGATTTTAACGAACACTTCAATCGTAACTTCGTCTGGAGTTTTGATTAAAAAATCGATGGATGGAGTCGGTCTCGAGAGCTAATTTCGCTTTGCATTCGTTCGACACATACGTCGCACTGTACTAGCTGTACTTTGTGTGCCACATGCTGTGATTAAGTTCTTTATGCCTAGCTCCAATTTTGAGGCACGTGGAAACTGCATCGTATTTGTCGAAATATTACTAATAAGCTTATGTAGTGCATTATTGTTAGTCTATGTTATTATTTTAACCAATTGAAACTGAAAAAAAATTTCGTTACACAGTAACATAATAATTATTATGCATACAGCATACCTAATTTTTGTGTGTGGCATATTGGCTTTAATTCTAGTTCGACGATTTTTAATTTATATTCATTATTTTAATTAATTAAAATTTTATAATAATATTTAATTTCTCTTTTACATACTTTTGAGCAGCAAAAGGAGTAAGTTCCCCATGCCATCTGTGATAGTCCTACTATTACTGTCTTTAAAAGACGCTTGAAGGAGCACTACCTCAATTTTGAATCCAGCCATGATTATTATATATACATAAACATATAGTATGTATTTATTTATAGTATATTATATAGTTTATGGTAACGTATACATACTAGCTATGTATTTGACCGAGCTTTGCTCGGTATTCGATAAAATACGAATAAAATGACATTTTCTAAAAATGATTCCTAGCTAGATCGATTTATCGCCCCCGAAACCCCCTATATACTAAATTTGATGAAAATCGTTGTAGCCGATTCCGAGATTCCAATTATATACAAGAATTGCTCGTTTAAATATATAAGATTGTATTATTATTTTAGTAAGTGTGTTATTATTATTATTATTTTAACTTAGTTTTTTATTGTACATATAATACTGTATAACACAAATGAAATATACAATTTAGTTGTATATTTCATTTGTGTTTATCTGTGCACGCCCTATCTGATGTTTTCTGATCAAATTTCTCTTCTTAGGTCTGCTGGAAAATTTCTTTAGAGATAAGCAGTACCTGTTGTGTCGTCTTTCATGATAAGTATAACTTGTTACATGTTTTTTGTGTGCAATAAACGGTTAAATAAATAAATAAGTTAGGAGCAGTGATTAATTGGTAGGATTATGAGTTCGTTCATTTGCTTTCGTTCTTATTCTATGAAAACATGCTCCAATAGCATTACAAGCACAAGCAATTAAAAAACTCACGCTAATCTCAGTTTATCCTTATTATGTGAGATCGCGTGTTCGGGCGGTGTGTGTGGTACAATCGATCACTAACCGCCGGATTTTGCGTCGTAATAAATACCGACCGTGGGCATTAGATGGATGAATGGTGCGCAAGTGTTATTTATTATAATTATTTTCACCATAGCTTAATGTTTTAGCCTTGTGCGGCGTTAAAAAATCTGCGCAATTATTCATTAAAAAAAATATATTTGTTGCGATATAAAAGCTAAAAGTTACGGAGTAATAAGTCATAGTAATTTTGAAAATTTGCTTATACTATGTGCTTACAGATATACTTAGTGTAAGCAAAGAATTATATTTAGTACATTTTTTTTAATGAAATAAGGGGGCAAACGAGCAAACGGGTCACCTGATGGAAAGCAACTTCCGTCGCCCATGGACACTCGCAGCATCAGAAGAGCTGCAGGTGCGTTGCCGGCCTTTTAAGAGGGAATAGGGATTACCCTATTCCCTCTTAAAAGGCCGGGGGAGGGTAGGGAAGGGAATACGGGAGGTTAAGGAAGGAAATAGGAGAGAGTAGGGAATGGAAAAGCGTAGGGGATTGGGCCTCCGGTAAACTCACTCACTCGGCGAAACAGCGCAAGCGCTGTTTCACGCCGGTTTTCTGTGAGCCCGTGGTATTTCTCCGGTCGAGCCGGCCCATTTGTGCCGAAGCATGGCTCTGCCACGTATATTAATTATTGTTTATAAGGTTAACAACAACGGAACGTGATTGAATAAATTAAATGTAGCCAACATCTTACAAGCTCATATTATATCATCGTTTTATTTAGTTTCAGGAACACTTCAAGTGAAACTGTGAAACCCCACAAAAACTAGTGATGGCGTCCGTTTAGCTCGAACGATACATAACGTATTTTACTTACGCTAATGCGAAAGCCTCATTTCTTCTAAGAGCAGGGCTATTATTATTGTTACATTACTAATTAAAGAGAAACCTCAAGGAATACTGGCTCTCGCGCTTTGGCTTAGTTTTCTGGGTCAACGAGCTTTCGGGGGCGGCGTACACATAGATATATGGCCTATCTCCTGCCGTGTAGTGTCATTCAAGGCTATTGTACTCGTTTCCCGGGATTATCTTGAAGCGAGATCTAGGCTAGAATATTTACTGCCGGGTTTTATTTATCGCAAATTTTCACTACGCTAAAACGGGCTATTTGCACAAAATGGTATTTTTAGCGTAATTAGTACAGTGCGCTTGGAGTAACAAGTAGAAAATAGCATGCACAGTTTTAAATGTTGATGTTGTGAAAGTTAGTAATATATTGTTTTTATTATTATTTCTGTTAATTACTTTTTAATTTAAATAAAAATAACTAGATTTTTGCGCGGCAATTTCTTTGTCATGTGGGAACCTATATTTTTTTGATCTATTTAAGGAGGTAATTGACAAATACGCTATGAAATTATGATATTAATACAGAAATAACATAAACACAAACTTTATGCAAAATATTACAACCAAACATTATAATTATGGCAGTTAAAATACAGGGTGCCACCCGATCTCCTATAAATAAGATAATAGCAAATCCTATTAAAATAGGGTACTGATAAAATTTAAATACAATCTCGTCTCCTCGAATTCCTGTACCGAAGAATTACGTTATATCCATATAAATGAGTTTCTATGTACAGGGTGTGAAATATAACTTCCCGTATTATTAAAATAGGGCAGGGTGTTAAAACCACGAAGGGCGTACTCCAGCTTCATATTCGGTCGTAATAAATCTCCGAACTTATAACATCACGGCTATTAAGATGCGAATGATTTCCCGGACCTACAGGGCCTGTAACACTAATTTATACGACCATCGATCTAGACAGGGTCAATTTACACCTTAGACCCTTTTCTATTACGCGTAGAATAATGTAATTTATAAGGTTAACTACGAAATTGCTTAAAAAGAGAAAAAAATTAAATAGCTGTTATGTATTTTACGATTAATAATAATACTTACTTAACTATATTAACTATATTATACAGGGTGCAATTAAACCTTCCTGCCAAATTTTTTCCAGGGCTTAGTATCATTAGGAGAGTACAGTTAACCAAAAAAAAATTGAGTGTTATTATTTTTTCAATGACATATTTTATCCCATTTAAAATCATTGCAGAACGGTCACTCGCGGCGCGGGGGAATGAGACGGGGTGACGCGGGATGAGGCATGCGCGCGGGGCACGTCACGCGCGGCCGACGCATCGTGTCCATTAATTGTAGTGTTTTTTAGGATAACTTTCGGAAGGTATTTGTCAACATTTTAGTATTGAGTGACTATAAAAGAAAAAATACATATATTTTATTTTTAACAAGGATCAATATATCAAAATTTGACAGGAAGGTTTAATTGCACCCTGTATAATTAATTAATTATAGCTGCAGTATTTTTTAACATACACATTACACAGGTACATGAAAAAGATGTGGGTTAAATATATTTCAGAATAAGGTAGTTCAATTATTAATTATCCTAAAGCTATTTTGGAAAAAGAATTTGAATCAAGTACTCACAGGTGCTCGTTGCTTATAAATTGTAATCGAAATAGGCGGGTGATGTTCAATATAACAATGTTGAGATAAAACGTCTTGGCACTCCGGAACAATTTCAATACGAAACAAATTTCAATATCACACAAAACAATTTATTGGTTCTGGAATTTGGAAACCGTGAATAAATTGGCTCGAGTATTCTATAGAAGTCGGCGATTCCGTTGGAACTATTCGAGAAAGTTTTTCCGACGTTTGAGCCTTCCAGCTCCGCTGACCCTCGAGTTTGCATTCGTAAAATTTACAATTTCGTCAGGTATTTAAAGAAAGGAAGAATTCGGGACGCATATCTTTCGAATTAAATTCCGTTTTGGTTTAAAATATAAATAAAGTTTTGTTGTGTACGTTCTTTGATGATACCGGAAATGTTTTACGATAACTCTCCGAGATTAAAATGTAGTGCTTGAATGAATGTTGTTTTTTTTTCAATAAATAACGGATTCGGAATACTTTGACATATTAAACTGATAAATAAAAACACTAAAAGAAAAAACTAACATAAAATATTAAAACGCTCGAAAAGAAGTTTACGAGGAATTCCTCTTATCAGTAACTTTGAATAGGTGCCAAGTACCAAGTTGGAGAAAAAAGTCTGAAAACATTTCAAATTAAGAGTAGCTATTGTTATTTTTTTTTTACTTTTATGAGAATACATTTTCAAACTTAACTAAAACTTTGTTTAGATTTTATAAACTCTTAAGGTGCTCATACACGGGACAATTTTTCGTTTCGATCGATCGTCAAGAAAATCGTCCAATCGATCTTTTGAACGTAAAATCGTTTACGATATTGCTACACACGTACAATTTGTCGCTCGATTTTAACATCGAGGAGATAAATCGTTACGATAATTGTCCCGTGTATGGCCACCTTTAGACTTTAAATTACCAAAAAATCACAATAATACTATTTGTAATATTTTCTTGCTTTTTATCTTATACATTTAATATATTAATTTTAAGCATTAACGGAAATTATACATAATTAACTTTTTATTCGTGGGGGTGAACCCAAAGAGGAGGATGTTTTACTTTGTAAAAATTTATTCTGAATAAAAAATTTTGAGTTTGAGTTTGAGTTTTGAAAAATATTACTATATTTAAATTTTTGGATGTAAAGTATTAAAAATGAGACTTATTTCACTTGGCAACATTGTATATTTAATATTACATTAAAATAGACAAAAAATAGTAATTTTAAATGCGGCAAACGAATAAACACAAATTACTTATTCCTTGCCCAGATAAGTCATGGTGTTTAAGAAACCCCACGTGGTTCGTAGTGTAACTTTTATCCACGTGGTGCATGGAGGGTTAATGGTTTCATACTCAAAGGGAAAAGAAGACATCGTCTCTCATTCAGCAGTTCATATTATCTCGTAAACCGTGATAACTACAGTATAGCTGAGGGCGAAACAAATGAATGTCATAATACTAATAGGTTTGGTAACCTATTAGTATTATGACATTCATTTGTTTCGCCCTCAGCTATACTGTAGTTATCACGATTTACGAGATACACATACCAATGTGTCACATAAATAGAGTTCACTGTGCAAGTCGCAGTACATTTTTTTATAACTTGCATGAGCAAGTGCTATTGTCACAATTTTTTCCATACAAAAATAAAATTAATCTTTTAGCGCTGCTACTCTCACATTTAACTCTATAAATTTGACTCTACACACCCTAAAGTATTATCACTTTTTTTGTTACACTCTGTATATATACAATAGTTTTTAAATCAGCCACAACACGCATTATCTGTGGCTATAATAGTTCAAAATGTAACAAATGGTGGTGATGTGGTGAGGTCAAAAGACAGAAAAGAAATCCAAGGCAAAGTGAGCAATTCCATTTTGCTCGCTGTATCCTGCTAACGGCCCGTGATTCATTTTCCGATTCATTGCTTTTGTTCACAAGCAAACGTGCTGCTGACACTCTTGAGTTGCTTCTTAGTTTGTTTATTAACGGAGTCTCAATAATAGACATTGCTTAGTAAAGAAAAAAATATTCATATAGGGTCAGTTTATATTGCAACGTGAAGAAGCGTTGCATTGCAATACATTCTTAAACGAACAATTCAAAACTATACTTTAATTCCCACTTAATAAGATACACATTGAGTTGGCAGACCACCGGTGAAGTTAGACTGCCTATTCCAATTTTCAATCGTTTCTATTCACGTTGCAATATGAACTGCTACGTATTTTCATCAGTCTGTGTCAAGTCAATGTTGCTCGTGATTTGTCGAGTAGCCTATTAATATTTTACTTTTTTTTTATGAGCCTATGCTATCCCACTGCTGGGCAAAGGCCTCCCCCAAGGTCTTCCATCTGTCTCGCTCCAACGCCACCGCAGGCCAGCCTGGCTTGTAGGCATCCAGTTCATCTCGCTATCTTGGAAGAGGCTTAATATTTTACTTACTTAATCTAAATCGTAGCATCGTAAAAATGTATATTATCGGGACTTAGGTAGCGCATAAGAAGTATAACGAAGTTTACTTTCTTTACAGACAGTACTCTAGTACTATGGAAAACTTAATAAATATTTTTTTGAAATCGGCTGTTTTGCAACGCGAACGAGTTTTTTGTATACACTATGTCATAGAATAGATAACTATTTCATGTACTTATTCTATCTTTTATAAATAAAATAAATAAAATAAAATATCTTTTTATTCAAAATGGGTATCATGATACACTTTTTGAAAGTCGAACGAAGAAACTACGTTGCCTACCACCGGTTCGGGAACTACCCCGCCGAGAAGAACCGGCGTAAGAAACTCGCACGGGGCCATCTTTTGCAAAAAAAAAATGGAAAATTACAATGTTATGGCTTACAGCTATGTAACAAAATTAAAAGAAAAGTAACCTGCATGGAGCCACCCTATTCCCAAGGTGTGCTGTCCTCGAAGAAATCATTGACTTTATAATACGCTTTAGCACACAAACGTTCTTTAACTGCTTTTTTAAATTTGTTTAAAGGTAGATTTTGAACATTTTCTGGGATTTTATTGTATAGGCGTATACATTGGCCTTTAAAGGATTTGCTTATTTTGACTAGTCTGAACATTGGTATTGCTAACTTGTTCTTATTTCTAGTATTTACATTATGATTATCACTTTTCTTTTTGAAAATATTTATGTTCTTTCTAACATATAAGAGATTTTCCAAAATGTATTGAGATGTGACGGTCAGAATTCTTATTTCTTTAAATTTTTCTCTTAGAGATTCCAAAGACGACATCTTATAAATAGAACGAATAGCTCGCTTCTGCAGCACAAATATTGTATTAATGTCCGCCGCGTTTCCCCACAAGAGGATGCCGTAAGACATTATTTAGCCCGACTTATATATATACAGTGTGTAACAAAAATAAGTGATAATACTTTAGGGTGTGTACGTGTTGCTTGTAGACAGTTCACTGTGAAAGTAGCAGCGCTGAAAGACGAACATTTTTTTTTCACTTTTGTATGGGCAAGGGCCCGAAGAAGATTGAAGATTTGCAGGTCGTATTGGTCCAAAAATACTGCTGGTGACATTCGTTCCAGAGTTTTACCGTGCGAGGCAGAAAGTTACATGAAAAACGTACACTTATTAGGTCTTATAACTTACGTAGTCTGATGGTAACTGATTAAAGTTTATAAACTGTTATGAGATTATTCGGTTTCAGCAGTCGAGTGAAATCCTATATTCTTGTTCAACTTTTGTGCTCTCGCATTGTTGTTTGCTTATTCAAACAAATCAGATTATGGATTCAGTAATATGATCTTTGAAATAATGAATTATTTTATGATTAAAATATTACACTAACATCAGTCTGGTTCACCGTAATAGGTTGCCATCAGCCGCAGAAAGTTATCATGAATTTGTTTAAAATTAAATTATCAGTTCGCTTACTTTAATTATTATTAAATTAACGGTATTAGTTATTAAATTCCAATTGAGCTTTCAAAATGAATTTTGCAAAAAAAGTAATTTAACATATATTATATAATAATAAAATCTGCGGTTAGTTATAACTTTAACCACATTTGATAGAGTGTAATTAAAGAGCTCAAACTATAGTGGTTTTCCATTAGGTTAACTCTGTTAAAGCTTTTCATGAAAAAAGCAGAGAAAATATTATGCTGTCATCAAATATTCCCGCGTACATTTTTTCCCGTACAGCAAACAGCCTCTGTAAATCCTTACACAAGCCCCACATTGCGACAGCACTATATTTGAAGCACTTAAAATAATAACACAACTTTGTCTCAGGTGGGCCGCTCGTAAAGAAACAGTAGTAGACTTAAGAGTCCGGGTGCCCTCGCAGTTCTCATACAAACGTAATACCAAGATAATTTCCCATACGAGAATATTTACCATATTTGAGTTATTATTCAGCTTAAGATAGTAATTACCAAGGTTCCTGTACAAAGATTCACTGCAAAATATATTTTACATACTTACCAAAAAAATATGAACGATTACAATTTAGTATGTAAATATTGTAATCGTCCATATTTTTTGGTACTTATGTAAATATTTTGCAGTGACTCTTTGTACAGGAACCTAGGTAATTACTATCTTAAGCTGAATAATAACTCAAATATTATGGTAAATATTCTCGTATGGGAAATTATCTTGGTATTACGTTTGTATGAGAACTGTAAGGGCACCCGGACTCTTAAGTTCGTAAAGAATAGGTTCTACTTTAGATTTTATCTGAATGTCCTATTTTATGTCGAGTCTAGGTTTTGTGTACTTACTTAGATTCTGAGTAACATAAGACAATATTTAAAAAAAAAAATTAGTTTATTGGCTTTTTAATATTGCTGTATCTTTTGAATTTGTGCAAACATAAAAGTTTTAAACAATAATTTATTACCATTACGCGCTCTTACAGACGAACGGCACGTGTCGGCGGCACGTGTTGGCGGCAGTCGACGGCAGTCGGCGGCACGTGTCGGCGGCAGTCGACGGCAGTTGACGGCACGTGTCGGCGGCAGTTGACGGCAGTCGACGGCAGTCGACGGCAGCCGTTGACAGTTTATGACGCTTGCAGGGGGCCTACCACGACCTTTCCTAAAACGATCATGTTTCCAGAACACTTTGTTGTAAGATTACAATAACATTACCGTACTCACTTTTTAAATATAATTTTACTAAAAAACAGTAAAAAATGCAAAACATTGTAAAATCCGCTGTGAAATATCAACTTTTTAAGATCGCTAGCTTGACGTTAAAGTAATTATTGCTTATCTGTCAAACGGTGTCGCTTAGTAGAGGTGGTGGTAGGCCCCCAGTTGTGACGTACTGCCTAAAGGTAAGCGGCCACAGGTAGCTATCATACGCAACGGACGTCTCGCATCAAACGGATAATTTTTTCACAATACGTCCGTTGAATTGGCAGCGTACGGATTATCGACTAGCCTAGTAAATTAATGCTCAAAAGGGGGGTATGGATGGAATAGTCGAAAGCAGAAATTTTGACTTACAAACTTTGTTTGGACTAATTTTAAGATAAACCTACTGTCTAGTCGGTAATCCGTACGCTGCCGATACAGTGGACGTACTGTAAAAAAAATATCCGTTTGATGCGAGACGTCCGTTGCGTACGATACCGACCTGTGCACCTTTACCTTTACGCGCTACGTCACAACTGCAAGCGTGATAAACTGTCGACGGCTGCCGTCGACTGCCGCCGACTGCCGCCGACACGTACTGCCGACTGCCGTCGACTGCCGCCGACACGTGCCGTCGTCTTCCGTCGACTGCCGCCGACGCGTGCCGCCGACACGTGCCGTTCGTCTGTAAGCGCTCTAACTTAGCCCTACAATATCAACAAACTGGCCGAATTCAGAATCAAAAATAGTCGAAGGGGACTTGACAAGAAATGTCAAAACGGATAAATAAACCCATCTACATCGATTTAAGATTTGTGAACATATCGGGGACACTCTACATAGAGAATTAAATAGAAAGAAAATGTGGTTACATTCCTTTTATTATGTTCGTAGGTTCACAATAGGATTTGCGTCATATCCGCTTCTTAATCTGAGACTTGTGAACGTACAGCCGTATTTATTCTCCCTGATAAGCCCTTCCCTCGGATCCGTTTACAACTTTAATATACACGTTCCGTATAAAAAGAAATTCGTTCGAGATTTTTATCGTAGTCCGAATAAAAGTTTGCAAGTCGATTTAACTTAAACCTTTTTGCTTTTAACCTTTTTGTAGTTTGGCCGAATTCTCTGCAACCTTCAAAATTAGCTTTTTATGCCTTAGCCAGCTTAATTTGACCTAGTGGAGCAATAGACACCGGACTGTAATTGAGTTTTATTGCTTTCGTAATATTATTCAAAATATATTATGCAATGAATAGAAAATTATAGTCAAATATTATGAACTACAGATTAATTTACCTTCAAATATAATTTTATAGCAAACGTTAGCACATACTATATATTTACTATTTATTCATACTATAGTCGAAATGTGGTTACATTCCTTTTATTATGTTCGTAGGTTCACAATAGGATTTGCGTCATATCCGCTTCTTAATCTGAGACTTGTGAACGTACAGCCGTATTTATTCTCCCTGATAAGCCCTTCCCTCGGATCCGTTTACAACTTTAATATACAATTTTAGAAAAAAAAAACTAACTAAAAAACATAGTTGTTATACAACATACATTTTTAAAAACGCCAACAATATTTTCCAGAAATATATATCCGTACCCAATAATCGTATTAAGATACACCCATTGAACGGATTATATGGAACTAATCAGCCTACGTCTTCCTATTACCAAATTATAGGCTTCGCTGCACGAAATTACAGCGCTGATCGATTTGTCTAGTATTATGCCTATGCTATAGCTAATTAATACAATGTCCCGAAGTAGATCCGATAATCTGGAGAGTAAGTGTGGTGTCTTCTTGCAGAATTCCAGGTGTCGTGTTGTTGATGTTAATATATTGTATTTACTATACATAAGTCTCGGAATATGTCCACATATTATTGTATTGTGTGTATAACCTCTACCACTAATAAACAGATTTGTGGGCACAATAGTGGCCCTGAACGAAGTGAAGGCACTGCGACATTGTTTTTACCGAGCGTTTTTTTGCTTTTGTTGCCATACAACAAGATAATTGATTCCCTTCAAAATTAAATTGTTACTAGAAGATTGTTATATTTATTACAAACAATTAAAGCCTTGGAGTGTGAAAAACATGTTTTATAAGTGGACCATACATGTATAATAAATAATTTAAATTAAAAAAAAACTAGTTAGCCTAAACAAAACGAAATCAATAACAAGTTGTTAGTTCTCTGTATGCTTCAAGAATACAAAGCGTATGGCTTTTATGCAACAACGGAAAATCTGTTGTCGAGTCACCTTCAGCTGGCCGGTGGCCCCTTTCAACTTTAAGATTAAAGGAGTTCTCCCTCGCTGCCTCCATGTATGGGTTTACCCACGGGGTTGTCGCGTTTACATTAGACCTCCTTTGCCGTAAGCCTCTCTTGTGTGCTGTTGTTACAGGAGTTGAGTAATATTAACTTTATAATAATGGTATATTCGATCGGTTTTTGTCAATCTCAATAGAGGTCATGTTATGCAACTAAAATGATTACAAATATACATTATTATGTATGATATGTGGGAGCTTATAAAATGTTATGTAACCTACACGACATACTCGCTGCTAAATAGGTAAGCATGGCTTTCGAAGAAGCCTGAATATTCGTTTTAATTAATGTAATCGATTAAAAACTTAATACTGTTGATTATAAATTGTTATTTAAAGTAAGCCACTAGCTTCTCTATAAACTTCTAGGTCTTCTTCTTACATTACACTAAGTAATGTAAGAAAGTGATAATAGTAATTGATGACATGATATGAGCGTGTTACATAAAGAGAGTCAAGAATATGACAAATATCATGGGGTGTTTGTTTAGTTATATAAACACGCGTCCTATGTGTGACGCTGGCGGACGTGGACGAGATAAAATTGTATTATTTATTACGCCAAGGTCCTCTTGTTGATACTATGTTAGTATTTTTGATCACAATTTTGATAATATAACTAAAGATATTATGGAACGAAAACTTCTTCAGCGACACACTTTTTTTAAATGAGTGTGATTGAAAATTCGAAAGACGAAGGGAGAGAAGATCGCCGGCGCGATTAAGGAGAAAAAGTAACATAGGGGATTTAATTTTTAATTTTATGGATTATTATGTTTTTTTTCTTCTTCATCAAATAAGCGACCGAAATGTATGCCTGCTGTTTATTTATTGTTCATTTATATGTCGTAGGATGATTTGATAAATCAAAAATCTAGGGATTTCGTGAAAACACGGATAATTAGATAATGGTGATTGTATTTTTCATTCTTACTGAAAAAAAGTAGAGTTTTCGCGAAAATGCTAGTCGTCTTAGTAAGATTGCGAAATGAATCGTTAGTAATTATCGAAAAAAATCACTGATTGGTCAGTTTAAGCGCCCCACAACAACATCTTCTCTGATTGGTTGAAGACTTGACGTTTTAAATGTCAATTAATTGTCACGCGTTGTTTTGTTTGTGGTTGTTTTTGTAAGCGAGCTAGCAGTTTTTGATATTTAATGTGTTTAAAATTGCAGTTGGACTTGAAAATTAGTGCGAAAAGTTATCTAAAAGTGTGTCTGTAAATACAAAATGACTGATACATGTGAAATTAGTGCTGAAAGTTCAACAGAACCAGAAACCAATTCTGAGGTTATGTCCGATAACGAAAGATTCGACATAGAACTAAGAAAGTTTTACACTAATAGACAGGACGGATGTACGAAACCTGAACGGACTAAAGAACGGATAAATATTGTAATAGCTTCAATTGAAGGATTCAACTCTGCGAACATACTCAAGCAACCAAAAACACAACAGCAGTATAGAAATGCAAAAAATACGTCGTAATCAGCGTAGGAGATAAAAAAATTCTTATTATTAAAAGACAGCATATTAACTCTCCTGTCATTCAAGTACCTTCATCTAGTGAGTAATATGACATTATTAACCAAGCACACATATCTACGGGACATGGTGGTCGAGATAAAATTATATATTTCCTTAAACAGAAATATTTAATACCAGTCCCAGTTATTTCAATATTCCTCAATTTATGCCAGAACTGTTTAAATAAAAAAAGTTGTCCCAAAACAGGAATTGTTGTCCGCCCCATAATTTCTCAAGACTTTAACAGACGTGGGACTTACCCAACAGATTTACCCAAGAAAAAGGTTAAATAAAAAGTAAAGTTCCTATGAAGAGGCATTGTCATTTCTTACCCTTTATAATTCTATGGTGTAATACCTCAAAGATACATAGGAAAAGATAGTAACCAATCAGAATAAGAGTTGGCCAGTAAGCAAAAATCTAGCCAATCAGCGTTAAGAATGTGCAATGTTACTAAGGCAACTCGCGTTTTCCCAAAAAACCTAATTTTTTTTAGGATAATTGAAAAATGTAATCACCATTATCTAATTATCCGTGTTTTCAAAAAATCCCTAGAATTTTCGCGATAATTCGATTTATCAAATAATCCTACGACATAAGAGGAGTACTTAACTGATTCTTCGATTCAATTAATTATATTACACCGACTACCTCACCATAGAAGAAATATTATGATTAAAACATATTATAAGCTTTGAGGCTTTGATTATGTCGCAACTAATAAAATATTATGTTTTTAATTACTTTTAAAATTTACAAGCATTACGCGTACACAGTTTACAGAGTATAGTAATTACTATAGCTACACGTTTAATTTGCTATATTGATAACGTTGAAGAAAAACCAACTGCATTTGCACTTTTTTTTTAATCGGGCAAATGGCCCACCACACATTCCCACCACTGCAACTCCTGTGGCGCCAGGATCAACAGTGGTAACCAACCACGAAAACCCTTTGATATGATCTCAGGGATGCCCGAGGGACAAGCTAGATCTGTCTTGGGACCCGCAATTAATCAGAAGAAAGGTAGGAGGAGTAGGAGCATTTGCACTTTCATATTTCTTATTTAATTATTTCTTCATACAATTTTGCTTAGAAAAATATAAGATAAAAGATATTTTTTTAATTAGTAACCAAATTTCAGCTCAGATATAATATTATTATTTATTACTATTAAAGTAAAGCGGGGAGGGAGAGGCCTTTGCCCAGCAGTGGGACAGCATAAACTAATAAAAAAAGTCATGCAGACGGGAATATAATTCAAAAGCTATAATATAAGGAACGTAAGCATTTAACAAATTTTTAAATGAATAATTTAACATCTTGATTATGTTTTTCGATGCAGTTTTTGATATAAATGGAGGCTATAATTAGTATCCCATCAGTCATCAGTACGCAGCGACTGTGGTCTGCTAATAACGTCGAGCACAGCTAATTAGTCGAACTAGTGGATGCTGAAATTTCAAGTGCTCCCCGCGACTACCACACCACAGTAAATATCATACAGTAGAACAGCCATTCTCAAAGTATGCTCCGCGGGGGGCTCCGAAAAGGTTTCATATAAGGGTCCATGAATAATTGATTCTAGATATATGCGTTCACCAGCATGGAGAAAATTCATTTAAAGACAAAACATTTTTTAGGGGGTCCGTAAAAATGTCGCTTCTTAAAAGGGTTCCTCCACCAAAAAAGTTGAAGAACTGCTCAACCAAGTCCTTAACAACAAACTAGCTCAATATTGAAATAAGCCAAACGCGTGGGAGACGTGTTACTACACTGTTTTGGCATTATTGGCTATCTGAAATCAAGCTCATGTGCAAGTGCACTGGATTCGCACTATCTAGTGTAAAGACGGTCTACTGTATGCTATTAATATTGTGTCCTTAATGTAGAAATATGTATAATG
The DNA here is from genome assembly GCF_905147365.1 of Aricia agestis. Classification (NCBI taxonomy): domain Eukaryota; kingdom Metazoa; phylum Arthropoda; class Insecta; order Lepidoptera; family Lycaenidae; genus Aricia; species Aricia agestis. The sequence continues at coordinate 12,073,964 of NC_056409.1, forward strand.
GTGTGAAGCGGCCATAGAAAAAACAAACTGGTAGGTTTCATTACACTTTGTTTAAATCTCTTAGTATTTAGGTTTAATTGCGTCACTGATTTATACCAGTTTTACTTTCAATTAATTTTACACAAAATGCCGCACTCAGAGACGAATACTAAATACTAATTAACTGCAATTATTAAATGAAGATTTTGATATGAGCCCAATACAAATCTGTCAAACTCTTCATTAAACTAGCTAAAAGCCTAGCTTTCTTAGGGCTCGTGTCGCTTTTCTGCGTGGTAAATGGTAATAGGCAATTTTTATATATTTTAATAGTATACAAACCTTAACTGACCGATGATAAAACATCTACAGATATATAAAAATTACTATGTTAAAGCACAAATCAATAGGCGTGATAGCTTTTTTTTGTATAGTGTACCATAAAAATGCTTATGTTGTAGGATATACACTATGTTCAACAAGAGCGTAACCGGCAAAATTTATGTTAGAAGTTAATTAAATGAATCAAAATTTATTTTATATAATTGTTTATTTATTGCTTTAAAATGCTTTGTCAATAATAAGCGGTCCAGTCCCCTCTATTATCTATTATGGACTGACATCTCCGAGTCATACTTTTAATTAAATCTTCAGCGTAGTCACAGGACAATGATCTCCATATCGCTTTTATATTGCGACTTAGCTGTGCGACAGTTTTCGTATTACTCCACCGTAGCTTTAACTTCATAAGCGCCCAAACATTTTCTATCGGGTTTGAGTCTGGTGACTGTGATGGCCAGTCTAAAACATCAATACCGTGCTCAGTCTTCTAGGCGGTGCAGACACGGCTTCGATGTTTGGGATCATTGTCCTCCTGTAAAATCCATTTTACGTTTGGGTTTTTATACAACCTTTTGGCAGATGGTAATAAAGCTTTTTCATAAATTTTGTTCATTTTTGCTGCATCCAGTTTGCCCGTAAATACATACAAACTTCCAAAACTTTGTTTTGACAGGCACCCCCAAACATGCACCTTTGCTGGGTGTTTCACAGTGCGTACCAATAATTTGTAGCTGGAGGTTGACCAAGCACGAGATGTTATATTCGATGCTCAAAAAGAAGCTTCATCTGAAAAGACTACGTGGTCCCAGTCGCGGTCAAGATTTTCCTGCGCCCACGCCATTCTTTTTTTAATGTGATTCTCGGAGAGAAGGGATTTTTTATAGTGCTCCTGTATTTCACTTCCGATTCCGCCAGTAGATTTCTTATGGTGTTGAGAGACACATCAAGCCCAAGTTCTTACAGTTTTTCTTGAGCTGAACGTAGAGATAGCCGAGGATTTATTAAAAATATTTGGACAATGCGTTTGTCTTCGGCGGGGGTCGTCTTTTCCATTTTCCCTCTTTTTGGCAGGTCATCAACGCTCCGGGTTTCAGAATATCGTTTCACCCACTTGCTCACGAATGCTCTTGACTTCTGCATGTATTTGGTAGCTTGAGAATGCGACATTTTTGGACCTTTTGGGTGCAAACAAAGAAACACCGCTTCATATCGTGACGCGACGGCGGTACTCATGGCGGGAAACGTGTCGTCAACTCGGCGCATGCACACAGACTGCTTAGTTTTGTGCTAAGCATTTTAGACAATGAGCCACTGAACGTGATTAAGTGTTTTTTTTTCAATGTTGGTTATGGTTTTCGATGTAAAATGTCGGCTACGCTCTTGTTGAACACACTGTACTAGTTTATTCATCATTGTCTCTGAGTGAGGCAGCAAATGTTTTCTACAACTCGGTGCATTTTACCGAATCAAAAAGTATTAAAATATGGAACGAACGAAATGTTTGTATCCGTTTGCACAATATTCAATTAATATTATTTTAACAGTAGTATTTACCAAGTATCAGGCATCATTATGAAGTAATTTTCATGGCAAATTGGAATACCGGATATCGACAAGGAAATGAATTGATAATTTCCTTTGACGGCTCAAACCGATCTTTTTAATGGCAGTCACTTTGACTCGTATATAGAATATAGAATAAGAAATTATAAAATAAAGGGGAAAATAATCAATTTTTATTATACAAAAACACTTTTTAATTGCTTATTATATTGGCCAATTGTCTTTTAAACATCTCTTAATGTTATACTGCTCAACTAATTTTGATAATTTTCGACAATATTATGTTAATTTCTAACCCGCAAAGGATACGCTACAGAACAGATTTTATTTAGGAAAGCTGTTTTATCCCGTACGATAAATTTTCTTTGAATGTCGAATTTTCAGCGATACGTCGATATAGCGAAATATAAAATGTGAATAAAAATTTCACTAAACGGCGCAACGGGGTTGCGGGCGTCTAGTCTAATCATATTTTCTTTCTTGAATTTTGAGACATAGTCGCTCAAATTTTTCAGTGAAATGTCTTTACGAGAAAACTATACGAAAGAACCGCGGCGTAGCACCAGCGTAGCAATCTTCGTAGCTGTCTACGACTTGTAAGTTTTATTTGCTAGGTACGAGGAGTAAGTAGCTTTTTACTACCAATTTTAACAATCTAGTGAGCACTAGAGATAGTACTTAAGAGCTATTATTTAATACTTATAATGTACTATTGTACCTTTTATTAAGAGTTGGTAAAAATGCTCAAGAAAAATGAATGTCGCGTTGTGCTTTACTTTGAATTAAGCGAATAAAATTTCAAGGTATTTTTTTTTTAATCACAAAACAGGAAAGATATATTTTTGTGATAATATTTTGTGGTTCATTTGACCTTCTAATGTCGCAGAAAAAACTAAGGAAGTACCAAATTAGATCACTTCTGCGAACAATATGACGCATGTCTTGTTATTCTATCCCTTGTATGTTGTATCTTGTTCGTTATCCCATCTCTTTTTGTTGATCAAACACTGTGTCTTCCTACAATCGATTACTTTGATACGAGTAATATTTTTCCTGTACAAATTGTTTGTACTTTCATGAGGCTTGGACTGTGAGCGAGAATAATGTACGACTTACGAAAGATAAGATTAAAACCAAAAATATTAGATACAAAACATGTAGTGAAAAAGAAATAATGGGGGCAGTATTGATGAAATTTTGGTTATAATATTATAAGTTTTTTTAAAACGTAGTGTACTTAGACAACTTGCATTTAATAATTGCCGATGTGGTAATGCAAGGGATGGAACTTTTCATTCCGTCCTCTGTATCGCCAACTGGCGGCAGATTTCGTCCCTGGTTTGGTTCATCCTCCAAAAAAGCTTCTCGCTGGAAGCAGGAGGCCTACCAATCCTGGGCCAATTCAGTGTCTGCTCGGGATTTACATACCAGCACATATAAAAAGGAGTATAACCTTGCTTCTAGGTCCCTCAAGAAAGTGAAAAGCTCAAGCCTCAAAAAAGAGACTTGAGCGCCTCCCCTCGAGAACCAGGTTCCAGAGACCAATCTGTCCAAAGCTATTGAAGGAAATTTCTGCAAGCCAACTCTACCATCCCTACAGGTAGGAAATGGATCGTTGGCCCAGGACGCACAAGACATAGCCGATCTTCTGGGCAAGCTCTTTGCGTCAAACTCGACCCTGGATGACGGGGGGCAGAAACCGCCGACCATACCGCGATGCACGAGCATCATGTCGGATATTCGGTTTCATCAGCGCTCAGTGCTAAAAGCCCTCCGTTCTCTTGATATCCAAAAGTTGAGTGGGCCTGACAGAATCCTATCGTGTTAAAAAGTGTGCTCTAGAGTTGGCTCCGGTCTTGTTGCGTCTTTTTCGGCTCTCCTGTTCTTCTGGCATCGTTCCGGCTTCTTGGAAGACAGCCTTGGTGCACCCGATCCCCAAAAAAGGTGATCGCTCAAATCCTTCCCACTACAGACCAATCGCTATAACCTTTCTCTTCTCGAAGATAATGGAATCCATTATCAATAGCCAGTTTCTTCGATACTTGGACGGCCAAGGATTACTAAGTGACAAACAATACGGGTTCCGTAAGGGTCGCTCGGCTGGTGATCTCTTAGCGTACCTAACTCATCGTTGGGCTCAGGCAATTGAGTCAAAGGGAGAGGCATTGGCTGTTAGTGTGGACATTGCGAAGGCCTTTGATCGGGTTTAGCATAAAAGCGCTGCTATCAAAGCTTCCATCATACGGGCTGCCCGAAAAATTATGTAAGTGGGTCACAAGTTTCTTAGCAGATAGAAGCATAAAGGTTGTAGTTGACGGCGGATGCTCGGAAACTCAGTGTGTTGATGCTGGTGTCCCTCAGGGCTGTGTGCTATCGCCTACCCTATTCATACTGCATATCAATGACATATTACAGACCAACGGCATTCATTGCTATGCGGATGATAGTACAGGTGATGCTGTATATGTCGCAGTCAACTGGTTTAAATAGCCATTCAATCAAACAGCTAGCCCTTTGACTGAACAACGACATTCAATCACACGTCTAGCTTTTTAATTGAATATTTAAGTCGCTCAAAGCGTTCAACACTACAGCTGATTCAAAAGCCGCCGTTTGATTGAATTAGTTCGGCGCTCACCACCGCAGCGCTAGGTGCGTTTTGTTTACAATATCGCGTCAACTAATCGGTGTTTTGTGGTTGTATTAAGATATTTTTTGCACATAATACACGTAACAAGTATTATTAAAGAGACAGAAATTATGGGCGCACATACGAGTGAATCAAAATTTAAACTAGTGTTCGAGGAGAAATTACGGGTAATGAAATGCATCACCAAGGTATTTATTGCAATTGTGTTCAAAATGAGTTAGAATACAATTAATCTGCTTGTTACCATTACGCTTGTGTAATAGTAGCACTAAACGAATGGTCACCTTAGTTAATTTACCATTTAACCAGTTGGCTAAGCGTCATTCAGCTGTAGTGTTGAACGTCACAGTCAACAAGTCGGCTAAACGACGTATGGCCGTGTGATTGAATGGCGTTGTTCAGTCAAAGGGCTGGCTGTTTGATTGAATGGCTTTTTCAACCAGTCGTCTGCGACAATATATACCGGCTCCCTCAATATTTCTTGTCTAAATGTCATTGAGAGTCGAAACGAACTTGTGTCTAAAATAGAGAATTCATTGGAGAAAGTCTCTGAATGGGGTAGATGTAACTTAGTCCAATTCAACCCCGTCAAGACAGAAGTCTGCGCGTTCACCACTAAAAAGTCACCAATGGTCGAATATCCTCGTTTTGAGGGCACATATTTAACCATCTCCCCTAGCATTGAGATAGTTGGCGTTAGCATATCGAGCGAAGTTCAGTTCCGATATCATCTAGAGGGTAAGTCCAAGTTAGCCTCGAAGAAGCTTGGTGGTCTTAACAGAGCGAGACAGTACTTCAGTCCGGACCAATGCCTACAACTCTACAAGGCGCAGGTTCGACCTCATATGGAATATTATTCTCATCTTTGGGCAGGGGCGCCAAAATACCAACTGCTCACTCTGGATCGTATCCAACGAAGGGCCGCTCGAATTGTTGACTGCCATAGTGTTTCAAACAGCTTGGACCCCTTGGAATTACGCCGAGATGTAGCTTCACTCTGCATCCTCTATCAGTTGTATCACGGGGAGTGCTCTGAGGTATGGTTCGGAATCATACCACCTGCAACTTTTCGCCATCGTCCCACGCGAAAAACATACCATCCTCATCACCTTGATGAGTGGCAGTCTTCCACCGTAAAACTCTGGAACGAATTACTGTCACCAGCAGTATTCCCGGACCTATACGACCTGAAAACCTTCAAGAAGAGAGCGTATTCCCTCTTAAAAGGCCGGCCACGCACCTGCAGCTCTTTTGATGTTGCGAGTGTCCACGGGCGACGGTAGTTGCTTACCATCAGGTGACCCGTTTGCTCGTTTGCCTCCTTATTTTATAAAAAAAAATACAATGTGTAATATTTTCATACAACTTGTAACATCAATGCTACGTTAAATTGAAGTCAACTTGCTACGGAATGCTCAAGCATGCTACACGCGAATGCTCGTCAGTCAATACTACCTAGTATTGTAATATTGTAATGCTCAAAGTCGAATCTATAATGTTTTAATCACGCAAATGCTCCCGGTGAAGGAGCACCTTAATACCAAGATACAAATATAGAAAAAAAAACATTGATATAACAATACACACACCTAAACAAACTTCTTTTATTCACAAAACCACTCAAATAATTTTTATCGTGTTTAGTATTTGTTTTAGTATATCGTTTTGATAGTAGCTTGTAAATGTAATCGCTAATTGCTCCAGTAAATCCCGACAATCCCTACTTATACGAAATGAGATCGTTCTGTACATCCACGTCATATCTTGACGTCGAGACAGACGCAGATTTCCCGGCGGACGTGTGACGTAATAACATTATGCCTTATTACTTCAAAGTTATACTAGTTTGTTCATATTAAATAGCACACGACGGCCATGATATGGGACAGTTTGGACGGTAGTTTCGAAGATTAATGGACTTTTGATTCATGACGTGGTGATAAACCGAAAATTTTAAATTTGTTTACAGTTCGGTGCGCGTCGATTCAAAATGTAGTTCATTAAACAACAAATAAAGTGAGATTTAACATTATCATGTATTTAGTCGCACAATCAAAGTCTATATTTGGACATTGTAGATTGCTGTTTGAAATTTGAATTAAAATAAAGTTATATTAAATGAAATAAATAATTGTATTCATTTAAGTAAAGTCTTATGTTAAAAACGCTTCTTCGTTTTATGCGAATTATATCCCTAATGAGTTTGATAAAACGCTTTCAACTGAAAAAATAATTTATGAATATATTAATAAACAAAAATTGAATTCGTCAGATGTAATAATATCTGAAAATGAATAATAAGCTAATTATGAATTAAAAGGGAATTTACGACAAGACAGCGAAAACATTGTACCATTTATTTCAAACGCTTAATTATTATAAAATGTTTTCAATTTACTAAACCGTGGCGTCTTAAAAGGTTTATTATTTTCCTCTTTTATCAAAACAGCCATACCAAATTAATATTTTACGAAAAATATAAACATTTAAATTGGTTTTAAGTTTACCTTTTACTTAAATTTTATTACAGAAGTTCTTGCATAAATGCTACATTTAAGTCTACCATTTGTTGCGACAAATGAACTAGAAAACGAATAGGAATTAAACTGTTCCATAAAATTCCACGAACAAAAAAAAATCGTCCCAACAATGTAGACTAATTAGAAAAAAAACGCTCCAAAAAGCACGGAGGAATCATTTGTTCCAGCGAGAATTGGTTGTAAAAATCCTTCATCCGACGCTAAAAACCCTTCAACGCCGTAACTAAAAATTCAACACTGAGCCAAACGTCCCTAAGAGCTCTCAGACATTTCGTTGTCGAATTGGGACAATTGCAACTCCGCCTGTTCTAGAGAAACTGAATAAATAGATAAAGCCGCCTTTTAATTATTCAAATTATGTCTCACTGCTGTCTTCGCTAAGCTCCCCCGAATTCCGACTCTAAATCCAAAGTCGTAAGTTTCAATTTGAACAATGAGGAATTAGCGAAGGGAACTGCAGTTGCTTAAATATTATCAGCAGTTTATTAAAGTTTCCCCTTGTTTGTGCCGGTAGTTTATAATAAAGCTATTGGCGCACCGTGCAGCACGAACGGCAACAACTGATAAGAGGATTCGCATTTTATTGTTTTGTACCATCCAAACTCGATAGCTTCATATTTAGGTTCTATTCTTAAAATAGTTTTAGTACATTATTATTGACTTAGTAGACTTAGTATCTATAATCACTGAACAATAATTATAAACGCAACAGTGCATATTATGTAGTTAGTCTACCTGTTAACTTTTTAGGCTCAACCGATTTTAAAGATGTTTGGTATGTTGATTCCATGAGTCTTAGGAAAGCATATCGGATACTTTTACTATGTAAAAATAATAAAAGGTTTTTTTTTTATGAAATAAGGGAGCAAACGGGTCACCTGATGGAAAGCAACTTCCGTCGCCCATGGACACTCGCAGTATCAGAAGAGCTGCAGGTGCGTTGCCGGCCTTTGAAGAGGGAATAGGGTAATAGGGGGGGGGGGGTAGGGATGGGAAGGGAAGGGAATAGGGGAGGGTAGGAAAGGGAATAGGGTAGGGGATTGGGCCTCCTATAAAACTCACTAACTCGGCGAAACACAGCGCAAGCGCTGTTTCACGCCGGTTTTCTGTGAGAACGTGGTATTTATCCGGTCGAGCCGGCCCATTCGTGCCGAAACATGGCTCTCCCACGTATAAATTATTACACGAGAAAGATTTTCTGTGCAACGTAGTTGCAGGTAACACCTTTAAGCATAAAATATAATGCATAAAAATACAGTGAAGGTATAAACTACAAAACACAACAGAATAGGATACACTAGAAGCAAGATACTGTAGATTATTTTCGCAAAGACACAAGAATACAGGAAACTGTATGACACTCGGAAATTAATAGAGTTTCCTATATAGGGACCACAAAATATTATGATGGATTGTAGTTTCCGCTTTCCTCCATGTGACGAATATTCACTTAGAGGAGAAACAATATTTGACTTAGATGTTGATAATAAAAAATTCTATTATACCGAAATACTCCGGAGTCTTGGGACGGACGCAGATAATATTATTATGGGACGCATTTCTCAGGTCTCGTAACCTCATAAATATGCCGATAATCTATGTTAAAAATACACTTTTTTCGCATCAAATCGAATATGATCGTTCACGTTCTTCAAGAGACAGCAAACATTAAACTATACGAGAGAAAAACTTTGTATCCCTTCTGACGAAAAATGGGGAAACGTAGGTGAATGAATATTTACATAGTTATAGTTTATATGGTGAAGAAGTGCATCGAGCTAATGTTATTTTGAAATTATGCTTTTATCATACATTTTTTTAACAAATAAAACATTACACACACTACAACACACACACTTAGAAATGATGACAGATTTTTGAGTGATGAATCTATACTTACATACGAATTATTCTCTTTTATTTATGGTTGAAGTCTGTCGAGAAGAAGTTGACAAATTGAAAATGCATTATAGTTTTCTTTATTGAATCTTAGATACTATTAGACAATGCTTACACGGCCAGTCTAAGATCAGCTGAGTCCCAGAGAGAAGATTGAGCGATCTCTAGTGTATATAATATGGCCGAAAGTCTCAACAAACTGGTGTTCCAAAAAAGATCTTTTATAAGTAAATTGTCTAAATCAGGGCGGACGCGAGTAACCGAACAGTAAGGAACGGATATCCGGTACCGACGGACGCTTCACTTTTCCGCTTGGCTCGCTTTTCGTTGCACTGCTCTATTTTCCAAGCTTAAATAAATTTCCATAGTAGGTAAGGTGAGCCTTTTCTACTTGCATAATACGACTACCACAGAAATCATATGGACTTGAATTCAGCAATATAACCGAACGAAATAACATTTTTGGAAATTTTAAAAGAAAATCATCTGAATACGTGTATGTGTTCAGAATATCTGGTGATTTTATTATGATAATTGATAATAATAATTATTATCACCACGCTTAGTAACACATAATATTACTTTCACTAAATAGTGACAATTTTTGCGCAACTCTTGACTACGATAATATTTAAAAGCGTTCAAGAGATACAAAAGCAAGTTTCAACACCAGAGAAAACCTGTGCACTGAGCTATGACATTTAATAGCCTCCACACGGTATAGTTGTCGAACAACGCAGCAACAACCAACGTTAGTCTTCCATCGCTTTGCGAACTTTAGATTCGCTAGAAACTTATTTTTATATTCCCAAAGAACGAGGGCGAATAAGGGAAAAGGAGCAACTTTCCAGATGCTTCGAAACTACCAAGAAATAACTGAGTTTGAACTTTCGAGGGGCTCTTATTTATTTGAAGCCTCCTTACGTTACGCAGCAAGCACACACTAAATTTCAATTCCTGCAGTATTTAAGGACGCTATCACATTTTTTCACAAATATCAGCGATTTTCAGGTATCATTTTAAAGAATTAGGAGGCACACTGCGAAGATATTTTGGGTTACTAATGAAATATAATATATTCATCTCCACGTCTACACCATAAACGTTTTATAGCCGCATACAAAATTTTTACATAATTGTACGTTTTAGCCATCACAATAATCGCAAAAGATTAAAAAAATGGGATTTGATTAGGTACCATTATAGCTAAATACACTGAACTAAGGAAATAAATATATAAAAAAAATGTTGCTTATTTACTTCCCCTGTACGAATAGCTAAATATTTTATATAAAAATAAATAACATTTCCATTTATAAGAAAAATAAGAAACGCTCTCAAATTTCTTCATACATTTCCGCCCTATCAAGAACGCGGCGAGCGTCGTAACCGCCACTGTACAAGGCGCGCTGATATTGAATGTTAATTTAATGTCCTTAACGTCGATATTCGTACTGACCTGCTAATTTTTGTAATAATTTTTATGATAGCGTCCTTAAATAGATTTAAACCTCATTTCCCTACCATAAATTATTATGATTTGCTGAATGGTATTTTAGTGTGTACAAAACATTAACTTATTTTTTTAAATTTAATGCATAAAATTCACTATTATGTAACTATGCAAAGAATAAGATAGTGACAGTTATACAAGGAGTTCTAATGTTTTAATAGGCTCTATTATATGATTTTCGTGTCACAATGTTAGGCCGCGTACTCCTCCGAAACGGCTTTGCTGATTTTAACCAAATTTTATATGCATATTCAGTGGGTCTGAGAATCGGCTACTGGGTACTTTTTGTATTGATAAGTGCATTTGTTGAATAAATAATAGTAAATTAATACAACTCGAGACTGACGGCGACCATTGTTTGTGCGACGGGATAGCGATGGAAGTTACCATGGTGACATACTTATTTAGTCACTTCAATAAAATAATACGGCCGAAATACTTTATATGGCAAAGAAACGTTTGCCGGGACAGCTAGTAGTATATAATATAAAAAGATCTCTATAGTGAAAAAAATATTTATTAAGTACTAGCTGTCCCGGTAAACTTCGTGTCACTTTAAAACCTTCCCAGGGAAGGTTTTAGTCTTAAAATATTCTACGAATATTTTAAGACTAAAATCAGCCCAATCCGTCCAGCCTTTTTCGAGTTTTAGCGCGACTAACACATTTGAAAATCCATTTTTATATATATATATATATATATATATATATATATATATATATATATATATATATATATATATATATATATATATATATATATATATATATATATATATATATAGATTATAATTATCTGTAGATATAAGTACTATCTTAAAAACTTGAAGCAAAATAAAACAGTACAAATACAAAATAATTATTTTAACAGAGAGCATGTGTACGGCCTACTTTTACTTTCAATCCATGTCGTATCTTGAATACGCTCGAAATATGAAATACATTGACAGGTTTTCAGGTTTTTGGGTCAAGTTACTTTTCGAACTATTTAAATATTCAAACAATAAAAGATGAGATTGTATACAACAGTTTACGTAAGTTATTTTTTAATGATAGGGCAGGCTAATGAAAAAATAATAACCGACCCAGTTTCCCTTCGAAAAGGGTATATTTGTACTCAAATTTCGTTTCCATTTCGAAGTAACATTATTATTCTATTGAGTCCACAGTACTTACAGGGTAATATAAAAAAGTTGAGTTCGATACGGCTCGCACTAATTGAGCAATAAGTACTTTTCCCCGACTTGTAATATTTTCGATCATCACGTTAACCATTGCTGGTTTTGTTCGCAGTGCCGTTGACACATGTGGTGGCGATCGCCGGTGAGCCAGCGTATCTCCCGTGCGACATCGCGACACAAGACGAGGACGACGCGGTGCTGTTGGTGCTATGGTACAGGGAAGACTTGGGAACTCCTATTTATAGGTACTTCTATATAAATAAAAATTAATTTCAATTTTGTTAGTATTGCTGTAACTCGAGGCTGAGCTGATTTGGCTAATTTTGGCGTTGAAATATTCGTGGAGCTCCCGGCAAGGCTTATATTAGGAGAAAAGTGATATCAAAACCGGGTCAACTAGTATACAAATATTTATCTTAATGAAATATACAGTTCATATAATATTTTTTTTATAATAATGTAATTGGGAAATTTAATGGGTAAGCAAGTTAAATTAAAGACAATTAATAACATACCAGAAACCTTAGGCTAGTAGGAGTAATTTTACATAATTAATATTGAAAATGATGCTACTAATTTTGTTTCAAATCGTTATTTAGAAATACATTTTTATTTTACTTCTCTAATATCCCTTCTGCTATAATAGTAGTACCCATCTTAATATTATGTAACCCAATTTCTTGGCCTACTTTACGAACAACTCAAATATATTAATAATGGTGAGTCCGAGATAATTTAGTAATAACTCGACCCGTAAACGTCCCACAATTAGGCATGGGATTCCTTATCAGCATGTGGAGAGACAGGGGTATTTCAGGATATGTTCCGTTTACCCCTTGTCTTGCGGATTACTGAGTTTTATAATCCTTTATTGTACTTATTACGTTATATTTAGTGGGGACTTTAAAGATATTATTAGGGACACATTAATGCTATTAGGGACATAATGTTAATTTTCATGAATTAAGACGTATAAATGAGCTAATATGTACTACCGGAGGAGTTGATTCCTTGGCAGAATATGGCGATCATAGGTCATTTGGTCGGGAAAGTCATTTCAATATTAAAGGTACAAGTTGGAAGCCCGCTACATGAAGCGGCAGTAGACGACGTGTCGTCGCGACACTACTGGTTTCTATGTATTTCTATGAATAGTGTCGCTAGCTTCGTGTCGCTAGCTGTGCAGGGTATTTCATAGAAATACATAGAAACCAGTATAGTAGTGTCGCGACGATACGTCGTCTTCAGTTGTCGCGTGTCGCTCGGGTCCAACTTGTACCTTTATCGTGATCTGTGGACTGTGTTTGACATAACTCAACCAAATTTCGTAGATCCGTCATCTGACTATGAATCAACTTCTCTGATAGTACATAATAGAAACGCATTCATAGTTGATGGCAGATCCACGTTATTTGGTCAGATTAGTCGTGACATGTCAGCTGAGCTTGAACTTGCAAGTGGGTGTGCAAGTGCTAGTGTAGGTCCGCAATCTACACAGTATGTTTTAATTTCTCAGATAGTACAATGATAGTGCATTTTTGGTTAAGTGTATTAGGCCCTCAATTTTTTATCAATGTACACTATAACAGTATACAGTGATGAAAAAACTCGCTGAACAAACTAATTTTACGTTTCCATTTAACCTCAACAGTGTAGATGCTCGTGAGAAAGATTTCGGTGTGGCGGAGCGGTGGTCGGACGAGAGCGTGTTTGCGTCACGAGCATACTTCCTCCCCGAGAGAAGACCGGCGGAGCTCGGGGTAGACCGCGTTAAAGCCTCAGACCAGGGCATATACCGGTGTAGGGTGGACTTCAAGCAGGCCCAGACCAGGAACTCCAGGGTCAACCTCTCTGTCATAGGTGAGTAATGTTTAAGGAAACATGAGTTATCTTTTTGCAAATTTTCAGATGTTTAAGCACCAGTGGTTTGACTGGTGCTCTAAAAAAAGCGATCCATAAATGAACTATAACTATGACGGGTATAATTTAAAATCGAACAGTATACACTATACAGTGTACTACGTCTACTGTGAAATGATTGTAAGATCTAAGTAGCTATTTCGTCGTTGCCAAAACAAGACCTCTTATGTGACGGTCTGGGCGAAAATGACGCGCAACTGTGCACATGAGATATATAACTAAAAACGTATTTTGTTCTGAGGGTCAACAAACATTTACAAGATTTAAAATGCGCAACTGTGCACATGAGATATATAACTAAAAACGTATTTTGTTCTGAGGGTCAACAAACATTTACAAGATTTAAAATCAGTCATAGACAGCGATTATCATCCTTTCTATGATACTCTTACTTTCGTGCCTAGAACTTAAAACTAATTAAGAATAATTACATAAATATTAACAATTTTGTACTTTGATTAAAATACCGTACAGTAATAAATATAAAAAAAATATCTGAAATATAGATACATAAATAAAAAAATTAAATTGGCATGTTTACATACTCTTTTTTTTCACGAGGATTTTTATTTTAGTTTTTACAAAACTTGCATCTGTGCATATCAGAGGTCTTGTTTTGGCAACGACGATTTATAACGTAAACAAAATATAATAATAATAATAATAGCTCCCACACCGGTTTCGGTGACGGTGGCCGGTTTCACTGAAACCAGGCCAGCTACGCAGGAGTAATTTTTATAGTGCCCAAGTATGTGCGCATTACACAAGAGCACTCTCTATTCCTTTACTCTCATAACTACACTCGGTACCTGTTGAAAATCATAAGATAGAGAGTACGTGGGCAACCTGTATGAAATAGTTGCGGGATAAAATGGGTCATAGGTTAAATAAATATATGGCATATTTCGCCGGATAAAGTGTTCGAATATATTCTTGTTACTTAGTAAATACCCTAGCCCTGCCATGAATATAGTTATTATATTTCGTGGCTTCACTATTTATTACTGGCCGGCTTTCTCGGGTCTGCAGTATGTTACGATAAAAGAAACAAGCAAAAACATGTTGCCCCAGGCCGGGTTTAATTAGTAAGATTAATTAAAAATTGCGCTAAGGATTTATAATAACGCAAACTTTGGAAACTAGACGCTACTATAACCGCAAAAAGATAGAAAAAAATTCACCGCCAACATTCTAACTCACTCGAGAACTCCCTTTAACAGCTCGTTGAAAAGTTGAAATCAAAAATTTGATTTGCCTACAGAGTTTGTGGCTGTACAAAGTTTGCTCTGGGAACGTTAAATTACAAGTAATATTTATGTACTGAGAACTATAGAGCGCCGAGTGAGTTTAACGTGGTTAGTGTTTGAATTATGAGTTTATATAAAGCGTTACTTTTATAGTGATGATGGTATTATAACCTACTTAGTTCTTAACTTTATGGTGAGTCTCTCCTGAGCTGGAAAAACATTGTGTGTGGATGGAGATTTTATATTTTCAATTACATATTTCATAATCGAAGTTGGTCAGTACAATGTTAGTAAAAATGGCTCGAAAGGAATGTAAAGATTACAATTTTATGAAAGGCTCGATCCGGATCCAATTTATTTTTAAAATGGATGGATCCAAATTGGAGTAAAATACACACGGGGCGGCAGCGTATAGGAGAAAATCAATAGCTAACGTAATTTGCCTCTGCAGAGCGTTAAAGCATTCTTCTGCTATGGTAATAGGATTCAAAATTGAATAAAATTATGATTGAGATTGATAAAAGTATCGTTGTAGATAAAAACCCGAGCGAAAAAATTAACATGGAGCAAATCCGGGGCTTAAATCCGCTTAGCGCTGAAACTGTGGCCGGTTCAGAAGTTATTGACAGTTAGAATTATCTGTTATATGAATTTTGTGATAATAAGTTACAAGACTAATTTGAATGAACATAATTGAAAGTTTGTGTGTTATTTCAATAAATAGATATTTATTATAGTTTTTAGTTATTATTATAATTTTGATAGTTAAGTTAGACTTAGCATAAGGTTGAAACTTTTTCACTATTAACAAAAATATAAATATTGATTTTATAATATTAAAAAAATTAACAAGCTCGTAATATTTATTTTATCCGTCACTAAATCGGTCTAAGATAAGATAAGGAACTAATTTACACTTGCTTAAAGCGACCAGTTAATTAATAATAATTCTGCTTTACAACAATCAGCGTGGAGACTGGAGACGTAGATACTTTAGTTACAAACTAACTAAAAAGCATCTCTCAGTTACTCATGTAGATCGCGTCTCTAGAGGAATGCACTCAGCTACGCTGAATAAGATTATTTAGAGCTTTCTGCACAAAGTCACACATGGGTCTTGGATGGTATACAAAGGCTTCGCATTACCGTGCATCATATCACAAAAAGGGAATAACTCCCACTTTATTATCCTGCAAATTAGGATCATATTACGTTACGAAAAGTTCGTTTTTCGCAAAACGCTGCTCGCTCACTTGTATAAAACTCTATGCGGTATATTTTCTTATCGTTAAAAACATGAAAAAGTGCTTAACAAAAACTAGGCTTTGAAGTTTAAATCGGGGCATTCTTTGAACATTATTGTGAGACTCTTAATTACTTTTTCTAGGTTTTGTATTAAACATTTTATCTACGAAATATCTCGAGACCCTAAATTATGTTATTTCATTATTACATTTCAAGTGATTTTCTAAACGTATCTTATTGGATCTTTTATCGCAAAAGATTTAATTTTTTGATACTTAACAGTAATCAGGGCGAGCGAAGCAAGACTTAGTATATCTCACAACATGTACACTTTGCGGAAAAACTATCACGCTTCTTGATTTGTGCTTTACATAATAATTTTTATTTATATTATGTAGATGTGTTATCATCAGTCAGTCAAGGTGTGACAACGCGAGCCCTCACAAAGCTCGCGGCTTTTAGCTAGTTTATTTTTATTTTATTTATTTTGTTTAATATAAAATTAAAAAGTTCGAAATATAAAATAAAAAGTTCGGTATTACTTCTAAATGTATTTAATTTTATAAGCTATAAACACTCCTGTAGATTTAAAATATTAATATTTTACACCTCCACATAGCTGGATAGACAAAAAATTGCTACATTGCATTAAGTTAGACTAAGGAGAAAATGAATTTGTGGATTGGTTTTTGTCTTAGTTTATCTTTCCCTCCTTGGTAGTCTGCCAAGTGGAGTTTCTTACACAACATACCTAACGCGACAGCTTAGCTGAAATTTCTATTAAATAACCTTTGCCAAGCTATTTCAAATAAGAAAAAAATTGCACTATTAACACAATAAGGTTTCTGTGAGTTGTGGCGAATATTCCATTTGTAAGGTCTGTAAAATTGCATAAAAGATGGTAAATTTTTTGTCGTATTTTATCATCAGAGGTAGGCTGATAAAATACTTGCTCATTTCAATGTTTGGACCAAAAAAGCCATATTATTTATTTCACGAAACAAAATCAAATGAAAGCGGAAAAATAAGATATTATTGTTTTGTTTTAGTCCCGCCAAATAAGATGGTGATCACAGATGACAAAGGGGATGTGAAGCAAGCAATAGTGGGCCCGTACATAGAGGGGGAATCGTTCACATTGAAATGCGACGTGTCGGGAGGTAAGTCCATAGTTACTGACATCTATTTAATATTTATCTTTTGTTTTGTACTCTCATAAGGTTAGAGTAAAGTTGTTTTAGGTATGTGATTCGTATGAAACACCATATATAATGTCAAATCAAAACACAATTTATAACCTCATCAACGAAATCATCCAACCTGCGAATAAAAGAGGCATTTATTAGCTATCTGTTTGCATAGAATAACAAATACATGAAAGGATTGTTTAAATAAATTTTATTTTTACCTTATTATTAAAATACGGAATTCAGAATCTTCCACGTAAAATTTTAGGTCAGATAAAAGGCTCAATTATTACTTTAAACAAAAACTCGGCCGGCGAATGACAAACGTGGGTACGCGTAATGATCCTGAAGACAAGAAATATAATACTATCAAAACCCAAAAGAAACATAATATACGTACACAATTTTGTATCATTTACTTTGTAGTGTTTACTACGTCACATACAAACCATTTTTCAGTAGTAAGTAATACCCAACGCTAGACATTATAGAATGTCTCTGTAGCTATATCTACAAGACCTCAATCTAGCACATGGCCGGAATGTACTTCTATATATAAATTTCTTGAGCGTGATCCTATTACGTGTAACGTGACCTCTACGAGCGTTCTCGATTCGACAAAAATTTACTCTTAAAATCCCAAGCTACGTTTTCAATAACATTTAAGCTCTAAAACGCCGATTTTACTGCGTCTGAATAAATTCGTGGAAATTAAATAAATGCTGGAAAAATACTAACGCAATGCTCCACTCGACGGGAAAAATGCGGGAAACCCGCCCAACCATAGCTTTATCTATTGGATTTTTCGTAAAATAGTAAAGCGTTACGATCAGAGAAATTGATTCATCGGAAGTTGGCAGATCTACGCTATTATATTATGTCATCAATAGTCGTGAACCTGACCAAACGTAGGTCAGGTCTCTAATTGGATACATACAATCAAGTTCATTCCGTAAAAAAAATTGCCTAATAATTAAAACTATAGGTCCACCAGAATCTGATGGCAAATTTGGATGGCATAATTCCAAAAAATATTTAATTTTTTTATTTATTTAAAACTTTTGCACATTGTTGCACAAAGGCGGGCAGGCAAAAAAATATCCTTGATCATTGGATAAATTTTTATATTTGCATGTTTCACACACAGAATCAGTCGTTATAAGGAAAACAAGGATCAAAATGTTTTATTCCAATTACCCCGGTATAGCTAGAGTCAATTCTTTTCTCACTTTTTGCCATCAGATCCTGGTAGAGCTATAGATACTTCAAATCCTTGCAAACCTTTCATAACCTTCTCACATCCAGGGCGGCCTCGACCGTGGGTGAAATGGTTCCGCGACGAGGTGGAGATAGACACGCCGTCGACGCCGCAGCAGGGAGGCGGGGTGCGGGGGGTGCTGCGTGTGGGCCCGCTGACTCGCGGCGACGTTAGAGCCACTCTCACGTGCCGCGCGTCCAACCATCTCCGAGCGCACCCCATAGAGACCACGCTCACGCTTGACATGAATTGTAAGTATGAAAGTTCGTTAGAATTTTTCTTGTGACATGTGTGTTGGTTGTTATTTTAGTCCAGATCTAGCTTGAATAGTAAAGTGTTAAAAAGGCGATGACATTTTTATGAGAATTGTGTTATTTTGATGCCATTAAACATTGTGAATGTTATTCTCTTTGCGTAGGGCGAACATGCCCATAATCCTTTAAAGTTTTAAAGGTTTAAGATATTTGATAACAATATCACATAATAATATAATACACAGGAATGAAAATGGCATCATACTGATATGTTATCTTTTTTTTTTTATTCATGTATCAATTTTTCGCCTCAAGTATTACTTAAACGATAAATATGAATTATTATTAAAATCTCATCAAAATGTAAATAACCATTAAACTGTAAAATGAGACTCCATTGACACATCAAAAGCGTGGATCTTCTAGCGAGGGTGAACACTCGCAATTATCCGCGGTCACTCAGTTAATAGGTCAGTAATGTGTGTATTTATCTAGCTGTATTAATCCTCATTTATACGCAGCTGAGATAAATAAGTTTTAATTGAAAGTAGGTACTCATAACGTGAACCGTTATGCGGGTATATTTTCATTTTAGGTATTGCTTTTATGGCTTATTTACTTATTGACATAACAATATTATTGTTACTAGCGCTAGGTACAGCTATAAATAAAGTAAACTCTACATGGATTTTTACAATTTGATTCGGAGAGAAATAATTACCAGGTAAATACTCTGTTTCGTCCGATTCCTTTTTAATTGAGCTAAGTATTTAAGAGTACGCGTCGTGATCAAAAGGTGGACGATTTAACGATGTAAAGCTGGTAATGTTAATTCACAAAGAGCGGGGAGAAAACAAAAATAAACCTCCTGTGACGGTATGTTGATAATTTAATTTGCCACATTCGCCAATTTGTCTTTATCTGCAGGTCCGTTAGGATGTGTCGCACGTACATTGAGTTATTCTTTTCCAGTTCCACCCTTGAACGTTCATATACTGGGATCGAATCAACCTCTATCAGCGAGCAGAAGATACGATCTACTGTGCCAGAGCTCGGGTTCACGACCTCCCGCGTCCATTACTTGGTGGAAGAACGGCCACCGGATAAACAACACTAAGGAGACGGTGAGTGAGTCCATATTCCCTCGCGCCAACCGGTGCCCGACGTATTCTGATTAATTTGCAAATCAGTTGCCAGGATGAAATCAGTTACTTTGACGTTCCCAAGCCTTTCTAATAAATGGCTTTTTCCTGTTATTTTTTTCAATATAAAGAAAAAATGTATTCCTAGAAAGTGGATAAGATTTGCCTGTGTGTACATGATTTAATCATAAGAAATCGTAGGGTTTCCCATATTTGTAGTAATTTTATTTCATAATACGGGATCATTAGAATTGCTATAATAAGTTCTACTAGACGTTTTTATGACTTCTACGTTTCACTCACGGTAGAATAACACTTCATTGCTATCGGAAACTTCGGAACCTTATTAAAACGGAACATAACAAGAAGGGGTAGTGCGGCGATTGTCACGGCCAATCTATTTAAAACTTTTGAGAACAAAACTAATTTAGCGCCGACCGAATTTATCGGGGCGCCTGTAATCTTTATTACTATAAGAAACAACGTTCCAACGTCAACTTAAAATAGGGGCACGTAAAAGTAATAAATGTAGATTGAATGGGCCAGCCTGTGAGCATGGCGCACTCAAATCGGTCTTATGGGACATCCCGCCCGCCCTAGTGTTGATATAAGTGATAGAAAGTGTGTCACTACAGGCCGTAGGCCGGAGCACGAATTTTGATGGCTGTTTTAACTAATACGATACCGTGCGACATTGTGTTAAAATATTATGATTTTTATCTTTTAGTATCAAGTTTTCTAATGTCGGCTGTCGCTATGTGTCCTTCCTTATCTTTACTAGGGTTGCTGAGGATTCCTCTTCCGTTTCCTCATAATGAGGAAGTTCCGCAATATTTTGGGTTCCTCAACCGTTACCGCATCCTCATAAATAAAAATAAAAAAATCCTCTTCCGCTATCGCTTCCTCAAAATTTATGAGGAATTTATGAGGAATTTCCCTGCGCATGCGCGTCGCGTATCCAATCATGGCAACGCACACGCCAGAGAGATTATATCATTCACTCATTTTTTTTGTGTGCGTTGTTGTGTATGTTTAGCCTGGGAAAATTAAGAAACTCAGACCGAATAATTCGTGTAGTTTTGAATGTTGGTACAGTTGTTCCTAAGGTGTCCAGATGAATATATAATAAAAGTCTCCGAGGGTGGGACAAGAGCCGGCAGTGGGGGAGGGGGGGGAAAGCTCTTTCTGAAAATAATAATAAATAAATAAAATTAGATATATATAAATATATATAATAGACTCTATTTTGAAGGAGGAATCAGGGGACTACGTTACGCCGATTTACTGTATCTGTCTCTATTAATCGAGGTAACGTATTCCCGTGATTCCTCCTTCAAAGTTGATCCTATCTAAATTTATTCTTTTTAATATCTTCAGGAAGAATGAGTCTAGTTTTTATTTTATCGTAAACATCTTTCAAATTTATTTTTGGTCGGTCGATTGGCGGGGTACGGGGCATTCATTTTTTTTTTGCAATTTTTAAGGGTCATATTATTTTTTATTTATTAGTAAATTTAGAAAAAATCTAACGTAGCTTTAACAGATCATAGTATTGTATAAAAATCATTTGTCTAAACGCATTGTCCAGGGAGTTAATTGGGGAATACGTTTGTATGGAAAAACAGTGCGAGCACCCTTTTGATACTCTGTATTTACTAAAGTAATGATCGTACAGTAAAAATGTTTAGAAGTAATTTATAGTAAATTTAATGTAGATAATTAATGTAGAAGTTTTCGAGTCACAAGCAAAAACCTTGAAAAAGATACCTGTCCCCCCCTCCCCCACCGCCGGCTCTTGTCCCACCCTCGGGGAGTTTTAGTATATATTCATCTTGACACCATTAGGAACAACTGTACCAACTTTCAAAAGTACACGGATTATTCGGTCTGATCGTCGATTTTGAAACTAATTTTCTTAGACTAGTTACTGAACTCCTCCTTAATTGCTGGACCGATTTTGATGATTCTTTATTGTGTATGTTTTGAGAATGGTTTAGATTCATAGTTTGGTCCACTGGAAAATGCCCTTTTAATTAATTTTTGTGTAATGTACCTATGTAGTATGTACCTAGTTATGTACAGACAGGACAAAGACTTTTGGGTTGGGTCCGCTAGTATTTATAATTTCTTATCATCCTCTTCCTCATCCGCTTCCTCATCCGCTTCCTCTTCCGCTTCCTCATCCGCATCCTCTTCCTCAAAAAATATCCTCTTCCTCATCCGCATCCTCTAAATTTGCGCGTGAAAATTCCTCTTCCTCCTCCTCTTCCTCATAATCACTTCCTCAACAACCCTAATCTTTACTAATACGAGTATTTTAAATGCGAAAATGTGTCTGTATGTCTTTTACTTCTTCCTGCTCAAACGGCTAAACCGATTTGGATAGAATTTGGTATGGTCGAGATACTCTTAAAATAGGGAAAAGATAGAAAGAAGTTGTTGTTGCGAAAATAATATTATGTAAGTTATGCTCAGTAAACGTATTTCGGCGAAAAAAAATCTGACAAAGGCGGATGGCTGATAAACCAGCCCACCTCTGTTACTAAATTAATTTTTAAGTCTTTGGTAACAAAAAATTATTAGCTGCTAAATAATGGTCTAGAATGAATATTGAAGTCCCTACAAAGTTCAAATGCCTCACCCTGCTGAGGCGACTTAAATATTCCACTTAGCTGTCCAGGTGACAATCCTTTCGACTGCATTAAGTGCTGACGTGGAGTTTTACCATAAAATACTATGTAAGAGCATTAATAACTTGAAATTCTCAAGTACTAAAAAATCCATAATGAAAAGCAAAAAGTAAGGTATTTAGATGATAATAATAATATTTTGTAAGCCTTCGTGTCCTCAAATATGCTCTTTATAAAATCATCTACACGCCATATTATAAGAATGATCATACCATTGTAATGTTTCAAAAGTCCAAAGAAACAATTTAAACGTATTTTTCCCAATTATGGTTTAATATGCAAACACAATACAATCTTCAACTATACAATTATTCAAATATGAAATACTAGATAACGCCCGCAAATCGCGCGGGAACCGTACATTTTTCCTAAATAAAAAGGATCCGTTATCATTTTCCGGTTCTCAAACTTTCACCAGGCCAAATTTCAGTGAAATCAGTTCAGCGGTTTAGGCGTGAAGAGAAAACAGATGGACGGACAGACAGACAGATAGACATACACACTTTTACATTTATAATATTAGTATGGAAATATGGATTGTAAAGGTATTTTTTATTATCTACCATCGATAAGATTGTTATTATTAGTTACGAAACACGAGACGTTAAATTGACTTAACTAATTTTATTACTACTTTTTATTGCATTAATTTAAATTATTTTAATGGCGTATTCCATTAAAGAAACATAACATAACCGGGACTGCTGCACCATAAAAATTAAAGTGTTTATGGCCACACGTTGTTAATCAAATAACATTACTGTTTTCACGGCTGTATTCTGAAACATTTCCCTAACTTTGTAATTCCCTCGACTGCGCCTAATTCGCAAAATTAAACTCATTACGTTCATTGTCTAATATGGCAAGGATTGTACACACCTGTTTACCGTGTAGCGCCGTAGGGTTAACACGCAATTACTTGTAGCTGTCCTCGGATGGGAACACGACTACGTCGACGGTGTCGCTACAATTATCGAAATCTGACGCGGGGGCCAAGCTCGCCTGCCGCGCTTCCAACCCTCAGATGCCGTCCGTCGCCGCCTTGGAGGACGACTGGACGTTAGATATTCAATGTAAGTGGTTTTATTTACCAAGCATATTTTCTAATCATGAATATTAAAGATAATAATATAATTTATTGCATTCCACAAAATTATACAAGAAAACAGTAAAAGCTGAAAAAGACAACAAAATTCTGACGGCCTATAGCTAAATAGCGCAGGCAACCATCGAGTAGTACATTGATATTATGTACGTTAGGTACATAATCCAACAAAATGACGTTGCTCCGCCTTCTATATATTAATCTTTTTCTATGATTGTGCAAACTATTGACTGTCTTTGTTCATGATAACAAAAGATTGGCACTGTGCAAAAAACACAAGATTAACATTGAAATTATTCAACTTCAAATTAAAATTCTTTTTAACCTTTACATTAAATATTTTACAGTTCTCTCAGTTTTACTTACAACTGCATAAAAATGAAACAGCATAATATTGTAGTTCTCCTAGAAATTTCAACGGAGATATTTTCCATTAAGACGGAATAAATTAATAGTTCATTTCCAGAATTAATTCTGAGCTTTACACTAACATTCATTAACTTTGACGTCATCGGTCTGAATATAAATAGCTGGGGGTCGTGGGAATGTAAATCAAAATAATTTAATTTTGCACAGATGTACCGGAGACCGTGGTGCGGTTAGGCACTAATTTAGACCCCACCAATATTAGAGAAGGCACTGATGTATATTTTGATTGTATCATCAAAGCCCATCCCTACGTTTACAAGGTGGAATGGAGACACAATGTGAGTAATTTCAACCTAAATTGTACCTACGAATTATTGATTTCAATTAAATTTAGGGTAGCCCGAGCATTCGCTATTTATAGCTTAAGATGTAAGATTCTTCACGTCTCATTATCTTCGTATCTAATTTACTTTTGTTAAAAGTTACACGTTGCACAGAAAAAGAAAATGAGTGTCGCAATCTCCCGACTGAATCTAAAAGTTTTTATACTTTTCAGGGAAAAATTCTCTCACATAATGTCGGCCAAGGTATCATCATTAGTAACCAGTCTCTAGTGCTGCAGTCTGTGGGCAGAAAAACGGCGGGCAACTACACTTGCGTCGGTTTTAACGCAGAAGGTGACGGAGAGAGTAAACCGTTCTCTCTCGACGTTTTGTGTGAGTTAACTGCAAATATAATTAAATAACTTTTATATTAAAAACATTTTTTAACTTTTTTGTTAGAGAAAAGTGGTGTTAAAGTTAAATTAGCACGGCTTATAGAGTAACACGAATACGAGACGAAACGAGGCGCTGTAATAATGTAACACGAAATTGAAATATCAAATACGATGATGCTGTTTGATATTCAACTTTCATAATACTATTAAGCATCGTTACATCGCGTCTCGTCTCTTTTTATTTTGGTGTCATCTTAATGATATAAAAATAACAATAGTGTGTTCATATTGTGCCGTATAAGTGAACCAATCTGTACCTATAATATATCAGGCTTAAAGATTTATTTATACATGTCAGTCACAGATAAGGATGTAATGAATCACGATATTCATCTTCTGAAATAGGCACTAAGAAGAGTATTACCCTCGTAAGAGCTCATCATCGCGTATACACCTTACAAGTGTCTTAATGATGCGAGTCACGCTTTGAGTTCAACCGACTGAATGATTTACACGAGGGTGTTTGCATAGGGCCTGTCTTAGATCTGGGATATCTTCCGGAACTATTATTTCACCTCAAAGAGGAAATTTAGGGCCATATACTTTGATGTATGAGACACGAGATGATCACTGATCCATATTTAACGATCATCTCAATTTACATAGAAATCTTACGAGATAAAACTCTATCGCCTGAACTATAAAAGCGTCAGATAAAACAAGTTTTACACGTTGTAAGTCGTATCCTAACTTTGAGCGAAATTTTCAGATGCGCCAACGTGTAGGAGTTCTCAACAAAGAGTGCACGGAGTTGCGAAACAGGAGCGAGCTCACATAACCTGCCACGTCGACGCCAACCCACCTGACGTTAGCGTACGTAACACAATATTAAAAGTACCACAACTTCAGCCGTACTATTCTCCGCGCGGCTAATTACTTTTCCGAATTAATTAAATATGGAATATAGATGAATGGAAACCTACAGCTCGTATTAATTTGCGAGTAGATATTGTATATTATGTTACACGACTGACACGAAAAATGTTCAATTCAATGGTTATAAATTGCGAAATAGCCTGCGGCGTTATATTAAATATTTCAGATCAGAAAAAGCTCACTGAGCACTCCGCTCGTATTACTTTTTAATTTGTTCCAAAGCCTGACTAGGAAAATTAAAGGTTTCGCTGCGGGCGATTCGTAGTTATCGACGAAGAAAATTAAAGGAAAACAAGAAAATAGAAGATAATTTGCAGTAAATAAATTTTATAAATTGCGAGTCAGTCGATTTAGTTGTAGATTCCTCGGCTGTTCCAAAAACCGGACCGTTCGTTTGCAGTTCCGATGGACTTTCAATAATACGGCGAACAGTAATGAAGTGAGCGACACATATGTTTCCAAAGCTGGCACGAGCTCAACTGTCACGTACACGCCTCACACAGAAATGGACTACGGTACACTTTTGTGTTGGGCGCACAACAGGATCGGGAAACAGCGGGTGCCCTGTGTGTACCATATTATTGCTGCCGGTAAGTTCTGTACTTCGAATCGTACTTTCTTGTAAGTCAGATTGATTTTGTTACTTTGTTCAATTGATTGACTGGGTTTTACGCTTTTCAAAAGATACGTTTTATGTTCCTCGAGCTGCATGTCGTAAAAGACTTAAATAGTTTTAAATTCTTCGTTTATTAAGTCAATTTCCTTTTATACTTTGCGATAAGTCTTAGTTTTCCGATTGTTCTAAATTGTTTTACTTTATACCCCTCCGTAAAATCTGGTTCTAAATGCTGATACTGATAGTGAAGTTTTGAGAAACATAGCCTTCTAAAACAAAAATATATTTTTATACAGTAGACGCCTAGTTTGGTTTCAACTGTTTGAATAAGTTCAATTTATTGTAATCCAGGTTTTAGTACCTAGTGTTTTAGATTACAAGATAAGCTGCTTATAGTATACTCGAGCCAGTGTCTCAACTACAATGGAGTAAATATATTTGTTTGAGTATAATATTGTATTGAAAGGTCGAATAAAAGATGTATGTACCTTTTATTGGACATCTTTTAGATACCTTCATACATTATAATTATTATGGGTAATTAAAACAACAATCGTCTTGATATCAGTTCGTTGTTTCATTTAAGGATTAAATGTATGTTATTAGTTATTACTTATTATAATATTCCATTCTAACTCAAATTATTATGTATAAATAGGTCGACCAGATCAAGTCCACAACTGCACCGTAGTGAACGCATCTCTGACGTCCTTTGGCGTCCGTTGCTCGGAAGGATTCAATGGAGGCATGCCGCAGTCGTTTCTATTAGAAGTTCGAGACATCGTTTCGCAAGTATGCAATGAATATTTTAGATTGTATATAATTCTAGAGGTCGCTCTCTATTATGTGTTATGATGGACAACCATTAAACATGATTGTTGTCATGATTCTAGAACGAACTATTACATGCACAAAATAATGACAATCATGGGAAATCATAGACGAATTGGCCCCTGTACCTGTTCGTAATCACCTGTAATAGTTCATCATTGACCAACTTGGAGAAACCGTATAAAATGTATTTTATTAATCAGATTACTATTTCGTGAAACGCACTTAAATCGAATTTACATTTCATAGGTAATCGTAGCCAACGTATCCAGTGCGGTGCCTCGGTTTACGGCAATCAGTTTGGAGCCGGGGAAAACGTACGCTGCCGCAGTGCTGGCTTTTAACGCAAAAGGAAGAGGTGATCCATATCCACTGAGAGCCAGCACACTCAGGCCACCAGAAAAGCATCATGTGCACGATAAAAGCTTAGGTAATATATTAATAGTTATTTACATTTGAATATATAGGATGTTTTGTAAAGCATTGTGGTAATTCTGCTTTGAGTTTTTCGGATCGACATTCGTTGTTTTTCATACCTACACCATATTCTCATAAAAACAAACATTATCGAGTACCATAAGCAAAATAGTAATCAGCACCTACCAAAGTTAAGTACTAGATACTTAATATCATTGCATTGATATATACATTAAAAGTTATACGAATAACAAGTCTAAAAATAGTCGAACTAACAATAATATAACCTCACACATTAACAAATAACAAATCTTTTTAGTTTGATATAAATTATTGTAATTGTGCTTGTGGTCGCTAATAACCTTGTTGTTCTAAGCGACTTTAAATATTAATAAAAAATAATAATCGATTCAAAATGTTCTATCAGATGTCCCACGCACCGCCTTCCAAATGTCAGGAGCGATGTCAGCAGCAATAAGCGGTGGTGGGGTGGCGATGCTGGCGGCGGTGCTCATCACCGTCGCCCTCCGACAGCGGTGTGCCAAGCGCAAGCCGCGAGGCCCCGCCCCTACCGCCTCGCCCGACAAACTCCGCGACAAAGACGACAGCGAAAGCGACGATAGGAACCCCGATATCATACCGTCTGATACGGATCACATGCAGGTACTTTTACTTACGTTTATATTATGTGTGTGTAATGATAAGTACTCACATACGGTTTTGCTCGATCGAGAAATAACGTCAAGCAAAACCCGCGGCTCGAGCTTTCGTCCACACATTGAGCATTGCTCAATAGTTTTATTCTAAATCGATACATTTAATTCCAACAAGCCGGCTCGAAGCGAGCCTTCAAGCGGCTCGATGCGAGCCTTCGAGCAGTGAGTTTTGTGGTCCACGTAGTAATTATTACTTGATTTGGAGTAAAACTATCGAGCAAAACCGTATGTGAGTACTTAGCATAAGAGCATCCGCAGACTTAAGAGTTTGAGTGTGCACAATATAGTATACATTTTCATTTAGTCATTTATATGCTAACAAACCCTATTTAGCCTTGCTGCCATACGAGTATTAATAGCATCGAGGACAGATGGGCACAGCTTGGGTAATGAAAAGTTACAAATAAAATAATATTGGTTGTTAGATTTTGTAAACAATTTTTATATAAGCGTAATTGAATGGCACATAAAATAATGTCAGGCTTTGTCTTTGAAAATATAAAATATTAAAAATATTAGGATTTCGAATATCATAGAATATGATAATATTTAGCGATAAATGCAACAGGTCAGGTATATGTTTTCTAATCTTTATAATATATTTTGTAGCAACTCGACTATTTTCGGCAGCAACAAGTGTCGACTATATCTCCGCCAAACAACCGAGCACCTAGAGGGAGTATCGCCGGGGTGCGGGGCAGCATACCGGGGTACTGTCCACTCCGGACGGCTCCACCGCCTGCTCATCCAGTCATGCATGACAACTCTGTAAGTGTCACGAACTTTAATGACACTTCATTAAGATAATTCCCGAGAATGAGAATAATTTATCGCCATTTATTATGCTAACGTTAATCTGCGTTTCTACCAGAACCACGTTGCAAACAAAGTGTGTTTTTAATATTCAAAAGAATAGCTAGTGAGGCAAATGAATCGTTCTTAAAAAACACATTTTTTGAAACTCCACTCCCGTGGAACTTCTTTGAAGCTTAGCTACCTTAAATTGTAAGGCTCTGGTTTCAAAATAGCATATTACATAATATTTTGCATTCCCTCAGTATTAATACACTATAATTAGTGCACTTGGTGAGTTTTATTACTCGTTCGCAGACGTCAACAGTGGGTATTCCCCCGCCCGCCGGGTTCGCGAGCGGCTCGTGCACGCTGCCGCGCAACGCAGGCGGCGCTGTCAGCTCGCACAGCATCCCGTTGCAGCATCTCCGCACACTGCCGCGCGCACACCCGCACGCGCACGCGCACACGCACGCGCACGCGAACGCGCACACCATCAGCGCGCACGCCAACCCGCCGCGCGACACGCCCCTCTGACAGACCACGCAGCTCTAGGATATGTAAATAAATTAGAATTTTGTAACGGACTCCATGGTTTCGGTGTTATATTATGATCACGGCGATGTGACAGTTTCAACTCCTTGTTTAAAAGTGTACGTATGTATCATAGATTTTTTATTACAATGCGATTTGTGTTTGCGTTATGTAAATATGTATTAATTTTAACAGCACGCTGCACGAGACTCCTTTTGACCGATGAGTGTACGATTTAAAATAGTTTTTTATACCTTATTTATACTCATTATTCTTAATAAATGATTTATTATTAACAGAAACGATATTATGGCGGTGGCGCCGAAACCGATGTTTTAAAAGTATACTTAGGTTTGATATTATGCAGCACGAGAAACTCACGGTCGGTGACCAATAGGAAAACGTTATTAACAATTATTATATGTGATCATTCCTGCATTCTAGCAGTTGTATAATGTATAGTCAGTTCTAGGAAATACATCGAATCCCCTGAGTTTCTCGCACTGGATCGATGTTACTGTTTGTTTGTAAATTTTAATGTAAATATAGCGAATAATATTCCAATAAACATCATAGGTAATTAACATCTGATTTGTAATACGTAATAACATAGGTAGGATAAGATCACAGAAATAAATCAAGATAGAACGGCGACGCGAGTACGTTGCTAAGGAATCGATCGTGTCAATTTTTGCTTTGCATTTAGTTAGAACAAATAACTTACCTGTGGAAAGAAATACCTCCTTTTGACCGATTTACTTTCGTACTTCTGTTTTTACAATTAGACACTGCACAATGAGGCATTTTTGCACAACCGCTCCGGTGTAATCAAGTCGAGACGTGTGCGCTGACTAAATGAACGTTCAACGAATCTTGCTCACTTGTGCAAGATTGAAACACGCGTACTCCACCCGCTTAGCCGTTCTATCTTGATTTATTTCTGTGGATAAGACGTTGCGTTGATATCTCAAAGGTTGATACGAATATAATTTTTTTTGTAAGATTTTAGTTCTGAGGTTGTGAATTTTTTATAAAGGATCTAATTATTGTTAACAACGCAGATTTACTATTTGCGTGATTTTGTTCAACCTACTGATAATATAATAAAATGTCATTATGTTATACAATACTAAGAATGCAATTTTTTATTTCAATGAAAGCTTTTGTTACCGTTTCCCAGACGCTCATTGTATTTGTGATTGTACGGATTAATGGAGTACATCCAGGAATTCCCAATTAATATAATTTTAATTTTCTGCGGTTCGACTAAAGAGAAGTATATAATATTATACCTTTATTGTAGTTGAGAGCAAACAAATTGTGAAATGAAATTTAATAAAATTATATTTCATTGTTCACTTAAAAGTTATCGAGCGTAAGCGATCATCATCATTACTTGTGATACGTTACGAGAAATTTACAGTTATAAGTGCCTTAAGGAATTATTATTTTCAACGTTGTTTTCATTTAAATCTTAATTCTTTTTATTATTCTCAATTCGGAAGTCAAAAATAAGTTTTTTATATAATATATAATTTAATAAGTTTAAAAACAAATTGTTCGTCGACAAAAGCAAATGGCGCACCATCTATACTCTGACCACTTAAAGCGTGACTCTCGTGGCATACTCGTAGCATTCATTTAATATGCTACGAAGGTCGCGCTTAAACTGGTCGCACTATAGCTACGGCATTGCTATGACGGTTACACGTGGTGCTACGAATCACTTTGTAGCGCTACGATGTGGCTACGAGGTGCTACGCGAAGCGCGCTACAATTTTAATTATTATTATCACGGCTTCGTCCACATTTGTATCATTTGCTCGATCAGATCTCCGTCGCGTATCATCGAAGCGTATCAAAATGATACGCGCATCATGATACGCCCCAATCGCTATTAACCGCGTAACTGATACGTGTCGTATCAAATACGCGCATGATCGGCAGACTGATCTAATAGGCGTCCACACTATAATACGCATACTTTATATGGCGCGATGATCGCGACGGAGATCTGATCGCGCAAATGATACAAATGTGGACGCACCTTTATACGAATTTGGATTTTTTTTTTAGAAATTGTGTTATTCTCATAATATTCGTATTATACCGTAAACTCACAGTTAGCTCATTTATCACCCTTACTATAAGTTTAAAAACCAGTTACGTAGAAAAATGCGCAATCATTTTCTTTGAGGCACTTATAATATTTTATTTAGTATCAGTGTCCATTAAGACTTTATATATAAACGTTAATAGTGTAAATTTTTTGTATGATAATAACAATAATTGATTAATATTTAATAACGATTAATTGTAATAAACTAATTTATTTTTGTCGAGTTTTAACTCACTCTACGCCGATGGTCGCAGGGTTAGATGAAATTTATTAGCAATTGGCTTAGTCGGTTGATTTTGAGACAAAAGGAAGCAACGTAAATAAATTTATTAGGCTATTAATAACCTTACAATATGACATAAAACATTAAAAATAACATTAACACAATAACACCCATATTTCCATACTAATATTATTATAAATGCGAAAGTGTGTCCGTCTGTCTGTCTGTTACCTTCACGCCCAAACCGCTGTACTGATGTTGCTGAGATTTGTTATAGAGATACTTTGAGTCTCGGGAAAGGACATAGGAAAAATGTACGGTGCTCAAACGATAAAGGATCATCAAGTGATATAATATCTGGACACTCCACATAATGACCCTGGTCCCATGGTAAGTTCTCAAAGAACTTGTATTTCAGGTACTAGACTGAATATATTTCTTTTATACAAAATATTTATTTTAAGATTTTTACTACATTAAACATGCACATTCACATTTTTTAATCTTGTGGCTGTAAACTCCGGTTTGAGCTCTAACTCGCTCAACCATTAAGTTATATTGGTTGTTAATGTATTTATATGTATTTATTTTGTTTGTAACACTAATTATTGTCCTATTTCGTCCGAATCCGTACTGATGTGCTGTTTATGTTGATTAAACATGATTGTTGATTGATTAGTTGAATTAAATAGTTATAAAATATTTTTGTTTGTAAAAATATATTTTGAATATATTTTATTTAAGTGTAGAGCTTATAGTGAATACGTTGTTATGATCAAAATATTATATCATTTTGTTATTTTGAAGACGTGTTATATATTATTATATTTAAGACGTTTTTATTTATTAGAACGTTCTAAGTTTTAAAGAATTGTAAATAGTTTGAAACTTTCTAAATATCGAAAAACGAAAATAAACGAAAATTATAATAAAATGTTTATTATGTGTTTCATTTGTATCCATTAGTCGGCTAATGTAGTTTGAATTAATTTTCACGCGCATGTGCCGCTAATAGGCTATTTTAAAATGATAAAACTGTTTGCTGAAACTACGATCATATTAGGGTACAATGATATTACACAGGAGTTCATTTGCATTATAAAATATTTTGGTTTAGTTTTCCGTCAATAACAGTTTCCCCCGTGTAAATTGATTGCTTTATTAAATTTATTACTTTCAGTCTGTTCATTTGTTAATAGTATGCATATTGTGCACTGTATGTATGTATTCTACTAATTTCAATATTACTTGATAACAGTGAAATTCACAGTCGCAAAACTGAGATAGATAAATAGAGATATAAATAGAGTTATAAGTACTGAATAACAATATAACAAGCATATTTCCTCAAATATAACATAATATTTAAAACATAAAGACAAAACATTCAAAGAAAACAAAACGAAAGCGAACTTTTTGCTCTGTTTTATCTCCAACTAAAGCGCAATAATCCTTTGGTATTTTTACCTCGAGCCCCGACTTACGGTGCATGTGATTTCGTTAGATATTTGCGCTTTTCAAAGCAAACCACATAATAGAGGGATTTTACGGTATCTTATTTAAAGATCTGGAGTAATACATTCACTTTTATGAGATTGTAACGTCTTGGAACTGCCGCTTGACAGTTGCTAATAACGTTCCTAAGAGCTTCTTAACTTAAGTCGGAGCCGGGACGTGTTTCTACAAAAGTCAAATTAAATGAAATAGGAAAATCTCGGAAGAGACTTTGCTTTGAATAATTTTAGTTCGTGTCAGTTTAGTCTTACTTTTTCTGCTTATAGACCTGTAATATGTACTAACATGTAATGGTAAAAAATTAGACATATTATATTGGACATATTTTGCATATGAGGAATAATATTTTCCAGATGAACGTAAAAGCACAGATTACTAAATATTTACTACGTAAGTAAAAGTGCCGTTCTTCAGATTAAAGTTTTATGATAATTGGAAAATGCAAATCCGTTCTTACTGCAACAACTACTTCTATTATTATTATAAAGTAGAGAGAGACAGATTTAATATCTCAATACATATCCTAGTTACGATAGGCAAACTGATATTTGGTCCATACTCCATATACGTGGAACCACAATATCGATACCTCTGTGAAATGCACGTGACAGCTCGAAATTAAGCTAAAGGTTAGTCGTCGATGATTATTATATCGCAAGATATTATTATAGTACCTACGATACTCATACCAGCCATATAGGGTAACTTATACAAATTTTATGCATTATTTTAAAATGTAAAAAAATTGTTTATTTTAAATCATTTCGGAAAGTCACAAAAATTATGCAAATACTCGATAATATGAAAATGTGTGATATTTATTCATATTGAAGGTGTAACAAAAAATCAAATAAAGCTTGAATAATTTCAGTTCTTTATCTAAAAAAGTGCCGTAAATATTTCAAACTCTACAAAACAAAGAGAATTTTATTATTCGAATACTTGGCAAAGAAATTAAATAATTAACATAAACAAAGACAACTTACTCATAAACAATTTCAAACTTTGCACTTAGTAGTTTTCAACTGGGAGGAATTCATAAGTTCCAAGGCCCTCGAACATTTGGCATGGACAACGCTTCTTGAAAATCTTTACCCGAAAGTTGAAAACTAATGCCTCGAGGAGATGCCTTAACTGTTGTAATTAGCTACATCGCCAAAATGGCAAATGGTTATTAGATTGTTATTTATGTGCCTTTGTTATTGTGTCTTTGTTTCGTGGTTCATCATCATCATCGCTGTCCTCAAATTAAATCTCTACTCATATAATGTAAAGGTAACGAAAAAAAATTTCCTTTAGTTCTAGTGAGAACTAAGCAGTGGCTTATGCTAAAAAAATGCAAAAATCGAACTGTCCACCTGTATTACAATTTAAGTTTTTAAAATATAAGACTAGGTTATCAAAAATTGTTCATATGTGGGTACGAAAGTTAAAATTTTTGAGGACTGAGACTGACGAGCAATTTCACCGGACTCGATATTTGTGGGCTGAGCTTTAGATAGACCTACAAACGCATCGATTTCTAAACAATGCCCGCAAGGGTGACATGAGAAGAGAATTTACGGTCCAGTAGCGACGCCTCTGAGCCGTGTCCACGCAAATCATTTGAGCGCACTCTCGTCAATACCACAAAAATCCCCGAAACTAGGTGATGCAAATTTTAAATTCAAATTCATACTAATATTTTAAATGTGAAAGTGTGTCTGTCTGTCGGTCTGTCTGTCCGTCTGTCTGTGTGTCTGTACATCTGTCTGTTACGTCTTCATGCCCAAACCGCTGAACTGATTTTGCTAAAATTTGGCGTGGAGATACTTTGAGTCCCGGGAAAGAGCACAGAATACTTTTTATCCTGGAAAAATGTATGGTTCCTGCGTGATAAATGAGTTTTGGCGCAACGGAGTTGCGGGCGTTAACTACTTAGTTTAAATATTTTTTCTCAATGGCAGAGTCTACTGAAAACAAAATAGCTAGACTTGCACCGTGGTCGTACCTTTTGCTTCTTCGGGAGCTAGCTCGACTAGAAGAATTAGCATAAAAATCTCATACGTGGCATACTTTCTTACACAGGTAATCAGTAACTAAAAAGTATTATACGCTAATAATAGTAATTTTTACAAATACTAAATTTGTATAAGCAACTATTAAAGTAGATACGTGAAGACTAGAATATAATGTCTAATTTAATGTATATAACAGGAATACCTGAGACTTAGCACTTTACACCGCTTGTATAAATTAACTAGTGTTCAGAACATCAAAAGCTAGACTTAACGGGAGTGCCTAACGATTTTGAGAAACATTCCAAAGTGCAGAGAACAATTTGCATTTATTTACCTCTTGATAAAACTATAACCGAAACAGAACAAAATTTTTAGCTCTTTGTGGGGTTCATTGCAAGATTTCCATTTTAAATATGGGTTTTTTTCTTACAAAATATAGTAATGATGAGAATTGTCTAATAAAAAAATGTTGGTAATAAAAGGCGAAAACTACACACAGATATCTCTGGCCTAGATATTGAGGCCAGGCGAGGTATCTAGATACCTCTGACTACAATATCCAAAATATATTCAAACAAACAAACAAATATACTTTATTGTGCACATTTAGATGCAATATAAATTGAAAAATTAAACTGCACACAAAGGCAGCCTTATTAATAACAATAATAATATCTATGGACGCTTCACACCACGTCAGTCTGGCCCCGTGCTAAGTACCTAAAGAACTTGTGTTACAGGTACCAGACATCGGAAATATATTTAATACTTTTATACTATACATATATTTAAGATTTTTATTATATGATACACATATTTAATACACATCCATGACCCAGGAACTTTGAAAACTTTTTGTTCCGTCGGCGGGATTCGAACCCGAGATACCAACGCGCTCACCACTGAGCCACAGAGGTCGTCAAATTATATATTATTATTTTAAAGCAATATCTTCCAGGCAACCTTTAACACGCCTTTGAGATGAAGAACTTAGGAAAATGGTGATGATTATATTTATGGTATATTTTTACTGATAAAATCAAGAATTAAGAAAAAAACACGTAGCTCTACTAAAATATTAATGTCTATGAAATAACGTGAAAATAGGCTCCGCAATATGAAAATAAGAAAATGGGATCAAATATAAACCTGTACAATAAAGTGAAGAGCTGCTAAAACGAACGAAAATACCAGGTGAATACGCACATACAGAGAAATGCTATAACTTCAACGAGTACACTCAACTGCAAAATTACAATAAAAGACTATTTAAACCTAATAGTTCATTTCTATTAGGTAAACCGTTTGCTCGTTGCTCGTTTGCCCCCTTATTTTATGCAAAAAGTATTCTTTATCTTATAAATAAAATTCTCGTGTCACAATGTTAGACCGCGTACTCCTCCGAAACGGCTTTACTGATTTTAACCAAATTTTATATGCATATACAGTGGATCTGAGAACCGGTTACTGGGTACATATTATAAGTGCATTTTGTTGAATAAATAATAGTAAATTATTACAACTCGAGACGGCAACCATTGTTCGTGGGACGGGATAGCGATGGACGTTGTCATGGTAACACACTTATTTAGTCACTTCAATAAAATTATATGGGTGAAATACGTCTTGATTTATATTATGGCAAAGCAACGTTTGCCGGGACAGCTAGTAATATTATAATAAAGTATGATAATTAATCGAATAAAAACATTATTCTTGTATTTTTGTAATTCTTACTAGTACTTTTGCCTGTCAATAGTTTGAGATATAATTTCTCACTCTCTAACCAATAAAAAATGCGAGCGCAAGAGCGTGAGTTCGTCTCATAACCTTGCAGGATGTGATGGACGTTGATGATATTCCTCTAGTTCCCACCTCTCCATGTATGTGTTTTACTTGTTAACCACAAGGTTTGAAGCGGACAGGGTTTTGAAGCGAAATAACATAATAATCCCTTATTAATAAAAATATTAATTTTAAGATATTTTATCTTGATTTCATGGAGAAAAACATTGCTACGTATCATACTTAGTACAAATGATTCAAATACCTAAATATATTATTAAGTGAATACGAGTATAATATTATCAATAACTATGCAGGCGAGTGTACTTAAAATGGGCGACCAATTTGCATTTATTACGTACACGTGCTTTTGTCTGTGAACTGCGCACAGACTATTTAGGAAAATCGCATCGGTTCTGTATTTCAAGTAATTGGCCTGCGATCCAAGAGGAAAAAGATGGGTAGGTAATTCGTACGAGGTACCAATTCATTTAGTTTAAAATCATTTTTTTTTTCTGTATTGAATTGTTTTTGCTCTTAGGTTTAGCACATTGATTCATAATTATGCTCGCTTTCGGAACAGAGATTTAGAAACTCAATTCATAGTTACCATTCAATGCTAGGCGCGGCGTTTATACGGCGTATACGCATGAAACTTGTCAAAACCAAATTGAATTGTGAATTCATAATGAATACTTTATAATTTTTAATTAGAATGTATAATTTAATCCCTAGCTGGCTATACCAAGTTTAAAAGGTTTAATATCAGCTAGACGAGGAACCTCCCAAGTCTTTTTCGCCTAAACTCATAGCGTATTTTTTTAGCCCCGCATGGTGACTTTTCAACACGTCTGACGGACATTAAACCAACTTTAATTAAAAGACCTCCAGCTAAAGATGATATTTCTAAAAAGGCACTTTAAAACGCTTACGGAAATATTTGCGGCGCATTAACAAACGGCTCCGCTAACAAAGGCTCCGGACGACGACATTTCTCAACGTTGCTTTTATTAAATGTCTGATGTAGTTTGTCACTGGCACAATAAAGGACCACGGTCTGTACAGGTACGGGTGGCGCTGAGGTAAGTAGCCGCCTTAATTTAAACTCTCTGGCTATAAGATTACGGTTGTGACTATGACCATGTTCTTAAAAATATTTATTAATTAAACCTTTAATGAATATGTAGGTATGCTCGGAAGTGAAACGTTAACTATTTGTTAGCTAATATGGCTTCTCCGGAATCCTTTTTTACCTATTAAAAAGTGAATATACGACTATTATGGCAAAGCAACGTTTGCCGGGACACAAAACGGACGTTTGGACGGGACTAAACATGCAAAAAAACATATTTCGTTCAAAAAAAAAAACCATATATATCTCCAAAGGATATAAATACAGAAAATACACAGAGTAAAACTTTATTATCGCTGCATAGCTGGCCCTAAGATCGTCAATAATATGGCTTTTAATATAGTGTATTAACATTAATGTTGTGTAATATGGGATTAAATTGGGATTACTGTATTCAATACCACCCAACTAACTAACTAACTAAAGAGTTAAAACAGATCTACAAGAGAGCTAAACACATCCAATGGTGTTCAATAATTGCTATCACATGGAGTTATAGCTCGCTATAAGTCTACTGTACCCTTGAATTGGGCACAAATTTTTATTACCTTAGGTTGCACTATGACGATATAGTAGAGCTATAGAATGTATTTAAGAGACACAGTAAAGTTATTAATGGATATACAATAGCGATAACTGAGCCTTAAAGCGTTCTAAGTGAAGTATTTAAGTGACTAGTGATTCTTCAAGCATTATAATAGAGCTACATGCTTCCTAAAGATACTTTGAGTGCTACAAAACAAGCAAATTCACGAATATTAACCCTTTTAGGGTTATAGTAGATCTATGATGCATCTAAAAGCGCTCTAAAGGAGTATACATAAGCTTTCCTAGAACTTAATGATTTAATAGAAGATGATAATTTCTTATATAGATCTTATAGTGGTAAGATTCGCTCAAAGATATAACACAGAAGCTCTGGTCTGTACTGTAGGGATCGCTGCAGTTCGACTTTAGCCTTCATACTCTGCTCTTGTAGACTCGTTTTGTCACTATAGGTGTTATATTTTATTACTAACTCTGTTTTGTTGCCACAACCTATAATTACAGCTCCAAGTCAACCTTTATAACACTTCAGGTTCTAAACTAAGCTATATTTGCAGCGGTAATGTTAGTTGGGCAATGGCATTACTTTACAAACATAGCTTTCGGAATAATATTATATCCCGAAATATACACGAATATTAATATACTTAATAATTATTATTTTTCATCTCGCAAGGCAGTAATACGCTGTCTGTTGATACTTCTTGTAAGTTGTAACCACAGACGTAAAAAAAGTAGTTGTAACATACCACACCACATCCGGTAAGATTAATAGTTTTTCGACTGCGCTGTATCTCGTAGGGAGAATTTGTTATGTTATTACTAAAACTATTTTAATAATGTAGTAATTTTGTAATATTTATGAAATTTTACACATGAAAATTAAAGCCATAGACATGTCACATGGCTACAGAATAGACAGAATGGCATGATAGCGACTCTCAGGGAATGACAATGAATGGTCACGTCAAAATGAAGGGTTTTTGCCATAAAGGTAATATACCTAGCGGAATAGAGAAACAAAAGCCTGAGCAAGAGAAATGTCACTATCAGTAATACTGCGTGGTAAAAAGAGATGTGTGATACATGACAGCAGCACTCTTTTGTTGACATCCACTCGGCACGTGCCGCACGTTGACAATTTAATCTCATAGAAATCATGTTCAATTATGCTTGTGTAAGT
Source organism: Aricia agestis (assembly GCF_905147365.1). NCBI lineage: Eukaryota > Metazoa > Arthropoda > Insecta > Lepidoptera > Lycaenidae > Aricia > Aricia agestis. The sequence continues at coordinate 12,114,110 of NC_056409.1, forward strand.
GTATACGTACACATATTTTTACACACAGGTGAAACCAATTTCGGTTTCGTTTGACAGCTTGAGATTGTTGCTCTATTCCGCTAGGTATCTTACCTTTATGGTTTTTGCACAATATAAACATTTGAACGTAACGTAAAGTAATGTATACTAGATATTGCGGCCAATAATATATATTTTAATTTTTAATACAATTTATCTATCAGCAAAGACTTTTTACGTAACTAAGTCGCAGGGAAGTTATTCTGCCCTGCGGTGTAGTCGTGCAGGAAGCGCTTGCGTTCGGCTCTCTACACAGGATATTGCGCGGTATATCCTCAGACCGGTTCAATAGCAACATAACTCCAACATTTCAATGAAATATTTACTATTAACGTTTACAATTCAGTGACTTATACAAACGGGTAAATCTATTCGGTTCATGCATTCAGACATGAGACATCCCACTCTGCAATATTAGTTTATTGCAACATAAATTTCATCAAAAAATGGTTTTTCAATTGTGTTAGTAACGCTAAAACTCGAAAACGGCTGAACGGATTGGGCTAATTTTAGTCTTAAAATATTCGTAGAAGTCCAGTTAAGGGTTTAAAGTGACACGAAGTTCACCGGGACAGCTATTTATGCCTATCTGTTACCTCATCACGCCTAAATCGCTGAACCAATAATTGTAATGAAATTTTCATGTAGAGATACTTTAAGCCCGAGCGCGCACTAGCGCCTAGGCCGCAGCGGCCAGGTCGCGGCGGCCATCGAAAGTATGATGGGGCCGCTGGTCGCGTTGCGGCCAGATGCGCGTAGTCTATGGCGGTTTCATACTAAGGTATGTATCTCGATGGCCGCCGCGGCCTGGCCGCTAGTGCGCGCCTGGGCTTAGTCCCGGAGAAAAGACACAAGATACTTTTTATCGCGGCACAATGTACGGTTTCCGCGAGATGACTTTCTGAGCAACGGAGTTACGGGCGTCACGTCATCTAGTATCAAAATATACATCAATGTTGCCATTATAAAAACACTTTAAATTAATAATTCTCAATGGTAAGTTATATTCTTAGCCTAAAACGGGCAGACTCACCTGATGTTAGCTCGTATATCGGTGTAAAGGAGTAAGAACTAACATAACCCATATCGAGTGCCAAGTGCTGATAACGCCGAGTTTGCTTCATTATCATACGCGAACGAGACTTTATGATGTTTTCGTATTGGATAAGATCGGATTTCGGAATTCGAAATTTGCGAATGTGTTTTTATTACTTTGAATGGCTTTACGAGTTGGAGATAATAACTTGAAAAACATTTGTTTCACATAAATGAATAATGTTTTTTGCGTTTAAATATCGTAACCGGTATTTAAACGCATGCTGGAAGACTTGAACTAGAAAACAGATAAACTGTGTTTTTTGTTGTAATGATTAAGAAAATTATTTGATCAAAGGTATCCACCAAATATTATACCAAATTTTTTATATATATATAGATACGCATCACAGGAAAATATTTTATGCAACGGTATTAAATGGTTGCATATTGTTCTGCTTTATGTACTAATCTTATACATCAAATTCTCGGGTCACAATGTTAGGCCGCGTACTCCTCCGAAACGACTTTACTGATTTTAACCAAATTTTATATGCATATTCAGTGGGTCTGAGAATCGGCTACTGGGTACTTTTTATATTGATAAGCGCATTTGTTGAATAAATAATAGTAAATTATTACAACTCGAAACTGACGGCGACCCTTGTTTGTGCGACGGGATAACGATGGACGTTGCCATGGTAACATACTTTAGTCACTTCAATAAAATAATACGGATGAAATACTTTATATGACAAAGAAACGTTTGCCGGGACAGCTCGTATAGTATAACAATTTCATTTACTTAAAATAATTATTATTTAAATGATAAACATAATGAGAGCATAAGCTGTACTTACCAACAAATTATGAAATAATTGTAACAAAATAATATTATAATGTATTATTAAAGCACTTCAGATAATATATCAGCCTACCTTAAAACTCATCAAACATTACACTAATTACGTTCGCAAAAGCCCTTTATAATAAAATATGTATGTTTTATTAAGAGTACGTTTAATGTTACAACTAGCTATTTGACCGAGCTTTGCTCGGTATTCGATAAACACGAATAAAATGTCATTTTCTAAAAATGATTCCTAGCTAGATCGATTTATCGCCCCCGAAACCCCCTATATACTAAATTTCATGAAAATCGTTGGAGCCGATTCCGAGATTCCAATCCATACTAATATTATAAATGCGAAAGTGTGTCTGTCTGTCTATCCGTCTGTCTGTCTGTTACCTCTTCACGTGCGAACCGCTGAACCGATTTTGCTAAAATTTGGCAATGTGATACTTTGAGTCCCGAGAAAGGACATAGGATAGTTTTTATCCCGAAAAAATGTACGGTTCCCGCGCGATAAACGAATTTTGGCGCAACGGAGTTACGGGCGTCATCTAGTTAAGTATATATATGTCGCAGCCGACTGGTTTAAATAGCCGTTCAATCAAACAGCTAGCCCTTTGACTGAACAACGCCATTCAATCACACGTCTAGCTTTTATATTGAATATTTTAGTCGCTCAAAACGTTCAACACTACAGCTGATTCAAAAGCCGCCGTCTATTTGAAGTAGTTCAGCGCGCACCGCTGCGGCGCTAGGTGTGTTTTATTTACAATATGGCGTTAACTAGCAGGTGTTTGTTGGTGTTTGTGGTTGTTTTTCGGAAAGAAAGTAGTTAATAAAAGTTACAAGTGTTATTAAAGAGACAAAAATTGTGGAGGCACATACGAGTGAATTAAAATTTCAACAAATATTCGAGGAGAAATTACGGGATTATGAAATGGATGGACGCAGCCTCCCCCGAAAGGGGGGTTCGGGGAGCATAGCCCCCCGTCAAAACAAAAATAAACACAATCCAGAAAGTCCAAAAGTTGGTTAGGTTAGGTTAGAACTTAGACCACAACTCAGAGGAAGCCGAGCGAGCGCAGCGTGCATGCTGCGGCAGCAGCCGGCGACCGCCTTCAAAAAAGGGGGGCTCGAGAGGCGCAGCCCCCCGCCAAAACAAAAACAAACCAGTTGGCTAAGCGTCGTCTAGCTGTAGTGTTGAACGTTGTAGTCAACAAGTCGACTAAACGACGTATAGCCGTGTGATTGAATGGCGTTGTTCAGTCAAAGGGCTAGCTGTTTGATTGAACGGCTATTTAGACTAGTCGGCTGCGACATATATACAAGAATTGTTCGTTTAACCCTCCGTGTACTAGGTGACTAATCTCACCATGCAGTACTAGGTGGGGTATGACATACCCCAACAATAAAAGGCAGTTAACAGATTGAGGAAACCAACTCGCATACTTTTTTCGTTTAAAAATGCTATTATTTTTTTTGCGCTGGGGTATGTCATACCCCAGCAGGGTTAAAGACATGATATTATAAAGGTAACAAAACTAAATTATATACTTACTTTAGGGTATGTATGTGCCTTGTATAGAGTTCACTGTGAAAGTAGCAGCACTAAAAGAGCAATTTTTTTGTGATTTGTATGGGCAAATGTATTCTCACTTAGTTTTGTTACACCTTGTATATTAGGTCGGTAATTATTATAGTAGGGGAGGGGAGGATGCAATTCGTGTAGTAACTGATAAAAAAATAATAAGAGCGTTTTTTGCGTTCCGCGCCCAAAGCCCGCTTTCTCGGGTATGTTTTGGAATCAGTCAAATCAAGTTTTCATATTCTAAAATAACGTATAGTTATTGCAAAACAACGTTTGTCGGGTCAGCTAGTAGATTTAAAATTTTAAAGTAAGTCAGCTACGAAAATTTGTACGTACACCAAGAAGTGTTTCCTTTAATTTTCCACAACTTTTCCTTTAAAAATCGTTCCAATTTTACGCATGATAATCCACAGAAAATCTAGTTAAGCTAGTAATACGCATGTGAGTTTTCAAGTTACTGGCGCGTATATCCCAGTCATTATGCTAAACTTTTATGTTAATACTCTGTTTATATAATACGTCTTTATATTCGTGGGCTCAGGTTTATCGTCTTTGTTTAGCTCAAGCTAGCCTTTATAAACCCTCTTCAGTTAATGCTCTAGAAATTCCTGCGTACCTCACCTTTGCTATAACGTAGCAAGACAACAAAGCTCTTAATTTATATTAAAGTTAGGTAGCAGTTTTCGAAGTTAGTAAAATCAAAGTACGGTTTAATATTTTGTAGAAACTACAAGAGTTAATCGTGACAATCTACTTGTATTGTTATAATATTAACGCCTTCGTGGTCAAATGCTATAGAGCACGGCTCTTGACTCGGAGGTCGCGGGTTCGATTTCCGCGTTGGAAACATGTTATTTCCAAGTTTGGTTAGGACAATGCAGGCTGATCACCTGATTGTCTGACAAGTAAGAATATGATCCATGCGTCGGATGGGCATGTAAAAAATCGGTCCTGCGCCTGATCTCTCGCCGGTCGTGTCGGTCTTCCGTCCCACTGGGTTATGAGAGTAAAGGAATAGAGAGTCCTCTTGTGTACTGCGCACACACTTGGGCACTATCAAATTACTCCTGTTTCAATGAAACCGGCCACCGTCACCGAAACCGGTGTGGGAGCTATTATTATTATATTGTTATATCATAACTTTACAGAGCAATCTAAATATATATAACTCAAAGGTAACTCACTGACTGACCGACATAGTAGAAATCAACGCACAGCCAAAACCACTGGACGGATCGGGCTCAAAGGAACGCAGGTAGTGCTATGACGTAGGCATCTGCTAAGAAAGGATTTTGATCAATTCTACCCCTAAGGGGATAAAATAAAGTTTGTATGAAACTTTGTCAATTTTAAACCGATCGGGCTGAGACTTTGATACCTAATTAATAATAATACTTCTTAACGCGAGCGAAGCCGTAGGTAAAAGCCTTTATTAAAATTATGTATCAATTTTTGAAGTAAGTAAAATAAAGTTTTTTAAACACTAGTAAAACGTAGAGTAAAACACTATATTATGCTTGCTTTGTTTCCACTGTATTTTATAAGTGTTTAACATGAATTTCCAATAAGAACAGTATAGTAATTGAAGACGCGAGTGAAAGAATCGAACAAGTAACATTTCGTAACATACGGACAATAACTCGTTTTTTTCCTAATTATTTTAATAAAACTTGTAAGTTATCTACTTCATAACCTAGCTTATATATCTGGCACATATAAGTCACATAGTTTTTCTTTTTCAAATAATTTTTCCGGTACTAAAGCCTCCATTAAAACAAAAAAACGGGAAGTTTTTTCATGTTACTTACCGCATTCATCCACTCACGTCTTGAATTAAGGCCTGATTATACCTACCGAGTTAAGTGACGAGACAGTGCTTTCGGTAAATTTGGTTGACAGTACCGCTCTACTGTGTATGTGTAATAAGGCTCTGACTGACTGATTGACATAGTGATCTATCAACGCACAGCCCAAACCACTGGACGGATCGGGCTGAAATTTGGCATGCAGGTAAATATTATGACGTAGGCATCCGCTAAGAAAGGATTTTGATCAATTCTACCTCCAAGGGGTTAAAATAGGGGATGAAAGTTTGTATATAATAATACTTCTTAACGCGAGCGAAGCCGCGGGCATAAGCTCGTCTTATATATAAAATTCTCGTGTCACAATGCTAATCACCGTACTCCTCCGAAACGGCTTTACTGATTTTATCAAATTCTATATATGCATTTTCAGTAGGTCTGAGAACTGGGTACTTTTTATATTGATAAGTGCATTTGTTCAATAAAATATAACTAGCTGTTTGACCGATCTGATTTGTTTTCATGAAAATGTCATTTTGATGAAAATGACATTTTCTAGAAATGATTCCTAGCTAGATCGATTTATCGCCCCCGAAACCCCCTACATACTAAATTTCATGAAAATCGTTGGAGCCGATTCCGAGGTTCCAATTATATATATATATATATATATATATATATATATATATATATATATATATATATATATATATATATATATATATATATATATATATATATATATATATTCTTGTGTGCGTGTGTATGTGACTGAACTCCTCCTAAACGACTGGACCAATTTTGATGAAATTTTTTGTGTGTGTTCGTGGAGATTCGAGAATGGTTTAGATTTACAGTTTGGTCTACTGGAAAATGTTTTTTCAATTAATTTCTTATTTATAAGGAGTTGTTGATTTTGGAATGTTTTACATTAGATCCGGCGGACGGCGCTATCATCGCATTCAATATTATTCTATTTCAATTTTAGTTTGTCCTGACAGATGGTGCTACGATTAATTTGAAAAAAATTTTGTTATTCAATTCATGTGCTGATTAAAATATTAAATAAATAACACATAGGCTACAATTTTAACCGACTTTCAAAATGGGGGAGGTGTTATGTTCGTTTTCTTATATTCAACGATTACTCCGCCGTTTGTTAACCGATTTTCAAAATTTTTCTTTTGGTATATAGGGTATCATCCCAATTTGGTATTATATTCAGAAAAGTGGTGATCTGATGAAGGATCCATAAGTAATCGAGGGAACTCCTCAAAACTTATAGGGAAACATATGGTGACTTCGGTTTCGTGAGAAGTATTCTAAGCATATGCTACCAACAAGTAAGATTTTGCACCGAGATATACCTGGTATACCGTGGTTCGGAAGGTGCTGAGAGAATTCCTGATTCTTTATAGATACAAGTTTGGGAGTTTCGGCGTTGTTTTAAGAACAGAAAGCATATGCTACTATGCAAATTACATTCTTCATCATCATCATCATCATCATCACTACCATATTATACCATTTCATAGTCTTTTAGATCGAGACTCGAGTTTGTCAAGCGATAATTAAAAAAAATCTATATCTACCTAATATTATAAACCTGAAGAGTATGTTTGCTTGAACGCGTCAATCTCAGAAACTACAGGTCCGATTTAAAAACTTATCTCAGTGTTAGATAGATCATTTATCGAGTAAGACTCATCATTTATCGAGAAGGTTATATTATATTATTACTCTAAGACTAATACGACAGAAGAAACTCAGGAAAATGTGGGAAAAACGGGGGAAATATTTTTTATGGGAAAATGTACCTACGGATTCTGTAAAATTTCTAATTTACGCGGGCGAAGCCGCGCGGGACATCTAGTATATATATATATATATATATATATATATATATATATATATATATATATATATATATATATATATATATATATATATATATATATATATATATATTTTTTTTTTTTTTTTTTTTTTTTTTTTTTTTTTTTTTTCAATTCTAGCTATATATATACAAGAATTGCTCGTTTAAAGATATAACATAGCAAATTATTACAAATCGAGAATGACGGCCACCATTGTTAAATTTGTGCTACGGGATAGCCGCGATGGTCGTTACCATGGTGACATGGCAACGACTTATTTAGTCACTTCAATAATATGGGCGAAATACTTTATATAGCAAAACAACGTTTGCCGGGACAGCTTGTATTTTATTAAGTAGTATAATGTTTTTGTAGCTAGTACCATTGTCATTACAAATCATTTATATTAAAATATATTTAACCAAACAATAGCTGTTTAATAACGTGTTTTAAATTACCTTTGCACGGAATCATTAATTAGTACAAAATTACGTAACACGTTTGTGCAAAATAATTTGACGGAGCCTATTGAATTATATTCACTAATAATCTTGTTGCTAATCTGTAATAGGATACAATATCCTGCATATTTTGAGAGCATACAATATGCACGTCAGTAAGGAAATATTCAAGTTGATTGGGGACGGACGAGTGGGACGTATTAAGAGCGATTTTATTATAATTGTTAAAATCGAAAACAGACTATTTACTATGGAAATCATACTGTAGTTACTTAATATTATGTTTTTGTTCTCTTTTACGGTCAGACCACACTGAAACGAGACAAAAAAAATCGGCCAAGTGCGAGTTGAACTCGCGCACGAAGGGTTCCGTATCATTATAGAGCAAAAATTGTGTTTTTTGTATGGGAGCCCCCTTAATTGTTTATTTTATTTAAATTGTATCATTAATTATTCAAGTTACAATTGAGTACTTTGTGAACATTTCAAGAGCCCACTATATTGAGCAAGAAATTGCAAAAAAATACGTTTAAAAAAATACCCTTAAATATTTAATTTATTTTGTTTTTAGTATTTGTTGTTATGGCGGTAACAGAAATACATAATTAAATGAAAATTTTAACTCTCTAGGTTACTGAGTTACAGCCTGGAGACAGACGGACGAACAGACATCGAAGTCTTAGTAATAGGGTCCCGTTTTTACCCTTTAGGTACGGAACCCTAAAACAGCGTTACAAAATGTCTAACGGCGTTACGAGCTATTACGTATTGTAATCTATACATACATATAAATAAAATTGGAGTGTCTGTTTGTATTATTGAAATAACCTTTTTTTACTACATGCATATGAATATTTAGACGTCACAGACACCAAAATAACAATTTTTAGAATTTTTGTCTGTCTGTATGTCTGTCTGTTTGTTCCGGCTAATCTCCAAATTGGCTGGACCGATTCTGACGGGACTTTTATTGGCAGATAGCTGATGTAATAAGGAGTAACTTAGGCTACTTTTTAACCGACTTCCAAAAAAGAGGAGGATATTTTTTTATTTTTTATTTTTACCTATGTATTTTAGTGGTAATAGAAAAACGTATTTATGAAAATACCAACTGTCTAGCTAGCGCGGTTCTTGAGATACAGCCTAGAGACGGACATACAGACAGGCTGCTGCTATCTTTGTAATAGAGTAGAAAATTTTCTGTCTTTGTTATCAACTTATCACATTTTGTTGACGTGGACGAAGTCGCGGGTAACAGCTAGTAACATAATATAATTATGAAAGTACTTACTCGTATATGCACCTCTTCAGGCTCACGCCCAAACCGCTAACCCGATTTTGCTGAAATTTAGTATGGGGATACTTTAAGTACCGGACTAATATATATTCTGTGGTACCGGTAAAGAACATGAAATACTTTTTGTCCCGGGAATGTGCGACTCCCAAGCGATAAAGGATTTTGGGCTTTTGGTGCAACAGATTTGCGGGCCATCTAGTTTACTGTAAAGGTCTGAAAATTCTTTATAGGTTACATAATAAGTGTTTCGTAAAACAGAATACGGAATGGAATCTAGTAATAATTTCATATCACTGCAGTACTGCCGGGCGCAGATTGAAATAGTTTTAAACTAGGTAGAACCAGTACCGATAGCTATTATTCAAACATTAAAGTCGTAGTATTACTGACATTAGCGAATGAAGTGGGTACAACATAATAATAAGGGCAATTACTCAATTTTTCCCTTATAATTTGAACAAACTTTATAAGTTACCTACTTCATCATCTCACTTATATATCTAGCTATACATAGAATAAACATTTTTTTATTAGGGTTCCGTACCCAAAGGATAAAAACGGGACCCTATTACTAAGACTTCGTTGTATGTCCGTCTGTATGTCTCCAGGCTGTAATTCAAGAACAGTAATAGCTAGAGAGTAAAAATTTTCACAGATTGTATATATATTTGTTGCCGCTATAACAACAAATACTAAAAAAAATATTTAGGGGGGCTCCCATACAACAAACGTGAGTTTTTTTCTCCTTCTCCTTATTTTTATGTGTACTTCAATATTTAATAACTAGCTGTGGCCCGCGACTTCGTCCGCGTGGACTTCAGTTTATAGCGCGCGATGTCAACAAAATTGGTGTCAAAAGCTTTTATAAAAAAAACCCTGGTACCCCTTAAATCAATACAGCTGTGCAGTGTGCACACAATAAGTACTTCATTTTTTATATTAAACTTTATATTTCATGCCAAATTTTAAAGCTTATTTAGCCTATGTCCTTTCTCAGACTCTAGAATAACTGTGTACAAAATTTCATTGCAATCGTTTCAGTAGTTTTGGCGTGAAAGCGAGACAGACAGACAGACAGACAGAGATACTTTCGCATTTATAATATTAGTATAGATAATATTAATAATAAATAAAAAATAAGAGGGGCTCCCATACAAAAAACACAAATTTGGCCTAATTTTGCTTTATAATGGTGCGGAACACTTCGTGCGCGAGTCCGACTCGCACTTGGCCGATTATTTTTTTCAAAACATTTTCCCGGTCCTAAACTACGCGATAAAATCAACCACAAATAATAACATATTGTCATGAGAAAAAGCTTTCAAACACACCATCATCGGCATCGGAAATTTAAAATACATTGCAAGCGTAATCATGCGGAACTTCGGCCGCGTTTTTTCGTCCTAGTGTGTTTAGACACTAAGGGCCAGGCCACAACGCGGCCGAAGTTCCGCATGATTACGTCAGCAATGTCAAACGCATACAATATAACGTGACGTAATTTTGACATGGTGTGTCATCGGTAATTTAAAATACATTGCAGGCGTAATCATGCGGAACTTCGGCCACGTTTTTCGGCCTAGTGTGTTTAGACACGACTACATAGAGTACTACAAACAACATTTCGAACTAATCTTAATAATATGTTTAAGCATGACCAACACAAATTTAAAATTTTAATTACTTTTTTTATCTGAAAATTCATCGTTTCCCACAACCATGTAAAACACAACAGCAATAATTAAAACAATGACTTTAAATTTTACACTGAAACCTATAAAGAATGGGCTAAGGGAGAGCCCTTTATGAAGCATCTCGACTTAGGAAAGGGTCGGTCGATGGCTTTCGTGTGATAATACCCTTCTGGCATTGTAATCGACAATGATGTATTACAAGAGGGCTGAAAATTAAATTCAATAATGTGTAAGGTGAACCTTTTCGAGGGTCACGGGTTAGGTGACCTAATCAACTGATTACATAAAAAGGGGCTATGGGTACTGCAGAATATGTAACGCCTTCCACATCGGTTTCGGTGAAGGTGACCGGCTTCGTTGAAACCAGGCCAGCTTGGAGTGATTTCATATATATATATATATATATATATATATATATATGAAATCACTCCAAGCTGGCCTGGTTTCAACGAACTATAGTGCAGGCGCAGTGCACAATTATTATACTATCTCTTCCAATACTCATATTAAGTATATTCCGGAGCGCCAGACGAAAGACACGACTGATAAGGGATGGAGCGCAACCGACGTTTTACGATTTTTTATGCCCGACGCATGGATCATTTTCCTTATCAGATAATCAGGTGATATCAGACTGAATAATTGTCCTTACTAAACATGGAAGTAATAATATGTTTCCAACACAGGAATCGAAACCACAACCTCCGCTAAGCCACTTGTCACTTGAGCAGGAAGGCGTTAATTAATTTATTATAAATGAATGCAAAGCCAATCTTAGTACTATACAAAATAAGTATTTTACTTCTTATTGCCTACAGACAATTTACGTCACCAAGTTAAAACTAAAATAATATTAAAAGCAATATACATAATTGATAGTATTACACAAGTAATACCTATATTCGTTTTAGATGTTTTCCTTCGATCATGCATAATTTATGAACATAATATGATCAAACATATTGTTTTCACACCATCGACGTCAATGTGCAATATGTATAGGTAGTAGCAGAGACCAGACATACATATATTTATTCCTCTATGGTAGTAGGTACTATAGATATGCTACGCATTTAATAATCATGGTTATCCATCAAGATCAAAGTGAAGAGAAGCCTTTATGTCACTTGTATAAAAATGAGTGAAAGGCGGTAGGATAGATGTATAATTATGTCTTTTTTTTTGGTTGTAATGCCGTAATTTTTACCGATTTTCTTTCGAAATAATAACATTACGTTATTTATGTTTGGGCCTAGTAATGTTGTAATTACTTTACTAGACACAAGGTAGTGTTTTACCGACCCGAACCTGCTACGCAGAGCTCCCCAGAATGGCTGAAGGCTCGTGTTAACAGGCCCCGTTAAATTGAACATCCAAATATTTAGTCATCCAAATTCTAATATGTACATTGAATTTAAAGTGATAAAGGTGTAAGTACGTCTATTCCTGGCAACAAATAAACAAACATACCTTACTAATTAACACCTTTGTCGACCCAACGCCGCATTAATCGAAACGAGTCCCAGGCTTATATCTTTGATAGTGAACGTGGAGTTTCGACCTTAATACCGAGAAATAGGAGTCACGAAATAAATCAGCATACCTCTTAGAGAGGTAGGAATTAATTACACTCGTGGCATTACGTTTGTGAGGTCATAAAAATGTTACCATCACAATTCGAGATGTGTCTCATTATTTGTTGCGTAATTTCGTGGTTGTACCTTACAATTACCGACATAACGACGCCTTTGCTATTGTTTAATGCTTCAACTCCTGAGCGGGAATTCGACCGCGAAAACAATAGATTTCCAGGTATCCACGATCCACGATCGAGGAATTAATACAAGATCCAAATCGTACGTAACAGAACCCCGTGGGTACCGCATATTTTGCAGCTTAAAATACAGGGTGCAATTAAACCTTCCTGCCAAATTTTGATATATTGATCCAAGTTAAAAATTAAAATACACGTATTTTTTCTTTTATAATCACTCAGTACTAAAATGTTGAGAAAAAGCTACCGAAAGTTATCCTAAAAAACACTACAAATAATGGACACGATGCATCGGCCACGCGTGACGTGCCCCCGCGCGCGCGCCTCCCCTCGCGTCACCCTCAATCATTCCCCCGCGCCGCTAGTGACCGTTCTGCGACGATTTTAAATGGGATAAAATATTATGTCATAAAAAAAAATAACACCCAATTTTTGTTGGTTAAATGGACTCTTCCAATGATACCTAAGCCCTGTAAAAAATTTGGCAGGAAGGTTTAATTGCACCCTGTAGAGTAGATTATACTTTCCTGTTTCCAAGTGTCTTGTATAATGTATTATTATGATAATATTATTACTGAATACTTTTAAAATCATTTCAATAGCTTCGGATATTATGAGTTTATTCGATACAATCGAACTAACTAAAAAGTCCCTAACATACTTCCGAAGCTGTTAGGGACTTTTTTGAACCTTATAAAGGTTAAAAAAACCTTAAATATTATTACATTTAATTATAATGACTTTAAAGCCATTGGTATAGCCATTGGTTAATCTAGTGCATAAAACGTTACCTGTTGTATTTATGGTTTATAATTATAAAACTTTAGCCCTTGGTAAATTCTATTCATCAACAAATAGCCCAAAGCAAAACAATAACAGGTAACACAGTACCCGTTCAGAATAATTTTGCGATATATCAAATAGCCGAATCCACTGTTAGAACATTTCGTCTCTATTCTGCACAAAATAAGGTTTAATATCCCATATTTGTATTAAGCGGCCCACAATTAATCATGTTTACAGGCCAAATAATTGTTCCTCGTTTCCAAAGTTACATTGAACTCTAACAAAGATTTTGGTTATTCCGGATTGGCTTTTCACCCTGCGCTGGTAATTCTGAGCTTGGCTTACTTACAAAATACTATGACTAATGTTTTAAGGATCGGGAGACGTTTTTCATTATTTAAATGCTGCATCTTTAACCCATTTAGACCCAAACGAAACTTAGCCGTGGAAAATATGAACTGTCTTTATTAGTGAATAATAACTAATAAAAATATTAGGAAAACACAAAAAAAACTTTTTTTTTTTAATGTTTATATACTTTTTTTTATGAAATAAGGGGGCAAACGAGCAAACGGGTCACCTGATGGAAAGCAACTTCCGTCGCCTATGGACACTCGCAGCATCAGAAGAGCTGCAGGTGCGTTGCCTGCCTTTTTAAGAGGGAATAGGGTAATAGGGGAGGGTAGGGCTGGGAAGGGAATAGGGGAGGGTAGGGAAGGGAATAGGGTAGGGGATTGGGCCTCCGGTAAACTCACTCACTCGGCGAAACACAGCGCTAGCGCTGTTTCACGCCGGTTTTCTGTGAGAACGTGGTATTTCTCCGGCCGAGCCGGCCCATTTGTACCGAAGCATGGCTCTCCCACGTTACGTGTACTATACGTATACTATAAAAAAAAATGCTGTCCTCGATTGGGGCCACTGGGATCAAGCGGTATGAAAATTTCCGACAAATTTTCGATGCACCGTATTTTCATATTTTTGTCTTACTGCTGTTGAGTTTTTTCATAACATACCACTAGTCTACTAGCACCCCGCCATTGTTGGGACAGTTTTCCGGGAAAGTGACCGATCGTACTGCAGACTTGGCAGCACGGATACTACCGGTCGCAGAATTCCACTGCTGAGAATGACTCAAGAGAGATGGATCTGCTACAACCTTCGAAGTTGGAGCAGATCCATCTTGTTCTTATTATTTAGAAGGCGCAGCCTCTATGTGTTTGCCGCTGCTCCAGCATGCGAAACAGTACCCACCACCAATTTTGCCCCGTATGACAATGCAAAGACATCGACAATCAACTAAATTTCCCACCCCACCTACCCTTGCTATAGCTTCGATAAAAATGGGAAGCCAACATCCACCTTCTTCTTATCAACAGTATTCCATCTGTTTACTCTTTTACCAGATGAAAAACTCTGTCACAGTTTAACCCTAATAAAAATTCTAATAAAATGGCACTTTATTACCTAGGCCATAATATGTTTCATTTTGCTCTTCGCGATTACAAAGCAAAGGTGGCATGGGTCTCTAGATCAATGTCGGTAGAAAATGAAAACTGTAGCCTTGTCATAAAGTGGCATTTTGTTTAAATTTTTGTCGGTAGCGGTCGCTTGCGGCAATCGGCGGCGGCGACAAATCGGAGAGCCACCTTTAGGTGAGGTAAGGTAACGTAAAGTACCTGTTACCATCGATTGTAATTTTTTATCCAATTCCAATCTCTTTGAATTATTGTAATGGAATCTATTATCCGCCTTGAAAACTTATAATTTATGTATTATTGAACCGGTACCTGAAAGAAAACCCGCATAACTTAATTTTCAGTCGACAAATTATGAATAGACATTGTTATCTATTATAATATTTATTATAATATCGTGTAGGTAGGTAGGTACTAGGTATTATGTGTCAACAAAAGGTTTTTATAAATTTCACTTTTAAATTTTTTTAAGTAACAAATAAGTTCCTATATTTGCATTTTGTTTTAATTTACATAATAAAGAATTTAATTTAATTTAATAGTGTAAATGTTTCGAGACAACCTAGTAGGGACTTGTCGAGGTATTTTACGACCTTAAAAGTCGAAGGTAATTTTGTTTTACGATTCTGATTTTCTTAACCTAAGCCAAAAATGTACAGAGATTCGCACACAATATACTCGTACATATTATATAGCTACGTATATACAAGGTGTAACAAAAATAAGTGATAATACTTAAGGGTGTGTATGTGTTCCTTATAGAGAGTTCACTGTGAAAGTAGCAGCGCTGAAAGACCAAATTTTTTTTCACTTTTGTATGGGGAAACTCGTGACGTTCGGGCGCTTGCCCATACAAAAGTGAAAACAATTTTTGGTCTTTCAGCGCTGCTACTTTCACAGTGAACTCTCTATAAGGGACACATACACACCTTAAAGTATTATCACTTGTTTTTGTTACACCCTGTATTTATGTTGTCTGCGAGACGCGGAAAACCGTTGGTAGAGTTGCGGTTGGTTGATCGTGCCCGTGACTGTGCCTAAGCAAGGAGTGGAGCACCATGGGGTTTTAGTGGGTAGTTCCTCGGGGAGTCCCACGTACCCCGTCCGATGCCCCAATCCGTCGGGGATGCGCAAAGCATTTCCTCATGTAAAAAAAAAGTGCTTATATATGTATGTTGACAATAATTATAATTATTTAAAAACACGTGGGTCTTAAATCGATTTATAAATCGATTTAAGACCCACGTGTTTTTAAAATTGTCTTCGTTTTACCCTTACTTCTAAAATCTGTGGTTTTACCCAATAGCAAAATTTTATTCAACTTTATGATTATATTATTTTTTATCTTATTTCTTTAAACGAGCAATTCTTGTATATTATATTATATATAATTGGAATCTCGGAATCGGCTCCAACGATTTTCATGAAATTTAGTATATAGGGGGTTTCGGGGGCGATAAATCGATCTAGCTAGGAATCATTTTTAGAAAATGTATTTTTATTCGTGTTTTATCAATAATCGATTAACTGAAAAATATGACTCTTCCTGACATTTGTTGGCGAATAATAAAACTATTTCGTGAGCAACTGATTGTTTTAACGACACAACAACAGCTAAAGCTATTCCAGCAGATGGCGTTGTTAAGTAACACGAAGTCAATGAGTGTTTGCTATAATACCGAGCAAAGCTCGGTCATCCAGGTACTATTCATTAAATTGAGCAATAAATAGTGTCTACATTTATTTTCGTCTTAAAATTCTCTATCCTCTTCACGTGCTCTCTTTTGTTTTGCTAATCTCAAGTTAAAAAGGGATTCGAAGATTGTTTGGACTCATGAATATTAAACAATGTTAGATACAAAACTTTCGATGCCTGGCCTCAGAAAAGTGTCATATGGGATTTGATTTCGACTTGATTTCCTTCTCAAATATTTGTTTTTTTGTTCTCAAATGTTTATTGCATATTCTACAATCACGCATAGTAATTTTATGACTTAAACTTTGTTTTAGCTTCATGCTTAAAAACCATCAATATAACAAATAATTTTTCTTGCAACAAAAAGTGTAGTGCACAAAGCATTTTCTTGCAGCGAAAAAGTGCAATAAACCGAACTACCGACCAGTATGTCTGTGAAGCTAATATAAACACATTAACCAACATATTAAGCTTCAAACGCAAGCAATCCACGAATGCGCTGCTCTATCAAAAAATAATTTTACAACACAAAGACGTCTTCAACCGCACACCCTTTGAGAGAAGCTCGACTTAGCGTTTTTTAAAGAAAGCTTTGAGGCTCACGTGTGTATTTTTTAATTTTATGAGACTTACATTTCCATACACAGCCCTACAGTGTTTTTTGTGGATATGTTTAGTTTAAAGTACATAATGAATCTAACTTCTCGTGTATTGATTTTTAATGACGATGATTTTTTTAAATACTTATCAGTTCAGGGCGAATGGCGGTGTTACGTTTTATGTGACAAAAAATGCAAAATGCTACAAATCAGCAGATAAAACATTAGGTCATGTACGAACATAACATTATTATACCTACTCGTGCTGCTTGCTCGCACAGAATGAAGGATCGCCAGGTGAAGGTGTACTTCACGATAATACCATAATTATGATAAAAGATGAGATAGTCATCCCCGCCATTTGCGCCGATAAAACTAGCATCAAATGAACATGTCGGTGCGATCATCGGATACCATATATCTCAGGACCGGCGCAGGTCCAAGCATAAATTGTTATCGGGATCCGAAGTCAGTCTGGGATTTATCGTTCCGTTTTCTTGTTTAGGATCCGTATGTACTATATCTATTGTATCTCCTAATATTCTTTTTCATTTTCGTAGGTACTCAATACGAAAACGTACCATTGTTTTGTGTTCCCATTATATTTTGCTCTTAACGCTTTATAAATAAATTAAGTAAAGAAAACACGGTCTGATAACATTACAAAGATTCTGCATTGCAAATTCAAATAAGGTGCAATGAGTTTTTTTAACATGAAAATGGATATTATGTTCAGCGCTAGCTTGGCTTATTTTATGCAGTGATTTACTTTTTCCTGGTAAATAAAACCTCTACGTTTCTCATTTCATCTATTGGAGGTAATGATACTCATGCAAACACTCGTGTACTCCGCTATTGCTTCATAGCAACACTTTACAACACGCTGCGCAAGTAAATTTATCCTGTAAGTGTTTCACGTTTCACACTTACAGAACTTAATCACTTATAAAGTTTCTTAGAAACTGTAAACCGACTGCTGCCGTGTAGTGCTTTGTACAACATTTATGATGAACACATAAACGTCTAGTCGACCATTCACTTAAATTGGGAAGAAAGTTAACGATTTTCTTAGTCACTTTCGAAACGTTTTGATAATACAACACCCGAAGTTTAATTCGAAATTGAGATTAAGCAACAATTTCATACTCCTGATTTCTTTTGATTGATTTTTTTGCTTTCCACGAAAGTTTTAGTATGTCCCTGGAATACTCTGAGATCATAACATTAAAGGTCTTCGTGGTTGGTTACCGCTGTTGATCCTGGACCCTGGCAATACAGGAGATGCAGTATTGGAAATGTTTAGTGCCAATCGTAAAATAAGCAACGATTTCATTTTCTTAAAAGTAAAATACCAAAATAGTATGCCGTAAGGTATTTTTACAATTCCATACAAGGAAACGAATTTAAAAGACCTTTGCATCCTTCAATAATAAGTAATAACCAACTGATCTACCAGCAAAAATAAGCCCCTTTATAAATCGATACCGAATAAAATTTGAAAGTGAAATGTTCTAAGACTGTTTTCTTAATTACTCAGCTTCCTCTTAACCAGTTCTATGGTAATTATGCCATATAATTTGCATAATAAAGTACTTTCCAAGGTGTTTAATATTATGTATATTTTAAATTTAATGTTATTGTTTGTCAGGTTAAATACTTCAAAGCGTATGTAGAATTTAAATATAATAATCAATACAAATGGAATTAAAGACAATACCTGCACAGTTTCGCATTCAACAGACATTATATTCTGTACAATTTTCATAGGCAATTGTGTAAACCTCGTAGGCACCAGTAGAGTTATTATTGACAATAGTATTGTTTTCGTAAGTACCTGCATAGTTATCGCAGGCACCTTGTGGGCTACTTCGGCCGCCGTCAGGTGAACCAACAGTTCAATAGCACTGATGATTGAACGAAGACCATCATTAAAATATAATTCATAATAATTAGCTTTTTAATAAAATATTTAGGATATTATATTGAATTTTCCAAGATGAAAGTAATTTCCATAAAAAGTTTTAACCGTCTCTAACGATAATATTTCGCCCGTATACAATACGGCCCACCGACTTTATGTTAAGAAGGCATCAGCTCCAGGAAGTTTCGTGGGTGTTTCGAACACACTTAATCTATTTGTTTAATAGTTTGAAAGCTAAAAGGTTGAAGGAGTGGCGTGTAAAGGCAACATTTTTCTTGTAGCAGGTGCACCAGATTAGTTCGCTCGATACCTCCTGAGTTTCTTTCTTAGTGACACCAAGCGTGCCCTCGAGATTGGGACACGATTAATCTTAATGGTTTCTATTAGCCAACGAGCAATTTATTCAAGGTAGCGTTTTCGAAGATTAGGCTGTCAACTGTCGAGTACCTGTAAAGGGTAATTTAAGTTAATGGTGACAGGCTTAAAAGTGTGTCATTAGAGCCATGTATTGTTGATCCAACGATTTATTATTTATTTTTTCAAGATGTACCATCGGAGAAATTGATTCAAAGGCAAATGACGGACCAACGTTATTTGGTCGACATAACTATCTAAAAACTTTGGATCCCTTTTGACGAAAAATGCGGAAACGTAGGTGAATGAAATTTTGCACAGTTATAGTTTATATGGTGAAGTAGTGCATCGAGCTAATATTATTTTGAAATTATGCTTTCATCATTCATTTTTTTAACAAATAAAACATTGCACACACTACATCACACACACTAGGAGATTTTGATTGACAAGCCTATACACATTTATCAAATTGAAAATATATATTTTTTATTGAATCTTAAAATATACTGTTAGACAATTATTTCACGGCCAGTCTGTCATCATTTGACTTTATTAATCTGAGACTGTCGCAGGAATTATGTCTAAAAGACTACCTAAAAAATAATAAAGTCAATATTTTGACAATAGAATATCAATAGAAAAGCGTTGAAATTTGAAACTTATAATTTATTTTTTTATTTGAGGTCGAATTTAGACCATATTGGGCGATCTGTAGTAACATTAACTTGACGTAACTCGACTATCTAAGGGCGGCCATCTGCCCACGAATCAATTTCAATGATAGCAGTACACTTCAGTTATGACTTATGAGTTACATTAGCTGCTTATACCTTGCCTTATAATAGCAAAATTGTATGTTACGAATCTTGATATGAAAATTATCAAAACTTTGGTTGTTTATAAAAAAAAGGTTAATATTACGTCCACCTTGTTATAGTACTAGTACTAGTTGTCGTAGTACTAAATAATAATATTATCATACTCGTATATCGTGTACGATATCTACAAGTAATATAATATTATTATCAAAGCATGTCTCCGCCATTATAACAATTTGAATCATCCGAGAGGAAACCTGCCCGCGACAGGCGAACGATAAAAATTGATACTCTCCTTTTGATCATGAAATAATCATTGTACAAAAGAACAAAATATTCAACACGAAAGTTAATTTCGGGAAAATCCGGACACTTCGGTGAATAATGGGCAAACTGTGTTGGCATCTATAAATTCAGTTCCCTGGTTTCGGACCTAATTCCTTTTTCCCTTCTATTCCACTACAACTTTATTGGCTTTAGAGTGCATGCTCGATGAAACTGGCTCTGCCGTGAAATTTTAATTACACTTTACTTGAATTGTACCACGGTTCAAATGTCCGTATTTTTAATATGAAATAAAACATGGCAGGAATACATAGTCGATAACTACAGAACTTTAATAGGAAAAAGAATATTATTCAATATATTCATAAAAAATATCCTTCGCAATATTCCTTTTGTTTAGCCCAGGGGAAAAAAGTATAATATTAAGTGTCTTCATATATTTTCATATTATCAATCCACTTATCATTAATATTGCACGCTGAGTTACAATTTAAATTTATTGAAAATGAAAGTTATGGTTGGTTTAAGTTATTCCAAAATGCACTAAATTGCATTCCAGTGTATTCCAGTGCCCGTTCACATTATTCCAGTAGCAATCCGGCGCCGGGTTGGATTACTGGATTGAGATTTTTTTTATGAAATAAGGGGGAAAACGAGCAAACGGGTCACCTGATGGAAAGCAACTTCCGTCGCCCATGGACACTCGCTGCATCAGAAGAGCTGCAGGTGCGTTGCTGGCCTTTTAAGAGGAATAGGGTCATAGGGGAGAGTAGGGATGGGAAGGGAATAGGGAAGGGGATTGGGCCTCCGGTGAGATAATGTAAACCGGCCATTATACAATAATCGGATTGATCGTTTAATTTATCACAAGGAACCACAAAACTAACATCGAACTTACTAATTGCCAAACAAAATGTTCAAATGAAATTATTCTTTCATGACGAGAGATTACCTCCTTGGCGAGTGCATTAAACTTACCCGTTCAACTTTTCGCTCCCATTATAAATAATTCAACGACTCTTACGCTCCCTCATATTGTGCCTCAAAAGTTTCATGAAAGGTGTTTATAATCGGTTACTGTTCAATAACCTAGATTTATTTTTATACCATGTTACAATGTAGGTAATAGCGCTAATTATGAAAATAACATCTTAATTTTGATTTCTGTATCATTGTAACTCTATTGTAAGTACACATTATTAATAAGCTGAAGCTTTTGAAGCTGAAGAATAAAATTGCCAAAATATTAACGACTCGTTAACATAATGTGAACAAAGCCAGATCATGGCTATAAGTAAACGTCTGTCGAGTCCACATTAACATTCGCTAATACTAAGCCAACGGAAATTCGTAGAGGCTAACAAATTAAATGGTGCAGTAGAAAATTCAAAAGCATAAAGCAGACCTTTCCAACTTCGCAGCACATAACTTACAGTCTTGCAGCTGGAATTAATGGAAAGCAAGCATTAACCTAATTTAAACTGGCGGTATAACTGGCCTTTGCCGATTTATAGGTCTCAGTATTTATAGTCAATTGGAAGCAAAACACTTAATGTTTGGGCTGAGTGCATTGAGACGTTTTCCTTGGCTGAGCACCTTGCTCTGTTCTGGCGACTGTGTTTTACTATTAATACGTTGATTGATTTTTAATGAGCTAGTTCTGTAAAACCTTTAGTAAGTTTTAGTTTTATCCTCAGAGGGCCTAGACAAGCGGCAATTATCGTAAACGCCAACGCCACAAAATGTATGGGATTTGACATTAGTATTCGCTAGCGAAGCGATGACTTATGTCAAGTTGCATAAATTTTGTTAGCATTTACGATAATAGCTTGCCACTCGTCTACTAGGGCTGAAGCACTTAGTTAGTTGGTGTAGTCAATTGCCCTAGTAGACAATTAGTGGCAAGCAATTATCGTAAACACTAACAAAATGTATGCGATTTGACATAAATCATCGCTTCGCTAGCGAATACTAATTATACATTTTTTGGCGTTGGCGTTGGCGTTTACGATAATCGCTTGCCCAAGCGGCAAGCGATTATCCTAGACCCTCTGATGTTCATTCTAAACGACAACGATCAGAAAATGAATATCCAAGGAATAAAATTCCCATTATCTACAACAACAGTTCAAGATTAAAACCGTTGCAAGCAAATCTATGAAACTTTACCTCGTTATAATTTTTGTATAGATTGTTACGCTAGAAATACGATGTCTTTACGATCCGAGTTCCCGCGTTTGCTCAATATAATCCGAGAAAATTACTGCATTGTTTTATGGTAATTTAAAAACAATGTCAAAAGACAAAGCCCAAGAGTAAGAAAATTATTTTAACGAGCTAACTTCGGCGTAATTCCACTGCTGCTTTGTCCAACAACCGGGCCTATTATTTTTAATTGAGCCTATGAAAAATCATATTTTTTGTAATAACAGGAAGAGAACGAACAAGTACAAGATTGACATGATGTATAATTGACCTTTGATGACGATTTAAAGCTTTGCTTATTTGGGATGGATATATAAGAACTAAATAAATATAGTGAAAAATATTAATAAAAATAGTAACTTTGCTTTAGACTCATTAATATTTTCATTGTATTTTGTTCTTATATCTTATATCCATACTGATCCAGAGTCCAGACTAATATTATAAATGCGTAAGTGTGTCTATCTGACTGTCTGTCTATTTGTGCTGTTACCTCTTCACGCCTAAACCGCGTTTTTGGTGAAATTCGATATGGAGTCCCGGAAAAGGACATAGGATACTTTCTTTTCTCTTACTCTTCTTTATATTTTCAACCCGGCAATATGTACGGTTCTCGCGCGATAAACGACTTTTGGTGCAGCGGAGTTGCGGGCGAGATCTAGTTAAATATAAAGTCTTCTTAAAGTCTTCTTATCTTGCCTTTTGAGCATTTCCTTTTGACGTTGTTCCTAAACAAAACACATTAGATTCTTTAAACTATAAAAGCTTATCGATGATCAGAAGCACGTTTGCGCGATATTACTACCAATTTGCCATTCGAAGTGTTTTGTAGAGTTCTCGGCGAGCAGCTGCCTTTTAAGGCTCAATAATTCCAAGTACGACGTATCTTGCACTAGTTAACGAGTAATGTAGCTCAGACAGTTAAATAATCTACTTTCAGAGAATTGTTATCTGTGTAAACGTTTAGAAAACAGTAAAGTCTTTTATGTTTTCAATATTAAGTTTCATCTTATATTGCTCTGTTTGTAATAAAATAACTAAACCTTGTTATAGACTATCCAGTAATATTTTTATATAAGTCCAACGACAGATAATAATATATATTTATCATTGACGTATAAATATTATATCTTTAAACAAGCAATTCTTGGATATATGTATATAATTGGAATCTCGGAATCGGCTCCAACGATTTTCATGAAATTTAGTATATTTAGGGTTTCGGGGGCGATAAATCGATATAGCTAGGAATCATTTTTAGAAAAAATAATAAGAATGCCTATGTGACACACATAAATTCGCTAAAAAATTTGATTAATGCGTTTAATATACAATTATACAGCAGCTTTTGGTTTTGATGACCCCAGGCTAAAATCCCAGTCGAATTATTTTTTAAATTATTTTTTTCTTTTTCCATTTAAACTCCGAGCAACGCTTGATCTTCCATACACTGGGGGCAACTAAGCACACGTAGCTAATTGATAGGTGCCGGAAATTGAATTATGACGTAACCTCTCTGACCTGCTTCCGATGGGTCGTAGGGCTAAAACATGTGATCTGAAATTGCCTTATGATTTTAATACCATTTACAATATAGCTTTCATGTATCAGGATTTTAGTTTGCTGAAATTTAAATGCAAAAATAATATTTAATCTATGCATCCTAGTAGTATTTTTTCTTAGTACTTTATTATGTGATGTGTATTTATGGAAAGATTTAGTATAATATATAATTTTTGGATTGCTTCATTGCGAGCCATTTAGGGCCAGTAGATTTGGTATGAATGAAACCGCTAACTGAAACCGATACCTCTAAAGAAAAGTTATACTTCATATAACAATAATTGAATGTGGTATAGAAATAGTGGAGCCGCAAGAATATTGGTGTAATAAACTTAAGAGACGGCAAATATTATTGGTTCTCTTTATGACAGTAAATCAAAAAGTTATGGTAAACAAATAAGATCCAGCATTCTGAAAATAAACTCTCGCTATTTGGTATAGGATTCAAAATGCATTGATCGTAATATCCACAAATATTATGCACATGTTGCCCAGTGTACTGTGTTCCCGTGTGTTTGCCTTTGATTTGTTTAAGGTAATATTAAAATTACTTTCGGTGTGTAGAAAATGTAATGGTTTAGAACTGATATGATATTTCCAAGATATTGAATCTCAGCTAGGAAAACTTTAATATAGCATTCCTATGAAATGTACTTATGTAAATGTTATTACTCGTAGTATATTTATTGGCAAGATTATGGTAGTCTTATGCAAAATATTTTGTATAGGTATTACGAAGCGTTGTAGTGTAGTTACATAAGATATTAAAATATTAATGCAATCCTTTACGAAACAAATTGTGTTTATTAATATTTACACCATGATCTTTGTCTGACAATAATTAGTGATTTTTATAATGTATCAGACATAACTTTCAGATAAATGATAATCCCAATTTAATCCATTGTAATTTATGGAAAAAAATGCGCAAATGTATATCTACATTATATTTATACAAGGTGTAACAAATATAATTGATAATAATTTAGGCTGTGTACGTGTTCCTTGTAGAGAGTTCACTGTGAAAGTAGCAGCGCTGAAAGACCAAATTTTTTTTTCACTTTTGTATGGAGAAACTCGTGACGCTGGGGCGCTTGCCCATACAAAAGTGAAAAAATAATTTTGGTCTTTCAGCGCTGCTACTTTCACAGTAAACTCTCTACAAGGAACACGTACACACCCTAAATTATTATCACTTATTTTTGGTACTCCCTGTATATCTAAGTTATATTACTTCCGGTAGCTATTCTATAAGACATCTAAGTAAGTTTATTCTACTATGAGATACTAATACTATCCAATAGAGTGCAACATGAATTTGCATAAATTGTCAAATATATCGTACACCGTTTTGTGCTGTTGGTTCCTTGTTATAAGGATTATTTTCGTATGACACTATAACTAGGGTTATGCAGCCACATAGTTAGGGATGTACATGCTGTATTCATGGGCAAATGTGAGCGGATACAATGGCTTCTCATATCTATTGATTGTGTTTAGGCAATCTGTGGACGTGACGTGCCATTCATATAATGTTATAGACTAACAAACATACCAATTAGTTTATAATATTAATAATTTAATATCGTGTATTTTACGTTTAATGCCTTTATTCATATGTAAATGTTATTTTACATTTAATTACGTTTAATGCCTTTATTATGTGTAAACTGTAAATAATTTAGTTTGTGAGGGCACAAACTAAATTATTTACAGTTTACACACACTGGACAGCTTACAAATTTTTTGGTCTGTATTAAGTTATTTTTGTGACCGGTCAGAGAATAATTAAACCTTGTTAAAGACTATCCAATAATATTTTTATATAAGTCCGACGACAGATAATAATATATGAATCATTGACGTATAAATATTTATTATAAGTGCACCCGTGTCACTTAATGAAGTAATGAAAGTGATGAAATTTTAGAAATCTTTACACACTCTCTTAGTGGTAAGATCGTTTCGATCGTCGAAGTCTTTATTCAATAAAATATAACATATGAAATACCTATTATGGCTGGTTTAGACGTATTAAGTTGATAAGTAGTTAACAAAATTTTAACTTAATTTTAAGTTATTAATTGCATGTAAACACAAAATTTAGTAGCAAATAGCAAGTTAAAATTTAGTTAAGTACTAAACAAGATAATTAGATTTCCGTCACTTGACATATTTCGGCAGCACTTCAAATTACTTAAGTTAAAATTTAATTATAATAATAATAAGCGTTTATTCGGTACATACACATTACACCACATAACAATAAACATTTCACAAACAAAAAGAAAAAAATAAGTGTACTTATTTCTATACAGTGTGTAACAAAAATAAGTGATAATATTTTAGGGTGTGTACGTGTTCCTTGTAGAGAGTTCACTGTGAAAGCAGCAGCGCTGAAAGACGAAAAATTTTTTTCACTTTTGTGTGGGCAAGGGCCCGAGCTTCACGAGTTTCCCCATACAAAAGTGAAAAAAAAAAACAACAATGAACTCTCTACAAGGAACACGTACACATCCTAAAGTATTATCACTTATTTTTGTTACATCCTGTATACATATAGAAATAACACAGAAGCAAAAATAACATAAAATTAATAAACAGACGGACATATAGTATTATATATTAGTGTCTATTTTTAATTGTATTTTTAAATTTAGTTGACTACTTATCAACTTAATACGTGTAAACAGGCCATTAGACAGTGTGATCATAAGGCCAAGTAAGAAGCAATAAACAGAAAGGCAAATGACAAGAAAATATAGATACGCGACGCCATACAAAGTAAATCCTCGCCTTATTCAATGGTGACGTCAGTAGTATTGACAAATGCTTGTTTAAAATACAATTTCGTGTAATGGAACGTTTTTGAATAGACGGTCGTTAGGAGCGCACGACCTGGCCAGACATTGGACCTGTGAAAACAGCTTTACAACGTAGAAACGTATTTTAAACCTACAACAGATAAATGCACCGAGTATTTGGGAGAGCAAGAAAATAGATTTAGAGTATTCAGACGTTTTTTATTGGACATTGGTAATCCCACGCTTATAATTGAATCCTGATAAGGTCTTTGTTTTCGACGTTCCATTTAAAATTATTGCTGCTGCGCGTTCAAAACATTTTCTATTTTCACATTGTTTTGATGTTCATATCGCTCGTTTTGTGTATTATTAAAATTTCTAGATGGAGTTTCATAAAAAAAAATTGTCTTATTATTAATTCATGGTCACCCCGAACGTATTTGTCGGCTGGACTTGTCCGTTTCCAAAAAGCCGCTAAAAGCCGATCGTAAAACAGAAAAATAAAATCCCAATAGAGTGTTCGCTGGACAATAGAGTGAGGGGCAATTTTTCACGCATGTATAGGCGTTGTTCATTTTCATTCTATATGGGCATTACCACGAAAATAATGTTCCTTTGTTCGGTTTAAATGATTTTAGTCGCAGCATAGGGTATATTTTCTAATGAATTTGTATCATTTGAAATGGACTATATGACGGGATACGAAGTATCGAATAATCTACCTAAAAAGCAGACAGAACAACAAGTTTGAGTCGGATCAGAATCAAAATTAAAGCAAACATTATTGATTTCAACTTTACGATTTGACGACCTCTGTGGCTCAGTTGGTAGCTCAAGCCCGGGGTCGCGGGTTCGAATCCCGCCGACGGAACAAAGTTTTCAAAGTTCCTGGGTCATGGATGTGTATCATATTATAATAAAAAATCTTAAATATATGTATAGTATAAAAGTATTAAATATATTTCCGTTGTCTGGTACCTGTAACACAAGTCCTTCAGGTACTTAAGAGGGTTCCACACCGCCCTTTTTTCCATACAAACGTTGTCCCCTGTTTCCTCCCTGGATAATGCTAGTAGAGTTATAATTTTTTTCCTGAATATCTACGGCCACTAACACAATGTCCCTATGTTTTCTTTTTTTTCATAATTTAATTATTAAATAAGATATGAACGTTCAAAAACCCAAAAAAATGGCCAGATTTTTCGCTGTGTTCAAACGTCCAGAAAATAGATTTGGCTAGATTATACCAAAAAAGCAAAACATAGGAACACAGCTCAAGCCTTTTTTTAATCTTTAATGAAAAAAAAACTTAAATCGGTTAAGTTTTGGAGAAGGAATCAGGGGACAACGAATCGTTGATTTTCTGGATTTTCTGCAGTTGTCTCTATCGCGTTTTACGGTATAGGCTTGAAGTAAGGGAGACAGCTATAGATATTACACGTACTTTTTTTTCATTTCTCTAGCCCCTGGTGTATCCTCTTAACACGGGGCTAGACTGACGTGGTGTGAAGCGTGCATAGATATTATTATTATTATTATTAACTTTGATATAATATATTACTAAGATAGGCGATAGCTAAACGATACAACAGAAAATACATAAAACAAAGAAAATCTATATAAGCACCAATTTTAATGTTTGTCGTTTTCTTTTGTTATCGGATACAAAGCAACGCGTAAACACATCGATAACTGGAGAAATATACGAGTATTAGTAGAGCCTTCGGAGGCGGATATCCGTTCCCCATCTGATACCGGACGTGCGGCCCGGACGGACACCGGGGAAGGTTAATTGTTGCTAATGTTTATTAGTCTTCCCGGGAAAACTAGCGTCTTATACCTTAGCTTAAATACTAAGTCTTCAAAAGCCTTTCAACATTAATTGCAGACGTTAATTATTTACAAAACTGGGCTTCCGCTTCGGCGACCAGCTTGAATCTATTGTGCGCTACCTGTAACCTGACGGACGACTTATAATATGTGATTAGGTTATATTATATTATGTTAAATATTTATATTATGTAGCCTGTACATTTTTATCAGAAAATATTATTGCTAGAAGCAGAAAGATTGTTCTAAATAAATGTGTATTATAATAACAAATTATAAACTTTAGTATATCCCACAACGTTAACATTTTTTAACACACTTTACGGAAAAACTATCACGCCTATTGATTTGTGCTTTAACATAGTAATTTTTATTTATAATGTGTTATCATCAGTCAGTCAATGTTTTTATATGTAGATTTGTTACCACCAGTCAGTCAAGGTGTGACGACGCGAGCCCTCAAAAATCTCACCTTTAAGCTAGTTTACTGTTTTTTTTTATTTTTTATTTTTTTATTTATGAAATAAGGGGGCAAACGAGCAAACGGGTCACCTGATGGTAAGCAACTTCCGTCGCCCATGGAGACTCGCAGCATCAGAAGAGCTGCAAGTGCGTTGCCGGCCTTTTAAGAGGGAATAGGGTAATAGGGGAGGGTAGGGAAGGGAAGGGAATAGGGGAGGGTAGGGAAGGGAATAGGGTAGGGGACTGGGCCTGTCCCCTACCCTGTTTGTGCTAGTAGCGCCCTCTGCCCTTTGGGTAATATTCCTTATTCAAATTATATGTCAGTTTGAATTACGCGGACATTAGTCAAATCATTATCGGTATATTGACATTATCACGGCAGTAACAGACGCAGACGTCGCGTCGTTGAGACCATAAACCAGCAATTAGTCGCTAATTGAATATAATTGTCATACAACACCCAACTATTACAAACGTGTCCTTTGTGTAACGCGCTGCCTTACAGCATCGAAATTCGAAACTACACTGAGTTTGCTTAGAGTCACTACTCGGATTTCACTGTTACTATATTATAATTATATTATTTAATATATAAAATTCTCGTGTCACAATGTTAGATAGCGTACTCCTCCGAAACGGCTTTACTGACTTTAACCAAATTTTATATTATGCATATTCAGTGGGTCTGAGAATCGGCTACTAGGAACTTTTTATATTGATAAGTACTTTATATGGCAAACAAATATTTGCCGTGACAGCTAGTTTTATTATAAATCTGCTTACACTCTTTCGTTGGGTTCAATTCGATTCTTATAAAAAGCGAGTCTTATACATCAGAGTACGGACACGATTGTAGGGTTCCATAGCCAAATGACAAAAACGGAACCCTAATAGATACGTCATGTCTGTCTGTCAGCATGTCCGTATGTCACAGTCACTTTTCTCCGAAACTATAAGAGCTATACGTAGTCGTACGTAGTATATTTTGATACAAAAATGGAATAATTATTAAAAATTTTAGGGGTCCCCCATAGGTAGAACTGAAACAAAAAAAAATTTCATGATGCGTGTGTTGGATATCTAATAATTGATAGGTCTTAAAAATCATATTGAGGTTTCTAATTTAAAAAATTAAATGTTTATATACTTACATAGTACACAAGTTTTACATACTACGGGGACAGGTGGTCATGGAAGACCAGGGACAGCGGCAACGCCGCTGTCAAAACCTGAGTGACCCCCTTTTCTTTTTTCGTGGCAAAGCACTGCCATGCCATATTTTTGTCCTTTTATTTCATAACGCATGTTTTGTTTATTTTAGAATGTTTTATTTTTATTTCCCGCTTTTTTTCTTTTTTCTTTATTGTTAGTATATTTTGTTATTTCTCTGTGTTTTTTTTTATAATGGTGGTGTTTTCTGTCACTTAAAATGAATGAATAAATGATTATTATTATTATATTTTTTTTCTAACCTGAATAGTTTGCGAGAGTCTTCCAAAGTAATAAAATGTGTCCCCCCCCCCCCCCCCCCCCCTTTTTTTTTTGGTCATCCGTATATCTCCGTAAAACTCGCATTGGTCCATACCACACCTGAAATCTCACCTGGACCTATCAGACATCAGACCATAATATTTAATCATAATATAATTAGGAATTTCACTTTGCTCAGGAATCGTTCGTCTCGGGGGCATGCAAAGACTTCTAAAACAAAACTATGAAAATTCGTTAGCGCTGTGCAAGTCTCGTGGCTACATCAGAGACCAATGAAGCGTAATAGATAGTTGTTATATATGAGCAAATCACACGCTGGCGCACTCTGTCACTGACAAACAATCGTCCGAGCCCACGGCCCATTGAGTAAATAATGGAAGCAGCTA
This sequence comes from Aricia agestis, assembly GCF_905147365.1. Lineage (NCBI taxonomy): Eukaryota > Metazoa > Arthropoda > Insecta > Lepidoptera > Lycaenidae > Aricia > Aricia agestis. Next base: position 12,145,211 of record NC_056409.1, read on the forward strand.
ACAAAGCAATTTCAAACATTCCTTATCTAATATTAACAATATTTTCTGCCTGGTTTTATTTTCAAGTTCTATAAATAAGTTAACAGTTTAGCCTAATTAACAATGAAATACGGAACCCAAAGGGCCGGGACACATAAACACGACGCGACGTCGTATCGTACCACGATGCGGCATCGTTTCACGATGCGACGTCGCGTCGTGGGAATCTACAACAAGCATCGTAAAAACTAAAAAACTACGTCGCGAGTCGCGACATCGTAACATGCCACGCCACGATACACGGCACGACGTCGCTTACTAGAAACTCACGATGCGTCACCTTTGAATATTGAATAACAACTGTGGCACTGACACAGGAACGCATCATGCTATACTTGCTATACCTACTAAGGTATAGCACGGGGCCAGATTAGCGTGGTGTGAAGCGTCCATTTTTTTTTATGAAATAAGGGGCAAACGAACAAATGGGTCACCTGATGGAAAGCAACTTCCGTCACCCATGGACACTCGCAGCATCAGAAGAGCTGCAGGTGCGTTGCCGGCCTTTTAAGAGGGAAATGGGAAAATAGGGGAGGGTAGGGATGGGAAGGGAAGGAAATAGGGGAGGGTAGGGAAGGGAATAGGGTAGGGGATTGGGCCTCCGGTAAGCTCACTCACTCGGCGAAACACAGCGCAAGCGCTGTTTCACGCTGGTTTTCTGTGAGAACGTGGTATAGCTCCGGTCGAGCCGGCCCATTCGTGCCGAAGCATGGCTCTCCCACTTATAAAACGTCCATAGAAGATGTATGTAAATTACGGCATCTCTGTAAGAGGAGCGTCTTATTAGTTCAAATTTTAAGAAGTTTTTCTCTTTAGGGTGTTTAAATAAAAGCTTTTTTCAAAAAGTTTTTTGAATAAAATTTATAATATATTTAAGTAACTAATAAAAATTTCACTCCACTGAAAATTATCAACATGCTCATCGTAAATTTGCACCGTAATTCACTTTACGCTTAACGTGCCGATTCTTCGATTCGACTTCAGCAATTTTTGACATATTCTGTTTTATAGCGAAGTACCCATAAAAAGGAGTCATATATTTTTTTAAATCCTCCGAGTGTGTATTTACGAGGCTCCAGGGGTCGCGCCTAATGTATTTATCACTGGGTCCCATCTCCTCCATATTGGCGTCGTTTATTCCCATCAAACGATTGTTTAGGATCGTCTTGGAAGTGCATTGATGTGCCGCCTGTCATACCCAGTTAGAAATTGATATGCAACTTATGTAAGTTGAAGATATTGTCTCTTATCTCAAGGTAACAGGCTCCTCACTGGTAGACTACTGACTGGATTGATGGTCAAAGACAATCGATTAGGTGCCTCACGCCTGATCGATTGTCTTTGACCACTTCACTTTTGTAAAGAAAACATTAAAATGTGTCGCAGTAATTTTATAACAGTGACGACAACAAACAATTCTAAGCAATGGAATTGTAAATTACGGCAAGTAAATAGGCGACAGATCGACTCGGGCTCAGGATTTCTTTGGAGCACTCGACCTCATATTGGTATTTTGTTCCCAAGTCAAAGAGCCACTCGCTCCGAGTGCACACTGCACAGCCCCATTATCGGCTGCTAGCGATTGAAATATGGGTTCGCTGGTAAATTGTTTATGAGGGAATTTCTATAATATTGGATATGAACTCAACATCATGATCGCGCTCTAGAGTATTCTATTTTTAAACACAGTTGAAATATTATGTGTTACGAGCTGATTGATTTTGTTAAACGATCTTAGAATGACTGTACATTCTAAGATCGATTAACAAAATCTAATACGCTAATTCTAGTTTGTTTGATGTGTTGATACAAAAATTGGAGATGGCGTTTAAAAATACATAAAATGGAACAACGGGAAAAAGAAAAAAGCTTTCGATTACGTCGTGTCCATGAGCCGTATCCATTATTATAAGTGAAGTTGACATTAGCAAAAAGCAAATGAAACGAATCATGAAACTTATTTAATTTGGAAAGGAACAGTAGAAATTTCGTTTCGGAATATTAAAATTTTGCCAGTTCATTATCGCGGACTCCTTCTCACGGACATTTTGACCTCCTCCCCCCTGTTCCCGGCCCCTCCCCTCTTGATTAATTAAGACCGTGATAGCTCTACCATTCCGTTGATAGCTTTGTAAAAATTAAAAAAGTTAGTGTAGGATTCTATATTTAGCGTCGCTAACTCGACATAATTTAGTGTGCTTGTTGAAATTAAATTACTTATTCTTTTTAATTTTGGAGGTGTTTATTTCAATTATGTTCGGTGTCCGATTTTTCTTGCGAAAGTGTTGTTTTATGTATCCCTAATGCTATTTTAACCCAAATGAAATTGTTTTTATTAACCTAGCATATGCATTATACATGTTTTAAATGCTCATATAAATAATATAAGGTACAGCGTCATTTAAAGTCATAGTACAACACGGTCAAGTTTGCTAACCCAATACTTCAGGGAATTTATTCAAAGATTTCCATTGGCTAGGTTGACTATAGTTGACAAAAGATCACTTTACATCCCCGAGACTTGAAGTTAAGACAAAGAATACGTTGATTAATCTAGTGGAAACTAAGTTAATGAGGCTTCTTCGGGCCGCCCATTACACTGTCCTTAAATAAATATAATAAATATTTAAAAATGTATTATAAGTTGCAGCTACTAATATTGTAAAAGACCTTTAGTAATTAGCATTTAAAGTTAAATAATCAATACTTACTCTATATTTTAGTGACACCATTGATTTGTGTCTTAATCACTCGGTTTTTCCAAACGAACTAGGTACGCTTTAATTAGGTAGTAGGTTTAATCCTTAAACTAAATATTATAAAACATGATCAGATAAATAGGTTAACTAACAATTTGTACAGTTTTTTTCATAGTTGGAAGCTTTAGGACCGGAAATGTTTGGAAATCAAAAAATGTAGACTCTATATTATAGCTAGAAAATATATTAGCTACATGGTGAAGAAGGTAAGCGCTCTTACAGACGAACGGCACGTGTCGGCGGCAGTTGACGGCAGTTGACGGCAGTTGACGGCAGCCGACGGCAGCCGTTGGCAATTTATGACGCTTGCAGGGGACCTACCATGACCTTTCCTAAATCGATCATGTTTCCTGAAAGCTTCGTTGTAAGATTACAATTACATTACCGTACTCACTTTTCAAATATAATTTTACTAAAAAATAGTAAAAAATGCAAAATATTGTTAAATCAGCTGTGAAATATCAACTTATTTAAGATCGATAGCTTGACGTTAAAGTAATTATTGCTTATCTGTCAAGCAGTGTCGCTTAGTAGAGGTGGTGGTAGGCCCCCAGTTGTAAGGTACCGCCTAAAGGTAAGCGGCCACAGGTTGATATCATACGTAACGGACGTCTCGCATCAAACGGATAATTTTTTCACAGTACTTCCGCTAAATCGGCAGCGTATGGATTATCGAATAGTCTAGTAAATGAATGCTCAAAAGGGGAGTGTGAATGGAATAGTCAAAAGCAGAAATTTTGACTTAGAAACTTTGTTTGGAACGCCGCCGACTGCCGCCGACACGTGCCGCCGACTGCCGTCAACTGCCGCCGACACGTGCCGTCGTCTGCCGTCGACTACCGCCGACGCGTGCCGCTGACACGTGCCGTTCGTCTGTAAGCGCTCTAAGGCAAAAAAAATTACAAGACAAGACGTAGAATTTTTATAGATAATAATAAATAATAGATAATACATAATTTTAGATAATATTCTCTAAATGTTAGTTTTATTAGTAAGTAAATATCTACGAAATATATTACGAATCGATGCCGGTGTGAGGGGAGGCACTGAAATGGTTTGTAAAATTATTGAACATCTCGTACGACGGAGTTTCAGCAATTTTAAGTAGGTACAGGGGTAATTTTATCCCCGTGTGTCGATACTCGGCTCAAGGAGATTAATGAGTGTACTTAGCACCCAGAATAATACCATGTAGTACGCTACTGCCTCTGTGGTCCGATGGTTTAGAGCGTGGTTCTTGACTAGGAAGTCGTGGCGTCGATTCCCGTTAAGGAAAAATATTGTTTCCAAGTTTTATTCAGGAATAACAGCCTGAAAACGTGATCAATCTATGGGATGATCTACACGATTTGTTATTATGTACTTTATTGTCACGCAAATTAAGAATTATGTCATTTAGACATAATGATTATAATTTATTTTTGGTTTTTGAAGATTAAGGCCTTGTATTCCCAAAAACGGACGATTTTCAAGATTTAAAAGTGACAGTAGACACAAAAATATAGTAATTTAAATTCTGAAAAAAATATATGTGTTAGTTAAGGATCTAACACAGTGGAATTTATATTCCATTACACAATATCATGAACTTCACTCGATAGAAAAAAATCCCAAACTTACCTCTTTTTTTAACGAATTTTCCATACTATGTCCAAATTATTTGGAATTTTCAGATAATTTTTGCACTGAATTAAAGACAAAGAATATATCTAGGGCGATTCGTTCTTTTGACTCGATTTAATTGATGTATAAAACAACGACGATCAAAAAACTATAAAATAGCAGGCGCAAAGTGTGTGTCTGAAAGCGTACCAGCCGAACAAAGGTTCGGCTGGAGCGCCTACTATTTTTTGCTATCGAGTGAAGTTCATGATATTGTGTAATGGAATATAAATTCCACTGTGTTAGATCCTTAACTAACACATATATTTTTTTCAGAATTTAAATTACTATATTTTTGTGTCTACTGTCACTTTATAATCTTGAAAATCGTCCGTTTTTGGGAATACAGGGCCTTAAGGATATGATTTTAAATGATTTGGTTTGTCTGTATAATATTATAGTTAAATAAAATTATAATTAATAATATTAATAATAATATCTATGGACGCTTCACACCACGTCAGTCTGGCCCCGTATCTAAAGGACTTGTGTTACGGGTACCAGACAACGGAAATATATTTAATACTTTTATACTATACTTACATAATATATTTAGGATTTTTATGATATTATACATTTATATATAATACACATCCAAGACCTGAACATTAAAAACTTTTTGTTCCGTCGTCGGCGGGATCCGAACCCGCGACCCTCGGCTTGAGCTACCAACTGAGCCACAGAGGTCGTCAATTACGCACTACACTATAGTTACGCAATATGTATGTCGCAGCCGACTGGCTTAAATGGCCGTTCAGTCAAACAACTAGCCCTTTGACTGAACAACGCCATTCAATCACACGGCTATACGTCGTTTAGCCGACTTGTTGACTACAACATTCAACACTACAGCTAGACGACGCTTAGCCAACTGGTAAGATTTGAAAGATAATTCTCGGATTTTAAGGAGATTTAAGGGGTGCTTAAGGGGTGGTTCGGAGTTTAAGGGGTGACCAAAAGTTTAATGCAATAAGTATAAATAAAAAATTCTGAGGCGTGTTTTGTGACGGTCGCTGGCTGCTGCCGCAGCACAGTCACAGTTCTAACCTAACCTACTTTTGAATTTTCTGGACTGTGTTTGTTTTTATTTTGGGGGGGGCTGCGCTCCCGAGCCCCCCTCTTATTTGGCGACGGTCGCCGGCTGCTGCCGCAGCGCGCTCGCTCCGCTCGCTCGGCTCCCTCTATGTTGTGGTCTAAGTTCTAACCTAACCTAACCAACTTTTGGACTTTCTGGATTGTGTTTGTTTTTATTTTGACGGGGGGCTGTGCCCCCCGAACCCCCTTTTCCTGAGGGCTGCGTCCATCCATTTCATAATTCCGTAATTTCTCCTCGAATATTTGTTGAAATTTTGATTCACTCGTATGTGCCACCAGAATTTTTGTATCTTTAATAACACTTGTAACTTTTATTAACTACTTTCTTTCCGAAAAACAACCACAAACACCAACAAACACCTGCTAGTTGACGCCATATTGTAAATAAAATGCACCTAGCGCTGCAGCGGTGCGCGCTGAACTACTTCAATTACACGGCGGCTTTTGAATCAGCTGTAGTGTTGAACGTTTTGAGTGACTAAAATATTTAATATAAAAGCTAGACGTGTGATTGAATGGCGTTGTTCAGTCAAAGGGCTAGCCGCTTGATTGAACGGCTATTTAAACCAGTCGGCTGCGACATGTATAATATATTGTACTTATACATATTGCGTAACTGTAGTTTTCCTATTAAATCGTTTAACTAAATTTGGCTTTAAATTTTCAATTAGCGTTTTCAGTGAAACAAAATGATATAATTTTATATGGAAACACTTAACATAATTAATACAGTGAATGCATTGCAAATAAAAGCGCGGTTATCGTTCCGATCGGAATATTGCTGATAAATATTAACCAGAGCTCACGCGTATAAAGTCTTTAAATAAGGAACATCGAACAATTATTTTTTCAGTGATCAGATACATAATATGTATTTGTAATAAAAAGTGTTTTTAACATGTGATAAAAGATCTCTTAAAGAGATAAGTACGCCAATGTTATATTGTCACTTTTATAAATATGTCTTAATTTTGTACATAAAGAGAATAAATAAATAAATAAATAAAAGATAAAGATAAATTAAACATCGTTTTTTTTTTCAAAACCCCCAATAGTTATATACTAAATTATTTGTTTGAAATAGTTTTAGCCATTTCTAAGATTCGATACAACATAAAATGCATTTAAAATTTGCACAACCAAATTGAGGATGAAAATAACTGACACAAAAACTATCTGCAAATTATGATTTTTGAATTACTGACAAACAATATAACAAACTTAAGAAACAATCAAAAGCCCATAGGTACCATATTATTTCAATTAGCAATTAATGTATACCTAAGGAAATTGAGGCATCCTAGGCAGTTGACAGACCTACGTCGTTTGGTCGGCTAATGTCTGTGATGCGTCGGATAAGTTTGACTTTGCGCGACCAAATTAGTTTAAGTCTGCCATCTGCCCAGGAATCAACTTCTCTGACAGTACAATTTTTATTTTCTGTTGTAATTTAATGCGCGAAGATTTTCATGATTTGCAATATAAAACAAATCCCAAAAGGCCAATCTGTCGTGGAATGGCCTAGTTCCCATAGATAATTCGGTATTTATGTCCAGATAATGCAGAACGTTTTCCGTAATTGGAGTCCATTTTATTGGGATTAATTTTGACGGCTCAGGAGTTGGGTCTCTGCAAAAGAAGAGTAAACAATATTTAGGAATATCATAACAATATAATGTAACCAGCTTTTGCTTGCAGCTTCGCTCGTGAAAAAATGCGGTACAGGTAAAAAAAATTAAGTTAATAATTATAATCACTTATAAGATATAAATGATAATTTCTTGAATCATTTGTTTTATTAACGAAATGTTAACAACCAGCATGTAATATTATCTACTAACTCATGCTTGGAATAACTTGTTTAAAATATAATAATTAACTCATAACTCAGTTACCAAAATTACATCTTGGCATCTTTGTTATTTCGTAGGTTATTTCAAATTGCAATGTGACTAGACAAAGCGACACATTTTAAATGAATTATTTAAACTTAGATGCAAGTCAGTCAATTTATTGTGTACCTTCTTGTATATGAAATAAAGTCTAGTTTTAATAACATTAAAATGCATCGAATTACCTCACCACGTTGTAATGTGAACTGGCCGTATCAATGACTTACCCATATTTTACAAAGTTGGTCCATAGAGTTGTTATTCTGTCAATAATAAGTTGATCTTCCTCTGTAAAATCCTTATCATAAGATATATCAAAAAGATAACCTATCTCGTCAGCGTGACATACACCGGCATCAGTAATATTCAGATTCTTCTTAACAAAATTTCGACCACCATCATACGAAAATATATAGTGATAAACATTTGGTACACCACTCTTAATATATTTATATATACTTCTTTGTGCAGGATAATTAAAGTGAACATCAGATAAGAAATCGATAAGTTCGGACTTTACTTTGTCAGATATTTCTTCATCTCCAATATAAAAATTAGTAACTATGTCCTCCATATCTTTGTCCAAATCAAATAATATGTCCATTGAAGAGTGAAAGAGACCGCTCCAGTAAAATCCTGGATTATTATCAGGATTCGCTATCAAATTTTCTTTGTTATTGTAACCATTCAGTATAGGCATAACCTTGGTTTTGGAGATCTCTACATTTTCTGGATGCTCGCTCAGGAAAGATTCGACACCTTCAAAGGGTTTTTCAACGCACGCTCTGTAGTTTATACCTAGCTCCTCTGAAGCGGCAATGACTAACAGAGGGTCAACGGTTGCCAAAAACGATAACGATTCCAATAAATTATTGCTGATGTATCCTAATTTTTCACTGATTTGATAAACCGTGTCATTGGTAGGTGGTAATAGCACCCATGGTGCAACAGAAGAACCACTTTGCACAATAGCTTTATTAAAAAGCTTCTCTTGTGGTGACAAGATGTGTAACTCTACTGATGCAGCTCCTGCACTTTCTCCCATAGCCGTTATTTGATTGCTGTCACCACCGAACGCTTCGATGTTGTCTTTAATCCAACGGAGTGCTAATACTTGGTCCTTCAATCCCTGGTTGCCCGGTACCTCCGGTATGTCGAGACAGAAGAATCCGTAGGGTCCCACCCGATAGTTAAAAGTAACGAGAATCACATCGTTTCTTATCAAAAACTTTGGTCCATACAAATACCGTCCAGAATATCCAATTTCGAATGCTCCTCCGTATATCCAGACAAGAACTGGCAATTTGTTCCTAGATGTAGCATTGTTAGGGACATAAATATTAATGTGCAGACAGTCTAAAGTACCCTCTTCCTTGTTACTGAATTCGTCTACTTGAGGACATTTGGCGGAATCGTCGTAAGCTTCGAAAACTGCTTCGAATGGTTGTTGAGGAATTGCTGACTGTGAAACGAAACCAAAGTTAATTTTTAATTATTTGAATAAAATATAGCAAACAAAAACCGTTAATTTTATATTTCAAACAAAGTTAAGCAAGCGGTTTACGTGCAAAACCGCCTGATTAACTTTCATGTGTCAAATAAAAGTTAAGTTAAGGCTTGTCCTCCAAAATTGTTTAAAAACAAAAATAACGAACTAATTACATCAATTCTCAAGCTTATTATGAAAAATACTCACGCCAAAGGGGTTGCTCTTGTCGACCGTAGCATAGGGGATTCCAAGAAACATTGAGTAATCTCCATCGTCTGCTTTTAGACCCCTAATTAGGCCTTGTTTTGTATCCACCAAGGGGTCGATCCTTTCTCTTGCGTAAGTTAATCCGAAGCATATTAGTAATATGTAATAAAATTGCGCCATTCTGCGTGTGAATGGACTATACAATGCCAAATTTGCGGAGAAAACTCTAATCTCTTGTCGCTTTATATCTTTGCGAATGAAAACACACAGGCAAATATTTCTGTTTTTTTCGCAGTTCCATGCAATTTAAAGTTGATTCATAAATACACTTTTTTTTTAAATAAATAACCCTATAATTTCATAAATATGAACGCTTTAACCACTGTCTAGTCTGCGTTAAGCACGGTAGATTTCACACCAAGCTGAATGTGTATTAGAAACCGTGACCAAACGATTTGTACTAAATCAGTCTTCGAAAGAACATTTTTTTATAATATTAGGTATGATTGCTTAAAGTAATAGAAAACGAAATAAGTATTATAATTTTATGTACATTACTAAATGTAAGATAAATTATTTTTAAAATCTAAAACGTAATTATTATTTTAAATACATAAGTATTATATGTTTTAAATATTTAAAATAATATTTACATTGCTGACATTAAGTTCTATTGATACTTACTGTTGTAGTAAGAGATAGTAATAATAATATTATGAGTTTGATAGTGATAATACAAATACAAAAGTCTTTATTCACCATGATAATTTTACAAACATTTTAACAAATAATGTAGTCTAGCTGAGCTAAAAAATAATTTTCAAATGAAAAAACAAACATTTCTTCTTTATTTGCATCGCATTTCTTTATTTGCTTTACATAACATTTTCTTTCCAATTCTGAAACTCTAACATGCAAGAATATTCTAATGTACCATTAAATAAGGGCAAAATAAAATAAAAAATTGTGTGTTTTCAATTGATAAAATATATTATTTTTACATGATGCGCTTCAAAATGTTATCTAATCTTGAAGTAGTAGCAAAAATTTTTTGCCACCCAGAGATGAGTGTGTATGTTACGCTCAAAGACCGAAAACGCTCACTGAGTGAAAAAATGGCTCACAACGCGTTGTGGTCATAGTGAAACGGCCACGACGCGTTCTGGTAATCACAGAAATATCACATAGCGAAATATAAATATTTATATTTTTATAGCTTATATTTGGCACACACTTGGGCACTATAAAACGCGTTGTGAACTTGTGAGCCATTTTTCGCTCACTGAGCATTTTCGGTCTTTGAGCGTAACATGTATACGTAATCATTTGACGATAATATAATAATACTAGATAGCGCCCGTTGTGCCAAAAATAGTTAATGCCGCGGGAAACGTATATGTCCTTTCCCGTGACTCATACTAGTATCTCTATACAAAATTTCATCAAAATCGGTATAGCAGTTTAGGGCGTGAAGAGGTAACAGACAGATACACAGACACACTTTTGCATATTTTATAATATCATAGCACTGATTATGACCTGAAGTAAAATTGTACCATGACAAAATATGTTATCGCTGTAAAATACCTAAGGGCATGTTTTACGACTTCCTGATAAGTGCCGGATAGGCTATCCACCACTTAACTTGACAGATAGAGTACGGAGAATCTGTCAAAAAAGTTGTGGATATTACGCTGGATCCGGCATTTTATCAGGAAGTGTTGAAACAGGCCCTTAGGTTAATGGCGTTTTAACATGGCAATTTAAAGAATATTTCATAATTAAAAGATAATATTCTACTAATTTGAACATAGTCATTACAGGTCTGAATGGTTTACTACTTTGTATAATATGCAAACCAGAATCCTGTAAGAATCTTACATTCTGCTTTGTATCTATTCCGAAGTTTTTCTATATCGGTATTGTAGTTGACCATTCCTATTCGATGCAAAAACACACATACATTGATACTTTATAACACCATTAGTAAAGAGTTCAAGTTTAAAATACGCCAAAAGCTAAAATTCTGAATAGTGCCTGATATTTCGCAAATAATAATTTATCCAACAATTTTCATAGCCAAATCAAACCATTTATATGCGAGGTGATAAGTCATCAAGTATGACATTGAGTCAGCCACAAGTGTTGTAGGTCACATAACACAATTTGCGTTAGAGACGCTCGTGTTGAAATATTCAGGCTGCTAGCATGTAGTAATGTGTACACACGCTACAGAAGTTTCGTAAAAATCGAGCCTTCATTCTCATACACTGGAAAATGTTAGTAGGTAACTTGATATTTTGTGAATGTAATCAACAAGACATAACGGTGATGTCATTCCCGCCAAAACGTTGACCGACGCTGCATTGATTGCAACAAGCAAGATTAGTTTATCAGTGAATTTATCACAGATTATCCTAGTTTGTGACCAATAAGATTCCGTACGTACGCACTTACTAGTTGTGACTTATGTAAAGAGTAATAATCAGATATTTATTTTGCGATTTAACCACGATTAAAAAAATGCAAAATCATATTAATGGTGCATCAATTATCCTGTAGTAAAATGTCTAATTAAAATTAACTGCGTCATTAGTGACATGATATTTATAATAAATTAGGTTTTGGTCACACGCGTAAACGCACAATATAGCATGGCGTGTTTTTTCAGCCAGATATATTTCAGTAGTTATTTACTACTAACCAAACCGAGGTACGCATATTAGAAGTTGATGTAACATTTACTTGGGAACATTCTCGAGATGCCCCTTACTACCTAATTGGGCATGTACCATCGAGGAAATTGATTCTTAGGCAGTTGATAGACCTACGTCATGTGGTCGTCTCATGTCGACTTGTTATTCAATGTTCGCTGTGATCGGTCGGATGGGTTTGACTTAACGCGACCAAATTACGTAGGTCTATCATAATATAGAAATCAACTCCTCTGATAGTACCTACCCTAAAAAACTGAAATGTCCTAGAATCTTAAGTGTAGGACTCTATTAACATTTATGCCCTTTCAACATAAAGTGGGGATTGCTATATTGAGTTACCTTACTAAAATGACGTTAAAATAATAACTACGTGTTAAGGGTAAAGAAAATAGGTATGTAATAATCGGCCAAGAGCGAGTCGGACTCGCGTACGTAGGGTTCCGTACCATTATAGAGCAAAATTAGGCCAACAATTGTGTTCAATTCTACCTCCAAGGGGTTAAAATAGGGGATGAAAGTTGTGTTGATGTTTGAAAGTGTGTGTAATAATACTGCTTAACGCGAGCGAAGCCGCGGGCAAAAGCTCGTTATTGATATAGAGCAAAAAAGGTAAAAAAATCACGTTTATTGTATGAGAGCCCCCTTAAATATTAATTTTATTTTGTTTTTAGTACTTATTTGTTGTTATAGCGGCAACAGATATACACAATCTGTGAAAATCTATATATATAAAACTCAAAGGTGACTGACTGACATGTAGATCTATCAACGCACAGCCAAAACCACTTTACCGATCGGGCTGAAATTTGGCGTGCAGGTAGATGATAATATGACGTAGGCATCCGCTAAGAAAGGATTTTAATCAATTCTACCTCAAGGGGTTAAAATAGGGGATGAAAGTTTGTATGTAATAATACTGCTTAACGCGAGCGAAGCCGCGAGCAAAAGCTCGCTATTGATATAGAGCAAAAAAGGCTTATTGTATGAGAGCCCCTTTAAATATTAATTTTACTTTGTTTTTAGTATTTGTTGTTATAGCGGCAACAGATATACACAATCTGTGAAAATTTCAGAATTCTAGCTATAGCGGTTCTTGAGTTACAGCCTGGAGACAGACGGACAGACGGGCAGACATCGAAGTCTCAGTAATAGAGTCCCGTTTTAACCCTTTAGGTACGGAACCCTAAAAAGGGAATTATGGAACGAAACGAAAAGCTTAAATTGAAATATACCAAAATCAAAGTACTTTTTCTTTGATTTGAGTATAATTAATACATTACGTAGGTACTTTGATTTGAGTATAATTAATACATATTATAATCATAATATCTTTATAAATATTTTTCAAAATAATATTTAAAAAAATAGTATTATGCATTGTGTCGAAGTATCTTTGATTAAAAGTTGCTGTTGACGACCGTAGCTAATGTAATTATATAATTCCTCTACAATTTCTTTAATAATAATAAAATTTCTAATTAAATAAATAACGCGCCTTAGCTCGAGAGTGCCATTCATTATATAATTAATGAACTCCATTAGGACAAATTATAATTATCATATTAAACATAAAGGACCGTTTCGAATAATTAATCGTGTCTTGCTATATTTTGACAGCTGGACTTTAAGATTACAGAATACTTATATACAGTGTGTAACAAAAATAAGTGATAATACTTTAGGGTATGTACGTGTTCCTTGTAGAGAGTTCACTGTGAAAGTAGCAGCACTGAAAGACGAATTTTTTTTTTTCACTTTTGTATGGGCAAGGTATGGGCAACTCGTAACGCTCGGGCGTTACGAGTTTCCCCATACAAAAGTGAAAAAAATGTTTGGTCTTTTAGCGCTGCTACTTTAACAGTGAGTTTCTCTACAAGGAACACGTACACACCCTAAAGTATTATCACTTATTTTTGTTACACTTTGTATAAGAATAGTTTGGTTAACGTTAAGGTACATTACCGGATTAAGCGAGCAACAAAAGATAAAAAAAAATACATACTAATTAAATGTATTTTAATAACTGTAGGTGACATTGTAATATAATCTACAGGATGTAACAAAACTAAATGATAATACTTTAAGGTGTGTATGTGTTCCTTGTAGAGAGTTTACTGTGAAAGTAGCAGCGCTGAAAGACCAAATAAAAGACCCTTGACCATATAAAAGTGAAAAAAAAATTGGTCTTGCAGCGGTGGCACTTTTAACCACCCTAAAATATTATCACTTAGTTTTGTTACATACTGTATAAATTATAATCATAATTCATAACCTCTTTTCTTTAGGATGTCTGTTTCTCCTCCTACCGGCAACATAGGAGTTGCAGTGGTGGGAATATGTAGTGGGAACCTCTTTTCTATAGGACCCGTCACCGAACACTTATTAATTAAATCAAACTACTTTTATCTCTAAATCATACGCGAAAAACATTCTTGTCGTATACATAATATATTCTGTGAAACCAAAAAAATAAATTTATTTTGTGTGCTATTTAAAAACCCACTTAGCGATAGGTTTAAAGCATGTTAGCTGAGTACCGAGTACCGACTTATAGAAATATGTCAAAATTAATGTAATTGTTTATGTTTAATTATTCAGTATTCGGTTCATCGTGAGTTCTATACAGATTGGAATCAACATCCCCTGCCTATTACGCACTAGCGGCCAAGGTAAACGTGAGACGAGGGAAAGCAGGCAAACTAAAGGCCGACTGAATTGGATAGCTCTAATTGAAGTGCTACTAGAGCTGTATACGACTAATCCATACTGTGGTGTAAGTTACACCCACTAACTATTACTCAGAAATGGAAATCCATGCTAATATTATAATTTCGATTTATCTGCATGTCTATCTGTCTTGGCGCTAAAGATAATGAAGTGATTTGTTCAAAATATTTGGCATGGAGATACTTCGAGCTCCGAAGCCACGGGATATCGTATATCGTTACAAACCGTACGTTTTTTGTAACGATATAACAACGTTATATCGTTACATGTCACTTTTTTGTAACGATATAACGTTGTTAATTCGTTTTGAAGCGAACTTAGTTGAAGGTAGTATTGTAACGAATGTTTGCACGTAGAACCACCTTTATCAAATAATAGTTACCTGTAGAGTGAGGTAAAATGAGGTTAATAATATAAAAAATCAGCCAAGTGCGAGTGCGAGACAGACAAACAGATGGACAGACATCAAGTCTAGTAATAGGGTCCCGATTTTACCCCTTGGATGCGGAACCCTATAAATTATTATTTTTAAGAACCCCGATAAATAATAAATCATGACGATAACTTTTTACAATAATAATTATCACTATATGGATGTTATAAGTGAGTACAGCGTGGTTGTTACTTGTTATGCTAGTGACTGTACCTAATAAATAGTAAGCCAGCTCGTACCTTACACCAAACAATCTAGGAGCAAGCGAAGGAAATTGGGAGGGACTAGGACCAGCGCGTTCTGTGTTTATAGTGACAACACGCCGCGCTAAATAGAGCGGGCACATTGTTCTAGTGTTATAAGCACTTGAGCTCGTGAGATTTAATAGCAGACGTTTTCAAAATATTAAATAAATAAACTTTATTCACATTTAAAAATACACAACCATATTTAAGAAAAAACATGAAATTACAACTCAATATGTATATTTCCCACAAGTTGTAACTACATGACACAAAAGTGTCGGTATATTACAACTAGAGCCAAAATTATATAATTGTAACCCGTGCCGGTATCCCGTGTTTCCCTCTCTCTGTCTGTCTCTCTCTCTTTTTTTTTTTAAACTGCACTTGACACATCTGAAGTTTTTTTTTTTGCACTACTTCGTCGTAATTAGCAATACTCTATCGATAAAATCTCAGATATCTATAGGATAGAGAATAATCAGGAATACTTGAAAAGTTTAATCTCATTTTTACACCACCTAGCTTTGTGAAATGTTCAAGTAAAATATAAAATGTGTTATATAGAAGGGAAGTGTTATGAAAAGACGTCCGACAAACAATTCCCCCGTGCGCCACCGAACATTCGAGAAAGGTGTTCCGAGAATATTTTAAGAAATAATATTTACTCCAAGCACCGCACGATTTGAACCTTTTATATGAAAATGAAAAAATCCACTCTTCCCTTGAAGTAGGTACGACAACTTTGTTAAGGTACCTACGTATTTTTATATCAAGGCTTTTTTAGAACACGGATGATGTAGAAATGGGAAAGTGTGCTTATATTTTTTTTTATTAAATAAGGGGGCAAACGAGCAAACGGGTCACCTGATGGTAAGCAACTACCGTCACCCATGGACACTCGCAACATCAGAAGAGCTGCAGGTGCGTTGCCAGCCTTTTAAGAGGAAATACGCAAATATGGGAAACGCTTATATGTCTGTCTTTTAATATTATATTATGTCTGTTTGGTTGTCTGTTTGTTATCTTTCCGCGCTAAACTTCTGAACGGATGAAAGTTACAATAGTGAATTCGGCATTTGTTAAATAATTAAAAAGTACAGATTAATAATAATTGTAATACATGTAATGCACTAAACATTTAACAGTAAGTATAATAAGTATAATATTACCAGTATGGTATTATATTATTATACCATACCATATAATAACCATACTGGGGAGCATAGCTCTGGTTTCATTTGAGGCGCGTGCTTCTAAGCGCATTTTTTGCATGAAAGAGTGTACTAAATATTCCATAGCACCTTCACGTTCTTCCCTATTTTGTCCTGTCGGTCCGTAACTCCCAGTGTACTATACCGGTACACATAATGACACAGGTAATAGGATGAAATGTGGGTCCCATTCCGAGTGGCACTGTCGGCTTCCAGAGCCGCACTCAGCACAGATCGACACCTGTCCCGGCTAATTCGATGGACAATCGCACATATCAATCATCTCTTGCAGAGCATCAATAAATAATCAAAATCAAGTGAGATCCAGATCCGGTCGTGAATTATTAGCTACATGGTCGGAATTAGTCCTCAATACATATTTGGACATATAACATGAAGTTTTGTGAGTCGCCTTGTAGTATAATACATTCATAATATTATGATAAAAGGAAGTCTAACAACGGAATGGTATTTTTGCATTATGAAAACAATTATTTATTTTTACCAAAATTCCATACTTTGCTTATTATAAATATTATAAATATGGTGTAAGTTATCTCATGGGATAGCATCACTTTTTACGAAGCAAAATTGACAATTTACTAAGAATAAGAAACTTTTATATAAAAATCGACGCTATAAAAGCGGGATTTCATTTCTTAGGAACAAGTTAAAATAACTGTAAAACTAATCTAAGGCAGACAACGGGCTGCTTTAAAATGCCTCTTATTACTTTTTAAAGCCCCTGGAGTGTTATGGTATTACCTATTACCTTGATGTTATAAAGTCAACGCATTCCCCGGAACGATTTAATCCAAGACCGACTCTACTTTCAACTTTGTTTGAATTTTCATTGAAACTTTGTTGGTTGGAATTTTCTCTTACAAGAAAAAAGTTAACAATTTATTGAATAAAAGAATAATACTTTTAATTACAACACCTTATTCGTTCTGATTTAATTTTGTAAAATAATCATCTATGTAAATATATACAAAACTCAAAGGTGACTGACTGACATGGTAATCTATCAACGCACAACCCAAACCACTGGACGGATCGGGCTGAAATTTTGCATGCAGGTAGGTGTTATGACGAAAGCATCCGCTAAAAAAGGATTTTGATAAATTCCAACCCCAAGGGGTTAAAATAGGGGATGAAAGTTTGTATATAATAATACTTCTTAACGCGAGCGAAGCCGCGGGCAAAAGCTCGTAATATATAAAATTGAAAAGCCAATGAGTAGCGGATATTCTATTACTTGCTACTATAAAGCACATTAAATCAATAGGTGATAGTTATTCCGTAAGGTGTACCACAAAAGTGCTCAGGTTATGGGATATACTGGGGCTCGCTTCGTTCGTCCTGATAATATACATCTACAGGTTTTTGTTTTTCCCCGCTTAATATTTTCGTCTCATAAATCAAAGAATTTAATTTTGACAAAAGGATATTGCCTGAGGATATTGCGGTTAAGGTTAGGCACGGTTAAGCACAATAATAAAGAACCTTTAATTCATAAGTTGATTTGACTGGGCGAATAGGCGTGCGTAAGATTTATGTTTTAATTTTGACAAGTCTCGCACTCTCACGGTCCTCGGGGAGGAATAAATAACTTATAAGATTTATACGTCGGATAGCTGCGATTGAACGAAAAATTTTGCATGAGTTCGCCTCAAGAAAAATGTCGCGCGTACAACGTCAAAGAACCTAGTCAGATGGACTATGAATATAATTATTTTAATCATAAAGACTTAAGACTCGTATTAATCGACTTTACCTATAACACATAACATAAAGATATTATTATAATATCTAACAAGGATCTTGTTGAATAAATGTCATAGCCCCAAAAGATTGTGATACACAAATTTTGACAACACTTGCACTCAAAGCAAATCAGTTACACGCAAATTGGCTGACTACAGTTCAAAGATCACAAAAGACATCATTAGTTTTGATCATTCCTTTTATTCTGACTTAGCGAAACAATATCAGGGGACGTTGGTTTGATGCCAGATTATCGTGCACACGCTTCAAAGATTTTAATCATGGAATGGTGTTGCCAAGGCGCCGCGCGTTTCTTAGGCATATTCTTCGCAAATCGAACATTCGTCGTGAATATTGAGTAACTGAATATGTGATCAAAGATCTAAATTATTATATAACAATTGAAAATCTATTGTGTCTGCGATTTTCACGATGGAGGTGTTAAGAATATTATGACAGATTTCTGGTACTACAATATTTTATGTGCAAACTATAATTATTATTATTTCAACAGTCGTAAGTTTTTCCATGTCACAACTATTGTAAGAACTTAATAAAATAATGTTTATTCAGTTCACTCTTCAGTCCTATTGTGTAAATAAAAATTATATTTGTCTGCAGAAAATGTTCTTTTTCTCTGTAAAGGTGACCGTTAAAGAGATTATCATAAAAGCGTTTTCAACGACCTTGAAACGGAGACCGTTAGAGGCTTTTAGGATTTTGTAAAACCACAAAAGAACGTTCATACAAAAAGCCAGCTTTAGTTTATCTACTGTCCGGACACTTTATTATTTGTATAACAAAGTTTGAGGCGAAAATATTTTCAAAACTATAGCGCTGGCCGTCGCATCGCGTCGTAAGCAAAGTGGCAAAGTAGACTGCGAGCAAGTGGCAAAATTAATTATCTTTTATAGAGATCGAAAAGCGGACAAACTTTGTGGTGGCGGAGTCATGGATAAGTTTTTTAGAGAATGCATAATATTTTCAGAGATCCTGTAATAATTAGAAAAGTTGCAAGAGCATATTCTTACGCTCAGTGTGTTTAACTTTTAATCACGTGAGAGAGCCATGCTTTGGCACGAATGGACCGGCTCCACCGGAGAAATACCACGTTCTCACAGAAAACCGGCGTAAACAGCGCTTGCACTGTGTTTCGCCGAGTGAGTGAGTTTACCGCGAGGCCCAATCCCCTACCCTATTCCCTTCCCTACCCTTCCCTATTAACCTATTTCCTCTTAAAAAGCCGGCAACGCACCTGCAGCTCTTCTGATGCTGCAAGTGTCCATTTGCGACGGAAGTTGCTTTCCATCAGG
Source organism: Aricia agestis (assembly GCF_905147365.1). Classification (NCBI taxonomy): domain Eukaryota; kingdom Metazoa; phylum Arthropoda; class Insecta; order Lepidoptera; family Lycaenidae; genus Aricia; species Aricia agestis. The sequence continues at coordinate 12,164,767 of NC_056409.1, forward strand.
TCACTCGTTTGCTCGTTTGCCCCCTTATTTCATTAAAAAAAACATACTAACTGCGTATTGTAACTGATAAATTATTGGTATTTGCTTCTCAATTACTTTTTTGTCGCCTATTCTATTTTCATGATTATTGATTTTTTTATAACCAACAGGGTTATTTGGGTATAGTGGCAACTGAAAATACATAATTTGGGACAATTTGAACCTTCTCGCTTTCCGGTTCGACCTGGTGACAGGCTGACAGGTGTTACGCGCTTTACTATAAAATCAAACTATAGTACGTGCTGTGCTTAGGAACCAAAATTTAAGAAACAATTATTTGTTTACAATGGACAAGAAAAATTTGCGGTGAATATAAATCAAGTGTGGGCAAAAGAAAAGCAACTTAATGTTGAGCAATTTCCCTCCCTCCTCGAGGACCGGGAGCGGGGGGAACAATAAATTAATGTGATAACCACAGCCGGGAAACAACTGGGTGCTATCAGATAATTGTTTCCGGGAATCGAATGCGTTCTCCTCGCTCGAATAATGTAAATGAAAAATTGTTCAACTACTTTGGCTTACTTGTCCTGGACGCGGAATTAGCTTGTTTGTGGAAGTTTGCAGACAATTGTTAAGTTTATCTGAGATGTTGCGAGTTGAAGACGGGAGTACACGTGTAAGGAGAAACCCGAGTTTCTTGGAACCGTCGTGTTTGTCTGCCATCGAGGAATTTGATTCCTAGGCAATTGACAGACCTACGTCGTTTGGTCGGCTTATGTCAATTCAATGCTAGCTGTGATCGGTCGGATTAGTCCGTCATCTGCGTGGAATCAACTTCTCTGAGTACATGAGAACTTTGCCTATGGGTTCCCACCATCCACCACCATATTTTCATTATCCAAAAAAATATTCCAAACTCGACAATCAACGACAAAACGAATCTGCCATCCCGAAATCACTAAATCAGCTGTTACATATACGAATAATACTAATGTCGTTATAATATCCCTTAGGACAGACAAATTAGTGAATAAATATTTAGCAAAGCTTGATTCTCGTAACACAAACCTTCACGTTGTTAGCGCGTGCAATTAGTTACTCGTTTGTAATAATTAATATTAAATTACATTAGCAACTGTTAGTGGAGAGAACGATCGAAAATAATTACAGCTCTCGGGATTATACGCAGTATCTCCACTTCTACCAAGTTTAAGAAAGTAACAAATATTCTTACGGTGAAAGCTTACTTACGAAAATATTTTCACTTCGGGTAGCTGCACAATATTTTTTCTTGTCTAATTTATTTCAAAAGTCTCATGGACAGACAAGAAGCAAAAAATGTAGTGTTTGAATATTATTATTAGCAAGGTAGTAGAAGTAGTTTAAACATTTAAAAGAGTAGCAAAAAGTATAATATTTTACTTTATACGTATAGTTTTTAGGCAAATTGCATTTAAGGATAATAGAAACAAATAAAAAAACACAAAAAAAAGGATTTCTATACGAATAACTTGTATCGAATATCGAAACATTGCAAATAACATGATAACAACAAAATGGCGTAATCTGAAAAATTCGAGATAGGCACTTAAAGTACCAGAGACATCGTTTGCCAAATTTGCAAAAGCAATCTCAGTCCAAAGAATAAGAATCAAACAATAAACATGGTACAGCGTTTCCGAACCCATCTTGGTGGATAAAATAATGATATTGTATTTGGCATCACGGCCAGTTTCCTGCTAAGATGTCTCCGCTGCTTAAAATCTAAGTAAAGGATGCCAAGTGTCCTTTTGGACGTTGATTCAAAAAGATGTGATTAAATTAGTGTAATGTAGACTAAAGCGAATTGGCGGAAATATTCCTCGGAGCGAGAAATTAATTTAGTTTAGACTGTCACGTTCGAGGTTAGGTTTATATTTTAGGTTTTATACTATACGCGTATTAGTACTAATACGTGGATTGAAATTTATTGGAACGGAAATTATACTTCCTTGCACATTTTTTAAATTGGCGAAGTGACAATTATTTTCTTTACGTGCTATTAAATGCGGTCTCTTTCACCGTTTTTTCGTATAATATATTTTCAAAACAAGTCAAAGAATTATATTATTACTTATCATTCAGTTTGCAATAACAGAAAGTATTTGAGAGGTTGTTTACTTTTCCACTAGCAACCTGGCCCGGCGCGGCGTCTCCTGTGGCTATACCAATAGCCACATCTCCACCGTATCCGTATTCCGTACCAACGTATCAACATACGCAACTGCTATATTATATCCCAGCATTTTAAATATGCAATATGTTTGGAAATATTAATTGCACCCGTTGGAAGCAGGATTGGATTATGTTTTAATATAAATCACTTAGATCATTTTACGAGTACAGGCGCACTTATTAATTGTTTTCTGTTCGTATTTGGCTCGTAAATTTAAAGAAAAGAGATCGAGCGCTGAAGATTTCTTGTGCCCACTTGTATTTTATTAAGCAAATTAACTTTTTAAATTTCATGTTTCGGCCAGACAAAACAGATTCTACATCAAACGACCGTAGCGACATTAAAATCAAATAACTGGGGAGAATTGGGTCCCGTGCCTCGAGGGTGAAATTGATTTGACTTATTGTCAAGTCATTTTAAATTACGCTTACATTTTTATTTAGAACAAAAGACTGTTTCGTACCAAACTGGATAAAATTTTCTCGCTGATTTCTCGAATTCTCACATAATAAGTACGTAAATCAAAGAAACGATTTGTCCAAGAACTTTTATTGAATGACATGTTTGAATTCAGAATAAGATAATTCCGTAATATTGGCTGAAATAGGATCAATTTATTTTTTAAAGTAAGTAAGTAAACTTTTTCAAGGAAAAACATAAAAATTTAATGAACATCAGGAATATAATACGGTCGAAATCTTAAAAATAGGAAAACTCAATATTTTTAATAAATTAGTTAAGTTAACATCTTTGTGAAAAATATGGCTATACTTACATTTTTTTTTTTATTAAATAAGGGGGCAAACGAGCAAACGGGTCACCTGATGGTAAGCAACTACCGTCGCCCATGGACACTCGCAACATCAGAAGAGCTGCAGGTGCGTTGCAGGCCTTTTAAGAGGGAATACGCTCTTTTCTTGAAGGTTTGCAGGTCGTATCGGTCCGGAAATACTGCTGGTGACAGTTCATTCCACAGACAGTTCAGAGTTTTACAGTGCGCGGCAGAAAGTTACGCGAAAAACGCGCTGTGGAAGACTGCCACTCATCAAGGTGATGAGGATGGTATGTTTTTCGCGTGGGACGATAACGAAAATTTGCAGGTGGTATGATTCCGAACAATTCCTCAGAGCACTCCCCGTGATACAACCGATAGAGGATGCAGAGTGAAGCTACATCTCGGCGTAATTCCAGGGGGTCCAAGCTGTTTGAAACACTATGGCAGTCAACAATTCGAGCAGCCCTTCGTTGGATACGATCCAGAGGGAGCGGTTGGTATTTTGGCGCCCCTGCCCAGAGATGAGAACAATATTCCATATGAGGCCGAACCTGCGCCTTGTAGAGTTGTAGGCGTTGGTCCGGACTGAAGTACTGTCTCGCTCTGTTAAGAACACCAAGCTTCTTCGAGGATAATTTGGCCTTACCCTCAAGCCAATTGCCTGAGCCGAACGATACATATTATAATTATAAAAATCCTCGAGTTATTGCAAACTGAAATTACCATGGGCTTGGAAAATAGGTGTATCTTTTTGTAAAATCTTTGGAACACCACCGCCAATAATTGGAAATATTAGGCGTGTAATAAGAACAAACTCTCGAATCTTAAATTGTACAATTTAAATATTTCGAGCGATTAAATTTGAATAATGAGTTTTCGATACGAAGATTGTTCCAAATTTCAAAAAAGATTATTACCCTAATAAGATTCGATTACTTTGAAGAAAAGTTCAAAAACAGTTTTTGTTTTAAGTAATAATTCATTATTTACAAAATGAGGTATTAAAAAAATAATGCATGCTTTTAATCCTACTTCCTATTAATATTATAAAGGCGAAAGTTTGTTTGGATGTATGGATGTGTGGATGTATGGATGTTTGTTACTCTTTCACGCAAAAACTACTGAACGGATTTTAATGAAACTTTACAATAATATAGCTTATACATCAGAATAACACATAGGCTACAATTTTAACCAATTTTCAAAATGGGGGAGGTGTTATGTTCGTTTTCTTATATTCAACGATTACTCCGCCGTTTGTTAACCGATTTTCAAAATTTTTCTTTTGGTATATAGGGTATCATCCCAATTTGGTATTATATTCACAAAAGTGGTGATCTGATGAAGGATCCATAAGTAATCGAGGGAACTCCTCAAAACTTATAGGGAAACATGTGGTGACTTCGGTTTCGTGAGAAGTATTCTAAGCATATGCTACCAACAAGTAAGATTTTGCACCGAGATATACCTGGTATACCGTGGTTCGGAAGGTGCTGAGAGAACTCCTGATTCTTTAAAGATGCAAGTTTTGGGAGTTTCGGCGTTGTTTTAAGAACAGAAAGCATATGCTACTATGCAAATTACATTCATCATCATCATCATCATCACTACTTTTAGATCGAGACTCGAGTTTGTCAAGCAATAATTAAAAAAATCTATACCTACCTAATATTATAAACCTGAAGAGTATGTTTGCTTGAACGCGTCAATCTCAGGAACTACAGGTCCGATTTAAAAACTTATCTCAGTGTTAGATAGATCATTTATCGAGTAAGACTATAGGCTATATTATATTATCACGCTAAGATTAATACGACCGAAGAAACTCAGGAAAATGTGGGAAAAACGGGGGAAATATTTTTTTCCGTTTCCGTAAAATTCCTAATTTACGCGGGCGAAGCCGCGCGGGACATCTAGTATTTTTATAAATCACTATTCATTAAATACTTAAGGTAGGTAATATATTATCTCAGTGAATATTGTGCTGACTACATTGAAAGTGGTAAAATGCTAATATTATTAGTAACTTGTAAAGTAAATTTCTTGAAAAAAAAAAAACCATAAGCTTTGTCCACACTGTGCCTTTTTCTGTTCGTCAAGGGCATGCGTTACTACCAACCTTCATATAACTTCATACCAACTTTCATAATATTGACGCATTCAATTATTGAATGCGCCAATATGAAAGTTGAAGATGAAAGTGCTCAATGTGGACATAGCTATACCGTACCTATCCATGTCCATACTAATATTATAAAAAAATATTATAAATGTGAAAGTGTGTCTGTCTGTCTGTCTGTTACCAATTCACGCTCAAATTGCTGAACAGATTTTGTTGAAATTTGGCATGGAGATACTTTGAGCCCCGAGAAAGGAAATAGGTTTAGGTTATAGTTTTAATCCTGGAAAAATGTACGGTTCCTGCGCGATAAACGAATTTTGGCGCAACGGAGTTGCGGGCGTCATTATAATATATTGGCATCGTTTCGAATACTTTAAAATTATCACACAGTTTTCAACGAGGTATTTATAATGTGTATTACAGCCAGAGGTCTAGGCTGGTATAAATATTCAGTACTTAAGATGCGACCCGGTCTCAAGACGCGGTTCGGCTCTGTGATTGGTCCAAATTTTGACAGCCAACCAATCACAGAGCCTGAACCGTGTCTTGAGACCGAGATGCATCTGAGTACTGACTATTTATACCAGCCCTAGTATCGATGTTATAATCGAATTGTTTATCTAATACGCTATTGACAAATCAGACTGTACTAAGCAAACAATGCGAACGGTCTTAGCCAAATTAATTTCTGGATCGGCGCCAGGTAATAAGATCTACAAGTGTAACTGTATTATTTAATATATTTTAACTTTGTCCGTACAATAAAAGCTGGAACAATGGCCGTAAACCCCGTACTGTATTGTACAGGGGGACTTGTTTACGAATTCGATGTTTATCTGCTCATACTTTAATGTAAATTAAATAATAGAGTACCGGCCGCACTGAGAATTATTTTGTGTGTGAGTTGAGTGAAGGTTAATATACTCGTAATATTCAAAAATGTTATGTTCAAATCCTACCTGATAGCAAGCTCTAATAGTACCTGATAGCAACGATATCAAAATACTAACGATCTAATTCTATGCCTGATAGTAAGTTCAAACATATTTAATATAATATATTAGATAAGTCATGGGATGTTGAAAGAATAACTACTGCTATTCTTGATACAGCCTGTGATCCAAGTGACATTCAAGATAAAAATCGGGTAACCGTTTTCTACTTTTAAATTAATTATTGTTTCATATATTTTTTTAATCTTAATTAGGGGGCGACTAACCCTAAAGTGTCGATTTTATAATTCATTTTTATATTTGAAAATAAGCCCCGAATTGTTTCATTTTCTAAAATTACATACTACATTATACTTCCGAGAATTCGATCTGAGCAAAAACACGATATCTTAAAATTTTCTCGATAGAAAAAAATCACAAAGATGCATCTAATTTTCACGAATTTTTCAGTTATTGCCATAACCGTACATTGAACTAAGTTAATATTTTAACACATTGTATAAAATTCTATCATTGAGAGATCGACGTAGCAGATTTTTAAAATGTTGTATATTTATCGAGTTATTGAGCAAAAACTAATTTGGCGATGTATCCGCGTCGTTCTTTTTCACCTGGCATAATATGAAAGACGGGCGTGAGTGTAAAGAGAGAAGGACGATGTTTGATTTTTGGGGTTAGTCGCCCTCTTAAAGAATTTGTTCACAAACACGACTCACTCATTTTATGATATTATGATCAAATATACCAAAAACAGAATTGATGTGTGAATTGAAATATGAATGGATGAAATACTAATTTATATAATATTATATTATATAATAATAAATTTACGACATAAGAGCAATTAATCATTTTCCCTTGTAATTTGAATATAGGTTACTCGTAATTTACCTACAACATCGTCTAGCTAATATAATATTATCTAGCTATAATATAGAGAATCCTATTATTTTTTTTTTCAAAATTTTCAATAGTTTTCCCGGTCCTAAATCCTCCATTTATGCTTGAAAACGACAGTTTTCTAATTATTAGTCAACCTTCACTTTATCCTCTTATTTCTTCAATTCCAAATAAAAAATAGAATAGGATTTCTTTGTTATGTCAATTATAATATACCCTCATTAAAGCATCATGTAGAGTGCGAGGCAATCTCAGCCGAGGGCTATTTCCTTCGCCCTTGCGAATCAATCTTGCGCCTCCAGGGATTTTACGTTAACGTAATTAATTTTCTCATTTTCTTTGTAATGTGAGAACCTAATGAGATTAATACGTAATACTACATTAATAATACTAAGATAAGGCGGTAGAATTTTAATAGGAACATCGGTGATCATAATAATAGAGCCATCATCGATCTCTGCGGATATCGGTTTTATCGAAACCAGGGGCCGTACCACGAAACCGTTTTGAGACTCAAACAATCGTACGAGAATGACGCGTCCTACTTTAACAAACGAAAAATTTCGTTGTTAGAGCAGGACGCGGTATTCTCGTCCGATTGTTTGAGTCTCAAAACGGTTTCGTAGTAGGCCTACAGCTACGCAGGGGTCAATTGTTTAGTGCCTGCTGTTTGCCCTTGCTTGTTACGTTATATAAAAGATACTCGAGTCTGTTTCTTTCCGACCGACTTTCTACCGGCCATTTTAATCATATTTCGTGTTAGACAATCCAGTAATCAGCCTGCACTATCGTAACGTTTATTACGTTTAAATATTCATTATTTTGTACCAACACAGGAGTCGAACCCATGTCAAAATCAAGTTTTTTACAACTTGACCAAGAAGGCGCTATAAGCTGTAATAATTTACCATTTACACATAATATCATAAATTCTAATTCATTTCAAATCATGTTCTGAAATAAAAATATCAATTGAAATAAATTAGACCCTAATAATGGATACTTTCTGACTGCCTAAATCAGATGACTAACTCAATCACTCATACAATAATTCATTCATGCTCAGTAAACGGTTATTGAGCAAATTCTAGCCCAACACGGCACACCCAAGATCATCCATTAGTCATTACGTCAAATTCATATTGTGCCTCCTGCACAGACCGACGCGTTGTTCCGTTGACGAAAATGTATGATCTAGAACAACTATATATAAAATTATGTATGTTTTTTTACGACCTCTGTGGCTCAGTGGTGAGCGCGTCGTCGGTAGCTCAAGCCGGGGGTTCGAATCCCGCCGACGGAACAAAAAGTTTTCAATGTTTCCGGGTCTGGATGTGTATTAAATATGTGTATGATATAATAAAAATCTTAAATATATGTATAGTATAAAAGTATTAAATATATTTCCGTTGTCTGGTACCTGTAACACAAGTCCTTTATGTACTTAGTACGGGACCAGACTGACGTGGGGTGAAGCGTCCATAGATATTATTATAAAACAAAAAAAATAGTTTCCATTCAAGTAAGCATACCGCTTATTTTGAGAGAGTATGATTTTTATTTTCAAAAATAGAAATTAGGCAGAATTTACACGGTATACGGCATACCCTTTCATAATTTTATATGAATCGGCTTGAGAAATAACGTTTAAAAATTTACTCATTTTTATAAAGAAGTATTGCAATAAAATGTAAAAACTCCACCGATAAGTGTAATGAAAATATCAATTTCGTACAGAAATTATAAGATATTTAATGAAGCCAGGAAGTATATTGCAGTAAGCGCAATACTGCTGTGTCATTATTTTGCTGAAAACTCGCGAAAAACTTTTAATTTTCCGTTTTCAGTCCTCTCACTAATTAAAATTGTGATTACCGAAAGTGCCCGTGATCTCAATTTTCAACGTTTTAAATGTTATTAATATTTTTATGATTCGTCTCGAATTTCGAGAACGTTTACTTTCGTTTTATTAATTTTGTTGTTTTTTAATTAAGGTTAATGCTATTGTTTAAAATACAATCAGTACATATCACTTATTATAATGTAATGTCTTATTATAATAAACTCGCTATTACGCGAGTATTTCATTTAAGATTATTTTATTGAATTTTTATTGCCATGTGATGTATTTATGATTTTTTGTGTTTTAGTCTTATGCTCAAGAGAATAGAAAATATTTTGATTGTAATCACGACCGTATAAAACCCACGTAAAAATTTGTCTCCGAGCTTATCTTATTCTTGTTAAATTTATGTGTTGATCATAAAAAGGTTGTACACTGGGATATATAACCAAACGAAATGAAGGAAGCCTTAGATAAATAAACACCCTTTTAGTTGAGAACATCTCTCATCCTTAGGGATTATGGAGTACTTAAGGTAGGGAATACGTGTAAGCAGAGCTATGATTTACTACAAACTACCAGAGAAGTTTCAAGCGCTTATATAATTTTCAAAACTGTTTAATCTTACATTACTGGACAAGGACGTGTTTTGTTTCCAGCCCCAAAAAAAACTCTTATGGCTGGTCTTTGGCCCCCAATATTAATTAAAAATCTTAATTAATGTTCTGTGTATTTACTGCAGCAAGTAAAGAACACTTTGAGACTCCAAAAACATAAAATCTGTACGTATAATATAATCTACTATAATGGAAATTAATAAAATTTTTAATCTTTGTCAAAAATCACTGTTATAGCATAGCATTAAGTGAGGTCGGCGTCTTAAGCTTACGCAAAATTCAATAACTCGTCGGAAATTGTAGAATATATTGGGCAAGTGTCCTCAAGGACCGCAAATATGGCTCCAACGATAATACAGCGGGGTCGAGTTCCCGATATCGAATGTCATATCGAATCATACAATCTTTATCACTCAGCCAATTCTTTATACGTTATTTTTTGCAGTATAAAATTTCTTAAAGCTGGATTTTTTCTGCTGTTAATTCTTATATTCTTTTTTTTTAAATATGAACTCCTTCGCTCGAGGGCAATAATCAATAAAATCGATAGGTGAACATTGTATGCTTAAATAAATAATATACAGGGAACGAAGTTCACACCTCACACACGTCGAATGAATGGTTGATATTTTTATAGATATCAAAACAAAAAAGGGCAAAAGGTTCCTGGTCTAAACACGGGACTTCATTAGTCCATAGCGCCAGGAAAGGAAAATAGATAAAAGTTTGAGGGAAACTGGCGTATCTTATTTTCGACTCTACGGAGAGCGGGATAAACGTTATATTAGAATGATATTAATTATTTACAGTTTGAACACATGTTGTGGTTTTATTTGTTTAAACTATTTAGTGGAATTTATTTGCACGTCGTACGTTGTGTTGAGTTGAACGATTGTTTTATCCCCGACAAATCGTACGCGGGCCTCACGTACGCCGATACTTATTCATGGGAGCGATAATTTCTGAAACATATCGATAGTTTATCGAAAATGTACGTGGCTCGTGTGGTGAATTTAAAAGCAGCTATCAAAGCAGTTTTTTGTTTTGTATAAAAATGTAATATACGGATTTTTTCCGTATAAGTTTATTTACGGGTCAATATGCTAAAGTATATAATAATGCATGCAGCTATTGCAACTGCATGCATTATACATTTCTTCCTACACCATACATTCCTGTAAACTGAACTTATATGATTGATATAGAGAGATATTTTGTAAACAAAATTAGATATAGTATTTGCATTTTGAATTAAACAGGCAGTATTCAAGTTTATTAAAGTGAAACTACACTTGGCCAGATGTTTAAAAATTTTAATGAAAAGACATTGATCATTAGTAATCAAAAAAAAATCAATAAAACATTACTAATATTTGAACTATAATATGTTTTGAGAAGACTAACGGCATTTTAGATTCCCAAACACAAGTTCAAGAACATATTCCCAAAAGCCAAGCCATTGTGTTAAAAAGGTGGTCTTTGGCACCGATCTCGTTGTTCCGTTTTTGCCACCTATTCAGCTATTGTCCTAAATCCATCAAAGGGTATTCAAAGGCACTTTTTGGCTCTACGTCATGCACGTTTTGTTTCTACTAATAATATAGAAGACATACCTATTATTATAACAATCTTTAAAGTATTTACTATAATTTCATACTACTGCGTTTCTTAGAACGGATGGATAGAGCTGGTATTTGTAACTCTTTTACATACTAATTTCTTCTTTTCGGAATTCTCATAATTACAAAGCCACAAATTCAAAACGATTTTACTATTCCATCTATGTCCTAAAAAGCCTAAGCCAGAAAAAGTACAGGACATGCTTCAAATTTTTTATCTCCACAATTCAGGAACATAGTGGAGCAAAAATGTGGCTTGTCCACGCGAAAATCTGAATTATTCACGCGACATGTATCGCATGCAGGACCACGGAGTGTGGAGTACATTGCCCTATTACTCTCGTGTGAAGATGTCCAAGCGCTGGAACTGGCTCATCATGATTTATGATAATATAAGTAAAGATAATATTAACCAAATAAGTATTAACTGGTTTATTCGTGTTTTCCACGTACTCGTAATAACTGAATCACGAGACATAAAATAAATATAAAAGATCAGGTATAAATAAATGACGGTACATTTTAATGTCATATTAAAATATAATGTTTCAATCACATGAAAATCGTCAATATGCTAAGTATGGTTCTTTCCATGTATCATATTTCATTATTGTTTTATCAAAATTTCATAGTCATATTTAAGTACCTAAGAACTTAAGCTATGATTCCGCAAACACATTAACAAATACGACCGTTGAGAATCACCGCTAATGCCTTCCAAGTAACGTTTACGTTGTTTGTTGTGTGTTTGGAAAAGCAAATAAGAATTTGCATAGCCGTTGATTGCGTTGTTACTCCTCCCAAATGCTAAAGCTACCAGTTGTTAAATAATCAACTAATAAAACATCCTTAATCCTTATATTTACATGTCAACTATAATTATTTTAGGATAGCTGAGTTGTTGTACGCCCGAAGCTGAATAGGAAATATTACGAAAAGTTTCAGAATCAGATTATAATCCTTCATTTTGCACACGTTATATTCAGAAAATTTTTACGAATACAACTTTTTGTTTACTGTCTGTGCTGGTGCTGTCGTGTAGCATAAAAACATTGCAGTAACAAATATATCCTATTAAGAAAAATAATGATGTGCCTTCCATTGAGCGCACATCATCGTTCAGATGCCACAGGCTGGCGTCACGCCAACGGCTTAAAACTCCCCATACTATCTCACGTTGGTCGTTTGTCTAACGATAACATAGGCACAAATTAACCAAATTACTGAAACTTACCGCCGCGTCCGAGCGCCCTGATTCCCCCAGCCGAATTCTAAACAACGCCACTCCCACGTGGCTTCCACTTCTATTTCAAATTGTTACAGTTTTAATGACTAGAAATTGTTCTTTTGGGATTTATTTGAAAATTAAAATCTAAGCATCGGTTACTGCATAAAAAAAAATCAATATTTAAAAAATATATGATATCCATATACAGTTGTACAACGTACAGTGACCTGGTACAGTGAGAAATATTGGAAATTGAATACTTCAAGTATTCATGAGTTATACTTACAAATTATGTTTTATTAACCCTATTATAGTGGATAATTGACTATACAATAACACAAGAATTTTAAATATCGGTCCACAAACAGCGAAATAATCATCGAAAACATCAGCTTCGATGCAAAATATCACGAAAAGTACTCATGGGTCATAATGTGATGACCCATGGTAAAATTATGCTTGTGATGATGATGATTAATCAAATTGATATATTGGCTTATGCTTTCAGTAGTTTAAACAAGACCAAAATCCCCGAACCTCTATCTATAAGGTTTCAAAAGTTCTGTTGGGTACCTTCGGATCCAGAGTTTAACCTGCCCCCTTAGACAAAGTATCTTTCGTTAAAAACGATGACGAAACTCGTTATCAAAATGTATGCGTTTGGACATAAGTCATCGCTAAATGACATTTCGTTTGCTAAGACTAATGCCAAAATGTATGGGACATTTTGATAACGAATTTCGTCATAGTTTTTAACGAAAGGGACTTTGGCTAGATCTCCAGGTGCGAAATCTTACTTTTTGGTATTATTTACCTCCAATGCTTCAGAAAAAATTGAAATTACTATATCATGTTTCTATACTAATTTCAATAATCGTTGAACATAGAAAAAACAGATACATACAGCCGAACGTATTACCTCCTCCTTTTTGGTAGAAGGTCAAAAACTATCACGCCTTTTGATTTGTGCTTCAACATAGTAATTTTTAGTAATATTATGTAGATTTATTATCATCAGTCAGTCAAGTTGTGACGACGCGAGCCCTCACAAAGCTCGGCTTTTAGCTAGTAATAACTGTAATCGCTAATCTTATATCTTTAAACGAGCAATTCTTGTATATATATATAAATATATATAAATATATGTTGACATCGCGCGCTATAAGCGCGCGATGTCAACAAAATTGGTGTCAAAAGCGTTTATAAAAAAAACCTGATAGCCCTTAAATCACAACAGCTGTGCAGTGTGCACATAATATTTCAATTTTTTTTATTAAACTTTATATTTAATGCCAAATTTTTAAGCTTATTTGGCCCCCCAATTACACAACTTTAACCATAAACTATGCATTGATAGGTTTAAGGTTACGTCACTGCATAGATAAAGTACTGATTTATAATAATTAACGTAAAAATGAAATAACAATCAAAAAAAGTTAAAAAGATAAAACCACCTCTTATAGAAAGACTTTTGGGCAAGCGTTAGCGCGATGTAGGAGACGCACGGCGCTATCTATTATGAATTTTTGGAACTAACTTAATTTGAACAGATTTACGCATTTTCACCTCCTTACAACGCTTTTTTCCAGTAAAAAAGTAGCCTATATCCTTTCTCATGCTTTAAACTATCTGTATACAAAATTTCATTACAATCGGTTCGGTAGTTTTGGCGTGAAAGCGAGACAGACAGACAGACAGAGATACTTTCGCGTTTATAATATTAGTATAGATATAATTGGAATCTCGGAATCGGCTCCAACGATTTTCATGAAATTTAGTATACAGGGGGTTTCGGGGGCGATAAATCGATCTAGCTAGGAATCATTTTTAGAAAGTGTCATTTTATTCGTGTTTATCGAATTCCGAGCAAAGCTCGGTCAAATAGCTAGTATTTATTTAAGTATACAAATATACTTTTGACTCAAATATAATACATCTTACGGTTATTTGCCCAAAATAATTCACATGTGCCCCAAGGGTGTGGTTTTAAAATTTTCTGTGTAGATTTTTCACCGTATCTTACAATTTTCAAGAAAGGAACAAGTGGAATAAAATGCGCGCTACCGAGAAAAGTTCATTCACCTTTGCCATCACAGTAAAGGAACCTCATAGTTTTCAACATTAAGTTGAATTATTCTTTCATGTTTTTTTACTATTACATTAATGTGATATTATTTCCCAAAATATTCCCAAACAAGCGATTTGCTCAATCTTTTTTGCTATTTCAATTGATACAAGATAAACGTAATAATCTATACATATAATAAAACTTAGGCTTTGCCTCTGGCCGGTACTTAGGGGGGACTGCGCCCCCTCAAACCCCCCCCCCCCCCCCCCCCCTCCTGGTAATGTTGCTAAGCAAAATGGTGTTGCGTCGTTAGTGTTGAGTTTTACTTCTCCTTCTTTAGAATCAAAGTAAGTTATTTATTAAAAGTGAAATTAATCTAACCAAAACTAAACATGCAGATTTTGCGTGTCGTTTGATTAACATGCCTCCGGCCGGTACTTGGGGGGACTGCACAGCATATGCTTTCATAGCATAATGTCTTACGGCATCCTCTTGTGGGGAAACGCGGCGGACATTAATACAATATTTGTGCTGCAGAAGCGAGCTATTCGTTCTATTTATAAGATGTCGTCTTTGGAATCTCTAAGAGAAAAATTTAAAGAAATAAGAATTCTGACCGTCACATCTCAATACATTTTGGAAAATCTCTTATATGTTAGAAAGAACATAAATATTTTCAAAAAGAAAAGTGATAATCATAATGTAAATACTAGAAATAAGAACAAGTTAGCAATACCAATGTTCAGACTAGCCAAAATAAGCAAATCCTTTAAAGGCCAATGTATACGCCTATACAATAAAATCCCAGAAAATGTTCAAAATCTACCTTTAAACAAATTTAAAAAAGCAGTTAAAGAACGTTTGTGTGCTAAAGCGTATTATAAAGTCAATGATTTCTTCGAGGACAGCACACCTTGGGAATAGGGTTACTTTTCTTTTAATTTTGTTACATAGCTGTAAGCCATAACATTGTAATTTTCCATTTTTTTTTGCAAAAGATGGCCCCGTGCGAGTTTCTTACGCCGGTTCTTCTCGGCGGGGTAGTTCCCGAACCGGTGGTAGGCAACGTAGTTTCTTCGTTCGACTTTCAAAAAGTGTATCATGATACCCATTTTGAATAAAAAGATATTTTATTTATTTTACTGCGCCACCCCGAACCCCCCTCCCTGCTGGTAATGTTGCTATGCAAAATGGTGTTGCGTCGTTAGTGTTGAGTTTTACTTCTCCTTCTTTAGAATCAAAGTAAGTTATTTATTAAAAGTGAAATTAATCTAACCAAAACTAAACATGCAGATTTTGCGTGTCGTTTGATTAACATGCGGGAGGCTTTGCCTCCGGCCGGTACTTGGGGGGCCCCCCATACCCCCCCCCCCCCCCTGGTAATGTTGTCAAGCAAAAACATGTTGCGTCGTTAGTGTTGAGTTTTAATTCTTATTCCTTAGGAACAAACTAAGTTATTAATTAATAGTGAAACATACAGATTTCGAGTGTCATTTGATTAATGTGACAGGCTGATATTATATCTTTGTACTCGGGTTCCGTTTTTTACCATTTGAGTAAGGGACCATAAAAAGGAGAGAATTATCCATTTCCGTTATTATACTATGGTAACGCCTACGAAGTCGCGGGAAACAGCTATCCATACTAATATTGTAAATGCGAAAGTGTATTTGTTTGTTTGTCTTTTCTTCGCAGCCTAACGAAGCAACCAATTGACTTGATTTTTGGCATCGACTTAGTTGAAAGGATAGAGAGTAACATAGGCTACTTTTGGTCTTGGAAAAACATCATGTTTCTAAAGGAGATTTGTAAGAATATTCGTATTGTACACAATTTTCGAATTTCACGCGAGCGAAGCCGCGGGCAAAAGCTAGTATTATTATAATTAGACGCGCAAAACAATATTTGAAGTATAGTTTTTATGATCATCTCACATGTGAATACTTTTCTGTTTTGAAAATATTTTTATAGCCTACCTTCATAATATTATTCTTTGAGATTTTTACTAAAATTTCAAAATCGAATGTATACAAAAATAAATAAACACAATTTTTTTTTGAAAAAAAGCTTTTATTTAAATAGTCTAAAAAGAAGAAAATAAACTCCTTAAAAATTTTAACTATTAAGTTATAATCCTCAATATATTATACAATTTGTATGATAATAAAAACTTGTCGCGAGACTTAACAATCTATCAGTACTTACTTGATTTTATTAAAATAAAAATATAAAAATTGGTAAGTATCTACATATTACAAATCAGACGATAAGCTTTTTTAATGTGTGTGTAAGCCCTCTCGTCGATGTTCATATTTAATAGCATTCGTATAAGGATAACCGATTCAGATGCCATTTGGTAAGCCACAAGTCATGTCGGATTTTTTCGCTTGCACGGCCGATTCATTTGAATGAGTTTAGATTTTCCACATCTGTCAAACGTGAAACGCCGCTCAATCTCTTTTTTTTGTTACGAGATTGGCACGATGAGTTAACGTTTTAAAGGGAGAACTCGCACTCACAGTACACTCGCAGCATCAGAAGAGCTGCAGGTGATTTGCTGGCCTTAGGGTAATGGGGGAGGGTAGGAAAGGGAATAGGGGAGGGTAGGGAAGGAAAAAAGGTAGGGGATTGGGCCTCCGGTAAACTCACTCGGCGATACACAGCGCAAGCGCAGTTTGACACCGTTTTCCTGTGAGCCCGTGGTATTTATCCGGTCGAGCCGGCTCATTCGTGCCAAAGCATGGCATTAACTTAGTCATGTCCGATTTTGGGGATTTCTAAAACACTGTGCGTTGGCGTGTAGGTTCTTTTATTTATACTTTTTTTGTGTCTTATCGTACCTATCTGTGTAGTTTATTTCGTTTATAATTCTATTACCGTATGTTATTAACTTATTACCTACGAATAATAAAAACTATTATTACTTACTAATAATGTATAATAATGTATGTAATATTATGTATATTTAATATTTATATGTCATTATATTTTTAATATATTTTGTTTTCGGTTGTCTGGAAGAAACTGCTTAAAGCAGTAAGACCGCCTTTTTGCACAATTTTGTAATTTTTTTATACCTTTTTTGTTGTTATTTCTTTTGTTTTTTTTCTCTCTTTTATGTGTTTTTGTCTTTTCTTTTGTGTGTGCAAATAAAGAATTTATTATTATTATTATTTTATTTATGAAAAGCATTTATAAATAATAAATTAACCATTATTTAGACAGTAAAAAACATTTTTATGAACTAACCAATCTTGTGCATAGAATTTTTAGGGCACATGTTTAATGTACCAATATTCAACAAAAAATATGTATTGTTGTTGTGTGTTTAAATTTTATTCGGCGTTTTTTTGATCACACAACTTACACTGAGACCTACTAATATTACTATCTTAAACATTTTGCAACTTATTAATTAAAATTTAGCATATTTTTATGTTTAGCAATATTCCGCGACATATTATACATATTCACGGAAATATAGATCTATATATGCATCAGTACAATACATTTCAATAAGTTCGGCGTAATATTCTATAATATTCTATGAGTGTCATTATGCTCTCGAACTCTGAATACATAATTATTGACTCTGCGATGTCGGTGTAGACTCCTGCATCCTAATCCATCTGCGGAGCAGCCGCTATGCTAATATTAAAGTGCAGAGCTCTATTAAACGGAATATCTATGATCATCACTACTTATGCTACTAGTATTATAGTTTCAGATATTATTTACTCTTAAATTTTGATTTAAACACAACTTGTTTATTCAGGAGAATGAGTCGTCGTCATTGTAGACGCCTGCTACCGATTCAGAACATAGCTCGGTGAAAAGACCTCTTAACAGCAATAACATAAAAGAGAACAATTTTATATTAATGACATAGTATTAATCAAGTAGTCAGATTATTAGGGTTCCGTACCCAAAGGGTAAAAACGGGATTTTTTTGGCCTTTGAAGCTGGTAATGAATATAGTAACATCTATGATATACTCGGGGAATCGAGACAGTAGCGGTCGTTGACTCCCTTTAAAAAAACTTGTCAATTTATATATAAACAGCGATTGACAATGAAGTGTCAGATGTTCTAAGTCAGGGCGATATCGTATTTTGCATACTCGATGTGAACTGAATATGAAGCATATCACTTCGAACTCATAAAAAGTTGGAGATTATCATTCTAAGAGTTACCAAGAGGTTTTAAAATACATCTGTAATAATCTGTGTCTTTTTAAGAGGTCAATTTTATTCTTAAATATTCTAAATATACTGCGAGCATTTTCCATTTAGCGCCTAGGCTAAAAAGGTCAATGACCGCTACCGCCAAGACGTACAGAATAGGCACTTGAAATTTTCACAAAACCCTTAATTACATATTGTGTATTTTAATAATAAATAATTAAAATAAAATAAACATTCAAGGGGGGTTCTCATACAAAAACACAATTTTTGGTCTATTTTGCTCTATAACGGTACGTAACCCTTCGTGCGCAAGTCAGACTCTCACTGGGCCGATTTTATCATAATAGGCATGACTATTTTTTTTTCTTATCGGTAATTGAAAGACACTTAAAAATAGAAACATCGTTGAAAGAATGACTCTGATAGCTTAAAAATTCTCCAAGATATCGCTGCCCTAGTTCAACAGTAAGATATGTTGAACAAAGTATGTTTCGAGTTATTCATACTTTTATGATTTTACTTTCATTAATCAACTCGTTGTTATTTGAAATGTGGTTGATTTTTCAAAAGTATAGTTTAGTTTAATGTCTTAGGGAGTTATTTATATTTAAATATTTTTATAATAGCTTTAAGGCTTTTTAATAGTGAGATAACCTTATATTGAACTCAGACTAAATAAAAAATGTTTTGTGATTTTAATGTTGTCTCTAAAATGGCTTCTTAAAAATTATGTCTATATCGTAACTCATAGAGTTACTATTTTTTGTTTTGTTTAAGAAATACTAATGATTTATTCAACCAAGCTTCTAAATTTATGGAAAATAAACACATATCGACAAAATTTAAAGATATCTTAGTATTACACCACATCGACGTTTGAGAATGTAAGTTGTCCAACGAAATACGGGGAAACGTTTGGTAAAGAAATAGGAAAATTCATTTAAAACTGAGAAATTAGTTTGCTTGTAATGTATTATTTATTATCTATTATCAGAATTGCACAAATAAGTCTCATATTATCAGTTAAAATCTTATTATTATTATTATTGCACAAGTCAGTTCAACTATTATAATAATCAGTCGGTGCTATTTAAATGTTATTTATGTGAATCATAGTGGCACAAATTGGTAAGTTTTATA
This sequence comes from Aricia agestis, assembly GCF_905147365.1. Taxonomy (NCBI): domain Eukaryota; kingdom Metazoa; phylum Arthropoda; class Insecta; order Lepidoptera; family Lycaenidae; genus Aricia; species Aricia agestis. The sequence goes on from NC_056409.1 coordinate 12,184,410, forward strand.
AAACAGCCAACTTTTATAATAATTTTATTATAAAAGTAAATTTTGGCTGTTTTATATTATAAATTTTAAAATAAAATTAAAATTAATTTATTCTAATAACATACTGAACGTACGTTCGTTACAGGCATTCATCATCACTATTGTCGCTTTCATTTTCCTGGTTATTTGTACTTAATTTTAACACTTTCGTAAAAACTGTGATGACAATCAAATTGGCAGTAGGTACATAATGAAATCAATTTCCTATTTGTGATTTGGTATTGCTGGTGCTTCATCATAAGCACGTTCCAGAGTTATATTTTCTGAGATGCAGCCCCTTGGTTTCCTTCTGGTATTCACAATTTTAAAAGCAAGCTCTGAAAATGAAGATTTGTAGCCAAATTTGTATGGATCTTCTTTTTAGGGTTCCGTTATTCCGTAGCCAAATGGCAAAAACGGAACCCTTATAGATTCGTCATGTCTGTCTGTCTGTAGGTCAGCATTAAGTTTTTTATACAAAAATGGAAAATATATTAAAAATTTTAGGGGTCTGTAGTCTGTACAACTGAAACAAAAAAAATAATATTTCATGTAAGCTATGCGTGTGGGGTATCTATGGATAGGTCTTCAATAATTATATTGAGGTTTTTAATATCATTTTTTTCTAACTTGAATAGTTTACGAGAGAGACTCTTCCAAAGTGGTAAAATGTGTCCCCTCCCCCCTCTAACTTCTAAAGTTGGGGCATGATAAGTCTAAAAACTATATATGATGTATATTACTATAAAAACTACAAACGAAAATTGGTTTGAACGAGATCTAGCAAGTAGTTTTTTTTTATACGTAATAAATGGAACCGATAACATTAATTTAACTTTCATTAAATCAACTGAAATAATATAAAAAGAAATCAATAATATTTTAATTTTATAAAAATAAACCTTATTGCTGCTGCGGAACCCTTATTGGGCGAGTCCAACTCGCACTTGGCCGTTTTTTGTACTTGGATACATTTGATGTCACCCTATACAATTTAAGATGTCTCAACATAGAATTATTTTTATAATTTCATATAAGGACATTTGAAGAAGTCTCTGTGTAGAACTAAAAGAAAAGTAAAAATCTTCCTGACTTTAGAAATATCTTAAGATGTCAGAATCTTGAACTTAAGGTCGCTAAATATTTGTTGAAATATCTTGAAATTTGGGCACTTTGGTTGCGTTTTCCAAATATCCGATTTGTGAACCGGACAGAAGAGCATATTTATTACATGAAACAAAACATAACTCAATTTTGATTTTTTTTAAAGATATCTTACTATTGAACTAGGGCAGCGATATGACAATTCAAATATCTCATAAAAAAGACCTGCCCGAAACGCTCCATACGAAGTGCTACGAAAGTATGACGTCAGTCTTTCGTAGTTTGTACGCATCGGGAGACAACTTTGTTCGACAGGTATATTAAATATTGCGTTTATGAAAGTGGTTTCATAACAAAAGTTGCTTTTAATTGCATAAGTTATCGATTTGTATACAAATATTAAGAAATTTAATTGAAAAAAAAAATCGACTTGAATATCCAATTCTGAAGGCGCATAACAAAAAAAATACAAATGCTATCAAGCTGAAATTTTGGGAACACTTATTTTTTACCGTGATTTCTTTATTTTATTACCAAAATTCGCTAATCTTTGACGTGGTCATCATCCCTATTATATATTTATATGATATATATGATAATATTATGTGCTCCTGATAAAAAAACCGTAAAATAATCTATAAATTATTATTTTTAGAAAAAATGATTTATGCCATGCCTAATGCTGAATAAGTAAGTAGATAAGTAAGATTATCACAACGTATTCAAACAAAACAAAGTGGACGAATAATAGTAACCGTTAAAAAGAATTTCCGGCGACCGTGTGAGTTTGCTATCGACATTTCACAGACGCTAAACTTTTTCGCTGTAGTTTCTCTTTCTGCGAAATTTTACCGAAAATATTAAGTTACGTTCAGATTTGCCGCATAAATTGTGTGTTTATGAGCATCGTGAATTTTATAGAGTTTGAAATTATCCTCGTTTAATTACTAAACGCTTGCTTCCTTCATAACGTTTTATTTACGTTAGAAACACAAAAGATAAGAAAATATTCGTCCTGCCTAGATGCAACGTTAAATTCTGTAATCCCAGCTAATCCAATGCCGTACAAGCTACACGTGCATCTTGTGTTGATAAATTCTGAGGAGCTTTGACTTAGAGCCGCTGCGGGAGAAATTCTCGCACGCTCGAGCAACTCAAACTCAATTTCTTCTGCATTATATCGGATACATTATCACAAACAAATTATAAATAGCTTAGAGAAAAGGCCTTTACACACTTGCGCTCGTCTTCTGCGCGTTTTCATCGCGATGGCAGATACAAAATTTAAAATGTGTCGGCTTCCTTCCGTTTGCTGAGCGTTCAACTTGCGTTTGTATCGATACAAACGAGAGTAAAAAAACGTCGTGTGGGCCCTTAAGCTCGGAACATAGTCGCCAGTAATTTTCTTAGAACACTAGAAGAGACATTGCCAGGTCAACTCAACAAATTGTTTGTGAAAACAAATGGTTGATGATTTTTGCAGAATTAGGGTCAATTCAAACCTCAATGCGACGCGTTTAAGCATATTTTCTCAATTTGTGTGGATTTGACAGACTTCAACTGTGGGAGACTTTGAGGTTTGAATTGACCCTTATATGTATAAAATATTTTTGCTTTCTGCAACTACAACATCAAAATAAAATTGTTGTAGAATAGACAGTAGCTATTCAAAGAGAATTGTGCAATACCAATTTAAAACGAGAATATTTCTTACTTTTTTTACTACAAATACAATTTTATAGCATAATATTAGAGTATAAATATATTTTTAAGAATTCCCGATCTGATTCATAATAACAATTTCAATTTATTGTTAAGAGTCGATGAACAATATACACTTACATTTTCCTTGGCTTTGTTTAAAACAACATTTCTAACAAATCTTGAAAAATATAAGTGGAAGGATCCGGAGTTGCTCTAGCTGCTTTTCCTAGATATTAAAAAAGTTTACAGCGCAACATCTTACAGCGTTTTGGTTTACGACTGAAACACAGACATTGTACTGGATACCGCTTTAATTGGATTAAAAAGGAACATATAATAAATACTCCCACACCGGTTTCGGTGACCAGGAAACCAGGCCAGCTACGCAGGAGTAATTTTATAGAGCCCAAGTGTGTGCCCAGTACATAAGAGTACTCTCTATTCCTTTTATTCTCATAACTCAGTAGGACGAACGACCGACACGACTGGCGAGTAGAACCGACTTTTTACATGTCCATCCGACGCATGGATCATCTTACTTGTCAGACAAGCAGGTGATCTGCCTGCATTGTCCTAACCAAACTTGGATATAACACGTTTCCAACTTACTTGGATATAACGCGGGAATCGAACCAACGACCTCCGAGTCAAGAGCCACGCTCTTTACCACTGGACGGAAGCGTTGAAAAAAAAAGGGAATAGGTAACTACTCGTAACCTTTCGTCACAGTATAAACTGTGACGAAAGGTTACGAGAAAAGAACTTTGTAAATCAACAAAAATTAATGACAAAGCGCTTCTATAGCAATACTTACATGTTAATTTTTTAAATGTTTTTCGTAACTCCTTAGGTTGCATAGTGGAAATGAACCGTACAGTAATGAGTCCAACAAATTGTGAAAATTTTCGCACATTTCTAACTGCACGAGAAAGCAGAAGGGCCTAACGCCGTAAAGGAACAAAAAAGTTTTATGTGGTCATGAACTTAATGTACTGGAGACTTTACGATATAATAAAAACCTCAAGCGAATTCGCGTGTAAACGTATCTGTGACAGGAATTTAGCTTCACTGTGTTTATGTTCAACGGTCAATTATTGTGTTACTCATAGTTCGATAATAACATTTCATACATTTCGCCCATTTCACATATTTTAATTATACTAGAGATCACCCAATGGTTGAAATTCGACCATAGTATCAACGACTATAACCATAGAATGATATCGTTGACTATAACTACTGAGATAACTACAGGTATATTTTGTAAAAAAAATATTGACTTTATCATATTATTTTTTTCAACTCTTGTCTCTGGGACTCAGCTGATCTCAGACTGGCTGTGTAAGCATTGTCTATTATCTAAGATTCAATAAAAAAAACTATAATCCATTTTCAATTTGTTACCTTGTTGTCAACAGACTTTAACCATAAATAAAAGAGTATAATTCGTATGTATAGGCTTGTCACTCAAAAATCTGTCATTTTTCCTAGTGTGTGTGTTCTAGTGTGTGTAATGTTTTATTTGTTAAAAAATTGTATGATAAAATCATAATTTCAAAATAATATTAGCTCGATGGACTCCTTCACCATATCTATATAGTAATACGTGAGAGAAAAACTTTGTAACCCTTTTTACGAAAAATGGGAAAACTTAAGTGCATGAAATTTTGCACAATTATAGTTTATATGGTGCAGGAGTGCATCGAGCTAATATTATTTTCAAATTATGCTTTTATCATACATTTTTTTAACAAATAAAACATTACACACACTACAACACACACACTAGGAAATATGACAGATTTCTGAGTGACAGCCTATACATACGAATTATACTCTTTTATTTATGGTTGAAGTCTGTTGACAACATTGACAATAAGGTGACAAATTAAAAATCTATTGAAAATGGGTTATAGTTTTTTTTTATTGAATCTTAGATTCTATAAGACAATGCTTACACGGCCCCGGCCCGTCTGAGATCAGCTGAGTCCCAGAGACAAGAGTTGAAAAAATATTATGATTAAGTCAATAATTTTTTACAAAATAGATATAGGCTATATCTATATCGATATATCTAGAGATCGCCCAATATATATCTATATATTGGGCGATCTCTAGTAAACTATAAATGTGCAAAATTTCATTCACCTACGTTTCCCCATTTCTCATCAAAAGGGATACAAAGTTTTTGGCTCACGTATTAATATATAGATTCTATAGTTCTGTCAACATGTCAGAAAGTTGTATTCGTTCTCATAACAATGTTTAAAAATTGCAAATATGCTATTATGTGCCTATTTTATAAAGCTTAATTTAAACTGAACGTACCAATTTATCATTGGGCATATTGTATCGATTGTTATAATTTTCGTTGCACTTGGAACTGGAAATATTATCTTTCCATTACATAAAGTACAGCAATATTTAGAGCTTCGGACCTAAATTACGACTCTAATACAAATCGGGACTAATTTGTGAATGTAATAAGCCGAAAATACGATATTTATTGCGTAATTTGTTTACGCCCGTAATTTCGCTATTCCAAACGCAAATAATGAAATCAGGGAACGCGTAACGGAGTGTAAGCATGTAACGTGATTGTGTACACGTTACCTGCCGGCACAATACCGCCGCTCCCAGGGGAACCACATGCTTTGACATCTACTAACGTCCTATAATCTTGTACAAGTTAATGTTTGTCCTAGCTTAGTTGATACAGAATTGCAGGAAATAAGGAGCAAAATATTATGAAGTAAGTTACTCTATGAGTATATTATCATTTGTTTTCATATTATTTAAATTGATAATACAATAGAACTTTTCTTTCTTAGTTGCAATATAAAAGGTAGTATAAAGTTAACCTCTACGAAGGTAATGTTTCGTATTTAAGGAAACATTTCCAGCCCCTAATACTTTTAGGGTTAATTTCCTGTCCGAGCGTTGGCAAGATTGGTCAACCAATTATTGGACTTATTAACTTATGTCGTGTAACAAAAATGGCGTGATTCCAAACGGACCTTCTGCAATTCGGTGCAAAATTAGATGCTATCGGAGGTAAGGTTGCGCTTTTACATAATACTTTCGTGCAGACCCCGATAAGGTGCTCGTGAAATATGTGAGCGATTACAGCCTACGTCCACACCGAGCTAGGATATTGCTATATTATGCCACTGTTTATTAAAGTGATGTCACTTTAATTACAATAATTAATCAGTAGTATTAATGTAGAGATAGATGTAGAGATAAATATTTAAAAGCAACTTGTCAATAAGTATAAAAACAAAAGCGATGAATACTTGCCTCCTACCCTGCCTGACCTATGCGTGTCAAACTTGGAAATCTTCTAATAAAATTAAAAATAAGATTACCACCTACCAACATGGCATAGAAAGGATGATCAACATCAAAAAAATACAAAAAATCCTCCACTCCAACATAAGGAAAGTAACAAAAGCGAAAGATGCCTTAACCTACGCTAGAAAACTAAAGTGGAAGTGGTGGTCCCGTGGCAGGACACGTAGCGAGGCTAGAGGACGACCGATGGACTAACAGGATAACTAAATGGGCTGGCTCCTATGGAATACGTCTTCAAGGCAGACCACACGCAAGATGGGAGGATGAAATAATAATTATTTTTTAACAAAAAATTGAACCCGACTTCCAAGGAAAAAACAATATTCTTAAAATGACCTAAAAAGTATGAAATAATTCTTATACTTCATTAGTGCCTTTTTCAAAATTCGACTAAATCTCAACGAATTCTGTACTCAATTTTCATTCTTTGGAAGTCGGTACTGGCTAAGTTCTATGTCAAGTATCTCAGATCTGGGCTGGTACCGACTGGTACCAGCCCAGATTTTGAAAAAGGCACTAATGAAGTATAAGAATTATTTCATACTTTTTAGGTCATTTTAAGAATATTGTTTTTTCCTTGGAAGTTGGGTTCAATTTTTTGTTAAAAAATAATAATTTTATTCTTTTAAGTTATCTACAAGACAAGACTTTATGCGTAGATAACCACTACGAATATTAACTATCCATATTATATTACTGTAATCGAAATTGTACTATTGATTGTCAGAACGCGTCGTGGCCGTTTTCATTAGAGCCACAACGCGAATTTCGCGTCGTGGCTGTTTCACTGTGACCACAACGCGTTGTGAGCAATTTTTCCGCTCACTGAGCGTTTTGGGTCTTTGAGCGTAACATCTAAATAAACGATAATTAATACCATGAAAAGTAATATCATAGTCAATTGCTTACAACATACTTTTATAAGATTTTATTATCTAATTAGTACGGTAGTTAATAAATCAATCACGATACCGTATCGAGCATAATAAAAGCAACTCGATGCAAACTTATGCAAAAGCTGTCTAACATCCTTAGTACGTTGAAGCTTATCCAGTCGTAGCGTAGATTAAACCGCTCCGTGTAATCTCATTTGTCTTAGATAATATCAGCTCTAACTCATCAATGTTGTTGCACCACTCAGCAAAGCATTTGCAATTTCATATATATATATATATATATATATATATATATATATATATATATATATATATATATATATATATATATATATATATATATATATATATATATATATATATATATATATATATATATATATATATATATATCTACTCATTTAAAATTTTGCAGTTCCGTTTTATTCATATCCATACTAATATTTTAAATGCGAAAGTCTGTCTGTCTGTCTAACAGAAGGTGAAGAATGAGCGCTCAATCGATTTTGATAAAATTTGGTATGAAGACCCCGAGTCCCGGAAAAGGCCATAGGATAGTCTTATCCCTTAAAAATGTACGGTTCTCTCGCATTAAACAAATTTCGACGCAACGGAGTTGCGAATATCAACTAGAAAGTAATAAATTAACGCTGCTTAGTGCTGATTTTGATGACGTAAAAAATTAAGTTTTAATAATAAAACAAACAATGTTTTGGGTAGTTTTTTTTTTTCTTGTAATAATTTCTTATACTTAATTTAAATTATTACTTGTAAATGAAAGCTGATATATTTTGTAAGCTGGGAATTAAAATAACAATAATTATCATAGGTCAATATGCTATATTCCCACTAAAATATTCCAGCTTTGTTAATTAAGTGGTATACTGGCTTAATCCCACCTTCAGTATACAGTAGGCTCGGTTTAGAATCAAGATTTGTAAGCCTTATATTTCATTGTAAGGCAAAGCGCACGTTTCATGCGAAAATCATTGTTTCAAAATATTTTTTGGCTTTCTAAATAATATTCTATAATATAGCCATACTGGTTACATGGCAGACTATAAAAGAAAGCTGTTATAAATAAATAATTATAATATATTCTACATAAGACTTGGCAGACAAAATAGGCCATAGGGTCTCCTCTACTTAAATCAAATTGACAATAAACATTTACTTTCTCGTTCATGCTAAGAATGCATTTACGTTAAAAACAAAAGCTAAAACAAAAATAAAAACCCTTTTACGTTAAATAAATGTTTGAAAGCCTTTAATATTGTTGTTTTTAACGTTTGCGCATGTCCTAAGAAAACAGCCATGAATATTTAATGAGACCGTGATATGCTATCTTGTTCATTAACGGTATTGTCTGAAAGAAAATTTACCAAAATAAAACGGCGAGTGTGTTTATGAATTAATAACTTTTGAGGAAGGTGTTCTCTTTCTGCATCCATGTTTTATATAGATTAAATTAAACTGCTTGACTATTTCTAGTATAATATTTGAAACGTCACAAGTAAACGAAAATATTTTTATTAGCGACTAGATTACCCTTAGACAAAGCAGGCCATTTAGCCGAAACTTTTTCGTTTTCGCTTCGTTATAGAATCGCCGATCAAAATGTATGGAATTTACATAAGACGAGTCGAACGTCAACGTTATATTAACGAACGCTTATGTCAATTCCATACATTTTCATCAGCGATTCTATAACGAAGCGAAAACGAAAAGATTTTGGCTCACCCCCCAGGTATATTTCGTTAAAAACGATGACGAAATTCGTTATAAAAATGTATGCGGTTTGACTTATATCATCGCTAAATGACATTTCGCTTGCGAAGACTAATGTCAAATCCCATACATTTTGATAACGAATTTCGTCATCGTTTTTAACAAAAGGGAGTCTAAGTCTAAGAGGTCCAGTAAAAAAAAAACTTTCATCCTTATATAAACATTCCCTAGACTTCCACGAATATTTCAAGACTAAAATTAGCTAAATCAGTTAAGCCGCTTACGAGTTTTAGCGAGACGAACTAAATTGAAATTATTTTTTATTTATATAGATACTGCGGACAATGGACATTGTATACAATTTATCCTACATTTTCATGGAAAAAATAGCAACAAAAATAACGTTATAAATAAAGCTCGCACTAAAATAACGTCGCGCGTCGCCCACAACATCTAGCCGCGGAAACGCCGTGATTAATTATTGCTAAGTCAAACACACTGTGTTTGTTTGCGTTATCTATTCGTGATTCCTGCTGCTGTACCCATATTGTTGTAATTTCCACAGAACGTTTATGTTACTTATTTGAAAAATGTAATTTATGTTTTTAAATCTCAGGTTGTTTATGTTTCTGGACCAATATAGGAATATAATAAGGATTAACTTATTTATGCGTACACTTTTTTTCAGGACAACGACCACTGGATTGGGCTGAAATTTGGCATGCAGGTAGATGTTATAACGTAAGCATCCGCTAAGAAAGGATTTTGAAAAATTTCAACCCCAAGGGGTTCAAATAGGATGGGATGAAAGTTTGTATATAATAATACTTCTTAACGCGAGCGAAGCCGCGGGCAAAAGCTCGTAATATAAATACTTAACTAAGATATTTTCTGGTCGTCCGTCTATCTGTCCCAAATTACACAAAGCATTATAATTTTACTTTTGTAGTCGTCAAAATATGCGAGAATGCGACTAAACTGAAATTAAAGTAGAACTAAATCACAAATACAGAAATGGAACTGCATTTCACGTAATATTCAATGCGAGTAAGTGGATTACAGTGATTGGCGTGCGCTAACGTCCTCAGAACTAACTACTCAAACGAGGTGAAAAACTTGTGACGTTTTGGAATATGAAGCGAATAATCGTAGAATTTCGATAGTCCGAGGAAGCTAGAGTCGGGAGCATTCGTTTTTGGGTCGACACACACCATTTTTTACACGGGGAAATGCTTATATGCATCCCTTGCGGATTTAAGCGATCGGCTGGAGTACGTGGGACTCGTCAGTAGGGTCTACCCACTAAAACCCCATGGTTCTTAAAGCACAAGGAGCGGTTGTTATTTTTTTTTTGAGGAGGGGAAATGCATTACGCATCCCCCGCCCCCTCGGGGGAAGGGGCAGGGGTATGTCGGAGTCGCTCCGCAGATATTTACCGACTGAAACCCCCCATGCCCTCAACCCTACACCCGGAGGAGCAGGATCGCTATGCATTCTACCGCATCCTCGGCAGCGCTTGCCACTTCCGGAATCTCTACGGCTGCAGCAGCCTTTGCCGCCGCCTGTCTGCACCGAGAGGCTCCTCGGGCATCGCGGGAGCCTTTCTTTTCGGGGCCTTTGTTGTGGGCGGTGATCCCCCGATCAACCGCCCACAGGCCTAGGCTTCAACCTCCATGGTGGGGGTGGTTATCTTAAAGCAGAGTTACGGGTACGACAGAACCTACCGCAACTCTTCCAGCGACCGTCCACATCGTGGAGACCATACACGTGTGTCGCGATGCAGAGGAACATGGTCAACACACACCCAGACCCAGAGAGAAGGTGTTTTATAAGCTATAGTGATTTCAAATTAAACATGACTCATCGTTATCTAGTCAACAATCATTATTACGCTAAGAGCCTTTCCATACGACCTTTTTTTGCGCACTGATGACGCGCGTTTCTGATGCGCTCGTCTTCTGCGCGTTTTCATCGCGTTTTGGCAGATATAAAGTTTAAAACGTGTAGGTTTCCTTGCGTTTGCTGTGCGTTCAACGAGAGTAAAAAACGTCGTGTGTAAGGGCCCTAACTCTAAACGCTTTACGGTGATATTATGTTGAATGATATTATGGTATACATTTCTGCTCTAGCATTTATTTAACTTACATTTTATAATTATCTTAAACATAATCATCGCCTTCAGGTATTTGTATGAGATCAAAGACAAACAGAAATTACTAAAAATTATATTTCACAATACACTGATTGCAGATGCGCATTTACTAGAAGTGACACTCTGTTTTATATAAATTAAAACGCATTAAGGTGACGCCGCGTTAAAGTAAAGAACCGTGTTGGATATGTTTTAGATTGCTTGTTTTCTATAAGAGGCCGGCCCGGCCTCTCATAGAAAACAAGCAATGGAACAGCAAAGAATGAAAAGGGCGTAGCGACTAAATGATTTTTGTCGCGTAATTTAAAAACCATAAATACATTTCATATAAGCTATGGGCAAATCAAAATGTATGCTTGAACCAATTTATGCACAAATTTTGGAAGCTTAAATCACTCTCCTCTGTTGGCAAAATAGGAATCCCTTTTTTTACAGAGGTCTTTTTGATTGATTATTCTGTGTTATAAAAGTTGCCCAATCGTGTTATGCTATGGGTAATTCAAAAACAAAGACATGATAAATACTGGCAATAAACTATAATTTCTTAGTTTTAGTCATTACTGAGAAAAATCCATATCGCTATAGCCAAATTATCAAGGTGTCGCCTTAATAATAAAAATTATTAATTCCTAGAACAGACCTGTTATTTTAAATTAATTAATTGAAACTTTGTTTAAGTCCTTATAAGAATGACTTTACCTAAGACATGTTAGATGTATTATGTACCTCCGTAGGGCGTAGGCTTTCTATAAGAGACTTCCTAAAATGCTTATTTTTTACCAGGCTGGACCAAAAGTAAACCCCTACTTCTGGTCCAGCCCGGTAAAAAATAAGCATTTTTGAGTTTAATTTATGTAAGTTTACCTTTACCTAAAAGGTAAACTTACATAAATTAACTTTTATATTACTTGTTTTCCTCCATACATCAGAATAATCTTATATTTATACTATAATATACTCGACTTATATAATACACGTTCCAATAATATACCCATATTATTGGGACGTGTATTATATAAATCGAGTATATTATAGTATAAATTATACTCACTTTATATCAACTCTAAATGTTGATACTTTAACACACACAAGCATTTCTGCTACTCCTACTCCTCCTTCCTTTCTTCTGATTAATTTCGTTGCGGGTCTCAAGACAGATTTAGCTTGTCCCTCAGGCACCCCTGAGATCATATTGTCGAAGTTTTTTCGTGGTTGGTTACCACTGTTGATCCTGGCGACACAGGAGCTGCAGAGGTGGGAATATGTGGTGGGCAAATTGCCCGTTTTAATAAGCATTTCTGCTTGTTACAAAATCTCTTCCAGGCAAATCGAAAATCCTGGTCACCCGAAGTTAAAATATTCTATTTGCGAGCTGTATTTCTGAAATAAACTTGACTTAAGTCCGCGAAGTTGGCGCTGCGTCGGCCGGTAATTGTCGGAGTCTTAATCTCTCCTTCTTGATTCCTCACTGACGTCTTTGTTCGGCGGTTTAACGACATATTTTGCTATAAAACTCTGAATTATTTTTTTAACATTAAAAGAAACTGGAAAAAGATGGAATGATGCTATTTTTATTTAAAGTACGTCGCCAGGGAACACCTACAATAACAGTTGAACAAACCTTAGATAGAACTAAAAATAAATCTAATATAGTTATACTTATATTAGATTTATTTTTAGTTCTATTATTTCTCTTGAACGAGTTTGCAGCATTTTTGTTACTCCCACGAACATTGTGTAAAACAAAGATTCTTATCGAAGATCTCAAAACCCGTTGTGATAGTTTGTTAACACGTTCGCTGCGTAAGGTAATTTGAAAGATCTGCCAAATTGGCATCATGAGATCGAAAAATATTCGTATTGTTCTTTTCGCAATGACGCACCGAGACTTTTTAGATCTCGTTAATACCTTAATATTTTTCTGAAAACTGACTGATTTCATGTTTTATTTATATGAAACGATAAACAATGAATGCATCTTATAGTCCCGCCCGGAGATAGCAGTAAAAATTATTGAGATAAACTCAAAAGAAATTTACGAGAACTTTAGGGCCTCGTAATTGCACAATTTAACAAAAATAGACGAGTACATTTGGATCTCGTATTTTATATTTTGGTTAAATATCGATAAAAATAGCGATGGGAAACTAAACTATTCAAAAATATTGATAGTATTTATTAAAAAAAGGTAGCAAGTAACAAAATATTTAATATAAATACTACACTAATAATTTCCGGGTGCGCGTCGTACGAGATTGTTACGAGTGTTTATGGATCTCGTAGCGCACTAGATGCAGATTTTTACTGTATGGTCGCTACGAAACTCATTAGGTCTCGTACGATTTTATTGATAAAAATATTACTACAAACATACCAGGGCCTGTAGATAAGTGGCAAAACGCTAACGCTAGCGTTAGCGTTAGCGTTAGCGTTTTGCTAATGGGGGCTAATCATCATAAGTTTAGTTATCTTACTCTAGGTTGAAAAAATCATATAGAAAACTGATTTGCCGGAACGAGTAAAACATACAAATTCACCTACACGCACCGGACGAAAGTCATAAAAGAGATTCATAAGTTCTCGTACCGCAGCGAACGTGTTAAGTCGGGAAACCTAAACAAATTATTATTCTACTATCGAACCACTCAAATGGCTAATAACACTATGTTGGTTATACTAAAATATTCAAGAGCTACGCTGGATATCGGTAGCCTGTATATAATGAAGGGACACTTTCATATCAGCCGCTAATCGCGCCCTACACCCTCTTAACCCTTTCACGGTGACTAAGCATCTGTAGGGCACTGTATAATTAATCACAAGTCTATTGACAGAGGATCATTTTGGCCCTTGATAAATCCAAAATTATATCCATTTTGTATAAAGGGTGAGATCAAATAACAACGTAATTGACATGATCGGAGATACTACTATTTTCAGTTCATTAATGTTTATAGGTGTATACTGTACTCGGCGAAACGAGGCGGTAGCGGTCATTGACCTTTTCAGTCTAGGTGCTAAATGAATAATACTCGCACTGTGTTTAGAACATATTTTAAGAATAAAATTGACCTCTTATAAAGACACAGATTATTACAGATTCATCGGAAAACCTCTTGGTAACTTTTAGAATGATAATCTTTAACTTTTTATGAGTTCGAAGTGATATGTTTCAAATTCAGTTCACATGAGTATGCACTTCATTGTCAATCGCGGTTTACAATTTAATATTATAGAAAATGACAAATTTTTTGACAGGGAGTCAATGACCGCTACTGTCTCGATTTCCCGAATATAGAATATATTTCCCTAATATTATTAGTAAATATTATCTGGTAAATTCTAATATGTATTCATTTTTACTAGAGATCGCCCAATGGTAGAAATTCGACCTTACGTGCAACGACATTAGGACTACTAAGTACCATCGAGGAAATTGATTCCTAGGCAGTTGACGGACCTACGTCGTTTGGTCGGCTTATGTCAATTCAATGTTAGCTGTGATCGGTCGGATGGGTTTGACGTAACGCGACCAAATTACTAATGTCCGCCATTTGCCTAGGAATCAACTTCTCTGATAGTACCTATATTTTGTAAAAAAATATTGACTTCATCATAGTCAAATTTGTCAATTTTTGTCTCTGGGACTCAGCTGATCTCAGACTGGTCGTTTAAGCATTGTCTAATATTAGTATCTAAAATTAAATAAAAAAAACAATAATCCATTTTCAATTTGTCAACTTGTTGTCAACAGACTTCAATCATTATTAAAAGAGCGTAATTCGTATGTATAGGCTTGTCACTCAAAAATCTGTCATCTTTTTTAGTAGTAGTGTCGTAGTATGTGTAACGTTTTATTTGTTAAAAATATATATGATAAAAGCATAATTTTAAAATAATATTGGCTCGATGCACTCCTTCGCCATATAAACTGTAACTGTGCGAAATTTCATGCACCTACGTTTCCCCATTTTTAGTAAGAAGAGTTATAAAGTTTTTCTCTCACGTATTAATATATAGATATTCAAAATTATTGTTTTAGGGCGTTCGCTGCGTTAAGCGTGCACCCGGCGTGGCCACCCGCGAGGCGTGCTTGTTTCATATCATCCTATAGAGCAGCGATGCGTGAGGCGGTTCAGCCGTCGCACGCGGCGCGTGCAGCGGTGCCCGCCCCGCGGGCGACGCGACGGGTCAACAATCTAAACGTGACAAATGGGCAGATTGGCTGACGCCTTTGTACACGTCGGTGTCGTCGTCTGTTGGCTAGATAAAATATCAATTAAAAATCCATAGGTATCGACTGTACGCTCGAGCGATCGAAATTATACTGGCCGCTGCGAGAGACGGGTGACCGTTCCGCGTCGCATCCGCCTGCGACGACGCAAGCATCGCAAGCGGGCGCCCGCGCCGAGCAGCCGCGCGGGCGCACACGCTCAACGCAGCGAACGCCTTTTTAGAACCTGTTAAGTCACCTATTACATCAAGACAATAATATCTAATTTACATGTTGCCTGAACTATGTAAATTTCTCTTCCACTTAAGGACGCTATTACATTTTTTCACAAATATCAGC
The DNA here is from genome assembly GCF_905147365.1 of Aricia agestis. Lineage (NCBI taxonomy): Eukaryota > Metazoa > Arthropoda > Insecta > Lepidoptera > Lycaenidae > Aricia > Aricia agestis. The sequence goes on from NC_056409.1 coordinate 12,199,939, forward strand.
GATTTTCAGGTACCATTTTAAAGAATTAGGAGCCACACTGCAAGGATATTTTGGTTTCAAATGAAAAATAATATATTCATCTCTACGTCTACACTATAAAAATTTTAAAGCCGCATACAAAATTTTCACATAAATACGTTTTAACCATCAAAATAATCGCAAAATATTAAAAAAAAAATGGGGTTTGATTAGGTACCATTATAGCTAAATACACTGAACTAAGGAAAATAAATATACAAAAAAATTGTTGCTTATTTAGTCCCCTATACGAATAGCTAAATATTTTATATAAAAATAAATAACATTTCCATAAATAAGAAAAATAAGAAACGCTCTCAAATTTTTTCATTCATTTTCGCCCTATCAAGAAAGCGGCGAGCGTCGTAACCGCCACTGTACAAGGCGCGCTGATATTGAATGTTATTTTAATGTCCTTAACGTCGATATTCGTGCTGACCTGCCAAAATTTGTCATAATTTTTGTGATAGCGTCCTTAGAAGCTTAGAGATTTAATAAAAGAGCCTCTATATGAAACAGGGTCATTTATAAAAGTTGTCGAATAAGGACAGAGCAAATATAACATTAAATTTTCACGATAAACGAAACCGGCATATGATATTTACTTGCTCCTCAACGGTTCCAGCGTTCGCCAATTTTAATATTCCGTCGAAAAGGGCAATTTAATTTTTACATACCCTCAAGGCAGTCGCGGAAGCGTTCCTCCGCCGTAACTTATCAGACTCCGTATTACGTTTTACAGGGCGCCATTGTTGGCGATGATAAAGGAGGGCCCTAAAGCTGCCCCTAATACGAAGTCTGCTTACCTGCGCATAGAAGATGCGGTGAACAGATGTGACAAATTCGATAGAAATATATTGGCGTTTATTTAACGCCTCCGTGGTCTAGTGGTATAGAGCGCGGCTCTTGACTCGGTGGTCGTGGGTTCGATTCCCGCGTTGGAAACATGTTATTTCCAAGTTTGGTTAGGACAATGCAGGCTGATCACCTGATTGTCTGACAAGTAAGATGATCCATGCGTCGGATGGGCATGTAAAAAGTCGGTCCTGCGCCTGATCTCTCGCCAGTCGTGTCGGTCGTCCGTCCCACTGGGTTATGAGAGTAAAGGAATAGAGAGTGCTCTTGTGTACTGCGCACACACTTGGACACTATAAATTACTCCTGCGTAGCTGGCCTGGTTTCAATGAAACCGGCCACCGTCACCGAAACCGGTGTGGGAGCTATTATTATTGGCGTTTATTTTGCGTAGAAAATATTTGTGGTGTTTCTTTTGGTAAATAGGTGACGGTCATGCATATGACGACGGAAGCACGCAATTTTCATGGCCTTGTATCTTAATTCTTAGGGCCTCTTAAAAATAAGTTATTAATAAATGTTATTTATTTTAAGTATTAATATTTTAAATAACCGAGTGTGAGACAAGACTTAAAAGACTTTTCAAAGATTTTAAACAAACTTGAAACATATCTGAAGTCACAGAGCCTGAATTATTAGAATAGCGTTGTTTTTAATGTTTTTTTTCATACATTTAAATATTTTTTAATTGTAAAATATAAAATATTAATAAACAAATAAATTAGCTAATGTTTCGAACTTGTACCATCCGCGTCATTAACAACACTTTAACAATATCATCAAGGTAGGTAAAAACATTAAATACAATATCTTTATAACACAGAACACTTGATATATTATTAATCTTTGTGTTTTCGTTGGGAAATAATGTGCGTTATGAAAGATAACGCTTCTCGGTGGATGAAACAAAATTAAAATTCATAAATCTGTGATACCGACCGTAAAATATTAATATCCAAATTCGACGACCTCTGTGGCTCAGTAGTGAGTGCGTTGGTAGCTCAAGCCGGGGGTCGCGGGTTCGAATCCCGCCAACGGAACAAAAAGTTCCCGGGTATGGATGTGTATTAAATATGTGTATAATAGTCTAATAAAAATCTTAAATATATGTATAGTATAAAAGTATTAAATATACTTCCGTTGTCTGGTACCTGTAACACAAGTCCTTTAGGCACTTAGCACGGGGCCAGACTGACGTGGTGTGAAGCGTCCATTGCATAGATATAATTATATTATTATTATTAAATAAAGATGCTGAATTTGAATAATTGCTATTAGAAAAGTTACAAATTACAAACCTTTTACAATCATTCAACACTTACGTAATATGTTCTGTAACAAAAGAAGAGTGGTAATCCAAAAAATTTACTCTATACCACATGTCATTTAAAACGATCAGTAGTATTTGTATATGACAAAACATAGCTATCATGTACCCTAATGGTAATTGCATGTAACGATTTCTTTAATTGCTTGTGTTATCGCGCTGTAATGGCCAAACCGCTCGTTCGCGCGGAAGCGTACGAATCGAACTTAAAAAACAACAAGGAAGGTATCGTTCAGTATAGTACATCCGTATAAGCCATATAATAATATAATTTGATTAAAACTCCAAAACTTTTATTTTTAATTAACTAAGACAAAAATATTTTAAATTTTATTAAAACCACAATACTGGGAGTTGTTTAGTAACCATCAGCCATGTCAAGACTTCATTGTGTCGATAATAACGATGACGGTGTTTTAATTAAATTGTTTTTATTATAATGTTAAATGCATAGCACTACAGCTATTTGACAAATAATGCAATACCTGTTACTGGTCATACTAATTGATACATGTTTAGTGTTAAATTCCAAATTGTAATACGCTGTTGGTATTCAATAAAGAAAAATAAAAATAAAACCCTAACCTCTTATTTCCGGCCGTACATTTCTGTATGATATAGGAGCAAGTACAAGAAACTATCACGACCGTGCAAAACGTTGAACAAATACGTGAAGCAATAGAAGTACCTTTGGCACATAATTATTAATTGCCCCGCGGCGCTTGTAGAGCTCTGCTTTAATACAAAGTAAATATGAGAAACACAGCCGCTAACTGTGTGGAGCGAAACGCGGTCAAATTATTGTGATGAGTTCATTTCGGTAAGATAATTTGCTTTCTGTATTGTTTCTATGTAATTCTTGATACGACAAAAACAGAGGGGTGTTATAAGTTTGACTTTGAGAATTACTCATTAGCCGGATTGTACAAAAGAAGATTTAATCTATATATATATAAATGGGTTTCCAATTGTGTTAGTAACGCTATAACTCGATAACGGCTGAACCGATTCTGCTAATTTTAGTCTTAAAATAATCCTTGAAGTCCAGGGAAGGTTTTTAAGTGACACGAAGTTCACCGGGACAGCTATTAAAGTATAAAATACTTTTAAATAAGGTGGAAGTCCACACTATTTTAAGATAGCTCGGCAAAAGTGCGCTCCTTGTTTCACAAAGCGATCCATAAGCACAGTTATGCAAAGGCATTCATTTGCATTAATCAACTTTTGAAAACCTTGAAGGTCAATGGTGAGTACCATAGTTATTTACAAAATTCTGAAAGAATCTATGCAGTTGCAGTTGATCTTTCTGAAATAGTTAGTATCTATTTAGTCTATTTAGTGAATTGATCTTTCTGGACCGATTCGTCTTTTTGAAACACCAGCAATAAAATATTTTAATACTTAAAACACATGGGTTCCTTACGTTTTCGCAAACATTTTGTGACTCTTAAAATATCAAACGGGTGACTACAAAAGATTCATATTATGTCCCTGCGTCACCGCCGCTGACGGTGCAGCCGCAAGGCGTATTTTCTATTGCGGATAAGCTTCGTGCTTAGCTGGTAGGGTCACCATGTTTGTTTTGATAAGTAGGAGTAAGATGAAGTAAAACACATTTTGGAGGAGTATAGCATTGAAATAATATTATACCGTTTTTTGACTTACTTTATTTAATCAAATGATGCCTTACTTTATTTAATCAAATTCAATACCTTGTTATTGTCCTTGTAAACTATACTTCTATACTATTATAATAATATATAATTGTATTTATAAAACAACTCTTGCGTCATGAATGTTATGATCTTAGTGATGTAATAATGATTGGAAAATTAATATTGTAAGTAAAGTAGTAGTAGTTTTATTTTTAAAAATATCAATTTTCCACTTTTTTGCTAAAAAGTTGCCCCGTACGAGTACACCGCTTCTGCTTTTATCATACATTTTTTTAGCAAATAAAACATTACACACACTACAATGTGCACATTACCATATTTTTGAATGACAAGCCTATACGTACGAATTATTAAACTCTTTTGTTTATGGTTGAAGTCTGTTGTCAAATTAAAAATTGATTGTTGTTTTTTTTTTATTAAATTCGAAATAGTCAATACTTTACAAGAAAAGAGGAGCCAAAAGAAGAAGATAATTAAATTTAAGGTCGAATTTCTACCATTGGGCGATCTCTAGTTCAAATTAATTCAGAAACATTTTTTTTATTACTTCTTTAATGTCCCCCAAAAAGTTAGAATACCACACGTTAACATAAGCCATGGTCACCATACGCCACGTATCTCAAAAGAGCTTGGAGTTATGCAGGCTAAAGTAACATTCGAAGCGTTCCATATCACCGTACAAGTTTCGACAGGGCTACGGATAAACAGGCTTTTGTTGGAGGAGAGTTACCGAGAAATATCATTGAACGCAGCCAAACTTGCCACTAATGCATACGAAAACTGAAAAATTTCGCAAAAATTCACGTTCAACAAATCCGTAACTTTTTAGATGCTAATATTCATTCTAGATTTAAAGAGAACTGTACAATACTCTACAACAAAATGTCACAAATTCTGCAGCTTCTACGAAAAAAAAAGCTATTTAGTTTATTAATTTTATACTAGAGGTCGCCCGTCGTCGAAATTCAACCTCAAACAAAAAAATAAATTATAGGTTTCAAATTTCAACGCTTTTCTATTGATATTCTATTGTCAAAATATTGACTTTTATACACTGACCTCCAACAAACAAGTACGCTTACAATATAATTATTATAATGGAGGTCAGGTCAGTTATGTCTATTGTGTCAGTGCTTTTATTATATCTTATTTTTTAGACATAATTCCTGCGACAGTCTCAGATTAATAAAGTCAAATGATGACAGACTGACCGTGTAATAATTATTGTCAGTCTTTGAGTTTTTCATCCTACTTATAATATTATAAAGGCGAAAGTTTGTTTGGATGTATAGATGTATGGATGTATGGATGTGTGGATGTATGGATGTTTGTTACTCTTTCACGAAAAACTGTTGAACGGATTTTAATGAAACTTTACAATAATATAGCTTATACATCAGAATAACACATAGGCTACAATTTTAACCGACTTTCAAAATGGGGGAGGTGTTATGTTCGTTTTCTTATGTTCAACGATTACTCCACCGTTTGTTCACCGATTTTCAAAATTTTTCTTTACTATATAGGGTATCATCCTAATTTGGTATTATATTCACAAAAGTGGTGATCTGATGAAGGATCCTTAAGTAATCGAGGGAAATCCTCAAAATTTATAGGGAAACATGTGGTGACTTCGGTTTCGTGAAAAGTATTCTAAGCATATTATGCTACCAACAAGTAAGATTTTGCACCGAGGTATACCTGGTATACCGTGGTTCGGAAGGTGCTGAGAGAACTCCTGATTCTTTATAGATACAAGTTTGGGAGTTTCGGCGTTGTTTTAAGAACGGAAAGCATATGCAAATTACATTCATCATCATCATCATCATCATCATCATCATCATCATCATCACTACCATAATATTATACCACGCATCGTCCCATGGTTATGACTTATGAGCCTATAATGACCCTGTTATTGATACTTTTCATAGTCTTTTAGATTGAAACTCAAGTTTGTCAAGCGATAATTTAAAAAAAATCTATACCTACTTAATATTATAAACCTGAAGAGTATGTTTGCTTGAACGCGTTAATCTCAGGAACTACAGGTCCGATTTAAAAATTTATTTCAGTGTTAGATAGCTCATTTATCGAGTAAGACTATAGGCTAATTATTATCACGCTAAGACTAATACGACCGAAGAAACTCAGGAAAATGTGGGAAAAACGGGGGAAATATAAGAAATTAATAACTACTGGAGCAATTTTTATGGCAATATTAAGCACAGATATAGAGTAGACCAAGTGAAGGGAGTAGGGACATTTAAAGCTACTTTTTATGGAAAAATTTACGGTTTCTGTAAAATTCCTAATTTACGCGGGCGAAGCCGCGCGGGACATCTAGTACAATATAATATATCATTGTTTAAAAAAAACTAAATCCATTTTCAATTTGACAACAGACTTCAACCATAAATAAAAGAGTACAATTCGTGTGTATAGGCTTGTCAATCGACAATCAAAATCTCCTAGTGTGTGTGTTCATGTGTTGCAGAGTGTGTAATGTTTTATTTGTTAAACAAATGAATGATAATAGCATAATTTCAAAATAATAATAGATCGATGCACTCCTTTACCATAATATAAACTATAACTGTGCAAAATTTCAATCACTTACGTTTCCGCATTTTTCGTCAAAAAGGATCCAAAGTTTTTCGCTCGCATATCGCGTAATATATAGATAAGATGTATTTTTTGATCACTTATGCTTCACAATTAAATCAATACTAGTAATTTCACCTTACGCAATAAGTTAAGTGAATTTCAACGTTTCGTGCCACAGAACTTAGGTACTAAACTTTCGAGTGTAGCATTAACGAGATTTTTGAATTCAGCCATAATATATTTTTCGTACGCTCGGAAATAGCAATGAATTCTATATATCGTGCTGTAGCCTGTATCTAAATCCTACTTCCTACTCATATTATAAAGGCGAAAGTTTGTTTGGATGTATGGATGTTTGTTACTCTTTCACGCAAAAACTACTGAACGGATTTCAGTGAAACTTTATAATAACATAGCTAATACATCAGAATAACACATAGGCTACAATTTTAACCGATTTTCAAAATGGGGGAGGTGTTATGTTCGTTTTCTTATGTTCAACGATTACTCCGCCGTTTGTTAACCGATTTTCAAATTTTTTCTTTTGGTATATAGGGTATCATCTCAATTTGGTATTATATTCACAAAAGTGGTGATCTGATGAAGGATCCATAAGTAATCGAGGGAACTCCTCAAAATTTATAGGGTAACATGTGGTGACTTCGGTTTCGTGAGAAGTATTCTAAGCATATGCTACCAACAAGTAAGATTTTGCACCGAGGTATACCTGGTATACCGTGGTTCGGAAGGTGCTGAGAGAACTCCTGATTCTTTATAGATACAAGTTAGGGAATTTTGGCGTTGTTTTAAGAACGGAAAGCATATGCTACTATGCAAATTACATTCATCATCATCATCACTACCATATTATACCATGCATCGTCCTATGGTTATGACTTATGAGCCTATTAAGACCCCGTTATAGGTACTTTTCATAGTCTTTTAGATCGAGTCTCGAATTTGTAAAGCGATAATTTAAAAAATCGATACCTACCTAATATTATAAACCTGAACAGTATGTTTGCTTGAACGCGTTAATCTCAGGAACTACAGATATAAAAACTTATTTCAGTGTTAGATAGCTCATTTATCGAGTAAGAGTTAAGACTATAGGCTATATATCATCACGCTAAGACTAATACGACCGAAGAAACTCAGGAAAATGTGGGAAAACGGGGGAAATATTAGAAATTACGAACTACTGGAGCAATTTTTATGGCAATATTTGGCACAGATATAGAGTAGACCAAGTGAAGGGAGTAGGGACATAAGCTATTTTTTACGGGAAAATGTACGCTTTCTGTAAAATTTGTAATTTACGCGGGCGAAGCCGCGCGGGACATTTAGTTTGAAATAAATAAACAGAGCACTCGAGTGGGGGGAGGCTGGGGGGGGGTTGGACCAACAGCACACCGCTCGTTACTTCGAGAGCGCTAAAATGCTCTCAAATTGGAGTTTAGAGTGCGGTCCAATTTGTACAGACCTTACCTCATCTTATTTAGTCATAGTCTCAAATTCTGATATTTGATTAATGTTTCTTATATTATTGAGAGCGATTTTTTAAGTTCGTGTATTTTTTATGAAAAATAACAGATATTGTATAAAAATTATTTGTAAAAAAGTCTCTGAGCAAAATTATGTAATGATTAAAAATTAGCTTTGTAGAGTAAGAGCCCGCGAGGGCCAACCCTTTCTTCGTTTCGTAAAGCTGAAAGTTTACCTGTTTGTGACCTTTACAGAGGTAAGAACGACCAGCGATTTGGAGTTTCGGTTGCGGTTACTTTAGGAGGTATCCAGTTCTGAAGGTCTGGTACTTCGAGAAGGAGTAAAGCTCAATTTTATAGCTTATATTCTTCGCGGTAGGTGGAGGAAACCCGTATTCCAGTGCCGGACATTTTTGACAGTTGCTTCCCACAGACACCCTTAAAGTCTAAGGGTGGAAAGCAACTGTTAAAAAATGTTCGGCACTGGAATACGAAATTCTTCCACTTACCGCGAAGATATAAAATTGAGCTTTACTCCTTCTCGAAGGTCAAAATAAACGCGACCGAAACTCCATAGTCACTGGTCGTTCTTACCTCTGTGAAGGTCACATACAGGTAAACTTTCAGCTTTTCGAAACGAAGGAAGGTCTAGCCCACGCGGGGGCTTGGTCCATTTGTCTTCCGTCCGCTATTTGTGCAAATAAAATCACACTTCCTTGATAAGTACTAAGACATTATGCATCTGTAACGAAATCTGTGTACCAAGCTACGTACGACATTTTTTTAAATCAACTTAGCAATTGTTTATCTATATAATATGTTTATATATATATATATATATATATATATATATATATATATATATATATATATATATATATATATATATATATATATATATATATATATGGCGGTCCGGACCCTCCCATCACTATTACTATCCATTTTACTTGTCCAATCGACAATATAATAAGTACCCACCGATTTTCATATAGATATACAATAGAATAATTGTATTACACAAGTAGGAACTTCACATTTAATATAATTTTCTTGCACAGATTAGTTATTGGTAACAATCACTAACAGTTATAACTACGTGTAACTTGTTATGTATTTTCCTTGAACCGACAACAGTCATGAAAATCATAACCGAATAGAACCAAACAGCAGATATTGAACCATTTGTTTCGGAAACAAATTTTAAATCAATGTAAATTATGACGAAACTACTTTAACGTGTCAATTGAAAAGCTAATCCGGTCTACAGAGAGCTAGAAAAATGAAACGCAAACTCCTGCAGCGCTCAAATTGAATGAATATTAATAAGAGCTGCCAGTGTTTTCCTTTTCCGGCTTATGCTACTCAAACATAGCCCGAACTAGTGTTAAAAATCATGAATATTTGTGAATATTACTTTAAAACACTAAATTGAAACAATGCTTAGTAAGCACACTTTTTTAAAACGTAATTTATTTTCATCTATGAATTGTTATACTCTGAATAAAACGCAAAATACTTTTGGTAAGCTAAAGTTGACGTAAAAAGTTACATTAAAAAAAAATATTTAAAAAATAACTTTAAATAAAAAATAACATATTATTTAAGCTACCTTTAAATTTCCGTGCTTTCAAACGTTTTTGTCATAAATACTATTGGAAACAATCGAACACAAGTTTGCCACTATAAAATATAATTAATGTCATTTTTTAGAAGTAGGCATATTGTATTAAGTATAATTTTTTCCCGTAGTGCTTCCTCCTTTTCCTCGGACATCAATGACATTACAATTTGACAGTCTCCCGCTTTGCTTGGGGAGGTAAATTGGATATCTCCTACTCCTCCTAAATTTCTTCTGATTAATTTCGTTGCGGGTCCCAAGACAGATTTAGCTCGTCCCTCGGGCATCCCTGAGATCATATCAAAGGGTTTTCGTGGTTGGTTACCACTGCTGATGTGTGGTGGGCCTTTTGCCCGTTAAAAAAAAGCTACCTTTAAAAAACAAACACATTTTACGGTATCTAGGTACTCTATCTTCTACACTTAAATATAACCAGCACTGTATAGTAGAATTTGATAGAACTCATTGTTTAATCCTACTACTATAACACTGTGTGTCTTATAATGCATTGTTAAAAGCCCCAAATTAAGATAAACATAATATGTTTAAAATAATAGCATACATTTCGCTTCAGAATAGTTTCTAACGTGTTGCAAAAGCTGAAAATTACAGCATTAATTCCCTTAATTTCAACAGAATGTTGCGGTCTCGTTGACATATTGTAAGTCGCCATTTTGTGGGACCGAACTGGACATTACCCTGACCACACTAAACGGTCGACTTTTTGCAAACTCATAGTTTTTTTAACGTAGCCGCATAATCATATTTGCGGTGTTGCCGTGTGGAATGAAAATTATAATAATTTGAGACTTTTACTGTGAAGTTTTTAGAGTAATATACCATGTTACAACGTAGGTTACAACTAACTTGTTGGCTGTCGATACATATCATTTTAATGAAAAAATAAATAGAAAACCTACGGTAGATGCAATAGCATAGTTTGTACATAATTTGGTTCGATTATTACCCTTCATTAATGAACTCGCAAAGCCTAAGATTTTAATCATAATATTAAAAAGCAAAGAAGTCGTTCATGCTAAAATAAGCTTTGTGACAAACAAATTTGAAAACAGACCTGCATGCTGCAGAGAAATACCTTCCTCAATCTTGCTGTCGCTCATGTACGACGCACCTACTTAGTATCAAAATTAGAGGAGCTGTAAATACACTTGGAATTTCACAAGAATGCCTTGTATGTAACTTTTCAAAGGACCCAAGGTTCGTGAAAGTCACTCTGTTTTAACGTATTTGAAACTAATTCTAGCTTCCGACTGTAAAATCTAGTTTTAATTACAGTGTTTCTAGAATTGCAATTTGCACTGCTATATTATTATCATGCATGTTTCTTAGAAATAAAATCCCGCACGAACCGTAGATTTTGCAGAGACGAAAACATGTTTGTATTACTGTCCCATATTATTTCATTGACTTTACAGTAATATAAGCGTTGGCCTTTCAAATATAATTTATATTTTGCAGATAAAACTCTACAGGCTCCAAATAGGCGCAATATCGGTGCAAGCAGTTAATCAAGATCCAATTTACAGTTTTCACACTCCAGTAGCCCATATTTTTCTTCGGCAAGTCCGAGCCTATTATTCCAATTGAACGAACGAAGTCTATAAAAACACCTCCAACCAGTAAAAATTCAAAGAACTGGATTTGTTCTACATCTATGCTTCTATATCTATAGATATTATAAAACAAAGTCGCTTTTTATTCCCTCATGTCCCTTTGTTCCCTTTAATCTTTAAAACTACGCAACGGATTTTGATGATTCTTTTAGTGTTAGATAGCCCATTTATCGAGGAAGGCTATAGGCTATATTTTATCACGCTAAAACTAATAATAGGAGTGACGAAATAGAGGAAAATGTGGAAAAAACGGGGAAAATTGTTTAAAAGGGCTAACTTGAACGCGCTAATCTCAGGAACGATTTGAAAAATTATTTCAGTGTTTAGATAGCCCATTTATTTAGGAAGGCTATAGGCTATATTTTATCATGCTAACACTAATAAGAGAGTGTGGAAAAAACGGGGGAAATTATTTGAAAGCGGTTTGTTATTTGGCACAAATAAGAAGTAGACCACGTGAAGGATCATAAGCTATCGATTTTAATAATTTTTCAGTAGCTATATAATATTGTTACGTGCTAGGGTTCGAAAGATGTGGAGAGAAAGACCTGCTGACTCTCTTGAAGACTTTATTCACTAAGTCCAGGTCACACAAGCACACACTAGGTCACAACACTTAGCACTAAGTCCAAGCACTAAGCACTATCACTGTCCTAGGTCACAATAGACATAACGACCAGTAGTTCGACTGCAAAGAGACGGACAGGTTTCAATATCTGTCAAATTCGTCGGGTTTCACTAGGATTATGAAGGGAATGTGCCTCGCGCTGGCTGATATAATAAATTTTTAAATATTAAAAATAAAGATTTCAAAATTGGATTCTGACAATTTTAATCGCATGTGTCAAAACACAAACAACTATACGACCAAAGAGGAACACGTCCATCGAATATGTCATAGTTTTAAATTCGTAGGTAACAAGTTAACAACCCTAGCGACGATTTTCGTCATAATACGTCAAATTAAAAAATTTAACATCAGTTCTAAGTCGGCATACTCTATAATTCTGTCTACTCTGCCTAGGTCGTAGCCAAGTCGCAGGTTTCACTGGTTCACTCACTATTGATCACTTGTTGTCACTCCGAAATCGCCTTGATGATAGCTCGAAACGAACTGAACTACGGCCCGGCCTCCTGCGACTATTTATGTGGCGAGATGAATTCCAGAAAGTTCCCGATTCACGTAAACAAGTAAGCAAGTATGGGAATTTTCTAGGAGGCTCGAGCATGTACCACCTAGCGCCATCTAGTTTCGAGTAGGGGATTTATGTGTAGTGTGTCCCCTGATCAGTTTCGCTGGTTTGCCGCTAGATGGCACCACATGTCCGTATACCGTGTACCGTAACAATATTTTATACCTGTGCGACACCGGAGCGGGTCGCTAGTAATATTATAAATTTATGCGAAAGTTTGTCTGTCTGTTACCTCTTCAGACCCAAACTGCCGAACCGATTTTGCTGAAATTATGTTTGGGGATACTTTGAGCCCCGGGAAAAGACAAAAGTTATTTTTATCCCGGAAAAATGGGCGTCATCTATTGTGTATGTATTATATTATTATTTTGTAATATCTAATAAATTATATTACTGAAGTAATACCATAATATATAGTTGGCTTTTTCTAAATATAAAGTGTATTAAAAATGATAAAACTGAGGCATATTATGTTAAATTCCTGGGTTCGTGGCTTAGTCGTAAACTTTTAACCTTTTGTAATTACAGAACATATAAAAATATTGCAAAACTGTATCAAAATATTTTAGATCGGGGCTCATCACATACAGCCACTCTCGGTTCCCTTCGAGCATAATATTGCAAAACGTGTTCCGAGTTATTTTACCTCCAGCACCGACCTTACGCCGGCGACATAAGGCTCATAGAAACTCCGAGCTGATTCTGAACGGTATACCAGCCGGAATCCACTACTGATGTTGAATTTCACTTTGATGCTCATTAATTACGCTTAAATTGTTTTGCGCGAAATGCAAACATCGCTCCAAACTACAAACACCACAGTGCCCAATAAAATCAGGACACATTAAAAACAAATTGAATACTGTGTGTTAAATGTTTGCATCGGAAACTTGGTTAGGTCGAATTAAATGAATCGTATATGGCAAAATTAGTCGGACACGTCAGACACATCAATGTGATATTGCTTCGTTATTTATTTTGCAAATACTTCTTGTGTTAGGTAAACAAAAGCGCCATAACATTTAACCCATCAATCCCCAAGCGACACCCGGCTGTCGCATAACAATTGAAATCTATTGTGTCTGCTATTCCCACGATCGTGGTATTATAATATCTTGATCAGATCACCATTTACAAGTAACAACCAAAATGCTGACACAGAGCGTATCATAATAAAATATAATATACTAAGATACTTGTCTGTCTTGTCTGTTGGGGTTTTCCCTCTTCCTGGGGCTTAAAGCATCTGCATACCAAATATAAAAACCGCAACCAAAATTATTTGGTTATCCCTAAAAATTATAAGTAATTTGCACCCTATCAGAATCATAAACAAGCACTTGCTACACTCAAAGGTGATTACTGAAAATATAAAATATTGCGCTCTTTGACGGAAAAATTGCAAAAATTAAATTGCCTATTCCGTAAGGTGATAACGTTATTAATAATTAAAATTACATTTATTTAAAAAAGTGGTTACGCCAAATAATTGTCTGACTTAATAATTTGCAGCTCACACACACACACTTCCCGACTGCACATTCGTCACATATTTTAACGTGAAACTTAAACCTAAGTGTAAATCCCTTAGCTTTTACTATTGTTTTATAATAATTATTCTTATTGTTCCTTTAAAATATACTGTACGCATATAAGATGAACTTTCCTACTATATGCTATAATGCTATATATATATATATATATATATATATATATATATATATATATATATATATATATATATATATATATATATATATATATATATATATATATATATATATATATATATATGCAATAACGTATGTAACGTCATACCTCATCCCACGTAGTTTTTGAGGGAAGTTTAACGAGAACTCCCTCTCCACATTTCGGACTATACAACTCGAAATTAGTTTCCCGACTCGATCCTGCACGTCAGCGGTACGGCGGCGTGGGGCGCCGCTCAAATTAAATATCCCACCTGACGGCAGTGACACGACGATCACGAGTTACAACTTGTTCATTAGTAATTACTCGGCAGGTAACTAGATAACGCCCGCAACTCCGTTGCGCTGAAATTAGTTTATCGTGCGGGAACCGTCCAGTTTTGCGGCATAAAAACGATCCTATGTCCTATCCCGGGACTCAAAGTTTCCCTATACCAAATTTCAGCAAAATCGGTTCAACGGTTTGGGCGTGAAGAGGTAACAGACAGACAAACACACTTTCGTATTTATAATATTAGTATGTATAGATGACGCCCGCAACTCCGTTGCGCCAAAATTCGGTTATCGCGCGGGAATTGTAAATTTTTAGGGACAAAACGCTCCACGTCCTTTCCAGGGACTCAAAGCATTTCCGTACAAAAAGCAAAATCGATTAAGCGGTTTGGGCGTGAAGAGGTAACAGACAGACACACTTTGACATTTATTATATTAATATAGATTGACGCTATTTCATACGTTCAAAAGAGAATGACTTTTTATTAATAGCTGCCCTTGTTGTATTTTCCCATGGTCCACACTACGTTTTCATCCAGTATCACCGGTTTCGGTGACGGTGGCCGGTTTCATTGAAACCAGGCCAGCTACGCAGGAGTAATTTTTATAGTGCTCAAGTGTGTGCGCAGTACACATGAGCACTGTCTATTCCTTTACTCGCATAACCCAGTGGGACGGTGCTCATCCTACGCATGAATCATCTTACTTGTATCAGACAATCAGGTGATCAGCCTGCATTGTCCTAACCAAACTTGGAAATAACATGTTTCCAACGCGGTAATCGAACCCACAACCTCCGAGTCAAGAGGATTATTTTTATTATTATTATTATTAGGGGTAAAACGACTGTATTTAAATTTTTGTCATTGACCGATAGAACATTAACTAAAAATAATTATGCGCGTCCTTCAATCTCGAACCGTAACTTATATATTTTGTGATATAAAAAAATCTAAATCCAATAACGTGAAAAAATCCAATGCTGAATTCATAAATTAATATTTCCTCGGCAATTGAATATTTCCAGATATGAAAATATTTTTTTATATTCGCAAATCCCACAAACTTTCTATTTATAGGTATTCACAAACTTTCCTAGATTGAAAAATCCGTAGAATTCGAGAGCGGATGCCATTTTTCGAATAATTAGGCTCCATTTCGATCCATAGCGATCTTGGCTCGGTCTACTTCTGAACTGGCTTAGAACATTTTCAACTTTTTTCGAATACACCAATTAGTGTTGCAATTTTAAAGTTTTGTAAAAAATTTAAAATATTTCAGATCACAATAAAATACGACAAATGCTTGTTTAGGGCTCGACCTACATTCGTGTACTGAACCTGGTTATTATACATTTTAGAAGAGCATAAATTTTATTGCCGTTACAATTTTTTCAAGTACGTTTGTGTAAAAATTTTATATTATTACTTTTACATCATGAGTATTATCTGCAGCATTTCTCTGAAAATAAATGTAGGAGATACTTTTAGTACTCCATCTACTCGTAGCAGTTTAAATAGGTTTAAATACAACTTAGGGCCTGTTTCACCACTTCCTGCTAAAGCTATCCACCACTTAACTTGACAGATAGAGTATGGAGAATCTGTCAAATAGGCCTATCCGGCACCTTATCAGGAAGTGGTGAAACAGGCCTTTAAACATTGACTTTGACAATGACGAGGACAAGAAAGCATAGCACGTTACTGAGTACGAGCAAAACGACTCATGTATCAAGTATTTTTCAACGCTCTGTCTCCATTGGGAAATCTCGCAAATAAATAATTCCAACTACTGATAGATGCCGTGTCAAGTGGAATACTAAATCAGAGAATCGGACAAAGACTAATGGCGACAGGTAGAAGAAACTCCAGTGCAAACAAATTCCGAGCTATGATCGATTTTATACTTTCACTGCGATGTTTATGAATGCAATTAATTATATAACTATCATCTAAAAATCATTATAATTTGAGCCGAAATACAGTTTGATTTTTTTGTCTAAATCAAAGAGCATCATAATTTGAGCCGAAATATAGTTTAGCCGAAGTGTATTGTATGCAGTTTTTCCAAGTAAACTTGGCCAAAATATATTAGCTTTGTCCACACTGTTCCATTTTCTGTTCGTCGAGGCATGCCTTTGCATAACGCATGCGTTATAGCGCAGTCAACAGCGAACGTAAGGTAAACCCGCGACGCATGCCCTCTGACCGTATCCAAAACTTCAAAAATGACAATATTGGCGTTGCGTTCCTTGACGCATTCAATTTTTGAATGGGCCAAAATGAAAGTTGAAAACGAAAATTGAAGATGAAAGTGCACAATGTGGACATAGCTATTCATTGTTCTCACAAAGGCGGCATAGCTATTCCAATCCCATAATCATATAACCCAGATTAATACGAGTAGTAACCACTGTGCGTCAATCGTGTAATAACTTGTAGGTTGCAGTTCTCAGGAAGTGCTGCGCTACGCAAACTTGTTACAATGTTCAGATCGGATGAGAGAGTAAATACGGAAGCCTTTGCCAGAAGATATTAGGAGGCTTCAAAGTGACTGCTCAATCAAATGCCGCTCAAGGCCATTTAGCCGAAACTTTTTCGTTTTCGTTTCGTTGTAGAATCGCCGATCAAAATGTATGAAATTGACATAAGACGAGTCGAACGTCAACGTCATATAATATGTCAAGTCGATACATTTTCATCGGCGATTCTATACCGAAGCGAAAACGAAAAGATTTTGACGAATCGAACGTCAACGCCATATAAACGAACGCTTATGTCAATTGCCACTTTCATCGGAATCATCGGCGATTCTATAACGAAGCGAAAACGAAAAGATTTTGGCACACCCTCCAGGTGTGTGGGTCGAACTGCATCCATGAATATACTATTCGATATCTATAATATGATAATTATTGATAAGAGACCTACATAATACTATACAGATGAGTAGCTCTAGAGGTATTATATCAAGTATCAAAATGGCGTCGTCCCTTAATAATTAAAATATTTATTTTGGGAGCAGAGGGGCGCAGGGGAGCGGAGGAGCGAAACAAAAGTGTTTCGGTCACTGTCTTCCGCAATTTAACGATGTATTATTCGTTACTATGCAAACTAAGTAAAGTGCAAATATAACAAGTTTTGATTTAAATTTCACACTTTAACGGATATTAACGGATAGCATTAGGAAATCTTCAGATTACCTAGTTAATTGCACGTTAAAGTATTATATTACTACTAGCTATTTAACCGAGCTTTGCTCGGTACCCGATGAAAATGACATTTTCTAGAAATGATTCCTAGCTAGATCGATTTATCGCCCCCGAAACCCCTATATACTAAATTTCATGAAAATCGTTGGAGCCGATTCCGAGATTCCAATTATACAGGGTGTAACAAAAATAAGTGATAATACTTTAGGGTGTGTACGTGTTCCTTGTAGAGAGTTCACTGTGAAAGTAGCAGCGCTGAAAGACCAAACATTTTTTTCACTTCTGTATGGGGAAGCTCGTGACGCTCGGGCCCTTGCCCATACAAAAGTGAAAAAAAGATTTCGTCTTTCAGAGCTGCTACTTTCACAGTGAACTCTCTACAAGGAACACGTACACACCCTAAAGTATTATCACTAGTTTTAGTTACACACTGTATATATATATATATATACAAGAATTGCTCGTTTAAAGATATAAGATACACATGATAGCCAGGCCATGGTATGTCCATTTCTGTCAAGTAACTTTTGCAACCAATCAGAGCAATATTTGTATTAGATAACGTTGTTGTGTATTATGTTGAGTGACTATAACCCAGGTACGTCATAATAATATTATCATTTATCAGTCTGTTTTATTGAGTCACCCCTTCTAAACGTCACAATAGTTTGCAGTACAATACTTCGAATAATATACGGTCTTGCTCTTGTTTTGGTAACATCATTCAACGCTACTTAGAAACAAAGTGTAGAGAGATTTTGTGACTTAATTACTTTAACAAATTCATAATATAATACTTGAATATGAACAAGTAGACTAGTAATATATTAAAATAATAAATACATGTGGTACTCGGGAACTGCCGCGGTAAAGCTATTGCATAGCAGCAGACTATCTACACGCGTCTTTTCGCACGCACACAAACACCGTGCCGAAGTCTGCCGAACTGAAACAACATTACACGAGTGTAAGGTTATTTTCGTTATAAGAGCTATGCAATAGTTTAAAAATATGGTTTCCACATACAGCATCAACTGCGTCGTCTCTACCCCGAGTGCCAAGTTTTATTTGTGGATTTCGGGATTACCGAGGACGCGGCAGACACCGCAGGACTGCTAAGACAGTTACACTGGTGCGCCGCGCCCGGACAACTTGAAAACTTTATACTCTGTGGTTTTACACTCGCTTTATTATTTACCATCGCAAACTTCAATAATTGTATCGCCAGCTGGAAACTGTAGCGACATTGAAAAATATTAACTCGCGCTTTGAGCAAAGAACTCGGATTCCGAGTCCCTACTAAGTATATTATCTAGTACTTTCATCTATAAAAATAACGATTTTTTTGCCATTTGTTTGCAATACTACTAAAAATTATTATTTTTTTATTCTTTATAACCACATAGCTTATAAAAAAAATCTGATTTGCCCCCCCCCCCCCCCCCCCCTGGCCCAGAACCTGGGTAATTTGCCCCCCGCTGGCCTAGAACCTGGGTACGCCCATGATTTGGAATCTAGTTTACAATATATATTTTTAAATATGTCACTCGATCTCATCCTCATACATTCGATTCGTTTGAAAATAACAAAAATAAAATTTTAAAAATAAAACCTAATCTTCTTCCTAGTCGTATCCTCATGGCTGAGGGACGTGACCACCATTTGCTATCATGGTGGTTTTCTTGGGATTATAGTCGCGGTAGTTTTCCGTTGCTTTCCGCGCTAGACTTTTTGAGGGTATTTAGTCCTCAAGGCCAGTACTGCCTAGGAGTCAGGTTATCATATCCGCCGCCTGAGACTCGGCGTTGTTACTCGTTTAGCTCCACCCGGGAGACACGTATAGGTTAGTAAAAGGTAAATCCTACGGACGCGAGTAACCACCCTCCCCCCATTATCTAATATTATGTTCGATCATTACCTAATATTATGTTCGATTTATAGCATTTCCGAAAGGTGATTCACGTCCTAATGCAGGAGTCGTAAGCCAGTAATACTATGTACAAGCATTTCACCATATTACAATGTAATATGGAAAGTAATTTCTTTTCCATTCCCCACTAAAACCTCACTGATTGTGTACGCACTGCCTGCATAGTGCATACCTGCCGCCTGCCTCCTGCCGCCGCACTACAAGACGTGAATATTGGAATACAAGTCTGGAGCGATATTTTGTACAATTCCCCAGTGTCATAAGATATTCACAAACACAAAGCGAGCGTATGCATTGTACAGTCCTATACCTGAAACGCTAGGAATTATATAGGGTATTTCCTAGTAAATAGCTTTTAAAATTACTTATCGACTGAACGAGAAAATCGTATTGTAAGATAGCAAAAGAAGCACTCAACCCTGGCTCGAAACGTAAACAAGATAATATTATTGTATTAGCTACAACACAAAAGTACAATCTGTAAATATTGTTAGAGAAATGAGAAAACAAGAGCAATATTGGAATGGAATAGTAAGTACATTATAATATTACATTGTACTTTAGAGTAAGGTTAGTTAGTTAGTCTTGAAAAATGAATCTCATTTTAAAAGAATATTTTTA
This sequence comes from Aricia agestis, assembly GCF_905147365.1. Classification (NCBI taxonomy): domain Eukaryota; kingdom Metazoa; phylum Arthropoda; class Insecta; order Lepidoptera; family Lycaenidae; genus Aricia; species Aricia agestis. The sequence continues at coordinate 12,220,098 of NC_056409.1, forward strand.
TTGTAACAAATAAATTCCTTTGAAATACAATGAATGGAATGAAAGGTGAATTGATGAAATATTCGAATAATACAATGAATCAACGGAGGGCGAATTAAATAAATGTTTTTAATATTTTACTGCGATACCTTAAAATTTCTTTCAACGGTGAACGGTCCTTCAATTTCACGTCCAATTGTCTCCAGTCATCTTTAATTACGAGTCTATTCGAAGTACTTATACAGACATCCGACAATTTTTCCTACTCATCGCACGGACTCAAGAATCTCAAGTTCGGTCTGGGAACGAATTCCCTGCACTTTCGAACAGTGACAGGGCAAGTTTGTTAGCGCAGTGCAGTTGCGAAGTTCCGTTCACTTTAAACGACGTCTTTTTACGTCCAACTTTGATGGGGTGTAATAATACTGGTTATATTAGAGTGCAATAGCTCGCGCTGTTTAACTGACTCCCGGGAAATTGTCTTTTGTTGCACACCTGTGCCTTGGCCCAGATACGACTGTATGTGGAGCAAATGAAAAACTAAACATCTAAATATAACATAGGAGAAAACTTTCATTAGTGTACCGTACAGTGTTCTCACGGCTAACAATACAAATTGCGGTTTCAACATTATATGAAATAATAAAAGTGTGTTTCATTATAAGCCTCTTATGGACTTATTTTTTTTTCAGTTCACCGTTATAATCACCGCAGGCAAAGCCAAAGTTGCTTCAGTGTCGGACAAAAATTCAAAATAGCATATGTGATAATCCAAAGCCCAAAGTCTTAAACTACAACCATACTGAATTTGTTTAATAGTTTATACTTAAACAAGTAACAAACAACACACTAACAAATCGACAACCTATTTTTAATGTAATTTTAGCGAATTAAAATTCCCTTTTAAGGTAATGCGATTTTACCGCAAACAGCTACATTTCGTACGACACGTACCTGATGAAACAGTGTGATTGTGAAACCGTGTTGGCAGATTCGGGGCACCTCATCAAAGGCGGCCGACGGAAAACCGCGCCTGTTTATTTAATAGGTAAATCCGCGTTTCACCAAAACCGACCTATAGGACTGGAGCTCTACAAAAACCCGTAATTTAACGCCATTTTCTCTGTGGATGGCGTAAAATGATGATGAATTAATCTTAAATTAACATTTAATTGAATTTTTCTTAAGACGTAACTTAAGAGGAAACTGGATTTAGCTAATCTGATTTAATAAAGATTTTTAAGATGGCCGCTACTTTAGCTAGGAAATACGTACTGTAGTACAACCAATAATATACTAAAGCCCAAGAGCCAGCGACATTGATTGTTTTATGGTTTTTTAGGGGCTCGACGCACGTTGATGTATTTATAGACTAATTTAGAGGCCAAAATTGTAATCGTGTAATAAAACAGCTTTACTGTTAAAAAAAATCTTGAAAAAAAAATGGTTGAAACATCTGTATTCTGTAGACGCAATATGTGCCGTCATAACATCATGAAATCCTGTCTACAGATTGAACGGGTACATACATTTCAATGTTATACAGTAATTATCAAGAAATAGTATTGAGGTACACGGGATTGAGGTACAACATACACTGGAATTCCCAAAACAGCAAATGTTATCGGTAACTACAGCCTGCAATATACAAATCAATACACACGATATTCTGTTAATACCCCTGTGAGATTTTAATCCCAATAGTTGAAGCCTTATAATAGGAAGAGAATCTAAACTCTTTAAATTAAATTAAAATGTAAGTACAAACTACTATAAATTATGACCTGCTCCTTTTTGGAAGTCGGTCAAATCGGTTAATAGTCTATTGTGATCTAAGAATACTACGTAGTATTCATTAATAATTTTCAGTGTTATGTATACAGAATATATTAGAAATTCGCATTTATTATTCGGTATACGAATAATAAATGCGAATTTCTTTTGTTTTTGACCGACTTCCAAAAAGGAGGAGGTTATACGTTCGGCTGTATGTATCTTTTTTAGGGTTCTGTAGCCAAATGGCAAAAAACGGAACCCTTATAGATTCGTCATATCTGTCTGTCTGTCTGTCCGTCCGTATGTAAGCCAATTTTCTCCGAAACTCTAAGAGCTATACTATTGAAACTTAGTAAGGAGATGTAGTCTGTGAGCCGCATTAAGATTTTGATACAACAATGGAAAAATTATTAAAAATTTTAGGAGTCCCCATATTATGTACAACTGAAAAAAAAATTCATCTAGCCTATGCGTATGAGGTATCTATGGATAGGTCTTTAAAAATCATATTGAGGTTTCGAATCTGAATAGTTTGCGAGAGAGACTCTTCCAAAGTGGTAAAATGTGTGCCCCGCCCCCTCTAATTTCTAAAGTATGTATGTATGTAAGTATGATAAGTCAAAAAAATAGTTGAGATTTAGACGAATTCTGAAAAAGGCACTATTAAAGAGTAAGAGTTATGTAATACTTTTTAGTTCATATTATTATTGTTTTGACCTTGGAAGTCGGTTTTAATTTTTGTTAAAAATAATAATGTAACTTGATTAGTTTGGCGTCCCCATCCAATAGTAATTATTCGAAGAAATAAAACAATTAGTATAATATTCTTGGGTAACGGACAGTAAAATTGAGTTGGGAATGAATTTCTTAACAAAAATTTAAACAGTCTAGAGACAGAGATTACCCATTACGGTAATTGAGCTCCAACACGATCTCCATACTAATTCACATTCAAAAGTCAACTAGTTCAAACTTAAGACTCACTTTTTAACCGAGAAGTCCACAAAATTGAAAAGGTACATTTGAGCCATGGATTCTGTGGTATAGATTCAACGCCTGTAACGTGTTAAACATTTTATTCGGTTTAAAAAGTACTTCTACATACTAATATTATAAACTAGCTGTTGCCCGCAACTTCGTCCGCGTGAATGTGTGTTATTATAATCAAGGTTGAGAAAATTAAATACTCTAAGGGCCTGTTTCACCACATTCTGATAAAGTGCCGTATTCGGCACTATATTAGCCTTTTCACAACTTTTTTGACAAATTCTCCATACTTCATCTGTCAAGTTAAGTGGTGGATAGTCTATTCGGCACTTATCTTCATCGGCATCTTAGTGGTGAAACCAGGCCCTTAATCGACAACGTATATATTGAATGGATTTAGATGATGTTTAATATTATAATATATTATACACATATTTAATGCACATCAAATACACAGGAACATCGAAAGCTCTGCTTTCGACAGCGGGGTTTGAAGCACAGATATCGTTTTAAAAAATTCTTTCTTATAGTAGATGCCTTGAAGTGGTATAGGGACAGAGGAGAGGAGACAGGAACATAGGACGGAGATAGAGGATATGCCACAGAAGACGGGATATTTAATGTTCAAGCGTTGTATTATTCTAGTTAACTTGTAGGTCATGAATCATGATGCGTCCCCAAAAATCCATTACATATCTGTACATCTAATAAACAATAATTAACTATGAATAACTATCTAGTAAGAGAACCACCCATAAAGTACGTCACACGATTTTCATGACTTTTAGACCCCTCCCCCTCCCCCCTTGTCACAGATGATCCCATCTTAGTGTGATTTCAAAACCGACAACGACGTTAAACCTCACGTCAATAATTTAATTTTTTTGATATTCAATTTGGTAAATTTAAAATGCGATGTCACAAAACTTAGGACCCCTCCCCCGCTCCTTGTCTTGTGTCTTCGTCAACCCCCTCCCTTCTCTTAAGGTATGACATACTTTATGGATGGTCCCTAAATGGCAATATTATGAAAAATACTAGCTGTGCCCCGCGGTGTTACCCGCGGTTTAAGTGATACATAATAAAAGACTATGAAAAGTACCAATAACAGGGTCAAAACGGGACGATACATGGTTCTATAATCGTTTATGGTAGTGACGATGATGATGAATATAATTTGCACAGTAGCATTATATGCTTTCCGTTCTTAAGACAACGTTGAAACTCCCAAACTTGTATCTATAAAGATATAGGAGTTCTCTCAGTACCTATCGAACTATGGTATACCTTGGTGCAAAATCTTACTTGTTGGTAGCATATCATGCTTAGAACAGTGCTCACGAAACCGAAGTCACCACATATTTCCATATAAATTTTGAGGAGTTCCCTCGATCACGTATGGATCCCTTCATCAAGTCACCACTTTTATGAATATGGCACTAAATTGGGATGATAAGCTATACACCAAAAGAAAAATTATGAAAATCGGTTTGCAAACGGTGGAGTAATCGTTGAAGATAAAAAAAAGAACATAACACCTCTTCCATTTCAAAAGTCAGTTAAAATTGTAGGCCAAACATCCATACATCCATACATCCATACATCCACACATCCATACATCCTAACAAACTTTCGCCTTTATAATATTAGTAGGATTAGTCTTTATCCAATTATTCGCCTGGTTAATAAAAAGTATTTAATTTTTTAATCACAATCATAATAACATAAATTGGCATACATTATGCTTGCAGTTTTTTAAACAATGCCGAAAATTTTAATCTTTTTTTTATCCTTGTGGATGATTTATATAGTATCTTTTTAGTGAAGTAACAACCTATCAAAATCATCAAAGTAGTTCGTGGGCACTGACCTCCATTTTATGGCGGCTCTCGACATAGGCGAACGCGTTGGCCAACGTCTAAATACCTACGGCCAACGCGCGAACGCCCGTTCTACACATTGGGCCAACGCGTCTGCAGACGCGTTGGCCAACGCGTTCGCCTATGTCGAGAGCCGCCATTACAAGTACGCTGGACTAACGATACCCAGCTGTTTATTGTGCCTATTGAAGAGGAATTAGCGCCCCCAATGCGGGGGAAGAGATTTAAATCTGACGTAACTTGCAAATGGCCGCTTAATCGCTATTGGTTGTAGAAACTAGTATTAGTTCCAAGTACTCCCACTACTGCTATCAGCGCCAATATGGCGATTTTTCAAACGTCATTTTTACGTCAGATTTAGTTCTCTTCCCCCGCATTGGAGGCGCTGATTCCGCTTTAAATAGGCACAAAAAATAGCTATCATTTCAAAGGGTATCATAGGTCCAGCGTACTTGTATAATGGGGGTCAGTGTTCGTGGGACATGACTTTAAATACGACATTCTCGCAATATAGTCGGCCTAGTCCAGAGGAATGAAAGCAGCTGTCAATACTTCTTGGACCATCCATGTACGGCTGTCGGTTACCTCACAATGTTTTCCTTCACTTTACGAGCGTCCGTTTTATGTACTTGAGATCTGAAATTGTCACATTGGTACACGCCTCCAACTGGGATGGAACCTGCACCCTCTATGAATGCGACCGAAAGGCCACAAGCTACCCACCAGGCCACAAGCGCAAAAAAAATAAAAAACCTTGAAAAATTGCCACTGCTTCTAAAACTATTTAATATCGATGGGATCAGTCTAATTATATTAAAAGTTTGTACAACTCTCTCGGGTTTCTCTCGACCTGTGAATTGAGGCTTGTTCGTTTTTTTATTGTCGTGTTTTTCCTTGTCCCGATTTTTCATTCGAAAACGAGGTGTATGAATTAATTCGTTTATACAGTTTATCTACGAAAAAATACTTAGTTTTATGTTGTTTTTATGTAACGTAGTATTTTATTTCACTTCACAATACACACTTATCGCAAAAACTTTTGAATAATTATAAATAGAATACCTATCGTAACAGCTAATTATTGTACAAATTCATAAATATGTGTATATTTAGTTAATATTATTTCTAGTGATAAATTTGTGTTAAAATTATAAAGAAGTTGTAATAATTACTATAAATATTACTAAAATATAAAACAAAGGGAAAATAAAAAAAATTAAAAAAACTACTCGTTTGAAAAAAAGACTACCATAGCTGAAGACGTCAATATTCATCGTAGGAACATGACTAGCTAGTCATAGCTATGAAAATCACTTTATTCAATATTATAATTTTATGATTAGTGATCATAATATTATTATAATAATACAGATAGATAGTCAGATGCATAATATATTAACCTAAAGTATTATTTCTGATCATGATAATAATTATTATAAATAAGCAAGATTTTGACCTGTCTTATGTGACTCACAATTTACAGTACCAAACCCATCTTTCTCATTCACGTCCACCTCCTCTTGTGTTTACATCACCAAAAGGTTGGCTGGAAGAAAATTCCTAAAGGCATTAAGTCCGCCTCTGTACCACGTTGTGTCCAAAAAATATAATAAACAAGTTATAAAAAAGCTTTTAAAAATACGTGTGGCACTCGGGAACTACCGCAGTTGCATAAATTTTTTTATCAACTTATGCAATTATATAATTCGCGTACGTCTAGTCGCAAGCACACATACACGTTAAACGATTCACAGTAACGGTGGAAGTTGGAGGGGGGGGGGGGTTTAGGTTTATTTTCGTTACGTAATTTCTTGATTCAATCGCCGCGCAAAATCTGCGATAAAAGCTATTCAACAGCTAAAAAATGAAAATAAAACAAATTATTATTAACAGGGTGATAAGTATTCCATCTAGTTTGGATCATTACCAATCACATAATTTCACCATCGAGACCACTGCACATGGTCGTTTATTACCAAAAACCTCAAATTACCTTTTCTGTGGTGAATCAGGTCACCTGCATCGCTAATTTATTCATCTAGTTAATTAATAACGAGTATTTTACCACATCTAGATTAATGATAATATTTGTGTTAATAATATTAATTTTATGTTGTATTTACTATTTGTTACATAATATAATGATCTCTAAAGAAATATCTTAATTATCTTTTCTCCGTAGCATTTCACAGTTCGTGGTCCCATATTTTCATTCGATTAATCATACATAATTTTATATTTAAATTGACATTTTTAATGGCTTTTAAGTTTTAATTTATTACACTCAGTTACATTTGATGATAACTAAACTTTAATTTAATGAAAAGTTTGTCAAAAATGTATGGAGTTTGTGTCATAATAAATATCTGAATGTGGCCTTCACTGATGTATGAGGCTGGATTTATATACGTCTGCGGTCTGCCCGAACGCGCGGTTTGGCGACTACACCGCGTATTCACAAGAAATTGTATGTAAATTAAGGGTGAAGCCAAACGAGCGTAATTTGTGAGTTGTGAGTCGCAGAATTTCTGCCGCGTAAATATATATTTCATACAAATCATGACTCACAGAATTACGCTCGTGTGAATCAAACAGGACTTTTGTATGGAACTGAACATAGCAGAATTCTGCCGAATCGAAATTCTACGACTCACAACTCACAAATTACGCTCGTTTGGCTTCGCCCTTATGGTATTGTTTAAAAAACTAAAAAACACGCTTTTAGCACGCACTAAGTTGGATTTAAGTCACGTGATTTTTTTTTTCGTATTCCTGACAGCAAACCCTTTTATTTAATGCATTTCAAATAGCCTGTCCCCCATCTTGGGGAGGCCGCCATTTTGGATTTGTAATGATGTTTCTTAGCTAGTCATCAGAACTCAGAGCGTGTGCAAAATTTTATCCTAATCGAAGACCGGGAAGTGGCTCAAATTAAAATAAAGATTTTATTACCGCGCCGCTATCATCATAATATTAATACGCGAACGAAAAACTTTGTAACCCTTTTTACGAAAAATGGGAAAACGTAGGTGCATGAAATTTTGCACAGTTATAGTTTATATGGTGAAGGAGTGCATCGAACTAATATTATTTTGAAATTATGCTTTTATCATACATTTTTTAACAAATAAAACATTAATCGCTCCCACACTGGTTTCGGTGGCCGGTTTCATTGAAACCAGGCCAGCTACGCAGGAGTAATTTTATAGTGCCCAAGTGTGTACGCAATGCACAAGAGCACTCTCTATTCCTTTACTCTCATAACCTAGTGACACGACTGGCGAGAGATCAGGCGCAGGACCGACTTTTTACATGCCCTTCCGACGCATGGATCATATTACTTGTCAGACAATCAGGTGATCAGCCTGCATTATCCTAACCAAACTTGGAAATAACATGTTTCCAACGCGGGAATCGAACCCACGACCTCCGAGTCAAGAGCCACTGGACCACGGAGGCGTTACACAAACTACAACACACACACATGAGAAATGACAGATTTTTGAGTGACAAGCCTATACATACGAATTATACTCTTTTATTTATGGTTGAAGTCTGTTGATAACAAGGTGACAAATTGAAAATGGATTATAGTTTTTTTTATTGGGTCTAAGATATTATTAGACAATGCTTACACGGTCAGTCTGAGATCAGCTGAGTCCCAGAGACAAGTCAACAAGTCAAAGTCAATATTTTTTCAAAATATAGGTAGTAGTCCTAAGGTCGAATTTCGACCATTGGGCGATCTCTAGTTTAAATAGTTACATACTATAGTTTGTGACCTCGCGGTGTAGCGGCCAAGCCGCTAATTTGTGCGCATATCAATCCAGCCAGCTCGTACGTATTTTCATCGCAAAGAACAAGTAATTTTATAACTATGATAAAGTATAGTTTCCGAGCAAGTGGGCTCGTACAGTCATCGTGGACGGAGCACATCCAGTCCCGTGATAAATGAACGAGCTCAAGCAGATCTCGCTTGAGGCGACACCTTATCACTGTCATGATATATTGTTAAACGTAAAGCCGCGTGCACAACGTAGCATTAGTACTAATAAAGCTTGCATTCGGAGATGGATGGTGAGCTTGTTTTTACTGTTTCACCTAAATAAAGTTTCTGTCTTAGATTAGGAGTTTCAGACCGACTTTCTTAAAAATAATGTTTTTACCAGTCAAGTGAATGAAGTTATATTGACGATTATGAATTTTTTGCAAGTGTAGAAAATAGTAAATATCATTACAACAGAATACAGTACTATTATGAAAAACTTGAGAGGTGTCAAGGACACCCGCATGGAACGAAGTTAAAAGAGAGAGAGAGAAACACGCGGTAGCGCGTGTTTCACTCTCTCTCTCTCTTACAACTATAGCATTTTTGCTCTAGTTGTAATATTATAACGACACTTTTGTGTTATGTCGTTACAACTTTTTCCGTCTAGCCCCTTTCGCAACGTGCGATAAGGAACTTCGATATATTAATATTAACAACAATATTTGAAAACTCATCATAATATAATATTTTTGAAGAAAATTATAACGTACATTTAAAATTAATTGTTATCGTTATACGCAGTACAAAATAGAATGTGTGGATCCACCTTTAATCTTATTCAGAATCTTCCGAGTCACAGGTGTTTACACATTTGTCAAAGTTAGGACATTAGCAGTAACGACGTAACTGTGAATCAAATTGATTTACTGCCCGCTCCGGCCGTAAACACACTTTAGTGGGATGTCGATAAGCTCCGCCGAACTGCAATTATAGTTTATTAGTACTTACTAGCCCACCGACTCGCATACTCATCTCTCTGTTGATTTCGGAAATAGTCCGGAAATTAAGAGCGCTAGACTTGTTTGGGGCTGTCGAATTTGACTGAGTATTCAGTCCTATTCAACTTGAAAGATGACGCGTACAATAAAACTTTGGCAATAACAGCTGTCGCCCGCTATATTTTCAGATACTTATAAAACACTCTACTTTCAAGAAGAAAACGTATTTCCGACTCATCTATTACTAATAACATAGTCGACTTTAGATATAAATACTATAAATAACACTAACCTTTAATCACCTTTCACTTTTAGAAGGACAATCCTTAAAACAAAAATATTTTATTTATAAATAGACGCAGATGTTATAAATAATATAATATTCTACACGTAGGAACAGTAAATATGAGGTAATATGTGATACATCATGGCGGAGCAGATAGTGCGAAAATGTAAAACATATTTTGAATTTCATGCGCGCGGAAACTACGCCAGCCGTGCATGTTATGTGCACATACGATATGCAAAGCCTGTATACACCAAAAGACAAATATATTTTTTTCATTTCTATGTAAAATATAACAGAATATTTTATTCGACAAAGATTTAATCAAATACGATGTAAGTTTTTGATCGAAATGGAAAGCACGGTTGTAGTATTTTAACACATTTCAACCACGCAGAAAAATTGCTATTTCTACAATAGAAACAACTGTAAAATGATGCGTATTAGAAGCACAAATTTAAATAATAAATTTTAAATAAAGGTGCCTACAGACTTTTATATTTCTCATAACTATAAAAATACGACCCATAGTCATTTTGATTGCGTCTTGATGGATTTTTCTCGCGATGTTATGATAAGGAGTACGAATAGCTGCCATTCCGACCCCGCTCCAGGGCTTTTACGTGCTGAAATAGAACTCATTCATGAGCCATATAATATCCTCCGTGATTCTACTGAATGAAATATCAGCATTTATAATATAATTGTAATAGGCTTGTATATAGATGTTATATCAACATCAATTTTGTGGTTTCCAGTAAAAAATGTTTAAAGACGCTTTAAAAATTACGTTCAAACTATTCATCGTATCGTTTTATCACTTTTAAAATAATTTTAATTGATCACTCCACGTAATAATCTGAATAAGTTCAATAAAATATGATCATTGATAACTATTATTAATATTGTAACAGATTTTTATAAAATACTAGCTGTTGCCCGCGACTTTGTCCGCGGCAATAATATTATAGTAGTATGTCTGTAGGCTGATATATCTCAAGCATCGCGCTAGCTAGAAAGTTGAAATTACAAAATATTATGTATGAACAAATATAAAAATTTAAAATATATCCTCCTCCTTTATTGAAAGTCGGTTAAAAGGTAGCCTAAGTTACTCCTTATTATATACGCTATCTGCCAAAAAAAGTCCCGTTAAAATTGCCCCAGCCGTTTCAGAAATTAGCCGGAACCAACAGACAGACATACAAAATTTGTAAAAAGTGCTATTTTGGTATATGTACCGTATGTACATTCATATGCATGTAGTAAAAAACGGTTCTTTCAATATTACAAACAGACACTCCAATTTTATTTATATGTATGTGTAGATGCTACAAATAATAAATTTTAATACCCCATAACATCCACTTGAAAAGTTTTTTGTTAAATGATCCAATAAGCTCATATTCGCTTTATTTCTTTTGGTAAATATACTATGTTCGTCTCGTTCCATATTTGATTAGACCTTCAAGGCAATTGAGTGCTGGACTTTGTCCCCCTCACGCCTCAAAGACTCCGAATATTTGACAAAGATACAAATAATAATCCTTAATGGGTATATGGAAGATTCTTTTGATATTTAGTTTTTCGTGGTATCACAAAAGGGTGATTTATACGAGATAAATAGAATCGAAATATAAAACTTCTTTTCTCTCATTTTTTTACTCTTCGGTTTTTTTTATGAAATAAGGGGGCAAACGAGCCAACGGGTCACCTGATGGAAAGCAACTTCCATCGCCCATGGACACTCGCAGCATCAGAAGAGCTGCATGTGCGTTGCCGGCCTTTTAAGAGGGAATAGGGTAATAGAGGAGGGTAGGGAAGGGGATAGGGGAGGGTAGGAAAGGGAATAAGGTAGGGAATTGGGCCTCCGCTAAACTCACTCACTCGGCGAAACACAGCGCAAGCGCTGTTTCACGCCGGTTCTCTGTGAGAACGTGGTATTTACAATATGTTTTTCGTAGTATAGCTACTTCCAATGCTTAGATCAACGTATCTACATAATATGTGCTGATAAGTCGTAAAACTTACCAACCACTTTCCATAACCATATAAAGTTTTAAGAACACGTTAAAATGCAAAATCCCACCTTAATACACGGTTTAACTTCTCACATCTCGGCATTACGACGGAAGCCGTAAAAATGATATACCCGCATCTGCAATATACACCACGCATCCAACGTCAGAGCACCTCAACTTAACCTCGGTATATTTCTTCCTTATTTCGTATTTTTACCGCGCGAGTATGAGGTGCTAAATAATTTCCCACGTGTTTTAAACTTCGATTTACGGACGAAGATTTCGACGGGTAAGTAACGCGATTGGGCTTCATTTTTTACGTCTTTTAATGCTATCGTTTATCGCAATTAGTGGGATTATCGTAGGCATTGTGGGAGACATTATTTTCTGTGTTTGAGCGAGGTCAGTTCTAACTCTTTTTTCGTAGCGCCCACGTAGAGCGCTCGTAGCACGGTGCTACGAGTTTTAATATCGTCTTAAAATGTACCTAATGATCATTGTTAATTAACAAAGTACTTATGTGAAGTGCTTTACGATTTTATTTAGCACTATTTTTAACCCCCGACCAAAAAGAGGGGTGTTATAAGTTTGACGTGTCTGTCTGTCTGTGGCATCGTAGAATCAAAACGGGTGGACCGATTTTGATCTAGTTTTTTTTTTTGTTTGAAAGTTGACATGATCGAGAGTGGTTTTAGCTATAGGTCATCATCATCAGCCAGCTCATTGCTGAAAAATCACGGTTTATCTAGTTCGTGATAGGCCGATTAGCTCCTTGCAGTCGTTTGATGGGTTTTATATTTTGCATTCTGGTTCATGACACTTATGAATATATATGTCGCTGGGAAATGAGGTTATCAGGGATTTCATGAAATCCCGGTACATGTCGGATATTCTTGTATATTACGTCTTCTTACTAAAAATATCTGTAGTCTGTAGTGATATGTCATTTCACTAAACTAAATCTAGTAAAATAAAGAATAGTGTTGAGGAATAAACTAATGAAACAAAATTACAAATTAACTGGTGTATGTTTATCTATACTTAACATTATAAAGCGGAAGAGTTTGTTTGTTATATCCACAATATTGTATTTAAAGAGAATGTGTTAAGGGAAGGAACTAGAATTCGCTATAACAATTATATTATGATATTTAGCTTTAAAGTATGCCAAGTTTGTGTATCTTTATTTGGTCGTAGCTAATTCATCCTTAATATTATAAATACGACAGTTTGTCTATCTATCGGTCTGTTTCTTCATGCCCAGACCACTGAACGATTTTGCTAAAATGTGGTATGGGAAATGTGGTCCCGGGAAAGGACATAGGATACTTTTTAGGCTGCGTTTCCACCAGAGATGTGTTGCGTGGCATTCCTCATTTCGTTTCGTTCGTCATTCGTTTTTGAGAACCAATAGAATCGCTTGATTTACGTGAGCTTGCCATGAAATCGCTCAGCACGGCGATGCTATTGGATCTTAAAAGAACATTCCTCGCAACACATCTCTGGTAGAAACGCAGCCTTATCCAGAAAATTTTACGGTTCCCGGGCGCTAAACGAATTTTGGTGCAACGGAGGTGCGAGCACCATCTATTTATACATACATACCTACTGATTCCTAGCACGTATTGCTGATGTCACTTCGAACCCACGTCGAGGGCCACAAACCACAGCCACATAGAAGCATGTAACATGCCACACACAGGGATCTCCGGGAAGACACATATCTCGGCGACCACACGCCTGAAGAGTGGTCAACTATCTATGATACTATCTCAACTATTCCCCCAAAAACAGGCGAGCCAAAGTTTCCAAAGCCTTAGGCAGTTGGGAAGAATTTCGTTTGCATAACTCCCATAACGTTAAGTATAATTTTATCTGTATTGTCTTTCACTTATATGGTTCTTCATGTAGTGATCCGTCGGATACACGTTACTTTTATTGTATCCTTTTAGCTTATATTATATTAAGCAAATATTTTTAATATCACAAAATTGGTATCAAATTCTACAAAACTAGATGAATCTAAAACACCTGATTATTGTCTCAACACTAACATACTGAGAATTATCTATTATTACAGCATTGTAACTATCCGGCTATGTATCTAGAAGCAATAAATTAAATGTTTACAGTTTACGTTTCAAACCTTTGTCGAGGCCGACCAATCTAAATTCATTAGTGGTCGAGCCGTGTCTAAATATTTGAATAATTCGATTTCACTTTGTTGAATCCGAATAATTGTAAATTACTAGAAATAGAAATGTTATAATTAAGAGGGACATCGGACGAGGGTCAGTTAGATCCTTGATTGTTCATATTGAGTTAAAGGGCAGAAACGTTCGCTACTTGATTGTGAGTCCCGCTAAGTTTCTAACTTTTGACAAACTGTAACTTAACAGGATCTATTTACTTTGCAGTCTACGCTATAGCGTAGACTGCAAAGTATGATATATCATAGTAACGATATATTATTTTTTAAAGATTACCCCCTTTTTAAGGGTTCCGTAGTCAACAAGGAACCCTTGTATTTTGTTATAAATACAGTCTTGTTCTAAATGATCTAAACACGGACTGCATTCATAACTCAATACGTAATTTTTTGTGTGATGACTGATGATACACATACGTAATTTTTTTGCGGGATGATAAGAACCGGGGCGTACAATCTATTAACGTGACGCCGCGTTAAAGTAAAAAATCGTTTTGGATATGTTGTAGACCGCTTGTTTTCTATGAGAGGCCGGCCCGGCCTCTCATAGAAAACAAGCGATCTACAAGAAATGGAAAGGGCGTATGCGACAAAATGGTTTTTGTCGCGTATTTAAAATCCATAAATATATTTCACATAAACTATGGGCAAATTATATACACTATAATTTACATAGATTAGTTCAAGCATACACTATAATAAAAATTATAGTGTATGCTTGAACTAATGTATGTACAAATTTTGGAAGCTTAAATCATTCTCCTCTGTTGGCAAAATTAGAATCCCTGTTTTTATAGAGGTATTTTTGATTAATTATTATGTGTTATAAAAGTTGACCAATCGTGTTATGCTATGGGTAATTCAAAGATAAATACATGATGAATACTGACAATGAACTTTAATTTCTTAGCTTTAGTCATTGTTGAGAAAAATCGATATCGCTACAGCCAAATTATCAAGGCGTCACCTTAAAATTCTTATAAAAGTCATCACGTTAGTTCGGGATGAATTTGTAGCGAGTGTGGTGGGCGAGTGGGCGTACATATTCAGCATCACATGACCGAGCCGACATTGTTTATAGAAATTGATCGCTCGTGACGCGTACGCGTTAATTACGACGAGTTTAAAATCTAATTTTCTCGAGCATTAAATAAACATAGCAGTTAAAACACAAAGAGGATTTTGATGAATAATTTATTAAAGGCTTTTCAATCTTATTGGGGGGTGTGAACGACCTTTTAGAACTGAAACTAAAACTAGATGGCGAATTCATTATTTGGGGTCCTCACCTAGAATATATTTAAATTGTTTATGTAAATCTTAATCGTAAAGGTGCTACTAATTAATTCCTAGAATATTAAACGTGGTACCGAAACATTTATTTAAATGTATGTATGAATTTATATTAATTACGAATTTAATGCGTATTCATCAGTTCAGTTCAGTGATTGGAAAATAGCTTATCGATACATTTAGTGACATGTTATAATGTAACTTTGCATGTACGTATTTCAACGATAATAAGCGAAATTGGCAAGCAAAAAAAAAGTCTTAGTATATTTACTTTACAAAACAATTTCAATTCAAAACTGCATACGTCTTATAACCATAGAGTTATTTTACCTAGCGGAATAGAGCAACAATCTCGAGCTTGTCAAACGAAACCGAAATTGGTTTCATCTGTGTTTAAAAATATGTGTACGTATACACTTACACAAGCATGATTGAACATGATTTCTATGAGATTAAATTGTCAACGTGCGACACGTGACGACTGGACGTCAAAAAAAGAGTGCTGCTGTCATATTCATCCATCATACGTCTCTTTTTACCACGCAGTGTTACTGATAGTGACATCTCTCTTGCTCAGGCCTTTGTTTCTCTATTCCGCTAGGTATATTACCTTTATGCTTTTAACATTATTTATTGTAATATCAAAACACACTCACACAGCTTAAAAAATACGTGTGGCACTCGGGGACGTCGCGGTCGCGGTAAAGCTACTGCATATCATTTTGTATCATCTTATACAATTACATACATATAATTCGCATACGTCTAGTTGCACGCACATAAACACTGTGCCGGTCGGTGCGGCAAGCACAACACCCCGAGTCACACCGAGCCGAAGTCTGCCGAACTGAAACGACGTTAGACAAATGTTAGCTGTTTGTCGTTACGGAATTTCTTGATTTAGTCGCCGCTCTCAAAGCCTATGATAAAAACTATGCAATCGCTTAAAACCTTTTTGTCTACTACGCGTACACACACTGGTACAAATACTCCCGGAGCTTCTGTACCTCCTCTTCCGTGCTCTTCTTGGCGCGGTTTGTACACAGCGACAGTTTCTCGCACGACTGTTCGTTGTGGCGACGCGCGTTTGTCAAACTCAGGTCCAGCTCGTAGCCAAGCGTTACCGCGGCCCGGGACAACTCCTTTAGGCACTCCGTCACGTTTATACTGAAATGAAAGAAAATTAAAAAGTAACGAATAAATTATTTCAATTTGGTTGCCGCCCGTACCAAGCTTTTTTCAAGAGAGAGAGAGCCATTTAGGAATATATCCCTTGCTGCAGTAGATAGCGTTTTTTTCTGTCAGTGTCCAGACTGTCACAAGTAAATAAACACATAATATTATGTTACACTTTTTGTGGATTTAGATTTCATAGTAATATTTACTAGGTACTTATGTTTCAATTTGCATAAAAACTTTTAACCTATAATACGAGTTGTTTTATTGTAAATTTATATTATTACTTAAAAAGTTAATGAGATAAAATGAATAATTTTACTTATCTTTTTAACTACGGATTAATCATTATTTACAAATGCAATGTAATTTTACCATGCTTTTACTGTTAAAAGCTTCATGCTTTTACCCGTACGCTCTTATCTCGTTCATTCTACAAAACATTGCCGTACCAAAAATGTTGGTAATGTAATTAAATTAATATTTATTTTAATGGTTCATTTACATAGATTTATTAAATTCGTGGTTTGGGTTATGTCTATATTCTTTGCTTATAATACATAGCTGAGGAATTCGTTTGTTTGAACGCGCTAACCTCACGAACTATTGAACTGATTTTTACCGACTTCCAAAAAGGAGGAGGTTATACGTTCGGCTGTATGTATCTTTTTTTTTGTATGTTCAACGATAACTCAGCCGTTTGTGATCCGATTTTCAAAATTATTTTTATGTTGTATAGAGTTTAACTCTAATTTGGTACCATGTTCATAAAAGTGGTGATCTGATGATGGGATCCTGGAGGAATCGAGGGGACTCCTTGAAATTTGTATAGAAACATATAGTGATTTCAATTTTTTCTGAAGCATTCAAGGTAAATGCTACCAAAAAGTAAGATTTCGTACCAGGTCATACCCTGGATCCGAGGGTACCCAACAGAACTTTTGAATCCTTATAGATACAGGTTCGGGGATTTCGGTGTTGTTTAAACAACTGAAAGCATAAGCCAATACATCAATTTATTTGATCATCATCATCAAAATCATAATTATGCCATGGGTCATCACATTATGACCCAATTATTGATGCTTTTCGTGATATTTTGCATCGAAGCAGATGTTTTTGATGATTATTTCGCTGTTTGTGGACCGATTTTCAAAATTCTTGCGTTGTTAGGATATAGGATATAATCTTGATTTTGTATAATAATAACGAAAGTGATGAGCTGATGATGGGATCTATGAGCAATCGAGGGAAATCCTTGAAATTTATCAAAAGACTTAAACGTATTTTATATTGTGATATTGCTTTTTTACCCTAATAAACAATTTAAAAAAAAGACTTATAGTGGTTAAAATGTTGTTTCTAGTAACTTAAACATAATATTATGTTACGAATAAGAGAAAGTTCATACGAAGGTGTCTCTTAGTCCAGAAGGAACTGAACAGAACTCCTGAACTTTTAAAGATAAAAGTTTTTAAATTGCAGCATCGCTTAGATAACTGCAAGCTTTTACCACAATTTCGCTTACAGTAACATAATGTGAATAGTTAACATTCATAGTGATTATTTACTCATAAAGCCTTATCTTGTAGATAACTAAAAAGAGTGAAATTATTATTTTTAACAAAAAATTAAAACCGACTTCCTAGGTAAAAACAATAATAATATGAACTAAAAAGTATTAAATAACTCTTACTCTATAATCGTGCCTTTTTCAGAATTCGTCTAAATCTCAACTATTTCTGTACATACTACAGTCTTCATTACTTTGAAGTCGGTACCAGTCCCAAAAGCTCCAGATATTCTGACATTGACTGAACTCACTATAAAATTTGCTGGTACCGACTTCAAAGTAATGAAGACTGTAGTATGTACAGAAATAGTTGAGATTTAGACGAATTCTGAAAAAAGGCACTATTATAGAGTAAGAGTTATTTAATACTTTTTAGTTCATATTATTATTGTTTTTACCTTGGAAGTCGGTTTTAATTTTTTGTTAAAAATTATAATTATGTGATATTATGGAACAAATATAGAGTAGGTCACCACATACTACTCTTTTGCGAGATGTACGTTTCACGTGAAATAATTTATGTACGGTTAAAATGTGGTTAAAATGTTGGTAGAAGCCGTACGGGACGTCTAGTTTGATAATATCTTAAAGATTATTTTAGCTCAAACACAACTAATGTTTACATCCACACACATTATATTTTAATTTTGAACGTTCTATAATATCAAGTTTTTAATACCAACGAAACAAAAAGAAATAAACAATGAAGTATGATTTTTAATAACCCAGTTCCTGCAGTTCGGTGGAGTAATAAAAAGTAACTTTGCGAGGTGTACACGTTTCATTGCGACTTTTATTGCAACTCATTATCTACTTAATTATAAAATTAAAATTTAAACTATTTTAAACTTTTTGGGTCGTTTTTGTCGCAGTCGCTCTTAAAACTCGCCTCATAACTATTTAGAAACGTTAATTAGAAATGTAAACAGACCTATTCAAAACGTACCTTTTCTACCTTTATGTGTTTGTATAAAGCTTGTTTGAATGGCTCACTTAACGAAGGCTAAATTCGCCTATGTATAGACAAATCAAGGATTTTAGTTTACCTTTTGACATTGCGACTATAGTTATTAAATATATTTTCTCAGGGTTTTTCAAGATTTAAACTTCATTTAAGCCGGCCCCTAGACGAGCAATTTTATCGTCAATATCACGCACCAATTTTATTGAACAGTTTATTTGACAATTAGGCGTGCATTGTTCAATATCAACCCTAGACTGTCAATAATATTACGCAATACGTATGACAATAAAATTGCTTGTCTAGGAGCCGGCTAACATAATTGTTACTCCCTGACAATATTATTTTTTGTGTCACATTACTTATAGACATTATATTTTAGTATTTACTTAAAGTTTATACTAATCATTAAACCAATTTACAGCAGAAAGCACCTATTGTCTGTCAACAAGGAGTCAACAACCATAACATATTGATAGTTACTTTTGTGAGTGATTAGCATGAAAGTCTTTCGCAGCATTAGCCAGTGCTGTCTCCATGTGGCTGCTGGTGAGGCTGATGGTCTCCTCAGCGTACTTCCCCATCTTGGAGATGGACTTCCTCGCCTGCTCCGTACACTGGTGTATCAGGGCCACATGCTTGCTAGATAGTGTTCGGATAGCACGACGTTCTTCGTCGCAGCTGGCTGTAATAGTTCACATTAGAGTAAGGCTTCTTACAGACGAACGGCACGCGTCGACGGCAGTCGACGGCAGGACAAGTGTCGACGCGTGCCGTCGACTGTAAGAAGCCTTACCTGACAATGAGCAGACTTTCCTATAATTGAATATAATTTCATTTCAACAAAGAGATTTTATTAAAAATCATTATTACAACTATAGAGGTGCTTCATGTTAAAACATTATGGATATAGCCATGATGGCCACTAAAATCGCTAAGTTATCTGTAGAGTGTAGCATGGATAATCGACCGAATCGCAGGCCATAATAATTGAGGAATATAGTTTATAAAATGTTGATAATCGTATATTTTAATTAAATAAGCTCCAACGTAGAGAATCATACAGTCAAACACTCCGATAGAACTAGAAAAGAAAAACTTAGATACGTCTTTATTTTCTCCTGTTATTCGCTGAACAATTCTTTTGTGAATGTATTTAATTAAAATCGTTTCATTGCGCATGTATTTTCAACTCATTGCAATAATCGTGTTGTTTTAACTCATCAATCACGAAATTAATTACTCTCACCGGAACAATAGTGTCCGTGCTACATAAAGTGGTTTCCCTTGTGATAAATATCGTTGATAAATTCAAACAACGGGTAATTTATATTTATATTCAAGTTTATTACAATTCAGTTACATAGTCTTTGATTTTTACATTTTATATGCCTACCAATGATTTGGTTGAACTAGCTATCCCGGCAAACGTTGTTTTGCCATACAAAGTATTTGGCCCATATTATTTTATGGATGTGACTAAATAAGTATGTCACCATGGCAACGTCCATCGCTATCCTGTCGCACAAACAATGGACGCCGTCAGTTTCGAGTTGTAATAATTTACTATTATTGTTCATTCAACAAATGCACTTATCAATATAAAAAGTAGCCAGTAGCTGATTCTCAGACCCACTGAATATGCATATAAAATTTGGTAAAAATCAGTATAGCCGTTTCGGAGGAGTACGGTAACTAACATTGTGACACGATAATTTTATATATAAGATTAATGCTACACAGTACACATGTAACTGGACTATGATATCGATCAGCTGTTAGTGCTTTGCTTGCTGGACTGTTACTAGCAAATTATAATCTATACTCGTACTTATAAAATTACATGTCCTGACTGACTGACTGACTGACTGATTCATCATCGCTGAGCAAAAACTGTAAAAGTTACAGCCACTTAATTTGGTGAGTAGGGTTGTTTTATTAAGTAGACACCCACTAAGGAAGGAATTTTGAAAATTTTACCCCAAAGGGGGTGAAATAAGGGTTGAAAGTTTTTATGAAAGTCCGTCATTTCTTGAGTTACAAACATTAAACTTTATTTTTGGGTTACTGATTAAAAATAAATGGATACGTACTTAAGCGTTTTTGGAAATTCTACCCCCAAGGGGGTGAAATTGGGGTTGAAAGTTTGAATGAAACTCCGTTATTTCTTGAGTTAGAAACATGAAATTTTATGTTTGGGTTACTGATTAAAAATGATGGGATACGTGTTTAAGCGTTTCTGAAAATTCCACCCCCAAGGGGGTGAAATAGGGGTTGAAAGTTCAAATGAAAGTCCGTCATTTCTTAAGTTAGAAACATGAAAGTTTATTTTTGGACTGCTGATTAAAAATGAATGGATAGGTATTTAAGCGTTTTTAGAAATTCTACCCCCAAGGGGGTGAGATCGGAGTTGAAAGTTTGAATGAAAGTCCGTCATTTCTTGAGTTAGAAACATGAAACTTTATTGACGTTTGCTTAAATAGGGTCCGTTTTACCCTTTGTATAAGGAACCACAAAAACAAAAAGGAGAAAACTATCCATCTTTGTTATTATACTATGTTAACGCGGATGAAGTCGCGGGCAACAGCTAGTTACTAACATAATATTTTCTCAATTATCGCTGTGATATGAATATATTATCGTGAAATAATTCGCACCCTCAGCATTAGAAGTGCACAATTAAAAAAAAACTCAACTTTCGGGACAACACGTTTAAAGTATTGAAAACTTCATCACTTTTATCATCATTGATGGTCATTGACTCCGTGTCAAAAACTTGTCATTTTCTATACAAAGCCGCGATCCGAATCGCGGTTTATATAGAAAATGACAAGTTTTTGACAGGGAGTCAATGACCGCTATCGCCATGTTTCGCCGAGTACACTATAGTGTTCGTTACTGTTAGATTAAATTACCTTAATATTTTAAGACCGTTCTCAAATTACTACGATACACACTAATCTAATTTCGGAATCCAGTGATGCAGATGCCCGTTACTGTTTTAATGTGAATCACTATTAATAAAATACTCTTACCGGGTAGATTGAGGCTGTCGGCTACGTGCGTCAAGTCGTCGTATACATTCAGTTTGGTCGTAATAGCTGCATTGATTTCCTCCTTACATTTCTGCAGAATTTTGTTGCTCAACTGGTGAAATGAGTTCTGAATGTTCCTATGGTATGTGTCCAAAAATGGTATTATCACCACGTCTACGTATTTGTTAACTTCACTGAAACAAAAATATGATAGTTTGTCTCATGATCGCTTGATCATGATCGATTTGTTTCGATAAAATTTGAGACATAATATTTACGTCTATTTGTGATATTTACATGGGACCCTTATTTTTTTACATAAATATCAATAAAGAAATAATTTATCTTGGTCCTATTTCATGAAATATTTATTATCTTTTATCTGTTAAGGCGAGGCCAGTTCGCATATTCTGGGAAAAGACTGATTTTTAAGCTTCCAGTCTGAAGAAATTATGTGGAATTCTCTTACAACAAAATTGATATAGACTCAAAAAGGAACAAAATAACAAAATAACCGAACAGAATATTAAAAAATGGCATGGTAATTCTTTAAAACAATCTTGAATATCACCATAAAAATACACTTCAAATTCGAACATCTCGTAATTTTCAATGACAATGATATGATTTTTTTACAAAAAGGATAGCTTTTTTATAATTAAAAAAAAATAACTGAATAGTTTTTGAATTGATTTCGATAAATGATTCGGTCATTTAAAAAAAATTATAATTTTCTCCTATTTCGCCCTATCAAAGACGCAGCGAGCGTCGTAACCGCCACTGTACAAGGCGCGCTGATATGAATGTTATTTTAATGTCCTTTACATCGATATTCGAACCGGTGGTAGGCAACGTAGTTTCTTCGTTCGACTTTCAAAAAGTGTATCATGATACCCATTTTGAATAAAAAGATATTTTATTTTTATTTTATTTTATTTTATTACAGACATCGACCTACTATTTTAGCGCCTACCTGGCCTTAATAAATTCTTATTTTCGTGATATTACATCGATGACATTTATTTGCCTATTCGTCCTCCTCTCGGTGTTCAAACAGAAAATATTATATTCTCCGTTTTCTTTCATATTGTTCCATTAATGTATAATTATTATTTTATAAAGTGACTTTATTACGTCACTTTATAAATTAAAACCCTCGAATATAAATTTATGTTTTACGAGCGTTATTCTTTGGTAGAAACGCAGCCTAAATTTGGACGCATCCTAATTACGTTTAGTAATTAGGATGCGTCCAGATTTAGGCTGCGTTTCCACCAGAGATGTGTTGCGAGGAATGTGTATTTGAGAACCAATAGAATCGCTTCATTGGCGTGAGTTTGCCGATGTCCTCGCTCAGTGCAGTGATTCTATTGGATCTTAAAAACATATTCCTCACAACACTTCTCTGGTGGAAACGTAGCCTAACGGGAGGTGACCGGACACACGATTTCAGATTGACCGCTTTAGAATTGAATAACTACAAACTTCGAAAATTGTATGTTGTGACATTTGATATAGAAACGTTATTGTGATAGTCACGTCTAGTGACCTTTAAGCTACCCTTCAAGACCTTTAATTACCTTTTTACCTGTTAATAAAAGCCAATCTAGGTCTTTCTATCCATCGCCTCTCAATGCTGGTGTTACCGAATTCACTCTTAATTCTATCAAGATGCTGATCAACTTCCACCGGTTTCTGGTGCCATTGTGGGATTTCAAAACATATTTCCTCCTCATATAATCCATGCTAAAAGATACATTTTTAAATAAGTGCAACACATAAAAAAATCTACCTAAATTAAGAATTTAGGATTTTAAAGTTACCACTCCACTAGTGGGGACATATGCCACAAATGTTAGACAAAAAATATAAAGTACTAAAAACGACAAATTGTATTTCAAACAATAACTACTGTAAGCATTCATTCTAAATCAGTATGCGAATTAATTAAATGTTTTATGAATAGCGTCGATTTTAATCCTAGTTTTATGAGAAAAACTACAATTGCAATTTCATATTGCAATTTGCAGCCGTTATTATTGTGCATTTTAGTTTTATAATGAATTTGAGTTAATAATTATATTTCATAATAACTAACTAACCCAATTAAATCCCAAATAAAACCTAAATACATTTTTTTTGGTCTGAGTATAGCTACAATATCCTTGGTTCTATCACTAAAACAATAGGTAGGTACATAGAGCTGATGAGGTGCCTGGAAAACAGATATAAAGAATTATAAAAGAAAGAAAAAATTATATATTATGAACCAGAAAGTAGCGAAACATTCAGACACCATTAAATATCATAAAATTTACCTGCAAAGCGATAATATAATTTTGTTTCAAAAAATTAAACCTAAGTCTTCTTGAAGTGTAATTTACCGTAGTAGCGAAATTTTCATTCGCGCAAAAAGTAGTTAAAGAAGCAAAGTGCTTAAGAAAATATCAGTACAGCGGCAAATGGAGACACGTACACCGATGTTCTTAACGAGAAAAAAATAATTTACCGAGTACTTAATTAATTCAGGTAACGTCCCGGGGAAGGCTAAGACAGCGGCAACTTAATGTTGCTAAAATACATTATGAGTCGAGTGAGAATACCGCAATGTCATTTAAAATGTTTTTAATGAAAGCATTTTTACCGCGTCTTTTGTACCTAACCTGAACTGAAATATTCAGGAGGAAAGTGCTTAGTGCACTTAGAGTGTGGCGTAATTAAAAATGTTTTAATAGTCGACTACAATCGACCTCTCGTTAGTTTGTAATATTATAGTTGTATTGAACTGTCAACAAGGACTACCATAGTAGAATACTTTATTATTAAAAAAAGGGCTTTTTGCGATTATACAGTGATTAAGTAGTAGTTGTTTCATGTAGAGATTAACCCAAAACGTAATATTAAAGTAACTTTCCCGTCTTGTTATATAACATTACATCCAAAACTAACATTTCATTTCTGTAGAAATTCAGAATTGCATACTTAATGTGTTACTTAACTTAGATGGAGCGAGTTACTTAAGCATGAGATAAAGTAAGCTAGGCAAAAGTTTATCACAGAAATGAGACTGAAGGACGTAGTTTTGACATCTTTAATAAGTACTGAAAAGCCAGTTATATCTCGGAGTCGTGTTTACATGAATTACGTCTTCGCCGAGGCACCTGATCTTTTTTCGCTGTAAAATCTATTTATAAAACAGTCATTTAATAGATATCTAAGATCTTCCAAGAGGCAAATGAAATAGTCTCAAAGCGGATCTGTATTTCCCGGTATATTTCATTTTGTCATCCGACTCAGCGAGTTTTATATTGTAGAAACGAGGTATTTACTGCATCTGATGTTAAAAACAGCTCAGAGTTCAGTTTATTTCATAAAACTTTAAGACAGGCCAGCTGGCCAATTAGTATTTTCACTTTTAGTATAAAATATTACAGATTGAACGGTCACATTGGCTTAGAATTTGTTTTATTGGTAAATATTGCCGTTATGTAGAGTAGTAACAGACCTATTTAGTAATGCGTGGTAATAAAGCGATGAAAGAATTTTCTCTGAAGTCAAAATGGCGTTGCTTCTCTAGAATTATAACCATACGAGCTTTTGCCCGCGGCTTCGCTCGCGTTAAAAAGTATTATTATATACAAACTTTCATCCCCTATTTGAACCCCTTGGGGTTGGAATTTATCAAAATCCTTTCTTAGCGGATGCCTACGTCATAACATCTACCTGCATGCCAAATTTCAGCCCGATCCATCCAGTGGTTTGGGCTGTGCGTTGATAGATCACTATGTCAATCAGTCAGTCACCTTTGAGTTTTATATATTACGAGCTTTTGCCCGCGGCTTCGCTCGCGTTAAGAAGTATTATTATATATTAACTTTCATCCCCTATTTGAACCCCTTGGGGTTGGAATTTTTCAAAATCCTTTCTTAGCGGATGCCTACGTCATAACATCTACCTGCATGCCAAATTTCAGCCCGATCCGTCCAGTGGTTTGGGCTGTGCGTTGATAGATCACTATGTCAATCAGTCAGTCACCTTTGAGTTTTATATATATAGATATATTATATAGATATAGATTACAAAAAAAGTTCGAACACCACTACAACTGTTATATGACAGCAACGCTAGAAAACCAAAACTTCACTTTACTTACTTCAATGGCCTACTTTACACCCTGGTTCCAGCTACTGCGTTCGAAATTCGTATTATCCGACGATTTACGTTGTTTTCGAGGCCATAGCATGTTAGTACAGCGCATAAAGTGTCAATAAGCTCGTCAGCAGCGTTTACACCTGTCATGTCCGCAGCGAGCGTGAACTGCATGTCACGTGTAGCTGACGTGAATCCATGATTCGCTCGAACGTGAATGACGACCTCCTAAGGCTGAAAATTTTAAATTGTACCCTTGACATTCTATTTCCTAAATTCGAAAATGGAATTTGGAGACGTTTGTAGTTTGTAGTGTGGAGTAAACTGTGTGAAACGGAGTGGATAGAATTGACGTGTTTTAAATAAATTATATTTGGAAATCTCCAGTCTACTATTGCCTGTCCCTACCGACTACGTATTTTAGCAACAACAGTTATAATATTTCGCTATTTAGTTTTAGCTTCTCATCTCTTACAAATTTTAAAGCAATAAAAGTTTTGCCTGCGGTCTCAACTTAAATAATCTAAAAAGTTTAAGGCGTAAATAGTCTTCGGTGATAAACTGATAATAAACCTGTAATCTAAAGCAATCAGTCACCCGGACGATGGCGGAACATGCGGCCGATTAGCTAAGTAGATCGGCCCGGCCATCAGATAGCCCGTATTAATGGCAGGAAACGCACGGCGGTGCTTAGCAATTAGCACGGTATATTGGGAGCAATTCTCATTGCTAAGTGAATAAAACATTCGTGTTTTACCTATTTTCCCCAATGTTGCTTTATTGTGGGCATGGGTTTAAGAGCTGTGAATTTGTGGTCAAAGACTAGCTTTTCATATCTGTTATCTTCGTAAATTTAAGTATTCTTATATGTTAGTCTGGTGAATACGAGTAAAGTGTCAAAAAGACAACATCTTTCAGACACTTACTTTACTCGTTTTATTTAATTATTTAAGTTTTCTAAATATGAATTTTAGTTGACTAGGTATGTAACAACGCGGTATCAACTTTAATGAAATTTAAAATTTACATTTATTTTTTTAGAATTTACTTTCATGACAATTTAAATTTAGAAATTACATTTTTAACATTGTATAAAAACAATAATAAGGTTTTCTCGCGCATAAATTATTAATAATGTAGAAGAAAATACTTCCAAGTTTAAAATGTAAAATTCCATTCCATTTTTCTTTAATCCGTTTGATAAAATGTATAACATAAACTCATTTTATTTCCAACATCCATCAACATAAAGTTATTTTGATAAAAACCGCTCACGATATCACAAAACAAATAAAGATGGAAGATTTTTTTTTTCTAAATAAAAACGTAACAAATGTAAAATCTCGGAGTTGCGAAACGGACATAAAATTAAATATCCGGAAAGAGTCAGCTCGCTATCTGTAATAGAAATCTTGTAGATTTATCGGCTTGTGGTACAAGGGCTGCGGTTACCGAATGAAATATAAGCGCTCACAAGCGCTTGTTTTATTTTTAAAGAAATATGCTATAAGCGATGCTGGACGTTTTTATTGCGACTATGTTCAAATCAGTATTTCTTAAACTGATAACTTGTTTGGAACTGCACAAATGTTATGCTACTCACCTACCAGAGCTGTATGACTAAACATACATTATGTTAAAACATCTAAAAGGATATTTATGTGAAATAAGGAAATAATAAAAGCTTGCACTACGTCAACAAAATTAGCCTACGAGCATACCAGGACTTGAAAAGTCTTTTCACTCTCCCACTGTCTCCACACAGACCGTACTTTGGAGACTTGTTTAGGCTAGCTAAGGCTATCTCTCTGCCAATGTGTCACTTTGTATAGTATTATTATTGTTGCGAAACACAACCTACTCTGTTCTATTTGGGTTATGTGGTCGCTGTATACACCTAACCATAGACTTAATATATACTTATAGGTTTATGCACCTAACCATCTCAATTTCATTATTGGAGGAACATTTTGCAAGCGATATTATCAGGTCGTTTGATTTGAAGTTGTGTTCTCAGAAAGTTAACTATAGATTAGTCTGATAGTTCACAGCTTGTACAAGTTGCTATATTACCAGGTTTGTATAGTGTACGTATAAGGAAATGTTTACACGGTATAATTCTCTTTGAACTCAACTTTATTAGTATGCACTTTGTGGGTAAAACAATTATTATTAATGTGTGTATGACGAATATGTCTGTTAAGTTTTTAGGGTTTTTTTTATGAAATAAGGGGGCAAACGAGCAAACGGGTCACCTGATAGAAAGCAACTTCCGTCGCCCATGGACACTCGCAGCATCAGAAGAGCTGCAGGTGCGTTGCCGGCCTTTTAAGAGGGAATAGGGTAGGGAAGGGAAGGGAATAGGGGAGGCTAGGGAAGGGAATAGGGTAGGGGATTGGGCCTCCGGTAAACTCACTCTCTCGGAGAAACACAGCGCAAACGCTGTTTCACGCCGGTTTTCTGTGAGAACGTGGTATTTCTCCGGTCGAGCCGGCCCATTCGTGCCGAGGTTGAACGTTTTTTGTTTTTTTTTTTTGTTAAAAGGTATGGACTATGGAGTTACTTTTAGTCCGGGGAAAGGTACATTCTAATATATAAAATTCTCGTGTCACGGTGTACGTAATTGAACTCCTCTGAAACGGCTCGACCGATTTTCGTGAATCTTAGCGAGCATATCGGCTAGGCTTGAGAATCAGACAACATCTACTTTTTATATTGGTAAGTGCATTTGTTGAAATAAATAATAGTTAATTATTACAATTATTCGAGACTGACGGCGACCATTGTTTGTGCAACATGATAGCGATGGACGTTGCCATGGTGCTATACTTATTTAGTCACTTCAATAAAATAATAATAATAATAACTAGAAATCGCCCAATGGTCGAAATTCGACCTTAGTTTCAACGACATTTAATTAGGACTACTACCTATATTTTGTAAAAAAATATTAACTTTATCATATTTTTTTCAACTCTTGTCTCTAGGACTCAGCTGATCTCAGACTGGCCGTGTAAGCATTGCCTAATCATAATTTCAAAATAATATTAGCTCGATGCACTCCTTCACCATATAAGCTATAACTGTGCAAAATTTCATTCACCTACGTTTCCGCATTTTTCGTCAAAGGGGATACAAAGTTTTTCGCTTGCGTATTAATATATAGATATGGGCGAAATTATTCTTTATATGGCAAAACAATGTTTGCCGGGACAGCTAGTAATATTATAGTATAGTTTTCTATCCCGAAAAATGTACACGACAATAAACGATGTCCACGTTTTACTAAGTATTTTATAATCATAGATCGATAAAAATACAAATTGGTACCAAATTAGTGATTTTTAATTGACTAGTAAACATATTTAAACTCGATATTGCAATACAAACCTTTAGGTACAATTCCACCGACGACTATAACCAGAGTGGGGTCCACATCCCAGGTTGCTCAACTTGTGTTATCATCAATAATCTTGCATAGCAATGGTAACCTTAATTTCCCCATCGGTTTCTTTAATATTGAATATTAATACGTTATTGTTTAATGCTACATGCATTAAATAATAAGCTAAATAATTACATAACCTTTAAAACTTCTAAGTATAATAACTCAAAAACCTGGCCTTGTATAATCACGATTTTTTTTTCTTAAGAATTAGTAATAAATGCTCTTTGTATCAAGGTATATTTCATTTTTACTTTATTTATGAACTAAATTCATGTATGGGAAGCTGCCATAGCTCGAATTAGTATCACGTTACGAGTTTCGTTTCTCATATTAAAAGAGAAGACATGACATTTTAACAAGCTGTTAACACTAACAGACTTTGGTGAAATTGGGCGTGAATATTCGATTTCTTCAATTTAAAAGTGACCACTTGTACCAATTTGTCAAAAGAACGTAAATGAAAGGTGGTCTGATGGAAAAATATGAAAATAGCAAGTTAAACAATTTATATTTAGATTTAGCAGTATTTACTTTCGGGCTGAAGTTTTATTCAGCGGACCAACATTTCAATGGGTCGGTGCAGGCGCGGTAAACATTTGGTTGTTGGTCGCAGCACTAATTCACGTAAATGGGTGAATTCAGTTGAGTACCCCTGCACCGAGACAGATGCGGGCGCGTATTTTGGTTTACAAAATTTTAGATGAATTTATTTATGAAATTTCCGTTGAATGTTGCATTTGATATAACTTTTTGTCGTTATTGCTGGCCATGTGTTATATTTTCAGTGAAGCGTGTTCACGTTAGGATTTTGGCAACTTTTTGTAAGTTTTAAATTTTTATATTTGATTCGTTATTGGTATATGTATTATGTACCTATATACATTAACTATTTTTAGAAAATAGTCAATACAACAATAACTTTTAAGTACAACAAAAAATATTCAAGAAATCGTAGAAAATAATTTTCTACAGCTTGTTGAATATTTTTTGTTGTAAAAGTAACCGGTTATTTAAAAATATAATAATAAAATTTCGTCATTGAAGCAAAATTTTTATTTTTAACCTTACTTTCGAGTTACAATAATACTGAAATAATTGATGTTATTATTTCAGTATTTACCACTCCAAGCTATACCCAGTATTCACCTACCTACTTCTCAGGGTTTTGCTTTGCACCACTTAATTGTCTCAATTCAAATCCCTCGCGCGTTTAATTATCGTCTGCCACATATTAATTATAAAATAAATATCACTTCGGTTTCCTTACGTCCCTGTCAAGTTGAAACGTTTCCGAGTTTCGGCCCCTATGTCGGTACACATAAAGGTCATAATTAATACGAAATTAAAACAAATTTTAATAAGTCGAGTACGCGGGGTGGTTTATTAATTAAACTACAGGCACACATCCGAGTCGCAGTGACGTTCGCTAACGAGTCCCGCCTCTGATTGGCTCAATATTAGTTTAGGCACGCTTAAAGTCAGAGATCTCTAATGACATTCACCTATATTCGTGTATGATCTTTCGTCTCATTACGGTGTAATTAAAAGTTTTCTATAGATCGTTATATCATGAGGCGTTCTTTTTTTATGATATAAGGGGGCAAACGAGCAAACGGGTCACCTGATGGAAAGCAACTTCCGTCGCCCATGGACACTCGCAGCATCAGAAGAGCTGCAGGTGCGTTGCTGGCCTTTTTAATAGGGTAATACGGGAGGGTAGGGAAGGGAAGGGAATAGGGGAGGGTATGGAAGAGGGTAGGGGATTGGGCCTCCGGTAAACTCACTCACTCGGCGAAACACAGCGCAAGCGCTGTTTCACGCCGGTTTTCTGTGAGAACGTGGTATTTCTCCAGTCGAGCCGGCCCATTCGTGCCGAAGCTTGGCTCTCCCACGTATAAAAATACTTTTTCGAAACGAAATATATTTTTTCGAGGTTGCCGTACCTACTAGATTTAAAAAGGCTTTGGACGTTCCATTACTTCTATATTCTATGTTTATTAAAGTTAGAAGTTTGGTAAGTAGAAATTATTTTAAATTAAACGTTAATACTAGCGGGCCCGACGGACGACGTCCCGTCACATCTGTTATATGAAGTTTAAATTGTCTATAGTGTAATGACATAATTGTTCTATACGGCGGTAAGGCATTCTTAAATTATCCACGGATTTTTTAAGCCGGATTATGAATCTAAACCATTTTCAAACCAAGGGGGTTTAAGTACAAACAAAAATTTAATCGGAATCGGTCCAGCCGTTTAGAAGGAGTTCAATTTCAAACAAACACACGCACAGAAGATATAAAAGAATATTAAGATTTTAATGCTAAAATTAATACTATTGCAGATTTCTGTAAGCAACGTAAGTAAATACTAAATAGACAGACAACACTTTGAGCAAGACGTTGAATCTACGTATCAAACTACAGGATTTTAACACCTCCATCGTGGGTATCGCAGACACAATAGATTTTCAATTGTTATGTGGCAGCTGGCTGCCGCTTGGGGATAGTTTAATATAATCCAGTCCTTTTCTGACAAGATAAAAGAAGTGGATACAAAAGAAGCATAACACCAGCACAATGGTTTAGTATAAAGGTCAAAGTCACAGATCAGGGATTTCACCCCTAAGCCGGACACAAATGCCGATAACAATAGTCTTCTACACTTTATTATATTAACAAATACGCCTCTGTCTAAGGAATTAAATTACAAAAAATCAGATTTTTTCCTTATTACATATTTATTATATGGCAATGAAGTTAATTAGTACAGTAGTGCCTCGATAGTCCGACCTCAGCTAATCTCAACTAACACCTCTATAATTCGAACGACCTCCTTTCTCCATACAAATCACTCCCGTAGCCGCGCCGGCGCATTCTAGTGCCGAGTTAGGCTCCGCGCGCTATTCCGCCATTTTGTTATAGGTACCTACTACCTACATTATATTATCTTTGTACTGTATTTGTGCGTTTTATCATGGCTTCAACATCCAAAAAATGCCTTTAAAAATCTCTACATACTATAATCCGAACGCTGCGTATATCCGAACAGGGTATATTATATTTTGTGTGTTCGGACTATCGAGGCCCTACTGCAACTGTAATAACTTTCATGTAGATTCCATTGTTATGGTAACAAGTTATTGATCGCTCGAAAAAAATTTTAAGGAAATCGTTTAGTCTTTTGGTAAAGAGTGAGCGGGGCGGGTACGCAAGTACGGAGACACTGTATTGGAAGATCATCGATCAGACGTATTGTTATTAATAGATCGCGATCATACGTTAGATATTGTAGACATAAAAACTTACGGTCTTACTACAAAAGATTTAAACACCCTTTGAACTGTTGATTAGAGAAAAATTCAGTACAAAATGGTCTCAAAACTCAACAGATGTTTAATCATTTGTGGTAAGACCTTTAAAGTTTTGCGTGGCCTGTAGCTAAAAATAGCCAACTCATTTGTACCATTTAGGTACGCTACATTATTTCGCTATTAAAATGTGCTAGAATTTCATTTTACAAAATCGCCCATGTACATCGAACACTGCGGGGTAAAGTTAAAACGAAATTCGTTATCAACTTCGTTAACGTCCTAAGGTCTAAACTCTAACTACCAAACTTTTCTACAAATAATTATTGTCTTCCCTGAATTTACGTTTTTCCTTGCCGAGATTTATGTATAGAGAGACAATGGAATAAGATGCGAAACAGAGTTACAATAACGATGACATTTTTAATGTGGGTCAAAATAACGAATGAAAAAGGGGTTAAATTTTTTACAACCACGACAACGCTTTTCAATATTTTTACAGAATGGTTTGGTCACAGTTTGTAAAAGGAAACATCAAACAATAGTGTCACTTATCAGAGAAACCTCAAAGACCTCAGTAAAATGCGGTTTCCAAAAAGCTTAAGTTCTGTGAAAATTACCTTCTCCAAGCATGTGGTTGTTATATCAGCAACCTTAGTATATAACTACAATAATAAATTAGTTATCGCACATGCTTTAAAAATAAGTTCTCATCGTTATTGTCATCTTCATCGACTTGGTTATGCATCAAAGTAATACAAAGTGTAAACCGACCCTAAAAATCATCATCCTCCTTAAAGCCTGGGATTTACCAGGCAGTAATAAATAGGCTGTATATCACTCGTAAAAGTGATTATTTTGATAAGGAGACATAAACAAACATTCCTCATTCTCCTCCAAGCCTCTTGATCCCGGCCTGACCGCAACAACGAACTGGATGCTATTTTAATTAAAATCTCTTTGTTATATCTTTAATATTATTTTTACATGGAAAACGTAATTACGTTTATGAAAAGACGCGCGTATAGGAGGTAGTTATCATGATTATAATGAGAATATAAGATGAGGAACACTGACACATTTTTGTCTATATTCTTTGTGTTTTACCTATTTAAAAAGTACATATAATATTATACTTGTCGTGTAATAAATATTCTAAAACAAGAAAAAGTATCGATATTGTCGGCATGCACGAGCAGCTAAAGTGCTTTTAATTACACAAATGCTCGGCGGAGCTAATCCGATTTTACTTGCCTTATTTTAAGCTGGCAACATCAACATGAAGTGTGTTCTGCAAATACCTCACTTTACACCATGATGCAAACTACGAAACGGTCTCAGAATAAGGTTCAATTTTGCTTCCATTAAACACGGCATAAATAAAATACCAAACATAAATTTTCCGTTGAAAGGCGAAGGAATTAAAAAGAGCGCTCATAGAGTACGAGGCACCTGCTAGCCGTGTTCGGTGTTGCTAAACGAGAAAATTAATTTCGCGTCCTGTTAATATTAGAAGGAATTTATAGCAGAGTAGTCGGCCAATACGGTTTGATTTCCATGGAATTTTATTGAAGCTATGTTCTCCAATCTTTTACGAGATTACACCAGATTGCCTTAGATTTAATTACACATAAGTTTGTATTGTGACTTGTAACATTTGATTTAGAATAAGAAATTACTTCAATAAATAATAATCTTATTGTAAGATATTATGTATGTATTATATACTAATATTATCATTAGATTTTTAAACTTATACATAGGTTATACATAGGTAACGCTGTGTAATAAAAATATTCAACATAAAAACCAATGCAAAATATTACTTAATAACTTCAATGTTAGAAGGCCCTACTAGTAAGTAGTAGTATAATAACCTAAGCAGCGCAAGTAACAAGTGTAATTCTAATCACTTACCTCTCCCCTTTGCTTATTTGAGGGCAAAGGAAGTTTATTTAAACGAGTACATTAATTTTCATCAAATGCCTCACATCCCAGCGATTCTTGACTCAGCAGGAATTATAAAAAAGTGTATTAGATAAATCAAATTCAACTGCTAACAATATTTGCTTACAAACATGCCGCCTTGGATTCGCTTAATGACTTGTAAATAGCAACGGGTAGGTAGGTCATTAATAACCAAGGGTGGCTGTCTTGCGCAGTTCCTTTAGGCAATTACCCGAGGCCCGGCGCACGTATGTATATGGTTACTTGATGTATTGTTTAAATTTAATATATGATATGGTGTACCGCAAGACTCCCGACGAAATTGTTACGTTCTGCATCAATTAGACGCAACCCTAATGCTGGATAACATTTAATCATACAGGCGTATTTTCATAAGGTACGTACGAGTATTATATAACAAGATATCGCCCGCAACTCCGTTGCGCTAAAATTCGTTTATCGCGCGTGAACCGTACATTTTTCCGGGATGAAAAATATCCTTTGTCCTTTCCAGGGACATAAAGTACTTATCTCCATACCAAATTTCAGCAAAATCGGTTCTGCGTTTTGAGTGTGAAGGCCATGTCTGCAGACAGACAGACAGATAGACAGACAGACTCACTTTTACATTAATTATAATATTAGTATGGAAGTATATGGATATGCGTGGTAGCCCCAAAGGAATATACCGACCAAGCATGGTGGTATAAATAAAAAAACTTCATGCTTTACTTGCTGATCGGCCGTTGCAGGATGCCGCCCAGAGAAGCCACGACCAAGCCGCGGCCTTTCAGTACGGCTAGTGTGTAAAATACGTAGTAAAGCTAAAATGGCGTTCGTAATCTGTAGATCATACAGACCCTAGGAGTTATGTCTATTGTGCCCTAGGGCTCTCATGTACGGAAGATGGTTTGCTCAAAATATTTTGTTGCTCCATCCTAATCTAAAATTACCATTTTGTACTACTCTCATGTACGGAAGATGGTTTGCTCAAAATATTTTGTTGCTTCACCCTAATCTAAAATTGCCATTTTGTACCCAGCTAAATACTAATTTAATATTAGCCTAGTAAACGAATGCCCAAAATGGGGGTCTGCTTTTAAAAGTCGAAAGCAGAAATTTTAACTTTGGTACTTTGTTTAGAGTAGTTAGGAGATAAACATACTAAAAGTCCTAACCCCTCCGAGGTGAGCCCGAGGGAGGGGGGGCAAAGAACATTGAAATCTTCATACAAAAATAACAGCAATGTTGATAGTGATGATGGTTTTCCTTCAGCGGCTCCCAGAGCCGTTAGTCAAGTGCTTGTAAATTTCACTGAGTTCCGTCAGCTCCCCGCGCTTCCAGGATTTTCCTCTTCTGACTATTCTGCTTAAAATTCTGGTAAAGAAAACTTATGAATAT
Organism: Aricia agestis; assembly: GCF_905147365.1. Taxonomy (NCBI): domain Eukaryota; kingdom Metazoa; phylum Arthropoda; class Insecta; order Lepidoptera; family Lycaenidae; genus Aricia; species Aricia agestis. The sequence goes on from NC_056409.1 coordinate 12,256,294, forward strand.
AGCTTACCTACTTTATAATTTGAGGAGATTGTTCCGTGTAGCAATAATATTATGAAGAAATCTTCGAGAATTAATATTATAATGTAAGGATATTTTAACAATTTTTTGTCCAAATGTACAAACCTTTATTTCAAATAATAAAATATTATGAGGTCACAACAGTCGGATTCATCACCACTCCAGTTTTTGTAAAATATCATGAGTGCACAATTTGTCAAACATAAAAGCAGATTTAAATTTTGAGATGACATTTGACCTGAAAAGTTGTAGTTAATTCGAAAGTGAATAATGAATACTGTATGAATATTATGGGCGATATTGCAGAGTCCCACTCTATCTAATTTCACAACTAACTCATAGCCCTGACAGCGCTTATAAGCCTGCATAAATTAATAATTAATTTTTAATTACAGACGAACCCTTTGCCTCTTTGGCAATTTGCGTGAGGGAATATTGTGTTCCGCTTAAATAAGTCAATATTATCAACCTTAACTTCGCAACCTTGTTTAATAAATTAAACGCACGGTACCTGCTTCGTTATATACACAATACATAAATAAGGTCAAGAGGTACTTAATTTTCAAATTAATTAATTGTAATATTTTGTCATCCTCCACTGTAAAAAACTTATTATTTCGAAGAAAAGGATTAGTAAATCTAATCTTATATATAAAATTCTCGTGTCACAATGTTAGGCCGCGTACTCCTCCGAAACGGCTTTACTGATTGTAACCAAATTTTATATGCATATTCAGTGGGTCTGAGAATCGGCTACTGGATACTTTTTATATTGATGATGAGTGCATTTGTTGAATAAATAATAGTAAATTATTACAACTCGAGACTAACGGCGACCATTGTTTGTGCGACGGAATAGCGATGGACGTTACCATGGTGACATACTTATTTAGTCCCTTCAATAAAATAATACGGGCGAAATACTTTATAAATATTATGGCAAAGAAACGTTTGCCGGGACAGCTAGTATTCTATAACTTTATTTTTTTGCTTGAATATATTATATAGTACAGGTTCCCTAGAACCAATTTTTGAAATGAAACTTCTTTAGGCGCGTTGAGAGTAAAATTTCAAGGTCGCGTCATGGCGATACCGTCACGGAGTAAGGAGAAGATTTTGTATAAGTTTCACTTCTGACACAGATCGGCTCTCCAGGCTATCACCCTTAGTTCCCCTCATCCCCTGGCAGTGCAAACAAGGGCGGCCCTCCGAAAAGCTGCATTGCAGAGGCGGGAAATCTCCCTGTTTTGGTTTAAGACGCACGTAGGGTTGAGAGGGAATGAGAGGGTTGACGAATTAGCCAAGAAGGCCGTGCTGAGATTGAGAAGGAAACCTGACTACGACCTGTGTCCTGTTTCAATCGTCAAGCGTATTTTGAGAGAGGATACGATTGAGGAATGGGACAGGAGATACGAGGTAAGAAGGACGGCTGGAGTCACGAAACTCTTTTTCCCAAACGCTACTACTACATACAAAATAGTCGAAAAGATAGACATCACACACCACGCCACACAGATTCTGACTGGACACGGTAGATTCGCCTTCTACTTGCACAGATTCAAGTTGAAGGAGGATCCGTCGTGCCTATGTCAGCCAGGAGTTGAGGAGACGGTTCCTCACCTGTTACTCGAGTGTCCAATTTTTGCTAGAAATAGATATGATATTGAGCAAGAATTGGGCACATCGATGATTCGGGTGAGAATCTACCTGCCATCCTGGGAGGTAAAAAGAGAGATTTGTTCCTCTCTTTTTGTAAGAGGATAGTGTGTGTTGCGAACAAGAGAAATTCTAGTAAACTATTGTGATTGTAAGGTTTTAAGCTGAAGTTTAGTATTTAGCAATTTATTGGAAGTTTTTGTGTACTTATAAGTAATTTCAATAGATAGAAGATTTTAATAGAAGATAGCAACAAGCCCTGACACAGTTAGGGGGATGAGGAAAAAAAAGTATGAAGTTACATTGAATAAATAATTGTTACAAAAATATGAGCTGGGAACCCTTGTACAATCGTAGAGGGAGTATGCCGTACCTGATTCAAGCATTGGCGACCGGGAAAGGAAGGTCGTCAAACAAAACTCCTGCAGTACCGAAGAAAGGGGTGTTCAGGTACGGCCATTGTATCTCCATTTCCACACTATTGTGAAGCCAAACTGGAGATATTTGCCAGGAATCTATGAACGTTTCTTAGCATGTTTAATTTGCTCATGGAAACACAGAAGCTCAGGTAGCCTATATTTCATTTAATTTTAAATGGCTTAATGTAAACTTTAAATGGTGTAATGCCAATCGTTTATTAATTTTACATTGTCTGATGCAAATTTTAATTGTTAAAATAATATTTGATAATATCCCTGTGTTAAATAGTATTTGATTATCTCTCAATTTCTTTGAAAAAAGGAAAAAATGCATGATATTGAAAACAGAGTACATTTAATCTAGCCTGATTAAAGGTACCCTGTTGCAAGTGAGCTTTTTTTTTACTATTTAACTTCTGTCTCTGTCCTTACTTATCAGAATGACGCGTACGTGTAAAAGATTTGAAGAAATGTTTTAGAATTTTTGCGTACTGTAATGGAACGAAGTTATTTCTTATGTTCAGAAAACCTGTACACATATACATAAAAAAATATCGAATATCGCGTCGCTGTTTATGCTCAAAAAATGCCATCTAGTTGACGCACAGGAATACTATCAACGCCCTCTGCCCCTACCATGCAGGTACCAATAAAAAAGTGTCGTTACAACTTTTTCAGTCTAGCCCAAGGCGCAACGCGCGATAAGGAAAGTACGTTTCAAAAATAATACTTTTAATTTTTTAACAAAGAGTTTTGTTTGTCACAGCTATTTAACACTCGCGCACCTTCACAATAATTAAGCAGGGCAAAAGCCGACAACTTTTAATTTTCGTGTTTACGCATAATTGCGCTCGTAATTTGCTTTAAGCGGCCATAAATCTGTCCGATTTGTTATTTATTTGGCATTCTGGTTGTAAAATTCCTGCGAGGTTAAACTGCGGAAGTAACGACATCTGTGTTAACCCCGAATATCGTTAACGTGTGCTCCAATCTTTGCCTCATTTTATAATCATCACGGATTTTCTTCTTTTCATTTTATTTTATATTTCAGAGTAGATTTTTGTGTACATGTAAGTACCGTTAACTACAAAAGACATTGATAAATTGTATATTTTAAGAGGATTCACCAGGGGCGAGAGAAATTGAAAATAGGTATTTAAAAATGTATTGCTGTCTCACCAATCTCAAGTCTCCCACCGCAGAGCGCGATAGAGACAACACGACAAAAGTTCTAATAAAAGAACAAAAAATCTTCGATTCGTTGTCCGCTGATTCCTTCTCCAAAACTTAACCGATTTAAGTACTTTTTTCATTAAGAATTAAAACAAGGCTTGATCTGTGTTCCTATGTTTTATGTTTTTTGTATATTTTAGCCAGTTTTGTTTCCTGGGTGTTTGAACACAGAGTAAAATCTTGCCATTTTTTTGGGTTTTTGGACGTTCTTATCTTTTTTAATAATAAAATTATGAAAAAAAAGAACCCCTAACATGTCCGTAACATGCGAATAGTGGCCATAGATATTCAGGAAAAAAATCATAACTCTACCGGCATTATCCAGGGAGGAAACAGGGGACAGCGTTTGTATGGAAAAACGGCGGTGTGGACTCCTCTTAAGGGTAAGCATTGGAATTGTAACTAGCCTAATACCTATGTCACACTTTTTTCTTTAAGTTTTAATACAACAGTATCAAAGTAAATGAATACTATAAAATTATATCGTATCTGTGTCGTATAGTCGTGTCGTGCGACCAAAGAGCGGTCGAGTAAAGAATAAACAGGCCTGTTATATTTTTACTGTACGTGCCGCGTAATATTGAGGGGCTTTTAGCGGCCGCCTTCGATTTTGCAAAATAAAAACTTTACAAAAACATTTTCTTGTGCCATTTTTTCCTTAAGTTTTTATCATGAACCAGCAAAAACGAGGTATTTCTTGAATTTCGTTCTATATTTTCTTTTAAATTGTCGGTCTTTGTGTAAAATTTTATTTTATATTTTGTACATTTTCAAACGTTTACAAATTATTGGTTGCTGGTTATAAATTATTATTTTTATAACATTAATTTTTTTCAGCTTCTTTTATTTTATAAGTATTTAATATAAAAGGCTTATAAAAACACCTAAGTTCAGTAATTTCGAACTTGGCTCTCGACTGTAGAACTGAAACAAACATAATATAAAATGTGGTTTCAAATTTGACGAGGACAGCACTGGCTGATTATTATCTGATTGCCTTACAAGAAAGGTATAAATTATAATTCATGAGTCGGATGGGCATTGGCTTTGGGCATTGATTATGTTATTGAAACAACAATTTTTTATCATTTTTTTGATACAGTTCGAAGAATTAATTTATTAATTACAAAGTATAATTATAATATCGTTATACGACGTTTCTTTTACACAGAAAAACTCCTTATTGATTCTCATAAAGACAAATATATTTTCCTACGAATAATAAAAACTAAGGAAACGTAACTCCCATACTTCAACCGTTTTGAATTTGGTTCCTTTTGAAAAAAACGACTTTGTTTTATAATATGTATACCTATCAGTGGCGAAGAGTCCATATAACCCGATTCCCGTCGGCTTCCCTTTTGGAAAATCGAATCTATGGGCTAAATACATTTTTATCTAATAAATATTTTACATACTTAAAAAACTTTGAATTCACTAAACGCCTACAAAATTTTAGATGCAATAAATTTTTCTCTCACTTGAAATAGTTTGAATTAATAATTAATCGCCTACAAATTTATATAGGCAATGCAACGTGCAGGCCATCTCCGATAGAAGCCAATAAATTAGCGGGTTATTTCTTCATACAAAGATATTTCATAGTAAGCATCTGTCCTTTTCATTCCTGTGAACTGATCGTCATGTTCTGTCTCGTTCTACCACGCGCCAATATACTCGGAAATAAGCCGATACTCGGCGAGTTATTACGGAGAAAGGTTAATTAGCAACGCACAAGTGCGAGCGAGAAAGATGAGTCATGAAGTAAAATTGTTATGAGTCAAATGGCGGATGAGTGTTTGTAAACAACTTGTGTTGTTTTGAATGTTATTTGTTTTAAAGCGTTAAAAAGAGTGCAGTGTCGCGAATTTAAATTAATTTGTATTGTGATTTGTTAATTGTGATTTGTGACTCGTACAGCTGAGACTGTTGTCTGACAGATTATTTGCTGTCGAAGGAAACTTCGTTTTCCAAACTTAGTTTTGAATGACCGTATGTGCCGTCTGTCGTCACGCATACAACTTAACTCAGAAGGCATTTTTCAAAGGCATCATTATCAAACTTGAAACTCGAACATTTGTTGAACATCAGTGCTGAGCGTTTTGGTAAGTAGATTTTTTTACTCCGGCTTCCCTTCCGAAAATATTTGCCCTTCGCCACTGATACCTATAGATATACAAAGTCGCTTTTTTCCCTCATGTCCCTTTGTTCCCTTTAATCTTTAAAATTACGTAACGGATTTTGATGCGTTTTTCTTTTATAGATAGAGTGATATATAATTATTTGATTAAATTAACAACATCTTTCCTGTTAATCCTGTTTCCTTAATTATGCTGTTATATAATTGTTTCCACTTACAGTACTATGTTACTATTGCATTTTTTACTAATTTCCTAAAGAAGAGCGTTAATAGTGGAGAAATACTGCTATTTTTGGGGTTTCTAATGTGATGTCGTAAATAATTACATTTTTCCGCTTACATTGCAAACGCCTACGAGATTTATCAAAATAATGTACCAAGTATTGTACACATTGAAAAGGTCTACAGAAAACTCCGCGATGGTATTATATGTCTAATGTCTATCTCATATGGATATCCCACAATAACATTTTTTGTCATTTTCTTTTTACGACAAATAATGCCTAATTTTCGAAGCAATTTTAATAAATACAGCATTAATTCTTATTTCTTATCCAATTAAATAACTTAAAGACACTGTTGATTTAATGTAGATCTATATGGCCCTTTACAGCATAATTATGATTTAAATGAATATTTTCGAAGATATTACAGATTTTAAAAATGCGGGAAGTAGCTTTTGCGGAGGGACCGACCAATGCGAGTCACGGGTAGTTAATAATGAATACAAGTCAAAACTGCTGAATCGATTTTAATCATTTTTTCAGTGACTATAATATATTTCTAGCTATTATCATTCTCGAGTTACAGCCTGGAGACAGACAGTCGGACAGACAACAAAGTCTTAGTAATAGGGTCCCGTTTTTACCCTTTGGGTACAGAACCCTAAAAAAGGCATTTGCATCCATCGTGGATGATTTATACAGTATTTTCAGAGCGTTGTAACCACACACGACTGCATATTCGCAACATCACGAATAGTTACATCACGAATTATAGTCAACAATTATCTCTGTTAAGCCAACAATAAAAACGTTTAATTTTATAATTGCTCAGCAAACTGGTGGATAGCCTCCAAAATTATCTCCGAGATGTTGATTTTCTATTAAGGATCGAATGTTTACTAAACTGAATGAAAGTTAGCAGACTCGTTACAAAGAGTGAACTGGACGTAATAGAAACTGAACACGATTTTGTTGATTGTACGTAATTTGATTTACAATTTGTCCTTACTAGGCCTTGGGAATGAAAATAGAATCACACAAAAGACGTGGAGTCGCAATCACGAGGCATTTTAATATTTAATTTGTCATTTCCTTCTTGTTTCGTCTCGGTATTAACTATGGAGACGAATGTAGTTCAAATTGATTAATGTTTGAATTTCATTTGTAGAACTATTATTGAGTTGTTTGTTAAGTATTGTGTTATAAAATCAAGACATCCACCTGTATTTTAGGGCTGGGTCACATCAAAACAAGATGAAACGGGGCGTGATGTATAACAACACTAATATTATAAAATAATTATTTTTTAACAAAAAATTGAACCCGACTTCCAACGAAAAAATGATATTTTTAAAATGACCTAAAAAGTATGACTTAAGTAATTCTTTTTCTTCATTAGTGCCTTTTTTTAAATTCGACTAAATCTCAACGAATTCTATATTCAATTTTCATTATTTTGAAGTCGGTACCAGCCCAGAACTGAGATACTTGACATAGAACTCAGCCGAACTCCTTGAGGAGTCCCCTCGATTCCTCATGGATTTCATCATCAGATCACCACTTTTGTGAACATGGTACCAAACTCGGATTCAACCCTGAACAACAACAAAAGAATCATTAAAATCGGTCCACAAACGGCGAAGTTATGGTTGAACATACAAAAAAAAATATAAACAGACGAACATATTATAACCTCCTCCTTTTTGGAAGTCAGTTAAAAATATCAAGCGATTACTAATTTTAAATTTGTACGGCTAAATTGCCATGTTGCGCTTCGTTTCGTCTCGCTTTAATGTAACACTTGCTATTTGACCGAGCTTTGCTCGGTATTCGATAAAACACGAATAAAATGACATTTTCTAAAAGTGATTCCTAGCTAGATCGATTTATGGCCCCCGAAACCCCCTATATACTGAATTTCATGAAAATCGTTGGAGCCGATTCCGAGATTCCAATTATAAATATATATATACAAGAATTGCTCGTTTAAATATATAAGATATTGTGTACACTGTACATACGATTAGTATAATGGAAGTCCCTAAATCGATGACTCTCTATGCAAGGGAAAATACTATAATTTTAGTGTTTAAAAATGTAGGAACAAAGTGCTTTGTAATTAAAACATCATCAAGAGCATAGAAGCAAAAACTTGGAGTAAACAGCTCCTCCAGCTAAGTGTTAATTACTTAAGAGCTTCGTTTGTAAGGTCTTCGAATAATATTTACGCAGCTCAGGCTCGTCTCTGCACTGTTTATCTTAAGTACTTTTGTTAGTATTATAGTTTAATAGCTATAATCACTACAATATAATAATATCGAAAACCTGAACACATTTAAGGAGGCTGTATATCGGTGGCGTGGCGTTGGCAATTGAAGAAGAACCTAGATCCAGCATACTCGAACAGCATCTATCTAGGTTCATAAATTTACTAAAACATCCCCTCCTACTCCACACCGGGCGGTGGTTTTCGATCACGTGTCCTAGCAGGAGAATAATAAAAAATCTTTATTGAAAAACCAAACAAAATTTTATCCTATTAGCCCGCCAAACTGCATACTTTTACCCCTTGGTGCGTTTTTTGGGACCGGTAAAAATATGTTTTTACCCGTTCCAAAAAAGCGCACCAAACTTGCTCCAAACAAAAGAGACCTATACTTAAAGAAGTTTCGACTACAAAAATCACTGAGATTGGTATCTTAGTAATTTTGTAAGTGTGTAACAAAAACGTTGGTAAAAACCTAAGTGACAAACGCGCCAAATTAAAACGATACACAACTGAGTAATTTGTTTTCCTTAATTGCTTAATAATTAATTTTCGCTCCCATTAATAAAGTGGCACATTTAAAGCGCGTTATTACAAACGCGAGTGGGCTGACGTTCAACAATTCCGACGCAAATTAGTTGACGGACATAATTTTGTTTTTAATGTTGAAATTACGTTTAACCGAAGTTGGCCGCGGCTGTTATTTCGGTCACGTCTCACGCCGTCTAACGTGTGGATAAAATGTCGACTACATGCGGTATACGTGTGAAATTACTTTAATTTTTTAATGCTTTCGAAATGTTTTTTTGCAGTTTGCAGCAAAATATCTCAGAATATTAAATCGTTTGCCCGCATGTAAAAGAAAGTTTACACGTTTATACGTGGGAGTTCATGCGTGGGAAAGCCATGCTGCGGCACGAATGGGCCGGCTCGACCGGAGAAGTACCACGTTCTCACAGAAAACCGGCGTAAAACAGCGCAAGCGCTGTGTTTCGCCGAGTGAGTGAGTTCACCGGAGGCCCAATCCCCTACCCTTTCCCTTCCCTACCCTCCCCTATTGCCTTCCCTTCCCTTCCCTACCCTCCCCTATTACCATATTCCCTCTTAGAAGGCCGGCAACGCGCCTGCAGCTCTTCTGATGCTGCGAGTGTCCATAGGTTACGGAAGTTGTTTTCCATCAGGTGACCCGTTTGCTCGTTTGCCCCCTTATTTCATTAAAAAAAAAGTCGTGTTAGAAAACGGCTGGACTGATTTGGGCGAAAATGGTTGTTGAGGTTGCTGAGGTTTCGAACGGGAAGTTGGACGGGATCAGCTTATATTTCAGCTTCCAGTTCAGTTTGTATTAAAAACAAAGCTAATGTGCGAATCCTACTATTTCACGCAAGTAAAGCCGCAAGCAAAATCTAATAACAAATCATAAAGGGATAACGTGAATAGTTATTTGAATATTTCTTTTTTTGGATTCCAAAATAACAAGTAATAACAATATAACAATGTTCACTCTATAATAGCGGGTTTATATTATTCCAATCCAGTGTAACAATCCAGTGCTGGATGGGATCACTGGATTGGAATAATGTAAGCCGGCCATTATTTTAGTATTTCAAAATGTAACATCTTGTATTTTAGCTACGGCGCGTAACTCTCGTAGCTCGGCTACGCTCCGTAGCAGTGCTACAAGTTTTATTATATCGTAGACCCTCTACGGCGTAGCACGTAGAATGGCTATAGTAGAAATACGAAAGTATAGCAAACAGCGGAGATAAACTTGCCGCTCTGACCTTTACCGCGGCGATCGACAAAAAATCAAATATAATGCCACTTTATGATACAGACTATAGTCCTAAAAATTCAAATAAAATCCTACTTTAAGACGTAAGTGGCATTTTAATTAAATTTTTGTCGATCGCGGCTAGCCGTGATAAAGATCGGAGCGGCATCTTCAGTTTATCTCCGCTGTTTGTCTATACTTTCGTATTTCTACTGTAGCCATGCTACGGGTGCTGGTATTTAAAGAAACTGTTAAATGCTACGCTTGGGTGTAATTATATTAAACTCGTAGTTTTATACGCTCGGGAGCGGCAATCTAAGTTTTATAACACCAATATAACTTAAAGTTTTTTACTAATTACATTTCGCTAATGCAGCAGAGCTCGAAATTAAACATACCGAAATGAACGAAGAAAATGTTATTTTCGCCTAGTGAGTTTGACAATTTCACAACTACTTTACTTGTTTCTTTTACTTACTACATAATATATTCAGTAGTAAATTCTTAAAAAAAAATAAAACATTCGCATCAGTTGTAAACATTTTTATTTTTTTATTTTAAATTCTGTAGTGCTTGTGACACAATTTAAAGATTCATATAAGATACTCAAGCATGAAGCAAATATGGAAGTCTCCCAATACCCTTAATTATATTTTACATTATACTATACAGGATGTAAGAAAACAAAGTGTAAGGGTATGTATGAATCCCCTGTATAATAGTAGTAGTAGCAGCGCTGGAATAGTAAATTATTTTAATTTTGTATGGGAAAATTCATGACGCTCTGTCGCTTATTCATACAAATCACATAAAAATTGCTCTTTCGGCTCTGCTACCTTCACAATGAACTCTATATTCATTTGTAGAACTATTATTGAGTTGTTTGTTAAGTATTGTGTTATAAAATCAAGACATCCACCTGTATTTTAGGGCTGGGTCACATCAAAACAAGACGAAACGGGGCGTGATGTATAACAACACTAATATTATAAAATAATTATTTTTAACAAAAAATTGAACCCGACTTCCAGCGAAAAAATGATATTTTTAAAATGACCTAAAAAGTATGACTTAATTATTTTTCTTCATTAGTGCCTTTTTCAAAATTCGACTAAATCTCAACGAATTCTATATTCAAGCGCTGGAATAGTAAATTATTTTAATTTTGTATAGGAAAATTCATGACGCTCTGTCGCTTATTCATACAAATCACATAAAAATTGCTCTTTCGGCTCTGCTACCTTCACAATGAACTCTATATAAGGAACACAATACTCAATTAGTTTTAGTACACCCTTGTAACCCTTCCAGCCCTTTCATCTATTTCTCTGGCGTATTTAGCAGAATATTCTCCGTATTCCTAACGATCTATGATGAGCGAGTGCGACGTATATCAGTTGGAAATTTATTCACAAGAAGTCAATACAATGCTTACACATAAGACGCTCTAGTGTGGAATATTAATGAGACGTCGGCTGTTTGATGGATCGGCTGTCGGCGGCGGCGATGAACTCTGCATCAATCAGACAGACACTACACATGACTCTATATTACATGCCATTTTTTTTAATAATGATATATCCGTAATAATATTACAGAAAAAGTGCATATGTACTCATAAAATGCAGTAAATAAGTTATTTTATTGACAGATTAATTAAATTAAGTAAGCTTAAGGGATGCGAGAGAGATCTATACTAAAATCCATACTAATTATATAAATACGAAAGTGTGTCTGTCTGTCTGTTACCCCTTAACGCCCAAACCGCTGAACCGATTTGTGTGCTGGTGCAAATGGTGTAGTAGTTAGTATGGTGTACTTTGAGTCTCGGGAAAGGACATAGAATACTTTTCATCCCGAAAAAATGTACGATTCATGCGTGACAATCAAATTTTGGAGCAACGGAGTTGCGGGCGTCATCTTATCATAAAATATGTGAAAGTATGTCTGTCTATTAGCTCGGGCTTAACTTTAAAAATTTTGTATGGAGATACTTGATCCAGTTGGATTGGATAGATTTCTGCGTGGAAAACAAATTGTAACGAAATACTTACTTACAAGGCGCTTTTCAGCTACAAAAATGTTTAAAATAACTCCAGGAAATGTAAGGCAGTAAGAAATTACTTGACATTAAGGTACATTAATTTTTTCGCACACAACAGGAATACGAAGCCTCCAGATACAGTAATTTAGGCTGTGCCTTGACTACCGATAATGAACTCTTTTATGCACACAAAAAAGGCAAAAAAGTTCCCATTACGACACACGAATTCCAACGACATATTGAGGATGTATGGATTTAAGCTTTGTGAATACTTCTCGTTATTTGAATGGACTAATGGATGGATGGACTCATGTATTAGCAGTAGTGAGTACATTTTATCTAGTTTTTACTAAGACTAGAGATCGCCCAATGGTCGAAATTCGACCTTACTTGCAACGACATTAGGACTACTACCTATATTTTGTAAAAAATATTGACTTCATCATAGTTTTTTCAATTCTTGTCTCTTGGGCTCAGCTGATCTCAGACTGGCCGTTTAATCATTGTCTAATAGTATCTAAAATTAAATAAAAAAATAATAATCCATTTTCAATTTGTCAACTTGTTGTCAACAGACTTCAACCATAAATAAAGCTTTTAGTTATGTCACAAAAAAATGTATAATAGGTAATGATTATATTTAATAGGGACTGATGCTTTTAGTTATGTCACAAAAAAATGTATAATAGGTAATGATTATATTTAATAGGGACTGCCGGCGCCGACTACCAAAAATATCAGTAATTGGAATCGGCGGTATATATGTATACTGCCGGCAGCCGAGATATAAAACCATTCGGCTGCCGGCGCTGGCACTCAAAATGGGAACCGGTGAAAATGGGTTAAACGCTAGGTTCCAGTACCGATAAACAAATTTTAAAAAGAAATAATAACAGTCCCTATTTAATATCATGAGTTCTATTTCGAATCTGATTAATATTAATATAAAATATAGTATGATTTACAATCAACGGCAAAAATTGTTTTACATTGAAAAAAATATTTTAATCTACGAGTACCGTGACGATTATCTTTTTATACATATGGAACATAAAAAAACAGCCAAATGCGAGTCGGATTCTCACAAGAAGGGTTCCGTACTACGAGTATTATAAAGCTAATAACTTTATACTTGATTTGATTGAATTACTTGCCAAGTTTTATAGGTTAAACTGTAGTCTCGTAGCAAAATAACTGTGACCTACAGAGGACAAACAGACAGACAGATATGACGAATCTTTTTTTAAAAAAAAGGGGGCAAACGAGCAAACGGGTCACCTGATGGAAAGCAAATTCCGTCGCCCATGGACACTCGCAGCATCAGAAGTGCTGCAGGTGCGTTGCCGGCCTTTTAAGAGGGAATAGAGTGATAGGAGAGGGAAAGGATGGGATGGGAAGGACGTAGGGTAGGGGATTGGGCCTCTGGTAAACTCACTCACTCGGCGAAACACAGCGCAAGCGCTGTTTCACGCCGGTTTTCTGTGAGGACGTGGTATTTCTCCGGTCGAACCGGCCCATTCGTGCCGAAGCATGGCTCTTCCACGTATAATCTGCAAGGGTTCCGTTTTTGTATGTCATAAAATCATCTCTTTCTTTATCATTATATCTCTTTGTTCATCGCCCTATCTCTTTCCTGCATGACACGTGTTCAAAACCTCCCAACGAGGAAAATATTATTTTTGTAGTTTAATAAAAAGTGTTTCCAAGGGATTGCGTAAAAACTTGGTTCTATCCAGCAGGTAAATGGTACATTTACCTGCTGGATATAACCACCGGCTTATTTTTCATTTACCTTTACTTGTTAATAATAAATTACAAATTAAAGGTTTTTGGTTGACAGAAGATATAAATTATGAAATAATGATTGCAATATTTCATAATTTAACCTCATGTTTTTCCACCCACGTATGAATACATTAAACCTTTTCGGAATCTACCTCAGCCAACCGGAATGCAGACTCATTTGCTAACAGTAGCACGGAAATTAAACTTAGGAAACGAAATTGCATTCGCCCCGCTACGATCCGACCAGTTATGTTATTAACTCGAAAGTATTTTAATAGAATTGTGAAAAACACCGCCGATACAAGTTTACCCTGTACGGGGGAGATCCTATCAATTTTGTATACGCAATTTCCTTTTTTACGAAATTTGCCGAGTTCCATACGCAAATATCTGTAAAATCCATTGCGTTCTTTTAGAAAAATAATGGTTCCGTAATGATAAAGGCGCTCTACATTTCTCTCCCATGCTAAAGCTAGTTGAATAGGAGAGTTAAATCGTCTACTGTTAGGGTCAATTTATACTACCGCAGAGTCGAAGCGCATCGAAGCGATTTTTAAAACTGAACATAACGAATTCAACCTTAAATCCAAAGCGTTAACGCACTTTATTACTTATTTAATTAAGGCGCGCGCATCCGCGCGAATTCGCGTCGATGCGCCTGACTAACGCTGATTGGCCTCGCAGAAGTAATGTATGCGTTACGCTCTGGAGTTAAGGTTGAATTTTCTGTGTTCAGTTATTGGGAATTCGCTTCGCTTCGCTTCGACTCTACGCTATTATAAATTAACCCTTAAAACTTTCGATGATTTTGTAATAATAATATATATGGACGCTTCACACCACGTCAGTCTAGCCCCGTGCTAAGTACCTGAAGGACTTGTGTTACGAGTACCAGACAACGGAAATATATTTAATAATTTTATACCATACATATATATTTTAAGATTTTTATTATACTTATCATACACATATTTAATGTACACATTCATGACCCAGGAACATTAAAAACTCTTTAGTCCGTCGGCGGGATTTGAACCCGCGCCCCCGGCTTGAGCTGCCACACACTCTCAACCATTGAGCCACAGAGGTCGTTAAATCTTGTTTATTAACTACACAGAAACTACTATCTCGTTACCTTTATATCCCTTAAATACCTTTCGTAACGTCCCACAGTGTGATAAAAACCTCGATTTTGTTTCACAACGTTTTTCTTTCAAAATACTATAGTTGATAGCTATATAAACATTAGAGTAAAACTCCGAGATCGATATTCTTTGTAGTTATTTTTTTAAAGAGTGTCAAAGTTGGCGTTTTTCTGGGTAAAAAATTTGCATAAAAATTAATAAAAAAAAAACTAATCTAGTAACATTAATTTTGTTTATACCAATTAAACAAGCACTTAATACTTGACTTTTTCTCCGAATTTGGTTAACCTACTGTGATCAAGTGGGCAGATATTTATTTATTTAGTAATTTTAGTTTTTTATTTTTTATTTCGCGATTAGATCGAATTAGAAAAAGTTTTAAGCATGAAATGATAGTGTGAGTAATCCTTTATCAATGTTATCAAAAATCACACTCTAATAACCTCTGTATCAGAAGTAATATCCAATTCAATTTTTTTTTTATAAAAATTCGGATTTTTTATACCTAGGGTTGTCACTAAAGTTGATATTTTATTTTCCCCGACTACATCAGAAGGTGATTACTGATTAGATACTGTTTGAGCATATAAAATCATTAATTTACGTCATATTTTTTCACTTTTTAGATTTTTTATTATTAGACCTACCTAAACGTGATCCTGATATTTTTTGTATAGGATATCGATTGCGAATTTGCGTATCAACCGGATAAATCAAACAAGAGACCTTTAGTGACAACCCTAGGTATAAAAAAATCCGAATTTTTATAAAAAAAAATTGAATTGGATATTACTTCTGACACAGAGGTTATTAGAGTGTGATTTTTGATAACATTGATAAAGGATTACTCACACTATCGTTTCATGCTTAAAACTTTTTCTAATTCGATCTAATCGCGAAATTTAAAATAAAAAACTAAAATTACTAAATAAATAAATATCTCCCTACTTGATCACAGTAGGTTAACCAAATTCGGAGAAAAAGTAAAGTATTAAGTGCTTTTTCAATTGGTATATACAAAATTAATGTTACTTGATTAGTTTTTTTTAATTAATTTTTATGCAAATTTTTGACCCGGAAAAACGCCAACTTTGACACTCTTTAAAAAAATACCTACAAAGAATATCGATCTCGGAGTTTTACTCTAATGTTTATATAGCTATCAACTATAGTATTTTGAAAGAAAAGCGCGGTGAAACAAAATCGAGGTTTTTATCACACTGTGCGTCCTTTTATGTTTCGTAGAACTATTGTTTGATGCGTAGACATTATTCGTAAATAAAAAAATCTTTGGAGCCTCGGAGCCTTTGTTACGTACGAATTGGTCTGTCAAAAATATTCGTTTATTTGTTTAGAGATTTATGCGATATATTTGTCAACGAAAGGATCCCGGAGCCCCGGACCCTCAGTATTTCATCTTTACATCAAATAGTGGACCCCGCGTTTCCCGTTTACACCGTTCACACTCCCGTCACAATTTGCTTGTGATTTTGTAATCAAAAGCGATGCCTCTTTATTCAAATTTGATATGGGTATATTTCTTTTTATTTTAGTATTCGTAGAACGTATCTGAAATACGGAATTTTTCTTCGTTTCCAGCGTTGCGAAGACAGTTGACCTCCTCGAACAGATAAAAATAACTTAGGAAAGGAAAACAAAAATGAGCGACGACCCTTTTATCTTATTTTCTAACCCCACAAATTATGATGAGAGATACTGTTTTAAGATGAAAATTTTGAATAAAGTTAATCCAACACTTTGTATTTAATCTCCTTTTTTTACATCTATTGGGTATTTTTACTGAATATGAGTTTACATTCGGGCATAATATTTATAACACTTCCGGAGAATTGTTTGAGAAAAAAAAATTGGGTGGAAGGGCTTCTTCGTTCAGGAAGCGACGGAGGTTGACGAACGGGGCGATTCCCATCAACTAGGAGCATACCCTGTAAAATAACTATTTAAAGGCACCATAACACGTGCGCACCAAAACGATACGTAATCCAGAATCGATATCACTCGATACCTAACAAGATCGAGTTTGGAAGAAATCGAGACATTTAAGCCGGCGCGTGACTCCATTACCGCGATACAAAGAGTGGAAACATCAAAGGGAGTGCTTACGAGTTAGGAATTCCTTTTCTCTTTGTTACTACGACGTTTCGAGCCGCCTCGTTAAATGCCCTAAATTGTTTGCCGCTTGTACCGTAACGATTCCGTCCGGGAGTGACGTATCAGGGATTATGTTAATCTTTTTATGTCCTTCATCCTCCGAGGATCTCTAAACTGTGGATTAAAGGCGCATCTCTAGCGTTAAGTCCCGCCCTAAAAAGTTTCTCCTCACTACATCCGTATAATATACGAGTACGGACTACGGAGTACGGAGTACCAACTCTCAGATGTTACCAATAATTTTCTTGCATGTCTGAGAAATAAACAATAAATTTCCGTTCTTAAAAACTCCAGAAATCAAGTTACGATTAGAAAATGAGTATTTTGAGTATATCCGTTACATACGTAAAATAAATTAATGGTTATTAAGGACACGGACAAAAAATTATGTGAAGGCTTTTTTATACCATGTTGTATTTATTACTTTTCATTTCACATTATTTATTTCTTTTCGATTCACATTATACCCTCTTATGCTATAAAGGGAAGGGCTTACAAAGAGAAAACTTGAATGATATAATATTCCTAAACAAAAACCCACTC
Source organism: Aricia agestis (assembly GCF_905147365.1). NCBI lineage: Eukaryota > Metazoa > Arthropoda > Insecta > Lepidoptera > Lycaenidae > Aricia > Aricia agestis. Next base: position 12,273,710 of record NC_056409.1, read on the forward strand.
TGGAATTGAATCGGTATTTTGTCTCGAGAAGACTTTTTGAAATGCGGTTGTATTCAAAAGTGCGATGATTAATTATAATCTTGATATTATTTACCCTATATTTACCATTTTTATTATAGTCAAGGATCTTGTATTATAGGTTTTTGGATCTTGTGTTTTAAAAATGTCAAGATCTTACAATCTATGTAACATAAGAAATACCGTTATATATATTTTTTTATATTTCTTGCTAAGAAATGCATTTATTATCAAAATTATGGGTTTTAAAATATAGGTAGTTTCCATATCAAAAAAACACTAATAAGCAACAAAATATCACACATGGAAGTAGTTTCAAGAGATGGGATCAATATTTCCGAACGTCCTCCTCTCCTAAGATGTCCTATTTGATTTCTCCTTATGAAATATATGTGGCATTTGTCACAAAGCAAAGTCGATGATCGCGTAACGTAGGGCCCTCGAGTGAACGATACATCATCGGACTTGAATATGAAAATCGGTAGTTTATTTGAAAAAAGGGAAAGTCGTTTTTGTTGAGATAGCGCCCTTAGAACCTTTGTGAATATACGAAAACGGAACAAATGAAGAACCGTTTTTATGTATAGAATTAGGAGGCAAACGAGCAAACCGGTACCTGGTGAAAAGCAACTATCGTCGCCCATTGACACCCGCAACATCAGAAGAGTAATTGCCGGCCTTTTAAGAGGGAGCTTTTAAGCTCTCTTTTTAAAGGATTACTGTTATTAATAATTATTGGTGGCAATCAATACTACATGATTAACAAATATATTACATGATTCGGACATAAAATAAGTATTTGGTACCGAAAATGACACAAAAGAAAACATTTTTTTATGTTACATAAAGCCAGAGCCATAACGTTGCTATACGTTTATGTAGGTATCCGGTAAATCTACGGTAAATAAAACGGTTCTAAAATGTGACAATTAATTAAAATCTCCGAATTTAAAACGGCCATTTCGCCGATCGACGGAACGAATTAAAACTTAAAAGCTATAACTTTCTTCGATGGCGGCATAGGGTAAATCAGATCGGATACATTGAATTGCAAATTCGCCCAAATCTCCCTAATTGCTCCGCTTCACCCCCACTTCTTTGGTTAGTTTCGGGAGCCATTTGAATATCGTACATTTACTATAAAGTTTATGAATATAGCACAATCCTTTAATTTGCATAGCTTTAAAAATTTTAGGCTGCGCCTAAGGATAATTGTACCAACGATTTTATTTCCTCAATGTTTCTGTCTCTGTTGTTACTTAAAAAGTTACAGTATTATAATAATACATCTGCGGTAGGGACCAAAATTCATATCCGCCTTTTATCAACTCGTTACCGACCTAATGTAGCCAGCCATAAAAATATATTGTCAAATATATAATCTCGCTATTTCATTTGGGAAGAAATAAAATGTAGCGCTTACATTTTAAATTCAAATATCTTCAAGCGTTCAGTCGAGCATCGAGGCATTAAGCACGTGTATTGCGTTACGTCCTTACACAATTTCAAACTTAACGCGACAGCAGTAAGCGCGATTTTTAAATAACTTTTAAATCGCGTAAACCTCGGAACGAGTTTATTGTAGCATGTCAAGAGTCGTACCACTGTCATCATAACTGCGCGCCAGTGTAAGGTGAGCCCGCGCGCGACCGCGTTCCCGCCGAAAGAGGGTCCCTCGAGGGTGGAGCACTGAATTATAATTTTTGATCCAGCGTGTGCACTAAAACATATACGTGGCTCATTAGGTTCTGATCTCTGTGTAACGAGCCGAGTCTAATTGCGCGATACAGTTGCGCTAAAATATTAACACGAATTTTAGGACATTGCAAATAAGTGCTCGCACGCTAAGCCCGGCTCAAAGCCGAAGATTAACTTTTTTAATTTTTCGTTTATTTTGTGTACTTAAACAAAGCCAGGCATTTTCATTTAATTGACAACTTTGTTTGTTATAGGTTGTAAACTAAGCCAACGTTACAGGTGTAAGGCTTAATAAGGCCCATGAAAGGACATGAGCCATAGGACATCGACAATTAATAAATATCGAATTGTAAATATGGGCAGATAAAATATAATAATATGAGGCTTCCAAAATAGGCACGTAGGTAAGACATCAGTCACAAATAGATGTGGTATACTTATTTTGAAAAATATTGCCATGTATAAGTGTACGTACCTTAATTTGGTACTTAACTCCCAAGAACCCAACTTCTACCACCAAACTTTATTTTAGTTTAGTAACGTAAAAATCTATACTAATATTATAATTGGGAAGAGTTTGTTTGTTTGTTTGAATGCGCTAATCTCAGGAACTACTGGTCCGATTTGAAAAATTCTTTCAGTGTTAGATAGCCCATTTATCGAGACAGGCTTATTGGCTATATTTTATTGCGTTACGACTAATAGGAGCGAAGAAATAGAGGAAAGTGTGGAAAAAACGGGGGAAATTATTTGAAAGGGCTTATGAACGTACTGGAGCAATTTTTATATTATTTGGCACACATGAAAAATAGACCATGTGAAAGGACATAGGTTTCTTTTTTTGCGGAAAAATGTACGGTTTTCGTGACATTCCTAAAAGTACGCGGGCGAAGCCGCGCGGAACATCTAGTACTCTTATACAGTGTGTAACAAAAATAAGTCCTTGTAGAGAGTTCATTGTGAAAGTGGCAGCGCTGAAAGACGATTTTTTTTCACTTTTGTATGGGCAAGAACCCGAGCGTCACGAGTTTCCCCATACAAAAGTAAAAAAAAAATTTGGTCTTTCAGCGCTGCTACTTTCACAGTGAACTCTCTACAAGGATCACGTACACACCCTAGAGTATTATCAATTATTTTTGTTACACCCTGTATAATATCCGAGCATAGCGACAAAGAAAAATATCGACGTAAAAAAGTTCCGCCGAAAAATTACAAGTAGAACAAGATTTCAGAAAATAGAAAATTCGCGAAGATTTAGGGAGACGTTATGGTGAAAGTTAATCACAACCTTAGTCCTTTAGGTGATTCTTATTAATTTGTACTTTTGTCGCTTGTCCTTTTTAATTTTCCGGCAGAGCATTGGATTAATGGGCCTCCACTGAGGCGTTCTTAATTAAAACTTCGGGACCGCCGTGGTTAATACGAAAAACTTCCTTTCCTGATTTAAAAACACAATTTCACAACCATTTTCATAAACGCTTAGGAAATCATTTTTATTTCAGTTTTTATTTAAGAATTTTTATGATTGTGTTTTGCATAATGCAAGGGTTAGTAATGGTACAATATAAATGTTACACAGTAGCCTAGGCGTGAATATAAATATCAAATGCTATTACTGGATAATTTTGCTATTTAAAATTATATTCACGTCATTATTCTTTACGTCACGTCCATGATTCGATTAGTTTTACATGAAGATACTTTATACTACTCTATATTATTTATATTGCAATTTGTAATAGTAGTTTTACAAAACTTTTTAACCCTTTAACCGCCAAGGATTAACTGATTAAAAGGTATTTCATGAAGCAAAGGTATAACGATTTGATTCTGTTTATGATTTTGGTTGTAGATGACTTTTCTTTTGCATTAACAGTAGTTTTAGGGCAAAAAATCTAAATAGATACCAGATAATAATGTAACCGGAGGGTAAAAAAACTTTTAAATAAGTTGGAACAAGTTCATCAGCTAACTTTTTATTACTTGTAGATTTTTCCCCTTTCTTATTTAACTTCCAAAGCATATTTAAATTCGCTCCTAATTACTTTGACTATTAATCTGCCTCGTTGGCGTCCTTAAGGCCATTTAATACGAAAACATTCAAATATTTATTCTCCACAACCTGTTAGTTTTTCCCGGAAAACCAATACAAAAACATTAAAACTTTTTTTTTTTTCGTTCCTCCTTTATATTGAGAGAAACAAAAACGTAAATATAATATTATAAGGTAAAAAGAAAATCGTGTATTTTATTAATTTTTAATTTGTATGGATAGGCCAGGCCAGAGGTATAGTTTTTATGAAAACCGCTCAAATATTTTGTTATAATATTTGTATTCATTGATCAGTAATTAAGTAATTAAAATATGTATATCTCTGAAAATATAGAGCAAGGTGTTTTGGTAATGTTATTCACATTTAAATATAAGGTCATGAACAAAGTAGGTGGTTACGTAACGTCGGACAAAGCGACACAAACGAGTACAGAGCAGAGGTACGGTACATAATGAACTCTCTCTAAATGTAGTTTTCTCTAAATTACTGAGTGCTCCGTATATAATTTTCTCATTACGTCCAAAAAGCGTAATCAAAATGTTTTACTCTATATCATGTACTTGAGGACACATACATGTATTTGAAAATGACCTTTGTTTATTTAAAGTCCTTTGTTAAGGGTGGGTTACACCAGAGGCGTAGTTATAGTTAAGGTTATAGTCAAACATGGCGTCCATTATGGACTTTTACTAGGGATTTGACAGTTCATTTGACATTTTGTTATGGTTAAAGTTATAGTTAAAGTAAGTTACTGTAATCCACCCTGAGCCTTGTTAATAGGTAACCAAGATTGTCACCATATTTGGGACACACATTTGGGACTATCTGCACTTTCGACGTGGTAATCAGTAATCACTAATCAGTAATCACAGACGCATAATATATGGCCCACAGGCCAGACGTTGATAATAATCGTAGTGTATCAAGTCCCAAGCGAAGGGGCTGCAAAAAATTAATGAAAAAAACTCTCGATACTTAAAAGCACTTACGACATAAAAATACCGATTCATATTGTTCGATTGTTACGTTTTAAAATAATTTTCGTTGTTCGAGAAAAATTGTGACACACGCCGTTCGCTTTTAGTAGAGAATAAAGAATGAAGAAACAAAACGCACGCAATATCGATTCAATCAAATCAGAGCGCGGAAATAATTCGTGAAACCACACAAGCTTTTGAAAATATTAAAATCGCTCAGAACAATCGAAACCCAATGAAATTGTTTATCAATTCATTTGTGAATTTAAGAGATATATATTTTAAATGCTCCGACAATGGCTTATCCTATTGATATGGTCGCGATGACTATAGTATCAAGAGTATGATATTAGAGAAGTTGATTCATAGGCAGATGGCGGATCAATGTAATTTGGACACGTTGTGTTAAACCCAGCCTGACTGACATGATTCGACCAAATAACGTAGGTCCATATTAAATTATGCGCAACAAAGGTGCTGCGAACTGGTGCTCCTAATCCGAAACCTTTATCCTACTCGTATTATTTACTTGACCTGAACTTGACTATGTGCTGCCACCTTAAGTTCTTGTACGTTCTCTTTCGACTTACACAAAGAAAGGGTTGCCGAGTAGCGCTACAAATCCGAAACGTCTACTATATTAATACACATCATCACATGGAAGAAACGGGGTGACGTAAAACCAATCTGGAGTGAGGTTGCACTCACTGGCGCTGTCACTAAGGCGTGCAATGGGACAGTTTGATACTTCAAAATGGAATACTCTACCGGAAATGGGAGAAGGCTAACGGCAGAGAGTTCTAATATCAGACAATTGTCCCAAGGACGAGAGTACCAGATGTTCTCCGTGAAATACATGAGGGCGTCTCAGGGGGTCATTCAGGTGTCAAGAGAACGTTAAGAAATGTGCGAGAACTATTCTTCTGGTTGCATTGGCGAGATGATGTGCAGGATTGGTGCCGCAAATGCACTATACTTGCGCTGATGTAAAGGGACCACAGACCAGGAGTCGTAGGAATAGCGTGGCGCGTTACCATGGCAGTAACAACGATGCTCGGGACGAGCATCTCTAAGAGGGGAGTAGTGTTACGGATACGGACACGTAAAGCCATCTAGCGTCAAACCAGCGCAACTTATTGAAGAAACGCAGACAACGTAAATCCGCTATTCGATACTAGATGGCGTTAGGCTTCTAGAAATTTTCCACACTTGTTTACGCCAATCTTGTACATTCGGGAAAGGAATGTTCTCGTACAGTCCATAACTCGCCTCGCCCCATATAAATAGTCGCAGGCAGACGTGCCGGTAAGTCAGTTCGATAGGAGCTATCATCAAGGCGACTTCGAAGTGAAAACAAGTGACCAATAGTGAGTCAACCAGTGAAACCTACGACTTGGCTACGACCTAGGACAGTGATAGTGCTTAGTGTTTCGGACCTAGTGCGTTGTGTGACCTAGTGTTTGTGAATAAAGTCTTCAAGAAAGTCAGCAGGTCTATCTCTCCAAATCCTTCGAACCCTAGCACGTAACAATATAATTAGCGGGGCTAAAATGGTCACATTTTGCTTTCCTCTCAATCAATTCAGCAAATGAATTGTCAAAACTGTCAAACTGCCAAATCAGTACAAAAATACAGAAATGAATTGCAAGCAGAGTTGCATTTTGCGATTTTAGAAAAATGAATCATATTATTATGATTCATATCATGATTCTTCAAAGCGACTATTTTAGCCCTAGACTTATCAGAAATGACTTGAAACGCACGGAGTTGTAGTACTGACGTAGATTACGGTGTTTCCAAAATTCTACGAAATAACTAAAAAGAATATACTTAGTTATATTATTTTTAGTTATTCTGAATCACTAAAAATAATATAACTATATCGGAAAAAGGTATCTCTATTTATTTCTAAGCTATTTCTCCTCACCTACTTAAATATAAAACCTATATAATTAAACTCGTGTCACGCTTCTTGTGTTGACTTTTTGAAACAGCTATTCTAATTTGAATAGTACCTTGTCATCGTCTTTTCAAAATATAGACACAAAAAAGGTATATCTAGTAAGTAATCCTACAGTTTTTATAAACCTTATAAAAGCATAATATACGTCATTTTTTCTTTAGAATCTCCACTCTGTGGGGGCAACAATGGGACCGTCTATAAGTTTTAACTTACCGATGTCTCATCTAGTTTGGTACATCAATCATTTTACTCCTCGAAGATGATGAATCACCTAAACCTTTCAAATAAAAACTCAACTCCTTTCACACTGCGTCGCAGGATTTTTGTGCATTAAAAGAGCATTACCGTATACATTATGATTCGATTTAACTGACGAATATGGAGGAAATAACTGGCAAGGATATTCGAAAATAAACATCCTATAATTAAAGCATAAGTCATAGCTTAATATTAGCATAATTGTAATAGCTTTACATATTAGCCTTCGGAACGGTGGCTGGCTTTAGAACCAGGCGCAGAAAGCATCTCTTTCTTAAGTCGCTATACCCAGTGGGACGTTTGACCTACACGACTGCATTGAGTCTTGTAACAAGTCTGTACCACAATTCGACCATTTTAATCTACCAATAATACTGCTTTACCCCAGCCCGGATTTTATTAAACTATGAAATTGTATGTTTACACGTGTCAACGAATAATATTGTAGATTTTCGTCCACGTTGGTTTGTCATTGACAGGTTTTCGTTACATAAGAGACTGCATCGAAACTTCATCGAAGTAAGATTAAATAGCAAAATCAGAGTAATTGCCCACTGATGATGCGACCTGTCTGTGTACAGAAAGTGGTAAAAGCTCACGGTATACATATTTACCTGTATGTACAATCGAGAAAATTGATTCCTAGGCAGTTGAGAGACCAACGTCATTTGGTCGGATCATGTCAATTCAATGTTAATTGTGATCTGTCGGCTGGATTTGACGTAACGCGACCAAACTACGTAGGTCCCCCAACGGCCTAGGAATCAAATTCTCTGATAGTACATAACATACATACCATACATAGTATGTAATTTTAGGCCGCTAAGCATATAATTGATGTAATTTACCGTTATATCACAATACACCTTGGTAACGAGACGATTTAATGAAAGACCTTTTTTAGGATTCCGCTTTTATTACGTTCAACGCTCTTGGGGATAATGAAGGGAGAAAACTCGAGAAGTGTTGCCATAAATGTTATTAAGCTAAATGCGCGTATTTTTTAACTTCCAAAGGATTAATTTGTTTTATGACCCGTATATTTACGGCGGAGTGCTACCGTGCTACGTGAGTACTTGGGTGTAATTCAAACACGATCCTTAAACCTTTCTGGTTTACCTGAATATTGTATCGATTTTTTATATAAGTAAAACAGTACCTGGATGACCGAGCTTTGCTCGGTATAGCAAACACTTATTGACTTCGTGTTACTTAACAACGCCATCTGCTGGAATAGCTTTAGCTGTTGTTGTGTCGTTAAAGCAACTAGTTGCTCACAAAATAGTATTATTATTCGCCAATAGATGTCAGGAAGAGTCCTATTTTTCAGTTTATCGATAAAACACGAATAAAAAGTCATTTTCTAAAAATCATTCCTAGCTAGATCGATTTATCGCCCCCGAAACCCCCTATATACTAAATTTCATGAAAATCGTTGGAGCCGATTCCGAGATTCCAATTATAAATATATATGAAGACCATACATTAAAAATTACATTTTTACCACTTATAACGACTTAAATAAAATAATCACATTTAAAATCATATGGAAGAAGATACCATCTTGATACACGAACATGCCCATTACTAGAAATAATATTAAAATACCTTTCTCGATATAAAACCTCGTACGCCATTAAACCCATATCAGAATATCTCACATAGTCATCCGCGCAGTCAACTCGATCCACAAAAACGGCTTAAATGATGAATGTTCACGTTTGTATCGAGAACCAGAATAATGAATCAATTCGTCATGGGAGCGCTGCCCGCCCTGTGCCCGCCTGACAAAACTTCTCCCGCCGCGATGCATCAATCCGCGGTTCAAATTGTACCACTATTTCCTAGCTGTTGATTACTTGGTACCATCCACGAAAACTGAGGTAATATAGTGAAAGTTTTAGTTTTTTATAAAGTTTTAACTTCTGTTGACGGCTGCTATCAGAGAGCATGATTTTGGTTTCCTTCAAGGTGTACTTTTCGTTTGCTAACAACGATGGTGTTTGCAACGCTGATCACACTGCCTTTATGAATGAACTTAAAAGACAAACACTTTCTGTACAATTACGTTAATTTAATGGTCTAAGGGCCCTTCCACACGACGTTTTTATTTGCGCGCTGTCGACGCGCGTTTCTGATGCGCGCGTCATCTGCGCGTTTTCATCGCGTTTCGCCACATATCACACGTTTTTTGACGCAAATGAAACGCGCGTTTGTATCGATACAGACGCCAGTTGAACGCTATTGTAACGCGCTTTGAACACGCGTTTGTATCGATACAAACCAAATATATACTAGTAATCTGTGATACAAACACACTGCGACTCAGCGGGAAACGACGTGTCCTCGTTCATTTAATGATCTGTTCTTACCACTGCAACGCAAGAGACCGAATTTTTGAGCCTATATTTTTAATTAAATAATCACATTGAACAAAACATGTTAAGTAATGAAACCCATTCGCGAGTTTATGTACTTACAATATATTCGGTATTGGATCGCATTTCGCAAATGTTTCCCGCGCGTAAATCAACTTGTCAGTGTTGCCGTTATAAATTCGTGGTCCGCCGTCGCGGGACGCACCTGGCGCTTCCAGCAATATTACCTTGATTGCGAACGCGCTGCCGGAGTGTTGCCATACTCCCATACAAAAAACACAATTTTTGGCCTATTTTTGCTCTATAACGGTACGGAACCCTTCGTGCGCGAGTCCGACTCGCACTTGGCCGATTATTATTATCTTTTAGCACTTTCGTGTGATTTTTGATGCACAACCTAGATTAACAAAAAATTAAAACCGACTTCCAAGGTAAAAACAATAATAATATGAACTAAAACGTGTTAAATAACTCTTACTCTATAATAGTGCCTTTTTCAGAATTCGTCTAAATCTCAACTATTTCTGTACATACTGCAGTCTTTATTATTTGAAGTCGGTACCAGCTAATTTTATCGTGAGTTCAGTCAATGTCAGAATATCTGAAGCTTTTGGGACTGGTACCGACTTCAAAGTAATGAAGACTGTAGTATGTACAGAAATAGTTGAGATTTAGACGAATTCTGAAAAAGGCACTATTATAGAGTAAGAGTTATTTAATACGTTTTAGTTCATATTATTATTGTTTTTACCTTTTCAAGTCGGTTTTAATTTTTTGTTAAAAATAACAATTTCACTCTTTTTAGTTATCTACAAGATAAGGCTTTATGCGTAAATAAACACTACGAATGTTAACTATTCACATTATGTTACTGTAAGCGAAATTGTGGTAAATGCTTGCAGTTATCTAAGCGACGCTGCAATTTAAAAACTTTTATCTTTAAAGGTTCAGGAGTTCTGTTCAGTGCCCTTGGACCAAGAGACACCTTCATATGAACTTTCTTTTATTCGTAACATACGTTTAAGTTACTAGAAACAACATTTTAACCACTATGAGTCTTTTGATAAATTTCAAGGATTTCCCTCGATTGCTCATAGATCCCATCTTCCCATATCCCATAGATCAGCTCTCCACTTTCGTAATTATTATACAAAATCAAGATTATATCCTATACAACAACACAAGAATTTTGAAAATCGGTCCACAAACAGCAAAATAATCATCAAAAACGTCTGCTTTGATGCAAAATATCACGAAAAGCATCAATAATTGGATCATAATGTGATGACCCATGGCATAATTATGATTTTGATTATGATGATCAAATAAATTGATGTGTTGGCTTATGTTTTCAGTTGTTTAAGCAACGCCGAAATCCCCGAACCTGTATCTATAAGGATTCAAAAGTTCTGTTAGGTACCTTCGGATCCAGGGTATAACCTGGTACGAAATCTTACTTTTTGGTAGCATTTACCTCGAATGCTTCAGAAAAAATTTAAATCACTATATGTTTCCATACAAATTTCAAGGAGTCCCCTCGATTCCTCCAGGATCCCATCATCAGATCACCACTTTTGTGAACATAGTACCAAATTCGAGTTAAACCCTATACAACACAAAAAGAATTTTGAAAATCGGATCACAAATGGCTGAGTTATCGTTGAACATACATAAAAAAAAAAGATACATACAGCCGAACGTATAACCTCCTCCTTTTTGGAAGTCGGTAAAAATAGTACTTTGGAGGGTATTCAACGCACATTTTATATTATTATTTATGTAAGTACATAAACGCGCCTAAATTATTTAATAAAATTTTTCAACCGTTACATTTTATAAGCAGTTACAAACTATTTACAATCTTAGAGCAAAACTAAATAAACATCAGATACTGTTAAAATTTTCGCCCTATAGTTTAAATATGACGTTATTATCATTGAAACAGTTACATAATATCGAGTTTCTGGTATTCAACAAACAAATTTTTAAAAAAAAATGAGTTTTGGAAAATTTATTGGGAAAATGTTGAAGGTGGCATCACCGGTGCGATGCATTCGCCTCCACTCCACGTATCTGAGTGTTAGCCCAATATTCCGCTAAAATATATGGCACCTCTTCTCTTTTGTTTTTGAATTTATTCATCCAGGGATATGACATACGTGTAAAGTTTAAAATAATAATTATTATAGCGTTCTGACATGAAATATACGATGTCATACATTTCGTATACTTTGACTCTACATATTCATCTGTTGATGGCTTTTTGTTTGAGCAAAACATACGTGAAGACATGCTTTACTTTTTTAAAATATTTATTATATAATAATATAGCCGTTTATTTTCCTGCTCCTACAAAACATGATGCTAACAACATATTAATTACGTAAAGAAAAAAATATTTAAAAATAAGAACAAACACCTAAACATACTTAATGTAAAACAGAAACTATATTTGAACCTATGTAGGTAGTTAAGAGCGATCCACACCGCCGTTTTTCCATACAAACGTTGTCCGCTGTTTCCTCCCTGGATAATACCGATAGAGTTATAATTTTTTTCCTGAATATCTACGGCCACTAATACAATGTCCCTATGTTTTCTTTCTTTCGTTCAAAAACCCAAAAAAATGGCCACATTTTTCTCTGTGTTCAAACACCCATAAAACAAAACTGGCTGGAATATACCAAAAAAGTAAAACATAGGAACACAGCTCAAGCCTTGCTTTAATTGTTAATGAAAAAAGTACTTAAATCGGTTAAGTTTTGGAGAAGGAATCAGAGGACAACGAATCGATGATTTTCTTTTATTTTATTAGAACTTTTGTCGTGTTGTCTCTATCGCGCTCTGCGGTGGAAGACTTGAGATTGGTGAGACAGCAATACATTTTCAAAATACCTATTTTGAATTTCTCTCGCCCCTAGTGTATCCTCTTAATATAATATGTAAATGGATCGTGAAATACTTATCACGTAATGAAATCGTCGGCAATCTCGTACATTGTTAACTGTTATAGAGTGCATCGGAACATAAACACAAGTCGTTGGGCCCTGAACTCCCGGGATAAGTTATGACAAACACGCAGCACTAAAGTTTTATAAGTTCTACTCTATGGTACGTTACATAGACATACGAAAGATATGTTTAGTATCCGATTAATGTCTTATTTATTGGAATTTTTGACGCTAGTTTATCTGTTTACTAAAAAAAAATATTCGTAAATTCACTCGAATAATTATTATTCTTCTTCTAATGCAGTCTGGTAAATCTTCTTTCCTTCCTCAAAAAAAACCTTCTAAGTAAGCTATTGTGTCCAGTTGTTGCATATTTGCGCCATGATTTTTTTTTGCCTGAAAATAAAAACTGTAGAGTGTAGATACATTTTTAAAGTGTTTCGGAAAGATACCACCACAACTTTTTCGTGGTATCATTATTTTGTTTATTTGTATATAGAATAGGCTGATAGTTGGGTAGGCCTCAATTACCAGACCATTATGTTGAATGACATACATTTAAAGTAGATAATAAGGAAGGATGTGAGGCTGTGAGCTACATTCATCGTGGCAAATTTACCGCTTTCGTTATTCTTTAGGAAATATACAAAACTAGATGTTGCCGGATTTTTTCCGCAATAAAAACTACAAGCACATTGAAACTGAAAACATTTGATACTGAATTTTATTTTATTCGGCTTACCGGCTAAAATTTATGTGTCTTAATATCAAACAGAAAAACATTTTACAACTTAATATACTTTATGATTGTTAATTTAAATTAACATCATTCCAATTAGAATCTGGGAAATCTAACTAGAACCAAATTCTAAAAAAAAATACCCCCGTCTGCGGGTGAGACCAATATTGGTTTCGACAGATAGCAATCTATACTAATATTATAAATGCGAAAGTATATCTGTCTGTCTGTCTGTCTGTCTCGCTTTCACGCCAAAACTACTGAACCGATTGCAATGAAATTTTGTACACAGTTATTCTAGAGTCTGAGAAAGGACATAGGCTACATTTTGATGTGGGAAAATATCTTATTTCCATGAAAATATCGATGAAAATTAATTCGCATTGCGCGTGGCCAGCGCTCATCCCGGGGGTCCTGGGTTCGAGTCCCGCAGGCGGAACAAAAAGTTTTCAATGTTCCTGGGTCTTGGATGTGTATTAAAATAATATTTCAAAAATCTTAAATATATTTTATGTATAATATTATAAAAAATCCAGAAATATATCGATGCAATGAACATTTTAGTTCTAATACGATTCAACAGATGGCGTTTTATTTTTTACTTCATTGTAACATAGAACTAATCATACTTATTAGTTATTATGTTTTTGTTTATAGTTTTTAATACGTTAGAATATTATGTTTAATAATATTATCACTTAGTATAATAATAATCAATCTATCTTATCTTATAGAACTCCTACTGCATTTCTAAGGAGTTCGAGTGTACCGTGTTGGCCTATATTCCATCCAGAAAATATATCAATGCAATCAACATTTTAATTCTAATATATAAAAACAGATGGCGTTTTATTTTTTACTTCATTATTGTAACAGAACTAATCATACTTACTTTATTATATATTATTGTTTTTATTCATAACTAGCTGTTGCCCGCGACTTCGTCCGCGTGGACTTTAGTTTATAGCGCGCGGTGTCAACAAAATTTGTGTCAAATGCTTTTATAAAAAAACCCTGGTACCCCTTAAATCAATACAGCTGTCCAGTGTGCACACAATAAGTATTTAATTTTTTTTATATTAAACTTTATATTTTATGCCAAATTTTAAAGCTTATTTAGGCCCCAATTACACAACTTTACCCATAAACTATTTATCATTGATAGGTACGTTACGTCACTGCACAGATAAAGTATTAAGTAAGTATTTTCACCCCCTTACAACCCTTTTTTTCAGTAAAAAAGTGGCCTATGTCCTTTCTCAGGCTTTAGACTATCTGTATACAAAATTTCATTACAATCGGTTCGGTAGTTTTGGCGTTTGGCGTGAAAGCGAGACTGACAGACAGAGATACTTTCGCATTTATAATATTAGTATAGATTATGTGCACACTGCACAGCTGTTTTTGGGTATTTTGATAAATTAAGGGCCGCGCTACACCGGAATGGCAGCGGCGCACACAGGGCCTTTTGAGGTATCTAGCTGGACAAAAAGAATTTTAGGTATATGTAAATTAAGCTATTTTTTCTTTGCCAAACACTTCATTTACCTTTTGACTACACAATAGACAAAAAAAACGGTCACCACACGCCGGGTAAATAATACAATAGGAGGTAGAAACTTGTTGAGTTAGTTGTTTCTTACGACTATTCTGAGCGGTTGTGTTTTCTGTGCTTTTAGAAGTGAAATATTTTGTGGTTGGAACCGAATTATTTAATAATTTCAATGTGGATAATCAAGCTTGTGGTAAGTACTTTTGATTATAGTTGTAAGTAACAAAAAAATAATAATTTAATAAATCATAATCCTTAGTTACAATTGAATCGCTAAAAAATGGATACTTTTTGCCATACAGTCCCACATAGTCTTTGGTAAAGAACGCTAAAGAATAATTTTACTTTCCATATTTGGAGAAACATGTGGGCTATCGAATATAAGATAAATTAGCTGCAAATACTTGCAAGTTTTTTTTATATAACTTTTTTTAACAGGAATTTCGGGGGAAGGGCAACGAAATTAAACATTAATCACCCGAAGAGAGTTATTTTTGCACCTTCAAACCAAAGGATATCTAGCATTAGCACAATCATCATCGATTGACTATGTCATTAACAAGATTTACCTGAAACCGAATCTCTGTATTTTGTGAGTTATTTAGTTAATAAAATTGACATTTTAATGGTTGTTTCTTTTATTCTCACATTGCTTATTTTATTAATTTTAAAAATCAGCCAAGTGCGTGTCGGACTCGCGCACTGAGAGTTTCGTACCGTTATAGAGGAAAAATAGGCCAAAAATTGTGTTTTTGTATGGCAGCCCCCCTCAATTTTTTATTTTATTTAAATATTATTATTAATTATTAAAGTACACATATAACTAAGGCCTTTATGAACATTTCAAGTGCCTGGCTGTTGGCATTATTGATTACGAGCAAAAAAGGTTAAAATAATATCGTTTGTTGTATGGGAGCCCCCGTTAAATATTAATTTTATTTTGTTTTTGGTATTTATTTTTTGTTATTATGTATAAATAAACATAAATACGTATGTTACTGCGTATTTAAATGAATAAAATATTTTTGTCCACCTAAATCTTACAAAAGGCCTTGTGTGCGGCGAGACGAGCACTTTCAGCGCTGCCATTCCGGTGTAGCGCGGCCCTAAGAGGGGTACCAGTTACCAGGGTTTTAAAAAGTTTTTAAATTTGACACAAATTTTGTTGACACCGCGCGCTATAAACTAAAGTCCACGCGGACGAAGTCGCGGGCAACAGCTAGTAAAATATATATTGACAGCCGCTGTCAAGGGGATAAGTAAAAAATATATTATTTAATATCTATGCCGCATCCACACTTCCATATTCGGCGCTCGGCTGCACGCCTAGCGCCTGTTCTGTGCTGTCGACGTCGTCAATATTGGTTAATTCGGTTTGTGCACTATGTACGATCGTACAAGTAAGCTATAAAGTTAACCATGTGAACTACTATCTGCATAGGAGTCTTCGAACATCCAATACAAGCGAGCGATATACACGAATTAACTAGCTACTATCAATTAGAATAAGTTTTATACGACAATACGTAGGCAACATTATTTTTACATAGGAAAGTAATTTTTGGTACTTTTTTTTAAATGAAATAAGGGAGTGTTGCAGCGCCTAAATCTTTTAATGTTAATTTAGGTTTTTTTGTTTCATCAAATCATGTTGTTGCTATGTAATTTCTATAGGCGTTTTATTATTTTTGTTTTTGTTAATTGGTAGGCGGTAGTCGATATATTCTAGTATCGTCCATTCTTTTTTGCACTGTAATGCTGTTCCTTTGTTACAAAACGAATATACAAAGTTTATCTAAATTGCATTTTATTCAGTATCCTCAAAATAGGATCAAATTAACTAAATCCAGTTTCAATACGAAACAAATTGGCGACCGTGTTATAAATAAGAAGAACCTGCAATATCGAAAATTCAAAAGAGGCGTGGGTTGGAATTTGGAAGTACAAAACGAAGAAATTCAGGCTTACTCAGGATTATAACGAGACTTCTTTCAAGAAAGACAACCAAGCCACGGCGACTGAGTTGTGAGCAGCATTTTTGAGAAGATTCTACGCAAGTTAAGTGCCCTTCCTATTTCCCTAATCATAACCTTATAAAACTAAGAAAGACAAAAATCCTTAATTTATACATTTATCCAACTAAATATCCACTTTCACACTCATCGTTTATTGAAATAAATAGCCTTAATAGTTTAAAAACGTAGTAAATAACCAAGAATATTATAATATTGTCACAAAAGTGCACAAGTTTAGATTAAGTAATTCTTGTGTAAAGTTTAGATGAATTCTTGTTTTTTGTTGTTATTTGATGTTATTAATTAGTATCTAATCATTTATAATAAAGGCTAACATATTGTGTATAAAATAGCTTAACTAAAATTATCGAGTTAGGTATCTACTATTATTGGTTTAGCTTATAAAACAAACTCCTTTATATGTATAATAGCATATATTAACAGTTGTTGGCCGAACTGTTTCAGGTGTGCTGGCAGTGCATCTATTCAGTGCATTCAGCGTGTGTACGGCTTATCGCCGGTCGACCTTGACACCGTGATCAGCTGTGCATGCGCCTGCAAGTCGTCGGCTTCCGGAAGTACTGTAAATTCCGTCAAAATGAGGAGCGTGAGCATAAACATTTTTTTCATATTTAACTAATTAACTTATAACTTCTTGTTCGTGTGATACAGAATCATTAATTAAGGAATATTGTTTTGCATTAAAGGTTTTTGTTGTGATAAGTAAATATTTATCACAATGTCTGTAGATTTAAAGTCGCTTATAGCAAGGCGAGCGTCCATAAAAGGGCAAATTACTAAATTCAAAGGATACTTAGAATCTTTTGTTGATAAAGATGATGAAACTTTTTCACCGCTGGAGATTGTAAAATTAACACTTAAATTGAGTAAATTTGAGATACTGTCTTCTAGGTTTGAGGAGGTACAGACTGAGATAGAAATCTTAAATTCTCAAAATTTAGATGCCGAAATCGATGAAAGAGATAGTATTGAGTCCGATATGATTAGTCTGGTTGCACTTTCTCGAGATTTATTGGATAAGCACAATCAAAAACTGGAAATTAGTAGGAGAGAATCTGTAGCACAAAATATCGTTCATGAACAACAGGAGCTCGGAGTGAAATTGCCACAAATACAAATTGCTAGGTTTGATGGAGCCTACTTTCGGTGGTTGGATTTTCGTGATTCTTTTGTTTCATTAGTGCATAATAATGAGCGTATCTCTGCAATTCAAAAATATCATTATTTAATATCTTACCTGGAGGGCGAGGCAGCCAGGATAATTTCTAATTTGGAGGTATCATCTGATAATTATGTTACTGCGTGGGGCTTATTATGTGAGCGTTACGATAACAAAAGATTACTAATAAATCACCACTTAAACTCGTTATTTAATATTCAGCCTATTGCTCGCGAGACAGAGAAATCTTTACGTTTTTTAGTCGATCACGTGACAAAAAATTTACGGGCATTATCGAATTTAGGACAACCTACCGGTCAATGGGATGTTATTATTATTTTTATGTTATCTTCGAAATTGGATGCTCAAACTCTTATGAAGTGGGAAGAACTAAGAAATGGTCTAGATGACGTACCTACATTAAAAATTTTTAATAAATTCTTAACTGCACGGGCAGATGTCCTCGAGTCATTGAACCGAAATAGTAAACAGCATGATAATGCACTTCAAAATAAATCAAACAAAAATAACTCGACGACACCTTCGCTCAGCAACTTACAACATCGTGGTAACTACCATACAAAATCTTTTGCGGTTTCTACTCCAAAGGCGAAATTATCACAAACATGTACTACTAATCATAGTTCAAATACGTATCTGTGTATAATTTGTGACTCCGATCATAAAATATATGATTGCCCAATATTCAAATCAAAAAATGTAAAAGAGCGAATGGCTTATGTAACTAAATACAAATTATGTTTGAATTGCCTCAGACAGGGGCACCCTTCAAGTGAATGCCGAATGGGCCCTTGCAAGGAATGTAAACAGAGGCATAACTCACTGTTGCATAAAACGGAGGAACCACAAACCGTCACAAATTTTTCTAAACAAGGCATAAGTCAAGTTGTTTTATCAACTGCGCTAATTGAGGTCAAAAATCCGTATACAAATAAATCTGAGACGGTTCGTGCTCTTCTAGACTGTGGTAGCCAGTCTTCGTTCATCACTAAATCATTGCAGACGAGGCTGGGTCTAAATTCTAATCCTATTGAATCTATTAATGTTATAGGCATAGGTAATAATTTAATAAATAAAGTAATGGAAAACTGTGTCGCTCAATTAAGGTCTATTCACACTTCGTATAGTGTTACTTTGTCGTGTTTCGTTCTTGACGAGTTAACTGGAGAATTGCCAAAATCTCCTATAGACATACGCGAATTACAGATACCGGAGACGGTACGACTTGCTGATCCAAAATTTGGTCAACCTGGGCCAATTGATATTTTGTTAGGCGCCGATATTTTCTGGGATGTTTTGGAGTGTGATCAACGCTCTTTGGGCCCCAACAAGCCAAAGCTCAGACTATCAAAATTTGGCTGGCTAATTGCTGGTCCTATATTAAATATAAAAGACAAAACTAAACAATATAATCGTGTTCACTGTAATCACGCTACTATATTTAAAGATTCTTTCAATAGTATTGAAGAAATGCTAACTAAATTTTGGTCTCCTGAAGATGTACCACAAAAAAGATTTCTAAATCAAAATGATCAAGTCTGTGAACAGCACTTTGCCTCTCACACGTCTCGGCTAGAATCAGGTAGATTTTGTGTTGAATTGCCTCTAAAAGATTCCCCTGACTGTTTGGGAGATTCGTACAACTTAGCTCGAAATAGATTTTTTAATCTCGAAAAGCGGTTTAGAAAAAATCCGACACTAAAAACAAAATATGTAGAATTCATTCGTGAATATGCAGACTTAGGACACTTAACTGAAATAAAAATCGATAAGCCTAATCCTTCTTATTTTCTTTGTCATCACGCTGTTTTTAAAGAATGTAGTGAGTCCACGAAGCTACGTGTCGTTTTTAATGGCTCAGAACCCACCTCCTCAGGCTATTCTTTAAATGATTTATTACATAAGGGACCACATGTGCAGGATTCACTTTTCTCCATTCTAATAAGGGCTCGCCAATATCGGTATTTACTAACAGGAGATATTGATAAATTTTATCGACAGGTAAATATTTCTAATAATATGCATAAAAATTTGCAGCTCATATTGTGGAGAGAGGAAGAGTCAATGCCTTTGAGAACCTTGCAGCTTTGTACTCTTACTTACGGCACTGCAAGTGCGAGTTACTTAAGCACAAGGTGCTTGTGGCAGGTGGGGGAGGAATGTGATGATCAATTAATTAAAACAATAATACAGCATGATTTTTACGTGGATGACCTAATTACTGGAAGTGATAACGAACAACAATTAGAGCTTATTTTAAATCGCGTTAAAGATACTCTAAAATCTGGCTGTTTTAATTTAAGAAAATTTAAAACAAATGCACCGAAATTATTAAATAAAATTTCAGGTTGCTCTGAGTCATTGTATTTAAGTGAATCTACGAGTACATTAGGATTAGGATGGAATCCTTTAAATGATTATCTCCATTTTCCTTTTAAATTACCATCTCAAAATGCATGTATTACTAAAAGACTTATTATGTCCAATTCATTTACTATTTTTGATCCGCTGGGCTTACTGAGTCCATGCACTATTCAACCTAAATTAATTTTGCAAAAGTTGTGGCAATTGAAACTTGATTGGGACGAACCTGTACCCAAAGAGATAAAGGAGTCTTGGTTAGAGTTTTCTAATAATTTAACTGCCCTTTCAGCCCTTCAAGTGCCTAGAAAAGTTCTTACTTCTGATGATGTGAAATCCATCGAAATGCACGTCTTTAGTGACGCCTCTCAACGTGCATATGGAGCCTGTATATTTATGCGTAGTATTAATACTAACGGGGATGTAACAGTAAAACTCTTGTGCGCTAAATCGAAGGTATGCCCTTTAAAACCCGTTACTATTCCTCGTTTGGAGCTTTGCGCGGCTCTCCTTGGTGCTAGGCTTGCTAAAAGTGTGACTGATTCTATTAGATACAAACCCTCTCGAACTGTATTTTGGTGTGACTCCACCGTTGTGCTTAGTTGGCTTCGTGGAGACATAATGAAACTCAAAACGTTTGTTGCAAATCGTGTAGGAGAATTATTAGAGTTGACGGATCCTGCTTCATGGCGATATGTGCCTACAGATATGAATCCAGCTGATAAAATCTCTAGATCTGTCAATTCAGCCCAAATTTGCGATCTTGAAATATGGTGGTCTGGCCCAAACTTTCTAAAATGTGAAGAGTTTGGATGGCCCACTATGCCTCAAGTACCATACGAAAATATAATCGAAATTAAATCTGTTCCATTAGCTGTATCCGAGCCAATAATTAATTTTGATCGGTATTCTAAATTAACTAAAATACAACGAACATTCGCTTATGTAAAGCGCTTTATTTACAATTTAAAAAATCCTTCTCAAAGGAGAATAGGCAGTTTATCTGTAGATGAATTAAATGATTCGTTTAATGGCTTATGCTGTATTGCTCAAAAGGAATTATTTTTTACTGAATTTAAATTATTAAAAATGAATAGTCCATTGAAACATAATTCTAAGTTGCTGTGTTTATCTCCATTTATTGATCAAAATAACTTAATTAGAGTGGGAGGCAGAATAGAGTCCTCGCAATATACTTTCGAAAACAAGCACCCTATAGTGCTTGACGCGTCTCATTACTTGACCAAATTAATATTTGAATATCAGCATTTGCAGAATTTTCATGCTGGGCCACAGTTGCTTTTAGCGTCAGTACGGCAGTCGGTGTGGCCAATCAATGGCCGTCGATTGGCTCGTCAGGTAGTGCGTCGATGTGTTCGGTGTCGACGTGCGCAAGGTAAAACGCTGCAACCAAAAATGGGGAATCTGCCCCCAGAGCGACTCAATCCTGACTATCCTTTCATTTCCGTAGGACTGGATTTTGCTGGACCTTTTTATATTCTTAATCGCAAAGGACGTGGCGCAAAATTGATTAAATGTTATATGTGTATTTTTGTGTGCATGAGATTTAAATGTATTCATTTAGAAATCGTTAGTGATTTGTCCAAAAATGCCTTTATGATGACGTTACGAAGATTCGTAGCGCGACGCGGAAGGCCAGCAGAGATATTTTGTGATAATGGCCGCAATTTCGTTGCTGCTGCTAAAGAGTTAAGTATATTTCTAAAACAAAATTCCGATTCTATTTCTGATTCTGCATCTCAGGACGGTATTAAATTCATTTTCTCACCGTGCTATGCTCCTCACTTTGGTGGAATATGGGAAGCTGGCGTTAAATCTGCCAAGCATCACATAGTTAGAATACTAGGAAATAGTCATTTAACTTTTGAAGAATTGTATACTTTGTTTGTGCAAGTGGAGGCGATTCTAAACAGTCGACCGCTATGTCCCTTGTCCTCCTCACCCAATGACCTTCTTTTCCTTTCCCCAGGGCACTTCTTAATTGGAAGACAGTTGACATCCATGCCGACCCCAAATCTGACTGACTGCAATGAAAGTCATCTTCAGCGATATGCCAGAGTAGAAAAACTTCGTCAACATTTTTGGACAAGATGGCAAAAGGAGTATATATCCGAAATGCAGCAGCGCCGAAAATGGAAGGAAAATCATGTCAGCTTGAAAGTTGGTGATCTTGTATTGATACATGAAGATTTCGTACCTCCCTTAGTTTGGAGGCTTGGCAGAGTCACACGCTTATTCCCGGGTGTCGACGGAATATCGCGAGTTGCAGATATCGCCACTACACGGGGTATTGTAAGAAGGCCTCTAGTTCGCCTTTGTCCATTGCAAGATGAAGACACCAACGGTTGAAGGAAAGAGCAAGATGAAGACACCAACGGTTGAAAGAAGGAGCTTTCAACGGGGGCCAGGATGTTGCAGCGCCTAAATCTTTTAATGTTAATTTAGGTTTTTTGTTTCATCAAATCATGTTGTTGCTATGTAATTTCTATAGGCGTTTTATTATTTTTGTTTTTGTTAATTGGTAGGCGGTAGTCGATATATTCTAGTATCGTCCATTCTTTTTTGCACTGTAATGCTGTTCCTTTGTTACAAAACGAATATACAAAGTTTATCTAAATTGCATTTTATTCAGTATCCTCAAAATAGGATCAAATTAACTAAATCCAGTTTCAATACGAAACAGGGAGCAAACGAGCAAACGGGTCACCTGATGGAAAGCAACTTCTGTCGTCCATGGACACTTGCAGCATTAGAAGAGCTGCAGGTGCGTTGCCTTATATTATATTATATATGATAATATTACAAGTAACTGGACAAAGCGCTTTAAGCATAGACTAATAAAAATCTAGTACTACTTAATATCCGGCATATTCATAGCCCTTATAATAGCAATAAGGTAAAGTTTATACTAATCAGTAATCACAAATTCGAAATCAATTCACGTCGCGGTATGTTATTATTACCAAATCTACGACAATGCAGAATCCAATTATGTTGGAATTTAATTAAAGATTTAATACTATGTGCCTTACATTACCTCTCCGTGTTCGATATAGGTACGCACTACGCATATTACGCGCATAAACATGTCTTCTACCGACCCGTTAGTAGCTGATTAATTCTATCGTAATGTATGCTACTGTTTAGCGAGCATGTATTTCACAGGAGCTGATAAAAGAGTTTGTGCGCGTATTTACCGTATGGTAATCGCTAGTTAGCTACTTCAAATCCAGCTTACAATCTCAAGCTGCACAGGCAAAACAGTAGAAATTCGTGATTTTTTTTTTTTACTTATAAATCGTTAATTTTGAAGAATTTTATTTTTAAACCCTAAAAAATTTTGGTTTCGGCCCGCGGCATATAATAATAGTAAAGACCAAAACATGTTTGTGGCCCGTATATAAAAAAGTTGAATACCACTGATCTATAAACTATAATTGGTAAGACACACGTTATTATAATATTTTAAGCAAATAAGTAGTAACTAAGATTTATTAAAGAATACTTAGGTTTTATATGAGTAAAAAAAAAAAATATTTAAAGTAATTTTATTTTGCCTCATGCAGCAAACTTATTAATCTCCTCTCAGGATGATTTATACATTTTATAATGGACGTGTAATGTCGATCTTTATTTTTAGCACTTGGGCTATTTCAAAGCCATTATTATGTTTGGCACAATTGAGGCAATCAAATTCATGAGTGCTGATTGTTCATTTGGTGTTTAATTCAACGGTTAACTATAGGCCTTTCAGCGGCACATTGGATTCCTGTATAATATCATTATATAATAACACTAGCTGTTGCCCGCGACTTCGTCCGCGTTAGCATCCCAAGTATTATTTATTGTACAAAAATATTCAATATACAGAATTGACTTTCCTACGATTTTATTATATATACTTAGATAGATGTTTCGCTCGGCTTCGCTTGCATAATTTAGGAATTTCACGCAACCGTACATTTTGCAGCAAAAAATAGCCTATGTCCCTTCACGTGGTCTATTCTTCATGTTTGCCAAATAACATAAACATTGCTCTAGTAGTTCATAAGATGATAAGCAATTCCATATAATTTCCCCCGTTTTTTCCACATTTTCATCTATTTCTTCGCTCCTATTATACTTAGCGTGATAAAATATAGCCTATAGCCTTCCTCGACACATGAGCTATCCAACAGTAAAAAAATATTCAAATCGGACCAGTACTTCCTGAGATTAGCGCGTTCAAACAAACAAACAAACAAACTCTTCCCAATTATAATATTATATAATATTAAGTATAGATTATATTTCTTCGCTTCATTCTTCGATATATAATTAACCAGTAGTACCTTTGTATATCTGCTTGGCATACGCGTTTTTTTAAAGATTTATGTAGGTAAGTTGAAAAATTACACGCTCGCCCGATCACATGGCGTTCCAGCGTGCCTCATTCTTTGTTAACGCGAGGCAACGCGAACACGTTTACTAAGTAACCATGCTAAAGGACAGCGCTCAGAAGAAAATTGGTTATTATTATTAAGATGATTGAGTCAGTGTTGTAAGTAACTAAAGTCAGTGTTATTTTATCATGTAACAAGAAAATACATGTAAGTACTATTAAATACTTAAATAAACGGCAGGCACTACCGAGGCCTAGACGAGCCAATTATATTCAATACTAGCCGGCTTGTACTACGACCGCGAGTCAATTAAACGTACAATGTGTTTGGACTGCGAGTCTTTATCACAATCTATAATATTATGTATGCTTTATCTGTTCTATAAATAGAATTATAGAACTATATGTTTTCTGGATGGGGGGAAATAGCTACAGGTGATTTCTGCAATCATTTTATTAACCGGTATGTACTGCAACTGTGACTCAATAAGTACAGTGTGTTTGGACCGCGAGTTCTTTTACACAAACTATATTCTATATGCATCGGAATTGATTGCGGATCTCTGACGATGTTTTACCTATTCTATAAACAGAACTATATGTTTGCCCGATTGGGGTAAATAACTGCAAGTAAATTACTGCAAGTGTTTAATTATATTAAGTTATTTTATAAACTGCCATAATGTGTGGATTGACTGCGGGTCTCTAAACACAATTTATATGCATTGGAATTGACTGCGAGTCTCTGACGATGTTTTATCTGTTCTATAAATAGAACTATGCGTTGGCCGGTTTGGGGATTAACAGCGAGTTGTTTTATAAACCGCCATAATGTGTGGATTGACCGCGAGTCTCTAAGCACAATCCTTATGCATCGGAATTGACTGCGGGTCTCTGACGATGTTTTATCTAAAAATAGAAGTATAATATGTTGGCTGGTTTACGAGGGTTAACTGAGAGTTAATTACTATTTAAATTTAAAATATATTGATATTTTTAAATCAACATAATGTATGGATTGACTACGAGTCTCCGACAATGTTTAAAAATAAAAATTAGCAACTACCGCGCGTTTTCTCGCGCTCTTAGTTTTATAAATAGAACTACATATCTTTGCCGTTTTATAGAGAACAGCTATTTTGAGCTAATAACTAGATTGACTGCGAGTCTCATAAATTAACAAACAATGCGCGTCCCGCGCGATCCTTTTATTCTAAATATAGAACTACGATTATAATTTATTATGTCTGCCGGTATATAATTATTATTACTAAATAAGTTTTGCACCAATGTTGGAACTCGGGAATACTCGGGATACACCGCGAGTGTATAACGAAACTTACTTAATATCTACGTAACGTGATAGTTACTACCCTCAATATTTTTTGTAACATATTTTATCGACAAATAAGTCGATTATAACAAGCAATTAAGCTACCCCAATATTTATTTTTTTTGAGGTCACTAAGCAATCAATCGGGGAAATATAACTAAAAGTGACCGATATACGGGTCGATCAGGTTATGAATGAACCCGAAGCTTTCCCACTCCTAAACCAGTGGATTCGGAGTACCGACACCGATAGAACCGGACCAGATCCGGATAGATCCAGGGCTCCTACTGACATTAGGTGAACCCTCGTTGGATTCGACAGATTATGGTTTTTAAATGACCCCAAAAACAATTAAGATAAGCTACTGCTTATAAAATATTCCTGATAATAAGTGTTGCAGATGGATTCAATTTCGATCGATTATTAATATTATCATTAAATAGATTTCACCTGACAAAGTCTCGATATTATCAGACTTATCAACAGTATCTGACTTATCTGGTTATTAATTATTTAATTATTATCAGACTTATATGATAATATATTATCAGACAAGACAACTTCGTATGACTTCGTAACGGAAACCTATAACACTCAGACTCGATAAGTCTTGTCTCAATATCAGACCGAGATTATTATGGTTTCGCTGGATAATTCCAGTATTTGTTCTCAGAGACATACTAGAACATCCCATCAATCGGGTATCTTTTGGGCTCTGGCAAACCCTTCCCGTTACCCGAAGGGGGGGGGGGGGGGAGAGCTGGTAACCGTCGGCTGGCGCCGCTAGTACTGTACCGCTACAGAACCTTCGAGTTCGAAGAGCGTTGAGTCGACTAAACGCTCAACACCGCAGCAGTAGTGCTGACAGATATTTTTATATATATGTTTTACAGATGTTACTATTATGATTATTGTGGGCTTAATACAACTATCCCCAACCCGCAGCCCGCGGGCTGCATGCGGGCCGCGGCGCCGGGATTTTATTTGTAGCCCGCGTGATGTTAAACCATTTTGAAATTCACGCCCACCGGCAAAATCAAAGTCAACGTGAAAGTCTTTCACTTGTAAATCGTTAATTTTGAAAAACGTTATTTTTAAACTTAAAAATATTTGTTGCGGCCCGCGACACCAAAACCTTTTATGTTTGCGGCCCGCATGAGAAAAAAAAATAATTAGGGAACTTCGTTCCAAAAACAAAAACAGATTGGGGACCACTAGCTTAATATATTATACATCATGGCATCAATAAATTATTAGAATATGAAAACTATATCTTCGTGTACCCCCACCGAAGGTTACCTTATTTCAAAGCTTTTCTTTTCCCCAAACAAAGCGGCGGAAAATATTGTATTATATTTTAAACTATTTCTGAATTATTTTAAATTTGAAACCACTTCGTAAGTTTATTTCGAAATTACATATTAATTTGGAAAATTACCGTACGGCTTTAAAGCCAATACCCAAAAGTGGATATCTAGCAAAAATAGATTTAAAACCCTACTTCTTGGTTCCTATTAACTCACTAATCCATCGAAAGATTTTTCGAATTTACGGATTAAGAGCCTTAAGTCTTGACGTACAGATTATCAGATGTGCTAATATTTTGTTTTTGACAAAAAATATAAAAAAGGAAAACCAAACCAAGCGTATGCTTTATCACTACTAGACTTACCACGCTTTAACAAGTGTTCTAGGCGATAATTCTTCAGCGTTAGGCGCCCCTTTTTTTGTTTACGTTTGATTGTTAATAGTGCAATGGGTGTATTAAATCCACAACAAATAGGTAAATATTTAAGCCTTAACGTCTATAATATATATTATTATAATATAACTAGCTGTCCCGGCAAATGTTGTTTTGCCATATTAAGTAAGTATTTCGCCCATATTATTATTTTATTGAAGTGACTAAATAAGTACCTATGCCACCATGGCAAAGTCCATGATTGCTATCTCGTCACACAAACAATGGTCGCCGTCAGTCTCGAGTTGTAACAATTTACTATTACTTACCAATAATATAAAGAGTGGATGTTGTCCGATTCTCAACCCTAGCCGATATGCTCGCTAAGATTCACGAAAATCGGTCGAGCCGTTTCAAAAGGGTTCAACCACGCACACCATGACAGGAGAATTTTATATATTAGATATATTATAATATAATATATGACTATTAAAACGGAATAATATAGAACAGTTAAATCAGTGTACTATTCGTGAGCTAGCTCAACTGATAGGTGTTTTGACACCTTCATATCCTGATTCCTGACTCCCACCGCGGAATGCAACTGGTTTTTCAGCGATTAAAATTTTTAATACTAAATAAAATATGCAATGATAAATACGATAACAGAATCACACTTATTCTTGAATAACATCTAATTGTTAAAATATTCAGCCTGCAGGTGGACTGAGAACACAATATTCTGAACTTTCAATCATAATATTAATATGCAATAATCACATTATCGACGACCACAGAGCCGGACCCAGTTAAAGCAGTGGACTCTTGATTACTCTTGAAGCGATCTTCGTCCGCTCCATCGGAACCTTAGCCAAAGAATTTGACAATGGCTGTAATACAATATCTTCTACAGCCATCACTGTGCACTGTCATTGTTTATGAACAATGTTGACATTATTGGTTGGTCACAGATGAATGTGTGAAGCGTCTTTCAAAAGAAGCTTTCCGGTAATAAAAATCCTAGCCCATACCTGAGTAGTATAGTACCCGGGATCCACTTATAAATTATTTGCTTTTTCTTGCACTCTGTACCTACTGAATACTGGTCATTGACTTAAAACTTTCTGCCTAATAAATCTCGGCAAAATAAAAATTACGGTTTTAAATAGCGACATTAATATTACAATGACATCAACTCCCGGGCGTGATCGGATCGGTGATGTTATTAAATTATATAAGTAATTCTTTTTTATTAAAAAAAAAAATTATATTTAAATTACTACGCCGTGCGATGGTTATTCAAGATTATATTAAATAGGATAATGCTACAGTACGGGTTATTATTGCTAACGTTTAACGCTCTGCATAGAACAGCCACCTCCCAGTCGGTTAGCCGCTGGATAAAGCAGGTGCTGTGCGAGAGCGGCGCGGCGTCGATACGAGCGTCGACACGGAGACTGCGACTCGACACGATTAGTAAGACGACAGTCGACAGGCAGGACTAGCGACTCCAATACTTTCGCTATTTTCCTTAGCCATAATTTTATCGACGAACAAAGTTTCCATCCCAGTATGTTATCATTTGAATCACAAACCATAGAGGTCTCTTAAGTCTTGTTTTTACTGACTATTATTTTTATTTATGGCCATAACGTTAAATTCTTTCTCGAATATAATGATTACTATTCAATTCATAACGTACCAGTGTCCAGTACATAATATAATAAATTGTATTTTGTAAAAAAAAAAAATCTTTCTTTCGTTACTCTGAAAATCTACTGGTTAATTATATATCGAAGAATGAAGCGAAGAAATATAATAAATGATCAAACGAACTTACCAAGTGAAGTTCGATCATTATTATATGAGTCGCTTCATTCGAAGATATAATCTCCCTCCCACCCAGTCTGCACGAAACTATGTTTGCTGCAGTACCCAAAGAAAGAAAGAAAGATTTTTGCATTACTTCTCTCTAAACATAATGAGGCACGCTGGAACGCCATGTGATCGGGCGAGCGTGTAATTTTTCAACTTACCTACATAAATCTTTAAAAAAACGCGTATGCCAAGCAGATATACAAAGTACTACTGGTTAATTATAATATATCTTCGAATGAAGCGACTCATATAATAATGATCGAACTTCACTTGGTAAGTTCGTTTGATCATTTATTATATTATAGATTATAGTATTAGTATAGATATTGTTCGAATAATATAGGGAACCAAGTTAAGCTTTGATCTCAGTCAATCAAGTCGCATTTCCATGCATTGACAATCAGTAGGTATGTTGCTTGTTGCTACTAAAAAATAAATCTATCTTATCTTATTTCTTTAAACGAGCAATACGAAACGAGCTATATGTTACCCTCAAAGACCGAAAACGCTCAGTGAGCGAAAAAATGGCGCACAACGCGTTGTGGTAATAGTGAAACGGCCACGGTACACAAGAGCACGTTACGCAGGAATAGTTTTATAGTGCCCAAGTGTGTGTGCAATACACAAGAGCACTCTGGTTTCAATGAATGGTTGACGAACAGAAAAACACTGTGCCTTTTTCTGTTCGTCAAGGGCATGCGTTATAGCGTAGTCAACAGCGAACGTGAGGCATGCCCGCAACGCATGCCCTCTGATCGTATCCAAAACTTCAAAAATGACAATATTGGCGTTGCGTTCCTTGACGCATTCAATATTGAATGCGCCAGTAGTAATTGATGACGAAAATTGAAGATGAAATTGCACAGTGTGGACATAGCTATAGAACAAGATAGATACCGCATTTCGCTCCATTTGTATGAAAACGAGCGTGCCACTTTTTTACTACCTAGTACCTACTGTGACGTACTGATGATAAGAAACGTGTTCATTATCTAGGCCAATGTTTCTATTTGAATTTCTACAGCTCAATATGGCACTTTTAGGCATTTTTTAAATTCCGATTGACGTCAGATTCCGATAGCAGGCTAAAGAAAAGACTTTCGAAAGACGAGCATTGCTCGTCGTTTGGGAACGCGATATGGCACGCGAAGTACGTACACATGCGGTATCTATCTTGATCTATGTCTGTCATGCAGTGTGCGCGCATGCGTAGTTGAAAAGTGAAAGGAATACGGCTTATAAACGAACGTGAACGGGGCGCTGCTGGTAAAGGAGAACTGTTAAAAAATTAAATAAATAAATAAAAATAACTTTATTAAACATGTGAAAGGGACAGAACACAGCCAGAGTTAAATAACAATAAAACAAGGAATTCAAGTAAATTGACATGCCGCATACAATATTTAACTACCTACTTACCTACTTAGAATTTAACTCGGTTATGGCCGTGCAATTACGTTTTTGTATGATGGCAGTGTTAGTTCCTTTTTTCGCCACGTTTATGTTTTAAGGCCTTGGCGAGCTCTTTAGAAGTCCAATAGACTGCAGCTGTTGTTGGACTGTTGACAGCTCAGGCGCAGAAACAACTTTTTACGTACCGTACCTCCGAACATCATCTACATCCAGCGATCATTATCTTCATTGATCAACGCGGAAATCGAGCCCACGACCTTCGAGGAGTTGTTTGAAAAATTATTCTAAAAACTCTCAAATTTAAGTATGTATGCCCTTTGACTGAACAACGCCATTCAATCACACGGCTAGCTTTTATATTGAATATTTTAGTCGCTCAAAACGTTCAACACTATAGTTGATTCAAAAGCCGCCGTCTAATTGAAGTAGTTCAGCGCGCACCGCTGCGGCGCTAGGTGCGTTTTATTTACAATATGGCGTCAACTAGCAAGTGTTTATTGGTGTTTGTGGTTGTTTTTCGGAAAGAAAGTAGTTAATAAAAGTTACAAGTGTTATTAAAGAGACAAAAATTGTGGAGGCACATAAGAGTGAATTAAAATTTCAACAAATATTCGAGGAGAAATTACGGGATTATGAAATAGATGGACGCAGCCTCCCCCGAAAGGGGGGTTCAGGGGGCACAGCCCCCCGTCAAAACAAAAACAAACACAATCCAGAAGGTCCAAAAGTTGGTTAGGTTAGGTTAGAACTTAGACCACAACGCAGAGTTAGCCGAGCGAGCGCAGCGAGCGTGCTGCAGCAGCAGCCGGCGACCGCCGTCAAATAAAAGGGGGGCTCGGGGGGCTGCGCAGCCCCCCGCCAAAACAAAAACAAACCAGTTGGCTAAGCGTCGTCTAGCTGTAGTGTTGGACGTTGTAGCCAACAAGTCGGCTAAACGACGTATAGCCGTGTGATTGAATGGCATTGTTCAGTCAAAGGGCTAGCTGTTTCATTGCACGGCTATTTAAACCAGTCGGCTGCGACATATATACGGTTAAATTCCGTACTACATCCAATTAAATTATGAAAGTACTAAATATGTAAAAAATTTGACACCCAGACACTTATAATGAAATATAATGATTTTTTGTAATTGATTTTTAAAGAACTAGTCGATATTTAATTATTATTGAAAAAAAATTTGTGGTAATTTGACTACCGCAAATGGCGGCCAAGAAAGCTCGGCAAAGCTTTAAATGCAGGTGGCGAAAAAAGGAACTAACGCTGCCACATACAAAAACGACATATTTGACAGTTCTTCTTTACCAGCAGCGCCCCCGGCCAAGTTCATATAAAGTCTTGTTGCACCCTTCGATATCGAACCGATAATTTTCATAAATTTCAATTTGAAGTATTTCCTCAGAATTACCGGTGAACCCACTTTTTTTTGGGCTTAAAAAATCGCAAATCGTACAAAGAAGCAGTTCTTTAGGTGTTTATCTTTGATACAAAGTTCCCAATTCTGACGAATTCTCAAAAAATGTATCACTTCCGGCAAACATTACATATGATAAATGGAATTTTTAAAATGAATTATTTCACGTAACTTGTCGGGAAGGTATTGATTTTTTGGTATCAATCGATGCAGGATTTTTTATTCTACTATATATTTCGAGTTTAGGTCAGAATCTTTGAATTTATAAATGTTATATACATCTTTAATTATCACGTGTGTAAGGACAAAAAGTAGTTTTTTTTTTAAATACCGGTCTAACGCCATATTAAAAAAAAGGAGTGTCAACGCCAGTTGTCAAAATAAATGTCAAACTTGTTTGCTCATAGTTTGCTGCAAAGTTTGCTGTACAAACGGCGGTTTCGTAAATCTAATGCGAAGGAAAACTCAAGAATTGTAAATTAAATAACTCTAATTTTAACTTCATGTGTGTTTTAATACTACTCAGTGCTAATTTCCCAAAGGTTACTGTAATATATTATGTTTTAATGTAAAAAAATACGGTTGTACACAAGTAACCCCCACAATGACTTCAATTGTAAAGTTACACTGCCTTTCTGGAGCTGGTGATGAGTCTCCACCATGCTACGTTTTACAGATAGATGAATTTAAGTTCTTGTTAGATTGTGGCTGGGATGAGAAGTTTGATATTGACATTATCAAGGAACTGAAAAGGTAAGTGTTGTAGGTTAGAAATTGTTGAATATTATGTTCCTCGTTAACGAACCTTTATAAAATATCATCTACAACAGATGTAGAGGCCTTTGATTACTAAGCATTAAAAATTTTGTTCAATATCAATAATAACATCTACAGTAACAAAAAATATATAGATGAGTTTACAATATTCATTTCAGACACGTAAACAGTATAGATGCAGTATTATTATCACATTCTGACCCTCTCCATCTCGGCGCGTTACCGTACGCTGTTGGGCAATTGGGACTCAACTGTCCTATATATGCCACGCTGCCTGTATACAAAATGGGTCAGATGTTTATGTATGACTTGTATCAATCTCACAAAAATGTGGAAGAGTTCGACTTGTTCACCCTTGATGATGTGGACACTGCTTTTGATAGAATCACACAGTTAAAATACAACCAGAGTGTGGATATGAAAGGTATGCTATAGAGATGGTGGGGCAAGATGGGGCACCTAAGTTTCAGAGCATTCTATTCTTGTTAGCAAAAAAATAAGGTATTATGCTCTGGTTAAATTTAGGTACCATCATTTGTCCCACTGCACATACTATATTTGTTTATTTTATCTAAGTAAGTGTGCTTATTTTATTTCTTTACATTGGTGAAACATTATAAAGCAAGAGCTTTTCTTTTATTATTTTAGGAAAAGGTTTGGGTCTTCGGATAACTCCTATACCTGCTGGTCATCTTCTTGGAGGCACAATTTGGAGGATAGCAGCGCCAGGAGAAGAAGATATTGTCTATGCACCAGACTTTAACCATAAGAAGGAGAGGCATCTTAATGGCTGTGAGATAGAGAAAATCATGAGACCATCTCTGCTACTGCTTGGAGCTATGAACGCAGATTATGTGCAACCAAGAAGAAGATTGCGAGATGAAAAACTCATGAGTAAGTGTAGCATACTCATTGTGGTCTGTGTTTTGTTACAATGGTAGTAGAAAATATTTTATTATTAAATTGTTCTATCAGTAGGCAAGGCAATTTATAATATTATGAAGTGTTTCATACAATTACTATTTTAACTTTACAATAATGTTTACAGCCACAATATTGACCACTCTTCGGGGAGGTGGCTCAGTGCTGGTATGTACAGATACGGCTGGACGTGTGCTGGAGCTAGCTCACATGTTGGACCAGCTGTGGAGGAACAAGGACTCTGGACTCATAGCATATTCACTCCTACTGCTTTCCAATGTCAGCTATAATGTGGTTGAATTTGCAAAGTCACAGGTAATATTGGTTAATCTAATTTAATTCATCAAGCCCCATACGGTCACCAGTGACCGAGACACAATAGAAATTCTATTGTGTCTCGGGTTAAATATATAGACCTATATTCTATAAGTTTTTAAATTTTAGTTAATTCAAAACAAATAATGTTGTCTTTAATCCTATGATTCAATGCCCTGTATCCATATTATCATATCCTATTTTAATAACAAAATCATTTTCCAGATAGAATGGATGAGTGACAAATTGACCCGAGCTTTTGAAGGTGCTCGGAGTAACCCATTTGCCCTGAGGCATCTTCAACTCTGCCACTCAGTTGCCGAGGTGACCAGAACCCCAGGCCCCAAGGTTGTGCTGGCATCATTCCCAGACTTGGAGACAGGATACGCTAGAGATCTCTTCATCCAGTGGGCTCCAAACCCACAAAACTCTATTGTAATTACGTCAAAGTAAGAATTCTTACAATTTTATAGCCATAACAAGTTTAGCAAAATTTAATCCAAGATCAAAAACAATTTGAATAATATGACATTTTTGATCAAGTAATATAATAAGTAGTTATTATTTACTGAATTTCCATTCAATATAATTTCAGGACCTCACCTGGTACATTGGCTCGGGATTTGTATGACAAAGGCGGTGACCGGAACATTGAGATGATGATCCGGAAACGCATACGACTTGAAGGTGCAGAGTTGGAGGAGTTCTTACAACAGCAGCGGAACAAAATCAAAGATTCTATAAAGTAAGTGACAATTATATTACACTGTAATGTAGCTATTATTAGGTAAATAAAAGCTATGAACAAAACGTATCCAAAATTCATCATGATAATTTTGATTATCACGATGATCATACAAGAGTATTGTCTTGTTTTTAGGTTTTTATATTATGACTTTTTCAAAATTTTCCTTTATGATGTTATACAATCAGGAATACCATGTTGTGAATTATATCGCGCCTTCATGTAAAAACAACAACAGCCTTTATATGCTTATTGAATAATATATAATACATATCGGACGTCAATATCGCATGAAGTAAAACGCTCATTCCAGGGAGATGGAGACGGGAATATCGTCGGACTCGGAGTCAGACGGCGAGCTGGAGATGTTAGTGGTGACGGGACGACACGACATCCCGGCTCGGGGCGGCGCCGCGCCCGCCGGCTGCTTCAAGTCCAACAAGCGACATTACGCCATGTACCCCTGTCATGAGGAGAGGCCGCGGTATGATGACTACGGAGAGCATATTAAGGTTAATCTCAAATGTTTTTTTAGATAGTAAGTACTTCAATTAAAAGTTAAATAATAAAACAACTGCCAAGTGGAGACTTCCGCGTGAAGGTACCGTAAAAAACTAACAAAATTGTTTTTGCTTTTAGTACTTACATACATATTTGTTTTTAAAGTAGCAACAAAAATCATAATCTGTGAATGTTGCCTATTGATAAACAGCGAAGCCTTAAAAGCAATCGTGATTCAATTTACCCGCAGTAGCTCACGATCCATGAGCTATTCATCTAATATACAGGTGTAACAAAAATAATTGATAATACTTTAGGGTGTGTACGTGTTCCTTGTAGAGAGTTCACTGTTAAAGTAGCAGCACTGAAAGGCCAAAATTTTTTTTCACTTTTGTATGGGGAAACTCGTGACGCTCAGACCCTTGCCCATACAAAAGTGAAAAATTTTTTTCGTCTTTCAGCGCTGCTACTTTCACAGTAAACTCTCAACAAGGAACACGTACACACCCTAAAGTATTATCACTTATTTTTGTTACACACTGTATAAAAATAAGTCGGGTTTTCCTTCCTGACGCTATAACTGAAATGAAAGAATGCAAAACCCTGGAAATCAGTTCCTGCGTTCTGGACGCAGGAACTGATTTCCAGGGTTTTGCATTCGTTGGAAAGGTCTCGGGCTCTATAGAAAAAAATAATCAGAAATAACTTAAAGAGAAAAGCAGAAAAATAGGGAAAATTATTTTATGGCGTTGTATTGCCATAAAATGATTTTCCCTGTTTTCCTGCTTTTTTGCCGGGACAGCTAGTTATCGTGTAAAAATAATATTATGCAACAATTGAATATAACAACTAATAATATGTAATAATTCAATATTTCAGCCAGAAGACTACCGGTTGGCAGAAATAGTCGATGCGGACGGAGAAATCAGAGACGTCCTTCCCGCGCCCCCGCCAAAACAGGAGATTGAAGGTTGGTTAAGGATGTATATAAGGTCAAATTCCGTACTACATCCAATTAAATTATGAAAGAAATACGCAAAAAATTGGACACCCAGACACATAATATTAATTATAATTATTTCTATAATAGATTTTTAAAGAACTATTCGATATATAATTATTATTGAAAAAAGTTTTGTTGTAATTTGACTACCGCAAATGGCGGCCAAGAAAGATCAGCAAGTGAAGGTGTCGAAAAATGGAACTAACGCTGCCACATACAAAAACGACATATTTGACAGTTCTTTACCAGCAGCGCCCCCGCTCAAGTTCATATAAAGTCTTGTCGCACCCTTCAAAGGATAAATTTCATAAATTTCAATTTGAAATATTTCCACAGAATTACTGGTGAACCCACTTTTTTTTTTTTGGCTTAAAAAATCGCAAATCGTACAAAGAAATTGATAGGCAGTTTTTTAGCTGTTTATCTTTGATACAAAGTTCCCAATTCTGACGAATTCTCAAAAATTGTAATACTTCCGACAACTTCCGAAATTTTAAAATGAATTATTTCATGTAACTTGTCACTACATATGAAACAAAGTCGCTTTTTTTCCCTCATGTCCCTTTGTTCCCTTTAATCCTTAAAACCACGCAACGGATTTTGATGCGGTTTTCTTTAATAGATAGACTGATTCAAGAGGAAGGTTTATAAGTATAATAATGGGCCGGCTCGACCGGAGAAAACCGGCTCGGGCTCACAGAAAACCGGCGTGGAACAGCGCTTACGCTGTGTTTCGCCGAGTGGGTGAGTTTACCGGAGGCCCAATCCCCTACTCTTTTTCCTTCCCTACCCTCCCCTATTACCCTATTCCCTCTTGAAGAGCCGGCAGCGCACCTGCGGCTCTTCTGGTGCTGCGAGACATCAGGTGACCCGTTTGCTCGTTTGCCTCTTTATTTCATTAAAAAAAAACTTTATAAAATAAAATTAGATTACTAAATAAAATAAACCCTTGTGAGTCTTTTTTTAATCTTCTTTTTATGTTAAACATATACATTATACATAAATTCCAGAGGTGCCAATGGAGATCCCCACGAAGTGTATATCGAGCGTGCGCCCCATCGCGGTGCGGGCGGCAATCGTCGCGGTGGAGCTGGAGGGGCGGTGCGACGGCGAGTCCCTCCTACGTGTGGTCTCGCACGCCAAGCCCCGCGCGTTAGTGGCGCTGCGAGCGCTGCCCGGTGCTAGAGCTGCGCTTAGGTGCGTTAATCGGGGGCTTTCAGCAGAGTTGTGATCATCGCTTTATCGTGGTTTGAGCGAGCATCGTGGCGGTGGAGCTGGAGGGGCGGTGCGACCGCGCGTTAATGGCGCTGCGAGCGCTGCCCGCCGCTAGAGCTGCGCTCAAGGGCGTTAACTGTTAGAGCCAGTTTACACAGTGCCTTGCGTTGCGTTGCGTCGTCGCAACGCCAATATTTTGACGCATAGCCGGTCACACTGCCGGTGAGTCATCGCAGCGTTATTACGAAGCAGTCTTAACGTCAACACCCCCTCCGGCTTCGTCTCGGGGGCTGCTATCCGTCAATTGTGCGTTGCGACGATGCAGCGTGCCGTGTGAACACCTTGGTTATTTTATTTGTATGTAAAACAACGCAACGGCAGCGCTGCGTCGACGCAACGCGCCGTGTGGAGGATGGCTTTTAGGGTCAATTCAGACCGCAACGCGACGCGTAGATGCATTTCTAAATTTTCTTTTTTGTCTTTGTTTTTTGTCGTCTTACGATATTTACATTTCAATAGTGCTATCAGAGAAATTAATTCATAAATTGCAAACCTACGTAGTCTAGCATAGCCGAATAATTTTGATTTGACATAACCACACACATAAGTCGGCCATCTGACTGTGAATCAATTTATCTGATGGTACCAGATAAAGGCAGCATTTATTGCTGTCTATAGACACAATAATAAATGCTGCCTTTATCTGGTAAAATTATATTTTATTTTATTTAAAAAATGACAATAAATATTTAGAAGAGAAGTGTATTATGATCAGGTTTTAGTGCTACTTTATTTAACGTTTAAACAATAATAATATTTTTTTGATAAATTTTATTACAGTAAACATTGTGAAAGCGAAGGAATAGAGAAGGTGTTTATGCCGAATCGTGGAGAGATCGTCGACGCCACTACGGAGTCTCATATTTACCAAGTCAGTATTATTTTAACATTAATTGCTTTTTAAATTTAAAATAGGTAATTACCCACATACGACTTATGTTATCAGAATACTGATGTCATGTAAGTTGCATTGAAATCGGGATGTGTTTCCGTACCCGATTATTATGTCTTACAAATTGACATCGAAAACTAAAAAGTTGAAATTTTTATTAAAAAATTATACTTAATATAAATTATATAGTAGACATGCTGTTGGGCTTAGTGTCTAAACACTAAGCCCAACAGCATGTCAACAAGCGGCCGAAAAAACGCGGCCAAAGTTCGGCATGATACGCCTGCAATGTATTTTAAATTACCGATGACACACCATGCCAAAATTACGTCGCGTTGTATTGTATGCGTTTGACATTGCTGACGTAATCATGCCGAACTTCAGCCGCGTAACTTCGGCATGGTGTGTTTAGACACTAATATACTATATATTTTTTAATTTAATACTAGTTTTTAATTTTGAAATGTATTTGCAGGTGAAGCTAACAGACGGTGTGATGAGCAGCCTGGTGTGGAAGTCGGCGGGCGGCGCTGAGCTCGCCTGGCTGTCCGCCGTCGTCGCCGCGCCGCGCTCCAGGGACAATGCTGAAGGTACACTTACAATTTTCTTCTTGATTAAATAACCACTAGTATACCATTCCAGTAATATTTCTGCTTAACTTATACTAAAAATGTATACTTAGTAAAATGTGTTTCATGTGTTTGAAATCTTGTCTCTTTGAAAACCTGATTAAAAGCAAAATTGTATAGCAAAATCTATGGACACTCTGTCATCGTTTCCAACCTATGGAGAAACCAAAACTAAAGTTTTTTTTAATCGTCTTGTGTGTATCTAATGTAATTTACTATACTTTAGGGTGTGTATATGTTCCCCATATACCTATTATACATATAATCTACTGGAAAAGTAAATATTCATTGTAAAATCAATATTTACGGAAACAACTGCAAAAAACAAGTCTAAAGTATAATTTCACCTGTAAGTATCAATCATTATCGAATTTAGCGCAAATAATTGTAGAAAGAAAGTTGTAAATGCTATGATCAATAAATTTCCCACGAACCTAATGATTTTTTCAGAAATTAATATTTAAGCTCCTACGTCTATGTTAACCGATTTTTTGCACAAATGTTTAGGTGGGTCACCCCTAAACATTGGTGC
Source organism: Aricia agestis (assembly GCF_905147365.1). NCBI lineage: Eukaryota > Metazoa > Arthropoda > Insecta > Lepidoptera > Lycaenidae > Aricia > Aricia agestis. Next base: position 12,313,586 of record NC_056409.1, read on the forward strand.
AAAAAAATCCGACTATGTATAATTAATGAAATGAAATGAAAAATGAAATAAAAAATATTTATTTCTAAGTAGGTTAACAAAGTTAACACTTATAGAATGTCGACGTGTCTACATGAGGCCTACCACCGGTTCGGGAACTACCCCGCCGAGAAGAACCGGCGTAAGAAACTCGCACGGGGCCACCTTTTACCAAAAAGGTGGAAAATAACAATAATAGCTTAAGCTAAATTACACTAAGTATGTAAAAATGTAGTGCCATTAATTATATTATAGAAGCGGCCTATGGTTTGTCAGCTTATTTTTCCCACGGTGTGCTGTCATTGATAAAATCAGTTACCTTATAATAAGCCTTAGCACACAAACGTTCTTTAACAACTTTTTTAAATTTATTAATTGAAAGATTTTGGACGTTTTCTGGGTTTTTATTGTATAGGCGTATACATTGACCTTTGAAAGATTTGTTTACTTTGCTCAGCCTGGTTATTGGTATATCTAGCTTGTGCTTATTCCTAGTGTTCCTGCAGTGAATGTCTTTTTTCATTTTAAAATTATTTACATTTTTTTTCGCGTATAGCACATTGTCCAAAATGTATTGAGAGATTACAGTTAACATTCTTATTTCTTTAAACTTTTCTCTGAGAGACTCAAAGGATGACATTTTATAAATGGATCGTATAGCTCGCTTCTGCAGCACAAATATTGTGTTAATATCAGCAGCACTGCCTTATAATAGAATACCGTAAGACATTCTACTATGAAAATAACTATAATAAACTAATTTCGCCGCGTCTTCATCACAAATTTCTCTAATTTTTCTGACTGCATATGCTGCGGAACTGAGCTTATCAGCCAGTTTGACAATATGAGGACCCCACTGCAATTTGTAATCTAGTGTTACTCCCAAAAATATTGTCAACGAGATTCATTTTCTCATCATTTAATAGCAAATTGTTTTGCACTTGCTTAACATTTGGCAAGGTAAATCTTAAACATTTCGTTTTATTAGAATTTAAAAGTAAGTTATTTACATTAAACCAATTTACTATTTTTGAGAGAGCACAATTTACCTCGTCATAATTCGACTGTTGTCGCTTCACCTTAAAAATAAATGAAGTGTCATCAGCAAAAAGTACTATCTCGTTATTATTGCCCTTAACTAGATAAGGTAAGTCATTTATATAGATGAGAAAAAGAAACGGACCCAAAATGGATCCCTGTGGGACACCTAATTCTATTTTGGTCCCAGTGGACCTTTTACTATTGACTTCAACCCTTTGAGTCCTGTTCCTCAAATAAGATGTCAAAAGGTTGAGTGCCGAGTCCCTTACGCCATAGTGGTGCAATTTCCTGATCAATGTAGCATGATCAACACAATCAAATGCCTTGGAGAGGTCGCAAAATACACCTAATGCATCTCGCGACTCCTCCCAAGCTTCAAATATACTACAAAGAAGACCTATACCAGCATCCGTAGTGGAACGATCCGTAGTAAAACCGTATTGATTATTATGCAATAAGTTATTAGAGTTAAAATGTACTAACAATTGTTTTAAAATTATTTTTTCAAATATTTTACTAAAAGTCGGTAAAATAGATATCGGCCTATAATTTGCCGGATCAGATTTAATTCCAGCTTTGAATAAAGGTACCACCTTGCTATGCTTCATTAAATCAGGAAAAACACCATTCTTTATACAGTTATTAAAAATATTGGCCAGATAAGGAGCTACGATGTCAATTATTGATTTAATAATCTTAGTAGACAGACCCCAAAGGTCAGTAGTATTTTTGATGGTCAATAATTTAAAGGTGTTAATAATGTCGTTATAATCAATTTCTCTAAACTTAAAATTGACATCACATTCCTTTACATACTCTCTGAGTAATTTTTTAGCCTCTGCAGGCGAAGAATTTAAATTTTTTGTTGTTGAGACCGGAATGTCAGCAAAAAAATTTTCAAAAACCGCCGCAACTTTTACGTCACTAGTATTTTTTTTATTTTCAAAATAAAGTTCAAAATCCGAGTTACGACAGGTGACGTTTCCAATCTCACCAGCTATAACTTTCCATGTTGCTTTTATTTTATTTTTCGAATTCTTGATTTTATTTTTTAAATAAAGAGATTTAGCAGCATTACATACTTTCTTAAAAAATTTAGAATAATTTTTAACGTATATTTTAAATGTTTCATTGTTATTTACAGATTTTTAATCATATAATTCATAGAGCCTATTTCTGCTTATTTTTATTCCTTTAGTAGCCCATTTAATAAAATCACTTTTTTTGTTAATAGTTTTAACCGTCTTAGAAGTAAATATAGAATTAAATTGGGTTCTTATTTCTTTAAATAATTAATTTCATTTACATGGCTGAACTAACTCTACTTCGCTATGAAGAAAAATAAAAAAATGCTTTGTCAGCGCTGTTACTTTCTCAACGAACTATGTATAGGAAACCCATTCACACCCTAAAGTATTATCACTTAGTTTTGTTACACACTGTATAATATAATATGTAATTTCTTTCATCGTAGTATCCAAACTAAAAATCTAATTTTAATACAACGAGAGTTGAGTTCTGATACTTGGCCAAGTAATATCTAGTGTAGTCTAGATATCAACTTCAATTATTCAGCTAATGAGCTATAACAACATTCTTCAGAGTCCGGCGTCGACGACGAGATGATGTCGCTTGAGCCGTGCTCTGCGGGCGCGCCGCACGCCGCGTCGTTCATCAACACGGTGCGTCTCTCCGAGTTGCGCGCGTCGCTCGCTCGCGTCGGCCTGGCCGCGGAGTTCGTGGGCGGGGCTTTAGAGTGCTGTAACGGTACTATTGCGATACGACGGGTGAGTTCAAACTTCTTGTTTTTTTTTTTGGCTTTTGGCACTGACACCGGGGGTGTACTTTGCCAAACTTCTTAATTCTTATGTTGCAAAGTCTTCATGTTCAGATGACAAGCGCTCAGCGCGCGTTTATATTTCACCCCCCAAATCCGCGTTAGCATGTGTAGGGACTAGGGCCTGATTAAAGCCGCCATTCCACCGCGGCGCACGGATTTATTAGTTTGACTACGTGGGTCAACGTTTCCACTGCAGCACACGCTATGCCCACTGCCACGACTATGTACAACTGAAGCGCAGCACAGTTTTGAATACTATGTACACGCTTCCGTTCCGTGTATCCCGTGCACAGCATGCGTAGCGTGGCCAGCATTGAGCCACGTGTGTGTACATAATTTAACCGGTAGAAAAGGTGAACACACACGTGAACAACACGATTTTATTTTTATTTTACATTACTTGCTTTACTTTACTCTTATTTGTGAAAACTTTGTAATAATTGGCTCTGTTTTTATAATTGTAATTTGTATCTTCACTGAAGTAGTAGTTTAGCTGTTAGTTTTCTGAATAAATAAAAATAATAATAATAAGTGAACATACCCTTATGCGATTTTTATGCGAAATATGTCATTAGTTTTATGTGGATAAACTATTAGAATGCGTCAAAACTTCTATTACTGAATATACCGCAAATGAAACTAAGATAAAATTTATTAATAATTTTTATGTTTTGACTACGACTTTACTGGCATGCAGATACCAGACATCTACGAAAAATAAAAACTAAGGAAGAGTAACTCCGTCAAAAAAGTGCACCAAAAGGCTACAAAATGTGACCCGAATACATGCATATTTATGCATGTGTTCGATACACATTTTTCGTGTATGTACACTCGAGTGACATTCAACCAGGTTGACATGACAATTTTGTCAAACTCATTTTACAATTTGTTTACATAGCTTTGTTTACTTACTTTTTACGTAGCTTTTTACAATATTTTTGTTGTTAAAATGCCTAAATGCCCTGTGAAGTGGTGTAGAAGTCATACAGATACGACTTTTAATACAGGAATAACCTTTCATCTGTAAGTGAATTGTTTAAAACTATGCTTAAATTTCTTGTATTTTTGTCGACCCAAAAAAGATGGTTTATTTAAGTTGGATGCTAGGGTATTTGCATAAAATTAAGCTGGTCTCTTTGTGTTTGTCTTATTAAATTTACATGTTATTCTAAAAGTGCAATAATCAAAAAATAATATAATTACAAAATTTTTACAAAGTCGCCATGGACAGTGTTATGCAAGATGTAACAATTTAATCATAAACGAAATTTTAGGGTCTGGCTGACATTATACTAAATGCATTATAAGATAATATGGGTATTCTCATATTTCTTGCTACGGATTTTTTTACAACAAACCAAAAAAGAACATGATGTAACTAATAAATTACGTTCAATCGACAAAAACAAAGTATTTCCTTTAATATTGTAAATGAATAAAAATAAAAAACAGCTAACTGTTATTAAAATATTATATTAATTGTGAGTTATAAGTACAAATTTTACGTAAGTTTTTAATTTCAATTCTGTAATAATTTCGCACATAGATTTTTGTAATCTGAAAACGTCTTCTCTAGGTGCTCGGACAGTTTTAGATTCGCCCGAGTTCATAATTATTACATATTGTATGTTATAATATTATCAATGTCTTAAGTATCAGAGGAAAATGTTTGATTTTAAAATAATAATTATGTGCTCGTTTCTTCATGATAGTAGATGTGCTTGGTGTATACTGCATAATACTATCCACTTTTGACAATTATTATCAACAGCTTTGTTTCATAACTATGGCAATGACAATAACCGCGCAGGCTGTCGTCCGGCGCGCAATATTATGATACGTTACCTGGGATACGACCTTGACGAAAATCTGAATTGTCATATTTTAGTGTTCGAAAAGGAGCCAAATTTAAAAACGGTTGAAGTATGGGAGTTACGTTTCCTTAGTTTTTATTATTCGTAGCCAGACATAGATCAAGATAGATACCACAATAGACATAACTACCAGTACTTCGACTGCAAAGAAACGGACAGGTTTCAATATCTGTCAAATTCGTCGGGTTTCACTAGGATTATGAACGGAATGTGCCTCGCGCTGGCTGATATAATTTATTTTTAAATATTAAAAATAAAGATTTCAAAATTGGATCCTGACAATTTTAATCGCATGTGCCAAAACACAAACAACAATACGACCAAAGAGGAACACGTCCATCGAATATGTCATATTTTTTAATTCGTAGGTAACATGTTAACAACCCTAGCGACGATTTTCGTCATATTACGTCAAATTTAAAAATTTCAACATCAGTTCTAAGTCGGCATACTCTATCATTCTGTCTACTCTGTAGATACCGCATGTCGCTCCATTTGTATGGAAACGAGCGTGCCACTTTTTTACTACCAACTGTGACGTACCGATGATAAGAAACGTGTCCATTATGTTAGCTACCGTTTCTATTTTAATTTCTACAGCTCAACACGGCACTTTTAAGCATTGAGGTATTTTTAAAATTCCGATTAACGTCCGATTCCGATAGCAGACTAAAGAAAAGACTTTCGAAAGACGAGCATTGCTCGTCGTTTGGGAACGCGAAAAGGCACGCGAAGTACATACATACACATGTGGTATCTATCTTGATCTATGTCTGTGATTAAGACCTTTATAAGGGATAATATTATACTGAATTCTACTTTGTTACAATCTAATGCTAAGTACTCACATGCGATGTTGCTCGATAGTTTTACATTTTAAATCGAGCAATAATTATTATTACTGTGTGGACCGCAAAACTCACAGCTCGAAGGGTCGCATCGAGCTGCTCGAAGGCTCGCATCGGGCCGGCTCCATGGAATTAAATATATCGATTTAGAATAAAACTATCGAGCAATTCTGAATGTGTGGACGAAATCCCGAGCCGCGGGTTTTGCTCAACGTTATTGCTCGATCGAGCAAAACCGTATGTGAGTACTTAGCATAAAAAAATAACCCGTATCAGCGTGCTAATATTAGCACGGGTTATTATTATGTGTGACCTAAAATTGATATATTCGTTGCAGTTGGATAACGGCAAAGTGGCGTTGGAAGGCATTCTATCGGAGGAGTATTATAAAGTACGAGAGCTTCTCTACGACCAGTTCGCTATTGTTTAGTTATATTCTCGTAACTCGTGACTGACTAGTGACTACTGTAATATAAATAAAATAAATAATGTTATTCTTAAAACATTTTATTTGTACCGATTTCCGCGATTCCGCGTTTAGTATCTTCAATTATTGCTTCTTTCTCATCCTTGTTAATATTATAAATGTGAAAGCTTGGATGTTTGTTACGCTTTCACGCAAAAGTTACTTGACGAATCATCATGAAACTTTGTACGTTTGTACTCTTGAATTGATACTCTTTATTTAAAAATATATTTTTTACGAAAAAAATGTTGACGTGGACGCGGACGAAGTCGCGGGCAACAGAAAATTAAGACATTTAAGTGTATCAAGGGAGTAACTAACATTTTGTAATATAAGGATTAAGGAGTAAGGACAATTACTCATTTTCCCCGTATAATTTGAACAGACCAGAACTTACCTACTTCATCATCTGGCTAATATATCTGGCTATAAATATAAAATCCACATATCTTCTTTGATTTCAAATAATTTTCCCGGTCCTAAAGCCTCTATTTATGAAAAAAAGGCAATTTTCAAATTGTTACTTACTTTATCTACTTTCGTCTTCAAATATGACAGACATAGGTAACTGGTAAGACCGATCAGAAGTTCCGAAATATATATATTTATAACCCACTACACTGGCCAAAGCTCATACATCACCATACTGTTGATTCGCCATAATATGGCCCATTAATTAGAACTCTGAAGAAACGCCATTACATTATTGAATACAATATACAAAATAAGAAACGAAAACATTTTCTATGGCAGTTACTAATGACTTTAATTATACAGTAGACCCGACAGTAGTTAATCCGACAAAAATTTGCAGGGCCGTGTCGGATTACCGAATTTGTCGGATTATAGAGAACTGTCTAGATTTTTACACGTCATTACAAATCAAATTGATAATGTTTTATCCACGTTTTATCAGACTACAAATCATTTTCCTAAAACTAAGGTAAGGCGCCGGACTTGCCAGGGGCCGGATTAGCGATATGACTACTATTACTTATACTACCTACTGTATTAATAAATAAATGAGAATCGATCATTTTTGACATAATTTATTTCACATCTCCAGGACCAACTCACATAATAATAATAATAACAAATAAACAATGAAATCATTACACGATACAAGTGGGCCTTGTTAAGTTAAATTACTAAATAAAATAACGTTATTACTTTAGGAAATTATTGTAAATAGTAAGTGCTAATGCAGGATTGTGGAAAACCTAATAAGTATTAAAAATCGTGATTGGTTCAAACCAGGCAAGGCACAACATATTTTTTTCATATGAAGTTTGTTAACTTGCCTTATAGCTTGGACCATATAAGAAAATAAACAATTACAAGTATTCATCGAAACTATTAATTATTATCCTCTGTTCTCATCAATAGTCTCGACAAACGCTGCGGCCCACTTTGGCACTTACACTCCCACACCACAAACCCACTGAAAACTATTAACTTCAATATTCTTAACATAAGAATAACTACAACAGGAGCAATAAATCACTGGAAATATAATACAGAAAACTGTAAACTCTCACATATAACATGTCCATAATTAGTTCTAATATCAAATTATGATACCCACATTCAAATCCAAATATATCCAAATATGTCCAAATATTTAATTGTACATACAAATATGTAACTTTAGAAGTTACAGTAAATTGTTATGTTAAATTATCTAGTATAAAAATATTATCTACTGCCCTATGTTTCAAATAAGCTAGATATTCATTTGCAATATGATATTATCCTTTCATATGAGCATCATAATCAGATAAGTCATTATAACAAGTGGCCTACCGTTTCTACCACGATCAGTAAAATCTCAAACCGATCAAAAAATTTTAATATTACCCTCAATGGCTAAGCCATTTTAAAATTTTATATAAGTTCATATTCTACTTTATTTACAGACCCCTTATAACCGAAAGAGCTAAACTAAATCAGATTATAACGAAAATCAGATCATTATTGACTTTACCGATCGTACGAAATAAGATATGACTGATCACTGATTTGTGCGTCTAAAAGGGCCCCAGACACTATTTAGTTTAATACGTTTTATTGATTTAGTAAATATATTTTGTGAGTTAAAATGCGTGTACAAAGATATGCCATTTTGTACTGTTGTGCATATTTCAGTAAATTTTTAAGAGTCAATACATTTCGGCTTCCGCAAATTAGACATTATGGTATCGTAAAATACTGTTTTTCACTATGCTATGTTTGGCAGTGCATAAAATACAAACAAGTATTAGACGACCTATGAAATAAATAAAGATAATATAGGCATTGTTAACTTTACAAATTTTCTGTGTAAATGTTTTCATATAAAAATACACTATACGTATTAAGGGCCCCCGCAGACAATACACTGGTAACAAATTGAGGTATTCATGATATTATACTGATCCATTTTATTTCATAAAGTCTATCATAATATATACAGACATTAGCAGAACTGCGATACTTATTAAAGATACGTTGTGGTACCCGCTAGCTGTATAATAATATTCAATGCAGATTTTTGTGCTAATAATATAGGGTTTGAAAAAACATTCAAAGATATTTTAGGCGTATGATCTAATGCTTATGCTTTATAAATTATAGTAATGTCTTACAAAAAAATCTTTGTGTATGAGTGATGTGTCTATCAAACACAAATGCCCATTAATGTGATGTTCCACTAAGGCAATTATTACTTTTTAGGTAACAAAATATATTCTCAAATATCCTTAATAGTTTCTCCAAACCATATAATAATATTATTATAATCACTGTACAATATAATATATTTTGTGTGATATATTTATTGTCTGTAGCGTTCTACGCCTTTATAAATTCCTAATACATAGTACATACCACAGTTTTCTTCAATATTTTGGTTGTATTTAAAACAAGACATATTTTGAATAAAAAAAGTTTCAAGTTTCGACGACGACTAACAAGGCAAGCCAAATAAATATTCAATACATTATTTTGCTTAGAAATGTCACTATAGATTATGTTAATATCCACTAAGTACCTATACAATTTGAAAAACCAATTTAGTAATCTTAAAGAAAGGTAAAATTGTGGAAAATCATCGATGAAAATGTAAAAAGTATAGAACTTAGATGGTTAACAATAAAATAAATTACCTAATGGTTTTTCAGTTAAGAAGGGTGAAATGTGAATAGTAATAATTTAACTTTCTATAAATTTTCAAAAGTGTATTACATCAAAGTTCAATCTATATTCATCTCAAATCTATTTTTATATATTTTGGTCCTTAAATTTTTGAGGTAATTTTTGCAGTTAAAAATTAAACTGAAATGGATTATAAAATTTTAGACCGAAAGTGGGAACATTCATATGGTTTTAGAAAAATTCTTTGCTAATCAGTCACTAAGCATTATATACTTTAACACTAAATAGAAAAATAGTATCTACTGAAACCAGATAATTACTAAGTATAAAGAAAATAATTTTTATAATCTATTAAAATATAAAACAGTGCACTAGGGATGAAAAAAAAATTACTTGTCTTGTACTCTACAAAAGTGCATTTTTGTTACAAAATAATGTGATTAATTCAACAGAGAGACCAAGTAAGATTTAATTGTACCCATCCGGCGCTCAGATAATGGTATTAAATACCTAATACCAGTTATGGTCGGGCTTCACAAATTGCTGTGCTTCAAAATGTTGAATAGTCATAAAAAATAAACGCACTTAACAATATTCAAATCGATATAAAAACATAACAATGGATTTAATCCTCAATCATAATCTCATAACCTCATCCGTACATAAGCTATAATTACTTAATATTATACAAAAATAGTAACAAGTTTTGTACTAAATCCGTTTTGTACATTGCGCGGGGGCGCGACGTTTCAACCTCAAAAGAACTTCGACTTTCCGAGGTCGCCTTCACAGCCATCAACAGACTCATCGACTCAAATATAATATGTACACGATTACACACATTAGTTATGTACAATACTAAATGCTCGTATAATATGGCAAACGAATCACTCTCGTACACACCTTAGTGCCCACCACTTATTTTCCTACGTCCAACACGCGAACCTAAAAACGCGCTGCCTTAAAACGCATAAAGCCAGAGGGTAGATGAAAAAATGTGTATACAAATTTCATCCATCGTCCTTTTCATAAGATCGTATTTTAAATTAAGTACGATCTTATGAAAAGGACGATGGATGAAATTTGTATACACATTTTTTCGCTAATCGTTATTATGTAATAAATTAATTTTCCCTCTGGCAATAGTCAAGTAGTCGGCAAAACGCGTTTTATGGTTCTCATCGCGGTTCCAGTCGCGGCCCCGCTCTACGTAGGTACAGCTAGTGCGCGGCCGCCAAGAGCGTTCACATTATGCGATGCGATAAACCGGAAATTGCGTACGTGCGCTTCTGCAGTATCATGTCCAATATTCTTGTTAGTTGATGTTTCATACTAAAACCTATCCCAGCAGTTCCAAAATAGTAATTTTGAGTGAGTCGCAAAATGTTTTAAAGAAATCCTTCACAGTAACTTCTAACAATGACTTACGACGTTTATGAAGAATGTCATTCATAGGAAACTGATACTATTAATATTTCTTATTTCATTTGCCATGCGGCCGTTTTGCATCTAAAATGAAACACTCAATGCGGTCATTTTATCTCTCTAATCACATCTGTATATCGCTTACGATATCGCATCGCGTAATGTGTGTCTACCGCATGCAGGCCTCTAACATCTCGACGAAGAGCTTGTTCATGGGGGCGCGGCGGTCGCGGTGCACGCCCGACCAGAAGCGGCGCACCGCTACGTCCGCGTGCCGCAGCGCCGGCAGCACTAGCAGCAGCTGTTGCAGTGCCGCGTTCGCGTTGTACGGCCTGGGAACGAAACATATTATTATTTAATGATTTCTTAGGTTTACGCGAGTATCACTCATTATATTACAAGGTTCAAACACTTACGGATTTTGTCGCGCAGCACTTTTATTAATCCCGACGTTTCGGCTACTTTACAGCGGCCGTGGTCACGGGTGGACTGAGGTGACAGGCGTCCAATTTATTGAAGTTCTTCAACTACCCGAAGATTCATCAATTTTTGTTTGCGTTCCGATCTACGCATAACGAACTTACAGTGTCATGAAACCGATCTAGTAAATAAATCTAGGAAACCTCGGCTTCATGACACTGTAAGTTCGTTCTGCGTAGATCGGAACGCAAACAAAAATTGATGAATCTTCGGGTAGTTGAAGAACTTCAATAAATTGGACGCCTGTCACCTCAGTCCACCCGTGACCACGGCCGCTGTAAAGTAGCCGAAACGTCGGGATTAATAAAAGTGCTCCGCGACAAAATCCGTAAGTGTTTGAACCTTGTAATATAATATTATTATTTATTTGTTAATATACATTTAAAAAAATAATTAAAAAAATGCTTAGTAATAAAAATAATTATTGTAGCATTTACAACTTCGATCATAGTGTCTAAACACACTACGCCGAAAACATGCGGCCGATGTTTGGCATAATTACGCCTGCAATGTATTTTAAATTGCTGATGACACACCATGCCGAAATTACGTCGCGTTATAATGTATGCGTAGCGCATTGCAAGCGTTATCATGCCGAACATCGGCCGCGTAATTTCGGCCTAGTGTGTTTAGACACATACTGTATGGACACTGTGCAGTTCATAACTATGTAATACGTACGCACAATCATGGGCGTACCGGGGGGGGGGGGGGGGGGGGCGGGGGGGGGCAGCTGCCCCCCCCTGGATCATGTTGACGTCCCTACTAAGTATATTATCTAGTACTTTCATCTATAAAAATAAAAATAATAAAACGAATTTTTGCCATTTGTTTGCAATACAATATTTTTACAACTAAAAATTATTAATTTTTTATTCTTTATGAACACCTAGCTTATTAAAAACCTGATTTGCCCCCCCCCTGGCCCAGAACCTGGGTACGCCCATGCGCACAATACAAACGTCGCGTACGTAAAGTGCAGATATAATCGACAATCCTGGTAGTAAAAAATAAAGGTTTGTATAACGGTGTAAGCGACAGTTGTAAACATGAATGTATCTAAGCGCGGCCACAATCTCGTTGAGCGCGGCGAGCATAATATTACGGTCGCGGTTTGATATGTACAAGCAAGGTTTTGACCTGTCCATGCTAACATGGAAGTAAGCAAATTAGGTGACTCTAGCGACAGATGTAAGCGTGTACCTAAGTGCGGGGACAGCGTCGTTGAGCGCGGCAAGTATGTGGTCCATTGGATATTGCCCATGTTAGCATCAAAATAAGTAAATAGAAGCGACAGCTGTACAATGTAGAAGTTGATTCACAGGCAGATAGCGGACCTACGTAAATCAGTCGCGTTATGTTAAACCTATCCGACAGATCGCAGCTTATATTGAATTGACATAATCCGATGAATTGACGAAGGTCCTTCAAGTGCCTATGAACAAATTTCTTCGATGGTACATACCTAAGTGCAGCCACGGCGTCGTTGAGCGCGGCGAGTATGTGGTCGCGGAAGCGGCGCAACGCGGCGTGCTCGTCCAGCCGCGCCTCCGAGTTGGCGAGAGCCAGCGCCTTCAGCAGGAAGCACTCCTCGCGCAGCGCCGACGCCCGCTCCAGCCGCCGGACCACGCCCGCCATCTACATAATACCACAACTATCGTAAGCTATATTCATTTTCTTTTATAAAACAAGGGGGCAAACAAGCAAAGGGTAACCACCTGATGTAATGCAACTACCATCGCCAATGGACACTCGCAACATTAGAAGTGCTGCAGGTGCGTTGCCGACCTTTTAAGAGGGAATACGCTCTCTTCTTGAAGGTTTGTAGGTCGCATTGGTCCGGAAATACTGCTGGTGACAGTTCGTTCCAGAGTTTTACAGTTCGCGGCAAAAAGTTACACACCCAGAGCAGATGTAAAGTAATAGAGTAAAAAATCAAATTTTTTAACTCCACTCTGTTTAATCTACAGCAAGATTACAATAACTTCACAACACGTGAAAAGTATGCACTCACTGTGCAACCATCCAAAAGGACCCATTCACTATCCTGCATAAGCCGGCGGACTGCAATGCAGGATAGTGAATGGGCCAAAGGGCCCATTACATACTGCTTGCTTAAAGAAGCAAGCAGTATGTAAAAACTTAGAGTTCGGTGACTAGTATAGTTTAAATTTCAAAAATTTGCAATCCCCGTATCTACTTGACTACTGTCGTCGCAACGATCATCACTTCACCTGTAGGAACAGGTCGTGGGCGCCGATGTCCCTCGCCTGCTGCTCGTCGAGCGCAAGGTCGGCGGCGAACCGCAGCCGCAGCGCGCCCGTCGCCGACATGCTGCGGTACGCCACCATCAGGCTCAGCATCTCCGCCCACGTGCTTTGCAGCAGCCGCATCTGGTTAAAAAAAGTATTTATTTATATCATACATATCTGCTTCATTTAGTACTAACATGCCGGTCGCGAATCACGCATTGGCCTTTTATGTATAGGACAGTTAACTAAAGCTGGCACTTCCACAGTACTCACACTTATGCAATTTCACTATACAGTATGTTTAAAAATAAATTATTTTGTAGGTAGACTAGACTTAGTTTTTAGTAAAATGGGTGCGTTGTAGAAAAATAAAAACATTGTACACTATTTCACAAGATTGTCCCGTTAAAGTTTTGCCGGAACCAATTCTTTCCGAAGAAATTTTATTCTAACTTCCAAATAGGTAAATAATCACACACACCGCGCGCCGATCACACGTGACTGACTTGTAACATCACGCTGTATTTATAAACAGTAGCAAAAGAAAAACAAGTGTCCCCTTCACGCTCATAAGATAGACCGTGCGCGAGAGAGACATCATGAAAAGTCTGCCGACTTTTCATGATGCGTATGCAGTACGACGTCACGCCGCGCGCTTATTCACGGACACTACACAAGCGCTATGTGTAAATGTGTTGATCGTGCCAACTTTAGTTAACTGACCCGTAGCTATAGATCGAGACAACGCAGCGCGATAACAATATTTTCATGTCCGTGTTAAATAGCCAATTTATTTCATGTATTTTTTCCTAATGCTTAAGAATTTGTAAATATGAAAATGAAACAATAACAAGACATTTTGGCATAATCTAGTACCTATTTAAGGCCCTGTATTCCCAGAAACAGACGATTTTCAAGATTTAAAAGTGACAGGAGACATAAAAATATAGTTATTTAAATGCTGAAAAAAAAAAATTGTGTCATTGGAAGGATCGGCTGGTACGCTTTCAGTCACACACTTTGCGCCTGCAATTTTATAGTTTTTTGATCGTCGTTATTTTATACATCAATTAAATCGAGTAAAAAAAGCGAAAGGCCCCAAATATATTCTTTGTCTTTAATTCAGTACAAAACATATCTGAAAATTCCAAATAATTTGGACATAGTATGGCAATTTCGTTAAGAGGAAACTTTGGGATTTTTTTCTATCGAGTGAAGTTCATGATATTGTGTAATGGAATATAAATTTTTACTGTGTTAGATCCTTAACTAACACAATATATTATTTTTTTCAGAATTTAAATTACTATATCTTTATGTCTCCTGTCACTTTTAAATCTTGAAAATCGTCCGTTTCTGGGAATACAGGGCCTTAACGCGATTAGACTGTATACTGTTAACATTCACCTGATCATTAAGCGCCAAATCCGTGAAGCCGGGTATCTGTTTGGCCCAGCCGATGACTCCCACCAGCTCTCTGTCGTACAGATCGGCTAGCAGCGCGAGCGTCCGCGCCGACGGGTCTGTCACACCTGCCGGCGGCGTCCCGCACGTCAGCATCTCTGGCTCGTACGACGCTAGCGCTTCTAATACCTGAAATACATATAGGATAGGTAAGTTAAGGGCCAACAGTGATACAAATCGGAACAAGTCGCTGTATTTATTCGAATTGTGAATGGCCACAGAGTAGCAAGCCGTGAACAGCAAAGTTCTACAAACACCTGAGGCGTCTATGATAATACTGTAGCATACGTTGCGGCATGATAAAGCATGCCCACGTGCACACTTGCGGAAGCGGCGCGCCTGACATACTGCCCTCTATACATGCACGTTCCTATACACGTATGTACGCACCTTGATATCATCAATGTGCGGTCTGGGCTGCGTGGGCTGGGGCGCGTCGGGCGCCCGGCGGTACTTCTGCCGGCCGCCGCGCACGCGGTCGAGGCGCACGCCCTCCCGCAGCATGCCCATGCGCAGACACTTGCGGAAGCGGCACGCCTGGCACGCCTTCCGCCGCCGCTTGTTGATCTCGCACTCGTTCGCCGCCGGGCAAGTGTACTCGATGTTGCCCTGCTTGGAAATTTGATTTAGTTATTGCATTCAACAAGTTAATATAGAGGATTTACATACTACATAACTACGCTGTCATTTACTTGGTGCTGTTTAGTTAAGTTTGTCATTAACATGGCATTGTCCGCAACTCGTTGCCCCAAAATTCGTGTATCGAGCAGGAATACATTTCTGGACTACAAACTATCATACCATAATCATCGCTTTAGCGTGAATATATTTAAAGGTAATATAGTGTGGGTTTCTTTAATATTAATAACAATAATCTCCACCAAACACACCTGTATGGTGCGCTTGAAGAAGGCCTTGCAGGCCTCACAGCTGGCGACTCCGTAGTGGAACCCCGAGGACACGTCGCCGCAGACGAGGCACAGGCGGCGCTGGGCGTCGTCCTCCCTGTTGCCGGTGGCCGCTGCGACCGTGGTGGAGGAGCAGTGCTGCTGCTCGGGGCTCGCGTTGCCCACCAGGCTCGCCTCGCCCGGGGACACCGTGTACTTCATCTCCTCTTTGGGCTCCAAGTCCAGCTGGATTATGATGAAATTAATTAGCGTTTTTATTTTATTAGGTTTACTCAAAATTAGGTAGGCCTTAAAAGGCCTACCTAATTTTGAGTAAACCTAATTTTGAGTTGTACATTAACGTTGTAGCTGAATGAGTAAAAGAAAAAAGTGTTGTTTGTGATTCTCATTAATGACTGACACTCAGTCAGCTACTATGCCCTACGGTCTACGGTCTTTTTTAAATATGAATTATAACATATATTTTTAAATGTGCAATCGAAGTGGTATGAACTGGTTTCATAAAAAGTATTAAAAAGCAAAATATAGAACCAAACACCATAAAAACCAGTTAATACCAATTCATTTATGGATCGTTTCGATTCGTGTTATAAGGGAGATTGCGGAATTCAAAGTCACACTTTTCCTCTATCTGCCAGTACCTTATGTCGACGACAAAGAGTTCCGAGTTTTCTCTGTCTCTGAGAGACTTTTGCTAACGGCAAGTTACACTAAGTTAAAATACGTGGCCCAAGAGCCAGGGGCAGCCAGACCCAAGTTCCATAGTCGCCGCTCGTTCTTAGTTTCTTACCTTTAAAAGCTGAATGTTTGTACATGCCCCATGGCGAGTGTCTGGCTGCTCCTAGCTCTTACTCTAACTGTACTATCAGAGAAGGCATGATGATTCACAGGCAGATGGCGTGCCCTACTTATTTTGATGCCGTTATATCAAACCCAGCCGATAGATGACGTCTTATACCGACTTTAATTGAATCGGACGCGCCTGCTCGTGCCAGCCCGAGCCACCTCGAGCCACCCCCTTTACGCGGCACGTAGCTCGAGCTAGCGCGGCGCGGCTCGTGATATTACGCGCCGTGAGAAGCCAGCATTACATTAAAGTGTCGCCGCAGACGGACCACACACGACAGCCACAAACGCCGTTTTAAGCTTCGATCACTAATATACAAGATACACAGTCCCATAGAAAACCTCTCGAAAATTTGTCGCCGAGTAATAGAGTTTAAATAGTATACATTTATCTAATATCAATATTAATTATAGTTATTAAAGATCTTTTTATAAAACAATGTACATGCGTGTTTACAAAGCAATAAATTTTTACGAACGACGCACGCTTCAAACTAAACCATCCGCGTATATGTTTAAAGTTTAAATTATTACAGTGCCAAAAAAGCACATCAATTTTACGGCCGCACTTCGCCGCTGGAACAGGGCGAAGTGAAGTATGAGTGGAGTCGAACTGCTCAACATTTTTTTGTTGATTGTAATAATTTTAATAGTCCATTTTTTATTTTTCCGAAGTTTAATGTATAAAGTGTGGAGTAATTATATTTTACTTGTAATATTATGTTGTTCTAATATGTTTAATTTTATAATTAACTAAAATATACGTGTATACATTGAATATAAATGCTTAGAACATACAACGCTGGCTAAAGTCGGCTTGAAAAATTCTTCGCATATTTGCCGTGCTATAACTGATATCCAATCTCCACATCTAACTGGATCTCGAGGAAACCTAAAAAAAAATATTCCTCAATAAAATAAATAATAATTAATAGCGACTCCACCAAATGGAACAGAAACAGGGTAGTTCCCGAACCGGTGGTAGGCAACGTAGTTTCTTCGTTCGACTTTCAAAAAGTGTATCATGATACCCATTTTGAATAAAAAGATATTTTATTTATTTATTTATTAAACACAGTGTGTAACCCGAACATTTCAAGGGGGCATAATAAACTAAGATAAGTACCTTTAGTATGAGTATTCGCAATTGAGATGGTTTATACCTCGTGTTGATTTATTTACAACTTAATTTTAAAACTGTTTTTTGTTGATTTCTTAACAAAATACCAATATTTACGATATAATTTGTATGAAATATATTAGGATAAAATTAATACTTACCGGAAATATAAAATTCCATCCTGTTTTTGCGTTTTAAGTATGATTTTTACAATTGTTGAATGAGCACTGGGGCATGTTTCCCAGGGGAGCGTTCGAGCACTACTAAATCGAAAGTCCACCAGAATGTTGCGTTTGGTGCTCTTTTAGTGAGGTCGTTTTTTGCCGCGGACTGTGTATCTTGTATATTAGTGATCGAAGGTTTAAGCTAGTCTATTGGTCGTAAAGTGAATCGTTGTAGCGTGTGGCGGTCACCGGCGTCAAATGTGTGCGGCGAGTGAGAGTCCATACAAAATGTATGAAAACTACAGGAAAATTGCCAGTAGCGGCGTTTTGTGGTTGTGGCCGGTGGCCCGTGTGCGGGAGCCCTAAGATGACTTAATCCGACCAAATGACGTAGGTCCGTCAACTGCCTATGAATCTCTTCGATGGTACGTATACTTACGCAGGGCTGCATCATCGGCATGGGTCGGTGGAGGTCGGGCGAGGAGTAGGAGGTGGGGGTCTCAGCCTCCTGCTTTACGCGCCGCAACAGCGGCTGCGACCCCTCGCTTACCGCAGACATAATCTGCACCTTTAACAAACATAAATTATTAACTTTAAACTTCTTATTTGGGATATTATCAAACTCAAATTGATAATATTGGATTGTTTCAAACATTGAAATAGCGATTAAAAGAATATATCACTATCTATCTGCTATACTATCAGCGTCTACGGTTGTGGATAAGATCAGTACATAAAATTTAATTTCAAACAAAACAACAACCACATTTATTATATACGGTTTTGAAATCTAAAATATTTCGATGTATAAACGCAGAACAGGCAACACCGTTTCTACCCCGTTTAGACCCGCATCTAAGCTTTTTAGCGCCCTATTAGGTTTAGGGCACTTAGCTCATCGGCTATTGGTTCGTTGAGGTGAAATTGAGTGGAATTGTTGTCTAGGGGTCTGCTTCTTTTATCTCGCAGCGGGGGACCACATGCGACACTAAAACAATAAAGTTCCCTGGAGAACCAGAAACAAACCCTAAATTCCAACTCTAATTCTAATCAAACTACATATTATAAGCTTTCGATAAAATATCGATTAATTAATTTCGATTGTACTAGCGGGCCCGTAGACGATCAATTTTATGACGCAATATCACGCACAATATTTATTGAAAAACTTATTTGACAATAAGATTTAAAGATACGTTCAATATTAACCCTAGGCGATCAAAAAATATTGCAAAATACGTGATTTTGCACAATAAAATTAATCGTCTCGGTGCCCGCTAAGAAAAATCGTATAATGCAGCCTCTCTATATTGGCAATTGGCATAATATAATGATCCAGATTGTGCATGTTATAGCTTCGTAAATCGTAATCACTAATCATTAATATGGTCCAACGTGGAGAGGGGCCTTTAAATATAACATACAAATTACAATAATTTATTATGTGTGATTTTGAGTTTTTTCACAAAACTGTAACATAAATATAAGTATTTTTGTTATAACAACATATGGCCTTGGCATCGCATCGCTAAAAATACTAGACTAGTTACTTCATGGTCTATAAAATAGAGCGCTAATGTACAGGTTGAAACGATGAAAATATTAGCCTAGATCATAATATTCAAAACTGCAAACTACATTTTAATACAATATAATTTGTAACTATTTTATAGTTATTTAGTCCGACACACAATCAGACGCCCCTATAGTTAAGTAGTGTTCTTCCGCAATGTTTTTTTTACCGTTAAAACCCTCCAAGTGGTAAGATTATTTTAATACTAAAATTAACCAGATTAATTGAATTGTTTCAGGAAGCTGTTGAAATTGTAATCTCTTCCTAAACAACTATATTGACTAGAAGTTGCCCGCGACTGTTGCGTCGAAATTAGTTTTTTTTTTCGGAAACCAAAAACGCGGGTCATACCAATAAATCGGTTCACGGGTTTAAGCGTGAACACTGAAAAGGTAACAGACAGCCGGGTACTTTCGGATGGCTATAGTATGGATACGTACGATTGTACTGTATCTGTAATATGTATATATACAGTTCGACAAGGCTTTATATTATGAATATGTCAATGATGTCAATGGGCGCTGCTGGTAAAGGAGAACTGTCAAAAATGACGTTTTTGTGTGGTAGAAGCGTTAGTTCCTTTTCTCGCCACGTCCATAAACAGCCTTGTCGAATTGTACATGTTTTGTAAGTGTCAGCGTGCAGCGGGCTGAATCACGCATTTTGAACATTACATAATATCAATATATTATGTAATGTTATATCAATATAGATTTAAATAATAACATTTAAATCTACATAACGGTAACATGTGAATGTTTGTCTCGTCACGCATTTTATACATAAATTGAAGAAGGGAAACATTTAATAATAATTTCTTACCTGTACTTAATTAAGATTTTAGAGTTTGATAGAAATTATATTATTATAGAGTTTATGTCAAAATCTACTTTTAATTAAAGTTAAGTAATCATTAATTCCGTCTGAATACGGCCCAAGCTAGGAAATATACATGAACATTTTTGTTAGTCGTAGGGGAAACATAATAAAATATCCATCCAATGACGATTTCGCGACAAAATCTGTCGGTTGGAATTTCCCACCAAAAATATTTTCTAGATGCCAGATGGCCAGGCCAATCAGAAATGAGTACCTATTACTCACACCGTCAACGATAATCGACGGAGAGCTGGCAACACAGCTGAACCCACATAAAATAATAATAATTTGCCTACTTTAAATTAACGCTGGCAAGTGGCAACCCCTTCCCACCACCCAATCTTTTTTTTTTTGGGTGCACAGGAAGTACAGAGCAACTGTTTGGAAAAAAAATTAAAGTCGCTGAACAGCTACATTTTTTTCAATTTTTTTTCCCACCCCACTACACCCACACCCACCGCCCACGGCCTGCCAGCACGCAGATTATCAGAAAAGGTTGTTCAGGGAAGTAGCTAACGGAGAGCTAATACAGCTGAAGCCACATGACCGATATGGTCGTCAGCTCTTAGTCGATAAGTATCAGAATTCAGATATCTCTTGTAAAGTCAAGTTTTATGTTTCCGTATATTGTATTGACAGCCTACTTCTCCAAGCCAAATTTCAATTCTGCACCTAAATCAAAAACCTGACTTAGCTACGTAGCTAATATAAACGTTCGTGAGGAGGATTAAGGTGTACATATACATTGCTGAACTAACTTCTAAGTAGTAGTACGATTGTAGTATCACTAGTAGGGTACGATATTGAACGAATTTTGATAGGACGACGCTCTGAATTAACGTATAGGCTAATTTTATTCCGAAAAAGTACGATATTTTAGTGGGATACTGCGCGGTAAGTTCTGTAAATGTTTTGGCAGAAAATTGATTGCATTAACAAAAAGAAATTGTAGAGATCTTACTGTGGTAGAGATATTGGAGGTTTTTGATTTTGACACAGCGTTATCTGTAAGTGCATTCAAAATTCTTTAACATCAATCAATACGATAAACGCTATCATATTTGGTTAACAACATTTGAGGGTAGGTAATTATTATTTTACAATTATACTATTATTGCTATATAACTCTTCTAACTCTGGTTCGAAACTGTTATAATATTATTTTCTTTTATATACAGTTTATATGGAGTTAAAATGTAAATTATTGTGGACTCTATATTTTCCATGTTGTGATGTTTAAAACAATAATATAATATCAGGTAGAGATAGCTCTATGCATTATAAATTTTGTATTTGCATAATGCTCCGGAGTCTGGACTTGTTGCATTAAAATTATTTTCTTAACTCACTCAGAATCTATCTTATAAAACGCAAAATATCGAAAGTCCATAATAATAAACGCAATAGCAGCACTAAACCGTATGCCTATTTATTACCTACTAGAGATCGCCCAATGGTCGAAATTCGACCTTACATGCAACGACATTAGGATTACTACCTACATTTTGTAAAAAATATTATTGACTTCATCATAGTTTTTTTCAATTCTTGTCTCTGGGACTCAGCTCATCTCAGACTGGCCGTATAAGCATTGTCTAATAGTATCTAAAATTAAATAAAAAAAAAACAATAATCCGTTTTCAATTTGTCAACTTGTTGTCAACAGACTTCAACCATAAATAAAAGAGTATAATTCGTATGTATAGGCTTGTCACTCAAAAATCTGTCATTTTTCCTAGTAGTAGTGTCGTAGTGTGTGTAACGTTTTATTTGTTAAAAATATAATCTATGATAAAAGCATAATTTTAAAATAATATTAGCTCGATGCACTCCTTCACCATATAAACTATAACTGTGCAAAATTTCATGCACCTACGTTTCCCCATTTTTCGTAAAAAGGGTTACATAGTTTTTCTCTCACGTATTAATATATAGATTATAATTACCGGTAATATCGCAAGTTACAATTATTTGTAACTTGCGATAATTATTTTACATAATACTATTATTAGTATTATGTAAAATCTAAGAGTTGCATTAACTTTAAAACGAACTAAAAAGTAACTTAAGGCATATATGCTATAACTTCTGAAACACCTTTGTGTGTTTCACAGTGTTAATGCTTAAAGGTCGAACAAACTAAAACAAAATGGAGCACAATGATAAAGTCACATAACGGCCCTAACCGTTACATCACAGTTGCTGGTCGCATAATCCACGTGCTGTCGTACCTTTATAAACCTAACGTTAATCGCTACGCAGAGTTCGTAGCACTGTTACATTTAGTAAAACCTTACGAGTGGGTTGCACCAACTTACTTTAACTATAACTGTAACTTTAACTACAATGCAAAATGTCAAATCTTTGGTTAAAGTCACGGTTAAAGTCGAAAATGGACGCCATATTTAACCATAACCTTGAGCTCGACAAGGCTTAGAATGAACGTGGCGAAAAAAGGAACTAACGCTGTCATCATACAAAGAAAAATTTTTGACAGGTCTCCTTTGCCAGCAGCGCCCCCGCCCACGTTAATTTCAAGCCTTGTCGGACCAGCTGTCATCTGTCAAATTCTGTGGTCAAAGTTAAGGTTTAAGTTAAAGTTTTAAGCCTTAACTATAACCATAACTTTAACTTTAACCACGCCTCTGGTGCAGCAACCCACTCTTATTATTCTAAAATTTTCAGCGCTTTTAGTAGTATTATTAAGTTAAGTTGTATTAATATCCATGCTACAGTTGCAAAATGCACCCAAAATATTTTTAAAAAGTACGAGTCAGACTCGCGCACAAAGTTTCCGTACCGTTATGAAGCAAAAATTGTGTTTTTTGTAGAGTCCCCCTTAAAATTTTTTATTTTAATTAAGGACTTTGTGAAAATTTCAAGCTACCTGTTGCCATTATTGACATCGAGCAAAACAGGTGAAAAAAATCACGTTTGTTGTATGGGAACCCCCTTAAATATTAATTTTATTTTGTTTCTACTTTCTAGTATTTGTTGTTATAGCGGCAATAGAAATACACAATCTGTCAAAATTTCATAACTGTATGTACGCTATAGCGGTTCTTGAGTTACAGCCTGGAGACAGACAGACAGACGGACAGACAAGGAAGTCTTAGTAATAGGGTCCCGTTTTTACCCCTTGGGTACGGAACCCTAAAAAGAAGCTCGGAATTCGGGAAAGAACATTTAAATTGAAAGTCATTATTGAATAGTCAAAAATAATAAGCTAATGGCGGCTCTCGACATAGGCGAACGCGTTGGCCAACGCGTCTGCAGACGCGTTGGCCCAATGTGTAGAACGGGCGTTCGCGCGTTGGCCAACGTCTAAATACCTACGGCCAACGCGCGAACGCCCGTTCTACACATTGGGCCAACGCGTCTGCAGACGCGTTGGCCAACGCGTTCGCCTATGTCGAGAGCCGCCATAACATGGAGTTTCATTATAAAACCTCAAAAGTTACATCATGTGGAGGTTTTTATTACACCTAATCATTAACCACGGCGCGTCTCAATAAATCTTGCAGTATTTCAGCGCGTGACGTCATCCATCTATTCATAGTCGAAGCTAGATTCTCAGCGCCACACAAAATGTTTTAAATTATCAAAATGCATCATATAAAAACCGAAAGTAGGTAAGATTAGCTGACGAACGATAAAAATTATTATCTATTTGCAGCGAGTTTCAAGGATGCCAGTTCATCGCCCCAATGACATTGTCGGGTTGCAGATAAACAAATATAGGTATCATGACGAATACTACTCGAATTTTGGTCTACAAAACGTGTTTTCTTTTAATAATACCGCGTACGTGCTAATAATTTTCGTGGCGAACAATTTCATGCTTTATTCCTTTTGGTTTATAAAAGTATTTTGAGCGTCAAATTATAATTTTTTTGGGTAAATGCGCATTTAAGGTAGGTATTAGCAGATGTCTGGTCATTTCATAAACTCTTCTACGGGCAATTCAACGACGACGGATAGGTCAGTAGGTACCAGGTAAGGTCCAAATATCGTCTTCTCGCAGATATTCCACCAAACTCTCTGACTCTGAAGTCGCTGATAAGCGGTGTCACGAGTCGAGACACGTGAACATCACCAATAGAAATAGCCACGCTTCACTGATATTGAGGTAGGTACGGTTCAAGATGCTAAAAATCGACACCAGCACTCGCTGGGTGGCATAATCGTTCCGTCAGCGCCAATAAGATCGGATATCAATTAAAAATTACACGGCTTAAAGATTAGGTGTTGATTTTAATGAAGTTATAAAATTTATTAATAAGAGAAGACCTTCGCTCGTTTCAGAATCTTTACGTAAGCACTTATTTTTTGGGTTGTCTACCTAATCGTATGCAGTTCAATGTATCTGTGACCTACACCTGCTATTTGCCTGCAAATGATAAAATTTATGATTTGTGAAGGCCGATGTATATAACGACAAAAATAATAAGCAATAACAAATTATATCTTAATCCAACTCTCTAAAGTCCCAATAAATGTCCAACAATTCATAATCTAATATGGCTTTCATATCGTATTCATGAGTCAAGATCAAGAAGTCTTGACATTTTAGGCGGCGCAGGCGGGCTCGGGGCGGGTGGGGGGCGCGGAGGGCGGCACACAGCGACATAGGCGTACGGCGAAGCCTATCCCAACACGGCCGAGGTTGGGCGCGCGGTAGAGGCGGCAGGCGGCTCGCGAATTATCTACGAGGCAAGGTGAGTCCAGGGGCGAACGAGCGATGACCCGGCGCGCTTGTTATTATGAATGTCTATTTTGCGCCGCACGCCCAAATTCTTACCCGATTTATATCGATTTCAAGGTCTGGCGTTTAGAAATCGAATGTATTCAGTACATACAGACTACGCTATTTATAACTTAATGACGTCGGAGTGGATCTAGGCAATTCGGCAATTACGAATGTGCAGAATTTTTGGCAATACTGAAGAACACAAAATATGCTTGGTTAGTTTCAAAAGCTGTAAGGGAAACAGCTTGATCTCATATCTGGCGTTAAAAAGTCGGTATCTACTGACCTACTAAAGTAATATTTTAATTAATAATAAATAAAAACTATTAAGAACTTCAGTGTTTCTGCAAAAAAAATCTTTTCTTGATAAAAACACTTTCTAATCGTGGAAAATTTTGAATTGCGTAGCACGAGCTTATCACAAAAGATTTTCCTATTTATATAATGCGATCATAAAATGCATAACTCCTAGGTAAACTCATTACACAATTTTCGTGACTATTGGAAACGGAAAACTATAACAATAGCATGTTAATATGTGACGTCTACTAGCGTAGACGCCATCAACAGCACACATGCCCAAACGGAGCACACATGCACGAAATATGTAATTTTGCAATATTCACCTATCTTTCTGGGTTATGACAATATTCTTAATATTCTAGCTGTGTGATTCTAATAGCCACGTAATATACCTGATTACATTATCAAAAGAATGGAAAGAATCACATTATCTCTACGTCAATTCGTAGCCCGCGTCGCGACTTCCTATGCCCGGACCTACCGCAACGTCGTTATAGGTCTACCGTCTATGCCGTATTTTTCCATACGGTATTAACATTATTCATGCTAACGTTACATTTCGCTCAAATACGCAGTTCTCCAGAGATAACCTCTTTCGTTCGATAATATATTTTTATTTTAAATTTTGTTTCTTAACCCCATTCCCAAACGAAATGACCCAATCGATATGATATAAATTACACAAACGTTATTTTGAGTTGAGGAAATAAGCAGATACATTATTTTTAAAAAGTATAACATTTTATTAACTGTAAATAATTTTGCTTTTTCTAAGATGATTATCAACAAAACGGAAAAACTAATATTATATTCAATACATTCAGTGAATATTTTCAATACATTATTTGGAAGTCGTACCGAGTAGGTTTTTGTTTTAAGATTGATGATGTAGCTGATGTTTGGTATAGCCAACACAGTATGAATAATAATATGTGTGCCAAAATATTATATGAAATACATGCATCAAAGGTTGTGATATCCATATTATGTTTTGTTTTAAGAGATAGTTGATGAAATATTGTCACACACTTAGGTAACTTTAGGGTTAAGGAAACGGGCATTGAACCTCAACCATTGCAAAAAAAAAAGACCTAAATCGCCATCTGAATTTTCCTTATTTTGTATAAAACCGGAATCGCTATTAGAATTTCCTTATTTCCTACCGAAACCAAATCGCTTACAGAACTTTCGTTCTTCCCTACTAAAACCGAATCGTTATCGAAACTGTCCGAACTACCGAAATCGATCTATCAGAATTTCTTCATTTTGTACGGAACTTAGATACTGCACTATAAGAATGTGACCATGAAATCATCGTCGGAGACCGGCGCGGCGGCAGGCGAATAGCTAATGCGGCCTTGGATGTTCGGCACAAGCGCTGCATATACAATCTAATTCGAGATGACGTACTAATTGTTTTGCGGATATCGAAATATGCACTAACTGAAGTAGCTGGCACTACCTGAATTGACGGGCTTTTCTTCTATAGAACCATGGATTGAAAAGTGGTGTTTGTCATTTTGTAGCATCTCCATAAAAATATGATGATTGCGGGAGGCAATTATGGAATGCGGTGTACGGGTGATACCTTCATTGAAATGCGATGATTGCAGACGGATAATAAGGAATAAGGTGTAGGTAGGTGATGTACGTACACTTTTAAAATTTGTTTGCTTATATACGTTATAATAAGTGATAATTTAAAGCGCAATAGTGGAAAACGTGCAGAAGCGCATGCAGTACAGCCGATATAAGGAACAAAGAACTTTGGATATACGAAATCATGTTATTATGATATACTAACGACTAATGACTTTATGGATAAACGCCGGAATATTTACTAACATAGTTTCTCGTGGAATGGAAAAGGAAGGAAATGGTGACGTTTAATTAACCCATCAATCCCTAGCGGCAGCCGGCTGCTGCATAGCAATTAAAAATCTATTGTGTCTGCGATACCCACGATAAGCAGCTGTCAATATTTTAAACACCTGCTAAAATTAGCGGTTTTAAGGAGCCCTGACAGCCCTTCTACTATTCCATGGATATTACGACCTGGGAGAGCGAGCTATGCTCGGAGTTTTATTAAAAACACGAAAGAAATATAAAGGATAAGTTTAAGTACTAAAAACTTCGCAGTTTCTCTAGGATAAGACCAAGCTAGATCGTTTTTTCTACTCCAAAACAAAATTTCATGGAAAAAAAAGACCACCTTTTCATATTAGATGAATTATTATGAGTTATGACATAGTGAACGATAAAATAAACTTTAAATGAACCTAATATTTGCAAGTTTTGAATAAGTAAGAAACATAAGGAAGGCCATAGCATCGTTAATTTAATCTTATTAGCGAACTAGACACGGAGCAGACAGTGGTATATCTATACTTATAAAATTACATGTCCTGACTGACTGACTGACTGATTCATCATCGCTGAGCAAAAACTGTTAAAGTTACAGTCAGTACAGAAATTTGGTAGGTAGGGTTGTTTTATTAAGTAGACACCCACTAAGGAAGGAATTTTGAAAATTTTACCCCGAAGGGGGTGAAATAGGGGTTGAAAGTCTGAATGAAAGTCCGTCATTTCTTAAGTTAGGAACATGAAACTTTATTTTTGAGTTACGGATTAAAAATGAATGAATACGTATTTGAGCGTTTTTGGAAATTCTACCCCCAAGGGGGTGAAATTGGGGTTGAAAGTGAGAATGAAAGTGTGAATGAAAGTCCGTTATTTCTTGAGTTAGAAACATGAAACTTTATTTTTAGGCTAATGATTAAATATTAATGGATACGTGTTTAAGCGTTTCTGGAAATTCTACCCCCAAGGGGTTGAAATAGGGGTTGAAAGTGTGAATGAAAGTCCGTTATTTCTTGAGTAGGAAACATGAAACTTTATTTTTAGGCTAATGATTAAATATTAATGGATACGTGTTTAAGCGTTTCTGGAAATTCTACCCCAAGGGGCTGAAATTGGGGTTGAAAGTGTGAATGAAAGTCCGTTATTTCTTGAGTTAGAAACATGAAGCTTTATTATTGGGCTACTGATTAAAAACAAAAAGATACATATTTAAGGATTTCCGAAAAACCTACCCCTAAAGGGGTGGAATAAGGGTTGAAAGTTAGTATGAAAAACCTATTGATCTATACTTATAAAATTACATGTCCTGACTGACTGACTGACTGACTGATTCATCATCGCTGAGCAAAAACTGTTAAAGTTACAGCAACGAAATTTGGTGAGTAGGGTTGTTTTATTAAGTAGACACCCACTAAGGAAGGAATTGTGAAAATTTTACCCCGAAGGGGGTGAAATAGGGGTTGTAAGTTAGAATGAAAGTCCGTCATTTCTTAAGTTAGAAACATGAAAATTTATTTTTGAGTTACTGATTAAAAATTAATGGACACGTATTTAAGCGTTTTTGGAAATTCTACCCCCAAGGGGGTGAAATTGGGGTTGAAACTTTGAATGAAAGTCCGTCATTTCTTGAGTTAGAAACATGAAACTTTATTTTTGTGCTACTGCTTAAAAATGAATGGATACGTATTTATGCGTTTCTGGTAATTCTACCCCCAAGGGGGTGAAATTCCGTCATTTCTTAAATTATAAACATGAAAGTTTATTGACGTTTGCGTTTGACGTTTGCTTAAATAGGGTCCCGTTTTTACCCTTTGTATAAGGAACCACAAAAAGGAGAAAACTATCCATCTTTGTTATTACGTATAACTATGTTAACGCGGACGAAGTCGCTGGCAACAGCTAGTTTAGGTATATAATTAGAGTCTACTGCATTTTGTATGTAACAAATTACATAGCGCTAATAAACTTGAAGGTAATCAACTTAGCTCTATAATTTAATGTATTATAAGACTTCTGCACTTTATAAAACATGAATCAAATTATCATGAATCTACAGAGTATCGGATTGACGAAAATAATATTAGAATCAGAATCCCTTGTAAATGCAAAAATAAGGTACAATATTGCATTACAGGTGAAGAGCTCTACTGACTCTAAAAATCAAACATCGTCCTTCTCTCTTCACACTCACGCCCGTCTTTCATATGCCAGGTGAAAAAGGACGGCGCGGAATCATCGCCGAGTTAGTTTTACTTGAATAAAAGACGAACTATAATGATTATGAAAAAAGTGTTTTGAGCAAATTTAGGTTTTATCAATACCTTTTTAGATATTAAAAAATATTAAAGAAAAGACAGCAAACTTCGAAGATCCAAGCAAAAATGTGTCTAAAACAAGGTTTTTTGTAAAAAAAGAAACTATCGAGCATTTTTTGAGTAATCGTGTTTTCGTCTTGAGCATTTAATCTTTGTGAACTGAAGTTACTTGTGCAGTTTTCTAGACCTTACAGATTTTGAGATCTAGGTTAAAGTATGTAGTCAAGTTAGGGTCATATGGGCTCTTAAGTAAATCTATACTAATATTATAAATGCGAAAGTATCTCTGTCTGTCTGTCTGTCTGTCTGTCTGTCTCGCTTTCACGCCAAAACTACCGAACCGATTGTAATGAAATTTTGTATACAGATAGTCTAAAGCCTGAGAAAGGACATAGGCTACTTTTTTACTGGAAAAAAGGGTTGTAAGGGGGTGAAAATACGAAAATTTGTTCAAATTAAGTTAGTTCCAAAAATTCATACTAGATGGCGCCGTGCGT
Organism: Aricia agestis; assembly: GCF_905147365.1. Classification (NCBI taxonomy): domain Eukaryota; kingdom Metazoa; phylum Arthropoda; class Insecta; order Lepidoptera; family Lycaenidae; genus Aricia; species Aricia agestis. The sequence continues at coordinate 12,343,644 of NC_056409.1, forward strand.
CTCTTACATCGCGCTAACGCTTGCCCAACATCTTTCTATAAGAGGTGGTATCATCATACATTCGAGTTTTGATTTTTTTCGATTGTTATTTCTTTTATTACGTTATTTAATTTAATAAGTCAGTACTTTATATTATATACAGTGATACAGTGACGTAACCTTAAACCTATCAATGATAAATAGTTTATGGGTAAAGTTGTGTAATTGGGGGGCTAAATAAGCTTTAAAATTTGGCATAAAATATAAAGTTTAATTTTAAAAAATGAAATATTACGTGCACACTGCACAGCTGTTTTGATTTAAGGGGTACCAGGGTTTTTTTTATAAAAGCTTTTGACACCAATTTTGTTGACATCGCGCGCTATAAACTGAAGTCCACGCGGACGAAGTCGCGGGCAACAGCTAGTAATATATATTATATTTTATTCTCTTACTAGATGACGCCCGCAAATCCGTTGCGACAAAATGCGTTTATTGCACGGGAACCGTACATTTTTCCGGGATCCCACGTTCTTTCCCGGGACTCAAAGTATCTTCATACTAAATTTTAGAAAAATCGGGCAAGCGGTTTGAGCGTGAAGAGGTAACAGACAGACAGACACACCTTCGCATTTATAATATTAGTATGGATAGGGTATTGCCGTTTGTTACATTTTGTTTAATTGTATTTATAGAGTTTGAACTTGGATTATATTTTTGAAACTACTACATATCTCCTACAACTTCTTTCGTAGCACTCGAAGCAATAGATTTATCTCGTAGCAAACTCTACAATTCAACAACACGCGCGGTAGTCCATTTCCAAAAATGTAGAGTTTGCCGCAATATTTAAATATTTATTTCTTATAATATCTACTTCTAAATTCGAGATTCAACCAAAAATCCAATAATAATTACTCGCTAACACTAGCGCTCAACGTCCAAAATCCAAATGCAAATAAGAGTATTTAAATTGCAAGACAACATGAGCATAATATAATAGCAACGATAGGTCAGGTTTTAGCTCTGCCCAGGCGAATTCGGCTGGCACCCCCGCTACGGGTTTGGGGTGGGGCGGGGCGGGGGGGGGGGGGGGGGGGGGTGCGTCTAGACTGTGGCCTTGACCGAGGCGTTTCCGCGCGAACGAGGTCGCCGCGGCAGCCTACAGACCGACTGCGACGGTATACGGTATCTAACACCTAGCTCTACCATGAGTTTAAAGCTATAGTATTTATCGATACTCGATACCGACTACCGTAAATATTTAGTATGGCGATTTTAGTTCCGCAAGTAACCTCTAGGCGCTGTAAAATTTGCCATACTAAAAATTTACGGTAGTCGGTATCGAGTATCGAAAAATACTATAGCTTTAAACTCATGGTAGAGCTACAGACATAACGTTAGACACGTTGTGTTCGATAAGCGGACATGTATGTGTATACACATGTCCATACAAATATAATATGACACCGGTTATTTTACCCATAAGTATCATTGATAAAATATAAGGATGGGCATACTTAAAAACCCAGGGTTTTTATCCTACGTTTATATCCCATTCCAGGTTTTTTTTATCTTATATCTTTAAACGAGCAATTCTTGTATATAAATATATAATTGGAATCTCGGAATCGGCCCCAACGATTTTCATGAAATTTAGTATATAGGGGGTTTCGGGGGCGATAAATCGATCTAGCTAGGAATCATTTTTAGAAAATGTCATATTATTCGTGTTTTATCGAATACCGAGCAAGGCTCGGTCAAACAGCTAGTTACTATTTATTTTGTAAAGTAAAATATTATGACACCAAGTGTCACCATATGACAATACTTTATGTCTAGGATATTTACATACAAAATTATTACGTTTCTTCACAATGTTATCTGCGTGATAAAGGTAATGTTTACCTACATTTAAACTACTAGACAGAGTTCAAAACTAATGAAACAAATAAAGCTATATTATTTTGTTTCATAAATATCATGAAAATAGACAAGAAAAAACATATAATGTTTGTATTGTGACGGATGTAAACTATAACTTATTAAAAGAGCAGAAGTGACTCTACAATCAACATCCTTTAACACAATCATGGCTACAAGGGTCCTTTAAACGTATCTCTATAAACACAACACAACAAAAAATATATATTTCACAGTGTTATTTTTCATTCGCCGCATGATTACAGGTGATAAAAATTAGATAGAGGCAGGCCTGTAGTGTGCGCGCCTCGAGCCGGTCTCTGAACTCGAGCGATTCGACTTTGTTTCGACATTGAGCCGAGTTAAATAATGCAGATAGCAGAAGGTTAACGACCGACAATACCTAATATCGCACAGAAACGACCAAAATACATCAGCTGAAATCGCGTGACCTTATATAAGACCTACCTCAAATGTTACAAAGTTGTCGGAGCCTTCTAAGATTTAAAAATCATCATTAAAAATCAATGAAAATCATAGTTTAGACATTTTTCAGGCAAGTATATATACGTGGGAGAGTCATGCTTCGGCACGAATGGGCCGGCTCGACCGGAGAAATACCACGTTCTCACAGAAAACCGGCGTGAAACAGCGCTTGCGCTGTGTTTCGCCGAGTGAGTGAGTTAACCGGAGGCCCAATCCCCTAACCCCTACCCTATTCCCTTCCCTACCCTCAACTATTCCCTTCCCTTCCCTACCCTCCCCTATTACCCTATTCCCTCCCCTATTACCCTATTCCCTCTTAAAAGGCCGGCAACGCACTTGCAGCTCTTCTGATGCTGCGAGTGTCCATGGGCGACGGAAGTTGCTTTCCATCAGGTGACCCGTTTGCTCGTTTGCCCCCTTATTTCATAAAAAAAAAAGTATTCTATTTGTGTTTTCAATAGTGTGAAAAAATTATGTGCTTCCTATTTATCTGAAAAAAAAGGAATAATAGAGGAGCTATACTCCAGTCACTAGAGCAATTAACTTTATCTACGAACGTATTTACTATTTACTAGTAGTAATATTGACCTGAAATTATCATAACCTAACCTAACTATGTATAAAAAGTGATTTCTTATCAAATCATCAGTTACGCTGACTTAAAAAATCTCCCGACTTTAAACTTTAGAGCCCACGTATGTTCGAAATCAAAGATACCGACGTAATCGTAAGGAAATGGTTTGGTGGGTTGTTGTTGATTCACGCAGACGTTTGGGGGGGCGGAGGGGGGTGCAGGGAGGCGGAGGGGCGGTGGGGGGGGGGGGGTGTCGCCCGGGTGACATTGCGCGGCCATCGACACTACGCCCGACCTACGCCACCGCTGGCGCGCCGCACTAGGTTTGGCGACTCTACTTTTTTTGGTAACGAAAGCGAAATTTCCGAAGCTATTATACATTTTTTATGCTAATTGCTCGGTGCTTATGTCGTGAAAATTGCACGCTGAGTACTTTACCGTATTATGTAATAGGAAAATGCAAAACTCGTAACAATTTTAGGAGGTAAAACTCTAGGACAGTAGTTTTATGTTAATTGTGATAGCAACAACTGTATCAACTGGTAGCAATAGTAGCTAAGTAGGTAGCTAACCTACTTTGTTAGGTATTGTATAAAATTCAACAGTAGACAACGCATAAAAATAACCGTTGAGCTACGAATAATAAAACCGTTTGTTTCACTATTCGTAGCCGTTGGGTAAATTAATGATATTAATTTTAACGATGACTAAACTATTAACACGTTGACACAGAAGCGGACGAGGTAAGTATGTACTTTTAGTGTTTGACGTCAACATAAAACAACCGTGTAATGTAGAGCTGGCGTCAAGATTTTGAGGTTGTATTTTAATTAGGTACCTCGTGGAAAGTTATCTATAGGTCTTCAGTTCAAACACAATATATACTAATATTATAAAGCTGAAGAGTTTGTTTGTTTGTTTGAACGCGCTAATCTCAGGAACCACTGGTCCGATTTGAAAAAATATTTTAGTGTTAGATAGCTCATTCATCGAGAAAGGCTAATAGGCTATAATATATTATCAAGTTAGGACAAAAAGGAGCGAAGAAACAGAGGAAAATGTGGAAAAAAACGGGGAAAAATTATTTGAAAGGGCTTAATATCTCACGAACTACTGGAGCAATTTTTATGTTATTTGGTAAGATAAAAAAAAAGACCAAGCCACCCGCAACGTCTAGTATTTGTAATATAAGTACTTATGTCTGAAAAAAATTAGGTATTACATCAATATGTTTAAAAATAGAAATTGAATAAAAATGTATTCGGTGAATACGATTAATTAAACCTACGTTTATTTTATTTTGATATTGACGAGGTTTAGGAAAAAATTTCATACAAAAATATTTTGTAGAGTAGGTTTCGTTGCGTAAAAAATCAATACAACAGTGTAATGTCCGTTTTCCAATCCTCCAACCATCTCCTAACGCTGAGTGTCCCCTAGCGGCCCTTTAGTGTACCTATCTATCAAGATATAATTACTGTTTGTGTCAGCTACGTCCTTAGACCCTAAGAAGTAAGAATATTGGCAAAACATAAGGGTTTTCAAAAACGTGTCTGTGTTAAGAAATACATGAACCTAAAAGGCCGCTAGGGGATACTCTTACCGTTATGGCGCATTTTCACTGGTCGATAGGGCCCGCACGCGGGGTGCGGGAGATTTCTGAAAGGCACACCATGACCAACATACTGTATGCGCCATAGGGTCCCGTATGCTGTATACCGTACGAGTTAACGACTAATGAAAATGCGCCCTTAAGGCGAGGATAAACCCCAATTTGTTATTCCGTGACTCCCGGTTTACCTAGTTCCAATATAATAACGAAGTGTTAAAAATATGAGATATAAAGCACAATTTTTAAAATACCTTAAACCATAAACATTTTAATAAAACGTAATACTTTGGCTGTAATTAATTTACAAACTCACCTCCGATAAAAATCTATTTCATCGAAATATAAGTATTAACTAGGATAATTATACATTTTATTTGAATAAATTGTTAGTAAATCTATATTTAAATGTCCTTAACCGAACAATTCTTAATGTTTATTTCCAATATTTAAAAAAAACATGAAAAATAGAGAAGATCCGCCCGAGTAACTACAGTTTTATGCTAAGCTAAAATGAATCTTATTGCGATGCGTATACGCTTGGTCTTTGGTTATGTGCAAGGTTATCGTTTTGGATTGAGATTAATCCCCGCCTTAAGGCGGTTAGTGAAAACGGGCATAAGTGTTATAATATAAGCTAAAAGCTGAAACTTATATTATGCTGGGTTTTGGTGTACATTAAATAATTGCATGCTCTAACAAGTGGTTGGTATTCTTTACATTTAGGCCTCAACACAATAATTGCAACTCAATCTAGGTAGATACTTTTCGAACTTGACCCAGTTTCGAATTATAATTACATCGTAGTACCTAGTAAAATTTAGATTAATGTAGAATCTACATCAATCTAAATTTTACTACCACGATGTAATTATAATTTATCGTAAACAGAAACTTAGTAAAATTATTTTTAGGAAAAGTTATATTAACCGTAGCACCTCTACGAATTTTCAAACCAATTGAAGTTAAATATTTTGATTATTACAGTTAAATAAATTGCTAAATAATGTTAAATATCGTTTAATACAACATTAAATATCAATAGATAGTAATTTCTCAAGCAACACTTGATTTCGTAGAGGTACGAAACTATTCGTAGAGGTGCTACGCGGTGCTACGAAAAGGGAAGCAGAAGGGTTACACATAATAAACACGTTATCAATGGAATCAAATGCAGTGCTTACTGCTTATGTTGTTTTAGTAATAATTACTGTAAATAGTTAAATTCATGAATTTTTTTATTTTTCTAGATGACCTAATTATTTTTTTAGCAAACCATAGAAAAAAAATCGCGGGATTTCCTATTAAGCATATCAATCTGTGTGTTATGGTAAAAGATTTTCTTATTTTGTTAAATACATTTTAGTGTATGCAATAAGCATACAAGGCATTAGGTAAAATAGAAAAACACGAAGATAATATCATAGGGCATTTAAAATGAATTAAAATGTGATTTACGACAAAATATTTGAATATTTATAGCACCTGCCATTTTACCTGTTGCCACAGGTAAATATCGCCTTGATTGGTTATCACTTATCATTAAACCGACGATACTCATAAAATTAACACAAAAAATGGCAAATTACAAAAAAACGTGAAATGCAGTTCGTTGGCTTCAACCTCGACATTTAGGTGGAATAAATTTCCACTTGAGAAATTCCCAGATTTCGAGTATCAACGTCGACAAAATTAAATCCATACTAATATTATAAATGCGAAAGTGTGTCTGTCCGTCTGTCTGTCTGTCTGTCTGTTCCCGAACCGGTGGTAGGCCTCATGTAGACACGACGTTTTAAAAGTGTTAACTTTGTTAACCTATTTGGAAATAAATATTTTTGATTTTGATTTTGTCTGTCTGTTACCTCTTCGCGCTTAAACCGCTGAACCAATTTTGCTGAAATTTGGCATGGATATACCTTGAGTCCCGATAAAGGACATAGGATAGTTTTTATCCAGGGAAATGTACGGTTTCGGCGCGATTAACAAATTTTGGCGCAAAGAAGTTGCGGGAGTTAATATATAGTAAATTATATTTTATGTTCACTTATTTTGTCAACTTCAAACATAAAGTTGCTGTTGACGCGTCTATAGGATTACAAAAATAATATAAACAAAACATGTAGCCTGAATTATGCAGACAAAAGAAAAAAAAGTTGTCATGCAAGAGACCTTATTATCAAATACAAATAGACAATATACATATTTTTGTAGAGTACTATCATCAGTTATGTGACGAAACCTAATCCTATATTAAAAATATATTATTAACTCGAGTAAGTATAGGGTACTTTACTAACAATTAGGTAGATGCAATAAATTATATTTTGAGGTACAACTTAATCAACATCGATTCTTGGCCTCGTTAGTCAGACATTGGTTTATTTTTTAAATTAATCCTGAAAAACTTTTAATGATAATATGGCAAGGCATATCATTAAAAGTTCATCAGTAAAATAACTTTTTTATACAAAAAAGTTTGATCGCACTTAGTTTTCAGTTAATTGGCTAAGAGGTTATGTAACTGGAAATATCATTAGTTATCCTAGCGAATATAACTACGTTACGAACGCCGCTGCAGAAAGGACAAGTTAATTAGAACATTGATACGGCTTAAAGGCCTTACGAAATCATCAACTATCAATCTACCTAAGATTGATAAACGATATGCAATCAAAATGCTCTATTTATATCAAGAGTTTAAACAATACTTTAAACAGCATGTACAATACGTTTATGCGTAAGTCCTTAAAAAGGTAATATAAAATATTATAAAATCGTCGCGTAACTCAACGTCTACTTACAGAGAAAGAGCACTGACACAAACGGGCGAAAAACATTTTCATATTGCAAAAACACATTTTACACAGCAAAGAGTTTCCCATATAATTTTCCGAGCGCGTTGACCGCTCCAACGCTTTCAGTGCAATGGAATAAAGGTTATTTGTTTAAGGAGTCAACGGCGCGACGCGTCGACTACGCACTGCGCGTACGCACGGTGCGTACCCCCACCCTGCGGCGCCTCCCACGAGCGCACGTGCGCGCACTTCACATTGGTCCCTTCCCCGACGCCGCGGCGAATGGCGGCCCTACACTCGGTACTTCTCGCTGCAACTCGACGAATGATCGCCCTACGCTCGGTACCTTCTCAATGCAACGCGACGAATGAATGCACCTCGATGCACTCTCTGAAGCGGTGCCAAACGACGCTCGCTGTCATTGGCCGAACGTAAATGGTGCGCGGGACGGATAATGTTAACATTAAAAAACTATAACATAATATTATAATATTATATTCCCGTTTTATGAACATTATAATTTTATGCAAAAGGCAAAAATGATGCATCAAATGTACAAATCATTGCTCTTACACTCAAATGTGAGCAAGTTATTACTTATGAAAACACTCGGTAAGTTTTCTAAGTAGCAAAATTCAGTAACTAAGAACATGGTGTAAACGCTTTCAAAATATTTACTATAATAGACGTTCGGTGCGGCTTCGCCAGCGTAAATTAGGAATTTCACGAAAACCGTACATTTCCCGCAAATAAATAGCCTATATGTCTCACGTCACACGTGGTCTATTCTATATATGTGCCAAATAACATAAAATTGCTCCAGTAGTTCGTGAGATAAGCATCTTTAAAATATATTCCCACTTTTTTTCACATTTTCTTCTGTATATTTGCTCCTATTGGTCTTAGCGTGATAAATGATAATATATATTATGTATACTATATAGCCTTCCTCGATAAATGGGCTATCAAACACTGAAAGAATTTTTTAAATCGGACCAGTAGTTCCTGAGATTAGCGCGGTCAAAGAAACAAACGAACTCTTCAGCTTTATAATACATAATATTATTAGTATAGATTTACCTAAATATTTGCGGCGACGACTTGGCGGGACCTGCGTCGCCTAGTAATTACGGTTATTTCTTGAAACCGATTTGTTTATAAGATAGAGGGGTAGAGGTGTAGGCGGTAGTTGGAATAAATCCTCATTTGTGTCGAGCTCCAATTTTTATAACAGGCACAGTCAGTTCTCCCGCCTATATTTTGGCATCGAGCACGTTATCACATTGTGATAAAACCTGACGCAAGCCGAAGTTTTTCATTAAGGTAAAGTGTGCGAATGTAGAGAAAAAATCTAAACGCTTATAAGAGGGAACGCGGGTGCAGTAGAATTTAAGGATGTATAATGTATATAAGGTCAAATTCCGTACTACATCCAATTAAATTATGAAAGTACTATATATGTACAAAATTGGACACCCAGACACTTATTATGAATTATAATGATTTTTTATAATAGATTTTTAAGGAACTATTCGATATTTAATTTTTATTGAAAAAAAATTTGTTGTAATTTGACTACCGCAAATGGCGGCCAAGAAAGCTCGGCAAAGCTTGAAATGCAGGTGACGAAAAAAGGAACTAACGCTGGCACATACAAAAACGACATATTTGTCAGTTCTTCTTTACCAGCAGCGCCCCCGCTCAAGTTCATATAAAGTCTTGTCGCACCCTTCGAAGGATAATTTTCATAAATTTCAATTTGAAATATTTCCTCAGAATTACCGGTGAACCCACTTTTTTTGGGCTTAAAAAATCGCAAATCGTACAAAAAAATTAATAAGCAGTTTTTTTAGCTGTTTATCTTTGATACAAAGTTCCCAATTCTGACGATTTCTCAAAAATTTTAACACTTCCAGCAAACATTACGTATGATAAATGGAAACATTAAAATGAATTATTTCACGTAACTTGTCGGTAAGGTATTGATTTTTTTGTATCAATCGATGCAGGATGTTTTATTCTACTATATATATTTCGAATTTAGGTCAGAATCTATGAATTTATAAATGTTATATACATCCTTAAACGAAGAAACTATTGCCATCACGCTTCACCCTGCGCCGGCACGTGCATTGTGATACCTAGGTGACACTGAAAATGTTTAGAAAATGAAAAACGGCTTAATGTAGAAAGTTGCCAATACTTTTATTGTTTTTAGAAGTAATCTCCGTTCCTCTCTGCACATCGTCACATTCGATGGAATCACCGAAAAAAGCAATGGGCCCAGTCTTCCTTATGCCTCTTCTGTGGCATTTTCGTACGCTTTCATCTCATCTTCAGGGCTCGTAAAGCGAGTACCTCGAATTTTATCTTTATTTCTTGGGAATAAATTAAAGCCGCAGGGCGCCAGGTCAGAACTATATGGCGTATGACTCAATATCTCAACACGTGCCATAGTCAAATATTCAACAGTCCGTCTCGCGGAGTGCGCTGAAGCATTGTTGTGGTGAAGGAGTGTCCTGCTTCGAGGGCGCTGCTGTCGAAATATTTCCAAGACGACAGGCACACAGCGATTGAGATACTTTCATCTTCTAGCACAACCGTCGCAAAATTACATTTCCGACCAAATAATGAGGCAATCATCTTTTTGCCTTGACTTCTTCCTTTCTTTACCTTAGTTGGCCAAACCTCGAAAGGAAACACCCCTTGAGCTGATTGTCTTTTGGTTTCGGGTTCGAAGCAATATATCCAGCTTTCATCACCAGTGAGGTTGTCAAATACAGCATTTGAGTCACCGCCGTTGAACTTATCTAACATTTGGCGACACCAGTCCATGCGAAGGCGTTTCTGGTCGTAGATTAAAGTATGGGGAATGCATCTGGTACAAAGCTTCCTGACGCCTAAATGTTCATGTAATATTTGTTGAACTTGACTCGCATGCCTAGGCTTGCCCGTATCTGCTGGTAGGTCACTCTTTTATCTCCCTCTATCATGCGTCGCACAGCACTAATGTTAACTTCAGTAGTCGCTGTTAAAGGACGTCCCTCACGCGGATCATCAGTGAGATTGCTACGTCCACGTTTAAACTCGTTAAACCAATTGTAAATAGTGACACGAGATGGGGCTTCATTATGAAATGGTAATAGCAGCCTATCAAAGCTTTGTTATTGAGTAAGCCCACAACGAAAGTCATAAAAAATCATTCACTGAAATTTTTCTCGCGTTAAGTTCATTTTCACGTGTAACAAGAGTTTTAGATTTGCCGCCAATTCACCAAAACAAATGACAAATAAATGTAATATACCAGATTATGTTACCAAAGAGTTCTAAAATTGTAATTAAAAAAAAGTTTTCATTAGTAATGTTTCTAACTAGCTAGTTCTAAACACTTTCAGTGTGACCCACGTAAAGACAGATAAAGTAAATCGAGGTAACGTAGTCCTCTGATTCCTCCATCAAAATAGAGCCTATCTTATTTTTTTTAATATCTTCAGGAAGAGTGAGTACCTATATGCCTGCTACGTTTTTATTTTATCTTATAAGATCTTTTAAATTTGTTTTATGATCGGTGGAGTGGCGGGGTACGGGGCATTCATTTTTGCAATTTTTAAGGTCATATTTTTTTTATTTATTAGTAAATTTAGAAAAAATCGAACGTATACCTATATAGCTATATATATAGCTTTAACAGATCCCAATATTGCATAAAAAATCATATTTTGTCTAGACGCATCGTCTAGGGAGTAAATTGGGGAATACGTTTGTATAGAAAAACAGTGCTAGCGTGGGTACCCTCTTAAGATGCAAATGTTTCAAAAAGTTTAAAAATGTAATTAAAAGTTTAACTCCCTAATTAAAACTGATTTAGAGTTTATGTACGATACGAGGAAATCTTCGTTTTTTTTTTTTTGTTTTATCAGATTTTGAACCGAAAAAAATAGATCGAAATATTATACAAAATATTATATCGTAACGTAACGAAACAAGACAGTTAGGTAATATTGAAATAAAAATATTCGGTAAGTAGGTAAGACTTGTTATTAATTTCGTTCAAGTCTATTCTTAATTCTTATACAATGTATATACCTACAGTTTGAGTTCTTTTTGTGCCTAGAAGTCTATTAAATGCCCGCCTACGATATTTCCAAGTATATATTGAGCAACATTTCTGCACTACAAATTGGGGTCTTGTTAAATATTAGCAACTCTAAAAATAACTGTTATGTAACCGATAAATACATTTACTTACCATAATGTAAGTATAGCCCCTAACTTTTATTATATTTACTGGAAACATTACCTACATCAATGTATTCGCGTTGACAAATTGTATTATTTAAAACTTCCCCGATAAAAGATAATGAAAAAACATGAGTTAAATTAAAAACGAGAGAGCCATTCACGGATCCTTGAGGTACACCATACTTTTCGATCGTCTGTTAAATTCACGTTTCATGTCTGTTAATTTAAGAGATAGAATTTAGAAAGACAATAATGTAGGCCTGACAAAGAATAATTTATTCCAGACTAGCGTTAGCGTTCCTAAAATACACGCACAACCCAACCCTACGTCAACATTAATTGTGTGGGAGAGGTCTTCTATAGGCTGTGCGAGCGTGTGCGTGTGAGTTGTGATTGTATGTGTGAGCCGCGTCTGTGTGCGCCGCCGGTTCATTGTCAAGGCCAACTGCCAAATCTCCCGCACTCCCACCTCCCCTCATCCACTGTCAATTACAAATTCGGCGAAGCTATCGCTGTCTCAGCTACACATTTCCAATGATACAAACACTTATGATACCTAGTACATCTAGATTCTACGTTACGTCTACGGACCAATCTATTTCGAAATAATTTAATGCCTGTGAAGCAATCGGTCTAGGTCTAAGCCCTAAGGCATCGGTCCTCTTTCGCCAAGGTCTTTGTGATGCAAGGAAGTTTAATCTATTTATTAAGCTATTAATTACTTACCTACTGTCGAAAACTTTTCTCTCATCTATACATTTATACATCTATACATCTATACATATAAAACATAAAACATATAAATAAAATTGGAGTGTCTGTTTGTAATATTGAAAGAACCGTTTTTTACTACATGCATATGAATCTATATACGATACATACACCAAAACAACATTTTTTAAAAATTTTGTCTGTATGTCTGTTTGTCTGTCTGTCTGTTTGTTCCGGCTAATCTCTGAAACGGCTGGAGCTATTTTGCCTGGACTTTTTTTGGTAGATAGCTGATGTAGTAAGGTGTAACTTAGGCTACTTCTTAACCGACTTCCAAAAAGGAGGAGGTTATATTTTTTACATTATATATTATATTTTACTATTTTCATATTTGTTAGCGGACTATCCATCTTTGTTATTATACTATGTTGACGCGGACGAAGTCGCGGGCAACAGCTAGTCTAAAATATTATTCATCAAAATATTTATAAAAAAACCGGCCAAGTGCGAGTTGGACTCTTCACATCACATATTTTTTTAACTATCATGCCCCTACTTTAGAAGTTAGAGGGGGGGACACACATTTTACCACTTTGGAAGAGTCTCTCTCGCAAACTATTCAGGTTAGAAAAAAATGATATATAGAAACCTCAATATTATGATTTTTGAAGACCTATTCATAGATACTCCACACCCATAGGTTAGATGAAAAAAAATTTTTTTTGTTTCAATTGTACCTATGCGGACCCCTAAAATTTTTAATATTTTTTCCATTTTTGTATCAAAATCTGATTGCGGTGCACATATTACATCTACTTACCAAGTTTCAATAGTATAGCTCTTATAGTTTCGGAGAAAAGCGGCTGTGACATACGGACAGACAGACAGACAGACATGACGAATCTATAAGGGTTCCGTTTTTTGCCATTTGGCTACGGAACCCTAAAAACTACCGTTGGACAACAATAGATTCAATATAGTCGTGATTGCTTCACAGTCTAGTGGACCTAGTGGTACACGGTTGTGATCTGACTATAATTACTGTATAATTTGGGTCTGGTATCGCGGCCCGCCATTTTTTATCAACCGGTGCGAGCTAAACTGCGACTAGCAGACCTTGATTTATATCCACAATATCCAAACATTAATGGTTTCCAAGCGTTCCGAGAACATAATAGTTGCATGAACCATGTAATTACATCTTTACTGAAGGATACTTGTGTTCTTTTTAGATTTAATTTATTTGGTTGCCCGTTGTGAATATTATCAAAGTGTGAGTCAGCCGTCGATGTGTACAGTATTACGTGAGCTGCTAATATCACGCAACAAAAACTGTACCTAGAACTTTTATGATTTTGAACCGTCATTAGTTACTATATAGTTAAAATTAATATTTTGTAAGCTTTTGCTTTCAAGAATCGTAAAAAAAACATCCATACTAATATTATAAATGCGAAAGTGTGTCTGTCTGTCTGTCTGTCTCTCTGTCCTCTTCACGCCCAAACCGCTGAAGCGAATTTTCTGAAATTTGGCATTGAGATACTTTGAGTCCCGGGAAAGGACATAGGGGATACTTTTGTCCCGGAAAAATGTACGGTTCCCGCACGATAAACGAATTTTGGCGCAACGGAGTTGCGGGCGTCATCTAGTTATATCATAATTGATAATAGTAATATAATTTCTTCGACACATTATTATTTATTACAATAACTACATTTTATATTATTAAATTGCAAATATAATAATTGATAATACTGTTACTTTGTAGTAGGTATACTTGTTAGTTATCTATAGGTCAAAACTCAAAAGATATGTACTAAGTTAACTAATCGATCGGAACAGCCAATAGAAGAATTAACGCAAGTGGCACTGTAAAATAGGAATCAAAAGTCCAAATTAGTATATTTTGGTAACCAAATTATCCGGGTTTGTCTAAGGCATCCATTATACGGTACATCCATTATACATTTCTAATTTTTTTCGAATTATTTTGTCAGATGTGACAAAACTCACTCAAAATTCGTGACTGATGGTTGCATGAAGCAAAAATCAAAATAACCAGATTTTCGTCAATCAACTTCATGCAACCGTCAGTCACGCTCTTACACGGTAGGTTATCCATCAGTCAAAGCCGTGACTGTGGTAAAACTGACAACAAAACCTACCGTGTAATGGACGCCTATATTATGGTAACCAAATTATCCGGATTTGTCTGAGTTCGAGTCTTGAGCTCTAAATCATTCATCGTCGAGTTTACATTTTCAAATGACACATTATTGTTATTGACACTAATTTTAATCGAATTCAATCGATGCAAACCTCAAGCAAATCGAGCAATCAGGAAACGTAGGTACATTTTGATTTCGTAAAATGTCTAGACAGAATAAACCCAAATCTGAATTAGCAACATTAAGAACCTGTTGATAACCTGAACCTAAAATCAGGAAATCTAGGCAGTGTCTTCATCAAACATAACAATATCCAGTAGCGATTTCATTAAAAATGGAATATTGAATAACTTTGAAAGTACATTTGGCTAGAACAGTAAAGAATAGTACCTATTCCTAATAATATTAAGCAACACAGTATAGTGCAAGATATACATAAAATAGAAACAAACGCGGAAGACTAACAAGCAATTTATACTTATCTAAGCATACTGACCATGACCATAAAATGCTACATGACCTAATTGACACAAATATCGCTAGTGCGTTTATAATACACACATCAATAATCAATATCAAAACCTAAGCAGTATATTTATTCCTCTATGGCAGTATATAGACAGCCAATCCTTGCAGGATTGACAGTCTGTTTATAGACTGTCAATCCTGCTTAGCATGACCACCATAGAAATAGTTTCTTTCTACGGTAGAATAAACAAAGTGACAAATTGACAAAAGAAATCTCTAAAATCTTTCACATTACTATTGAGGGCATACAAAACCTGCAGGATAACTTAAGTTGGAAAGATAGTAGGTAAGTACGAGTACCTACCATTTTTCCAACTTCAGTTAATAATCATAGAATAATAAAATAAATCGTGATCACTGATCACTAAAAATAATAATAATAAAATATTATAACATTGAATATAGATTTCTATCAGTTCGCAAGAAAATAGTAAAGTTGTTGAAATCGTAATGAAGTCGTAATACAGTCATTATTTTAGTTGATATTGGAAACATATAAATTCATAAAACGGAATAAATAGGGAACTGTATATAAGTTGGCCACCAAACAGTTACTGCCTGGCAACAATTATAGCCCTAGATTTAACCGAACTCCATCAGGTCAGTAGTTCAGTACTATGTATTACAAAATAGAAAACGTATTAATTGACAACCTGAACTTATATTTTGTTTGTTTAAGAAAGCAAAGAATAAAAGAACTTAGGGACAAATCAAAGTAGAGAACATATTTTGAAAACATCGAAACTAGAAGCGAAACAATTTGTGAAATGGAATCATGTTGATGATAGTAGAAAACATTATAAACGAAGAACAAATCTTGAATAATATTATAAAGGATATTAAAATGAATATGCGTGTGTGGGAGATAAAGATGCAGTCAAGGCCGACCTATATAATATTATCACCACATGCATACGACCAGATTAGATACTGAAAAGTAAACTTTGCTGTATTTCGGTGCGCTTGGTACCTGATAGGATATTTTATGAGTCGTGGGGATTTTTTTAATGCAAACGGCGGAAATTCAGTAACTGATGCTCATGGAATGAGAGAAAAAATTAAAATAGATAATAGCTTAAAATTATATCAAAATTTCCACAATGCGGTTACTAACAAGAATGACATAAATACCAATAAGTAATTACATCCTGCAATAAACCTATTAGATCATTCTCAATTATGCACTTGCACAATTAAATTCGGCAAATGCAATACAGTGAGGAATAAAATAATATGGAGAATTTATTTTAAAAATTATTACAAGGAAAACTTTAAAACATGAAGTAAGTTATAGCCGGATTTTTCATACTCCCAGGTCCAATATTAGGATGACTCGATCTATGCGAGTAGAGTGCTAAACTGACCATAGTTTTAACTAAATTTGTTGACAAATCTTGAATGTCTTCGTGATCAAGAAATGCTAATTAACGGTAAATGAAATAAATTAAATACTACGATTTTCTCGTATTGTATACGAAATAAAAATATAAAAGATAAAATTTTATTAAACCCACAACGACAGCCTTGAACAATGCAATTAAACATATTTATACACTCGGTGTAAACAATGTAGAAAATCCGTTTAAAGCAATACTAATATTCGAAGCGAATATAACGGAAAAAGTCTACGAAGAAACTAGAAAAACACTGGATGGACAAAAAACGTTAGGCAATAGGCATTTAGCGTTAGACGGCGGCCGCCGATCGATAACGCGTTGAGGTAGGTCAGGAACGTCTTGTGCGTTTCGCACGTGTGACGCCTAAACACTGCCTAATTCAACATATACACCACAACTTTAATATCAAACTCACAACAGAACAAATATCTAACAGACCTGCATTTTTATTCACTTTTTTACAAACACTGAAGGCTATTTAAATAAACTTCCGCAAAGCTACAGACAGAATAGCGCACAGGAATAAAACGATGCCAATTTTTGGTCTAAAGAATTGGGGACGATTGTTAACCACTTATAAACCCCCGCCCGCTAGATGAGAGATTTGAGTCTAGATTTTTTAATCACAATACGGTATATTTTATTTGATTAACTAAATATATAAACGTTGATGATTTAGAAACCAGTTCTTATAACAATTCATAATTCATGCACTGTTTTTTTTTTATACGCTGTGAATTTAAATTTCAAAAGAATAAACTACGGCGCGTCTAACATGTCCAACGTTACCGTAGGTCATGTTATAAACACCGGTAATTTTGAATTTTTAATGCCTTCGAATTTTTAAAAAATTGAGGTCAAAAAATCTAAAAAGTACGTACCACATCCTCCATCTCCATCCAGTCCATTATGACCTATTATTTGTTACAACTCGATATTCGGCGATCCGTACAACGAAAGCGTTCTACGCGTCGCGACGTTCGACACACGAGTGCAGCGTCGTGTCGTATGTTGCACCGAAAAATTCGCTCCCGCTTACTCCCCGCACGTCCCCCGGCCCCCCCTCGTGAAATTTTCGAATATAACAACGCCATCTAGGGACGATCGGAAGCCCCCTCCCCTTCGGCGTGGCCTTGAACTTGACAGTACATCGCGAGCGACCCAGTTTTGCGATACCCCGCCCCCGCGCCGCCACCCGCCGTCACCCGCCGTCGCCCGCCGCCGCGCACTGTCACGGCCGCCACAGCTGAATGGAACTGACTGCATAGAGAACATTTTCGCGCGACGTCGATGCAACTCTCGTTTTCATTGTATAATATTATTACATCACGCACTTGTGCCTGTATTTACATCGCTTGATTATTTATGATTTAACACTCTCGCTGGCGCTTAACTCGAGTTTATAAGTGGATCTTTATATTAAAGGCGATTGTTTTAATTACTTTATGAGTTTGCTAGACTACTAGGACAGACTCTACATGTAGAGTTTTTTTTTTATTGAACACATATTATATCTATTATCTAGGAACTTAAAAAACTTAATAAGTACTAATATAACAACCAAAAACTTAAAACATCAAACAATATATGTATAATTAAATATAAATATAATTATGACAAAAAGCAAAATGCGGCTCTAGTAAATTCAGTCAGTGAACACGAGAACAGATCAACATAAGGCATCCATTACACGATAGGTTTTGCTGTCAGTTTTACCACAGTAATGGCTGTAACTGATGGATAACCTACCTTGTAAGAGCATGACAGACGGTTGCATAAAGTTGATTGACGAAAATCTGGATATCTTGATTTTTGCTTCATGCAACCATCAGTCACGAATTTTGAGTGAGTGTTGTCACATCTGACAAAATAGGAAAAAAATTAGAAAGCCAAAATTTTCAAAGGTATACCCTTTGAAAATTTTGGCTTTGACTGACATAAAACTGAAGAGAATTGAGTGACCGTCTAATACCATTCGTAAGTCTATCAGTCACCATCAGTCAAAAATAATTCATGATTGACGGAATTGACTGTCGCTTGCATGAGAGTGTAATGGATGCCTTATATTGCGAGCGCTCAACAATCTGTCTTTACATTATTATTGTAAAGAAGACAGATTGTTGAGCGCTCGCAACGCCCGCCGCTGGTACTACCACAGAGTAGTGGTACTACTAATATATATTCTGTGCCGCCGCTGCAGGCTGCAGCAGTGCGCGCGCGCTGTACCAGCAACAGCGGCGGCCGGGGACCGGCCGGCGCGCGGCGCCCGCCGCGCAGCGTGTACTCTGCCTCTATTTTTTTTTCATTTAATTCAATATGTTTCAACTTGCAATGTACGGTAAGTATATTGAAAAATGCCCGAATTATTTTTGATATTATGCTATATTAAATTCGCACCTAAAGTAAAAAAAAAATATAGAAATATAAACATATTTCAAAATAAAAATACATTCTAAATTATTATTATCTATCAATAAGAAGCTCTAATCTTTCTTTTGGAGAACTTTTCACCTTATGATCATTGGAAAATGGAATGTACGAAAATGGCTTAACCTCACGGGTAAAATCTATAGAATTTTTGCAGTTAAGCCCTATATAAAGTTACAGTGGGCACGCTTTGCTTAAGAGTTTCGGCACAGAAGTTAAGGACAAGATTTTCGGCGTTTTCCGAAGTTGAGCTGGACTGTGGACAGACAATACATTGAACTTCTCCGTAATCGGATCTCTGGCACTGAAAACTATGAAGAACTGAGGCCACTGACGTTAAGGCAATATCTCGGTGACATTGGCCCCTTTATACGCAGGGGCGTCTTTCCCCTAGGTGCAGGGTGTGCGCCGAGCGCCGCTCGCAAGGGAGCACCACTGGGCGCGTGCCCGCGTTGGCCGGCCGCCACTTTTTATTTTTTAATGACCAACATAAAAAGAACTCCAGTTTGCATACATTTTGTGTAGCATTTGTCGTATTACAGCAAAGCAAGGCGCACCACGAGCGGCTCTGCTTTTTACCGACTTCCAAAAAGAAGGAGGTTATACGTGTTCGGCTGTATGTATCTTTTTTTTTGTATGTTCAACGATAACTCAGCCGTTTGTGATACGATTTTCAAAATGATTTTTGTGTTGTATAGGGTTTAACTCGAATTTGGTACCATGTTCACAAAAGTGGTGATCTGATGATGGGATCCTGGAGGAATCGAGGAGACTCATTGAAATTTGTATGGAAACATATAGTGATTTCAATTTTTTCTGAAGCATTCGAGGTAAATCCTACCAAAAAGTAAGATTTCGCATCAGGTTATACCCTGGATCCGAAGGTACCCAACAGAACTTTTGAATCCTTATAGATACAGGTTCGGGGATTTCGGCGTTGTTTAAACAACTGAAAGCATAAGCCAACACATAAATTTATTTGATCATCATCATCAAAATCATAACTATGGCATGGGTCATCACATTATGACCCAATTATTGATGCTTTTCGTGATATTTTGCATCGAAGCAGATGTTTTTGATGATTATTTCGCTGTTTGTGGACCGATTTTCAAAATTCTTGTGTTGTTGTATAGGGCATAATCTTGATTTTGTATAATAATTACGAAAGTGGTGAGCTGATGATGGGATCTATGAGCAATCGAGGGAAATCCTTGAAATTTATCAAAAGACTCATAGTCTATTTAAATGTTGTTTCTAGTAACTTAAACATATGTTACGAATAAGAGAAAGTTCATACAAAGGTGTCTCTTGGTCCAAAGGCACTGAACAGAACTCTTGAACCTTTAAAGATAAAAGTTTTTAAATTGCAGCATTGCTTAGATAACTTCAAGCATTTACCACAATTTCGCTTACAGTAACATAATGTGAATAGTTAACATTCGTAGTGGTTATTTACGCATAAATAACTAAAAAGAGTGAAATTATTATTTTTAACAAAAAGTTAAAACCGACTTCCAAGGTAAAAACAATAATGTAGTAGTAGTAAAAAAAATATGAACTAAAAAGTATTAAATAACTCTTACTCTATAATCGTGCCTTTTTCAGAATTCGTCTAAATCTCAACTATTTCTGTACATACTACAGTCTTCATTACTTTGAAGTCGGTACCAGTCCTAAAAGCTTCAGATATTCTGACATTGACTGAACTCACGATAAAATTAGCTGGTACCGACTTCAAATATTCATTATTTGAAGTCGGTACCAGCTAATTTTATCGTATGTAGTATGTACAGAAATAGTTGAGATTTAGACGAATTCTGAAAAAGGCACGATTATAGAGTAAGAGATATTTAATACTTTTTAGTTCATATTGTTATTGTTTTTACCTTGGAAGTCGGTTTTAATTTTTTGTTAAAAATAATAATGCAATATAAATTATACAAAGGGGGTAGCCCTTACTAATAAACGTTGTATAAGCTTTGAAAAGTTACACAGTGTTTTGTTCCTGTCACACAAGTGACATTTTTAATTGGATTGAAGAAGACAAAACACTGTATAACTATTCAAAGCTTATACAGCGTTTATTAGTAAGGGGGATAAGCTTTATTTTTCAACGTGAATTAATGAACCTTAAAATACATAAATGAAGATTATATTGTTCCTCAAGATGGGCGCCAAAATGAGAGCCGCGCGGCTTACGTCAGACTGGATCTATATATAATATGCGTCCTTGTAAGCACGTTTTTGCCGCTAAACCACAAGATTACAAACAAATGTACACTTGACGGCGCTCTAGCAGTCGCACCGGGCGCCGTGCAGCCTACGCCCTCCGTGCCTCCTTCTCATAGGATCTGCGTATTAATTTGCTTTCCGCTTACTATGCAGCCTCCGTTTACGACATAAGTTTCGCAGAGGATATAAGCTACTACCTCCTAATAAGTAGTAAGGTCCAATCCAAGGACGGCGCAAAACTCAGCCCGTTGCTCAGCCCAAGCAGAGCATTCAATGAGCGTATGCTGCGCTGCATCGTCTTTCTCAGGCTGTGGTAGCACCTAGGCGACGGTTTCCTCCTGTCCATATGGTCCAGGTAATGGCCGAAGGTACGGGCGCCCCTTGAATCGATCGAAGGATCGCTTTCACAGTTCGGCGGCCGGAATTTGGGGACGCCATCTGGTCTTGCCAGGTGCGTATTGTAATGACATGCGCCTGGTGGCACCATCAGGTTGCCAGGTCTGGTAGCACCCGCTCTCCTCGCTTTTTAAACTCGGCTGTGTGTTGATACACCCTCCGACAACACGCGAGCCTCCAAACCCCACGAAGGGGACTTTGTCAGCGCCAACGCTGCTTCGCCAGCTAACGGTTCGATAGCAGCGTAGTATCCGCAGCGCTAACGCATGCTTCGGGCTTCTGAGCTGCTGTCTATTCCGGGCGCTTATGTGTTCCGCCCAAACAGGACTGCAGAACCCCTGTATAAAGCCATCTGCAGGTGGGCCATAAACCACAGATTTTGGCAGAAGGCAATTCAGGGCCATTGCCATCTTCTTTAGTTTTAATGCCAATCGACGAAAATGAGGGTTATTAAAAATTCATTCAGAATCAAGGACCAAACCCAAGCACTGCATTTCAATTTGCATAGAAAAACATGGCCTACGTCTTTTCGACTGTGACTAGTGGTCTGGTCTTCAAAAAAGTTAAAAGTATTAACTTTTTGGTAGTTGACGGGCTTACGGCTCACCCATAAAGTTAATATACCTAGCGGAATATTAACTTTAATATGGGCTCACCTCATATTTATTCTGGTCATAGACAGGTCTTAGATGGCATTCATTATAATCTCTATGCTAGAGATTTGAAATTCTCAGATTAATAGTTTTTTGCCTATCTTTGCTTTAACCCTTCGTGCGCGAGTCCGACTCATGCTTGGCCGTTTGCCGATTGGCTGAACCAAAAGTGACGCCCTTCTATTTTTTATTTAGAAGGGCGCCGCTTGGTTTTCGCACCAACTGAAAGTTTGACTGGGACCGTCACTGGTACTCATTTGATTTTGACCGCGCGCTTGCAAGGGGCGCTAGGATAATATTTGCACACGGGCGCCACATGGGCTTGAGACGGCCCTGTCTGTTCTGCTCCGCGGTTCCCTACTCTCCTAACCCAGAGGGACCCAAGACAGACCAGAATTCAGGCGCACTTTTCACATGCCCAGCCGAAGCATGGATTATATAATATAACTACTCCATGGTATAATGCAGTGTTTTTCAACCGTTTTTTTTTTATGTGTGGTATTAAAAAGTATTTTGCGACCTAATAAACCTAATAAAAAAGTTTTAAGGTTCTTTTGTTCCTTCTTTGTTTTTAATCTTTATTACTTTTTTTTACTGAAATAGTCCTCTCAGCCTCTGGCGACCAGAAGAAGCACCAGAAATTTAAAAAACACTGGTATAGTGGTTTTGTTCGAGATACACATTTACAAAGGGGAATGGCCTAAAAGGGGTTTATTTATTTATTTATTTATTTCGATTCACCAACAGAATATCATCTCACACATTTAATAAAATACAAACAATAGTAACTTATAGGTTAAATGACTTCCAATGACAGGTGAAATACAGCATGTAATGGCGACAAAGAAATGATGATGATGATGGGTTGGTCTGTAAGGGTTGAAAAATTCATCTTCTCATCGGAAAAAGTATTTAAATTCTGAAAGTGTTGTTTATTGTACCTACTCTTATTATGAAGAGCTTTGATTTTGTTAGTATTTATGATATATTTTCGGCGCCTGCAAAAAATGATTTTCTAAATCTTATCAAACTTTACACATCACTCTGGACCTTGTAACTTGTGTGGTGCCAATGGTATGTCATTTTATTCGTGTTTTGACCGAGACGGATCGGGCTGAAATTTTGCATGCAGGTAGATGTTATGACGTAGGCATCCGCTAAGAAAGGATTTTGATAAATTCCAACCCCAAAGGTTAAAATTGGGGATGAAAGTTTGTATATAATAATACTTCTTAACGCGAGCGAAGCCGCGGGCAAAAGCTCGTCAATCAATATTGCTGCTTATATTTCTTGCCATTTTTTTTATTAAATAAGGGGGCAAACGAGCAAACGGGTCACCTGATAGTAAGCAACTACCGTCGCCCATGGACACTCGCAACATCAGAAGAGCTGCAGGTGCGTTGCAGGCCTTTTAAGAGGGAATACGCTCTTTTCTTGAAGGTTTGCAGGTCGTATCGGTCCGGAAATACTGCTGGTGACAGTTCATTCCAGAGTTTTACAGTGCGCGGCAGAAAGTTACGCGAAAAACGCACTGTGGAAGACTGCCACTCATCAAGGCGATGAGGATGGTATGTTTTTCGCGTGGGACGATAGCGAAAAGTTGCAGGTGGTATGATTCCGAACAATTCCTCAGAGCACTCCCCGTGATACAACCGATAGAGGATGCAGAGTGAAGCTACATCTCGGCGTAATTCCAGGGGGTCCAAGCTGTTTGAAACACTATGGCAGTCAACAATTCGAGCAGCCCTTCGTTGGATACGATCCAGAGGGAGCAGTTGGTATTTTGGCGCCCCTGCCCAGAGATGAGAACAATATTCCATATGAGGCCGAACCTGCGCGTAGAGTTGTAGGCGTTGGTCCAGACTGAAGTACTGTCTCGCTCTGTTAAGAACGCCAAGCTTCTTCCGAGGCTAATTTGGCCTTACCCTCAAGATGATATCGGAACTGGACTTCGCTCGATATGTTGACGCCAAGTATCTCAATGCTAGGGGAGATGGTTAAAGATGTGCCCTCGAAACGAGGATAAACGACCATTGGTGACTTTTTAGTGGTGAACGCGCAGACTTGTGTCTTGGTGGGGTTGAATTGGACTAAGTTACGTCTACCCCATTCAGAGACCTTCTCTAATGAATTCTCCACCTTAGACACAAGTTCGTTTCGACTCTCAATGACATTTTGCCAAGAAATATTAGGGGAGCCGGTATATACAGCATCACCTGTACTATCATCCGCATAGCAATGAATGCCGTTGGTTTGTAGCATGTCATAGATATGCAGTATGAATAGAGTAGGCGATAGCACACAGCCCTGCATTAACAGACTGAGTTTCCGAGAATTCGCCGTCAACTACAACCTTTATGCTTCTGTCTGCTAAGAAACTAGTGACCCACTTACATCATTTCTCGGGCAGCCCGTATGATGGAAGCTTTGATAGCAGCGCTTTATGCCAAACCCGATCAAAGGCCTTCGCAATGTCCAAACTAACAGTCAATGCCTCTTCCTTCGACTCAATTGCCTGAGCCCAACGGTGAGTCAGGTATGCCAAGAGATCACCAGCCGAGTGACCCTTACGGAACCCGTATTGTTTGTCGCTTAGCAATCCCTGGCCGTCCAAGTATCGAAGAAGCTGGCTATTGATAATGGATTCCATTATCTTCGAGAAGAGTTGGAAGGATTTGAGCGGTCACCGTTTTTGGGGATCGGGTGCACCAAGGCTGTCTTCCAGGAAGCCGGGACGATGCCAGTGGAATATGAGAGCCGAAAAAGACGCGTCAAGACCGGAGCCAACTCTGGAGCACACTTTTTCAACACAATAGGCGGGATTCCGTCAGGCCCACTCGACTTTTGGATATCAAGGGAACAGAGGGCTTTTCGCACTGAGCCCTGATGAAACCGAATATCCGACATGATGCTCGTGCATCGCGGTATGGTCGGCGGTTTCTGCCCCCCGTTATCCAGGGTCGAGTTTGACGCAAAGAGCTTGCCCAGAAGATCGGGTTTGTCCTTTTCATCCTGGGCCAACGATCCATTTCCTACGTGTAGGGATGGTAGGATTGGCTTGCAGAAATTTCCTTCAATAGCTTTGGCCAGAGACCACAATGCACGGGTTCCCGAGGGGAGGCACTCAAGTCTCTTGCCAATTCTATTGACGTGCTGTTGCTTTGCCCGAGTAATCTCTTTCTTGAGGGACCTAGAGGCAAGGTTGTACTCCTTTTTATATGTGCTGGTATTTAAATCCCGAGCAGACACTGCGTTGGCCCAGGATTGGTAAGCCTCCTGCTTCCGGCGAGAAGCTTTTTTGGGGGATGAACCAAACCAAGGACGAAATCTGCCGCCAGTTGGCACTACAGAGGTCGGAATGAAAAGTTCAATCCCCTGCATCACCACATCGGCAACAGAGTTGGCAGTGTTGTCGGGATCATCCGGCGAGAAGCACACGTGCCCCCAAGGATAGGATGCAAAAAACGACCGCATCCCATCCCAGTCTGCTGACTTGTAGTGCCACACACGACGGTATTTAACAGCGCGCTGTCTTAACACCGTCGTAAGTGGCACAGAACTTCTAACAAGGCAATGATCCGATGAACCAAGTGGTGCGGTAACGGATATTTGGTAGCCGTCAGGATTTGAAGTCAGTAGGAGGTCCAACAAGGAAGGATTCTGACCATCCACATCTGGGATTCGCGTAGGCGTAGTAACCAGTTGTGTCAAGTCGTTCGCAAGGGCAAAGTTGCAGACAGATCTCTCCGCATGATCAGTTTTACTGGAATTGAGCCAGTCGGCGTGGTGGGCATTAAAGTCGCCAAGTATTATGATCTCTGCGGATGGGATCTGCTGCTGCACAAAATCTGAAGCAGCTTGCAGGTGCTCCAAGAGTCGGTCCGTCTCGGGGTCACCACTATGGGACCTATATAGGCACGCATAGACGCGAGGGTGGTCGTCGCAATCTATGCGGAGCCATAAGTTTGATAGGTCCATGACCTCAAGATTGCTGAGGCGGCGAGAGCTGATATCATCTCTGATATACACACACACTCCACACGCTTTGGGTAGAAAGGAGTGCTCGAGATAATACCCTGGGTGGCAAAGGTATGATGTGTCACTCGGAGATGATATCTGCGTCTCGGTTAAAAAGAGCAAAGCCGGCTTTGCCGTCTCAAGGTGGTAATGGACGGCATTAAGGTTGCCATGTCTTCAGTTGAGTAGGAGTGATAAGTCAGCATAATGTGAGAACAGAGATACAGTGTTGTGTAATGTAGTATAACGTTCACAACTTCTTGCATTAGATAAAATACTGCCGCGCATATGCCGTGCACATGCCTATCATCAATGAGAAATCTTGTAACAATTCCTTGGAGTAAGTATGTAAAAAAAGTGGTCAGGTTTGGTTTCATTTAGTAATCCATACTATGCAGAAGTGTCCGTCTATCTCGGAGAGAGGCGTGCGACACACCCAGTGACGGATTAGCCCTTAATCAAATAAGCAACTGCCTAGGGCATCACGTCTGAGAGGGCACCAGAAGAGTACCTAAAGGTTCAAAGACCGATACTAGTTGAGATACGGACAGGTATGGATTGGTTAGGGCATCAAGTAGTCTTAATCCGTCACTGGTCACACACCACTACACAGGGCTTGACGAGAAGAACCCGGCAGAGTGATAAAAAAAGGAAAAAATGAGCGATTTGCAACCCCCCAAATTCACCCCCCACCTTCTAGATCAGGTGTAGTTACTCCCCCTAGGGCCTAGACGGAAACCGCGATCCGGACAAATAAAAACTGACGGAGTTACAGGCCGAAAAAGATCAACTTTGATGTTTCGTCCGCCATTAAATGTAAAAGTTTAGACTTAAGAGGCCTATAACTCCGAAACAAGTAATCAGAGAAGGACGCGGTTTTCGACTCCAAGCAGCACATAAGACCGCTACACATCTCGGGGGGTCAGAACTCGGAAAACCCGGAAATGTCACAAAAAATTTCCAAAACTTTTTTCGCAAATTTGAGGTCAGGACTGAATAGGGGGGAAAAATCCAAGAAGAACAAACCCAAGATCCCATCCCATCTATGACAAAGTGTTGCCGAGTAATAAGCTCTCAAACTTTGACATTGACAGCTCGGCAACTGTCAAACGTCTCAAAAAAGTGGTCATAACTCCGCACCCAATAGGCTTAGAGGATCGGGGTTTCTTTTAACAGCAAAGGCAACACCTCGGCCACCCCCTCCTTGAATTTGAGCCCAAACTCTATCCAATTACTCCAAAGGGCGGGAAAGCAGTGAAGGAATCTAATTTTCAGATCTAAATTAGGCCGCCATCTTAAAAATTTTAAAACCCCGATATCTCAGCTCGCATACCTTCTAGAGTCGTACCTAGTCTAGGTTTTCAACCCTGATAACGGCGGAAAAAGCTCTATCCAGACACGTGAAAACCTAACCCCTGGAAAGGGGGTTAACCCCTGAAAAACCTAGAAACTCGCCCTGAAGCTCAGAAACGTCGTAGAAGGCTGCAGTTTTCGGGTGCAGACGTCGGGCAAAGTTGAGGACTCCATATACTAAAGTCTTGAACGTCTGGAACAGCTGCAGCACCTGAAACAAAAGAAAGCTAAGAACTTACCTGTTAGAAGCCGCCGCATTTGGCATCTCGGGAACTAGAGAGCTAAAAACCTGGAAAAGAGCAAAAATAACTATTACAAACAGCAACATCACCTGCAAATAGAAACCTGAAATTAAAATATATATATAAAATATATATAACCTCCTCGTTTTTTGCAAGTCGGTTAAAAAGAACATCACTATAAGATGTCAAAACAACAAGGAACAAAAAGTCCTACGGTTTCTACAAAATCCAAAAGAGGCCTCAGGGATAGAATACTAGAAGCACAAATCAGACAAGCCGCAGCCTCTATGATACATTGAGGAAAGGACTCTGAAACATTAGAGGACTTCAAGAGCCCATCCTCAAAACTTATGAAACTGGACCCTGCCCTATCGGAAGGAGACTTACCGGTGAGCACTATCAACACCGAAGAAGAATCAACAGGCTCACGAATGTCAAACTGAGGTAGACAAAGCATGCTTCCCACACATCACAGAAAAGGGGCAGGAGTGGCCATGGACGAGGCCCCTAAACTAGCAAACGGGGTCTCGTTTCACAGAACTAAAACAGCTATAGAGGAAGCTCGAAACATGAAAAGAAAGTGCAAGGCTATAGCACTCGAGGGTTTACAAACTTTATATGAAACTTGCCTTGCGCTCTCTGACTCCAGATCCAGACATAAGTTTAAGCTAGAACAGGAAAAAAGGAGAAACCCCATAGAACTCGTGAGAGAAGAAAGAGTCCACTCAAAAGAGATGAGAGTATTAAAAGAAAGCCTAGCGGAAGAAATAAACAAAACTAGAATAGAAACGCATCATAATTTTTTACAAATACAAAAATACACTACAAAAGTCTTTATTCACCATAATTGTATCCCACTTAAAATCTTTGCAGAACGGTCACTTTTTTTTAACAAGGATCAATGTATCGAAATTTGGCCGGAAGGTTTAATGGCTCCCTGTATACAGTATCATATAATAAATTAATTTCATTGAAACCAAGACGCTGGCAACATATTTTATAGTAATTAAAAAGAAGGAAAAAAGTATCTGTTTGGATTTTAAATACAAGAGTGAATATTTGAATAACATAATTGACAAATCAAAAACAGCATAATTATGCAAACAAAATTGTAACATAAATAAAACATTTTATGTTAAGTACTTATTATTTGGGCTGCCATCACCTAAATTGCCTTCGCCGGTCAGGCACAACAAAATTCTTGGACATTTGGCCAAAATCCTAGACAGACACCTCCTAAACTACTGTTTAAGAGGTGTCCGGAGAAATAACCACAGTTTGTAAATTACTATTTACGATAACGTCTTGCCAATTTTTGATTTTCCAACAACAATTTATAAAAATAAAGTTGGTGCAAGAAACCGTGTCATGTATGCTTAGCGAGTTTTTATTTTTCGTTTATTGCAGCATTACTAAAAAGTTAAATTTTTCTCAACAAAAGTGACCGGATTTCACCCAGACACTTTTAAAAAACTCAGCGGGACACCCCGGACGCCCTTCTAACTAGGACAAATTCGGGGAAATCCAGACGGATAAATTAGGCCTTTTTTGGCCATCTCGCGAATGCTTTGTGTTTATGAAAGGAAAAATGATATTTTCAGTCTCATCTTAGGTAAAAGTTGAAGACATGAGTTGATGAAGTGGGTAAGTAACAATTTGAAAATTGACATTTATTGCAAAAATAGGCCTCCATTTTCTCAGACCTAATCTGGGAAAATGATTCGCAATCAAAAAACTTCTATGTATATTGTTTAGCTAGATAAATATCTATAGAATACAAATTTTTTTCATCCGGTTAATAAGCCAGATGATGAAGAAGGTAAATTAAAAGGTTTGTTCAAATTATAAGGAAAAAAATTAGTACTTGCTCTTGTCGTGAATTGTTAGTTTCCTGGTTCAACCACTCATGTCTTTAGTTAACATAATATATATACTATAACTTACCTTGGGTCAGACAAATATTCTTGCTTGATATAACTTTGATGTCATTGTTACTGTTATCATTATAAAGCGCATCCTGAAAACACATAAATTATTTGATTAGTTTTTTTATTAGTAGTCAATCTTGTCCTACAGCTGGGCAAAGGCCTTCCACTTCTCTCTTTTCTTATTATAAACCAAAAAAAAAAAGAAAAATATTTTTAAATCATATTATCCAAAGATTGCATTTGGTATTGAGTTAACAAAAAAACTAAGTAAATTTGAAAAATTTAAATAAATGCAGAGTGCAAATAATTTATTCATAAAATACAGGGTGTATGAAAGTGTTAATAGTTGTCTTCTATGCTTTTTTAAGAAATGCCCCATATCATGAATTAACCCGTCGATTGTGGAAAAACGAGACACAATTGAATTTCTATTGTGTCTCGGTCACCGGTGACCGTATGGGGCTTGATTAATTAGTTACTTATACCCACCCTAAGGTATTATCACTTATTTTTGTTAGATTATGTATGCTGCAACCTAATATTCTACACCATAAGATTTCAAGGATATCTTAATAATATATATGCACACCATCCTGGACTCAATAATTAAATATTATTTCTAGAAAATAAGTTAACACCATCAGTTTGTCATAGCACTACAAAGTTTAAATAACTAGACAACTTCTATTTTATATAGTATTATAAAATGTGACTATAGTTTTTTACTATTAGTTGCAATTTGCAATGAAGTACAATAAACTATTATGTAAATAAGTACTTAAAAATTTGAGTAAAAACCAAGGAATGAAACATACCTCCGTAATGTTACAGACAATGAAGCTTATTGTAATATATTTTGTTATGTATTCTATTCTGATGTTGTTTACAAAAGAAATTAAAACGCAGTTTAGTATTTAGCTAATATTTTCCAATAATTATTGCTTGTCAGTTAATTGGTGCCAATTTAAGTAGTAGGAATGCAGGTCATAGTTTTATTAAATAAACTCTCGATTCAGCAAATATTTTATAAAAAGTATATTTTATTCTAATTAGTTCCAGAATAAAAGAAATAAATTTATTTTATTTTATTACTGAATTTTAGGTTAGAAATTTGACATTTATCATTTGACTTTTGACATTTTTTTTTTTATATAATGGCACTTCGGCTATAACCATGGCCAGTGTCGAGAATAATATTATGGCGGGAAAACAATATTCTTTATACAATTTTTTCTATATTATCGTCAGGTCAGTCAGGTCTAAAGTCTAGTCAAAGTCTAAGTATAAAGTCAATACAGTCAAGAAGTCAAGTCGGTCGATTCAGTAAAGTGGTAGGACGCTTTACTGAAACTTTTGATGGAGTTTTGGTGGGAACACAAAAGAGCACGTTTCTGGTTATTACATCACTTTCCCACACTTGTGCACGATAACGAATATTTAATGGTTAATATCCTACCAATATTACACATTAAAAACCCAGATAACACAATTTTAGGAAAATAATATAAAAACACAACATCACTCTTTCACATTCTTCCAAAAGCTCCGAGTTTTGACAAGTTGCATATTTGTAAATGTCAAAAATGATATACCTAGCGTGTTTTTAAATCTGAGCAATAATACGGCCCTATTATTTGACGTTTCCTTAGCAAACCAAATTTCGTTAAGTACCCTGCTTAGTATATTGTTAAAGTTTCGGAACACGCCCAGTAGAAATAAGGTGCATTTCCGGTTCTATCATCTATGGTCTTTGGTTTTGTATCATGGCTGTATGGGCAACGCTCCCTTTGCCTGTACCGAGCGGGACGGATTAAAAAATATACCGATTTATATATGGTCACTGTTAAGCATTAGTGTCTTAACCCACAATTTTTTTTGTTGCTAAATTTTTAATGCAGTCTTGTTCTAAATCATCTAAGGAACATAACTGCATTCATAACTCAATACGTAATTTTTTTGTAGGTTAGTACACGAATGCTTAACAGCGTCCATATATAATATATTATTGCATTAAGCTTAGAATTCTAGTATTAAATACTGAGACATACAAATCATTATCCATATTTTGCCAATCCCCCGCATTTGCCACAATTAAAACAAGTAAATAAATACGGACAAAGGTACCTTGCATAATTTTCTGCATTCATTGATGATCGACTAAACAAATTACAGCACCATCTTGACTTGTTAAGTCAGTTTTTATTTTTTATGAAAATAAGGGGGCGAACGAGCAAACGGGTCACCTCATGGAAAGCAACTTCCGTCGCCCATGGACACTCGCAGCATCAGAAGAGCTGGAGGTGCGTTGCCGGCCTTTTAAGAGGGAATAGGGTAAAAGGGGAGGGTAGGGAAGAGAAGGAAAGGGAATAGGGGAGGGGAATATGCCTCCGGTAAACTCACTCACTCGGCGAAACACAGCGCAAGCGCTGTTTCACGCCGGTTCTCAGTGAGAACGTGGTATTTCTCCGGTTGAGCTGGCCCATGGCTCTGCCGAAGCATGGCTCTCCCACGTATATAAAAACTGGTGCTTGGAAGTCGGAAGTTGGGCTGCGAGTGAGATTTGGTGCACGACGCATACCGCATACCTGATACTAGATCTATCTACTAATATCGTTATATTTACCGGTATTTTTATAACGATATTTTTTGGATAAGTTACTAGATATCGATAAAAAAAATACCGTTATCTGGCTACCATTATGAAAATACCGGTACGTAACGATATTTTTTCGGGTATTCGATAACGTTATGAAGCCCTGCCTTATTCCACCTTTCTAAATGCCAAATGGCTTCTTAACTAGGATGCTAAATGATTTAGTCAGTCGCCACACTTTTTCCGATTTAGTACACTAATTAGGATCCTAACTTTCTAAGTGCTATTTCACTTGACTAAATTTAGTTACTGAATCATTTAGACGTCTAAATTTAGTAAGGTGGAATAAGTGCTTAACCCATAGATACAATATTATAGTATAGATGTAGTCTTAGCCCGTCATCGCGTGGCCATTTTGTGCTTATTTTCATACAAGTAGTGTGCGTTTATTTTCTTGAATATTTCTATTTGTCGATTATTTCGAAGCACATTATGATACAGGAAAGAAAGTCAATTAGTTCATGATATCGATTAGGTAACTATAGTTCAAGTGATGAGAATCCGTAAACACACGTAAAAAGCTATGTAATTTTTATAGCCAAATTATTAATTGATGTGACATTTTTAGCACTAATGCCTTACATAGCACGAATAAGGGATTAATAAACTTATAAATTATCTATTTAGCTTACAAAAATACCGATTGGAAAACCCAAAAAACGTTGTTCAAAACTTACGTATTTAATGTTAAATCCATGTGTTTGAGGCATTCTTTGACCATTCTTATGGTTTATTATTTAGCGGAACCACAAAACTCAACAATATCTAGCATTAAGGCGGGGATTAATCTCAATCCAAAACGATAACCTTGCACACAACCAAAGACCAAGCGTATATGCATCGCAATAAGATTCATTTTAGCTTAGCATAAAACTGTAGGTTCTCTGGCGGATCTTCTCTATTTTTCATGTTTTTTTTAAATATCTTTGGAAATAAACATCAAGAAACAAAATTGTTCGGTTATAGGCATTTTAATATAGATTTACTAACAATTTATTCAAATAAAATGTATAATTATCCTAGTTAATACTTATATTTCGATGAAATAGATTTTTATCGGAGGTGAGTTTGTAAATTGATTACAGCCAAAGTACTACGTTTTATTAAAATGTTTATGGTTTAAGGTATTTTAAATATTGTGCTTTATATCTCATATTTTTTAACACTTCGTTATTATATTGGAACTAGGTAAACCGGGAGTCACGGAATAACAAATTGGGGTTTATCCTCGCCTTAAATGTTCACTAGCAACCTTTATTAACACATTTATTACATGAAATTTGCAGACCAACTCCATGTTATGTCCTAGTAAGTAGGACATAACATTAAACGCTTTCGACGCTTATACACCGATATAAGGCTCTCTCCAGTCTATACTCTATAGTACCTCAAACCTGTCACTGTGTCTATGGATACTCTATAATCTACGATTTCGACTTCGAGTTTCGTTCCGAACGCCGACGATTTCCTTTTTCAAGCCAACTCATCGGTATTTTTGACACAAAATAGTTGAATTATGTTTATTTGTGCGTTATGAATTTATCTATTTTTTGAAAGTACATTAATATATTCAACTTAGAAATGGAGGTTTACTATCTCGTTTTGATTATAAGTGTATTCTGGCATGGGTGTAGTGCGATAATGTGGAGTTTGGCACCGAACACTCAGAAATGCCTCAAAGAAGAATTACATGCCAACGTACTAGTTGCCGGAGAATATGAAATAACAGAAGCTGCCGGCCAAAGAATGGACTACATTGTGAGTATCCAATTCATTAGTCTCTATGTACTGCTACTGCTGCAAAGTTTGTTATCAAAATGTAACACATTTATTTGTATCTTTATACTATAGAATGATGTCCTTTAGTTTAGGAAATTAAAAATAATAACAAAAATGTATGAAACATAACAGGACTGCTTGGATTAATGTTACTTGTATCATGTTTTTCTTATATTTATCTTTATTTTCAGGTGCGTGATTCCAAAGGACACATTTTAGCACAAAAAGATGATATAAGCAAAGGGAAATTTACTTTTGTTACTGAAACATACGACACATTTGAAGTATGTTTTATATCTAAAGTTCCACAAGGTAAACAACAAAATAAATATTATACTTATTGTTTAATTAAAATTGAAAACGTACATTTCCATTCTTATTGTTGTTAAAGACTGTTAATTACTACTAAATGTAATTCTTTCAGAGAGGAGAGGAGTTGCCCAGGATGTCACATTAGACATCAAAATTGGAATAGAGGCTAAAAATTATGAAGGTGTAAGTAATTATAAGAAACTGTTTACTCTAGTCTTGAAATCAATCTATACTACTGTTCTATTTAATCAGTTAGCTGCGGGATATTTACTAAAAAGTTTATTAATATACTATAATTGAATTGAATAGTATTGCAAAACTTAATATGTGTAATGCCCGGGCTGCACCTGCGTAGTGCTTCATGCTTAAAATGATACCTTATAAAATGGTATATTGGACGATCTGCGTGTATCCTCTCATAGCACAAAGCTTCGTACTATAGATGCATGTGCGGCCGCGGCATAAAAATATGTAATTTTAAAACTAAAATTCATAAATGAATATTCTGGAAGTAGCAAGTATGATACCCACGTTACTCTATACTCCACTCGGGCTAACTTCTTCTTCTTCTTTTGGCGTAAGCCTCCCCATTTAGGAGTTACCAGCGTCAGAGTTGAGGCGAAAAATGTGAACAGTTATAACTTATAACGAAAACTGATTGGCATGCAGTGGGCACGGGTGATGACTTCATGCGACCATGCAAATACAAGATATAGTAATAGTGAAACAGAAAAAACCAGAACAAGCAAATATGTACAGCAAAATGTCGCTAGCTAGGTCTTTGACTCCCTGTCAAACATTTTTCATATAAAACCACGATAAACAATATCTGACACTTTATTGTCAATCGCGGTTCATATGGAAAATGACAAGTTTTTGACAGGGAGTCAAAGAGACCGCTAGCGACAAGTTAGCCCGAGTGGAGTATAGCAATTTAATATTATTCAAAATTATTACATTTTTCAAGGTTATCTCAGGTACTGATAATGTAATGTAACTTGATATTTTAATATTACTTTGTAAGCAAAATTCTAAGTAATTATACATTTTTATTTTATCGGTGGGACTTCTAATCATCAAACAACTAGAACTCTTGGGTAATATTGAGTGCCTTAAATATGTTTTACTCTTGTTGCTGTGTTCTAACATTAATTATATCATAATAAATAATATAAATGATTAACAGAAGCATGTTGTGTGCTGTTTTATTATTGTCAGTCACAAAAAGTATGATTATGATTAAAAAATATATTTTTTAAATTAAAAATAGGTGTTCCATAATAATTCATTCCACATTATGTTCATGAAAAGTTAGGTAACCTAGTATTAAAAATAATTTTGTAATATAATTCAGGTTGGAAGTAAATTTAATGATCTGAGAAAATACCTAAGTAATTATTTTCAATAATAAAGACACATTTTTCAAAGTTTAAAAGCTTTCTGATGTGTAATTATTGTTTTAAAAAGGGATGTTGTTTGTATATTTTGTAAGACTCATATCATTGAAACTGATATAGCAAATGCATGGTGTGGTAATAATGGCAATGTGGCATAGATAATACTTGTTATAAGACTTATATTGTGAATCTAAATAGATGGCAACAAATAAAATTGTTTTTTATTATATTTACGCACTTTCTTCTATATAACATTAAATAAAAAAAAACTTTTGCAAAACACCAGAACATTTATTGATATTTCAAATCTAAATCCATTATTGTTAACGGTTGCCCTTAGATTTCAAACTTGTTGAAATAAAATGAATGAAGTTAACAATCACTATGGTCTTAATATATTTAAATTTACATTTCATACAGATTGGGGAAGCAGCCAAGCTTAAGCCCATGGAGCTAGAACTGAAGAGATTAGAGGATTTATCAGAAGCTATTGTCCAAGATTTCACCATGATGAGAAAGAGGGAAGAGGAGATGAGAGATACAAATGGTAAGTTTCCTATTCTTTCTTTCGTCTCATAAAAGTAAAACAAAAACAAAAGTAACTTTTAGCATAGACATATGTAGAGAAGTGCCTAATACTATAATAAGTAACAGTATGTGACTGAAGTAACAAATTACATTGTTTGTATAAAGTAAGTACATCATTTTAATTTAAATGTTTTCGTTTGTTTCAGAGTCTACAAACAATCGCGTTTTGTTTTTCAGCATATTCTCTATGGTATGTCTCCTAGGGTTGGCGACGTGGCAAGTGTTATATCTTCGTAGATATTTCAAAGCTAAAAAACTGATAGAATAACATTTTGTTAATTAATTTAAAATATAGTCACACTGATCATGTAAGTTATAAAAATGCATTTTGAACAAAGTTTATTTCCAGAAATATTGCAAGCTGATCTAAAGGTATTAATTGTATAAATATAATTGTAAAATTAATATTATAAAGCCTGTATAGAAATAAAAATGCTAAAAAATCACAACAATAATTATAAATAAATTGATGTTTTGGAAGTAATCAAGAGCAGGTCCAACTATAAGAATCTAATTTCTAAATCAAGTACTGAACTACATATTATTATCTAGAATGCTGAGTGATGAATATTTCTGCATCTTGTGATTGTGATTTATACCAACCCTGAAATGTTTTGCATGTTCCAAGAGGCAAGAACCACTTTTTCTTAAGCTTGTGTGACTATGTGCTAGTAATTTTGTGGCTATGCCACTATAAAATAAAGCAGATTTGTTTACTTAAAAGATTTGGATTATTATTTTTGTTGTGTGTATATGATCGAAACACTGTCTAAGATTACAAAAAAATATAAAATCCTATGGTATGTATCTTATTTTTAATTTTATTCGACACTCGTTTGACAGCAAATAACTTTAGATTACTTAGATTATTTAAAGTTATGGTAACCTTCCAATCTCAACGACTACGACCGATAAAGGGGCAGGTCCTTTCACTGGTGAGTGGTGACACAATGGATAATGCGTAATTTGACTCGGATTCGATAACATTCATGACCCCCGCATACACACACGCTGCACCGCACCTAGCATAGAGCGCGCCAAGTTTTCAAATTCAAATTGAAATCTATGAGCAGACTCCGCAGGTTTGTTTGAGGTTTTGGGTCAGGCCACAACACTGCCTAGCGGCGTTGCATCGCAAGAATTTACATTGCTGTTCAATGGTTATTTTTTGTGATACGACACCGCAACGCAGACTTTTGGGCGTGGCCAGAGACGGACGTCGAGAGTTGGTAGTTGGTACGATGCTTAGCAGTGGGTTGCTACTTGCTAATTTAGATTTATTATATAACTCTGATGACGCCCGCAACTCTGTTGCGCCAAAATTCGTTTATTGCGCAGGAATCGTACATTTTTCTGGGATTCAAAATATCCTGTGTCCTTTCCCGGGACTCAAAGTATCTCCATACCTAGCAAAATCAGTTCAGCGGTTTGGGCGACGGCGTGAATAGGTAACAGACAGACAGACCCACTTTCGCATTTATAATTATTACATTTATAATTTTTCAAATACGGAAGTATAGATTTAGATTTTAGATAGAATTTTACCTAAGATGTCACAAAGTCAAATTAAAATAGTTCATAGAATATTCACTATACCTATTATGTTCCAGATTACTATCTAATATTTTAATAATCTAATTAAGAGGAGTCCACACCGCCCTTTTTTCCATACAAACATTGTCCCCTGTTTCCTCCCTGGATAATGCTAGTAGAGTTATAATTTTTTTTCTGAATATCTACGGCCACTAATACAATGTCCCTATGTTTTCTTTTTTTTTTCATAATTTAATTATTAAATAAGATATGAACGTTCAAAAACCCAAAAAAATGGCCAGATTTTCCGCTGTGTTCAAACGTCCAGAAAACAGATTTGGCTAGATTATACAAAAAAAAGCAAAACAGGAACACAGCTCAATCCTTTTTTTAATCTTTAATGAAAAAACTACTTAAATCGGTTAAGTTTTGGAGAAGGAATCAGGGGACATCGAATCGTTGATTTTCTGCAGTTGTCTCTATCGCGTTCTGCGGTATAGGCTTGAGGTAAGGGAGACAGCTATAGATATAACACGTACTTTTTTTTCATTTCTCTAGCTCCTGGTGTATCCTCTTAATTGTTTTTGATAATCATTTGTTGTAGCTATAGCCTAGGCTCAGGTTTTAAAAGTAAATATAAAAATTCAAAAACTTTTTGGGTATTTACTTTATTGTAAATGCCAATAAAATGCCAACTTGGTAAAAAATTAAATTAACGGATGTAATACATAATATTATAAACTATTTTATACATGTAAGGCTGCGTTCCAGATGACGTTAATTTTGACCAAAACGCTCAAAACGTCCCCTTCTGCCGTTCCCTTTGGCGACCGGGGTCGTTTTGATCGCGGCTATGACGTCACTCATGACGTCAACATTTTCGCTCAAAACGACCCTCGACGAAGATGGGTCAAAGTGGGCGTTCTAGTTTTTTTTTTTTTAATTTTAACGTAACTATATCGCTAAAGCCATGTTCGGAAAGTTTTCAGGAGAGAGTCGAGACAAAATAACTTTATGTTATTTCATTACAAATAATATTTATAGTACTTAAATAAATTAAATAACATTTAATAAAATATTTTTATTGGAAAATAAATGGTTTTAAATGAAAGGTCAAATGATTTCTTATAAAATATTATAATAATTAATACTAATTTTCATCTCTCCTATACCTGTTGATTTATTCCTACTTGACTAAACATTATGCGGTATTGTTACCTAACGTTTATATGTATATTGTGACAATTATAGTCAATATTCAAAGTATGTGGATTTGTTATTAAAATATGATTCAATGTGAAAACTCAAATATAATAAAAGTTTAACTATATTAAAATATGATTACTTAAGTAAAAAAATGTAATACTAGAAACCAAACAAATATAATATTATGTATTTTATTTGTAAAATAAATGTAACTATAAACAATAAAATTACTTTTATTTACGACTTGAAGAAAAGGATCATAATATCCAAGTTCGGTTCATTGTACCTATGTATAAAAAAAAAATTATAGTTCTTTTTTTAAACTTTTCTCAAAACGCTCAAAACGATTAATAATCCGTTCCACTTGGGTTTGTATCGCTGACGCTCACATGCTAATGGAACGGGAAAAACTACGGTCTTGAGCGTGAGCGTTTCTAACGTCATCTGGAACGCGGGGTAAATGTAGTGTTGAACACTAACCTTGTTGGACAAAAGTATTAAACCACATAAATTAATAAAAAAAATACCAACAGTCATCATACAATCAAATAGGAAAATAATAAATATTGATTTACAAATTGCTAATATAAGGCCATTTTTTCTAACGGCACTTGCTGTTTTACACAACACTAGCGACACCGGCTTTGCACGGGTACAAAATATATAGCCATGTGCCACTGAAATGATTAAAATCGAGATCCAGTAGTTTCGATTTAAAGTATAATTTATATTCATTACTGCCCGTGGCCCGCATTGGTCGGTACTCTGTAGTCGGTACCGCCGCAAACGCTACGGCCCGTAATACATATTTAGATCAGTAACACCTTCGAAAATATTCATTTAAATCAT
Source organism: Aricia agestis (assembly GCF_905147365.1). Taxonomy (NCBI): domain Eukaryota; kingdom Metazoa; phylum Arthropoda; class Insecta; order Lepidoptera; family Lycaenidae; genus Aricia; species Aricia agestis. The sequence continues at coordinate 12,383,627 of NC_056409.1, forward strand.
TTGTTGTAAAGGTCTATACTCTATAAGTACCGTACTAAATTAACAATGTATTTAAAATATTTAATTGAATAAGGATTAATGCTGTATTGGTTAAAATCGCTTCGAAAATTAGCCATTATTTGTCGTAAAAAGTAAATGACAAAAAACTGTTATTGTGGGATATCCATAAAGAGATAGACATATATACCATCGCGAAGTTTTCTGTATACCTTTTCATTGTGTACAATACGTTTGCAATGTAAGCGGAAAGGAGTACCTACGAAGATTTTGGCAGATCTACCGTACCGCTATTGTGTTTTTTCGCGTTCACGAATATTTTTTTCAAAAATGAATAGCTAACATCAATACAAACAAAAAATTATCTTGGACAAAACCACGTAAAGTGTCACATTTCGAAGATATTCAGAGCTGCCAAAGTTTTAAACTTTGGCAGCTTATTGCATATTCGTGAACGCGGAAAAACACAATGGCGGAAGGTAGGTCGGCCAGGCTCCATATAAAAATTTGGGTAATTATTTACAACATCACATTAGAAACCTCAAAAATAACAGTATTTCTCCACTATTGAATGTTAATATACATAACCTTCCTCTTTAATCACTCTATCTCAGGGGTTCCCAATCTTTTTCAGCCTGCGGTGCAGTGCAGTTACACGTAAAATATTTTGTCACGGCGCGGGCACCCTACTCTACCTAGCTCTGACCTAGCTATTAAAAAGAATAAAGATACATAAATAAATACCTTTAATGATTATAGTTGGGTTAAGCAGGTAAATAGTATTAAACAAAATGTATTTAATCATATTATTGTACCTGCTTTACATCATTAATATTATAATAATTTAAATTTATAATATTTGTTGTTGGTTTCGGATAATGACGAAGGATCGACTCACGGCGGCGCCCCTCTTGCCTTTCCACGGCGCACCAGCGAGCCGCGGCGCACAATTTGGGAACCCCTGCTCTATCTATTAAAAAACGCATCAAAATCCGTTGCGTAGTTTGAAAGATTTAAGAGAACAAAGGGACATAGAGACAGGGAAAGCGACTTTGTTTTATACTACTATGTAGAAACATCGTCCAATGGAACTAACTGATTTTAGAAAAATGTAGACGTAGCATTGCACCTTCAACACACTCAAATTGAGATCAAATTCAGCTAAACTTGGTACCTAATCGAATTTTAATCTGAAATGCTATGACATTTTGTCTGTGAGATCATGTGGGAACAATTACGTGATCACCGGCAGGGGGGGGGGGGGGTTTCTTGTATATACATCTGGATTACTGGGGATTACAAGTAATAATAAGCCCTAATTAAAATCTCACTTAAATACTTTTCTATTATTATAAGTTGCATTTACTTCTCATAATTATTATTCTTATTTTGGAATGGTCAAAGTTCATACAGATATTTAAAAAAAACCTAATCAGGATGATAGTTTGTGCAGTAATAATTCTTGGTTGTTACTTAAAGTACGCTTTATATACTATGTATACAATTATCCTATTCATTTTCAGCTGCGGGGATGGGAAGCAGGGCCCGATCTAAGGGGGGGGGGGGGGGGGGGGGCGAGCCGGGCATTTGCCCAGTGCGGCAAAAATGAGGGGCGGCGGAATTGACTCCAGCCATTCACCACTTAAGTTTGAGAATTTTACCAGCTAACCTACCTTAAGTTTGCTAGTGGAAATATTTGAGTATTTTACTTAAATATTCCTCCCATTTTCCCCCAACAAATATGTTTCCTGTATATGTTATGGGCGGCGAAAATGATCTTTGCCTGGAGCGGCTAAATGGCTAGATCGGGTCCTGATGGGAAGAACAGTGTTAGGTATTTTGAATAGCTCTGGTAACTTTTCCAGTTTCAAAAAACTTTTGTTCTAGGGATATGTACATACAGTACATATAGTCGGCATGGCGCGGCCATCCATGCCGACTGTATGGGCGCCGCAGACTCGATCGCACAAAAAGTCTGTCGTCTTATATTTTGTACTATCAGGGAAGTTGATTCTTATGCAGATGGCGGACCTATGTAATTTGGTTGCTTTAAGTCAAACCCTTTCGACCGATCACAGCTAACATTGAATTGACATAAGCCGACCAAACGACGTAGGTCCGTCAACTGCCTAGGAATCAATTTCCTCGATGATACATGCTAAGAAATTTCAAATTTGTGACCCAAGTAAAAATTTTAAGGTTAAACATAACACAGCATAATATTAATTTGGTTAACTCGAATACCATAGTCTTGCCAATAGAGCTTGAAGTTCCGAACATTGGCTACCTCATTTTTACATTAATTGATACTAGTTGTTGCCCGCAACTGCACATTTACCAGGACGCAAAGTATCTCCATACCTATCAAAAATTGGTTTAGCGTTTTTACCATGAAGAGGTGACAGACAGACACACACGCTCATGGGCGTAGCGAGGTACGGGCAGGGGGGGGGGGGGGGGGGGTCGCTAATGCTCACGAGTTTCATACCAAAGCCCGGGCGCAGGCCAGGCCGCGGCGGCCATCAAAAGTATGGTGTGGCCGCAGGTCGCATTGCGGCCAGGTGCGCGTCGTCTATGGCGGTTTCATACTAAGGTATCTATCTCGAAACGTGGATTGATTGAATGCCTCCCGCATTCAAGACCTATGCCCCCCTGATAGAATCCTGGCTACGCCCATGCACACGCTCAAATTTGTAATAGATATCAGTTTGGACTGTTCAGCATTTAATTTGATAAATACTTGCTTATATACAAAATTACTTTCACTATTTCAATTATTTACAACACAGTCGTTGTTTACGATCAAAGAGGAGAATAGTCTAATTGAACAGTGAGATGTTTCACTCCCGCCTCTCGGAAGATTCTCGCGGCTTGCTCGGTAACATATCTGGGATCGACTTCCCTAGCCACCTCGAGTTTCATAGCACCAACATGAACGTCACTACAGAGAGTCCAGAAGTGAGGCTCTTGTACAGCATGGACTCCTGCTAACCCCACCACACGAGTGAACAGATTAGGCAAAGCGCGTTCTAAAGACGTCGGAGTCCTTTGCATTAGCACACCGGCGGAGTCCCGCACTAAAGGTATAACACTAGCGGCGATCAGCAGCGCGATCGCCATCGAGCAGATGGGGTCTGCCCGCATCCAACCGAACATTCTCATCAGTATGGCGGAAATTATGACGCCGACGGAGCCGAGGGTGTCGGCGAGCACGTGGAGGAAGACTCCCCGCATGATAGCAGAGCCAGCGCCGGTGGGCGCCTCGATGTCGCCGTGAGAGTGGCCGTGGTCGTGGTTGTGCGAGTGGCCGTGGCCGCCGTGCGAGTGCCCGTGGCCGCCGTGTCCGTGCCCGTGCCCATGGTGGAACGCGTATATCCCAACCATGTTTACCAAAAATCCGAGAATCGAGACGAGCAGCAAACGTTCGTGTTTGACCTAAAAATAATGTTAATGATATTATTTTATTCCATATAGCAGGCACAGTCGCGGATGAAAGAAAGCGGATGCTACACTTTAAAAATATACCCACTCTTCTAAATTTATGGGGGACATATAATCTAGATTCGTCATGAGTGCATAAGTATTGTTATCGGTATTGGTATAGTAGTAATACTCGGAGCTTGTGTGAAGAAAAGTTATTATGTAGAAATATTTCAAACAATAATGGTTCTGTTACTAATGTTGCTTAAATATTAGTGTTACAATAAATGTCTAGGGCAGGGGTTCCCAAACTGTTCGCCGCGGCGCCCTGGTGCGCCGTGAAAAGGCAAGAGAGGCACCGTGAGTTGATCCTCCATCATTATCCGAAACCACAAATATTACAAAATTTAATTATAATATTAAATATTAATTATATAAAGCTGGTCAGACGAATATAAATATTTATTTATTATTATTTAACTGCTTAACTTAACTATAATCATTAAAATGTATTTATTTATGTATTTTTTTCAAATAGCTAGGTAGAGTAGCTAGGTAGGTAGTGCTGCGCCGTGACAAAATATGTTTCGTTTAACTGCACTGCAGGCTGAAAAAGATTGGGAGCCCCTGGTCTAGGGTATTGAAAATATATAATACACTTTAAAGGTAATTATTTTGCAAGCAAAACAAACAAAAAATACAATAGGACATTGGCCTTCACTGCTCAATAACACAATTTCTAGAGTTGCGGGTTGCATGCTTTCTAGGGCATTTTTTTTAAATCTTATACATTTTTGTGCCTATTATGCCTATAACTATTATGTAAACCACTTTTTCATATTTGATAGTTAAAGCAAAAAACTATTTCTGATTAATCCAAAAATATTTTGTTTATATTTCTTACTTATATTTTACACAATCCTTGTAACATTACAAAATATTATGTTGGAACATTTTATCTATTGCTTAAATGTTTCTAACATGCTTTATCAGTTACATCACCATTTGATCTCAGTTAAGTTTATTGATTTTTTTTTAATCTAATCTTGGGCATTAAAAAATTATTGTTGATAAAATATATTATAAGCAAATGAATCCTTTGATCGTGGATTCTTGGAAATCTATTGACATTATTATATTGTGTCTCACTCACTGGTGAGTTTAGGGGGCTTGACCGGTTAAATTGCATTGCAGAAATACAATAATCCAATGTAAGATTTTAACACAAATTACTCCCTTATATAGACTAGACTTATAATGGCGGCTCTCGACATAGGCGAACGCGTTGGCCAACGCGTTCGCAGACGCGTTGGCAGTGCGCTTGCAACGGCGTTTGTGAGTAATCCACACATAGGAAGGTCGCTCAGTATGCTTTGGATCGCGCCAATGTGCGGACGGATTCAAAATGAATGTTAAGTCGCTAACAGCTGTAGCTGTATATTTATTCACAGCATATAATTACTTTGTAAATGTGGACAAGAAAAAGTTTTTAAAGGGTATTCTCGAAATAAATAAATAAAAGGCGAGAAAACTTAACAAACAAAGAAATAAACTCACTTTTACATAATATTTTATAATATTAAAATAATATAAGTAATTATTTTATTACCTACTTATTATTTATTAAATTATTACATATAAAAATTATTACATATTATTATAATTATCATAACTATAACTCCGGGCGAACTGATCGCGCGGCCTATGTGTGGATGAAGCACGAAGCTTGCGACAAATGTCCTTTGATCTTTGCCGACATTCCCGACCCGCACAGCAAGCTCGCAGACGCGTCGGCCAACGTCTAAATACCTACGGCCAACGCGCGAACGCCCGTTCTACACATTGGGCCGACGCGTCTGCCAACGCGTTGGCCAACGCGTTCGCCTATGTCGAGTACCGGCATAAGCCTCAAAGCCTTAAAAAATATGGCAGACACAATATATTTTCAAAAATTGAAAATATATTGTGTCTGCAATACCCATGATGGAGGTACTACGATGTTAGATGAGATACTTACATGAAAAGTAGTGATAATTTTTCATAAGCTAATATCTTTATAAACTACAGTTTAATAACTTGCAATTAGAATAAGTTCATTAGATTTCTGAATGTGATTGAAAAAATAAAAGCAAGTTTACCTCCGGTGGTTCTATAGCTCTTTCTACAGCTTCACTCATTATAAAGAAAGCTATGAACAGCAGAAACAGACCATTAACAAAGCCTGCTAATACTTCTGCTCTTGCATATCCATATGAAAATCTTTCATTTGCACGCCATTTTGATACCAGAGATGCTGCTAGACCAGCTACCAGCCCAGTGCAATCAAAGAACATATGGAATGCATCAGATATAAGACCTGAAACAAGAAAAATAACAATACTTCAATATCTCTAGATGTGATAAATTAAAACTATATGAAGGAATTATGTCAAATTTATTTATATGCTAAAGTTTCAAACAAATTGAAGCAAATTTCAGAATTAAAGTAAGAGCACATATTGGTAAAACATAAGTACTTACCTAAACTGTTCGTCCACACACCATAAAATAATTCAACAAATGCAAAAGATAAATTTAATAAGAGGAAAAGGAACAAATTTCGAGAATTCTTGTCCGATAATATTAAACGAAACCAATTTTGTAACTTTTCACGCACTCCTGATAGGGGCCCGCGCGATGGCCGCGTATCCTTTTGTATAAGCGGGAGCATGATATCTTGGAGTCTTGATTTTATGCACTTTGTGTCATTTCAAACAAATAATCTAATAAAACACGAATTCTTCACGAAATATGACTGCATACGTGTACTCCGCAAGCGGTTTATAACCTCAAGTAGATAAGCACTTTATGTAACAAAAGTAATATAACAAGGGCAAAATCATGTGTGAAATCAATATAGCATTAGCATATTGTTACGTTTGTCTGAAAATGTAAAATTGTTTAGTAATTAATTTTAAATTTTGTGTAGTTATAAAATCGGATTACAGTGATAGAAACGTCACTTTGATTTTATTTTTAATTCGTCCCCACAGATTACTAGTATATATTTGTAGATTCGTCCATTGACTTATAAGTGGACGCGGCATAATGGTCTCTATCAAATCAAAATACTGTGGCTGGTCCGCCATTTTATGTTCCGGTTCTCCGAGGTACGTAAACTGTCAAAGTGTCGTATTATAGGGATGTCGAAATTGAAAGAAAATATCGATATATCGATATTTGAAAAAATATCAATATCGGTCTCGATATATCGCGAAAAAAATATCGATATATCGGTCAAATTTTTCGACCAATTTGCTTTTGTTTTAATTAATTTATAGTCCGTCAAAAAAGTGAAGAAATTTAAAAAAGTTTGTCCTTGGATCGGTACGTTTATATTTTTACTAAAATTTTTGTTATTTTACCGATGGCTTGACTTCGTATGTGCTAATTTAGTTAATAATTAGACAATAAATAAGATTTGTGATAGAATATTAACATAACATGGCTTGATTTTCGATATTATTTAACCAACATAGAAATTAGTAGATTTGACGTTTAGTGATGTACTTTTTTATCGAATTTAAAAAATATAAGGTGAAGAATCTGATCATTTATTTAAAAGATTTTAACCTTAATAGCTCACTTATAACATCTTACTTATCGATATCCTCGACAAATATCAACCGAGTGTCCCATCACTTAGTTCTTGGCAATATGGCGCCGGCCACACTTTTTTGTAGTTATGTCGCTTCCATCTGTTTCCTTATTCATTGGATTCGTCCCGGTCACTTTGATTTGTCACTCAGAAGTCAGATTTGCATGTCACTCATGGGCCATGGCCAGAGAGGCCAGCTCGACAAGGCTGTTTATGAACGTGGCGAGAAAAGGAACTAGCGCTTCTATCCATTGACTTTTATAGACTTTTATACTGTTTCCTTATTCATTGCTTCTACCATACAAAAACGTCATTTTTAGGGTTCCGTACACACACACACACAGAGTCTTGTGGGTCAAGTGTGCGCATTTAAATTTGATGCTTTAAAAAACTTAAATATTATTAGTACAATGAAACAAAACTGCGTTAATTTGTAAGCCTGTTTATTTGTGACCAACTTAAACACAACAGTATTGTATTTTTCAGTGGCTTATATTTTAAGAAACTTTAGAAAACAATAACCCTTCCATTTGCGCACTTTTACCCCAGTATCGGGGTATGTGTACGCAGCACTTTGGGTAAGTGTACGCATCAACAAAATATATATATGTATTTTAGAACTTAAAGAATATTCTTTTATAATTTTTATTTGTGACTAGTGACTACTCATAGTTATTTAAAGTAATCAACAAAATCATCTTATATCAAAATATTATTAGAACAATTTTCACATAGAAATATTTTGTTACTTCGTCATGCATGTATGCATGTAGGTACTTAATACAAAAAAAACGTCGTGTGCGAAGCTCGTGGACTGTTTTGCCACCAGACTCCACAAAAGCTTCATTCAATCCAATCTTCAGTCGGTGGTTCAGACTTCAGAATACTGTTCGCCACATAAGGGACAAGGCTTCTGCGCACACTTAACCCAAAGCATAGGAACAGACAACTGTCAACGGTTATACGAATATCGTTAATTCCTGCATCATCATAATATCCTAAACACTGGCAAATAACAAACTTGATATTATGTTGCACTCGATAGCATAAAGCTTATTTAGAAAAAAAATACATGACTTCAAAAGATTACGCATTAAAAATTACAAAATATCGTAAAAATTTGAGCAAAAATCTTCATTTATCTGTTAGTCCAAAATGGCGCGTGCGCAGCCTTTGGGACACGAGGACTTCGTAGGGCGTCCTGTGGGTTATTGAAGAGGGGGGTTGCCGTTCCTTAGCGTCGTATATTTTTCGAGATATTTACAATGCGCACACTTACACGCTGCGCACACTTGACCCACATGACCATACCCAAAGGGTGAAAACGGGACCCTATTCATGAGACTTCGATGTCTGCATGTCTGTCTCCAGGCTGTAACTCAAGAACCGCTATAGCTAGACTACTGAAATTTTCACAGATTGTCACGTATATCTGTTGCCGCTATAACAACAAATACTAAAAATAAAATAAAGTTAATATTTAAGGGAGGCGAGATTACAAGAAACGTGATTTTTTGGCCTTTTTTGCTCGTAATCAGTAATGGTAACAGTTAGGCACTTGAAATTTTCACAAAATCCTTAATTATATGTGTACTTAAATTATTAACTTAAAGTATTAACTTAATAATAAAATTAAAATAAAGTAATTGTTTGAGGGGGGCTCCCATACAAAAAACACAATTTTTTGTCTACTTTTGCTAAGATAAAAAAATATAAATAATGAATTGGAATATTATTGCGTCTTTTTCAAATTGAAATGTATCAAGTTTTACATTCTTTTTTTGCCCAGTTTTGTAGCAATTATTGATGGTTTTCCCTGGTATTAGTTATTACCGATAGTTGTCTACCCATACGCCATCTAGTTACTAAAATGGAAACTGTTTGACAATCAAATTTAAAATATAGGAAAATGCCTCTTGGCCACTTATTTTATGTAGGTAACTAGGTACATAAAAAGTCATTGCTTTTATTATTTCTTACTTTAAAAAACCACAGTGATTCACACGTCAAAAAAAAGACACATATTTCCGGAATAATCAAATTCTATAGTCTATGCATTTACGACTGGGTTACAAGAAAAAGAGTTGTATGATGCAAAAAATATCAAAAAGTATTATTTTATGTTCAAATTATGATGAACAAATATGTTTATAAGAATTTGTTATCTTACAGTTCACCAATAAAAATATTTTCAAATTTATATTCGTGCCAGAAATAACTTTTTATTTTCAAAATCTATTTCCCTCCAACATTTTTGAATTTTTAAAACCGGAAATTAGTCTATAGGTGCGTTTGTTTCCGAATAGTGAACGTTTCACGAGTCAACAGCAACGTCTTTCGAGAAGTTCTAGGCGCAGTTTGCGACATTTTTCTTTCTTTTATCCGTCATCAAATGGTTTATGTGATGAAATAACACGCTAGTTAACGAGTATTTTTGTTGTTAGTGTTCGTAGTCGTAAATAAGTAAGAGCTAGATTACATTAGAAGCTAATATGGGTGACGAAAGCCATCCGAAAACTCTCTACGTCGGTAATTTAGACGCGAGTGTTACTGAAGAATTTCTATGTGCATTGTTCGGGCAGATAGGTGAAGTCAAAGGTTGTAAAATTATACGTGAACCAGGCAACGATCCATATGCTTTTTTGGAGTTTACAAATCACACGGCCGCGGCTACGGCCCTGGCCGCCATGAACAAGCGAGTATTTCTTGACAAGGAAATGAAGGTTAACTGGGCTACAAGTCCTGGTAATCAGCCCAAGACGGATACAAGTAACCATCACCACATATTTGTTGGTGATTTATCACCAGAGATTGAAACTCATATACTGAGAGAAGCTTTCGCTCCTTTCGGTGAGATATCAAACTGTAGAATAGTACGTGACCCTCAAACGCTCAAATCTAAAGGATACGCATTCGTATCATTCGTAAAAAAGGCTGACGCTGAAGCTGCAATCACAGCAATGAATGGACAATGGTTGGGCTCTAGATCTATACGTACAAATTGGTCTACACGGAAACCCCCTGCGAAAGGAGCAAACGAAGGTGCGCCGAGCACCAAAAGGGCAAAACAGCCGACTTTTGACGAGGTCTACAACCAGAGTTCGCCGACAAACACGACAGTTTACTGTGGTGGTTTCACAAGCAATATAATTACAGAGGACTTAATGCAAAACACTTTTTCTCAATTTGGCCAGATCCAGGACATAAGAGTTTTCAGGGATAAAGGATATGCTTTCATTAGGTTTACTACAAAAGAAGCAGCAGCACATGCTATAGAGGCCACACACAACACAGATATTAGTGGTCATACAGTCAAATGTTTCTGGGGGAAAGAAAATGGTGGATCCGAAAACCAGGTTAGTTTTATAATTTTCAGAAATAAACAAAACATGAAGCTATATTATATTGTCAAAAACACTATTTTGAAGTTGAAGCCTAAAGGTACAAGTTTGAAGCCAATGACATGAAGCTGCAGCAGAGGATTTGTAGTCGCGACACTACTGGTTTCTATGTTTTTTTTAAGGCTCTTTTATTTTCTTGCAATCTGCCTGGTTCAGCCCATTTAGTTAGAGGTTATGTAATTTTAATTTATCTTGAATGAATCTAGCCCTTTGACTACTTTATATTACTATACTTAAAATGAATGGGCCATTCATTATCCTGCATTGCAGTCCACCGGCTAATGCAGGATAGTGAATGATGTTGCAGGCCTGCACGGCAGGCAGGGGTGCTTTCCTCTTTATTCTATTAAAAGTTTTTATCTGATTTTGCATTAGATGGTTTGTGATTGTGATTAGATGTTATGTATTTCTATGAATAAGTGTCGCTAGCTGCGCAGGGTATTGCGCATATCATAGAAATACATTGAAACCGGTAGTGTCGCAATGACACATTGTCTGCTGCAACTTCATGTAGCCGGCTTCCAACTTGTACCTTAAAATATACTATTGTATTAAGTGTTGATTTCTTACTCAAGTCTCAACTAATGAAACTCATCTGCCTTATGCTAGCCATATGCCTAATGGTTTTAAAGACTGACTTGCCTGTATAGTGTAGTATTTATGTTGCATAACTGTGTAGGTGTACTATACTCCTTAATTCAAGCTGGCCTGACTGGTTTATCTGTGCAGGCAAACATGACTGGACCGTATGTACTATCAGAGAAGTTGATTCCTATGCAAATAATATAAAACAATGAATTGACATATTCGACCAAATATTGTTGGTCTGTCAATTGCATAGGAATCAACTTCCTCGATGGTACCATTGAGGAAATTGATTCCTAGGCAGTTGATGGACCTATGTCATGTGGTTGTCTTATGTCAATTGAATGTAGCTGTGATCGGTCAGATGGGTTTGACCGCGAATAAATTACTTAGGTCCGCCATCTGCCTAGGAATCAACTTCTCTGATACTTATAGCTTCATTCATATTTTATGCAACTGTTGAATTATGTATTTATTGTGAAAGTTATTCTTACAATTGTCGCAATATTTTCAGAGCACAAACAATCCGCCAGCACCTCCTCCGTCAATGGGAGCGCAAACACAATATCCATATGGATATCAACAAGGCATGGGCTACTGGTATGCTCAGGTAAATATTAAAAAAATCATACTACTATTTTACAATATTTTTATGATGGACATGCAACTTTTAGGCCTATTAAATTTTGCTGCCTCATTTGATACACCCCACAAATTGGTTGTGCTATGAAAAGCCCATACATTTCCAAAAGAGCGTTTTCATTTCGATTGTGTTCTGAACGGATCAAAATTATTCCTGGTTTTCAAATTTTTCAAAGAGCAAAATGAAACTGCTTCTGCTCAAAATAGCGGTTAGAACCATTCGCGATTATATTCGCCCACTCACACACACGTGTCCACACATTCAAAACAAATGGCATATTGGCTATTAGATGGTGTACTAGAAAGAGATAGAAGATATCACTGCACTAGTTACTTTCTGTGAGGAATTAACCAGGTTAATTTCAGAAGCAATACCTCTGTATCTGGGTTTCGCTCCAAGCGAACACTTATCCAAAAACCTGTTTCAAGAGTGTTTTAACATGGATAATTAAAATCTTCTTAATTTGGTTCCTTTGACAATAAGACAGTAATTTGTTCATGATAATAATTATTGTTAGTAAATTAAAAGTCTAAAATGCCCTGTGGGAATAATAATTTTAAATATACCCCTTTATAACTTTATAACTTTCAAATATATTGGGGCGCTATTCAATGCTGAGGCTGTTAGTGTTAGTTTATAAAGAGTTTGTTTTTGGCCTGTTTCTTCAAAATAATAATCCCACCAAAACATAAATTGTAAAAGAAGCCAAGCAAAATATTGCATAGCTATTCAAAACTTCTGTCGTAAAACGTTTTCAGATCACAAGCCAAGCCTTCAACTTATTTTGTAATTTTAATCAATATACAGTAACTGTGTCAATAGATTTCAATCAATATGCAGTAACTGTGTCAATAGATTTCTTTATTTTATAATTATTATAGTGGCTTAGCAATGAGCACAAGAGAAACAAATATAAAACTGCATATTTGAAGGAGTTCATACTTACACAGACGGCAAGCGTAAAGTGTTTTAGCATGTAACAACGCATGTGGCCAATGGTACCCAATAAATCCAATTAGTCGCTGACTATTTCTCTAGTGCTCATTGCCAAACCACTATAATAATTATAAAATAAAGAAATCCATTGACACAGTTACTGTATATTGATTTAAATTACAAAATAAGTTGAAGGCTTGGCTTGCATGTGATCTGAAAACTCTTTACAACAGAAGTATTGAATAGCTATGCAATTTTTTGCTTGGCTACTTTTACATTTTATGTTTTGGTGGGATTTCATTTCTTTTTTGAAGGTTCTTTTTCTTTTCTTTTCAGGCCATATTAGAACTTTTCTGTACTTAGCTTGGCACCCATTCTCTATCTCTTCGCTTCGTTAGTTCTATAGGTGGACAATGTAACGTAAATACTTCTCAGTTCTGAGTTGATTATTATATTCATATAATATTATAATTGATTTTTAAAGCTTTAATACTTGAAGGTGATAATTTTTAGCATTACCGTTGAATACATAGTAGCACTGATGTAAAGCATCTTGACATTCCTCGCAGGAAAGGAGCAAGCCTTATTTTATGTGATAACTTAAAACTCCCATATATCGAGCGAGTAAGGAGTGTATACCGCTACAGCAGTACTGATTAAAGGGGTACGAACCTTTGTGGCATAGGCCATCTTGATTTTTTTTTCAAAATTTCCGTGTGATAAAAGTGGTATTTTTGGATAGAGTACACTTGGGTGGTTTCACAAAAATAAGGAAACTTCGTTTCCGAAGCACATTTCAGTTAAAATCAATACTAATTATTTAATACCACAATTGCTAAATAATAGTTTACAATGTGTTTAATTTATCCCCCAAATTATGTTAAAAATAACATTATATTATATGTACAGTGTGTAACAAAAATAAGTGATAATATTTTAGGGTGTGAACGTGTTCCTTGTAGAGAGTTTACTGTGAAAGTAGCAGCGCTGAAAGACGAATTTTTTTTTTCACTTTTGTATAGGCAAGGGCCCGAGCGTCACGAGTTTCCCCATACAAAAGTGAAAAAAATTTTTGGTCTTTTAGCGCTGCTACTTTCACAGTGAACTCTTTACAAGGAACACATACACACCCTAAAGTATTATCACTTATTTTTGTTACACCCTGTATATTTAAAATCTGTTTTATATGTCCCAAATGTCAGGCCCTAGGCGTGTCCGTTCTCCGAAATTTTGTGTTTAGGAATTCATATTTAAAAAAGTACTATGTTTTTACTTATTTTTATTAATATTTTTTAAAATGTTAAGTACTCGCAGCTAATTATGTGAGTATTTTGTAGTAAAAGTAAATAATAATTATTTTTTCTCGAATGAGTTTAGTGTCCTCAACTTTTTCCGCCAGGCCCTAGCCACTTACGAATTTTAAAATTTCGCGACATTATTAGAATGTACGTTAAATATTATTGGTGAATTTTAGAGTATTACATAAAGTTATTCTCTGACAACACTCGCTTTGCGGCGGTCACTTTAAAAATCAGTGCAAAAATGAAAGTTCGTGGGCCACCACGTGGTAATTCCAGTCACTTGTTCAATCCCTAGATAAGTAATTTTGTGGTTTATTGATATTAAATTCTTATGAATTAATCAATATTTATAAGTAATACGTCAGCATTGCTCGCAATATCATATAAGACTTCATAATGTTATTTGCAACAGAATTTTAAGTTCAATTTTATGCCAAATTATCAGTCCCTAGACCATCAGGCCCTAGCTTCTGAAGGCGCTCGGACTGACGTTTAGTATGAAAACATCAGGATAATAACGAAATACATATATTGTTTAAGCTTTCTCGACTGAAGAAATATAATAGACTTAAGAAAAACAATTATTGAAAATATATAAAAATCTAAAACTCATCAAGAGCAGTCAAATTTCAATCAGCTTTGGTCTGGCCCAAATGTTGAAAAATATATACTTTGGTGATACAGTTCCTCTCTTTATATATCATATAAGAAGTTTCGACCCAGTAGTCCTAAAATAATATAAAATCGGCTAAGTGCGAGTCAGACTCGCGCATTAGGGGTTTAAAGTTGTCAGTCCCTAGATGCCTAAATTAGCAAAACTCTAAAAATTTCCTAAAATAAAGCATAAAGTGACTGGCCCTTTTAGATAAGACACAATTAATTGATCACCTATCATGTACACTAACAGGGAATTTGATAACAAATAAAATATGATGAGGACAAAATACCCTCAAAAGTTGCCCTATTTTTGTGAAAGCACCAACTTATACAAACAAAAAATGTTATATAACATGGTATCCTAAAGTGTCACGTTTCCGAGATATTTAGAAGTAAATATCGCCATATTAGTCCAAAGGACACAAATGGCGATTTTTATTTCCAAATAAATAAAGACCTATTCGGGTACCAAATTTCAAGGTTCTAAGTCTGCTAGAAGTACCTTATAATTTTGATGATCTGTCAGTCAGTGAGTGACAAAATGTAGTGACTTTGACCATTCGTAACTATTAAACTATTTATCGAAATTTCATGTAATTTGGAGGTTAAGCTAGTTTTAATACTTGCTCCTAGTGACCGAAATTCTAAATCGGCTAAGTGCGAGTCAGACTCGCGCATTAGGGGTTTAAAGTTGTCAGTCCCTAGATGCCTAAATTAGCAAAACTCTAAAAAATTCCTAAAATAAAGCATAAAGTGACTGGCCCTTTTAGATAAGACACAATTAATTGATCACCTATCATGTACACTAACAGGGAATTTGATAACAAATAAAATATGATGAGGACAAAATACCCTCAAAAGTTGCCCTACTTTTGTGAAAGCACCCACTTTTACAAACAAAAAATGTTATATAACATGGTATCCTAAAGTGTCACGTTTCCAAGATATTTAGAAGTAAATATCGCCATATTAGTCCAAAGGACACAAATGGCGATTTTTATTTCCAAATAAATAAAGACCTATTCGGGTACGAAATTTCAAGGTTCTAAGTCTGCTAGAAGTACCTTATAATTTTGATGATCTGTCAGTCAGTGAGTGACAAAATGTAGTGACTTTGACCATTCGTAACTATTAAACTATTTATCGAAATTTCATGTAATTTGGAGATTAAGCTAAGAATTTTAATACTTGCTCCTAGTGACCGAAATTCTAAATCCCTAGCTTTGTTAACATCGAAGGTAAAGGGGGTGTGAAATAGCCACGAACCGCTTTGAGAAAAGTATGGTACGGCGCCGGCGCGCCTTTGCTAAAAAGCTTGGCTGGGGCACTCTCGTGCCCCCAGATATATTATACATATTACATATTATTACTATCTGGATGTAATCCAACTAGCCTAATCTTATATCTTTATATAGGGGGTTTCAGGGGCGATAAATCGATATAGCTAGGAATCATTTTTAGAAAATGTCATTCTATTTGTGTTTTATTGAATACCGAGCAAAGCTCGGTCAAACAGCTAGTGATCATTATCTTCTTATATATAAAAATGGAATTTCAAATGTGTTAGTCGCGCTAAAACTCGAATACGGCTGATGCCATTGGGCTGATTTTAGTCTTAAAATATTCGTAGAAGTCCAGGGAAGGTTTTAAAGTGACACGAAGTTCACCGGGACAGCTTATTATATATAAAAATGGATAAAACTCGCAAACGCCTGAACGGATTGGGCTGATTTTAGTCTTAAAATATTCGTAGAAGTCCAGGGAAGGTTTTAAGAGCTCACCTGACTCTAAAAATCAAACATCGTCCTTCTCTCTTCACACTCACGCCCGTCTTTCATATGCCAGGTAAAAAAGGACGGGGCGGAATCATCGCCGAGTTAGTTTTACTTGAATAAAAGACGAACTATAATGATTATGAAAAAAGTGTTTTGAGCAAATTTAGGTTTTATCAATACCTTTTTAGATATTAAAAAATATTAAAGAAAAGACAGCAAACTTCGAAGATCCAAGCAAAAATGTGCCTAAAATAAGGTTTTTTGTAAAAAAGAAACTATCGAGCATTTTTTGAGTAATCGTGTTTTCGTCTTGAGCATTTAATCTTTATGAACTGAAGTTACTTGTGTAAAAAAATCAGTTTTCTAGACCTTACAGATTTTGAGATCTAGGTTAAAGTATGTAGTCAAGTTAGGGTCATATGGGCTCTTAAGGTGACACGAAGTTCACCGGGACAGCTAGTGTTAATGATATTTAATTGCCATTTCAAATTATGTTTCTATTATTAATAGTATTATTTGTAGAATAACTAGCGACCCGCCCCGCCGTCGCACGGGTATAAAATTTAGCCACTGAAAAAATTATTAAAATCGCTAGCATATGATCCTTCACGTGGTCTACTTCTTATCTGTGCCAAATAACATAAAAATTGCTCCAGTAGTTCGCGAGATAAGCCCTTTCAAATAATTTCCCCCGTTTTTTTCACATTCTCCTATTAGTCTTAGCGTTATAAAATATAGCCTATAGCCTTCCTCAATAAATGGGCTTTCTAACACTGAAAGAATTTTTCAAATCGGACCACCAGTTCCTGAGATTAGCGCATGATTAGCGCGTTCAAGTTAGCCCTTTCAAATAATTTTCCCCGTTTTTTCCACATTTTCCTCTATTTCTTCGCTCCTATTAGTGTCTTAGCGTGATAAAATATAGCCTATAGCCATTCTCGATAAGTAAGCTATCCGACACTGAAAGAATCATCAAAATTCGAAATCAAAAAAATCCGTTGCATAGTTTTAAAGATTAAAGGTACGCGCACAGTTTGTCGGCGCGTGCCTTGACGTTAAAACGATCAAAACGCTCAAAATGCCTCCTATTTTGAGCGTTTTAATGGTTTTTAACGTCAAGTGAACGCGGGGCTAATACAAATAAACAATATGAGCCAGCTTATATTCTCATTTGTTTCTCTCCTTGTTACACTTCTTACAACGTAAACAATAAAATAGAGATACAAATAAATTAGTGTCAGTGTGAGTGTCATGTTCTAAAATCTGATAGAATATAATATATTTGTTTAACATTCGTCTGTCGACAGTTAAACGATTAGGCTACTTTTTGTTCCCAAAACTTTGTGTTCCTATGGGTTAGTGTAATAGTGTTTTGTAAAAACTAGTTCTGTAAACACAAAAGTGGATGCAAGCTTGAGTTCTGAATCCTTTAAGTAAAAATAGCAAATTATAACTACATAATTGTGGTATTTTTCAGGGCTATCCTGCACTGCAAGGATATATGGCACCGGGTTATTATCAGCAATATGCTACCGCCTACAGCAACCCTCAGGCTGCCGCAGCTGGTAAGAATTTGACTTGCTACTACTAGAACTATCTATTTGTTAAAAACTATTTATTACTGGCAAGCTATAAACAAAATATCACTAGAGTAAGAAAAATATTAGAAATTATCTTCTTCATTAATGTTTTTATACATGATTAAAATTAGAATAGATAATATTCAAGCATGCACCTTGACAAGCATCCTATTTGTTTTCTTATCTACTTGCAAGGTTAGAGTTATTCAGAACTATTTGATTGTTAGGCTCAAATCACACCGAAATGGCAGCGCAGCGGCGAGCATTTTCAGTGGCATATGATTTTAAACTTTATCTTCATTATTGTAATACATAGTATCGCTTGAGGAACTTGGAAAGTCTCGCGGCCGCCCGCGACAGCCGCCGAGTACTCTGACGACTCCAACGCGGCGGCGCACAGTGGATCGAATCGACAATTTCGGGGACATAGGACCAATTTTTGTTTTTCAAAATTTTTTTTGTGCCAATGGATAGAGCTAATTAATCTTAACAAATGTTATTCTTTGCAATTTTTTCTTAGGGTTATTATTTAAGTAGAAAAAAACATATTTTTAAATTTCTTGTATGGAAAAAAATATATAATCCCAAATTTTTGTCAAGTCCTGATAGATCCCGCGCTCAAACCTTTTTTTTTATATATTTTGGCTACATTGCTAGTATTATGTACCATAAATGTGTGCCTAAAGTTGCCACTCTGCCAGAAATAGCCGAAGAAAATTACAAAAGATTTAATTAGTAACTAATGACTTCTTAAAATTCCTTAAACTATTCTAGGCATATTTCATGCAAAATAATTATTATGCTAGTAAAACAATACTTATAATTACTTAAAATTAGAAAAAAAAAAGAAAAATCGATTCCATGTAAATATTGTGATCGGTCATTAACTTCAAGTAACTAATCCGTTTGACAATAGTAAATAATCTTTTGTATTGTGTATTTTCTAACAATCGCTTAATGACAATGAACAGAACAACATTCAAAATAAATAGCTTAAGTAGCCTTGCATAAGGGCTTTTAATTATACCCTCATTAGCTATTATTAGTGTGGCATGGAATATAATACTATCTCGTTTTGTTTTGCTAATAGCGTAGTGTTTTAAAAATTTGCGAAGGAATTTAAAAAAAATCCAATTTTTGATACTTAAATTTTATTATTAAGTATCGAAAAAAACATAAAAAAATAACATTAATATGGTTTTTTAACAATAAAGATTACAAATAATAATATTTTCTCCATTTAAGCGTTACATACATATTCCCTATTAATAATAAAATTGAAAAATAAAAAATAGTGAGTATACATAAAAATTACGATACCATACATACTATAATAAAAGTAATAAAATTATTTCTAAATAAATATTGCATTTAATTTACAAAACTCAAAAAGCTTACTCACTATCAGAATGATAATCCTGTAATTCATTAACGTCAATGAACTCTATCTCAGATTCTGTCGGCAAATTTAACAGAAGCTCTTTAGCCCGTGAAGAGAGAGCTATTTTGTTATGCTTTGATAGTCTTGGTCTAAAACTTGTGATATTTGGATCTGATGATATTAAAAGATTATGTAAAATATCCTCATTTGTGGCTTTTCTACTTAATTTTCTGGAATAACTCTCTCTGAATTTCCGGAAATCTTTGTTACGAGCTTCTGCTGCTTCTTCTGACAGATTGCCGATAGGTATGGTAGCAAAATGCTGGATAATATCAGCGCCATGTATAAGCAGCTTATGTAAACTAGAAGGCATATAATACCAGGGATATAAATTTATGTAGAGTTCTGCAGTCGCTCTACAGAATAAGGAGAATTTAGAATGGTTGACGCACTCTCCAGATGCTACAGTCTGGAGTATTACATGTAACCTTTCTATTAATTCCTTGCTTATACCAGTAATACGGGCTGCAGTGTCTGCGTCCCTGAAAAATCTTCGGGCAGTATTGCCATCATTAGTTGTTCCCTCTCCTTGTTTCACCTGGTCTATTAGTAATCCGCAATCTTCTCTAAATGCTCGCTGAATTTCGAACTTTCTAAGCTTAATTTTTTGTTGATCTTCGCCCCTGCCACTCCATTTTTTAAAATCCATACGATAGGCTGCATAAGAAAAATGGGACATTATTAATATTGAAAATGAATATTTTGTAAAAGAACAATGACTTGCGGCTGTAAAGTAATTAATAGCTAAGGTATGATAAATAAGAATAATTATTGTTACCTATGTAAAGAAGGCACTCCATACACCTTATCCAGCAGTGTAAAGATGATAGTCCGTACTGGTGAATTTCTTCATTCTTGTGTTTTTGGTCAAGCAGTTCAATATTGTTCATTTCCGATGGCTTTGCTTTGCAAATATCGCAAACGGCTGTCGACGTCTCTGATAAATATGACGTTATCTTTCCGTCAATCATCGTCAAAAGTAACTGGTGAGACACTTCAATTTGATTCAGTTTTGATGGCTGAAGCGCTTTTATTTCTTCTGTTATTCTGTTTTTAATTGACATAACAGTGGACTGGGTTTCTTTCGTAAATTGAAACATTAATGGACGACAGTAAAACGTGGACGATGGTCTTTCGTTTTCCCAAACAATAGTTCCATCGGATTGTTGTAGCCTAACTGGTACTAGACTGGCCATAAAAATACTGGAGTCTTCAAATTCTTTGTTTACTTTTTGCTTGTACACACTTTGACCAGAAGCTCCGTCAAAACCCCATTTACTTACAAGCTCTAAATTTATTGTTGCGTCCAAATCCATGTATATTGCATCCAAAAGTCTTGATACAGTCAAGTTGAGTAAAGCTTGCAGTTTAATTGAAGCCCCGTCCTCAGTAATACATAAATCTTTTTTATCTGGATAACAATTCAATTTAGCTTGTTGCAATTTGTAGTACGATGGATATAACTCTGAACCATTTTCACTCGCAGACTCTCTTAAGTTTATATATTGCCACTTTGATAACTTTAGCGAAACTAATAAAGCTAGTGCCTTATCAGGTGAATACGTATCACTCTTAACCTTATCGTTGTTTAAGCATGCCTTGACTTTATTTAAATCTTCTGGATGATTGAGTAAATGGTTCATTATTTTTGAAATATCTTCGTTTCCACTATTTTTTAAACTCCTTGTTGATATGGCAGACATTTCTTCCGGAGAAAATGAAAGATTTTTATTTATTTCATCTAAACGTCTCCGTTTTTGTCGATCACATAAATCTTCAAAAGGTTTCCTCGGAGTAAACGTAGATGTGGAAGCGTCTGAAGTAGAAAGTGCTGGTGGTAGATTCTCAGTATTATCATAAACCTCGAGTTCTATTGGTTCAGTATTGATAACATCAAAATTGATTTCTTGGGGCCAATTTATTGACGATTCTAACCAATCGCCATTTTTTTAAATAAATTTAGCTAATGTTCGGTTGCATTTTTCCCATCTGGCACATATATTTCTAACTTTCTAAGCACGGCACTATTCTCTTCAGTCACATTTATTTTCGATTGTAGAAAATCAAATAGTTTTTTACTATCTGACAAACTTTTCAATTGGTCTCTTAATACCATAAATAAATCTATATTATTCACAAGACCGTCCATTATACCAAAATAAAGAAAATTAAACACTGTGAAAATACGATGTATGTAGTAGCACGTTTAAACAATAACTAATTTTGAAATATCAATTACGATCCTTTTATAATTTTCCACACCTATTAATGATTGGCTAATGAGGGTATAAGCCCTTATGCAATTACTTAAGCTCTTTATTTTGAATGTTGTTCGATTCATTATCATTAGGTAAGCGATTGTTAGAAAATACACAATTCAAATTAATTACGAATTCGGCAGCCCGGGCTTCCAAAAAAAACCAGAAATTATCTAAGAAATTTATTAAACTAACTTATATTTCATTTACAATAATTGTTCCGCGATCGATCCTAGACCGGAATGGAATGGCAATTTTTGATAGAACATGAATAATTACGAAAACGCGGTTATGCTGAAACTGCTGATGTGTTACCTCGAAGGCGATGGCGTTGACCGGGCACGTGCGGCTGCATCAGCATTCTCCTTTAGGGGTCCGTGCGTAATTCCTCCACCCCCAGAGAAGCAACTATTTGAGGACTTTGAGCGAGAAAGTTGCTGGCAGAGATTCTTGATTCTTTACAGGAACTGCGTAGACTGGTTGATCAGCTTGGCTGGTTGGAGTGACACCCTCGTTTAGACCACTGTCCTTTTGTCGACGCAAGCGGCGACGTCGGATGATAAGAATAAGGGAAATTGTAACTATACCAAATACTAACGTGTATAGGGGCAACGTTGTATGGCACAGTGAAGAAGATATTTGATTTAGTTGGACAGGGTTCTGTAGAATTAATTGTTCTTCCAGGTTATGTAGATTCTTCAGGTCGAAAGAATTGAGGGTCATATGGGGAATCGATATTTCTAGTTTTTTTTTTCTAATTTTAAGTAATTATAAGTATTGTTTTACTAGCATAATAATTATTTTGCATGAAATATGCCTAGAATAGTTTAAGGAATTTTAAGAAGTCATTAGTTACTAATTAAATCTTTTGTAATTTTCTTCGGCTATTTCTGGCAGAGTGGCAACTTTAGGCACACATTTATGGTACATAATACTAGCAATGTAGCCAAAATATATAAAAAAAAGGTTTGAGCGCGGGATCTATCAGGACTTGACAAAAATTTGGGATTATATATTTTTTTCCATACAAGAAATTTAAAAATATGTTTTTTTCTACTTAAATAATAACCCTAAGAAAAATTGCAAAGAATAACATTTGTTAAGATTAATTAGCTCTATCCATTGGCACAAAAAAAAATTTTAAAAACAAAAATTGGTCCCTATGTCCCCGAAATTGTCGATTCGATCCACTGTGCGGCGGCGCGTGGGCAGTCTGTAATGACTAATGAAGATAAAGTTCAAAATCATATGACACTGAAAATGGTCACCGCTGCGCTGCCATTTCGGTGTGATTTGAGCCAATAGAGCCTTAACTAAACTATGAAAATTATAAATCACATTAAAAAAAAAGTTAAAGTCTAATTAAACATTTCATAAAAATGTTAGTCAATAAAAAGAAAATGTAGAAGTGAAACACAACTAAAACAAAATGCAAAATAAACAAAATCTTACGTCAATAAAAGAGTTAAAAGAACTATATTTGAGTAAACAAGTAAACACAAGTGTACAGTGTAATTTAACTACTCATATTACAGAAACTTACAACTTTACTTCCTGGAACTAACACTTACGATGAATTGAATCAATTATATTTCTGTAAAGGATATAATTTGTATCCAAATTATCATCTAAGGCAGGGGTTCCCAAACTGTGCGCCGCGGCGCCCTGGTGCGCCGTGGAAAGGCAAGAGGGGCGCCGTGAGTCATCCACCATCATTATCCGAAACCACAAATATTATAAAATTAAATTATATATTAATTATGTAAAGCAGGTAGATGATTAAAATATATTTGTTTATTACTTACTATTTACCTGCTTAACCTAACTATAATCATTAAATGTATTTATTTATGTATCTTTTTCTAATAGCTAGGTAGAGTAACTGCACCGCAGGGTGAAAAAGATTGGGAACCCCTGTAGCCCTAGCATGGTAACCAGTGGAAAGGCGAAAGTATAGACAAACTGTGGAGATACGGTGGAGATAAACTTAAGGTGTCGTTCCAAACTTTTTTCGTTCCGAAAAATGTAATTAAAATGCCACTTTATGACAGACTATAGTCACAAACTGTGGAGATAAACTTAAGGTGCCGTTCCAATATTTTTTCGTTCCGAAAAATTCAATTCAAATGCCACTTTATAACAGAATATAGTCCTAAAAATTCAAATAACATCTTACTTTATGACATATACTATAGTCTGTTATAAAGTGGCATTTTAATTGAATTTTTGTCGGTCGCGATTAGCCGCGGTAAAGATCGGAACGGCACCTTAAGTTTATGTCCACAGTTTGTCTATACTTTCGCATTTCTACTTTTCGCCGTGCTAGCACTACTGATCTAAGGTACTTATCACATTTAAGTTCCTAGTTGGACGTTAGTGTGCAAATAATATTCACAAATAATTTAAACAATGACTTATGTGCTTGTGAAACTTGAATATTATAATTACAATTTACACACATTATTATAATAATATTGATTGTGTGTAAATCACTGAATGTCATGTTATGTTTTCCAGCGGGATATCGCATGAGCATGCCGGGTGGCGGCGCGGGGGCGGGGGTCGCGGGCTCGTGGGGCGGCGGGGGGCCGCAGCCGGTCATGTACGCGTCCGCCATGCCGTCCGCGCAGTACCCCTCGCAGTAGCGCCGCACTCCGCACGGCCCAGTGTTGCCGACCGTACGTCACCACGGACCGCATCCTATGGCTGGCAACCCTGCCGCCGGGGCCCGCGCGACGAGCCGTGCAGTAACCGCGTGACACTGCTGCCGCCCATTAAGGCGAGACCGCACTAAAGCGACACAACGTTGCAGCGAAGCGACGCAACACTTCACGTTCCATAGAACTGACGTTTTACGCCGCTTCGCTACTACGATTCCATATAAATAATATTTGGCCGTGACGTGTCCCGTCGTGCCGCGTAGTGTCGCTTAGTGCGGTCTTGACTATATCCACGTGTGACATCACCGAACGACAGAGACA
Source organism: Aricia agestis (assembly GCF_905147365.1). NCBI lineage: Eukaryota > Metazoa > Arthropoda > Insecta > Lepidoptera > Lycaenidae > Aricia > Aricia agestis. The sequence continues at coordinate 12,408,239 of NC_056409.1, forward strand.
GATGCACCAGAGACCAGAGTTCACTTTGTCTCTATCGTTGGGTTACTTATGCATTCGTATAGTAATGGTTGATTGCATGTTGGTATACGGCATTGTTTGTCGCACGGGTTATATCAATGCTACTGCCTTTGTGCGCTGGACGAGACACACTAATTTCTACATACATCGAAATAGATTATCAGAAGTTTAAACTTGGGTTAGTTATCTATTACTTCTCAATTTGATGGTGCAACAATGTGGAATTCATAGTTTTTGAGGTTGTATTTTTCTGCCCCCTTGATTTTATTTTAAATTATAGAACTTTTTATATGATCTTTACTTAGCCATTCCGACTTTTTTTTAATAAAAGTAGACCATTTCCTTAACTATTCGTGTTTACACTAAAATTGGGTGCTTAAATTATTGTTTATGTAAGCTGCATTACCTTAGCTTAATATAAGTTTTTAACTTAAAATTTTAACTTATATAAAATATAAGTTTTAACTTATATTTTATCTTATAAATAAATCACTATTGTAAACCACCAAAAGACCAAAGACCTTTACTTTCACAACTTCAAAATGTTGAAGCTTCTTCAGATACTTTTGCGCTTGACATTGATTTATTAAACTACTTACGCAATTAAATGTTTCCATTGTCAACGGAAGTATCATGTATAGACTTTATATACTTTGTATATATAATACTGTATTTCAATAGGAGTCTCGTACCAAAGGCATGTAGCATTATATCATATCGTCGGAATTAGACAAAAATTTCGGAATGACTTGGCATATTTGTCAAAAATGTACACAAAGTTTTGTATAGAACTGTGCTGCTAGGGAGTGACCAGACAGTGCAAGCTTTGGACGTTGGGCCCCGGATGTGGAAATAGAGAAGATAACAATTGGCGAGGAAAACGCAAGTCGCATAGTCGGAGTGTACACCGCCGGGCGCCGGCCAGTCGATCTAAGCCTGTGAGCTCTCCACTGACCGCATAACTAATAGTGCTAATGAGACTGGGGATACATTATTTATATTTACGGAATGCCCATATATATTTTGTTTGATTTACCCCGTGATTCTGATTAATCAGGAGCTATAATATTAATATGATGCAGTCGAGTGCATCATATTCATATTGAAGCTGGACACCTTTACGTTGCAGTCGCACGTCGCAATTAAGAAGCAGTAGCTGTACAATATTGTTATGCTGTCAGTCTAGAGCTCATCGGTGTTAATAGATAGGACAAAACGAAATAAATTATAAATTTTTAAAAAAAGTTATAATTATATGAGAGCGGCGTCGCCCGCGCTCGTCGCATAAGTTATATTTATTGGCCACGAGCAGCGCGCGGCGCCTCGCGCCAGACCGTTATATTTATGATTAAGTTCGGCACATGTTGTTTTTGTTTGACCTTGAATTGTTATGATTTATTGTATTGAAAACACTGGTGAGTCAATAAAGCAGTGGGTCTGGGATACCGGGTGTTTGATTTGCCGATCGATTATTATTATAATAATATTATATACTCAATTTCATTGTGTTTATTTCTGGGTCCAACACTGATCGTCGGTTACTGTGATCGTCTGAGCGATACAGCTGGAATAAATATTGTAAATTCTTAAGGTCATTTTGTAAAAGAAATGAATAAATAGTTTAAGTTTATTAATACTTCTGAGTATTGTATTATTGCAACGGTGAAACCTGCTAGCTAAACATCACAGCTATTCTATTACACAAAATCCCTGTAATACTGTTTTAAGCAGCAGCTTCAAAAACCATAAAAGCCTGCGAAAGGCTTAAACACCTAACTTACGTGTTAAGACTGTCGTTGGTAGTATAGCAATCTGCAATACTAATGTGTTAGCGTGTTTACACACGGCGCCGCAGCGGCAGCGTTTTTCGCCGCCGCAGAACCTACGGTGTGTCCACCACAGGTTCTGCGGCGCGATCTTGGGTCCGACTAGTCACTATAATCTCGTATATGTTGCTGCCGTCGCCGTGTGAAAAAGGCCCATAGAAATACAAGGATGAGTATGCAGCGGAGCCGCCGCGGTGGCGGTGGTGCGGTGCCGCTGCCGCTGCGGCGCGTGTGTAAACACGCTTACTGGAGCTGTATGTCGGAGTAGTAAACGGCCCGATCATTCGGCCGAAACATTGAACTTTCAACTTGGGAGTAGAACTCCTGATCTCCGCCTCCTCTACCTACCGAGTACCGAGTGGCGAGACAGTGCTGTCGGTCAATTTGACCTACTCGGTAGGTGTAACGAGGCTGGATAACAATTCTTCAAGTTTTTTTATTCTAACCATTCCTATTCTCTTAATAATAAATCCTTCACTCTCCTAATAGTATGTATGGAGAGAGGAATATATTTTGTACCTTTTAATATTTGACGCGTCCAGAAACATTCCTGAGTGGAACTTCAAAGAAGTAAAAGTGCGTTACCGCTGGTCATCACAACTCACCATCTTGGCCTACAGAATACGGTAGGCCTACTACGAAACCGTTTTGAGATTCAAACAATCGGCTGAAAATGCCGCGTCCCGTCTAACAATGTAATTTCTCCTTTAGAGTTTAAAGTAGGACGCAGTATTCTCATACGATTTTTTGAGTCTCAAAACGGTTTCGTGGTACGGCCCCTGATTTGAGATATCGCTTCACTCACTCGCTTAAAGCGACACGATGCCCGAAGCATAGGTAGTTAATTCTATTTCAATGACTCAAATTGGTTCTATTGTTATAGTTAAAGATTCATAAATTCATGAATGTAGAAACTAGAAAAATAACGTTCTTGTGTATTATACTCGGACTAGGTTATTTTAAGACGCATTCCGTAAGAATTTCGTAAGAATCTCATGACTCAGCATAATATTAAATGCATACCAACTTTATCCCGCGGTCTCGTATGCCGCATGATGTATGGATATCCTTAACCCATTTGATGACTTCAGACTTGCAATGCGGAGGCGTCTCGGGAGACTTTACTAAAGCCAAGCTCGAGTGACGTGAAAATTGCAATGACAGTGATCTAAAAATAAGGTCGCAAGCGTGGCGCGGCTTCGGCGAGCGACTACCGAGCGCTCCGCAGTCGAGGATCATTCGCCGCGAGTTACAGCCGAACTATAACGAATAGCAACCATGGTTTACGAAAGTGATTTTTACACGACGCGCCGGCCGTACTCCGTCCGCTCCAACTACAGCGTGTCGGTGAGTGGATTGCCTTATCTAACACCTAATGAGCGTGCACCTCGCTCCAAACTACTCCCGGGAGCCGGACCTCGCACCAATTCGACCCTCGTTTTTTAATGTTTCTCGCATAACGTATACGGTGGTCGTACAGTACAGTGACAACTTTAGTGTTTTTAAGTTATTTTTTATCAAATTATTTTTGAAGTGCATAACCTAGGCAGGTAATCGAATATCGTAGTGCTTGTAAACAACATTGCTTTGTAAGTTGTAGAGTAGGCGACGATAGGCAGCTAGTACGGTAGATTTAATCACTTTTGAATTTTGCGGCAATCCGCAAGTGGGTCATATCGTTTTGAGACGAGAATCGTAAAGCGGAGCTACCGGGCGCGCCAAATATAGCCGCGGCTGGAGTCGTCCGCCCGACTAACGGCGACTTCTCCGCTTGCAGCGGGCGGGCGATTGGGAGAAGGTGCCGTTTGTGCCGCGACCGAGTCTCGTGCCCGATCCCATAACGGCTTTCGGCCGGCGCAGCAGGCCGGGCACCCGAGCGTCCATCCTGGATCCTGTGACGCGGCAGAACATCCTACCGAAAGCGGAGGCCAAGTTGGCGCCGCTGGCGCCTTACGTCTCGCCGCGCGACCAGACTCGGGCGCGGGTGCTGGCGTCCGTGGGACAACACGAGCGCGCCTTCGAGGCGGACCCTCTCGGTACACCGCGCGATCACATGGACGTGGTCCTGGCTCAGGCACACGGGCGCCCGCAGCACGCTCCCCACCGCCACGTCTTCTACAGCAATTACGCCACATACTGAACACCGTCGCGTCATAGTCGTGTGTCGCTTTCGCTAGTCGGGTCGGTCGGGTCGGTGCGAGGTGCGCGGACGCGGTGCTAAGGGCGCGGTTGTTGCAGACGCCGCGTCACTACGTGGTGGTGGACCGGGACCCGCTGCCGCGCCGCGCCGAGGAACAGTACTCATACTCATACTCGAGCACTTCGGAGCGCTCGAACGGCAGCGGGCTGCCGCAGCGCAGCTCGTACAGCAACACGACAGAGCGGCGTTCGGCCAGCGGGCCCGGCGGCTACTCGTACACGAGCGACCGCAGCAGCAGCATCGGCGGCCCGGGCGGGTACTCCTACTCCTCGACTACTAGCGGCCGCCTGCCCTACGGAACCACCTACCGCCACTACTCTTACCGCGTGTAGCGCCCCGGCTCCCGACCTCCCGACCCCCTCCTCTCCCGAGTCTAACCTAGCCTAGCTTCACCGACCTAATCAGTATTCGCTAACGCAATGTGATCACTCTACTTTATTTAAAACATAAGTGGAGGTGTATCTGTTTTTAATTTTTTATGTGAAATTTAGTAAAACTTAATATTTATTAAATGAATATTATTTAGATTAATAAAGCTTGCATTTTTAATATATTTTTTATTCTTCCGAATTCCTATAAATATCGATGATGAGCTCGATATCATACTCGCTAACTGATGTGTGAGAATATGTTGGTTGTACCTACCCTCTCTGAGACTTTGTTGTTTGTTCTGTTGTTAATAGTTCTTTCTTATGATATCTACTTATTATCTACTAGTCAGACTCTCTAGTAGACGTATTTTTTATAAAGTTGCTTTTCTATTATTTCTATTTTCTATGTATTTTGAGAAAAGCATAGTTTTTCTAGATTTATAAATTGTAACGGGATAAATCCAAATATTTACTTAAATACATAAGTACCTAAAACATGTAGAGAAGCTACATTAGCATTTAGCACCTAACTTTTTACCAGACAGTTATATACCTAAGAGTAACTTTCTATTACTTTGAACAGCAAGTCAAATCACTACAAAAAAGCTGTACAATTTTTACAAATATTTCAACTTAACAATGAGACTACGCGAGTTGTATCTTGTAATCCTATGAAAACATAGTAAACCTACTTGTGTACATATAAACTAAACGTGATCCCTGTTTCCATTGTCGCTGCCGACGGTGGTACAGCCCCTGACGTCGGTGTACTACCTTTCGTCCTATGTACCGTATTACCATATCCCGTACGTGACGTACATACCCAAGCTGTCTCAGGTGAGTGTACAGCCGTGAGTGATCACTGCCGACTGCAGCGCAGCATCCGATGTAAATACTCGAGCGCACCGCTTGCAAGCGACACGGTTTATCACCAGCGCATTAGCTAATATGCCACACACCCCTTTGACGAATGCTCAGACTCGTGCCTATGTGTTTTAAAGTCATAAACGTGTCATAATAATGTATCATGAGTCATGACATCCATGGCAATCTTCACCTCTAAATCCAACATCATCAATGAATGTTATTTATATGACTCCATCTGGTTTGGTTAGGTTCGTGAACAATATTGGCAAGTTCTCTTCATTTGCACTTATCGATTCCTCCTTTACTTGCAGTACAGGATAAGTTTTCAAGAAAGAGTAAGTTACTTTAAATTGAGGATGGAAACATGCGCTACGCGCTTCATCTTCGGAGTCTCTTTGGCACCAAACCCATTACCAGACAGAACAACATAAAGTGTTCTTTTATTCGTTGATGGAGACGTAGAAAAATAATTTGGCCGACACCGCATGAAATCAATCATCAAATGCATAGCTTGGCGCACAGCATTACATTGCATCTACTACCGGTGTGACACATACACGCCTGCCGCATGTGGGCCAAAACAAGTTCCGTTCTTCATTTTGTACATTCTCATCTGTAAAATAAACAACAAATAAATGAAAATGGAGTGTCCACTATGAAATATCACTTGTCTGCAGACAGCATACGTGAATAATAGATAATAATTATCTACGATAGGGAATTTTCAATACCCCTTACCATCATTTACTATAATATTTTATCGTAAGCTTCGATCACTAAATCGTAAGTCAATCTCGGAAGGGTGTTTTCCAAGTATCTGGAAAAAGGCTTTAGTGACTCCTATCCCAAAAGGTGGCGATAAACAAGACATAAAACAATACAGACATATATCGAAACTTTGTGTTTTTGGGAAAATTATGGAAAAGATAATTACTTCCACATTATGTACACAAATAAATCATGCTCTTTCTGACGAACAGCATGGTTTTCGTAAGTCACGTGGGGTTACTACTAATATTTTAGTATCATAAACAGATTGTATACTTAACGCCATGGATGCAGGATACCAAGTAGACGCCGCGCACACCGATTTCTCAAAGGCATTTGATAAAATCAACCATTTAGTTCTCATCAAAAAACTTTTGAAGCTCGGTGTTCACGGCGATCTACTGAGATGGGTGGAGTCTTATGTATCTAATCGTAGTCAGGCAGTCGCGCTAAAGGGATTTCAATCTACGTCTCTAGTGAACAGATCGGGCATTCCTGATTCCACAGGGGTCTATTCTGGGACCTATTCTTTTCATCCTCGTAAATGATATTCGAAAATGTTTCAGGAATTCTCATCAGTCATCACTCATCACCATCTCTATGCAGATGACACAAAAATTTATAAAATTATCAAGACAATAATTAATAATGACTGTATTGAATTACAAAACGATCTGAACAGTCCCGACTTATATTGTGCAGCTAAACCAAGCTAAAAAAGTCAATATTTAAGTAAATACTGACTTTTTGTTTTTTTATTTTTAATATACTTACATATACTTATTATAAAAAACCGGCCAAGTGCGTGTCGGGCCACGCGCAATATAGGGTTTCGTAGTACCGCTAGTTTTTGAAAAATTTTGTTTGGTCAATGAACGTACATTTATAACGTGTTTTACACTACTATAACAACATCATCTCAGTTACTTTTAAGGAATTTGAACGAAAAATTCCTTTATACTTCGCCGAATACATTTTTTTTAGTTGATCGACTATTACTCAATAACTTATGAAGTCTTCTTAACCGTGATAGTTTTCCTTTTAAATTCAGCATATTACCTACTCCCGTGAATTTTTTCACATTTCCAGCAGCAACCGTTTAGCTGATAGAAAGGGGGGACACTAGACTCAACGATTTTTTCCACTTTAAAACTTAATATTTCACAAATGGATCCCTAAATCGGAAAATGATCTATGAAAACTTATAATATTATTTTAAAAAAAGCTATTTAAAAAATTCATCCCCGCTTGATGTGTAGGGAAGGTACCTACTAGTATGTCTGGTCTCTGGTAGTTACCTACGGCTATATAGATAGGACCTAAAAAAGCTGTAATTTGGCATTAATGATGCCGACAAAATAGCACGGTCTACATAAAATCTTAAAAAATATTTTTTATGGTAGGTCTTTGAGCAAAACCGCGGACAGGCAGATGGACGGACAGATCGAAACTATAAGGGTTCCTTGTTGACTACGGAACCCTAAAGAGGAACTAATTTTCGATCGAATTTCTATGAACGTAACTGACATGATGTTGTTAGTAGTGTAAAACACGTTATAAATGTAAATTCATAAGAATTAAGACCATACAAAAATTATACTCGTGTCACACAATCATCACCTCTAGTAATTCACACCTTTTACTGTTCCAAAGTTGCCTCTGTTACTTCGCGGTAATTAAACAATAGACGGCATTTTTTTAGAATTTAGACTAAGGGCCTGTTTCACCACTTCCTGATAAGTGCCGAATAGGCTATCCACCAATTAACTTGACAGATGAAGTATGGAATCTGTCAAAAAAGCTGTGAATAGCCTATTCGACACTTTATCAGAAAGTAGTGAAACAGGCCCTAAGTATACTAGAATATAACTAACTAGTTATGCTTGTATGAAAATGTGATGTTATACTTACATACGTGCTTAGTAGTCACGTCACATTGTACTTTGTAGTATGAATTTTAATTTTTATGCCTAATTTTAAATGCCGATTTATCCAGTGGGAATGTTCACTATGGCAGTGTGCCAAGCACGGACTTATGATTCGCCAAGCAATTTCTCCTTCACATTAATTACACAGTAGGTACTAGGTACTAAACAGTTATGAATTCAAATCTTATATTTACATAAGTACAACTACAAGTAAGTATTCTTTAATTCAATTAAAAGAATGTTAAGGTTATGGTTGAAGTATGTTATCAAATAATTGACTAAGTAGGTACGTATAGTTTTTTTATTGAAACTTAATGGTTACACGACCAGGATCTAAGGTCGAATTTCGAAGTAAAAGAATTTTAACCTAAAATACTTATCTAGATACTTTATTGCTGCACTCAGAGACATTTTAATCTTCAATTTAAGAGGATTCCACACCGCCGTTTTTCCATACAAACGCTGTCCCCTGTTTCCTCCCTGGATAATGCCGGTAGAGTTATGATTTTTTTCCTGAATATCTATGGCCACTATTAGCATGTCCCTATGTTTTCTTTTTTTTTCATAATTTAATTATTAAAAAAGATAAGAGCGTCCAAAAACCCAAAAAAATGGCCAGATTTTCCTCTGTGTTCAAACACCCAGAAAACAAAACTGGCTAGAATATACAAAACAAATAAAACATAGGAACACAGCTCAAGCTTGCTTTAATTCTTAATGAAAAAATTACTTAAATCGGTTAAGTTTTGGAGAAGGAACCAGCGGACAACGAATCGAAGATTTTCGGTTCTTTTATTAGAACTTTTGTCGTGTTGTCTCTATCGCGCTCTGCGGTGGGAGACTTGAGATTGGTGAGACAGCAATACATTTTCAAATACCTATTTTCAATTTCTCTCGCCCCTGGTGTATCCTCTTAATGAAGAGTTTGGCACTTGGCAGACAATAATATTGTATTACTAGCTGTCCCGGCAAACGTTGTTTTGCCATATAAAGTATTTCGCCCACATTATTTAATTTTTATTGAAGTGATTAAATAAGTATGGCACCATGGCATCAGCCATCATCCATCGCTATCCCGTCGCACAAACGATGGTCGCCGTCAGTTTCGAGTTGTAATAATTTACTATTATTTATTCAACAAATGCACTTATCAATATAAAAAGTACCCAGTAGCCGATTCTCAGACCTACTGGATATGCATATAAAATTTGGTAAAAATCAGTAAAGCCGTTTCGGAGGAGTACGGTAAATAACATTGTGACACGAGAATTTTATTATTAGTATATAAGAATATGGATTATGGGGCTTTAAATGTCAAAATTCTTATAATATAGTTATATTTTAACTAGCGGCCCGCCCCGGCTTCGCACGGGTGGACATTGATTTTTAAATATTTTTTTTTTCAATCTTTATTTCTTAGTCAATCTTTATGAGCAGAACATAAAAATGGTTTACACTAAACGTAATGAATTAATGAAGCGCTATAATATTATCCCATCAATGAAGCGGCATCCGGCTGTCGCATAACTATTATATTCTAAATCTATTGTGTCTGCGATTCCCATGATCGAGGTAATAATAATTAATATTTACGTGGACTCTCCGGGCGAGCACACCCGTGCGGCGCGCCTTGACGACGCCCAATTCGCAACGTGCAGCAGAAATCGTAATATTTTAATTTCGCCATAACATTAAAACCAAACGTCCAATTTTAATCATTCAAAGACCAAATATTATCTACATTAACTGTACTTAGTAATGAAATAATTTATTTTAATAAGAATTAATGCCATGAGTAAAATAAAGGCATTTAAAAGTAGTCCAAAAACATTTCAAGATTTTTTAATAAAAAAATGGTTATTGTGCCTCACTCAACATAGATAGGTATAGTGTGTCGCGGACTTTTTTGTAGATATTTAAAAGATCTACAATTACTTAAAACATTTTATGGTTCTATCTTTTATAGTTTAGGCAGCGTACGCGAAAAAAGTAACATTTCTGGTTGATTTTTTACACCTTGCGTCCGAAAATCCCAAAAATCTTACGGAACCCTATTTTTTGCCAAAATAAAATTTAGTCTAGCTCAGCAGAATTAATGTAGGATTCCAATGGTAAAAGAATCTTTCAAATCGGTCCAGTAGTTTCGGATCCTATTCAAGACAAACAAACAATCAAATCTTTCCTATTTATAATAGTAGTGTAGATTACAGCTAAGTAATATATTCGTCTCTGAGTGCGGCAGTTAGTACTTAGAAGAAGCACTCAGTGTTTTCGATTTTGTTACTTTTAGATTTCACTGTTTTTCATAAGTTGGGAGTTAAATTGTAACCGGACATCCTTGAACGTAATAAAAACAATGGCGAACGTCGAGAATCAAGGGAATTAGATTTGGCTGCTGACCAAAGGCCACGGAAAACATCTGGGTGTTGCGAGAACTAAACAAAAATCCTAATTTTACGTGTTTGTGAGTGCCGGGCTACGCGTCATTAAATAATTTTCACGTAGTAATTACAAACTCATTAATGAAATGAAAATACACATGGCAAAACAAATGTATCCGATTATAATAATTAATTTAGAACAGTAAAGATATTATTCAAGGTTTAAGACAAAATTTTAATTAAGAAAAATAAAAGTAAGTAACTATGTACTTACCTACTACAAAAAATGCAAATACTGCATTCTAAACTCTAAGAAACTGCAAATTTCGAACGGCTCCAGGCTCAGGTCGATCATAATAATAATATAACCCGGGCTGTTGGCTGCGTATGTGTTTTCATCTAATTTTACTCTCATTCGGCGTATAAACCGTGACTCACTGGACTGTAATATCTGACCGTGGTCTTTTATTTTGAATCATTTTCTCTACAACGTTTAGAGCCAATTTAAATATTGTTAATATCTCACCTGCAAATTTTTTGATTTAGCTAGAGATCTTTAATAGGAAAAGGATGAAAAAACCTAAAAGCTACCTACCAAACGTAATGAATTACCTAATTCATTACGTTTGGTAGGTAGCTTTTGGGAGCATATTTGGAGGACATAAGCAATTAATATAATATTATTAAGTATATTTACTATTACATAAATAAGTATGTACCTACATACTTAATAATGTATTTAGACAAATTCACAATGTTGCTAAGTAGGTGCAACATGAAATCAAGTAGACGGGTAATCAAAAGTTCTCATCAAAAACTAAGAAGCCTCATGAGATTTATAAAGACTGTTCAATGTTCACAAGTTTTGGAGAAATTCTGTGCTTATCTTCGCATGGCATGATGCTCGAGCTCTAAAGGTAATGCGAATTTTCGTACTTAATCTTAATTTAAGCCTAGTAAAGTAGTCGTCGACCGTCCAACTAACAACTAGCATGATACAGAAATACAAAAGGAACTACAAAAATTTACTGAACACATAGCAGTGCCGTAAATAGGGCGGTGCCACCGGTGCCCAGGCACAGGGCGTAAACTCCTTGGGGGCGCAAGAATGGCCAGACCAGGCAGACTCTTATTCTTTCGAATTTCTCCCGATAAGTACTTCCCGCTGCACCCCAGAGATGTTTTCCAATGTAGAAAAAAATATCCACAGCCTAGCATATAACTTTCTCCACTTTGGAAGTCAGTTAAACAACAAGCGTGCAGTTATATAAGCTCGCACAGGGCGCAAAAAAGGCTATTTACGGCACTGACACATAGATTCTAGAATATATTAACAGTTTGATTTAAATAGATACTGAGTATGTACCTACGGATGTACCTATAAGATCATGGTCAAAATTAATTACAAGAGTGACCAGTAAGATACGAGGCTAGCAACAACAAGTATTAAAAGTCTGTTTCTGTTTTCTAATTACAGCACTTGAGCGCATGATGTGGCATACCTAGTACCTACCTACTGATCAACGTTGAATGTTTCAACTACAGCAACGCTTCGCTTGTGCGAAGGACTCTCAAACCAATAATTTCACGTTAACTTAAAATTAGCATGCATCGGCACTGAGTCGCATTATGCGCAATTGGAAAACAGGGAGAGCCTTCCATCGCTTCTAGAGTTACTGCCCCTTTTAGGTTCAATAGAATATCGAGTTTGTTTGATTGTAGGCTGAGTTAATATACCGGCCAACGACTCGCACTGTGACCCGACTCGCCACCTACCCCGAAGTGCCGCACCACGTGGTACGCGTGCGCGTGCGACCGTCCGTCGTGCTGAGGGAGCTGGACCGCATCGCCTACCGCCACCGCCCCACACTCGCCGTCTCCGGTCTCGACGACTACTACAAGTCCGAAGCCACTAGGGTAAGAAATTAAGAGGTTATGGGTCCTTCACCTTGCTTTTAGCACATATTAGCGCCTATACTATATCGATGGCAAAGCTGAAAGTATTAAGTATGCTGTTTTCCGTCTAAACACCAGTCCATGGTATCACCAACAGCAGATTTGATACGTCAGCGCTCAGCAGCATTTTGCATTAATCGAACACATTTTTTTTCTCTTAATTTTCCTGTAATTTTAAAGACGTCAATACCAACGTCTTAGTAATTTACAAGACTATAAGAAAAGCTTGTTACTCCATGTTTTCCAAATGTAATACTGTCTGGCAAGACGCCAGATGCTCATTTGTTAGTGTGAAATTCTTAGCTTTGCTTGAGTTTACATTACACTCATTGCAGTGGATTGTTATAACATATTATGACACTATAAATAGACTGGGAAAGTGAAACATTTCGAATATCAATGAATTTAGTTTTAAAAACCTGAGTCCAATCTTGTGGCGGCATTTGTGAATGACCTGCGCTAATTGTCTTGTGTATTGCTGGATCACACTCTGTGGTAACAAGGTTCCCACATAGCGTGATTGCAAAATTTTCGTTTGCGAGTAAAGGGTAGATCAATGTACGAATATACAAGCTAGGTAAAACTACGCAACCGGACCAGTTTGTTGGCAAAAGGCTTTTGACGATTACTGATATATGCTTTTGATTGAATGGGTATAGAAACGTAGACAACTAATTGTCTGACTGTAAGTAATATGAAATAATTATTACAATTTTGAAGCTCCTAGCATTTAAATGGTACAATGTTTCAGGCATTCGAGGATGAGACTCGTCGTATCCGCGCGGACACCGCGTCGCTGCTGCAGCGGGCTCGCTCGGTCGTGCCTCGTGCCAAGACCGTTGCTCCCCTCGACACTATTTACTCGTAAGTGTTAGATGGCTCATTATTCATGTTCACGATTTAATTTGAATCATTATTATCATCAGCTTATTAATTCTTCGCAATGGATTTAACCATCGTAGCCTTTGCGTTTTATGATCTTCAAGTATTTGATTACGGCCTCGGTACAAATCATTAGCTCTAATATATTTTAACGGTGCATCAAGATGAATGTCAGGAACAATGACAACCCACCTGCGCAATTACAGGTCAAGTTTTTCTTGGCACACGCTGATGTACAACGCTTTAAAAATAGTCAACCCATTGATGCGTTTATCAGACGTAGCGGCACTGACATTGATGACGGTTCCGTTCATAATTTGGCAATGCGAGGCTAGTTAGCGTAAAGCGATCTGGTGTAAAAGAAGAAATGTACTCATTGAAAGGGCGTATAGCGTCTGTTCTTTGATTGGTTCTTATTTCCAGTGTGGGTGTTCATTTCCCGGCCAAATGTATCCATGCGTCTGACGTACAACTTGTGACCAAACATTTAATTATAGCTCGCACTAAATGCCAGCCAATGTTTGTCGGCTACAAATCTTAAGGTTGTTGCGGTTTGTTTTGATATCTGATTTATTTACATGTTACTAATGAGAACTGCCGAGAGCTGATGCTAGTCATACACGAGCCACGTTCACCACATAATATGCTACATATCGATATCAATTACCGATTTTTGGACTTCTTTTTGCAATAAAACACATTTTTTTGCAATTTTTATATAAGCTCATTTTGTTTTAATCAAGTTTTAGTCTAAACTAGAAACTAACAATAACTTTCAGATACTCCTATGGAGAACCAGTACCTTACCGCTTCAGCAACGATGCTTACATTGCGAAACTTCTGGTGCCTTTGGGCAGTGTCGCGGACCATATTCGCCAAATGGCCTTCTACAGTGCCCCAGCCCGAGAGAGGTTCACAGGTACGAAAATTTGTCAATTTTTTTTACAGAGATAATACAATATATTATAATACTATAACTTTTGAAGTGGTACCTTAAACCCGAGTGGTCTCCTTTGGGTTTTCTAACAATTGTATCCTAGTGTGTCCCCATGGTAACCTCAAGCTGTTGCTCTTTAGGACGCGGCAACCTAGCGTGCGTGCACTATTCCGGTAAAAAGGCCTTCTCCAACCGCAGACCTCTGTACAAGGAATTAAGCATCAGGGACGACGTCAACCTTCTATCGTTTTACGCGAAAAATAGGCTCGCTGCTGCCGGTTTAGCTGGCGAAAAAGCCACAGGTATCTTATCATTGACGCATTGCTAGCATTGGCTTCTCCTTCGCAGATTTTTGAATTAAATTAATTAAATCTCGTGCGGTGAGAAATCTCGTAACCTTAAAACCATTCATCAATAAATTATGAATGAATAATCTGTAATACATGGTAAAGAAGGTCTTTGAGTGTAGAAGCCATCAAGATATATTATATTATTAGTTTACTTTTCACATTCTTTTGTATTCAAAAAATACTTAATTTTTTTTTAATTTTGCAAGCTTTTTTCACCAATTCCTTTTGATTGCAGGGTTGGTATAAGTTTAGTTTACTTTCACTTATATCCAGTGATCCAAATTGCCAACTATACTACTATTAATTTTGTTTTATATACCAAGAATTAGGTTTATCTTTGCTCTATAATTTAACCAGCAAAATCATTTGCGAAAAATTGTAAAGTTTCTCATGCACGTCACTAGTAACTGGTTAGATTTTTTGGTTTTAATTGAAGTATTTTAATAGTAGCCCACATACTTGATCGGTTACGAGATCTCATTAGTGCGCTAATAAATAAATTACGCTTTACAGCTTCATATTAGTTGTGAATAAAACTAAATAAAAGGAAATATTAAAAGGACTTTCTAACACTGGGTGTGGTGTCTCTTGCAGCAGGCAAAGCGCCAGAAGAGCCGTCAGCGGCGCAGTGCGCGTAGCACCGCTCTCTCCCTTGTCCTCCGCTGCTCTGAGACGCGGCGCGGGCGCAAGTATAACACGATCTGCGCCCGCGCCGCATCTACCTTCGCATCCTTGATCTCGGTATAACATCCGACTAACCGAAATTGATTATTTTTATAAATTTTACACTAAATCCTATTTTGTTAATCATTTACAAAGAACGAGCGAGACATGTTTTTTTAATGATCGTAAAACTTACTATTAAGTCGAATTTGTGATCACTGATCGAGACGACTCACTTAACAGGACTGATTTTGTTTAACAATAAAATATATTTTTTCCACATTTTTGTTTTACTTAGTATGCATGTTAGATATTATCCTATCACGCTTAAAATTTCCGGGCTTTCTAACGCTTGGCTTTTGGTTATTGAATTTTAACACATTTTATGTAAATATTTCTTTACACGATAGGAACATCTAGTATGTTTTCTTTTTAGACATAATATTTATATTTTAATTAAGTATGTAAATTTCATATTTTGGATACAGTTTTATAAATTTCACAATATTACTTAATCCGATATTGTTCAAAATCACATAGACATCTAGACAAAAAGGCATCATCCTTACATACAGGATTTTTGTATCCCTCTGGTGTATCATTAAAAATATGCACTAAGCATGCAATCAAACAAGTAAGCCGAGCTAAATTGGCTAACAACATTCATGACCAACATTAAATTGGCTGGCTACGCTTTTCACATCAGAGCACTTATAAATCGACTAGCTTGTGCAGTTAACTGCTGAAGCCAGCGAAAATCATTTCATCAATAATTACTGGTCCATCCGACTGTTTGACTCGCTTGGGATGCAGTGAAACTCCTACCCTGGAGACCGAGCCGCAAGTTCCAGGCCCCCAAGACGATGGAAGATCCCGATTTGGAGTTAAAAGCGACGAGAGCTGAGCGTGAACAAAGATTCAGAGCTACTACTGCGGAGCCTGTATTGGCACCGGCAGCTGACTTAGCCGAAATCAAACGCAAGAGACAAGAAGAAGCGCGTGCTGCTGAAGAAAAGTAAGTGTTTGAAAGTAAAATAAGTAGGTACTACGATCCTTAAAATTTTTACCAAACTGTCTGTTACTGTGTCAACTGTACTACCTATTTGTCTTTTATAATAAAAAAAAATACTTACTAGAAAATAAAATGTTCTTTCTCTACGTCGTAGGGCACTCAAAGAGGAAGCAAAACGAGAAGCTGAGCGTAAATTACAGGTAAATAATCAATTTTGATTGAATAGAAAATAGGCTACTTGACCTACTTTTTTTCTTCATGCTAATCGCTTCCTAATCATTTATTTTCACCAAAAAACTAATATTTTCATATTTTAAACAGTAGAAACCCATAAAAATGTTGATTGAAAAATATGCCTTTTAAATGGCGCCGAAAACACTGTCCGCCATAATGTGACGTCATATTTCTTGTACTTATTTTATACTTTCTTTATAGAACATTTTTTATGTGCTAAACGTGCGAGTCACATCAGAAATTAAAAAATATAAAATCATATTTTCAAATCGACTTTATTTATCCTACTAATCCTACTTCCTTCCTACTAATCCTACTAATATTATAAAGGCGAAAGTTTGTTTGGATGTATGGATGTTTGTTACCCTTTCACACAAAACCTACTGAACGGATTTTAATGAAACTTTACAAATAGTGGCATAAACTCAAACTCAAACTTTTTTATTCAGAATATTTTTTTTCAAATATTCTCTGAACGTCGGGGCTACACAGATGCCTACCACCGGTTCGGGAACTAACCCGACGAGAAGAACCGGCGTAAGAAACTCGCACGGGGCCATCTTTTTCTAAAAAGATGGAAAATTACAAAAAATATATTATAAAATAACAGTGTGACTAAATAAAATACAACGAGTGTACAATTATTATACATAATATTATATAGAAACAGCTCTGCAGGGGGCGACCTTATTCCCATGGTGTACTATCATTCATGAAATCAGTAATTTTATAGTACGTTTTGGTACACAAACGTTCTTTAACAACTTTTTTAAATCTATTAATTGAAAGATTTTGAACGATTTCTGGGATCTTATTATAAAGGCGTATACATTGACCTTTAAAAGAATTTTTGACTTTAGTAAGTCTAGTCACCGGAATTTCAAGCTTATGTTTATTACGAGTATTTCTCCCATGGGTATCACATTTTTTCGTGAATTGATATATTCTTTTTAACATATAATACATTTGATAGGACATATTGAGAAGCAACAGTTAAGATTCCAGTTTCCTTAAATTTTTCTCTAAGTGAAGTATTACGGGCCAACTTGTAGATTGCGCGCACAGCTCGCTTCTGCAGCACAAAAATTGTATTTATATCTGCAGCATTGCCCCACAGCAAAATGCCGTAGGACATAATACTATGAAAGTAACTAAAATACACTAGACGTGCTGTTATTTCATCAATCTTACTTACTGCATATGCTGCTGAACTGAGTCTGTCGGCCAACCCAGCAATATGAGGGCCCCACTGAAGCTTGGAGTCTAGTGTAATACCTAAAAATACAGCTGTATCCACTAGCTCCATAGCATCACCATTTAAAAGCACATTGGTTTCCGTTTGCCTTACATTGGGCAATTTGAATTTAATACATTTCGTTTTTTTACTATTAAGTAAAAGATTATTAACGCTAAACCAATGTGCAATCTTTGAGAGAGCATTATTTACTTCGTCATAACACGCATTAAGCCGTTTGATATTGAATGTAAAAGATGTATCATCAGCAAATAATACTATCCCATGTTTATCTTTAATTAAGAATGGCAAGTCATTTATATAAATAAGAAACAGGAAGGGTCCTAATATAGACCCCTGTGGGACCCCCATTTCAATTTTTGCACCAGCAGATTTTTTACCATTTATCTCAACCCTCTGAGTTCTATTTGACAAGTACGATTTTAGGAGGGCGAGTGCTGTGCCTTTTATGCCATAGTGACAGAGTTTCCTGACCAATGATTTGTGTTGCACACAATCAAAGTATTATCTCGGTAAAATAGATATAGGTCGGAAATTAGACGGGTCCAACTTACTACCAGATTTAAAAAGAGGTAAAACTTTACTGTGTTTCATTAGATCAGGAAATACGCCACTTTTTATACAATCATTAAATATAGTCGCTAAGTAGGACGCGATAACATCGATTATAGATTTAATAACTTTCATTGATAGGCCCCACAAGTCAGTAGTGTTCTTAATATTTAGTAAATTGAAAGTTTTTATAATGTCTTCAGGACCTACTTCTTTAAATCTGAAGTCGATATCACATTTATTTACATTTTCTTTAAGTAACAATATAGCATCATCAGGAGAGTCCTTTAGGTTACTTGTAATTGAAACTGGAATGTCAGCGAAAAATTTCTCAAAAGCAGTCGCAACATCACTGTCGGAAGTTATATTTTTGTTATCTATATTTAATTTAAAATCTGAGTTGTGACTGGCGACTCTTCCAGTTTCACTTGCTATTATTTGCCACGTTGTCTTTACTTTATTTTTTGAATTCTTAATTTTATTTCTAATGTGAATAGATTTGGCAGCCCTGCAGACTTGCTTAAATATTTTTGAATATAATCTTACATAGTTTATAAAGTGTTCACTTTGATTTATAGTTCTTTCATTATAAAGGTCATACAGTTTTAATCTGCTTTTCATAATACCTGGTGTAGCCCATTCACTAAATTTACTCTTATTGTTTTTTCCAACTGTCTTAGAGGTGAAGGTATTATCAAAATTGTTTTTAATTAATTTGAAAATATTACCAAATGTCATATCTGGACTACTATGATATTCTGAATTTCCAATCTTAGATATAATTTCACCCCTAAACTTCTCAATACGTTTATCATTAATTGGAATACAAGTACTTTTGTTTTATACTTTTTTGAAATTCTTGTTCATGGGGAAAATAGCTCGTTGTCCACAGTGATCAGAGCTTAGTATGTTTAAGACTTCTTTCTTTAAGGGGTCTATATTGGTAAAAATATTATCAATGCATGTAGCAGAGTTGCCACTGATCCTTGTGGGTTCATAAAACAAATTTGTCAAATTATATGATCTTAACAAAGAAGTGAATCTAACAGTGGTTGAATTATTGTCTAAAATATTTATATTAAAATCACCACAAAGTAAAATGTGTTTGTTAAATGCACTTATTTTTGTTAATAAAATCTCCATGTCCTTTTCAAATATATCATATAATCCTAGTGGAGGCCTGTATACACATATAATAATAATATAGGTACCGCCGCAAAAGCTACGTCCCGCAATTTTTAAATCAGTAATATCTTTGAAAATATTCATTTAAATCATATATGCTGTGAAGGGCCATATAGACCTATAATAAATCAATAATGTATTTAAAGTATTTAATTGAATAAGGATTAATGCCATAATGGTTAAAATCTTTTCGAAAATTAGACATTATTTGAAGTTACCGGTACCGACCAATGCGGGCCACGGGTAGTAATGATTATACTGAATCGATTTTAAACAATTTTTTCAGTAAGTGACATAGGCTATAATATATTTTGTACCCGTGCGAAGCCGGGGCGGGTCGCTAGTTTTACTATAATAGGCTACTTGACCTAAATTCAATTTCATTTAATTTATGTATTTTAAAAACACTCTTAAAAGACGAAAATAAATTTCTCCTTGAAATGTGTTTTTTTTTTTACGTTTTATTTGATACCCATATTATTGAAGAAGTGCTTTAAGACTAACTATTCCACTATCTTGGATGAGCGTCCATTTTGTATGTAGAACGACATTACATTCGTTTCCGAGTTACTCTCAATGAGCCCTTTCATTTGATATTCATATTGCAGAAGTGCATTAAAAATAACTATGTATTCCCGTGTCTTGGATGAGCTGCCATATTGGATGTAGAATGACTGTACATTCGTTTTCATGATACTCTCAATGAGCTCTTTTATTTGATACCCATATTGCAGTAGTACATTAAAAATAACTATTCCCCTATCTTGGATGCACCGCCATTTTGGATGTAGAATGACATTACATTCGTTTTCGAGTTACTCTCAAAAAGCCCTTTCATTTAATATCCATATTGTAGGACTGCATAGAAAATAACTATTTCGCCATCATGGATGGTCGGCCATATTGGATTTAGAGTGATGTCACATACCACATCGTGCATGGTCATCCAAACTAAACGTGTATGCAAAATTTCAGCCCAATCGGTTAAATATATCTACTTCAAAATTGAGTTCCAAAATTCCACCGTAACATACATACTTACATACATACAGAGCAAGTTAAATAATAAAATAAAATAAATAATAAAAAAACTTTTAAAATATGTTATTGTGGGATATTCATAGGTACGAGATAGACATACCATCGCGAAGTTTTCTGTAGACCTTTTCATAGTGTACAATACTTAGTACATTATTTTGATAAATCTCGTAGGATTCAGCCTGCGTTTGCAATGTAAGCGGAAAAAAATGAAATTATTTATGACATCACATTAGACCCCATAAATAACAGTATTTCTCCACTATTTAATGAATTTCATTATACTTATAAACCTTCCTCTTTAATCACACTATCTATTAAAGAAAACCGCATCAAAATCGGTTGCGTAGTTTTAAAGATTAAAGGGAACAAAGGGACATAGGTAAAAAAAGCGACTTTGTTTTATACCATGTAGTGACTGACTAAGTATGTGTAAAGAATCACATTAAAATGTTATCATCATATTATGCTTTTAGGCTGAAAGAGAACTTGCTGAAAAAAAACGCGCTGAAGAAGAAGCTCGCCAAGCAGAAGAAGCAAAAAGGCAAGCTGAAGAAGAAGCAAGAGCAGCTGAGGAGGAAGCAAGGTTAGCCGAAGAAGCCAAACTAGCCGAAGAAGCTAGGTTAGCCGAGGAAGCCAGATTGGCTGAAGAAGCTAAATTAGCCGAAGAGGCGAGATTAGCGGAAGAGGCTAGGATAGCTGAAGAATCCAGGTTAGCGGAAGAAGCTAGATTAGCAGAAGAAGCCAAGCTGGCCGAAGAAGCGAGGTTAGCAGAAGAAGCAAGATTAGAGGAAGAAGCTAGACTAGCTGAGGAAGCAAAATTAACAGAAGAGGCTAGAATTGAAGAAGAGAGGCTAGCAGAACAAATGAGACAAGAGGAATTAGCAAAACTCGAGGAGTTGGAAAGACAAGCACAAGAGGAAAGAGAAGCTGAACTTGCGCGCCAGGTAATAAGAATAATAATTTCTCGAAAAGAGCATAAATTTTTCATGTAATTATGTATCTTTTGAAAATGACAAAAAAGGGAATTAAGCCACGGCCCACGGTTGATAAAAATTCCTATTTTTCACCAGGCTGCAGAGCTAGCTGAAATTGCAAGACAGGAATCTGAATTAGCTGCTGCTCGCTTAGAAGAACTGTCCCACAGTGCCTCAGCTGGTGACAATGTTGCAGAAACTGATTCAAGGTATCCCAAATCACAATCCTCATCCCTAATTACATAATTATTGTAATCTTTTTTTGGTCCAATATAATTCAATATCAATATCAAACTTTATTTGCAACCAAGTACATAAAATCAAAAATATACATAACTACTATGTAAGTAAAAGCTTCTAACTAAAAAAACTTGTTTCAGTGATGTACAAGGGGATAGCGCTGAACCCCTTATTGAAGAACCTGAGAGTCCAGAAGCAATTCCCAATGAAGAACCAAGGAATGAAGCTGAGGTTGTTGAAGAAAGTGAAGACGAAAGAGCTGAACCAGATTTAACAGACGAAGAATAAATTTAACTTTCCCTAATTATTGCTCGAATATTGATGTTGTAAAATTCTATTTGTTAATGTATTCCTGTGTTAATAACAATTTGAACTAGATATGCATTTGTTGACGGGCATATTAAACCTATTCAATATTCATGCTAGTAAATATATATATTAGGGGATGCATGATATTGTATTAGTGATAATACCCGGACTTATAAAAAAATGATTTTTTTACTCTATTGTTATATTTCATTTACGTAAATATAAATTTACGTCTAAAATGAGAATAGCATTTTAGCGTTGTTGTGAATAATGAATTGTTAACAATTTTGTTTTCTTAATGTTTAAGAATCTGTTTTGTAAAGTTATATTTTGTATAATTTAACAATAAAAGACATTAACAATAGTAATTGTTTCCTAAATACCCTAAGGTTTTTTTTAAGGAAGTCAGGTCGCTACTCGCTATAGCCCTGACGTCACTGCGACCCATGAGGATCTATTGTGACTCCTTCGCACTAGAGAATCCTCCCCAACCCAATACTGCTCATAAATTGAACGACATGTTTGGGGTTGCTGCCGCGAATTCCCTCTGTGGAAGAGTATTCGTGGCGACCAAAGTGCCTGGCTCTGTAGTAGAGGACAGTCGAGGAGAAGGTGAATAAGTGTTTCATCCTCCTCCTCACAGAATCTGCAAGTCGTTATGCTACAAATACCCACTGTTTAGGTGTTTGTTGAGCTTGCAGTGCCCGGTTAGGCTTCTGGTAAGGATTCTTAATTGGTTCCTACCCAAGGTGAGCACTAATTCTGATAGTTTCTTGTTGAAGCCGGGAAGGCCTTGGAGTGTTCAAGGCCAGGGGTCTCAGCCCATTGCTTCCTGCATAGTCTGTGACCCCATTCCTTGAGCACTTGCTTTGTGTTACTGGGAGTTATACCACAGACTGGTTCTGGACCATATATGAGACTCTCGGCCCCAACCCAAGCCTAGCCAGTTCGACAGCGGTTTCATTGCCGGGGACGTTACTGTGGCCCGGGACCCATACTAGGCGGATGTTGTTGTTCCTTCCCAGCATGTTTAACGTCTCAATGCATTCCAGAACTAATTTGGACGTGACTTCTGCGGCAGTCAGTGCTTTAAGTGCAGCTTGACTATCGTCGATCGATCGATAAAAACGTTTTTATTAACTAGGGCCATCTCCAGGCTTTCTAGTGAACAACCGAGGATAGCGAAGACTTCAGCCTGAAACACGGTCGCAAACTCCCCCAAACAGGCGTATTTGCCTTGGATTTTTCTATCCCAGTCCTCCCTGGAAGGTATAAAAACCTGGTATTGCTTCGAAAAGCTATACACCTTGGTCATAGCATCTGATGGTATGACAGGTGATTCACTGAGAGACTGTTCCAGCTGTCGAAATGGGGTGGAGGCCCAATTCGACCTGCCCGCCGTCCTGGCCCTGAGAGCCACCTTTTTGGCCTCCATCTGAACAAGCAGAGGAAGCGGAGTTAAGTTGATCAGGGCCTCGAGGGAAGCGGTGGGTGTTGACGAGAGTGCACCCGTGATTATTAGACATGTCAGTCTCTGTACGCTGTTTAGACTTTTATTACAGTTTACTTGTTCAGCCTTTTTATGCCACACTACGCAGCCATATGTGGTAATTGGTCTCACTGCTGCTGTATATAGCCATAGCATTGCCTTCGACCGAATACCCCATTTGGAGCTGACAAGCTTCCAACAGGTCGAACCCAGAGCACATCTAGTCTTTTTCGTAATATACTCGATGTGCTTATTCCTAGTGAGTCCTTTGTCTAGGATTACTCCTAGATATTTGACATCACCCGCAAACTTAATAGTTTTCCCGAAGAGTGTTGGGGGGTCCATTCAACTTCCTCTTTTTGGTGAAAGGAATCAAGACCGTCTTATCAGCGTTTACTTTTAGCTTGACCCTTTGGCACCAATCCTCGACGACTCTTAGTGCTGACTGCATCAACCCAGCGACCACCGATGCGCACTTTTCCACCACCATAATTGCCAGGTCGTCAGCGCAGCCAGACGAAGCCACAAAGGGCCAGCAGAAGCCCTGATTTCATCTGACCATCTTTTAAGTGGTCGTCCTCTTTTTCTTTTTGTATTGTATCTTGGATACATATTTGGGTTTGACTTCCATAAGTTAGAATCGGCAGAATGCAACTGTTGAATATTTTCTTTTGATTGCCACAGAGAAGTCTTTATTTTTCATTATGTCCTTAAGAGGAGTCCACACCGCCATTTTTCCATACAAACGCTGTCCCCTGTTTCCT
This sequence comes from Aricia agestis, assembly GCF_905147365.1. Lineage (NCBI taxonomy): Eukaryota > Metazoa > Arthropoda > Insecta > Lepidoptera > Lycaenidae > Aricia > Aricia agestis. The sequence continues at coordinate 12,432,441 of NC_056409.1, forward strand.
CCCTGGATAATGTCGGTAGAGTTATGATTTTTTTCCTGAATATCTATGGTCACTATTAGCTTGTCCCTGTTTTCTTTTTTTTCATAATTTTATTATTATAAAAGACAAAAACGTCCATAAACCCAAAAAATTGCCAGATTTTCCTCTGTGTTCAAACACCCAGAAAACAAAACTGGCTAAAATATACAAAAAAAAAAAAAAACAGGAACACAGCTCAAGCCTTGCTTTAATTCTTAATGAAAAAAGTACTTAAATCCGTTAAGTTTTCAGGAGAAGGAATCAGCGAACAACGAATCGAAGATTTTCTGTTCTTTTATTAGAACTTTTGTCGTGTTGTCTGTATCGCACTCTACGGTGGGAGACTTGAGATTGGTGAGACAGCAATACATTTTCAAATACCTATTTTCAATTTCTCTCGCCCCTGGTGTATCCTCTTAAGAGACCAGTAACGTTTCCACGAATTTGCAATCCTTCTATCAATTTCAAGTTCCATATTTTGGTCTTGGAACGCTATAACTTATAAGCTGCCCCAGGTATATATAAGACTTATTTTTTATGAAATAAGGGGGCAAACGAGCAAACGGGTCACCTGATGGAAAGCAACTTCCGTCGCCCATGGACACTCGCAGCATCAGAACAGCTGCAGGTGCGTTGCCGGCCTTTTAAGAGGGAATAGGGTAATAGGGGAGGTGGGAATAGGGTAGGGGTTTGGGCCTCCGGTAAACTCACTCACTCGGCGAAACACAGCGCAAGCGCTGTTTCACGCCGGTTTTCTGTGAGAACGAGGTATTTCTCCGGTCGAGCCGGCCCATTCGTGCCGAAGCATGGCTCTCCCACTTGACAAGTCTATCGTATTGCCCTCCGCCGAGATAGGTCTTATTTAGTCTTGGTTTGATTCATTGTCAATCCCACTGCTCTGCTTTTGCTGGCAAGGTCTTCAATCATAATTTGCAGATCGTTTTCGTTTTGGTGTGCTAGTAGTGGCATGATTTTTTTGGTTCATTTGCATAGAGACTCGCCCTTACCATTCTGTGGTTGGTATAAAAATTAAGCTGGTTAATAACCGCGATGTACTTGAATACTTTGGGTTGGTTGCTCGTTATCAGATCAATCTCGTTGCAGTGCTGGCCGTCAGGCGATCTCCACGTCCACTTTCTTGACAGTTTTTTCTTGAAGAGACTGTTAAGTATTGTGCGATAATTTTCTTGTGCCATATTTAAGTCTCTTCTGCCATTTTTGCTCCTTGTCCCTATTACGTACAGTCCTAAGTTGCGTTCTTCACCCTCTTGTTGTTTTCCTATTTTGCCATTAAAATCACCCATCACAATAGGGATGATGACAAGGTCAAAGATTAGCGAATTTCGTTAATAAAATAAAGAAATCACGGTAAAAAATAAGTGTCCCGAAAATTTCAGCTTGATAGCATTTGTATTTTTTTGTTATGCGCCTTCAAAGTTGGATATTCAAGTCGAATTTTTTTTTCAATTAAATTTCTTAATATTTGTATAGCATTATATAACTTATGCAATTAAAAGCAACATTTGTTATGAAACCACTTTCATAAACGCAAAATTGTATATACCTATCGAACAAAGTTCTCTCCCGATGCGTACAAACAACGAAAGAGTGACGTCATACTTTCGTAGCACTTTGTATGGAGCGTTTCCGGCAGGTCTATTTTATGAGATGCTTGAATTATCATATTATCTTGGTGAATTTTTAAGCTATCAGAGTCTAGTCTAAGCGATAAGTTGAGAATGGCGAAATATAGAGATAAGGGTCATAAAAATACGTGCGATAGCTCATTAGATTCGAGAAGAGGTCTAGAAAAATGTATCTAAAAATCCCAACTCCCGGAATTCTATCTCTATTATTTATAATTTTAATTTAACGCTGAAAGTAAGCCTCCACGCGGCATTTTTAGGTAGCGCGCGTGGCTTCAAAACCGAGCACGTCACACTGATTATTTTTTAAAGGTATTAAATATTAATTTAAAAATTTCAAAAACTTATGGTGTACTAGCTGTTGCCCGCGACTTCGTCCGCGTGGACTTCAGATTATAGCGCGCGATGTCAACAAAATTGGTGTCAAAAGCTTTTATAAAAAAACCCTGGTACCCCTTAAATCAATACAGCTGTGCAGTGTGCACACAATAAGTATTTCATTTTTTTATATTAAACTTTATATTTTATGCCAAACTTATTTAGCCCTCCAATTACACAACTTTACCCATAAACTATTTATCATTGATAGATTTAAGTATCGTCAGTCGTCACTGCACAGATAAAGTACTGAGTTATTTAATACCGTAGAATAGATATAACAATCGAAAAAAATCGAAACTTAAATGTAAGATGATACCACGTCTTATAGGAAGACTTTTGAGCAAGCGTCAGCGCGATGTAGAAGACGCACGGCGCCATCTATTATGAATTGTTGAAACTAACTTAATTTGAACAAATTTACGCATTTTCACCCCCTTACAACCCTTTTTTCCAGTAAAAAAAGTAGCCTATGTCCTTTCTCAGGCTTTGGACTATCTGTATACAAAATTTCATTACAATCGGTTCGGTAGTTTTGGCGTTTGGCGTGAAAGCGAGACTGACAGACAGACAGACAGACAGACAGAGATACTTTCGCATTTATAATATTAGTAAAGATTATGTGCACACTGCAAAGCTGTTTTTGGGTATTTTGATTAATTAAGGGCCGCGCTACACCGGAATGGCAGCGGCGAGGCGAGCACTTTCAGCGCTGCCATTCCGGTGGAGCGCGGCCCTAAGAGGGGTACCACTTACCAGGGTTTTAAAAAGTTTTTAAAACCCTGGTAAGTGGTAAACCGCGGAGGCTTACTAACGTTAAAATTATAAATATTAGAGATAGAATTCCGGGAGTTGAGATTTTTTTATGGAAATTTCCTTTTCTTTAAATGTTAATAGTTTCGGAGTTTTTAACAAAAAACATAATACTTACCTTTTTTTTTGCAACCTAATTTGCTTATAACTTTTGCAATTTTTTGTGTGCTAATACACGCTTCCGATACATTTTTCTAGACGTCTTCCCGAATCTAATGAGCTGTCGCACATATTTTTATGACCCTTTTCTCTATATTTCGCCATTCTCAACTTATCGCTTAGACTAGTCATTCTTTCAGCGATGTTTCTATTTTTAAGGGTCTTTCAATTACCAATAAGGAAAAAAATAGTCATCATCACAATTAGGTTTTTCCCGTAAGACCTCTGATAGTTCGCGATCGAACGAATCTTTGACTGATTCGTCCGATGCTTCCGTTGGCGCATATATTTGCACGATGGTCCAGTGATCTTTGAACCCTTCTAAATGGATTGTTAGAATCGCGATTCTTTCCGAGATACCAGTGAATTCTAATAGGTTCTTTTTGAGTTTTTTCCTTATTACGAAACCTACTCCATATAGGCCCTATGTTATATCCCACTTTATATTTTGTAGTAGTTTCTAGTTCAAGTAGTTTCGCATCGGTTCATAGTATTAGTACATTTAGGGTTGCGATATGAGTATTATTTCTTTTCTTGCGTTGTTTTAACTTAGATTGTAGAGTTGTTTGAAGTAGATGTTCTTTTGCTTTGATTGGGTTTAGATTTAAGTAGATGCTGAAGGGAGACGGTCATATTCCCCCACGGTGACCGTTATCTGGGTTGGGGGAACGTCCAGTAGAGAAATACATACTAGTATTAAAAAAAACATTTTTTTTAGTGAAAGTTTAATAAATAAACAAAAAAAAACTAAACTTACATTTAAATATCTTCAAAAACTAAAATTTAATATATCTTCCTGTAATAACTATAAATCCATTTTATCAATTTGAGCTGATGCTGAATTTACTTCTTCCTTTGTTACATTTCTTGTCTCTTTCTTTTTTGGCCCCTCAATTTTCTGATTCTGATTCTGCACTGTTTGTTTTGGATCTTTTTGCATTTGTATAAATTGTTTATCGATATCCATAACTTTCTGCTTTATCTGCAAACAAAACATGATATGCTGAGGTATTGCTACTGGGCTTTTAATCATTGCTGTTGGCCGCGACTTCGTCCGCATGGACTTCAGTTTATAGCGCGCGGTGTCATCAAAATTGTCAAACAAAATTGTTGTCAAATTTAAAAGATTTTTAAAACCCTACTACCGCTTAAATCAAAATACCCAAAAACAGCTGTGCAATGTGCACATAATATTTCATTATTCTATTATTAAACTTTATTTTAAATGCCAAATTTTAAAACTTATTTAGCCCCCCAATTACACAACTTTACCCATAACTATAATTTATTATTGATAGGTTGGGAGCAGATTAGGAAAATTCTAGACTTCAAATTCATGATTTTTAATGCTCCAACTCCCAAGCGGCCACATGCGGCGTCCAATAACAAAAGATAAGCTATTGTGTCTGGTTTTTCCATGATTGAAAATTGAAAACAAAATATGAGTGAGTGAACTGAGATTAAGTGCCTCCCCTCTCACCCCGCAACTCTCTCTGCTCCACGTTTAGGTATGTAAGCATCCTGATCACTCTTGTAAAAAATCCGCCCCATGCGAGAATTATCGTAAACCCAGTACATAGTTACATAGGTAACACCACGGTAACACACAAAAATTAATTATGCTAAGTACTTACATTTTTTAAACCTAAATTCACAGCCTTTGCTTTAGTCTTTTTTAAACTTTTAGCTCCTGCAACTTTAAAGACATTCGCTTTTACACCTTTTCTCTTTTCTTTTCCCATGATAAAGATTGCAACTGTAGAATAATGCCAATTACTGGTCGATATAATAATGCTTAATTATTATTATAATATTATTAGGCTGTAGGTATTGTCTGCTGGAAATTAATTTAGATTTGTATTTTGCAAAAACCTTAACCTAAAATCCGAAAAATGAGGGATTTTCCTATTTTTTTTAATTTGATTGTCAAACAGTTTCCATTTTAGTAACTAGATGGCGTATGGGTAGACAACTATCGGTAATACCAGGGAATACCATCAATAATTGCTACAAAACTGGGCAAAAGAATGTAAAACTTGATACATTTCAATTTGAAAAAGACGCAATAATATTCCAATGAATAGGATAATAAAGTTATTTTAACGATGTTTTAGCTAAAATTCACGGAAGAAATAGCCCCATTTACCGATATTCAAACCAAATGTCACAGGAATAATACATTTTGGTTTTGACCACATCTTACCTGCACTTGTGCAAGATAACGGATATTAAATGGCTAATATTTCACCAATAATGAATATCAAGAACCCAAACAACACAATTTGGGAAAAAATAATAAAAACTACACCAACAATAAAAAGTAGAAGAAGTTTGAAAGTGACATGCCCGCCAAAACTCTTTCAGTTGTCAAGTTTCAGTTTGACAAGTTTTTATTATGTCAGCGTGTTCCTAAACTATTACCAGTATACTGGTCTAATCGCTTAGGCCAATGATCGCTTAGGTTTAAGATATTTTGATTTATGTCACACTTGACAGTACACTGATATTTTTTGGAAACACAACCCATATGTAGTCAGTGATGCCAACCTGCAGATAACTTCAGATCGGTGAGGAACCAATAGAACTTTGAGAACTACAGTATCGTCACAGTTATGTATAAACCCCCTGAGGCTGTGGACAGCAGCTTCACAACCGCCTTTGCAACTGAAACCTAATTGAATCGGTTTGAATTCCTTAATCAATTTGGGGTGAATACTTTTATAGCAGATTTTAGCGACTATTCTACGAAAAGTGCTACCCACAGCAATTGGACGAATTCCGCCATCTTTTTTCTTTAGAGCACAGAGATTAGCACCGTATAGTACAATGAGTTTCTAAAATACCATAGAATATCATTGGTATAGTACATTTAAAACTTCCGAGTTCACTTGCCCTGAAAGCATTAGCTTTACGAGATCCGTCAGGTCGCTCAGAAGTGTTTTACCAGCATCAGCAGTGGAACTACAGATTAGATCTTTGAGATGTTGCGGTGAAATCCCGTCCAAGCCACCTGCCGAACCGTTCCTAAAAGACATTATGGCAGACAGCACCATTTTGCTTTCAGCAACTATACCAGAACCGGTCGGTGTAGGGAGATTAGGAGCTACAGAGGTATACGGATGTTTTTCTTTTAAGGCAGTCAAGGTGTCTGGGGAATTTGTAGCCCGCACATCCGATGAAAATAGGAGATTGGACGCGCCTTTTATATCCCCGTCACAGATTTTCGCTTCTATGATTTTGTTGACACACAATGGCTCTTGTCGTTTAAAATATGTATTACTCCGCTGAAAATCACTGGAGGAATAAATGTTAAAACTTTTTTCAACGCAGTTTTGTTTTATAATTTTCGTAAGAGAACATTTTTTAAACCAGTCGGCTGCGACATAATATGTCGCAGCCAACTGGTTTATACACTAATTAATGTTTATTTATAATTTTTTTCCATTTTCCCTAACAATATAAAGGATGTCTACTATTAGTTCTTCAAAAATGTAATAAAAAGCTAATAGATGACATGGATCTCATCTTTTAGTTTTGCAATACATACTAAAGTTATTTTGCAGTTTATTCTACTGCAAATATCACCACTATTCTCTGAAAATATAATTCTATTAACAAACTAACAAATTAGAAATACTGTACCTAAAAATGGACATATTAGACCTTGTACTGATCTAAAAATCGATTGCTTTAGTTTTTTAGCAGTAAAAGAAGAGCTGAGAAAAGAAAGAAAAAAAAGAAGAGACAAGAGAAGCATGGAGACTAAAGACTGAAAATAAATTTACTAGGAAAAAAATATGAAAAATAAAAAGAAGAGGAAAGATAGTTTCAGCATGGAAGTAGAATGGATAGAATCTGGAGACAACGTGGATAATATTTCATATGCATGTAGTTACTATGATTAAGTAAGTGAAATCTTAAAAAAAAACGGCAAATAAAGACCTAATAATAGGAAAAATGTAAAATGTAATGTAATGTTCTATGTCAACTATTAGCTGTTGTGAAGAATGGAATAAAATTCACTTAGTCGCACTATTATAAATTTATTCAGACTGGCAGAGCTTCCGCCTTACAAGATTATTCAGTAACAACTGTGTCGGTTTACAGAAAGCCCTGCCATTTTATACAACTGAAAACAATAACGAACTGTTAATTTAAAATATCACAATAACATCCGGAATTACAACCAAGTACAAATCAGCAGTATAAATTCAAATGAACTTAATTATTATATAAATATGAAATTCAATAAATTATCATGTGTCTAAATATAACAATTACATTATATTCCCAATTAATTAAATTATATGAGTATAGATATGGATGTGACGTAATTGGTAATTTAATCACTAGCATTTTAAAATAACTACAATTATAGTAACGATATAATTAATTAAAAGTATGATCAAATAAAATAAATAATAATCGAATAATAGCAATTAGTAAATCAAGTAGAAAATAACAATGTGGATCCGGAAGTAGCATCACTGGCGAGCCTGTGGGCGGCTGGTGGTCGCTAACATTCGGCCATCCTGCTGCAGCCGTGTCCCACGGCTCTCTCCTCCATTAGTTACCTGAAAAAAAAAAAGGAAAGACTGCACAGTATATCTATTCTAATGAGTATAGTGAAGAATTATATTATGTAGTTTCACAACCAAGTCACACAGACATTATGTTTATTGGAAATTTGGAACACCCATTGAAAGGTTTTCATCATCTAGTAGTCACATAGAGAGGGGTCACATAGACAGCGATCATCATAGACAGGGGTCACATAGACATCGGCCACATAGACATCGGTCACATAGACATCGGTCACATAGACATCGTTCGCATAGACATCGTTCGCATAGACATCGGTCACATAGACATCGGTCACATAGACATCGGTCACATAGACATCGGTCACATAGACATCGGTCACATAGACATCGGTCACATAAACATCGGTCACATAAACATCGGTCACATAACATCAGTCACATAACATCAGTCACATAACATCAGTCACATAACATCAGTCACATAACATCAGTCACATAACATCAGTCACATAACATCAGTCACATAACATCAGTCACATAACATCAGTCACATAACATCAGTCACATAACATCAGTCACATAACATCAGTCACATAGACATCAGTCACATAGACATCAGTCACATAGACATCAGTCACATAGACATCAGTCACATAGACATCAGTCACATAGACATCAGTCACATAGACATCAGTCACATAGACATCAGTCACATAGACATCAGTCACATAGACATCAGTCACATAGACATCAGTCACATAGACATCAGTCACATAGACATCAGTCACATAGACATCAGTCACATAGACATCAGTCACATAGACATCAGTCACATAGACATCAGTCACATAGACATCAGTCACATAGACATCAGTCACATAGACATCAGTCACATAGACATCAGTCACATAGACATCAGTCACATAGACATCAGTCACATAGACATCAGTCACATAGACATCAGTCACATAGACATCAGTCACATAGACATCAGTCACATAGACATCAGTCACATAGACATCAGTCACAGACTAGTCACACAGACCTAGGAATCACAATGTAACCTGGCTCAGACGGAAATTCTAGTAATTAATAGCCTACTGTCACACAGACTAAAAAAAAAAATGTTCATACTGTCACACAGACGAAATTTTTATATTTAAAATACAGGATTTAATAACTTGATTTCAGCAGCAATTGAAAATATTTATTTTAATCACTGAATAATAGCTATCAATTAATAATTAATATACAATCTTAGACAATTTAACTTTCGAGTAAATCTATTAGATCGTCTCTATCTACTTCTCTGTCACTACTGGAAGAGCTATCAGCATCAGAAATAACGGATTTGTAAGGTCTTAGTGCTTCGCCCCGAACCACTGCATCAAACTTCTTATAACCCTTAATTCCTTTTACACTACAAATTGTATAACGATCAATGTTAGGTTCTGCTTTAATAATCTTATACGGACCGGTGTACGGACTTTTTAATTTTTGTGAAACTTTCGAATGTACATCCTTTGTAGCTCCTCCCTTCCATAATACTAATTGTCCTATCGAGTACTTATTACATTTTTTTCGAGATTTGTCGAACTGTTTCTTCATAATTGTCATGTTTCGATCGATGTGTAATTTAGCAGTCTGCCGTCTACTAAGCAAGCCGTCATCTCGAGATGCTTCGTCATTTAATTGATCTAAAGGATAAGCTGGTAACCGAGAGTTTTCGTGACCGAACATTAATTTGAATGGGCAGAATGTGGTACTAGAATTTGGAGTATTATTTATCCCCCACACAATATCTGTAAGTTTATCATCCCAAGTGTTTTCACTATCAGACATTGTATTAAGTCCATCTAAAATAGTTCTATTTATTCGTTCTACCTGACCATTGGACCTAGGACTTGCTATAGCGTTAAGTATATGCTTAAACTGAAATTCTTGGGCAAACTCTTTAAAATAACGACTAGTGAATGCTTTACCTTGGTCAGTAATTACTCTATGAGGGCGACCAAAGATATTAAAGATATCTTTTAAATGTTTTATTGTTTCCACGGAACTACAATTTTTAACAGCTCTTGCGAAAACGAATTTTGTAAAAGAGTCTATAATAACGAGCACGTAAGTATTGCCCTTTCTTGTTCTAACAAACGGACCCAAGTGGTCAGCGTGTAAAGTATGCATAGGTATATTTATTTTGTCGATCGGGAATAATTCTCCTTGTTTTTTACCGTACTCAGATTTGCCGTAGGCACACTGTAAGCACGATTTAATATATTTTCTAATAAAACGAGTCATTTTTGGAAACCAGAATTGAGTTTTTATAATTTTTTCACATCTGTCAAAACCCGGATGCCCTATTTGATCATGGTATTTTAGTAAAAGCCCATATTTAGCTAGCTTTGGGATTACGAATCTATCACCATGTACAGTCTTCCTATACAGTTTGTTATCTTTGACGACAAAGTTGTTTCTTAAATCAGGATTGGGACTACAATCATGTAATTGCCTCAATATATGCTGGATATTATCATCTTGCAACTGAAGTGTAACTAACCAATCGGATTCATCGATTTGAAATATAGATTCTGCAAGAGGGTTTCTACTAAGCGCATCTACGTGTTTCATTTTTTCTCCTGGTCTGTATTCTATTTGTAAATCAAAGTCCTGAATAGTAAGCCACCATCTAGCTATGCGCGGAACGAGATCTTTCTTTACTAATGTAGTACGTAAAGCGGCACAATCAGTCACAACTTTTACTTGTATTCCAGTCAAATAAATTCTGAAACGTTTTAACGATTCTACCACGGCCAGAGTTTCGAGTTCATAACTATGGTAGAATTGTTCTTCTTTCGACGTTACCCTACTAAAATATGCAACTGGCTTAATAAACCCATCTGTCTGATACTGCATTAGTATGCCACCTAAGCCTAACTTACTCGCGTCGGTGTGCAACTCTGTATTTGCTTTACTATCATAAATAGCAAGGACAGGTCTCTCGGTTAATCTAATTTTTAATGTTTGAAATGCGCTTTCTTGTTCAGGTCCCCAGCACCATTCTACTTCTTTCTTTGTGAGTTTAGTTAAGGGAAAGGCTATTTCGGCGAAACCACGAATAAATTTCCGAAAATAAGAAGTCAATCCAATAAACTGTCTTATCTCATGTACGTTCTTAGGTCGTGGATATTCTGTAACGCAGTTAATTTTATTTTGACCAGGCCGGATTGTACCAGCCGAGATTTCGTGACCTAAATAATTAACGCTCGTCTTAAGAAAAGAACATTTTTTTAAATTTAGTTTTAAACTAGCTTTTTCTAAAAGTCCTAAAACGCGACCTAATAAGGCTATTCCAGCCTCTACACTGACTGTTGGAAGCATGACATCGTCTAAATATGTACTTACATCGTTTATGACATCATTAAGGGAAAGTTTTATTAGACGAGAGAAAACCGCAGGGGCATTAGCTAAACCAAAAGGCATTTTAAGAAACTCATACTGACCGGAAGGAGTTACAAAAGCAGTTTTATGAACAGAATCTTCTGCAATTTTTACTTGGTAGTAACCTTGGGCCAAATCCAAGGTCGTAAAATAGCGTTTCCCTGCTAATTTAGCAACTTGATCATCTATGTGTGGCAAGGGATAACGATCTTTAATGGTCTGGGAATTTAGTGCCCTGTAATCTATGCAAAGTCTGTAGTCTCCATCTTTTTTCCTCACTAACACCACTGGACTTGCATATTCTGACATTGACTCGCGGACTATGCCCGCGTCAATTAGATCCTGCACCTTAGACATAACAATTTGATTTTCTTTATAGGATAGCCTGTATGGTTTAAAATGTACTGGTCTATCAGTTGTTGTCCGAATATGCATTTCCATAAGATCGGTACAACCTAAATCTTTAGAATCTCTTGCAAAAAGGTAGTCGTATTTATTTAACAATGTAATTAATTTATCAAGATCCTCTTTTTCTAAATCACCTACATCTATTTCGCCTAAGTCAGTTAAATGAGTGCTATTAGTCTTAGCAGAAAAGTCAACGGTCATAACGTTTTGAGTTATTTGATTGGATATAGTGGTTATCGGGACTGCACGTGCAATAAGTCTGTGAGCCGAAAAGCTTACAGGCTCTTCACCAAAATTAAAGAATTTTAAATATCCTTCGATGCAGATAACTCCTCCAGGTATAGCGTAACTTGTTTTACCTATTTCTACGTACACAGAGTTTGTTAAAAAGTACACATTTTCATTTGATTCATAATCTACAAAAACGTTTAACAATTTTAGACTCTGAGGTGGTACAGTTACATCGCACTTTAAGAACACGTTATATTTAGAATCAAAATCATCACTATTTAATTTAATATCACGAAGTGTATCGTACGATTCATAAGTCGCTATAAATTTGGCAGAGTTTGATGTAGTAACAAGACTAACACCTATTTGATTAATCATGGATTGCCCAATTATTAAATCTATATTACACATATTACAGTTAGTTACCTCGACGTCTCCTTTCAAGTACAAATTATCTATGTATATTTTAATGTGTGACCTGCCTAATGACTGAGTATGAGCTCCTCCAAAACCTTTCATTACTATATTAGACGGTAATATTTGAAGCTCCAGTTCTTTCGCTTTCTTTAAGCTTAACACATTTAATTTGCTGCCTGTATCAATATAAACAACTAAACTTGAGGTACCAACAAATGCTAGGCGCTTGTAAATGCTCCAGAACTTGTCATTTAAATTAAGCATCAGTAAACTCACCGGAGTCGGCTGCACCTGTTGTCGCGATGGTCCCGGCGTGGCGGCCAGCCAGCAGCTTGCCGAAGTGTGACCGTTCCGCTGGCAGATGTCACACCGTTGTTGTGCTCGACAATCACGAAACTCGTGTCCGATGCGCCGACAAATGTAGCACCGTTTCACTCCAGAGCGTTGAGCAGTCGTAGAGTTTTCTTCCGCGGCACCCCTCCGCCACGATGATTTCCGAGAAGTTAAAGATGAGATATTATCTCTCTTATAATTTTCTAGAGAGGATAGGTATCCAAAATACAACATTTCTGGTGTCTCGCACTTATACGCTTTAGCATTAGCACGCAATTCTACCGGAAGCCCTCTTATTATGCAAGAAATTGCATCTTCGCCACTGATGTTGCATTTTCGTAGCAGTGATAGCTTGTCGTGATAATAACGGGTCATCGTTTCAGACTCCTCCTTATTTCTAGCCAACATAGTGCTTAATTTATCCACAAAGTCAACTGAACGTGGAAATGCAATCTCTAGAGCTCGTTTCCATGCATCCCAGTCAAGATTGTAATCGTCGAGCTCATCGTACCATCGTCTGGCTGAACCTCGTAGACGAAGCTGCATAACGAATTGTCTCTGCACCGAATCCCAACCGTAGACATCACCGAGTTGGTCAATTTTATGTAGCCAGCTGGTGACATTGGCTGTGCCATCTTCTGGCCGAAATTTAGGAATAATTTCAGCATCAGCATGAGTCACTCGGGTTGTTTTCCTTTTTATTATAGGTGCAGAGCTTTGCGTGGATTCATCAGAAAAAAAAATTTCATCACTTGCTGACCTTTCTCGTTTCCTTTTTCCAAGTCCGGCTGCGTAGGGTCCCGACATCTTGTCTATATCCCACTTCTGAGATGTGAAGAATGGAATAAAATTCACTTAGTCGCACTATTATAAATTTATTCAGACTGGCAGAGCTTCCGCCTTACAAGATTATTCAGTAACAACTGTGTCGGTTTACAGAAAGCCCTGCCATTTTATACAACTGAAAACAATAACGAACTGTTAATTTAAAATATCACAATAACATCCGGAATTACAACCAAGTACAAATCAGCAGTATAAATTCAAATGAACTTAATTATTATATAAATATGAAATTCAATAAATTATCATGTGTCTAAATATAACAATTACATTATATTCCCAATTAATTAAATTATATGAGTATAGATATGGATGTGACGTAATTGGTAATTTAATCACTAGCATTTTAAAATAACTACAATTATAGTAACGATATAATTAATTAAAAGTATGATCAAATAAAATAAATAATAATCGAATAATAGCAATTAGTAAATCAAGTAGAAAATAACAATGTGGATCCGGAAGTAGCATCACTGGCGAGCCTGTGGGCGGCTGGTGGTCGCTAACACTGTTCATATTGGTGTCTACTATAATATTAGTGATGTTCGTTTATTGTGATGTCATCTGTTAGTACTTATGACTAAGTTTACAAAAAGACCAATAATATATATTTTTATTGATCTATCAGAGAATAATTATAACAGTTTTATTTTGTAAGAGTTACTAAAGACATAGAAAAAGTTTTCAATCCTCTATTTTCATAAATATATATTTTATAACATTCAAATGTTTTATGTTTCCTTAAAGCGTCTGCCATTAGTGCTTTTACCTTAGATAGGCACCTGAAATATTGTATTTGTGTAGGTGAATCAATGATATTGTAAGTTACTAACGTAAAGGTGAATATCAAAACCCGACAAGTCACACCCATATTCGAAACTGAACTATGAATGGCGCTAAATTTGAAATTTAGTTTTCTTTATGCTTCTTTTTTCCAAATCACGGTTAGTCCCCAAAAACTGTAAAAAAACAACATTTAAAATCGACGATTTATTTCAAACGGTACATCCATTGACAAATCGAAATCAAACTCAAGCACGTCCACTTCGGCCAATCACAACTAAGAATGGCGTCCAAGATGGCTCCCAGTTTGAAGAATTTTCGAGAGAAATATACCTCGCTGTCGTCGATTTTATTGAATTTTGTGAGTAAAATGGAAGAATGCATTATACAAATTAGCGTGGTGAATCCTGAAAGAGCAAAGAAGATGTCTTTGTCAAAAGTTAAAAAGAAAAATGCCGAGAATAAAGTGAAACTATATTGTAATAAGATGTGTTTTATTTTATGGCTTAGTAAAATATAACGATGAAGCAACCCTCAGTACGGGAATGTCAAAATAAGATTTATCAAAGCTAGGTTAGTCCAGTACCTATTTTTCGAAATCCGGTGAGTCCACAGCGATATTTTTCAAACTCCGATAAATTTCGACAGTATATAGCAAACACCGATATGTCCAAACTTTAACAAGGTTTTAAAGCGTAATCTCTTATTAAAACTATTTTTTTTTATTTACACACTACCTCCTATATAAATCCTCATTTGCTGAAAATTCCAAGAAATACCTTTATCAATAGCCAAAAACATATTTCTCTCATTTGCCAAGTTTCGTTTATGGTGGACATACTGGGATTTGATATTTGCCTAGACATTTATACTTTAATAAATTAAAAAAAACACATTTTTTCCTACCTATTTTTGTTCTATAATGGTACGGAACCCTGCGTGTGCGAGTTCAACTCGCACTTTGCCGATTTTATTTATACAGTTCGACAAGGCTTTAATTGAATGTGTCTATGTCAGTCAATGTGCGCTGCTGGTAAAGGAGAACTGTCAAAAATCTAGTCTAGTCTAGTCTAGAATAAGCGCTTTATAGTCTGATGTAAGCGCTTATTCCACTTGTCCTATTTAGAAGTCCTAGCTAGGATCCTACATAGGAGACTAATTAGAAGCTTCTTATTCCACTTGTCCTAATTTAGTGACTAAATCAGTTGTCATTTTGGTCAGACGTCTTCTTAATGGCTCCAGTTCTATCAAAGCAACAAAAAACTGGTCTTCTCATAGGCTTAGCTGTTGGCTCAATGAAAATAAAAATAAATAAAAGGCGAAAAAGATGGTTGAAAGAATTTTTGCTCTACGAACTTTCTGAATTACTTGGAACCAGCAGACTTAAGAAATTACCTACGAATGCTGGCAGCACTGATTTAGTCAGTATATATTTTTTTAGGATCTTAGCTTTCTAAATGTTATTCCACTTGACTAAATTTTTTAGGATCCTAGCTAGGACTTCCTAGCTAGGATAAGTGGAATAAGCGCTAGTTACTAAATTAGGACAAGTGGAATAAGGAGCTTCTAATTAGTCTTCTAGTATATAATCAAAGTAGTCTCCTATTTAGGATCCTTCATCCTAGCTAGGACTTCTAAATTTAGTGAAATGGAATAAGCGCTTAGCTTTTAAATTTATTTTCTTACTAGCGGCCCGCCCCGGCTTCGCACGGGTGGACATTGATTTTTAATTATTTTTTTTCAATCTTTATTTCTTACTCAATCTTTATGTTAAGCAGAACATAAAAATGGTTTACACTAAACGAAATGAATTAATGAAGCACTATAATATTATCCCATCAATGAAGCGGCACCCGGCTGTCGCGTAACTATTATATTATAAATCTATTGTGTCTGCGATTCCCATGATCGAGGTAATAATAATTAAAATTTACGTTGGCTCTCCGGAGGGGCACACCCGCGCGGCGCGCCTTGACGACGCCCAATTCGCAACGTGCAGCAGAAATCGTAATATTTTATTTTCGCCATAACATTAAAACCAAACGTCCAATTTTAATCATTCAATGACCAAATATTATCTACATTAACTGTACTTAGTAATGAAATAATTTATTTTGATAAGAATTAATGCCATGAGTAAAATAAAGGCATTTAAATGTAGTCCAAAAACATTTCAAGATTTTTTAATATAAAAATGGTTATTGTGCCTCACTCAACATAGATAGGTAATGTAGATAAAGTACTGACTTATTAACGTAAAAAAGAAATAACAATCGAAAAAAATCGATACTCGAATGTATGATGATACCACCTCTTATAGAAAGATGTTGGGCAAGTGTTAGCGCGACGTAAGAGACGCACGGCGCCATCTAGTATGAATTTTTGGAACTAACTTAATTTGAACAAATTTTCGTATTTTCACCCCCTTACTCCCTAAAAAGTAGCCTAAGTCCTTTCTCAGGCTTTAGACTATCTGTACACAAAATTTCATTACAATCGGTTCGGTAGTTTTGGCGTGAAAGCGAGACAGACAGACAGACAGAGATACTTTCGCATTTATAATATTAGTATAGAAGTATAGATTTTATCTCACAGACTAGGTACCTAATAGGGATACTTTACCAGGGGGGTGTCACTTCGTCGTTCCGCCGCCGAGGTGCAAGTACATACGAGACTCCCCGACGTCGGGGCGATTCAATGGTTGCCGCGAACTGACTCGGGGCGGACGCGCGCGCCTCTTACGCAGCGTCATATTTTAATTGGCAAAATTTATCAAAAAATAAACACTGCATTGCAGCCGATTGTTGGGACAATGAAAAAAAAGGCAAATTTATGTATCTACTGTCATGGTACCTAAATCTATGACAATAATAATATTATTAAATATACACAAAAAATGTTTTACACTTAATTATAATAAATATGCTTATTTAAAATAGGTGGTAGGTAGTATATACTTACATTATACATAATATATAATCCATACCTAATTACCTACATCAAAAGAAAATCAGGTGTCGTGTCTGTGTAAATTGATATATATATATATATATATATATGTTCGGTATTCATTTACCTAACAGTTTCCGTATGTAATACCTTGCGTGGTATTTATACTTATTTGATTTTGACAACCCTATTTTCGGAATATAGTCAACAACACACACAAGGTGTGGAATAAAGTCGACCTTCGCGCGGCGCCAGAGAGCTCAATGTCGTGCGGTCCGTTTGTTAATAATACTTATGTAGGCATATAAATCGGTGGCATTTGTGAACATCAAAGCAGTGAGACTTTTGTACTTGTACTATTATCTATTCTGTGGCTTTACGTAGAGTTTAGCGCTTATTCCACTTATCCTAGCTAGGAAGTCCTAGCTAGGATCCTAAAAAATTTAGTCAAGTGGAATAACATTTAGAAAGCTAGGATCCTAGCTAGAATCCTAAATCGGAAAAAAATGTGGTTCCTGAATGACTAAATCAGTGTTGCCAGATGGTTTCAACCTTTTATCTGTAGTGAGAACTGCTAAATCTGTATTTATATTATGTTATAAGATCTGGAATCCATTCGTAGGTAATTTCTTACGTCTGCTGATTCCAAGTAGTTCAGAAAGTTCATAATTCATAATTTTACGTGGAGCAAAAATTCTTTCAACCATCTTTTTCGCCTTTTATTTATTTTTATTTTCATTGAGCCAACAGCTAAGCCCATGAGAAGACTAATTTTTTGTTGCTTTGATAGAACTAGGTATAGAACTGGAGCCATTAAGAAGACGTCTGACCAAAATGACAACTGATTTAGTCACTAAATTAGGACAAGTGGAATAAGAAGCGAATTAATTAGTCTCTTATGTAGGATCCTAGCTAGGACTATAAATAGGACAAGTGAAATAAGCGCTGACAAGTCACAAGGCTGTTATTGAACGTGGCGAGAAAAGGAACTAACGCTTCTATCATACAAAAACGTCAATTTTGACAGTTCTCCTTTAAAGGGCCCATTCATGGCAGGACTGCACGGCCGCGGCATGCCGTGCAGTCCTGCTGTGAATGGGCCTCTTTACCAGCAGCGCACTTTGACTGACATTGACACATTCAATTAAAGCCTTGTCTGTCGAACTGTATATTTTATCTCAAGCCGATTGTAAATAAATGCCCAAGAATCGGTGATTTTTACAGAAGCATTTTCGTAAGACTTACACATTTAATTCCGACTTTTCCGGCTTTAAATTTTAGATTTTTGCGCATACTGAGTGGTTAAACGCCGCCAAAATTTCTTACTATTCGAAATATTATAACGAAGATATTTCGGCTATGGCAAAGGTAATGATTTTTCCTGTAACTCTAGGTAGGTACATAATATTATATTCTTATTTGCATACTAGTGGTTCAGGACATTGTATAAATTATAACCGGTTTCGAATAAGTGCCTCCTAGTCACCTCAGATCAAATAATTTATTTGGTCTGAGCTAGTCACTAGTCAGTTTCTGTGTCGCAGTAGTCAAGTTCCAATTAAAAACTATTTCGGTGCAAGGATACTTTAACTACAAAATGTGTGACAAAGCTATCGACAAGGTAAATTTATTTTAAATATTAGACCATATTATGATCCATGATACTGAAGCTACCTTCACCTGTAGTTGCTTTAGTAATTAGAAGTAGGGAGTACTAAAATAGAACGAATCAAAATAAATGGGATCGGAAGACACGTTTAACAAGGGGAGCATTTTAAATTGCCTGACACCAGTATCCTTTGTGTATTTCTATTTTACTGTTGCTTGTGAATGCCCATTTCCTATATCTAGGAATGAGTGTGATAAAACATTACTATTATGCACCCCATATGGCTAAGAAGGTATGAAACTAAAGCAAGGTAATTTTATACAACTATTAATATGTGAATATGTTATAATTTCTCAGCCTGTGCTGTATTCGTACTGGAGAAGCTCGTGTTCATGGAGAGTGCGTATTGCACTCAACTTAAAGGAAATACCCTACGATATTAAAGCTGTCAGCTTGATAAAGGGTGGAGGGGAACAACATTGCAATGAATACCGGGAGGTAAATCCAATGGAGCAAGTCCCATCTTTGATTATTGGTAAGTTATAGGTATAATCAATAAAAGGTGATCCCTCACCACAAGCATTCGCTTGTAATGTAATGTTACATTACAATGCACACTTTATAATGATACAGTGTGTAATATCTTGGTACAACTTGTAACATCAACTAGCTATGGAATGCTCACAGTCCAATAGTTAGTTGATGTTACATTACACGCAAATGCTCGTCAGGTAGGGAGATAGTATTGTAATGTAATGCTCAAATTCGAATCTTCAATGTTACATTACACATGTAATGTAATATGCTCATGGTGAGGGAACACCTTAAAAACAACATTTTTGGCAGGGCCTCATATTAAATAATATTATGTAAATATATTATGCAAATTTAAAGTAACTAAACAAGATATTATATTTCCTGTTTAAGTTGGAGTCTAAAATAAAGAATGTCTAAAAGAACGAAACTTTTCCATAAATAGAAAATAGGCTCTCCTTCTACAGGGGAAGATTTATTCAATATCTATGCCGTATTTTATGAATTCCATAAAAAAAATCTCAAAATAAAAATA
This sequence comes from Aricia agestis, assembly GCF_905147365.1. Taxonomy (NCBI): domain Eukaryota; kingdom Metazoa; phylum Arthropoda; class Insecta; order Lepidoptera; family Lycaenidae; genus Aricia; species Aricia agestis. The sequence continues at coordinate 12,452,082 of NC_056409.1, forward strand.
AATAAATTCTGTTTATTTCAGATGGCCATACTTTTGTGGAATCTCTTAGTATAATGCATTATTTAGAGGAAACAAGACCACAAAGACCACTTATGCCCCAGGATTGTGCAAAAAGAGCAAGAGTTCGTGAAATATGTGAGGTAAAATATTTTAAATAATTAAAAAAGTTTGATAGTTGTATATTATTTTGTAGTTTATCGCAATAATATTACAAGTAAAAAAATATTAACAAGTTTAAAACCATATATTATATTATTACAGATTATCTCTTCAGGGATACAACCACTTCAAAATTTAATTGTTCTCATTTATGTTGGAGAAGAAAAGAAAAAGGAATGGGCTCAACACTGGATTACTCGTGGTTTTAGAGCCGTTGAAAAACTTTTAGGGGCATGCTCTGGAAAATACTGTGTTGGTGATGAAATCACCTTGGCTGACTGCTGCTTGGTGCCGCAAGTTTTTAATGCTAGAAGGTATGAGGAGACGAAGTTTATTGTGTGCTATGAAATGTTTAAATCAAGCTAACAATGTAACTATAGCAATTTTTGGGTTGCCAGTTTCAACTTAGTTTTTTAGAAGGTATGAGGAGACGAAGTTTATTGTGTGCTATGAAATGTTTAAATCAAGCTAACAATGTAACTATAGCAATTTTTGGGTTGCCAGTTTCAACTTAGTTTTTTTTTTTCAGGTTTCACGTTGATCTTCGACCATTCCCAATAATATTGCGCATTGACCGCGAGCTCGAGAACCACCCGGCGTTCCGCGCTGCCCACCCGTCAGCGCAGCCGGACTGTCCACCCGAAGTTGCTAAATGAACCCACAAAAGACCCAGACACTTCTGGGCCAATCTTCCAAGTGATATGATGTAAGAATATAAGTTGACTACACCCATTCCATTTTTAGTCAGTTGTACAGTTTTGAAACAGTATTCAAAGTTTTGTTGAACAGGTTCCGTTTTTTTTTATAGTACTGATAGTACTTACCATAAGTGTCACATAATATACATATAGGCACAGGATTATTCAATTTAATTAAAATATTTACACAATTAATGAATAAAAATGCTGTAAATAGTTTTGTCCTTGTCTGATAAGTGATAACTTGAGCAGTTATTTATAAGACAAGAATAAGAAAGAGTATTTTTATTATCTGTGTTGGCGACACGACAAACTCGGCGGGGCCGTGGTCGCCTGGTGGCAGAGCAGTGGACTGTATCTTGAAGGGTGAAGGATGCCGGATGGAAGATTCCTGGAGAAGGAGGTGCAGGAGACGAGAAGGAAACACAGGAGTGAACTTGGTACTGCTTGGAGCGGAGTGTGGTGGTGGAGCAGGGCTTACGCATGCATCTGCTTGGCTTGTCGGAAGTGAATGTGTATGCACCGAGAAAGTGCGTGTTTATATATGAAATTTGTACCGTTAGAGCCCGTGGGGTTCTATCGGTTGTTGTCGAACGAATGCAGTCCGTTTATTGAAATATAACATTTTACACATAATATGACATCAAATGGGATTCTTATAAGCTAATACAATGGTAAACAAACATTCTTATAAGATAAATAAACAATAAAATGTGTAAAACAAAGCCATGTAAAAAAGAGACAACAATAGTTCGAGTGCAACTATGCAAGAAAGAGACAGCAATAACAATTGTGTGAAACACACTACATTCCCGTGCGAAAGGGACAGCAATATTATAAAAATGAGACACAAGATAAACATTTTCCAATAGGAATTACTAATATGAAATCTTAAATCTAAGTGTAAACAAAAAGAAGGAATAAAACTAAGCTATTATTTACAGTCTCCCCCTCGTGCGCAAGCACCGAAACGTTTTATTCCTGGCTGCTTACGAGAATCAGACGAGATATAGCGAAGGATGCTGCGTAGTCCAATTATGTGGTAGCGCTGTCGGAGCTCGTTCATCACGGTTTGGTGATTGCCGTGGTTAAATACTGCGTGCGTGTGATGCACTAACAGTCGGGTAAATTCTTCCTTTGCATGTAGGACAGGCAGATTATATTCTTCCTTAACTCTGCTATCGAGGTATAATATCCCGCTGCGGTCGAGTTTCACAGCAAGTTTGTGAAAGGGGGACCTCTTCGGAGGTCGTTGCCCAGCCTCTATCGTCTTTATATCGTCCGCGAACGAGATGTTCTGACTCCTCTTGATAAGCAGCAATTCTGCTAGTCTGATGTGATCAGGAGAGATTTCCGTATTTACTTTTCTCTTGAGCAATTTGGCTTTAAATGCCTCAGCCGAGAGCAAGACGGTGGCAGCAGCGCGTACCAGGCGCTTATACTTCGAAAACCTTTCAACTTTAGGCAAGTAATCGTTATTTACATGGTCTACACAGACGTGAACCTGCTTAATTATTCTCTCCTCCCCTGAAGGGGGTAAGGGAGCCGCGGTCCGCTTTTCGCACGGCCATGTCGCGGGGTCGTCTAAAATAAAGCTAGGTCCTGTAAACCATCTGTGTGTCGAACTAAAATTCACCGGAATGCCCTTGGTAGCGTCGTCCGCGACGTTGTCGGCGCTCGGCACCCATCGCCAGTCGGCCGGGGTCGTTGTACTTTCGATCTCGGCTAGCCGGTGCGCGACAAACGACTTGAAAGTACGCGGATCGGACCTAATCCAAGCTAATACCGTTTTTGAATCCGACCAGTAATACGACTTTGTAATTTTGTAGTCAGATTCCCGTTTTACTGATTCTGCTAAGCGGGAACCAAGAACCGCGGCTTGCAACTCTAATCGCGGTATCGAAATTGGTTTCAACGGCGCTACTTTCGCCTTTCCCGTAACTAATCTAGCCGTCTTTGTGTTATTATTCATGCTAACGAAATAAACTGCGGCCGAATAAACTTTTTCGCTAGCATCGCAAAATATGTGTAACTCCCCCTTGCCAGAGGGCGGGGCAGGTACGTATCTTTCTATTTCGAAAGTCCTTAGCAAGTTTAAATTATTAATAAACGACATCCACGTAATGTGGTGTTCCTTAGTTATAGGATCGTCCCAACCTACGCCACTACGCCATATTTCCTGAATGAGGCACTTACCTACCATAGTTACCGGCGAAACTAATCCTAACGGGTCGAAAACCGACATGACGGCGCTAGTGACTTGCCTCTTGGTGGGTAAAATTTCCCCTGAAATTACATTAGATGGCGTGTTTCTGAGGTTCACGTTAAATCCTAGAGTGTCGCGAGCGTGGTTCCAAATGAGACCTAAAGTCCTCTCTGTATCGCTTTTTCCTAAAGTCGTCGCGCCGCTAATTCGCTTATCGGAAACGTCTTTTATTACTTCGGGCACATTCGACGCCCAACCGCGTAACTCGAACGAAGCGCCTAAGTTAATCCTATACATGGCATTGACCGCTTGCCTGGCTTCGTCCGCGTCGTCGAATGAGTCCAAGTAATCGTCCATATAAAAGTTCCGTTCCGCAGCTTTAGCTACCTTCGGGTACTCTGAACTAAAGTTTTGCGCGTTTTTATTTTTAACATGAATGGCCACGCACGGCGATGAGGCCGCCCCAAAAATAAGCGAGGTCATACGGTATTCTCGCGGGGGGATGTTTCTATCGTCGCCTCGCCACAGAAAACGAAGGCTGTCGCGATCCGACTCAATCACTTTTATTTGTAAGAACATCTCTTTGATGTCCGTTACTACTGCTATTTTTCCTTCGCGGAACCTAACTAAAACGCCGAAAAGCGACTGCAATAAGTCGGGCCCGGTTAGTAGCGCATCATTCAAGCATTTTCCCCCACATTTAGCCGCAGCGTCAAAAACCAGTCGCACCTTACCTTTTTGGGGATGAACCACTGAAAAATGAGGTAAGTACCAGGTGCGAGGTGATGTGGCTGGGGTGCTCACTAGTTCTGCGTAACCCGAACTTAGCAAGTTATTTACTTGTTTCGAATACTCTATTTTTAAGTTTAAGTTTTTATCTAATTTGTTCTCTAGATTGTACAGACGGCTTAGGGCTTGTTTCTTATTGTCCGGCATTACTTCATTGTCGGTTTTCCACAATAAGCCTGACTCATACCGATCGCAATCGTTCATTTTATTGCAAGTTCTATTTAAAACAGTTAACGCGCGCTCGTCCGGATCCGCTTTAGGTTTACGCGGCTCTATACCTAACGACTCTATGCTAAAATAATTCCTTATCAATTCTAACGCGGGATCCTCGGACTGCGACGTTCTTACGTGACTTATGAACTGAATATTATTTAAATTACGCGAGCTTGCGTCCTGCCCGTGCAGGACCCATCCTAATTTAGTTAACGACGCCACTGGCTGGCCCTTATTTCCGATACGTAATTGTCGAGACGTAATTAAGTGCCAGTTATCTTGGCCGATAAGTATCGTAGGTTTAGCCTGCTCGTAACACAGTTCGTCTTCTAATTCCGCTAGGTGGCTGCACTGTCTAACTAGGTCCTTGCTTACGGACTGCGGCGTAAGATTCAAATTATTAATCGTGCTCGCGTTCATTTTTTCTACATTTCGACTACACGCGCCGCGGATTGTTAGCGATATGTTGCACGATTCGGGGTCGTCAATTTGGTTACCGCCTACCCCTTCCAACTTAAGTAGCTGGCTGCGACCCCTGGGTGCTACACTGTCCGCTACCGTACGCTCAACTAGGGTCAATGTAGAGCCCTCGTCCAGCAAGGCGTATGTAGCGGTGGTGCCCACTGGGCCACTTATCTCAACCGGCACTACTTTGAGGTAGGTGTTTGACGCACGAACGTGATTTATTGAGCTAACATTGCCGCTTGCGGGCGGCGCTGCACTGCCGCTGCCGTGTAATAGCTTATTATGAGACGCTTCGCAACCGTTTATACCGCACGGAATATATTTACATCTGAAAGTTCGCCCGTGCGAGTTATTTAGACATCTAAAGCAAAGTTTACTATTTTTAGCTGCGTCCCATCTTTCCGATACGCTAAGTTTAATAAAATCTGCACAATTAATAGTCGTATGGGAGCCTGAACATACGGGACAATTATTTCTATTGGACGAGTTTGACGGCGCTTCCGTCGCGGAGCGTGGCGTCTCTGTCGCGGGGCGCGGCGTGCGATGCTTCGGCCTGAATGGTTCGGCCTTTTTAGCTGAGGGTTTGAACGCGGCTGCTACGGTATTACGCGGCTCGTACGTGACTTCGCAATCTGATCTATCACAGGAACTATCGCTATCATAACGCGTCGATCTATGAGTCCGTGTGCGAGTCGTGTTTACCGCGCGAGGTTTCATCTTGCCTCTCCTTTCCTCCCTAGCTGTTTCGTACGCGAACATCGCGCCGCACTGATCCGCCATAATGTTTAAAAATCTAGCCATTAATTCGAGCTCCGGTGCTCCGGGTCGTTCAGATTTGAACTCGTACCACTTATATTTTAAAATAATATTTAACTTGTCGACTATTCGACCCACTAACTCGGGAGAATACAAATATTGTGGCTGGTTAAGTGACTTTATGGCCGCTACCGTGTTTGATATTTTACTCGCGAAACTACTAACATTGCGCCCGTCTTCCGTCATACGGGGTAAACGTTTTATGTTTTCGATTTCGGAGAGAATAAGTAGTTCTGGCCTGCCGTATCGCCGTTCTAGCGTATCTATTATTTCGTACGGGTCCGATACTGTGTATAGCAAAGCTCTAACTGTTTCGCGGGCCGCGCCTCTTAATGCTTTTCTTAACCTAGCTACATTTTGAATGTCCGAGAACATATCCGCGGTGTCATTAAAAACGGATTTAAACGCCATCCACTCCGTAATTGTTCCGTCGAAATGGGGCAACTCATGAATGAATTTAGGCATCGCTTCCGACCTACTCGAATTGACCGCTTGAACTATCGCGTTGGCTAGCAATGTCATGTCGCTAAGCGACGTGTTACCGGCGCGCGGTTCGACGTTTTCGGTCGGACGCGGGTCTCGTCCCGGGTTTTGAGCGCTTGTTGACGGCCTAACACATTGCTCCGAGATCCAGCCTTCAACTCGGGTTTTATTCGATCTGGGTGGCTGGTCCGCGTCGGTGGATTCTCCTAGCTCTATCCTAGCTATTTCCAGCCGACTCATGGCAGCTGCGGACGCCGCCCTAGCCCGTGCTAGTTCGGAGTTGTGATACTCTAATTCGGCCTGCAACGCGGATAATTTGCTGCTTGCTCTGTCCCCGGGGACGTTAACTATAGTGCCCGGCGCACTTCCTACATTTTCGACTACGTTGTCGATTTGTGCGGGTACTGAATTTAGTTTGGCCCTAGCGTCGGTACGCGTGCTGCTCTCCGTCGTGTCTTCAACGCCGGTGCCTCTGCTCCATGTGTTGGTCTCGTGGGTCGTGGTCTGCCCTGACGATGGCGTCTCTTCCCGCGAGGGCGTGGACTTGCCCGAGCGCAACACACGCGCGTTCTCCATTGCGCACGAGGGGCCCTAACCTTAAAACTAACACTTTTCACTTTCACTTCACTTAATGTCTTTACGTAACGCGACCTACCAAGCCTACTACTAACAGCCCGGTCAGCTTGCTACCGCGGTGACGCCGAACCGGGAATAGGAATGCAGGGAATAGGAAGGTAGGAACCTCCCGGTAGAGGGCGCGGGCGCTCACGGGTGCATCAGAGTGCGGGAGGAATGTCCGCACCCGTCGTTGCGTGCCAACTTGTGGCCCCAGAGCGTTACCGTACCGTGCCAGCGGGGTCTGACTGTTCACCTGGGTAGGTGTGTGGAGGCGTCAGGTCGTCCACAATGCTTCCGTGCGCTCTGCAGGGGCCGTTTAACACCGCTAGGTGGCCACGCACGTTAATGAGGATTGCTTCCAAGTAATCGGTGGAGGTAAGCAAAGCCAACCACCAACACTCGCGCGTACTTGTTTCTTTCTTCTTTCTTCAGAAGGTAGACGCTGGCCTTGGCTGCAGGGGCTTCGTCTCTTCTCCTGTGTTTTCTCTCTTCAATCTTCTCTCTTCTCCGGGACTGGGCTGCCGTCTTCAGGGCGAGCTTCTCTCTTCTCCAGGGCTGGCTGCAATCTTCAGGGCGAGCTTCTTTCTTCACGAGCTGACGCAGTGATCCGGCTTCTGAAGGACCAGTTGTTGGCGACACGACAAACTCGGCGGGGCCGTGGTCGCCGGGTGGCAGAGCAGTGGACTGTATCTTGAAGGGTGAAGGATGCCGGATGGAAGATTCCTGGAGAAGGAGGTGCAGGAGACGAGAAGGAAACACAGGAGTGAACTTGGTACTGCTTGGAGCGGAGTGTGGTGGTGGAGCAGGGCTTACGCATGCATCTGCTTGGCTTGTCGGAAGTGAATGTGTATGCACCGAGAAAGTGCGTGTTTATATATGAAATTTGTACCGTTAGAGCCCGTGGGGTTCTATCGGTTGTTGTCGAACGAATGCAGTCCGTTTATTGAAATATAACATTTTACACATAATATGACATCAAATGGGATTCTTATAAGCTAATACAATGGTAAACAAACATTCTTATAAGATAAATAAACAATAAAATGTGTAAAACAAAGCCATGTAAAAAAGAGACAACAATAGTTCGAGTGCAACTATGCAAGAAAGAGACAGCAATAACAATTGTGTGAAACACACTACATTCCCGTGCGAAAGGGACAGCAATATTATAAAAATGAGACACAAGATAAACATTTTCCAATAGGAATTACTAATATGAAATCTTAAATCTAAGTGTAAACAAAAAGAAGGAATAAAACTAAGCTATTATTTACAATCTGTGTAACATTATATCTAATTAAATAAAGTGGAAAAGGTATACAAAATAACCACCTTTAGTCTCATTTGTTTTTTAACTCTTTTGAGTATTTCCAAATAAACATGAGACTTAAAAATTAGGTATGGTAACGGTAGATAACATTAATATTTATCTTATAAATGAAAGTCACATGTAGCACGTTAATGGACTGAAGTAAATTAAGCAGAAGTATAACACGGTCACATTAACTTGACGCATGGTTTGATGACGACATTATAAAGTGGGCAGGTTATTGCATTTCAGCGATGCGTCAAGTTAATTTGACCGTGTTATAAAAATACAGTTCCATGATGTAATTTGTAAAATGGAAACATTTTTAATATAATTTTTGTAGCAGTCCATAACGCGAATTTCGCGTCGTGACTGTTTCACTGTGACCACAACGCGTTGTGAGCTATTTTTTAGCCCACTGACCGTTGTCGGCCTTTGAGCGTAACATACATAATAATAAAAAACTCTTCACTAAGACTGGGTTGCACCAGAGGCGTGGGTAAAGTTAAAGTTAAATATGGCGTCCAAACACCCCATATTCTCATACGACATATGTCAATTTTTCCGGTTATAGTTAAGGTTAAAGTTAGTTGGTGCAACCCAGTCTTAATATGTAAGCAAAATTATTTGTCATAATAATATGTAATGCAAGGTAAACTAAAAGTAGAAAAAAACAGTTTTTATTAATGGGGATTGTCCATTTTTTTTTAATTTTGCTCATTACAAAAACATTTCGAGGAATAAGGTCAGTGATCGTTTTTCTGTATATAAACGAAAAAAATACCCATTAGTTACTTATATTTTTGAACAAATATGTTTAACCTTTGTTTGACCTTCAATGGCGTTAAATTAGCAATAAATTCGACCAACATTACGTTTCGAACTTTTGGTAAGCTTCTATAGTATCAGCTTTCACATAATGAGAACTTGCATTTGACGAACCAGCCATTATAAATAAGATTGAAAGGAAATTTAAAACATACTACAGAGGTCAATTGCGGCCGATGATGACGTCAGAGCGAAACTTTAAAAAATTATTGAGAAAAAACTAGCCAACGAATTTCAAAATTATTTAATTTATATTCTTAAAATACCCTATTTTAACGAAAAAAAAATATAAAAAGTACATGTGATTTTTTTGGACAGTGCCCATTGTAAATTGTAGAATAATATGCCCTTTTGTAGATTATATATTATACACTAATTTTCGAATTTTCGTCATACACAAGGGTTGCTGAGGATTCCTCTTCCGCTTCCTCATAATGAGGAAGTTCCGCAATATTTTGGGTTCCTCAACCGTTACCGCATCCTCATAAATAAAAATAAAAAAATCCTCTTCCGCTATCGCTTCCTCAAAATTTAAGAGGAATTTATGAGGAGTTTCACTGCACATGCGCATCGCGTATCCAATCATGGCAACGCACACGCCAGAGCCAGAGAATTGTATAATTCACTCTTTTTTTTTGTTATCGTTGTTGTGTATGTTTAACCTGGGAAAATTAAGGAATTCAGACCGAATAATTCGTGTAGTTTTGAAAGTTGGTACAGTTGTTCCTAAAGGTGTCCAGATGAATATACTAAAAGTCTCCGAGCTCTTCCTGAAAATAATAAAAAATAAATAAAATAACACGAAAAAACTACACGAATTATTCGGTCTGATCGTCGATTTTGAAACTAATTTTCTTAGACTAGTTACTGAACTCCTCCTTAATTGCTGGACCGATTTTGATGATTCTTTATAGTGTGTGTTTTGAGAATGGCTTAGATTCATAGTTTGGTCTTTTAATTAATTTTTGTGTAATGTATGTACCTAGTTATGTACAGACAGAACAAAGACTTTTGGGTTGGGTCCGCTAGTATTTATAATTTCCTATCATCCTCTTCCTCATCCGCTTCCTCTTCCGCTTCCTCATCCGCATCCTCTTCCTCAAAAAATATCCTCTTCCTCATCCGCATCCTCTAAATTTGCGCGTGAAAATTCCTCTTCCTCCTCCTCTTCCTCATAATCACTTCCTCAACAACCCTTTATTACACAATATATCCATTGACATTCCATTTCATTTACTGATTGTATACCATAAGATATGCTAATTGTTATGTAAGTTAAGTTGTGGAATTATTATTCTTTGTACATTTTCTTTTGCTATATCCAATCCTCTAGCCAAAAAGCAAATTGACTAATTGCCACAAACGTTTTGTTGATACAGCACAAAAGCTATGCTAAGTTGGAAAAACTATTTACTAATTATAATAAATCAATCATATTATATTATAAATATAATTATTATGTGTAAGGTTTGTTTGTTTGCGTTAAGTAGACTCCGAAAGTAGTGGTTCGATTTTGATGAAACTTTGCACAGATGGAAAGTAGTGTGTGTCTTACTCCAAGTCTATGCCAAGCAATGATATTCTGATCTGTTACGTTCATACTATTTGCCGGTTTAAATCTCTTCCGAACCACATTGACAAATTTGACAGATATGTGAAACAAAAGATACGAAATGCCATTTACATAAAAGAGACAGACTAAATAAAAGACGACCCAATTGGGTCGTATTTGAAGCTTCACAACGCGCACGGTAGTAACATAGAGTCTGGCCAACGAAAGCTGAACCAAGCATTTATTTAGACTGGCAACACTATTCTGCCAGTCGATGGTTTGCGGTTGCACGATTTCATGATCTTGATACTTGGTCATAATTATTATTTTATACTCTTATGATCTTTTAATTTTTCATACTAGACATGTTATTTATTTTAATAAATGGTATTTTTATTGAAAATCTTCACGAAGATTCGGATGAGAAACAGGAAAGTTTCCACCATACCATTGTGACCTAATTACCCATCGAATATTCTATTCCCTCGTTAATACCGATTAGACAAAAACACAAATAAAACACAATTATTTTACGTGCACTTTTTCCACTATATTCATTTATTATTATTACTAATTAGCTAAAAATTAGCTAAAAACACGACCGGTTTCGAAACAATTCTACAGGCTATAATTTATGTTAGACTTTTCTTTTATAGGTGCATAATTTTTTGCACATTGGAGTAATATAATATCTAGCATCAGCAGAAAATGATCTAAATCTTTTTTTCCTACTACATTATGTGATACCATATAAATAATTTTTAAATTTGCCGCGGTTCGCTTGGTTCAGCTTTCGTTGGCCAGACTCTATCTGCTTTGAGTTTTTTATTTAATATATCATTGCCTTTTTATATTAAAATCATAGTGTGCAAAGGTTCTAATTATTTTTATCCAAGATGCAAAAATACAATTTTTAATAAATATTTTAAATATTATTTTGGTTCTTAACTAAAATGTCATTTTGTATTGAAAACTAGTAGTACCTACACAGTTCTCTAAGTCATTTTACTTATAAGCTACGTAATTTATATTACAACGTGCCATTTATATAATTTCAATCATTCTGATTATATTATGATTATCTTGTCTTTATTTTTGTTTTTCAATAAAATTTAAGATCAACAGCTGTGTTCATTACTTACTTAATTTTAGCTAAAGCAAACAGAGGGAGATGTGTTACATATACAGTCGTGGCCAACTAATTAGGGACGCTATACACGAAAACGCATGTCTTTCTCAAAAGGCCGAGAAACCATTTCTCAAAGTAGCTTTGAACTTTGAAGTTTTTACCACTGACAACAAGTAAATTGACTAGCACTCTTATTATTTTGTGGTCAGAAAAGGAAATAGGTACTTGCCATCGCTATTTTTTAGGTAAATACATTACTGCTATTTTTGTCATTATTGACTAATACGTGGACAACTAATTAGGGACATGTCAAATTTTGACTACAAAATTAAATATGCTGGGAAATATTTAAATGTTTATTGTATTAAATTGTTAATTAACAAAATTTTAACAAAAAACAAAATGATAAATTGACATTCTAATAACCGGTATGATTTTCTTTGTTGGTTAAAACCATTTGACATCGGCGTGGCATCGATGCAATCAAATTATTGCAAGTTTCTAAAGGAATATTATTCCAAACAGCTTGGAATTGCTTGTAAAGCTGATTTTTAGTAGCAGTACGTCGAGTTGCAACTTTTTTCTTGGCTTCGTACCATAAGTGTTCGATTGGACTTAGGTCTGGCCTGCTTACGGGTCAATCTAGTACCATCACTGACTGCTGCGCTAGGAACGATTTGACGGACTGCGCCTTAATATGTTTTGGGTCGTTATCGTGTTGGAACGTCCACAATCCTGCCAACACTTCTTTAGCATAGAGTACGCTAATATTTGTTTATATTGAAACTGGTCTAGTTTTCCTTCAATTTTTTTATAGGCCCTACTCCATGTCCTGAAAAGCAGCCCCAGATTTGAATATTGCTTCCTCCATGTTTTATCACCTGCTTCTTTATATATATTTTGGATTAATGGCAGACTTTTTTGGCCGTGGCACATATTGTCTGCCATCTGATGAAATCAAATGTATCTTGGTCTCGTCAGAAAGTAGCACATTTTTCCATTGAGCAAAAGTCCAATGTCCATATTTCCTTGCGAACGCCAATTTAGCTTGTTTATATTCTATCTTCAGTAACAGAACTTTCCGTGTAACTCTTCCTACAAGTTTTGCATCCACTAGCCGCCTTCTGACAGTCCTCGCTGATACTCCAGCATTCGATTCTGGCCCAAAAACTTCGCTCTTGATATGAACGGAACCCTCAAAGGGGTCTCTTTTCGCGAGAACAATCATTCTGTGATCATCTTGTGGGGTGATTTTTCTTGGTCTCTTCTTTCTAGGGACACTTTCAGTGGTGTTATGCGTTTTGACTTTTGAAATATGCCACGGCATTGTAGACCATGTTGACCATGATCTACTGCTATTTTCTTGTACGGCTACCCACATTGGTAAAAATTGAACATTGTTGCGTTTCCAGAATTAATGGTTGCTATGGAAAGAGTTTCTTGTCTTTGCCCACTGAAACTCAAGTCGTTGGGTGGTGCCATGCTCGGGAATAAGATATGTAGACATGGGAAAGAAACCGCCATTACTTTCTTTCGAAGAATCGACTGGGAAACCCCGTGCTAGCTACGCTGATCTTTTGTATCATATTTAAGCCGGCGCCAGACATGCGCTTCAAAGTTTGAGCAAACTTTGCACAAATAGGAAAATGCCAGCAAATAACTTTGCACAAATAGGCAAACGTCAGTGCCACACTTGGCGAAATTGCGTATTTGATCACATGTCTGGCGCCCGCCTTAGACTGGATTGCACCAACTAACTTTAACTTTGACTACAGTGCAAAATGTCAAATCTTTGGGTAAAGTTAAAAATAGACGCCATCAAGACGCCATATTTAACTATACTTAACCATAGAGCTCGACAAGGTTTTAAATGCATGTGGCGAAAAAAGGGAACTAACGCTGTCATCATACAAAAACCGCAATTTTCGACAGTTCTCCTTTACCAGCAGCGCCCCAGCCCACGCGCATATATAACCTTGTTGGATCAGCTGTCATCTGTCAATTTCTCCCGGCAAAGTTAAGGGTAAAGTTAAAGTTAAATTTACCTTAACTATAACTTTAACTTTACCCACGCCTCTGGTGCAACCCAGTCTTATTAGTTGATGTGTTTTGATGAGGTTAAATACAAACTAAGAATACTAAGAACTAGAGTCCTATCAGTTAATATGTTTATAAAGTAAGGGACACTACAATAGTTAATATTGCTTAGTGCCTTATCTTTCCCTAATTAGTTGACCACGACTGTATGTCGCAGCCCGCAGGCGGATTGCATAATCCTCCGTTTTACATTACGGCTAGCTGTTTTAAAAAACAGGGCCGTTTCGTAATGCGGCGGTCGGTTTAACGATTAGCCGGATTGTCATTGCGATACGTTCTTCAATAAGGCGGCCCACGTTTAGCCGCATCGTACTTTCCTTGTACCGGTACTTTTGTTTTACATCGAGATTATTAGAAATTCTTTAATTGCACCAGAAAATTATTGTTCTGGCTGATTTCTTTGTTTAATTCATTCAAAACTTCGCAATTTAGCAACAGACTTTCTGTATCCAACGTATAAAGTTAATATACCCAGCGGAATAGAGAAACAAAGGCCTGAGCAAGAGAGACGTCACTATCAGCAGTAACACTGCGTGGTAAAAAGAGACGTGTGATATATGACAGCAGCACTCTTTTTTTGACGTCCACTCGGCACGTGCCGCACGTTGACAATTTAATCTCATAGAATTCATGTTCAATCATGCTTGTGTAAGTGTATACGTAGTTATTACGTAAGTACACATATTTTTCACACAGATGAAAACCAATTTTGGTTAAGTTTGACAGCTCGAGATTGCTGCTCTATTCCGCTAGGTATATTAACTTTATGATCCAACGCCATTGTTGTTATGTGATATGTCACAGGTAACGCCAAGAGTATTATGAATCGGAACTAAAAACTGTCAAAGAGGCGACTTATCTCTCGCTTTATTACATAATGGCTAGCCGTTTTGAATAACGTATGGCGCCGTATACATTCCGGTGATTTTTCATTCAGCCGCATTCAATCCAGCTAATCAATAAATCGCCGCATTACAAAACGGCCCTGTTTTTTAAAACAGCTAGCCGTAATGTATAAAGTCAGATTATACAATCCGCCTGCGACATATATACGGGGGCCGGTTTGCCCCGTGTCACGTGGTGTCACATATCTTGCGAGAGCAATGCGATAGCAATTATTGCGCGATAATTGTTTCAAAATCGCAATTTCGTATCACGTATCAGCCAAAATAATACAATTGCAATCGATCACTATTGCTACTAGGTCCTATAGTCTCTGAGCAAAGCCGCGGACAGACCGAAACTATAAGGGTTCCTTGTTGACTACGGAACCCTAAAAAAGGACACAGCCATCTGGGAATGGTTTATTTTGCTGTACGCCATTTATAATTAAAAAAAAATACCGTCACCTAGCTCTGACATTTGTGACAGTGACAAATGAATGTCATGAATACGTCAAATGTATCGAACGCCGCCGCCCGTTGATTCAGCTTCTATCATCTATGATTATGTTGCCGACGATCGCGTACCTACCGTGAGCCGATTATCGTATAACGTAACAAGAAAGTGTATTAATTATTGAATGTAAATAAGTGTCGATATAACATAAAATATTTCTAGAGCAAACATGGTCACAGTGTTATGTTTAGTGTTAAAAAAATAACAATGTAAGTTAGCATTATCTTCGGTGCAGTGCTGTGAAAGTTTTCTGTAGTTGTTGTATTTGTGCTTGTATAAAATGACCGAGAAAAGTAAATCCGAGAAGATGACTAATACATCGAAACCAGTTCCTATGAAACTTTTTGCAGCTTGGGAAGTAGACAGGACTCCTTCTAACTGTATCCCCAGGTAAGCAATAGCATATAATAAACAATAAAGTACACGTATTCAATCCAATATCGGTTTCCGATTGGATTTTGTTGAGATATGCGGCACAAATTAGTTCAGATGGAATATTAATTTTCCTTTATGGTGGTATTGTTTATTGAAGAACTCACTGCAGAAGTGTGTAGCTGGTATTTTATTCACATTGATTAAAGAACAGAATGATCTTTGTGTTATCATTATGATAACAACAAAATACATATTTATAAATGTTACAACTTACAAGTGACTGTTTGATACTACATATTTAATTACTTTAATTCTGTAATACTTAAGTGTATAATTCCTTGATCTTATATTAAGCTTCTATTATTTTTCCAAAGATTTTCCTGTTATTCCAAAAATGTTTGTACTTAAGTGTAAAAAACTTGACAAAAATACAAATTTCATACAAATGACTGTAAAATATTTAAGGTAAGTATATTAATTCATTTTTGATTGTCTGTTTTATCTATTATTATCGTTCAGGCAACACACAATATAAAACAGGCAATTATTTCAAGCTGTACTTCTATATATTGTAATAAAGTGAAGGATTTGGTTGTTTGTATTGATTTAAAATTGCTTCAAAATTACTGTACTAACTGTGATTATACTTGGTACACTTATAGGTTTACCAAAAGGAATGACAAACAGGTAGGTATTAGAATTTTGAAATGTTTGGTTCCAACAAGAATTTATTTTTCATATTATATAGTATATATAATACAAAGTCAACTCACACTCAGCATCTATTTCTTACTTAATTATATTATTTTGTATGTACCCTTAAGAGGATTCCACACCGCCCTTTTTTCCATACAAACGTTGTCCCCTGTTTCCTCCCTGGATAATGCTAGTAGAGTTATAATTTTTTTCCTGAATATCTATGGCCACTAATACAATGTCCCTATGTTTTCTTTTTTTTCATAATTTAATTATTAAGTAA
This sequence comes from Aricia agestis, assembly GCF_905147365.1. Taxonomy (NCBI): domain Eukaryota; kingdom Metazoa; phylum Arthropoda; class Insecta; order Lepidoptera; family Lycaenidae; genus Aricia; species Aricia agestis. Next base: position 12,468,196 of record NC_056409.1, read on the forward strand.
ATAAGATATGAACATTCAAAAACCCAAAAAATGGCCAGATTTTCCGCTGTGTTCAAACGTCCAGAAAACCGATTTGGCTAGATTATACAAAAAAAGCAAAACATAGGAACACAGCTCAAGCCTTTTTTTAATCTTTAATGAAAAAAGTACTTAAATCGGTTAAGTTTTGGAGAAGGAATCAGGGGACAACGAATCGTTGATTTTCTGGATTTTCTGCAGTTGTCTCTATCGCGTTCTGCGGTATAGGCTTGAGGTAAGGGAGACAGCTATAGATATTACACGTACTTTTTTTTCATTTCTCTAGCCCCTGTTGTATCCTCTTAAGAATTTTAGTCAACCCCTACAACACAAGTGTTCTTAGTGTAGGGGTTGTGCACTTTAATTTGTAAACCTTGGTGCTATTATAATATTTGTGTTCCTATCTAAATTTGTATTTAATTAGAGACAATAAAGTTTTATTTATTTATTTATTCTGAAAATTGTCAATATTAATTAGGCAAAGATAATGTTATAATCAAAAACTTATTTTTTTTCTAAATGTTGATAATAATAATAAGGTCCTTTTGCACTTGTACTTTTATGACTATGTTTTTAAAAAATGTATTAAGTACTTATATAATATGATTTGCTTTTTAATTACTATAATTAAACATCTAAAATCTAAATGATAGTATTTACTAAATGAAACAATCTACAGAAATTTGCTCAAAATAAAGGAATATCTTTTGTTAACTTTAGATAAAGCCAGTGTAATTGATTGATAATTCAATGTTATGGGTTATTTAAAACTTGAAAATATTATTATTTACTACTAGCTGTTGCCCGCGCGACTTCGTCCGCGTTAACGTAGTAGATCACATCCCAATTAGTATCATTTATTGTACAAAAATATTTAATGTACAGAATTGACTTTCCTACGACTTTATTATATAATACCTAGATGTTCCGCGCGGCTTCGCTTGCGTAATTTAGGAATTTCACGCAACCGTACATTTTGCAGCCAAAAATGGCCTATGTAAGGGACATAGGCCATTTTTGGCTGCAAAATGTACGTAGTCTATTCTTCATGTTTGCCAAATAACATAAAAATTTCTCCAGTAGTTCATAAGATAATAAGCAATTCCATATAATTTCCCCCGTTTTTTTCACATTTTCATCTATTTCTTCGCTCTTTTTAGACTTAGCGTGATAAAATATAGCCTTCCTCGATAAATGGGCTATCTGACACTGAAAGAATTTTTTAAATCGGACCAGTAGTTCCTGAGATTAGCGCGTTCAAATAAGCCCTTTCATATAATTTCCCCCGTTTTTTCCACATTTTTCTCTATTTCTTCGTTTCTATTAGTTTTAGCGTGATACAATATAGCTTATAACCTACCTCGATGAATGGGCTATCTAACATTAAAATAATTTTTCAAATCATATAAGTAGTTCCTGAGATTAGCGCGTTCAAATAGGCCCTTTCATATAATTTCCCCCGTTTTTTCCACATTTTCCTCTATTTCTTCGCTCTTATTATACTTAGCGTGATAAAATATAGCCTTCCTCGATAAATAGGCTATCCAACAGTAAAAGAATTTTTCAAATTGGACCAGTAGTTCCTGAGATTAGCGCATTCAAACAAACAAACTCTTCCCAACTATAATATTAGTATAGATGTATATTTTATTTCATTTACATCTGCATTTATTATTCTTTTCTAAAATTTATATATTACTTAGTGATTACTAGTTACAATAGACAGGTCAGTTCCTTTCTCATTGTGTAGCGTTTTGTGTATTTGTTTGTTAGCTGTGAATATTACTTAGGAATTAGTTTTGTGTGAGAATAGCTTATTTATTTGCACTATTGCACACACATGGTTCAACTAAACTTTGTGTTATCATATTTTGTATGCCAGTGTTTTTTAACCCTTTTTATGGTAAGAAAATCTGTTGACCCCTCTACAGAAGCTTCACGAACCCCCAGGGGGTTGCGACCCTAGAAATTTATATATTTAATATACATTTTATCATGCCTTAATAAATACCACAACAAAATTAACTACATCTCTTGATAATAAACCTAATTGAATAATAATTTGTCACATCAAATAAAAGCCGTTGATAAAAGAATGTTATGAACATTTTATTGTTAATCAAGAGCTTCCTTTGGCCCACACCCACAGACAACAGACTATCATCTCATCAGTTGTAGGCTGTAGCTCAATACTGGATGACCAAAGGAACTATGTTAAATAATAAAATATGCCAAGTGCATGATGGACTCGTGCACGAAGGGTTTCGTACCACAGTAGAGCAAAAATAGGCTAAAAATTGTGTTTTTGTATGGGAGATAATTAAAGGTATAAAGCCACAGGATTCATTACCAAAATTTTTATGTCCGCAACCCACAAAGATCTTATCTTTTATATTCTATTAGATTAAGCGTCCATACATATTATAATAGATCTTATCTATTATAATATGTATGGACGCTTCACACCACGTCAGTCTGGTCCCGTGCTAAGTAGTAAGTACATGAAGGACTTGTGTTAGGCAAACATTACACGGTAGGTTTTGCTGTCAGTTTTACCACAGTCATGATTGTGACTGATGCATAACCTGTCGTGTAATGCAGTGACTGCACATCCATGACCCAGGAACTTTGAAAACTTTTTGTTTCGTCTGCGAGATTCGAACCCGCGACGAGCTACGAACAGCCCACAAACTGAGCCACAGAGGTCCTCTAAAAATAATATAGCATTTTAAAAACTCTTTTCGTTAAAAGCGGCAAATCCACGTTTTATCGTCGTTAATATACGTCATTCCTTATTTAAAGCAAAGTGAAAGAATTATTTTTATCCTAAGAAATGTTAGGCCCTTAAATTTAACAGGACATGACATATGGTTCTTTTATATTCTTCTTATATATAAAATTCTCGTGTCACAATGTTAGGCCGCGTACTCCTCCGAAACGGCTTTACTGATTGTAACCAAATTTTATATGCATATTCAGTGGGTCTGAGAATCGGCTACTGGGTACTTATTATAATTATGTGTTAAGTGCATTTGTTGAATAAATATGACGACTATTGTTTGTGCGACGGGATAGCGATGGACGTTGCCATGGTGACATACTTATTTAGTCACTTCAATAAAATAATACGGGCGAAATACTTTATATGGCAAAGAAACGTTTGCCGGGACAGCTATTTTTCAGATATATTTTGGTTGACTTATGGTTCTTGTATATTTTCAGATATATTTTGGTTACCGTTTCGTTACCAGTGAATGTACACAGTAACAGCTAAAATCTCCTAAAATACGTTTAAATCCTCCTCGAACGTCATCATAGACCGTATAATAAAGTCCACTTCACTTTGTCGTCAGCTAGTCCTCGGGGAAGTCTCTTTGAACAAGACGGACAGTAAAGAGCAGTTAACTTTTATTAGAAGTTGAGAGACCCTCTGTGCCCTACTCGGAGCCGTTTTCAATCAATCGATAACTGCGAGCGATTGGCTACATGATAGATTGTACACAGCTATCGTATCGCCTACGACGAGTCTTGAACTCCAATAGCCTGCTAGGAATTTGTTTTAAATTGTAGAGCCCTAGTTATTATCAAGATACTAAAAGAAACTACGACGTTATGCAGTTTACACAGAAATATTTAGTTTGTTATTGTAGCAAAATATATCTGCTCTACTTTATGACGTGTTATAAAGATCCTCGGCCATATTTTCGGCAGATATAAGATTTTACCAGCATTATAACAAAAGTATAATAAGGCTGCAGGGGCAAAACAAAAAACTTTTAAACGTTAATTCAAGTACATATAATAATAACTATATAGTGATAACCTGAAACAATAACAAGTTGTTTTTTTGTATCAAAACTTTTACGCTGCCGATTAAATAATCCTGTCTTACTGCCGCACTCAGATTGGAACATTAATTACTTAAATGTAATTAATTTTTGAAAATTTGTCATAATCATTAATACATTATCTGTCAAACTCTTCATTAAATTAATCATAAATTAATGTCTCTAAGTACGGCGGTTAAATTTATTAGGAGTCAATCATTATTTTAGAAGCAACGTATGTCTCGCAGTCATCTGGTTCAATCTGTGATTCGATTGAATGACTAGCGCATTAATTGAATGACATCATTAAATTGAATGAATCGGCCGAACGTCGATTAAACATGGATTAAACGATCGTCACTCAACGTCCAAATAGTTAGCGATTTGTAACATAGCCCTTTGAAGATAGCGGACATGAAATCAGTCAGGTAATTGAACGTATTTCATTTTTTCCCACTGCTGCGCTAGTAGTCACTAAAACAAATATGGCGTCAAACAGCTCGCACAGCTGATAGCACTGACTTGCACTTACGGCCGTTCCCAATATTTGATCTATCTCTGGTTTTGCCCTACTAGAGATAGGAATAGCTCACAATTGACATAAAATATATGTCTCTAATGTCTAATCTGAGCTATTCCTATCTCTAGTATGGCAAAACCAGAGATATATCAAATATTGGGAACGGCCGTAAGTGACCGAAATTCTAAATCCCTAGCTTTGTTAACATCGAGGATAAAGGGGGTGTGAAATAGAGAAAAGTACGGTACGGCCGTGCCTTTGCTAAAAAGCTTGGCTGGGGCACTGCCGTGCCCCCAAATATCCTAGCTGTTGCCCGCGACTTCGTCCGCGTGGGCTTTAGTTTATAGTTGTTCCCGTTTATCGATTGAATCGTTTACGCGCCATTCAGAAAAGTGTATTGTGTGGGAACCGCACATTTTTCCGGGACAAAAACATCCCTTGTCCCTGATTCAAATTAGTATCTCCAATCTCCATGCCAAATTTCATCAAAATAGATTAAATAGTTTAGGCCAAGGCTTCCCTAACTGTGCGTCGCGACGCCCCGGGGCGTCGCAACATTGTCCCAAGGGCGTCGCATGTCAACACAACCAAATCGAGTAAACGCCTCGCCCATTACGTCTTTCATACATCCCGGGCAGTCTAAATCCCCGGTTTCAGAAGCTATGCTCAGAAAAGTAAGCGCATCCTTCACTTTAGCCAGCCTTGCTGGCTTATGCTTGTGTTTTGATTTGGTCATTATTTTCTAATAACAATATAAATGTCCAAATAGTGCGTCGTAAAGAAATGGCAAAGTCCCAAGGGCGTCACAGAACAAATAAGTTTGGGAAGCCCTGGTTTAGGCGATAATCATACAAGTTTATTGTGCGGGAACCGTACATTTTCCGGGGCAAAATTAGAATTCCTTGTCCTTTCCCGAGACTCAAAGTATCTCCATACCAAATTCCATCAAAATAGATTGAATACTTTACGCGCAAGTCATAAAAGTATATTGTGCAGTAACCGTACATTTTTCCGGGACAAAATGCATCCTATGTTCTTTTTCGGCACTCAAAGTATCTTTATACCAAATTTCAGCAAAATGGGTCCAACCGTTTATGCGTGATGTCGTTCGTTCGTTCGTTCGTCGAACGTTCCGCGCAGCTTCGCCCGCGTAAATAAGATATTTCACAGACAAATTAGTCCACAAAAAATAGCCTATGATCCTTCACGTGGTCTACTTCTTATTTGTGCCAAATAACAGAAACATTGCTCCAGTAGTTCGTGAGATAAGCCCTTTCAAATAATTTCCCCCGTTTTTACCACACTTTCCTCTATTTATTCGCTCCTATTAGTCTTAGCGTGATAAAATATAGCTTATAGCCTTTCTCGATAAATGGGCTATCTAGCACTGAAATAATTTTTCAAATTAATCAATTTTGACATCACATAACTGAAACAAAAAAAAATTTTTTCATCTGACCTATGCGTGTGGGCTATCTATGGGTAGGTCTTCAAAAATCATACTGAGGTTTCTAATATCATTTTTTTCTAACCTAAATAGTTTGCGAGAGAGACTCTTCCAAAGTGGTAAACCCCCCTCTAACTTCTAAAGTAGGGGCATGATAAGTCTAAAAAATATATATGATGTACATTACTATAAAAACTACCAACGAAAATTGATTTGAACGAAACACTAACCTAACCTAACAAGTAGTTTTTTTATACCTCATAAATGGTAAAAATTAAATTATAAAACCTTAATTTAACCTAAATTATAAAACTTAGGTTAAATTAATTAAATTCATTCAATCAACTGAAATAAAAAAATAAATCAAAAACCTTTTAATTTCATAAAAATAAACCTTATTGCTGCTGCGCAACCCTTCATGGGCGAGTCCAACTCGCACTTGGCCGGTTTTTTTGTTACAGACCTTGTACAAAGATTTTTTTAGACCAACTAAGTATTAGGGAGATCGCAGAGCCATGCCGACTGTATGGGCGCCGCAGACTCGATCACACAAAAACCGGCCAAGTGCGAGTTGAATTCGCCCATGAAGGGTTTCGCAGCAGCAATAAGGTTTATTTTTATGAAATTAAAAGGTTTTTGATTTATTTTTATTAAGGCAGTTGATTTAATGAAAGTTAATTTAAGGTTTACCATTTAAGACGTATAAAAAAAACTTCTTGTTAGATCTCATTGAAACCAATTTTCGTTGGTAGTTTTTATAATAATGTACATCATATATTTTTTTAGACTTATCATGCCCCTAATTTAGAAGTTAGAGGTGGGCACACATTTTACAACTTTGGAAGAGTCTCTCGCAAACTATTCAGGTTAGAAAAAAATGATACAAGAAACCTCAATAAGATTTTTGAAGACCTACCTATAGATAGCCCACACGCATAGGTCAGATGAAAAATTTTTTTTTGTTTCAGTTGTACCTATGGGGACCCCTAAATTTTTTAATATTTTTTCCATTTTTGTATCAAAATCTTAATTATGCGGTTCACAGATTATAATATCTATGGACGCTTCACACCACGTCAGTCTGGCCCCGTGGTAAGTACCTGATGGACTTGTGTTACTGATACCAGACAACGGTAAAATATATTTAATACTTTTATACTATACATATATTTAAGATTTTTATTATAAGATACACATATTTAATACACATCCATGACCCAGGAACTTTGAAGAAAAACAGATTACATCTACTTACCAAGTTTCAATAGTATAGCTCTTATAGTTTCGGAGAAAAGTGGCTGTGACATACGGACGGACAGACAGACAGACAGACATGACGAATCTATAAGGGTTCCGTTTTTTGCCATTTGGATACGAAACCCTAAAAAGTGTGTCGTCTGCGATCTCCCTTAAGAAGACCAATATAATATAACCTAGCTATGCAAATATTTCTAAAACTCATTAAGATCTTCTAGTTTCATTGTGTGTTCTGACTGCTGAGTTTCTGACTAGGTAAGAGAGATTTCTAATGGTTGGTTATTATTGTTAAGAAAAGTAGTTTAATTTTTGGTTTTTTAATTAAGTAAGAAAGATTTATAAGGCTGGTTTGTTTAGTAAGAAGAGTGGTTTAATTTTGTGTTTTGTTTGATTAAGTAACCAAAGATTTTTGAGACTGGTAGTTAAAGAGACCAATTTAAATTTATTGTTTATCACGTATAACCTAATAATATCATTAAACACCTAGTGGGCTCTAGTGCGTTATCAAAAGTAAAATCTATATTATGAGATTGAAATCTACCACTATATTTTTAGAAGTACTTTAATTGTTAAGAAATCGATTCACTCTAAGGCGCTCTTACCCAAGAAATTCATAAAAGACCCCTCGGTAACTTTCGTCACGGTAGGGCATATCAAGGTCGGCTTCGTCGTTCTGAGGGCTTAAATGGCTTAATGCGTTACACATCGTGTAATAAAATTACGGCTCACTACTGCATGCTGTAATAAACCAATAAATCTTAGTTAATTCTGACGTAGACTAGATAGGTAGTATTTACCCAGATATATAATATTTAACAGTACTTACTAACGAAGGATACTGGGTATTCCTGAGATTTTAAAACAATAGGCTCATAATATTAGTTCCCTAGCGCAAATTACATGATTTTACCACAGAATTGAATATTATATGTAACGTCATTGTACAAAGATGTATTGAGATGTATCGAGATGTATCGTGCTATAATATACATCTTTACATTACCTGCTCTGTGTGTGATAAGCTTAATTTACACGATTTTACCACAGAATTGAATATATGTAACGTCATTGTACACAATCATCTAATCATTACCCTTTTTCGGTTCGCGGTAGGAACATTAAACTTGACGATATGCACCGAGAGAGTCTTTGTTAGCGAATATTGAATTTGCATCTTCCGCCTTGGAATAATCCCTTATTAGTAAAGTGCATACAAATCTAGTTCAGCAGTTCTAAATCGCGGTCACGACTGAATATTTTAGTGCTCCATGCAAGGTCACCGGTGTTTTGATCTAAGTGCATTGCCTTGTTGGCAAATTGATTAAGTGATCTAACACATGCACTATCATTATAGGTGTAACTAAAACTAACATTTGATTTGATGTTTTTATTAAATTATTTACTAGCGAGCATAGGTCTTAATAGGTCTTCATATATCTAGATATGAATTTTAAGAATGTTTATGGAATGGCACTGTCAATCTTAAAATGTACACTACTAAGTACATTTCGCACTTGTCACTTTCCAAAAAAATCTTGTCTTATTTATGTCGCAGGGAAAAGAAGATATCAGGGATATCCCGAGATATGAATTTTTAGAATGTTTATGGAATGGCACTGTCAATCTTAAAATGTACACTATTAAGTACATTCCGCACTTGTCACTTTCCAAAAAAATCTTGTCTTATATATGTCGCAGGGAAAAGAAGGTATCAGGGATATCCCGAAATCCCTAGGGATATCACGAAATCGTGGTATATACCGAATATTCTTGTTTCTTACGTCTTCTTACTAAACAAATCTAGTGATATGTCATTTCACTAAACTAAATCTAGTGAAATGTCAGAAAAGCGGATACCGCTACCGCCGAATAAAAAACGAGCTACGCATTTCTCTCGCTCGCTCTAATTTTATTTTATATTTTATTTATTTATTTATTTAACTCAGGCATCTTGGCCTATATTATAAATACCTTATAGACTAACATACATACAATTATACTAAAAACTAACACTAACACTAAAAACGTATTGTCTGCGACTTGGGGCGCGTCTTTGTGATCGAGAAAATTTTAAGATATCGTGTTTTTGCTAGGTCTGATACTCGGAAATATAATGTAGCATCTATGTCTACAAAATGACACAATTCGGGACTTATTTTCAAGTATAAAAATGAATTATAAAATCGTCAATTTAGGGTTAGTCGCCCCTATAAGATAGTGATAGGGTATTAGAGCGAGCGAGAGAAATGCGTAGCTCGATTTTTATTCGGCGGTATCCGCTTTTCTGACATTTCACTAGATTTAGTTTAGTGAAATGACATATCACTAGATTTGTTTAGTAAGAAGACGTAAGAAACAAGAATATTCGGTATCTACCGCGATTTCGTGATATCCCTAGGGATTTCGGGATATCCGTGATATCTTCTTTTCCCTGCGACATATATAAAACTCAAAGGTGACTGACTGATTGACATAGTGATCTATCAACGCACAGCCCAAACCACTGGACGGATTGGGCTGAAATTTGGCATGCAGGTAGATGTTATAACGTAGGCATCCGCTGAGAAAGGATTTTGATAAATTCCAACCCCAAGGGGTTAAAATAGGGGATGAAAGATTGTATATAATAATGCTTCTTAACGCGAGCGAAGCCGCGGGCAAAAGCTCGTAATTCATAATCTTCTGTTCATCAACTATAGTAATTAATTAAACTTGATACAGACTCATCAGTAGTCAGTAGTTACATTAATTTTTGTGTACCTGCCTAGCGCCTTTGTAAAACTGTCTCGTTAATCGCCTACTTTAGGTATAGCAAGTCTTTAAAGCCCAGCTGATAGCAATATACCTACCCATTAAGCGAGGGTCTCACGCACCTGCTACAAGTGATTTTTGTGATTAATGTGTTTAGTAACGAGCATTCCAATTCATACCAGATGAGCACCGGATGTTTTGCATAGCACTAATGAGTGTGTTTATCGACCGCTGTTATTGGCTCAACGCGAACCGGGTCACTCGTTATCTGTCCCGTTCAATAAACTCTTGCCCACATAATCTAGATCAATTTTCTTTGCCTACCTGCCTGGGCTGGCCATATATCCCATGATTGAGAGATTATATTCCTTTTAATTGCAGCATTGACTCATTATAAACATAATTGTAGGCGTAGGGATGTGACGACCCCACCGCCCGCCTGATGGTAGTTCTGTCTCACAATAATTAGTGTGGGATAGATCTAACATCAAGCGCAGTTAGTCAACCGAAGGATGGCGGTAAAACCATCAACGATAGGGTCAGTGAAGAAATCCATGGTCATCAATGGGCTGCAGCATTGATGGTTTGATTCATTGGCCCCCTGTCAGATTGCCAATCCGCGTGCTCCGCGTGGCCATTATGAGCAAATGCCTCTTATGAAACGCACCAGAAAAAGATGGCCCCTAGTTCCCGGTAGCGGTACTATTCCTGGCCACGGTAGCGGCCATGGTAACGGCACTGCGAGGGGTGCTAAGAATCTCCGGGCTACGGATCGCTACCACCAACTGGACCTGGCGACGTACAACGGACGAACGCTTAGACTCGAAGACCACCTAGTCGAACTGGAGGTAGAATTGGAAAAAATCCGTTGGCACGTATTAGGGTTGTGCGAGGTCCGAAGACAAGGGGAAGACACCATGACTCTGCCATCGGGTCATCTTTTCTACTTCCGAGAGGGAGATCATACATCCCGGGGCGGCGTGGGATTCCTCGTCAACAAATCTCTCGTTGACAACGTTGTCGACATCTCGAGTGTGTCGGAGAGGGTACCTTGTTTTGAGACTCACCGGTAGGTATTCTCTCAAGATAGTACAAGTGTACGCACCAACCTCGACACATTCCGATGATGAAGTGGAGACCATGTACGAAGACATCTCCAAGGTCTTAAATACCACCCCTAAGACCCACTTCAATGTTGTCATGGGAGATTTTAACTCCAAAGTAGGAGTACGAGCTAGCGTTGAATCTTGCTTGGGACAGCACGGTGTTGGGATTCGAAACCGCAGGGGGCAAATGCTGGTCAACTTTCTCGAAAAAGAGGGGCTCTTCTTGATGAATTCCTTCTTCAAAAAGAAGCCCTAAAGAAAGTGGACATGGCGAAGCCCTGACTCTGTGGTAAGGAACGAGATAGATTTCATCATTACGGATCGGAAGTATATATTTAGGGATGTCTCTGTGATCAATAGGTTTAATACCGGTAGCGATCACCGACTACTGCGAGGATCCTTGAGTGTATGCTTCAAACTCGAAAGAGCCCATATGCTGAGGTCTACTCTCCGACCCTACTCCCAACAATCCGTCGCTGACACCCAGAAGTTTCAGTTACAACTGAGAAATAGGTTCGACGCTCTTAACATCTCGGAAGCTACAATGGAAGTTGACGAGGCTTTAAATGCAATTGTGGAGAGCATACGGGTCGAAGGTGAAAGGTTTTGCAGGCCCAAGCATGCGGGCAGGAAATCCAAACTTTCGGATGAGACACTCAAACTTATGAGGGAACGGAGGGAAAACACGGACTCGGGTTCGTCAGATGTAAAACTTCTCTCGAGGCGAATACGGAAACTTATACGTAGAGATCTTCGCCGCTCGAATACGCTGGAAATCACGGAAGCGATTGAGCGGAATAGAGGGTCTAAAGTTTTCGTAAGGCACCTCGGGAGGAGTCATCTGACGAAGGTGAAGAATAGCTGTGGCCAAATCGTTTCCTCACGAGGGGGGGTTCTGTCTGAGATCGAGGATTTCTATAGCCGCTTGTATGCTTCACATGCTTCGCAACCTGATCCTCGTGATGACGATCCGCGTGCCAAACTCACCCGGCATCTTTCTGGCGAGCTTCCTGACGTCAGTATAGGCGAAATCGGATTGGCTCTGAAACAACTTAAAGGAGGAAAGGTCCCGGGGAGGGACGGAATTACGATCGAACTTCTCAGAGCGGGAGGCGAACCCGTCTTGAGAGAGCTTCGTAAAGTCTTTAATTTTGTCCTTCAACGGGGAGTTTCCCCCGAAGAGTGGCTTAAAAGCGAGGTAGTTCTCTTTTTTAAGAAGGGGGATAACACCCTTCTTAAAAATTATAGACCCATCTCGCTTTTGAGTCACATATATAAGTTGTTTTCTAGGATCATTACGAATCGCCTATCCAATAAACTTGACGAATGCCAGCCACCGGAGCTGGCTGGGTTTCGCAGAGGCTTTAGCACCATAGACCATATTCACACCTTAAGGCATGTTGTACAAAAGTCACATGAGTACAGGCAGCCATTGTGCCTTGCCTTTGTGGACTATGAGAAGGCTTTTGACTCTGTTGAGACCTGGGCTGTTCTGGAAGCCCTGCAACGATGTCAAGTCGATTGACGTTACGTCGAAGTTTTGAAAGGTCTATATAATGCCGCGTCTATGTCCGTCTGAGTGCAGGGGGCCACAACAAGGCCAATCTATTTGCATCGAGGAGTGAGACAGGGGGATATTATTTCCCCGAAACTGTTCACAAATGCGTTAGAGGACGCCTTCAAGACCCTAAACTGGAAAGGACGTGGCATAAACGTTAATGGCAAGTACCTCTCACACCTTCGTTTCGCTGACGATATCGTCATATTGGCAGAATCGTTGGAGGACTTGCAGGAAATGTTGAACGACCTAAATGAATCTTCCCGGCGGATCGGTCTCGGGATGAACTTGGACAAAACGAAAGTCATGTTCAACGAACATGTTCTCCCGAGACCGGTTGCAGTTAACGGTGTCTTTCTCGAAGTCGTAACGGAATATGTCTATTTGGGGCACATACTGCAGGTAGGTAGACATAACTTCGAGAGAGAAACCGATAGGAGGATACAGTTGGGTTGGGCAGCATTCAGGAAGCTAAGCCATATCCCGCAGAGCTTGAAGACGAAAGTCTTCGATCAATGCGTGCTTCCCGTTATGACCTACGGGGCGGAAACCTGGCCTTTTACGGCAGGACTAGCTCGTAAGTTTTCCGTCGCTCAGCGTGCTATGGAACGCGCTATGCTCGGAGTTTCTTTGGCGGATAAGCTTCGAAATGAAACAATTCGTCAAAGAACTAAAGTCACCAACATAGTGCAGAGAATCAGTACGCTGAAGTGGAACTGGGCTGGTCACGTAGCTCGAAGAACAGACGATCGCTGGAGTAAACTTACTCTGGAATGGAGACCAAGGCTGGGAAATCGGGGTGTAGGTCGACCTCCAACTAGGTGGGACGACGATCTCCGCTTAGTTGCAGGCCCATGTTGGATGCGAGTAGCAGGAGATCGGTCATCTTGGCGTTCATTGAGAGAGGCCTATGTCCAGCAGTGGACGACTATAGGCTGATATGATGGTGATGATGAAACATAATTGAGAAATACCTCACCTTTCGGGTGCCTGCACCTCTGCTTCATCTATGGCTAGTATGTCCTAATGTTTTATATAAAAAGTACTGTTTTTAACCTTAAATTTATTATAACTCTAAATAACCTTTTTTTCACAGTTGAAGACGTAAGTGGAAGAACAAGATAAGTAACATTAAAAAATTTGCCCTTTTTTGAACAAATGAAGGCTAAAGGGTTGGAAAAATTATTTGAAATCAAAAAACTGTGTATTTTATGTGTAGCCAGATACATAAGCCAGATGATCAAGTAGATAAGTCACAAGGTTTGTTCAAATTATAAGCGGGAAAATGAGTAATTGTCCGTATGATACAAAATATTATGCGGTTCTTCAACTTACGTCCTCAATTTCAATTTAACAAAGCCCCGAGGTAGTTTCGACTAAGTTACTATTATTCTGTATAAAAACTAAACATTATGAGAAGGTCGCACCAAACTCGACAGTACGAGTGCCCTTGATGCGCCTTTTATCTCGAGAGCTCGCTCGCGCCACATCACCTTTTTTGCCCAAATTAGCGGTATTAGAAGTTGGGTGAAGAATTGACTTACTTGGTAAACAAGTGGACACTTCTGGAAATCTGTCACGTTTTTTGCCACGAAGATAAAATATATTACTAAAACATTTAAGCGATACGAAAAATGTACGTTTTGTTGTTCTTATTGGCAACTGGTGTTAATTAAAGCCCATTCTGACCATTCATCTTTGAACGAGCTGAAGTCGGAAATTACTACTGTCTGCAGTGTAGAGCTGTAATTATCTCAGTACATAATTGATAATTGCTAGCGAACAGCTCAGAATCCATTGACACAGGTCGATGACCAAAGGACCTTATTGCAAGCACGCTAATACTCGAGCCTATAGTAATAATTTTTAAAACGTTCTGCAGAGGACGTTTACGTCAATGAAGCGTGTAAAATATGTGCTCTATGAGGCGACATTCTTGTGTAGCCTGCTATAATATAAGTTTCTTTATGGTACAAAATATATTAGGTCAGCTATAATTGGTAGTACCTACCCATGAAAAACCCGGTAACAAATATTACTGTGGACTCGGCTGATATTCCATTAAACGCGATCGTGTCGTTATGACATTAAATCCTCTACGAATAATTATTTTGACCGGCAGGATGATTTTGTATCCAACAACAGCAACGCTTTATAGGCTAAATATACAATTTATGTGACCGATCAGAAATTTCGCCTGTTGTGCTACTGTATGTTGCAAACTACAAAATCACCCTGCGGATGGTACTTAGTATCCAAGTCTTACTCCCAAGTTTTATATTCATATTATGTATGCCCATAATATTATGTTTTCTTGACTCGTCTCGTGACTTAGAACAACAAAATCATTGCACGTCAGTCGAGTGTAGTCATCTCGTATCGTTCCAGTTGTGTCGAGGGGCCGCGTAATTGTCGGTTATTTTAACTGATCTGTTTATTACGCAGTTGAGGCTCGGAAGCTGGATAGATATTAAAATAAGAAGGCCAGACACTACACGATTTGCGCGCACGAAAAAACTATTGGAGCTTTTGGGCTTGATTTGATTTTTTATTATTGGTCATCTAGAAGTACAGTGCTCCCAAAGTGATAATTTTTCGAAATTTTTCGGCAACGGTCGTATTTCCAGAGCGACGACGGTAGACGATATTGCATTTTCATTTTTCTAATTGCATTGCGTTTAAGATACATGTGCTAGTCAAAGTTCGTCGTGATATTCCTGTAGCTTTTGTAACCCGGTCATTATTCACGGTCATTCATGAGCATTTTTAATTTTGGAGTACTGTAAAATATGGTAATTTTACTCGCAACATTTTTTATTTTTATAAAAGTACGACTTATTTCAGTGTAAATATCAATTAAGAATCCATTTAAGTGTATTCTGAGCTCACTCAACGTGCATCTAAAGTAGTTTTTTACACCAAAGTATTAATTATTTTTATCCTTATTTGCAGTGACTTGACTTCATGACATAAATTACAATAACAATTTACAATACTAAATATTACGGAATGTCTACTTGTACTAACTTTACTACACAACATATGAATGAAATCGGAAGAGGTTATGATTGAAATCGTTCACCGTTCAGAGGAAGTAGTGATTCACGACCGATTTCCGCGAGATGAACGTGAGACACGCCGTCATTGTTTGACTCACGTTGCGATCACGTAGTTTCACATAGACACGACAGTCCAGATCCACGAAGATTTATTAAAGTGTAAATTTTGGAATTGAATTCAAGGTGTAATTAATTTTGTGTAAACAATGGGCATTGTCCAAAAAAAATCACATGTACTTTTTATATTTTTTTTCGTTAAAATAGGGTATTTTAAGAATATAAATTAAATAATTTTGAAATTCATTGGCTAGTTTTTTCTCAATAAATTTTTAAAGTTTCGCTCTGACGTCATCATCGGCCGCCAATCGACCTCTGCAGTATGTTTTAAATTTCCTTTCAATCTTATTTATAATTGCTGGTTCGTCAAATGCAAGTTCTCATTATGTGAAAGCTGATACGAGAAGCTTACCAAAAGTTCGAAACGTAATGTTGGTCGAATTTATTGCTAATTTAACGCCATTGAAGGTCAAACAAAGGTTAAACATATTTGTTCAAAAATATAAGTAACTAATGGGTATTTTTTTCGTTTATATACAGAAAAACGACCACTGACCTTATTCCTCGAAATGTTTTTGTAATGAGCAAAATTAAAAAAAAATGGACAATCCCCATTACCCCTAATTACTAATGAAATGAATTAAGATGTGAATAGACGATATAGTTTTAAAGGTTGAGCTTGTCTCGTTCAGACTAGAGAAAACTCGGTTTATGGTGAGAAATTATATGTGTGATCTGGTTGGATTTTCGCCTCATTTAAAAAAAAAAAAAACAAAAGCTACGTAGAGTGTCTCCTAAACGTCTAGTGGAGAATCTCTACAACGTACCAATGAGCATTAATTCGTAGTTACGTAATGTTCGTAACTCGATCTTGTTCGGTGACATATTATGAAAGTTTTGGACGAATGAAAGTTGAGAGTTGAGCAGCAATTGATTATAATAACACAGTTTAAATCATATTCAGTATACCATCTTCATCTTAAGCCGTTCGAATCGGGCGCACATCACATAAACGTGATTTCAGATTACTTAGAGTCAGGTCCAAAATAGGCACCTTGAATGTTTTATATTATTATATTTCATTTCAAATTTCTTAAAACGGACTATACGGTCTTTTGGATATAATGTAACATAGATTTTAACTGATTGGTATACAATGGCATTCTGTTGAAATGGCAAAGAGATAAATTGTTAGATGTTGCTGTGGTTCTCTCAAAACATTTTACGATTCACTGAAAGTGCCAATTTTAGGCCCGCAAAATAAGGCATCACGTCGCGAGAGCCGACTCGCGTCGCGCGTAGTGATGTGCCAACTCGGAAAAAACTGAACTCGATTTCACCCGAGTTAAAATTCACGTAACTCGAGTTGAACTCGAGTTACGCGCTTCTCTTAAGTGTAGAGGACGATCTTTTTTTTAAAGACGCAGCTTAGTTGCGCTACTGTATTTTATATTTGTATTGTGATAATAATGTAATGAGCGGATTTTATGTAACGGCGGAATCAATTCCGGCTTATGTCACCAGGCCCTCGATATTATCACACAATCTTGTTGTAAGTTCTTATTGTTGTATTTATCTCACACTACCTTATGTGATAATTATACTACTGTAAGGTCCACTTGCGCCAAAACTTTGAGTTAAATAAGTAACCCGGGGCTTAATAACTCAGTGTTAACGTTTTTAATTTTTAACTCATACTACATATTGCACCAGAAGAATTTATCCCGGAGTCAACTAACCCGGGCTTATGTCATGTTCATTCATTCTTTTTGAATCCAGCCAAATATGATAGAGCGAATGCTTAATAACTTAAGTGTACTGCTCTCTCTCGCTCCACAGTACTTTAAATAAGGCTATCTCCTTATGTCAGATTTGAAATGACACGTGGTTCTATGTCGCATTGTGCGTGCGTGTTGTGATATTTTGTGCAAATAAATTAAGCGGAAAATGATAAAAATTGGAAAGAAACACTTGTGTCCAATGTTTATCTAGTCTACCTATTTATAAAGGAGTTCACTAAAGACACACTAATCCAATGATATTATTATTAAACTTATTGGTAGGGACTTACTTTTTATGATCATTTGTATATTGCAATTTTCTAGGCGAAATCTTCGATTGAAATCTTTGTCTATTTGTGAGTAAATACGGGACCCTAAACAGAACGATCCGTTCTACAATCCTTTTGTAATACGAGTCCGAACTAATGTATTCGATAATTTCTTCATCATCACCAGATAACAACCACTGATCAATTATCATGGTTAAACACAAAATAAAACCGGTAGATACCTATTACTGAACACAACAAACTACATAATTCGTAACCGAAAAATCTCAGTTTTGATATTACTTACTAACCCAGAGTTAGTTGATTTAACCCTCCGACATCGGTGGGTTAAAAATTAAAAAAATTAACACGAGGTTAACTCCTAACTCTTGGTGGTGCAAGACATGATGTGAATTTAAATTCGAAGTATAATTTAACTCAGAGTTAAGCGAGTTAACTCAGTCTGGCGCAAGTGGGCCTAAGATTGTTTTGAAAATAAAACAACTCTATCGTGAGATTAAAATACTGTTTATTGAAAATTGTAGAATTACTATGCAGTTTTTTCTCATATTATGTCATTAAGTAAATATAAAACAAAAGTTTTAAAATCTTGGCATGTTATTATCACTTTTATAGTTTTTTTTATTTTTTTTACTTTTATTACCGCGGTTTCTCTTCCGGAAGTGTCGGTTTTAAAGTTTTACTCTTGTTTACTAAAACCTGAAATAAAATTCAAATTTTGGGGTGTGCGACATATCACAATATAATAGTATTTTAATCGAATTCTTAAATCTGAAAGGCGAAACCTTTGATCATATACTGCGAAACTGAGCATACCGTACTGTATAAAATATGGGCCTAATATTGCACAAAAACGTAACATAAGAACGTAACGCAGAGCTAGGCCTAGTTCAGAATAGTAAAGTTTTACTTAATTAAAACAAACAAAGTAGAAACATAGCAAAATGTCTCGTTGTACGTAATGTTATGTAGGTCATATTCACTAAGTAGCGATTTCTATCTATACTTAATATTATAAAAGGGAAGAGTTTGTTAATTTGTTTGTTTGTTTGTTTGAACGCGCTAATCTCAGGAACTACTGGTCCGATTTGAAAAATTCTTTCAGTGTTAGATAGCTCATTTATCGAGGAAGGCTATAGACTATATTTTATCACGCTAAGACTAATAAGAGCGAAGAAATAGAGGAAAGTGTGGAAAAAACGGGGGAAATTATTTGAAAGGGCTTATTTGAACGCGCTAATCTCAGGAACTACTGGTCCAAATTGAAAATTTCTTTCAGTGTTAAATAGCCCGTTTATCGAGGAAAGCTATAGGCTATATTTTATCACACTAAGACTAATAAGAGCGAAGAAATAGAGGAAAGTGTGGAAAAAACGGGGGAAATTATTTGAAAGGGCTTATCTCACGAACTACTGTAGCAATGTTTCTGTTATTTGGCATAGATAAGAAGTAGTCCACGTAAAGGATCATAGGCTATTTTTTGTGGACTAATTTGTCCGTGAAATACCTAATTTACGCGGGCGAAGCCGCGCGGGACGTTATATTTCGCGTGGTCACGACATCACGCGTAAACGGCTGGACCCATTTTGCTGAAATTTGGTATAATGATACTTTGAGTTCCGAAAAAGAACATAGGATTCATTTTGTCCCGGAAAAATGTACGCTTACTGCACAATAAACTTTTATTATTTGCGCGTAAACTATTCAATCTATTTTGATGGAATTTGGTATAGAGATACTTTGAGTCTCGGGAAAGGACAAGGAATACTTAAACTTTTATGTTTATCGCCTAAGCCCTAAACTATTTAATCTATTTTGATGAAATTTGGCATGAAGATTGGAGATAATTTGAATTTTGGCACAAGGAATGTTTTTGTCCCAGAAAAATGTGCGGTTCCCACACAATATACTTTTCTGATTTGCGCGTAAACGATTCAATCGATGTACGGAAACAACTATAAACTAAAGTCCACGCGAACGAAGTCGCGGGCAACAGCTAGTAAAGTATAAATAGCCTGATTGACTGGTGACTAAACGGAAAACACAGAAAAGTAGTTTTACTACATCTCAGTTCTCACCTGTCAGCCTGTCACGAGTCACGACATTAAATAAATTAAATTAAATCGGCTAAGTGCGAGTCGGACTCGCGCACGATTATTAGGACCGGATTTTTGTTTATCAATTAAGTAGATGTTGCGCGTAACTTTGTTCGCACAAATTCGTTCGTCCTTCAAGAATTCAGCGTAAATTTTCCGCACTCAAAACCTCCCTTTATTTCCCTTTCGCGGTACCCAAATTTTCTCCATTTTCTGTTTTTTTTTATCAAAATCGGCTGAACAGTTTGAGCATTAAAGAGGTAAATAAGAGATTGCTTAAACTCTTTAATGCTCAAACTGTTACTTGTTAAATATTGATAAACTTTTTCTACGTGTAGACCTACATTAATTTGCTAAGCCATCTCCATATTTTTTGCCCATTTTGAGGAACAACAAATTAACTTCGGCATAAAAGGCATAAAATTAACATCTTTCACGGTTTAGAAGGTTTAGGGTCTAATAAATTCCCCCGTTGTTTTAAGTTAATCCGGATTAGGCTGAGGCACAGAATATATTAAATTAAGAAAATAAAAAAA
The DNA here is from genome assembly GCF_905147365.1 of Aricia agestis. Classification (NCBI taxonomy): domain Eukaryota; kingdom Metazoa; phylum Arthropoda; class Insecta; order Lepidoptera; family Lycaenidae; genus Aricia; species Aricia agestis. The sequence continues at coordinate 12,488,499 of NC_056409.1, forward strand.
GCCCCTGCCAAACAACTTTAAAAAGTAATGAAATAACATATTTTACTGACTTTAAGTTTAAATAATTCCTAAGTGTAAAGTGATATTTTAGTCCATAATTGTTGTCACGGTGTGTCGGGGGACCGCCAACAGTGTCTTTTGCATTTTGTATCGCCATGTTACTGATTGTCTCGATTTGGTTCGCTGAAAACTGACCCTTAACTAAAATGATAAGTGAAATCAAACATCTACATTAGCGGTCCCCCGACACACCTTGACAACAATAATTATGGACTAAAATATCACTTTACACTTGGGAATTATTTAAACTTAAAGTCAGTAAAGTATGTTATTTCATTACTTTTAAGTTGTTTGGCGGGGGTTTTTTTTAAATTTCTTAATTTAATTTTATTTCATGATTTTTAAACTTGTGTTGGTTATAGTGCAGAATAATTCCTATCAACATCATCATATTATATCCCAATGGATACCATCTAGGAATGTCCTTTTGGATGAGGCCGTTAATATGAGTCCAAACATGAAACCTCCGCTTTGGGTTATAGAAAGATATATATAGGGATATAGAAAGAGAGAAGTTAGAGGGGGGGGGCACATTTTACCACTTTGGAAGAGTCTCTCTCGCAAATTATTCAGGTTAGAAAAAAATGATAATAGGAACCTCAATATGATTTTTGAAGACCTATCCATAAATACCCCATACGCAAAGGTTAGATGAAATTTTTTTGTCTTTCAGTTGTACCTATGGGTATGGGGATCCCTAATTTTTTTTATAATTTTCCCATTTTTGTATCTTAATGCGGTTCACAGACTAGGTACATCTACTTACTAAGTTTCAATAGTATAGCTCTTATAGTTTTGGAGAAAAGTGACTGTGACATACGGACGGACAGACAGACAGACAGACATGACGAATCTATAACGGTTCCGTTTTTTGCCATTTGGCTACGGAACTCTAAAAACAACCTAAAATATTTTTTTCCTTATTTTTAGAAGACAACATTAGAGGTGTGTTATGTTCGGTCTTCTAGTAATTTGTATAATTTATACTAGCATAGCACTAGCATGCATCGTTGACCGCGGCCGAGGCGACTCGCGCGCAATATTTAACCGGTGACGTCATCGGAAGCGCGAATACTGCACATCGCGGAATTCCGACAGTAATTTAAAATAGTCTTTGGCTATTCGGACAATGATAATTGATAATATACATAATAATTTAAGATGAACTTTTTGAAGTAAACACTTTTTAGCGGCATTGTGTACTTTTGAAATGTAAATAATCGGCCAAGTGCGAGTCGGACTCGTACTCGTCTTTATAGAGCAAAATTAGGCCAAAAATTGTGTTTTTTTGTATGTGATTAATTCAATTAATTTTTTTATTTTATTTTAATATTATTATTAAATATTAAACTACGGACACAATATATAACTAAGGACTTTGTGAAAAACTCAAGTATCTAGTACCTATTACCATTATAGATGTAGAGCAAAAAAAAAGCCAAAAAATCACGTTTGTTGTATTGGAGCCCCCCAAAAATATTAATTTTATTTAGTTTTTAGTATTTGTTGTTATAGCGGCAACAGATATACCTACACAATCTGTGAAAATTTCAACTCTCTAGCTATTACCGTTCTTGAGTTACAGCTTGGAAACAGACAGACGGACAGACAACGAAGTCTTAGTAATAGGGTCCCGTTTTTACCCTTTGGGTACGGAACCCTAAAAATGTTAAACTCGCGTCAGGACCAACTAAACACCCATGACCCAACGGTGTTTCTGCTTCAGTTGTTCGCAGAGCCCCGAGATACAACGCGTTACGCGTTACGCGGGATACAAATTCGCGATGGGACACGTAATTTGATCAAAAATTCGTTAGACGGAAGGACAGTGAACTGCCGGTGCGGCTTAGTAGAGGAATACATTTTATGTCCCTCTCTTTCTACCGCTCGGTAAAAATTTATATATGCTGATGTTTCGTTTTCTTTTTTCCCGGTACCTACTCACAGAGTAGAACCCGTTGTTTTTTGTGGCCAAGAGGAACATTATTTTTGTATCACGTTTGGCAGGCACTGTCAAATATTTTTTCTCATAAAAAACCTTGCTCCCACATTGTCACAATTTTGGCAAGTGTTTGCCTAGGCCTACATGATAGTTATGAGTTATAGACTAGGACAAGTCGGCGCATGAGTACCGAAAACTATTCCACCTCAATTTTTTTATGCGATCCTTTTTAAATTGCCCTCCTGATGATATAAATGCATGTTGCCAGGGCGCAAACCGGTGCCGTATTGTTTAAACAAACATTGTTTAAACAATTGCAAGGAATTGTTATTTTTCAACCGAACAATTTTTTTTATATTCTTTATTGCAATACCAATAAAAAAGGTCCTATGACTTTTTACGATAAAGTTAATATTTTTAAAGATATGAATTTTTAAAGGTTCAAAAAACCTCAAATTTGGGTACTTTCAACCGATGAAAAATATATTAAAAAAAATAATATTGATAATAGAGATTTCAAAAAATTTCATTGTTTATATCTTTTTTTTATCTTGGCAAAAGTAGACAAAAAATTGAGTTTTTGTATGGGATTAAGGGAAAAAGAATCTGGAATTTTCACAGATTGTGTATATCTGTTGCCGCTATAACAACAAATACTAAAAATAAAATAAAGTATATTATTTAAGGGGGGCTCCCATACAAGAAACGTGATTTTTTTGGCCTTTTTTGCTCGTAATCAATAATAGTAACAGTTAGGCACTTGAAATTTTCATAAAATCTTTAATTATATTTGTACTTTAATAATTAATAATAAAATTAAAATAAAGTAATTGTTTAAGGGGGGCTCCCATACAAAAACACAATATTATTAACTATTGTATATAGAATTTAAAAAAATATATTACTTTGACATTATTATTTTTTAAATATATTTTTCATTGGTCGAAAGTACCCAAATTTGAGGTTTTTCGAACCTTTAAAAATTCATATCTTTAAAAATATTAACTTTATCGTAAAAGGTTATAGGACCTTTTTTATTGGTATTGAAATAAAGAATATAAAAAAAAAAATTTTCGGTTGAAAAATAACAATTCCTTGCAATTGTTTAAACAATGTTTGTTTAAACAATATGGCACCGGGTTGCGCCCTGGCAACATGCATTTATATCATCAGGAGGGCAATTTGAAAAGGATCGCATAAAAAAATTGAGGTGGAATAGTTTTCGGTACTCATGCGCCGACTCGTGCTAGTCTATTATGACAGAATACGTTTCTAATATACGATTATTCATTACATACTTCAGAGACATCAAAATATATTACATTTTCAAGCACCAACCGCTATATTGATAGCACTCGGCAGTAAAACTTTCAATATGTTCCAGTTTAATATCAATATTGCCTATATTGCTCGACAGTCGATACATTTACAATAAAACATATTATTGAAATTCAGTTTAGATCCTCTGAAGTTATTAATATGTAGTACTTATAAGTTCAGATAATGATTCATGATACAATGATAAGTTATTTCCGTTTTCAATTTTATTTACTTAATTAAGTTATAATTATTACTAGCTGTTGCCCGCGACTTCGTCCGCGTCAGCAAAATGTGATAAAAAAAGAAAATGAAAAAGAGAGAAATTTTCTCCTTCCTTACCCAAATAGTAAAAATGGGATCTTGACGATCTTGTTAAGTAGTTGATCTGGTCACTTTTCATGAACCTAAAGTTGTAGATAAAAACGCCAATACTGTATAGAAAATCTTAAGGATAACGAATAAAAGTAAAACAAAAATTGAAACCGACTTCCAAGGTAAAGACAATAGTAATTTTCTTAAATGAACTAAAAAAATATTAATTAATAATTCATATTCTGTACTCAGTATTTCTGTTCTCAATCTTCATAATTTGAAGTCGGCACCAGTCATGTAAGTTGCAGTTATATTTTGTCATAGAACTGGCGATTAGGTTAGCTGGTAGCTAACCTAATCGCCATAGCTTTAAAATAATGAAGACTGAGAACAGAAATACTGAGTACAGAATATGAATTATTTAATACTTTTTAGTTCATTTAATATAGATCTACATAAAAGCGATAAATTGCACATAGAAATTGCGCTAAAGTTAGCTGCTACGGAGTAAAAAATTATTATGAAGATTGAATACAGAAATAGTTGACGCGTCTATGTGTGTCCCAAAAAATATCCAGGAGTTCCCTCTATATCTCACGAATTTCAGTACCAAATCACCACTTTCGTAAGCATTGTACCAATTTCGGGTTATTGTACCTCCATAAACACTTAATAGCAAGAAAAGAGTTTTGAAAATCAGTCAACAAACGGTGGAACAATAATATAATCAAAGGCAAGATTTTTGAAAGTAATGTGATAATTCAGGGCATAATTATAATAATGATATGATGATTAGTATTATTGACACATTGACATAATAATATGCTTTTAGTTGTTGTAACAACGCCAAAATTGCCGAACATTTATCTATAAGGATTCAAGAGTTCTGTACAGCACCTTCGGAACCAGGGTGTACTTCGGCGCAAATACTTATTTTTTGGTAGTTTAAGCTTAAAATCCTTAAGAAAAACGTAAAATCACTATATGTTTCCATATAAATTTTAAGGAGTCCTGTCGATTTCTCATGTATTGCATCATCAGATCACCAGTTTTGTGATCATGTTACCAAATTCAGGCTACATCGCATACAACAAAAAAAAATTTGGAAATCGGTCTACTAATGACGAAGTTGTCCGCGAACCAATATAAAAAAAGGTGACATATATCCTTCTCCTTTTCGGAAGTCGGTTAAAAAGTAGCCTAAGTTATACCTTACTACATCAGCTATGTGCCAAAAAAGTCCCGTCAAAATCGCTCCAGCCATTTCAGAGATTAGCCGGAACAAACAGACAGACAGACATACAGACAAAAATTGTAAAAAATTTTTTTTTGGTGTCTGCACCCCATAAGCAATCATATGCATGTATTAAAAACGGTTCTTTTAATATTACAAACAGACACTCCAATTTTATATATATGTATAGATTATATTTTGTGTTTCAAGTTAACCCCTCACGGTAATACAAAACCAACAATATTTAACAGTAATTATAGAGAGGTTAGTACTTAGTACTTATTAGCTTTGTCCACACTGTGCCTTTTTCTGTTCGTCAAGGGCATGCGTTATAGCGCAGTCAACAGCGAACGTGAGGCATGCCCGCGACGCATACCCTCTGACCGTATCCAAAACTTCAAAAATGACAATATTTGCGTTGAGTTCCTTGACGCATTCAATTATTGAATGCGCCAATATGAAAGTTGATGACGAAAATTGAAGATGAAAGTGCACAGTGTGGACATAGCTAATGAAGTACATCTTTGACTCTCTATTCAGTCTCAACTCTCAAGCAGGTAGAGTTTTTCTTATGCCAAATACACGCTGCGGTTAAAATTCATTCGGTCATTTCTCTGTTATTGCTACTAGTAGGTATCCCAAGCACAAACCATTTTCTAACATTGTCAAAAAAAACTTATGCAAGAATGGCTCTTAGTTCTTACCACAGATTACTAAATAGCTACTGTACTACATAGGTAACTCTTACTTCGTCTATACTTTATAGCTTTTGATACAGTTCGGAGAGCGAAGGCTCGCAGTAGGCATTGTGGTGGGCTGATCGATTTTCCGCCGCCTGCATCCGACGTAGGTGTTGCCATAATCGGATCAGATTACTACTGCGCAGTTGTCCGTCTCGCCCTTATATAGACATCGAAGGCTATCAATTTTATATTAGACTACATTAATATTGGGTATCTTATATATATAAGACATCTGAATAAGTTCCCCTTGTTTTTTAGTTGGTTCTTTACAATAATGAGTTAATGAGGGATTTTAAGATTTCATCAACGTTTAGGTATTTCACAATTCTATTAAAATACCTTAGTTAATAAATTAATAATGTGAAAATCACAAAACAATGAAAGAAATACTTTTTACCCTCTGCTAAGTCTTTCCAAAGTTTTCCAAGTATATCTCAATTTCAGATCTTCCTAACTTTTCAGTCTTCAAAACTCAATTTGCAAAAAAATTTGGCCTCAATTATTGTTATAATAATACCTTTAATTAGTGTTTGACATTAACACCAGTATTTAATGCATAATTCAACGGTATAAATTTATCGTTTTAATACAAATAAATAGAATCCCAGCAATAATTGTAAGTAGTTATGACTTATGAGTAGTGACTAGTGAGGTACTTTCATCAATTTTTAGGATTGACCGTAAACAGAAGACCAGAAATTCACCACACAAGCAAACTTTATATCCTGCAAGAAAACTTTGTATTGCAGAAAATATTGGTTGTCGGTTGAATAAGTAGCTGATGTATTCAGAGAAATTGATTCATATTTATAAACAGTGGCTGGGCCTTTATTTAACACATTGTATTGTAAAAATATATGAGTATATTGAATACCTATCTTATATTCAAGTCCCGAAAAATCTATATCTATACTAATATACTAATATTATAATAATTCGGAAGAGTTTGTTTGTTTGTTTGTTTGAACGCGCTAATCTCAGGAACTACTTGTCCGATTTGAAAAATTCTTTCAGTGTTCGATAGCCCATTTATCGAGAAAGGCTATAGGCTGTGTTTTATCACGCTAAGACTAATAGGAGCGAAGAAATAGAGGAAAATGTGGAAAAAACGGGGGAAATTATTTGAAAGGGATAAGCCCTCACGAACTACTGGAGCAATTTTTTTGTTATTTGGCACAGATAAGAAGTAGACCACGTAAAGGATCATAGGCTATTTTTTGTGGACTAATTTGTCTATAAAATATCTAATTTACGCGGTAGGCGAGCGAAGCCGCGTGGAACGTCTAGTATAATATAGAGCTTCAAACTGATCAAGATTTAATTAATGAAGCTCATATCTGTCGGCTATCTAGTATCTAGCCTTGGACGTTTCAACTTTCAGGTCATTTGTTAGACCTTGCGATATTTTAGTGCCATATATTATGTTCGCTATTTATTATAGAACTTATCTTTAGTTAGTCACTTTACGACGAGTTCTTTAACTTCATCATTCGATTATTTCGACAGGGAAGTTTGAAATCATACCTAGGTACTATTATTCCTACTGATACTTAGTACATAATATGGACACTATTATACTTGATTCACAGTTTTTAAACTGAGTGCAACCATCTCTGAATGTACTACTGCTTTTAGCGATTACGCTATCTATAATTTTGTACAGAGATGGGTGCACTTAAAGCGTTTTCTGATTAACTCATAGTGAGTCAGCACGAGTCGTGAGTCGTGACAGTTGTTGTTAAATATCCTGAGCCCCTAGTCAAAATGCATTCGCCAATTTCAATAACGAAGTCAAAAATGTTCGAGATTTTACACAACGTATAGCGTGTCATGGGCCATGACCCATAGGCCTATTATATATCTATTTATTTCCTGCATGTGCTAGTAGTGCCATCTGCTTCTACCTTTGAGTAATATTCCTTATTGATTGTTCCATACATTTTTAATCGGCGATTCTATTCAGCGATAAAGAAAGCGTGTTTGTTAAGCCTCCAGTTCGGATTGGGCACGCTTTAAATTCATCTCAGGTACGACATCCTGTGTTTCTCCGCTAAAGTGGCTGCACTTTCACCGGCGCGCTCGCCGACCGGCGCGGCGCCGTGCCCAATCGACCGAGCGAACCACCCGCCTATGACTAAACGTGCCGCTTCAACCCCGTTTATATTGTCTCAATGATACAGTGAAAGTAGCTGCAAGTAGCGCGAAGACACGGCCGAATGAAATTTAAGTATAGGTTCATTCATACTGTATTGTATGTAAGTGGATATTACCATCTCAGTAATGAAAGTAGTCTGTGTAAGTAGTAGTTGCTGCCTGATTGTCGCGCTTAAACAGCTTCACCGATTTCGGTGAAATAAGGTATGGATATACTAGGTCTGACGACCTCCGTGGCTCAGTGGTTGGGCGTGTTGGCAACGCTCATGCCGGGGGTCGCGGGTTCGAATCCCGCCGACGGAACAAAAAGTTTTCAATGTTCCTGGGTCATGGATGTGTAATAAATATAATATAAAGTGTTAAATATATTTCCGTTGTCTGGTACCCGTAACACAAGTGCTTCAGGTATTTAGCACGGGGCCAGACTGACGTGGTGTGAAGCGTTCATAGATATTATTATTACTAGGTTCTGTAAAGTACATACTGGATAGTTTTTAACCCGGAAAATTTACAGTTTGTGAGTGATTTATTATATTGCGGGCTGCTACGTAAGTTGCGGTAAATACCTATCTCATTAAAAAGTAGATGATTGTTTGCATTCTTAAACGCCTGTAAATATTATGCAAAAGAGGTTCAACAAGCGCTTAAAACCTCTTTGTTTTACGAACGCTATAGCAGCTGTTTCCTTAATAGATATACGGTTTCAATGTTCCAAAAACATTACTACCAATAAATTAAAACACGTCATTCCGTACTTCCTTGATGAATGGTCCTAAGCTAGTAATGCTCATAAAAACGTAACAAGTAACAATACAACATAAAGAATGGAATTCTGATAAATGGTCGCTGTTAAGCAATAGTGTCCTAACCCACAATTTTTTTGTTGTTAAATTTTGAATGCAGTCTTGTTCTAAATCATCTACAGAACATAACTGCATTCATAACTCAATACGTAATTTTTGTGTGGGTTAGTACATGAATGCTTAACAGCGTCCAAATATATCTCACATTTTACTTTAATAACTTAACTCGAAGTTAATTAGCAATTAGCTCGTTAGATGTTAACGTTGATACCGGCCAGAAAAACACTCATTAGATTAACGTAAATTAAGTTTGGAGCATCCAAATTAATAATAATAAAACCTCGGTAAACCTAAAGCTCCCTCTACGGTCTACTTAATTAAAAAGCTGGAGTTTGTGCCTACGCGCTACGCCGAGATTGCAATATTGTGTTTTACGACCCTATTTCATTAGGTCGGCTTTTTCGTACTTTAAGCTTATTACAAAACAAGCTTCTTTAAGAAAACTTTCTGGAAATTAATCGGGACGGAAATAATTAATTTAGACGATATTGATATTTTCAATAATTCTCTTAATAGCCTAAAATTAGAACTTAAACGTAGACTGAACATAGTTTGAGTTTTGTACTTCTGAAATTTTATGATTTATAGATATGTAACTCGATCGACTAAATTGTATTATATATTATTTTTTTGTATTTTTCAGTTATTCATGGTACCTTGTACGTTTAGTGTACATACAGGGTGCAATGACTAGCTATACTCATGCATGTATTAAAAAAAAGTAGCATCTTTGGTTTAGTGTAAGCTATAGTTTTAACTTTTAAGTCAATCTTAATCATATACGCGTCTCTCCAAAATTCACTAAATATTATGTTTCGGCACTATAGGTCTATTGTAAAAAAATATTACAACATATTGAATTTCTTTTGTATATGACTGTTTGTTGCCAAAATAAATGAAAAAAAAAAAGTTATTATGAAGTTTCTCTACCTATAGAGGCTATTACCAAGCATATATAAAGTTACCGACAGTCACTGCTCGGCTAAATCCTAGTTATCTAGCCTTAAAAAATGTATTGGCCCAAAGTCTAAAGTATCTAGCATCCACACAACGACTATTTCAATCGTTTTGCTTTTTTCAATTGCGTGCCTATGAAGGCACGAGGGAAAGTACCCGTACCCTAATATTTCGTACAAAAGGCATTTAGTACGGTAAAGGTCGTCACTCGTCAGCGTCATTGACTGATAACTACATCCTTCAACTGCGTGGAAGTTAAAATTTTATTGTGTTTATTCATTGGTTTCGTTGGAGTCATCAAAATATAATTGCTCGTAATTGTGTTTATGAAATAGCTTGATAATAATACTATGTTTATTCAAATTTAAGGTAAAATTATTGTACGTGTTAAGGCCAAGGCCAAACCTACATAACTATAAAACTAGTTTTTAGGGATACGCACCCAAAGGGTAAAAAACGGGACCCTATTACTGAGAATTCGATGTATGTCCGTCTGTCTGTCTGTCTCCAGGCTGTATCTCAAGAACCGCTACAGCTAGACTTCAAAAATTTTCACACATTGTGTATTATCTGTTGCCGCTATAACAACAAATACTAAAAACAAAATAAAATTAATATTTAAGGGGGCTCCCATACAACAAACTTGATTTTTTTGGGTTTCTTTGCTCGTATTCTATAATGGCAACAGAATATAGGCACTTTAAATATTCACAAAATCCTTAATTATGTTTGTACTTTTATATTTAATAATAAAATTTAAATAAAATCAATAATTAAGGGGGTTTCCAATTTACCATACAAAAAACATAATTTTTTCGCTCTATAACGGTACGGGACCCTTCGTGGCCGATTATTTATTTTAACTTCTGCATTAGATTTGCTTGCAATTTTCGACACAAACCGTCAATTTTTGCGGGAAAGTACCTCCTTAGACCATACCAAAATAATCAATCAGTACAGCTGTTGAAGTGTGAATTGGTGACGGATAGGCACACCTTCGCCTTTACAATATTAGAATATATTAATCACTTAGAGACGTAGCCATAATTATTTCGCTGTTGTTCTATTTAGCAAAGTTACCGCGTAGTTATGAAATGTGTGAAGCTTAATATAATTTAGTAATCGGCCTAGTGTTGACGTAGGCGCCGGTCGTGTCACGTGTGTCGACTGCCTTTGGGTAATCATACATAATCCCACTTTAATTACTTCAAATAATTCCGCTTTTTCCATTTGATAATGCTTCTTCGTTTTGAAAACGGATCCTTGGTGAGTCGCCAATGCTAGAATGAGTGGCGAAAACTCTGCTGTTAACCTATCAACACCCAAGCGGTCATAGATTTCCAAGAATCCGCGATCGAGGGAAAGGTCTAATGACAAAACAATCCTTTAGCACAGTTACTACTTTTCTTAATATAAATAAAGGAAGGAGTTTTGAATCTGGCTCTATCATATTATATTTTGATACTCTACTTTTTTCTCTAAGTGGTTTTTATTATATAAATTGAGAAATTGGTGATAATATGTAATTTATTAACGATTTTTAAATGAATGTAGATGCATTATCGCATCCTTGTAGTCAACGAGTAAATATTTACACGATAATGAACTTGTGATAGGCTCGTGGAAGTGTCCCAAAATAAAACTTCGAACTGAGTGAAATTATGATTTCGGCAGTATTATATTAGAGTTTGAAATTGCTCAAACTAGGACATCTTAACGTACATGTGAAATGTATAAAAGCTGTAATAATAGGTTACACTTGGGGTTATCGAACTGGAATTTAAACATTCCGTTCCCCGCCTCGCTAACAATGCCATTGGATGTATTGGAGTACCGTGTAGATGGTTGTATTGATAACAAGTAATATTAAAAAAACTGTAACTAGAAGAAGAAATATCCTATATAATATGTTGTTTGCGGCATCGTTACTAAATCTAATAACACATACGTACACACTACACACACAGACTAGAAAATAATTAATACGGACTACCCTTCCTTTTGGCTTCGTTGAAGTCAGGTCTAAATTAATACGAGTATTATGCTCTTTAACATCTCCATCGTGGGTATCGCAGACACAATAGATTTTCACTTGTTATGTGACAGCCGGCTGCCGCGGCCGCTTGGGGATTGATGGGTATATAAAAAATGCTGTTGCAATTTGTTTTGTGTTTATTCACATATATTTTTAATAACTTAACAAGTAAGGTCGTATGAATTATTCATAAGATTATCATATTTAGTTTAATTAAACTCAGTAAATATTTTTTTATCGGATATGTTGGGATTATTAGAATGTTTTATTACTTATGCCAAACAATGCTGATATTGTACAGAGATATAAATATTAATGAATTCTTTGTTTCAGGTACGTTCCGAATCGGGCGCTGATTGTTATTCAGATAAGTACGCGTCTTTTGTACTTTTGGTAATGTATACAGATAACTTTGTCAACACGCTGATTGCTTATCAATATCCAGTCAAGATCATAACTTTGTTAGTAAATAGGATATTATTTTGAGGTAATCTATTTTGTCTGGAATTAACTTAAACTTTTCTGGCTTAAAACCAGAGATTAATTAATAGTTTAACCGCATAAAGATTCAGGACATAATCAATTCTTAAAGCCAACGGTAAGGTTTGTGCATCGCCTTTAATACTGCAGGCAACGAAGGCACGAAACATTAAAGGAGTGAGCACACTGAGACGGGCCGTGCCGGGGCTCAGCGTGCCGGGGCTCATCGCCAAAATCCGCCTCCATACAATTTGTATGGAAGCGGATGCGCGTATCGCACACTGTGTCGGGGCGCAGCGGATTTCCGCTTCCATACAAATTGTATGGAGGCGGATTTTTGCGCTGAGCCCCGGCACGCTGAGCCCCGGCACAGTCCGTCTCAGTGTGCTCACTCCTTTAAACTGCGAGCCGTCCATTTCAAAGGTTGCGTATAAATCACAGTAATCTTGATTCATTGTTAAAAGTGAGTCATCAAAGAGACCGTTAGCAAAGATCGTTTACCCGCCGTGCTAGTTATCTGCAGTTCCGAATGTTCCTCATTAAAAGATCCTTGAACTTGTTAATCGTGTCACCGTGTAAAACGTAATGTTTTCACAGTTTGCTCTAAAAAGTCCGTCTCTAGTGTGTTTTTTAACAAACCCGACTCTATATTTTGGTTTTTTTTGGGTTTGAGATAAATTATTGATTCATACGCATACGCTAAAAACTTCAAACAGATGTGCATAAATGATATGTGTATCAAATTTCAATTCGCTTGCCGCATTATAATATTGTTTAATGCAATAATATCGGCAGATCGTGTGTCGATACGTGCAACATGCGGTGCCCTTGAGCTATCGGTCTTGTTGTTCGGTTCGGTGGACCGTGACTGACCCTATTGTGTGTCAGGGCTCAGACGTAGCCCTTTGTCCGAAAGCTTACGCTTTGCTGGTAATTAAGCCTTTACTGAAACACTGAATTCATTATATTTTAGTTAATGAGATATACTAGGGATACCGATTTGGATAGTTGTGTACGTGGTTGTGTATCAAGTATTAAGTATCAACCATAAAGTTAATATACCTAGCGGAATAGAGAAACAAAGGCCTGAGCAAGAGAGATGTCACTATCAGTAACACTGCGTGGTAAAAAGATACGTGTGATACATGACAGCAGCACTCTTTTTTTGACGTCCAGTCGGCACGTCCCGCACGTTGACAATTTAATCTAATAGAAATCATATTCAATCATGCTTGTGTAAGTGTATACGTACACAATATATTTTTACACACAGATGAAACCAATTTCTGTTTCGTTTGACAGCTCGAGATTGTTGCTCTATTCCGCTAGGTATATTAACTTTATGGTATCAACAGAGACTGTTTCCAAGTATTCAAAACTTTAATAATAATGGATTCCAAACTAATATCGGTTACGTCGGTAAACTGAAGTGGAAATGCCAAGTCCCAAGTAGACCCGACCGACAAGTTTCTTCTTCTTCAACTTGAATGGGCGATTTAATTTGTTCAAAGGTTAAAGTTATAGTCGCTAAAGGTTAGAAGGTACATAGTGCTGCAAAGATACCGCGGAACAATGTATAGTTGAAGGTAAATTGTAAGGCACTTACGTAACAAAACACTGTTGGGGTTGCGTGTGACAGAGCAATTCGAAGCGAACTTTATCAGTAAATCGCACTGAAACTACCGAGTAGGTACTGTGATATGAACTATTTACGATCAATTGAATACAGCCATGCAATGGATGCTACTATTATGGATTATGGTATAATTGTCGTACACAAGCGTTATTATGTGTGCTAGAAAATGCTTTGATTATATTATTTTTGTAGAGGCGTTATCTTCAACACCCAGGACCTAATACAACAAGACGTATAGACTATGGTATGGTGGCTGGTGACAGTCATTTTACTGTAACACAATTTCATCCACTATTTTAGCATAATTGTAACGACAATGTGATATTGAAATGCCAAAAATGGATAGATGGCATAATATCGTCGACGCACATCTTAAGGGTTACCTTATTAGCTTTGTCTACACTGTGCCTTTATCTGTTCGTCAAGGGCATGCGTTATAGCGCAGTCAACAGCGAAGGTGAGGCATGCCCGCGACGCATGCCCTCTGACCGTATCCAAAACTTCAAAAATGACAATATTGGCGTTCCGTTCCTTGACGCATTCAATTATTGAATGCGCCAATATGAAAGTTGATGACGAAAATTGAAGATGAAAGTGCACAGTGTGGACATAGCTATTGTCTGTTATTATTTATTAGTTATTACTGTTACTGCCCATATAGCCTGAAAAACATGGTATTCAATAATAATGAATTGAGGATAGTAACCACATTAAAGAAAGAGCGGCTTCGGAGTATAAAATATTTTTGTTGGCAGTTGGTAGACTTACTCAAGCATACTGCATACTACAATGTTACTTCGGCGGTGGCTATGGTTTGTATGGCTGTATAGAGTATGTCTACTGTGTAGGTCTCGTTATTGTAGCGTCAGCTTGTCTTGACTGATTGATGGGGCGACGGCTTGTTCTGATGGCCCTTCGGTCGCCTTTGATTTACAACCAGAATGCATAATTTATATGAATCTCATTTCTGACTGTAATGCGAATCGACTGCAATAAGAAATCGTAAGTGTTTCGTTTCTAAAAGATAGAGATTGTAGATAGAAATAATAAAAAAATACTCGCTTTTAGTCCGTAAATAGACCCAACGTCATAAAAATAGAAAATTTCACCCAGTTATGCCATAAACATTAAAGTATTAAGTGGGTTTATATGTTGATTTCCGACGTTCAGATAAATTGATAAAATCTGCTTCACTCGTGCTCAGTGTATATTGAGGTCATTATGATTTATGTCGTTATACAGTAACTGTAAACTGTTTACAGCTGTTCATTATAATAATAAACGAATTAGTACGATCAATTAAATTAATAATCATATACACGCATACACCTGCTCCTGATGCCAAGCGATTTCAGATTTATAGCATAAAGGTGAAACCGCACAAGGCTGCAGCGGACTGACACGATACTTTTCGTCCAGCCTACCTAGCATACGCCAACGGGATATCTCACTCTCGAGATAATTAAATTTTGACATTATGAGACGAGTAGTTACTCATCTCATAATGTCAAAATCTCGATATTATCTCGACCAAACTCTATAAAAATGTGTTATTTCGATGATAGATCTACGCGAGAAAAAATGTTTGTCATGCTAGGGTGAATAGAGATGAAGAGAGAAACCATCAAAGATCTCGTTGGCGTATGCTTGGTAGGCTGGTGTGGTAAGACTTAATTCTCAAATGATTTCTTAAGGTAGCTTACCGATCCGCGCGGCAAGCGACGACCTTTTGAAAACTCCTAATGGCTTATTCCACCTTACTAAATTTAGACGTTCTCATTAGGATTCTGATTCCACCAATGAGAAGCCACGATTTAGTACGCTAATTAGGATCCTAACTTTCTAAATGCTATTTCATTTGACTAAATTTAGTTACTGAATCAATTTAATCACGAGTAAGGTGGAATAAGCCCTGTTTGTCTGGAAGAAACTGCTTAAAGCAGTAAGACCTCCTTTTTGCACAATTTTGTAATTTTTATTCTTTTTTGTTGTCATTTCTTTTGTTTTTGTCTCTTTTATGTGTTTTATGTCTTTTCTTTTTTTGTGTGTGCAAATAAAGAATTTATGACTATTATTATTAATAAGCCCTTTATGAAATAATGTTTGATCGCTTCGCTCCAGTGTAGTTACTCCATAGTCCAAACTCCAAATTTACCTTGAGTGTCTGAACCTCAGAACACCGGCGGATTCGCATTCTACTTGCACAGATTCAAGTTGAAGGAGCATCCGTCGTGCCTATGTCAGCCAGGAGTTGAGGAGACGGTTCCTCACCTGTTACTCGAGTGTCCAATTTTTGCTAGAAATAGATATGATATTGAGCAAGAATTGGGCACATCGATGACGGGTGAGAATCTGCCTCTCATCCTGGGGGGAAAAAAGAGAGATTTGTTTCTCTCTTTTTGTAAGAGGATAGTGTGTGTTGTGAACAAGAGAAATTCTAGTACACTATTGTGATTGTAAGCTGTGATATTAGGGTAGTTGAACGTTGCGCCGTATTTTTTTTATTGTTTTAATTTTGACATAGTATTTTGTAAATTGTAAGTATCTAGTTAGTATTTAGCAATAATTTATTGGAACTTTTTATGTATAAGAAATTTTAATACTGAAGTACAAAATTATGTAATAAAAAGCCCTGACACAGTTAGAGGGATGAGAATTATTAAAAAAAAAAAAACCTCAGAACACTTCTAAAATCTGTGGTCTGAACTCTGAATACAGTATGCCGAAGTAAAGCGACTGAAGTTTGTCATGATCACGGCTGCAATTTTTTTTAAATTATGACAACAAATAGGCAATAGTGAAATTATTATAAATTGCGTTATTTGCGTCGCAGCTTAATTTCGGTCGGTAGGAGTTAGGACCAAATTAGGCTTAGTTCAAGCGGTAATTTTTATATAAAGTAAGCGCATTCCAAATACAGTGCTTACCAGTGCATTCCAAATACTGTGCTTACCAGTACCAGTTTACATTATTCCAGTAGCAACCTAGCGCTGGATTGTATCACTGGATTGGAATAATGAAAACCCGCTTTTATGGTGTGTTATATCCGCCGTATATTCCGGACGTAAAATCAGTCGCGGAACTTCCGTTGTTTAACTTCGGCGTAGTGTGTTAGGACACTTATGAGTCAGGTGTAAGTTGTTACGCACCTGTTTAGCTCCCAAACAACAAGATGTATTTTGCTCGGCCAACCTGTTTTATTCTAAACAGGTTGGCCGAGCAAAATACATCTTGTAATGACTTTAGTGCTCCCGTAACAGTTTGATAGTTTGGTTGTTTTAATTGGAGTTCAACGTGAAAATTACAGGTGTAGATATCTGAGCCGTTACGGCTTACAGGATAACTTATAATAATAATACGCTTCGTCAATAATTATTAATTAAAAATTATGTTAAAGAACAGCTGCTGGCCGAGCTTGGGATTATCATAATCATTTAGAAGTTCCTTACTTATGTATTTTTAATTTTATATTTACTCCAGTTGGGAAACTTTTGGGAAAAAGTTGAGGCATAAATACTAATACACAAGATTTTTTAGGAAGATTTATCTGAGTTTGAGTGGATTACTACTTACTGAGTAAATAAAACACAAACTTTATGCCAGTGAAACTTGGAAGTAGGTGCGCGTGAACCCTGACTCAACTATGCGTACAGTGTGTAAGCTAAATATAGTTCAATTGCAATCGAGAGCGGCTCTCGTGAATCATTGCCGGAGTATTTCATGGGTGGACGGTGGACGGTGACGCTTATCTCCTCCACGACTCACGAGGGGACCTATAAATGGTCGTATCGCTCTATTTTACCGGACACTTTTATTGCAACGATCAAGATTTGTTTTTCTAAGTAGATTTTGGATTCGTAGCGTGAATCTTCCACTTATAATAAAATACTAACAAGCTGGGTTACGTATCGCATGTGATTTTGTTACTCTCTTACTAACGAAGATTATTACGCATTTGTGGTTATTCAAGATTCGCTTTTCCGATTCTCGCCTTGTCTGTATGACTTTTCCAATACAAGAAGACTCATAGTTATTCATGGTTTATACTAAAGTAGACATTATAATATATCACTTACTAATAAAAGAGTTACACTGAATAAAGGCTTTAAAATTATACAACGTACTTGTCTAGGTTTAACGTATCAGACAAAGACAAAACATTGTGTAGATATAATAACTGTTTAAACAGTAGGGAATCTTTTTATTTATTAGGGAGACTGTAGTAAGTACTAAGTAACGCCCGGGCCCGCAACTTCGTTGCGATAAAATTCTTTAAATATCTCGCGGAAACTATTTTTCAGAGATAAGATGTATCCTATGTCCTTTCTCGGTACTTAAAGTATCTCCAATCTTCATACCAAATTTCAGCAAAATCAGTTCAACGGTTTGGGCGTGAAGAGGTAACAGGTAAGGACAGACATACTTTTGCATTTATAATATTAGTATGGATGGACTGTTAAATATGGAGTATCCAATTATAATGATTATTATTATCATAAAAACTGAATGTAGGTCACAGTACTTGGGTATGTCACGATATCAGATTATCATTATTATTCTTGTGAAATTTTTAGTTTAGAACCTCTGATTATAACATTGTATTGCAGTTGCTATTTGCTATTTGTTAATTTAATGACACGATTTTGATTTTATATTATGCAACAAAAGTTGCGAATTGTGTTTACTATAAATAAAGTATAACGTATTTTGAGAATGTCTCGACATATTTTAAAGAGGGTCGAAAGGCGAGAAGATTCCTGTTTTGAATTGCTATGTCGCAGTTCATACGCAATATAAATGATAAACAGTAGAGTGTGGACCATCTTAATACTAGACGCTAGAAGTACCGCACGTTCAATTGATTTTAGATAACTTCTCTAAAGTTTCTGAACAATGCAAAACTACGTCACTTGAAACTTGTCTCTGTGCTAAATAACAGAGACGAGTTTCACAATAACCCAAGAGCCAGCGATAGCCTGACTTTCGTCATTTTGTAAAAGCTAAAAGTTTTCGTGCATAATATTATGACCCATTATAGTAAGAAGAAGGTCCAACAACTATGGATTTTCAGTCCGCGTCCGAAACTTTCAGTTTTTATAAAATGACGACAGTTGCTTCATGCTTGTCGCTGGATGTTAGATTAGAATTTACAACTTAGAAGTTATCACTTCTAATGTCAATTTTAAGAACACGGTTCAGTTACACTACTGAATGATATCTGTAATGTGGTTCAAGTGCGTCGTTAAGAGACCGATCCCTTCACAACTATTAAATTGCGACTGGAACGTGACTGAAGAGCGTTAGTTTTGTTGCACGAAGATATCAAGAAAAAAAAAAAACAAAACTAGTGCTTTTGCCACCTACGAGTTATCGGTCGTCTTTAAAGTGCTTCCAATAACGATCTATAAAAACTTGGGAATTAATTTCAATGCACTCTAAGGGCCTGTTTCACAACTTCCTGATAAGTACCGAATAGGCTGTCGACCACTTAACTTGATTACTTGACAGATAAAGTATAGAGATTCTGTCAAAAAAGTTGTGAAAGCCTATTCGGCACTTATCAGGAAGTGGTGAAACAGGCCCTTAGTATTTTTAATATTAACTAAATGACACCCTCCGTTGCGCCGACACGTCTTGATAATCGCGCGGGAACCGTTCATTTTTCCGGGATTAAAACTATCCCATTTCCTTTCCCGGGACTCAAGTATCTCTATACCAAATTTCATCAAAATCTGTCCAGTTAGTATCCCAGAATCCAGATGTAATATTTACGAAAATTAAACACGGGGTTCATGATCATTTAAAAATAATTAAGGCCTGTTTCACCGCTTCCTGATAAGGTGCCCGATAGGGTTATTTGACAGATTTTCCATACTCCATCTGTCAAATTAAGTGGTGGATAGCCTTATCAGGAAGCGGTGAAACAGGCCCTTAATATTGTATTTCAAGTTGATTCTAAAAGCGAAAAATAAAAATTTTAATGCAGGGGTATAATTTCATAAATTAACTAAGGAAAGTAAAGAAATGCTTTCGAAAATTTACATATTTTATTAACATTGCTTCATGGTAACCTTGGCAAAGTTTCAAGATCACGTTGTTTGGTTTCGCAAGGTTTTCGTTATTAAAAGCATTCCTATTGCCAAGGCTTTGCTTTCCCCAAGGCGTGGTGTTAATGCATTTTTCCATTAGGTGTATCTGCATAGCGAAACCATTACTGTTGCTTGCTACTGCATCATGGAAAATTTTAGTTTTATTAGTTTTTTTTTTTGAGAATTATAATAATTATGATTACTTGTGTATTTCAAATGTTTATTAAAACATTAAATAAGTCGCAACTTCGTAGCGCTTATATTTATTATTATTATTTATTATAATATATAATTAAGTATTATTATATTAATTTATTATCTCCACAACAAATTTCGTCAAAATTAGTTGACCGATTTAACGGAAACACTTTCGCATTTATTATGTAATAACTAATATTAGTTATTAAATATTATGTAAGGTAGATATGGATAAAATAATAATGGATAAAAATAGGACCTACTATAAAATCGCAAAGATTCGCAAGTATTCTCCGATGGGGCAAAAAAATCCACAACAATGTAATGAAAATCAGGTACTGTCGGGCAAATATTTATATGGGCATGTCTTCGATATAGAGTATGTAGAGTCGTATAATGCGACTAATTGGTCACGTTCCGTCGTGTCCTTGGAAAGGGCTCCTCGTGTGTTGCATACCGATATCGAGTGCGCAGCTCGTCCTTATACAGAACACGTCTTACCCTTTGTGTAGCCTTTGTTAGCCGAGTCAATATTGTCCATAGTAAACACATAGCGTGAAAAGCAATTTGGATGATGTGTGTTTAAGTGATTTACGTTGAGATCGAGTTATTGGCTGTATTTTTTCGTCTCGATGGATGTTTGCTATAGTTCGCGCAAGAAAATGCGGGAATATTTTGCCTTTGAGACACTGAGATAATATTACAGTTCCGGTGCCAATTTCTGCAAAAAAAGCTTTCCTGCTTATAATATACTAGCTGACACGGTAAACGTTGTTTTACTATAGTATATAGATCACAGAAATAAATCAAGATAGAACGGCTAAGCGGGTGGAGTACGCGTGTTTCAATCTTGCACAAGTGAGCAAGATCTGTTGAACGTTCATTTAGTCAGCGCGCACGTCTCGACTTTATTACACCGGAGCGGTTGTGCAAAAATGCTTCATTGTGCAGTGTCTAATTGTAAAAACAGAAGTACGAAAGTAAATCGGTCAAAAGGAGGTATTTCTTTCCACGTGTAGGTAAGTTATTTGTTCTAACTAAATGCGAAGCAAAAATTTACAAGATCGATTCCTTAGCAACGCACGCGCGTCGCCGTTCTATCTTGATTTATTTCTGTAATATAGATACTATATGTCGCACGTAGGAAAAACTGTATCAAAATCCTTTGCGCAGTTTTATAGAACAAAGCATATCTACAAAGGAAAAGACATCTAGAGTAATCTTTGTTTTGTACTATGTATATTAGTGATGATAGAAAAACATAAGTATTAAATAGTGACGATAAGAAAGACATAACTACATATTAAACAAGTGTTATCGAATTAGGAGTTTGGTCCAAAGGTTCTTTGTGCCCGCGGGAGAGTTAATATTCTTGTAGATAGGCGACATCAGCCGCAGGCGTAACGCCTACGCCAAATGTGTCGAGACTAGGGCATCGAAACCCGGCCCATATTTCAAAACCCGGGTTTTCGGGTTTTTGTTAAATGAAAAACCGGGTACCCGGGTTTTTCGTGTTTTTTCGGGTTTTTTTACAATTCAAATATTAACAATGCGAAAATACGTTACATATGATTTTCTGCGATTGCCAGCACCTACCCAGTTAAATACTATTTAAATACCATTGTTACGGGTCACATCACTGCCCAACTGTCAATTATAAAATGTCTGCTTTAGAATCTCTGAGAGATAAATTTAAAGAAATTGGTATTCTAACTGTTGCTTCTCAATACATTTTGGATAATGTAATATATGTTAGAAAAAATATAAATAAATTTAAAGTTAAAAGTGACATTCACTGTAGAAATACTAGAAATAAGCACAAGCTGGACATGCCAGTGATCAGACTTAGTAAAGTCAGTAAATCTTTTAAAGGTCAATGTATACGCCTTTACAATAAAATCCCAGAAAACGTTCAAAATCTTTCCATTAATAAATTTAAAAAAGTAGTCAAAGAGCGTTTGTGTGCCAAAGCTTATTATAAGGTCAATGATTTCATAGAAGATGGCACATCTTGGGAGTAGGATGGCTTCTTGCAAGGCTACTTCTACATTATTATATTATGACTTACAATTATGTATGTTGACATTGTATATAATATTAAGTTACAAAATTGTAAACTTTATTTTAAAAGAATAATTTTTCTCTCACTTTTTTGGTAAAAAGTGGAACCCGTGCGAGTTTCTTACGCCGGTTCTTCTCGCCGGGGTAGTTCCCGAACCGGTGGTAGGCATCAGGTAGACATTCTGAAAAAAATTTGATTTACTCAGAAATAAAACATTTTTTATTTTTTATTTTATTTAACCAAGTCTCGGGTAAACGCCAAACGGACACGGCCGTATCATACTTTTATTGAGGCGACTATTTTAACCTCTTTTATATTAGTGATCTTGTCAAAGCTTAAAAATATAGATTTTCGGGCCTAGATTACGCGTTAGATTAAAATGTAATTTGCATTTTATGAAATATATAAAATCTATCTCGAATTTTTGAAGACAGTAAATTGAACTTTAATATAAAACGTATGCCAGCAAATCTTTATTTAATCTTTTACATTTTCATTGCTGATTGTCAAATTATTAATAATTATTTAATCCTAATTGATGTTTGGCATACTTTGTACCTGTGACAAAATTTTTGTGCCATAGTTTTCACCTTAAATTGCTTTTTTGCTAAGCCGATTGTTCTTTGCAATTTAAGTTAATTTTCTAACTTACTGGAAAATCCCTCAAAGAATTTTGTCGTTGTTTGTTCTAGTCTATTGTGACAGAATTTATGTCAGATAACCATTTATTTGACCAGACCAAACCACTCGGCAAATGCGGAAGGTTGCTAATTATGAGTTTGGAAGCTAAACCATGGTTTCATGGTGCAACACACAAGAAATTGTATCTGGTGCTGGTACTGATAACAACCCCGGCTTGTATTTCATTTGGGTTCACTAAAATCACTGTATTAACAATTATTTCGCAGTGATTATGCCATCCACGGCCTATATAAAGATCATTCGTCCTATTATACGTGGGAGAGCCATGCTTCGGCACGAATGGGCCGGCTCGACCGGAGAAATACCACGTTCTCACAGAAAACCGGCGCTTGCGCTGTGTTTCGCTGAGTGAGTGAGTTTACCGGAGGCCCAATTCCCTTTCCTATCCTCCCCTATTCCTTTCCCTTCCCATCCCTACCCTCCCCTATTACCCTATTCCCTCTTAAAAGGCCGGCAACGCACCTGCAGCTCTTCTGATGCTGCGAGTGTCCATGGGCGACGGAAGTTGCTTTCCATCAGGTGACCCGTTTGCTCGTTTGCCCCCTTCTTTCATAAAAAAAATAAAAAAATATTATGTGTTACCATCATCAGTCTCCGAAGCTTATGAAAAGCAATCTGCTGCATTTGCTAGACTGTATTGTTGGAATACAAAATGGTTTCACATCATAAGAACCTACTTGATGGAAACTCCTCTGGATGGTTTTGTCGGTTTCTAGGGGCTGCTTTCCTGGATCCATTTTACTGGTTGCATTGTCTTAATATTGGGTTAATTTAACTAGATTATTTCAACTTAGGGCTAGTCCACAGTTATCTGATACGATTATGGCTTATGACTATTGCAAATATATTATAACAAATAACGACAAAAAGCTTTTTATAACGACAAAGAGGTTTTTAGTAAGTTAGACGACTATAAAATGGACTTTAAATTGCAAAGAAGACTGGGCCCCAACCATAGCAAGGCACAAAAATGTATTTTTAGGTAAAAATCAATTAGTACTAACTAAAAGCCGAGCTTTGAGGCTCGCTTCGTTTTTTGCCACGGTAATAAAAACAGTTTTTTATATTTTACTAGTAACCAAACCTTGAGTAACCGATGATAACACATCTACATAATATAAATAAACTTTACTATATTAAAACACAAATCAATAGGCGTGGTAGTTTTTCCGTGTTTTTTCGGGTTTCGGTAAAGTGTACCACAAAAATAATCAGGTTGTGGGATATAATAGGGCTCGCTTCAAAATTCCTGATAGATTTATAAATATTTTTTCATAGATACTTTGTTGATGGGTGTATTTTATCAGCAACGGTCGATCCAAGTTAAAACGTTTTGTTACCAACTAGTGGCTGACTTGCCCACTATCAAAAGTCTAAGGTACTATCCGAGAAGTTGATTCCTAGGCAGATGGAGGACCTATAGGCCCTTTTCAAATGCATACGGTTGCGGCACGGTGGCCGTGCCGTATAAAGTAGAAATGTATGCGCTACTAAGCCGTGCCATGTGAAAGCTGTCTAAATAGATCATACATTTCTACTTTGTACGGCACGGCGACCGTGTCACAACCGTATGCATGTGAAAAGGGCCATATAGTTTGGTCGTATTACGTCAAACCTAGCCCACAGAGCACAATCAACATTGAATTGACATGATCCGACCAAATGACGCTGGTCTGTCAACTGCCTAGGAATCAATTTCCTCAGTGGTACTTTCAGCAGACTTAGATGAGTTAGAACTCTTGGAAGCTGTTTTCTTTTGACATTGTTCTCTTTATTTCGTAAGCCTTTGATCACAAAATAAAGAAAACTGTGGTCAGTCACTGAATGTTGATTGAAAAGTTTTATACTTCTATGAGATTTTAAAACTTTTTGCGGTGGGTGGATGGTGCGATTGCTTGAAGAGACTTGGCTTTTTTACATTGAATAGTTTTGTGGTAGGATGTTTAAAATATAAATAATATTTTTGTGACAGTTACTCTGTGACGCTCTAAAAACGAAACTTTTACTTTAAAATATTATATTTTGTTTAATTATGAATAATAGAAATTATTAAATCTATACTAATGTTATAAAGATGAAGAATTTGTATGTTAGTTTGTTATAAATACCTTAAATCAGCCTTTAATAATAAACAAAAAAAATTTAAAAACCCGAAAAGCTCGAAAAACTCGGGTTCCATTTTTGAAGCCCGGGTTTTTTCGTGAGCCCAAAAACGGTTTTTTTTTTCGAGTTTCGGGAAAACCCGGTCTCGATGCCCTAGTCGGGACTGCGGTCGATTGTAGGACACTTCGGACACTTATAGTAACCCTCGTTCAGTTGGGGGCTTTAGCATAGGGATCGCTTTAAGCCTACTTACCCCAATAGTTGGGATTTAGGAATGCGTCGTTACTCGTTACGGTTAAGGGGTATTAGAGTTACTTTAATCTATAAAGTATAATCTATTCAAATGTTGGTTCATTGGTATACGTTTTTGACTTAACGCATATTGTCTGCTTTATTCTTCTGTATACTGTTACGTGTGTTAAAAGAATTTGAATTTGATATTCCGATCATTATAGAGAGACAAAAGGAATGGGAACGGAATAACATCTTCTATTCAAAAGCTGGCGAAGTGACGCACCTTTTCCCGGAAAAGTTTGCCCCTGCGCGCTCGTAACACGAGTCCAAAGGGGTATCATGTTCTATGGGTGTAATGGGAAGCATCGCAACCGGAATTACAGAATATTTCAATTTTGAAATTAACTACCAAAAAGGTTTTTTCGGCCGTATATGATTATTGATTATATATACTTTTTTACGTCCAATATTATTTGTTTTATTTCAAATCAAATTCCAAAAACAGTTTGCCAAATCACAGTTTTAAGTTTTTATAACTGTGACTTGAGCTAAGGAAAGATCCGAAGTTTCACGACTTATGGATAACACGTGTACTTAAGCGAAATGCTATTTCCTTACGTTTTCGCAATCAACTCGGATGTTCAGTATAGAATAACAAATTGTGTTTTACTTGTGATCTACTGCGAGCGAACTTATTCAAATGCTCAAATGTTGGAAATCCATTTCTACAGTTCGAATAAAACCCGCCCCCGTATCACGTATCTTGCGCGATAGTTGCTCCAAAATCGCAATTTCTTATCACGTATCAGCCAAAACAATACGATTGCAATCGATCACTATTATACAATTTATACATGACACCCTGACACCATTGTTTGTGACATTCATGACACCCATGACCCAGCAATTACTCGCCCGATTATTGCTAGTGGATTGTTGATCGCTATTTTTACGTGATAACTGATAAGGTAGGATGCTTCATGCTCAGGGGCCGTATCACGAAACTGTTTTGAGACTCAAACAATCTTACGAGAATGCCGCGTCCTACTCTAACAAAGGAGAAATTACGTTGTAAGAGCAGGACGCGGCATTCTCATCCGATTGTTTAAGTCTCAAAACGATTTCGTAGTAGGCCTACTGTTTTAGACAGGCGTTGTCGCGAACGTTTTTGATTTGCTAACGTCAAAACGTTAACCTATCGACACTTTTGGAAAGAAAAACTTCTGTCAAAGATTCTCAGAAACCGGTTAATTTGGTAAGTATATTCGTAATACAGTAGAACCTTAGAATAGCTTATTAGGCTCCTTGTACAACCTTCGATATGATGTTGTTGACAAAGGTACTTACTAGAAATTTCCTGGAATATTTACCAATACACTTTTCAATTATTACTACCTCCTGGTACTGGAAAGGTCAATTCCAGGTAATGGTGCTACTGACGTTTTAATTACGGAGTAAACTATTGTGAGAGGCGGGGGTGGGGGCTGGGTGTTAAGGGCGAGGGGGGAGGGGGGGTTGGACACTGAATCAATATCCATTTACCACCCGCCGGGTTCACTGGCCGTCGTGGGTCATTAAAGATATTGTACAACTGTACGCGGAAAGTACACGTTTATGATTCGTCTATTTATACCCTCGACTATGGAAAGTGCCTCGATTCTGCTATTCTAATGCGACATGAATACAGCTTCGATATGGTTTTGTACCATACGTTACAAAATGGTAGGACAAATGCTAAAATGACTTGTGATTGGTCATGACTCGAGAAAACTGTCGAAGTTAGATGACGTCTGCGAATAATATTTTGACGTTTGATAGGATCCGGACTGGATCAAAGCCTGGGCTAAATTGGTCGGTTTGGAGAATCATAATATTATGAATCATAATATGATTCATTTTTTTTAAAATCGTAAAATGGTGGACATTCGTCAATTTGACAGTTTTGACAATTCATTTTCTGATTTGATTTGAGAGGAATTGCAAAATGAGACCATTTTAGGTCCGCAGTATTCATTTTAAGTTACATTAGCAGAATTGAGTTCTGGTTCTATTCTTATTCTTCTTAGATGAATGATTGGTCTCGCGCTCGCGCTACGACTAGATACCGTCGGAGTACTTGAAAAATGCGGCAACAAATCATACGCCTGATAAGGCGTAAGCGCGCCAGTCGCGCCGCAAGCTTCGGGTGAGGTAGATGTGTCGATAATTTTCGAAATTTTAAGTTACGTCCGTAGCAAAATGCCAGTTTGCGTAGTGAGACTATGCAATAATAACACTACAAGAAACAAGAAAGGTACTGGCATCACATACCATTAGTAAATATTATATAAATCGTCATAAACACAGAAAAATAATATAAACCTGAAAATTCGGATCGGAGTACCGCTTGATGTTCAGTGTTGCCAATTACCATAAACTATAAACTAAAAATTCCCAAATTTTTCTGAGATTGTGATTTTTATTTATTTATTTATTATATCTTATTTTTTTATATATACATAGTGGCTGAGTGGATGAGCGCATTAAAATCTCTAGCTAGGGTAGCTGGTTCGAATCCCGCCAACGGAACAAAAAGTTTTCAAAGTTCCTGGATCATGAATGTGTATTAATAAAAATGAATTATGAGTATCATATTATAATAAAAATCTTAAATACAGTTTATATTTTATGTAAGTACACAATACAGTAACAAATGAGAAAACAAATTTATCATTTGCTTTTTTATGACTCATTCTTAACTTTCGTTAAACTTCCTACCATTGTTTTTGTATTGTTTTTTGACGACCTCTGTGGCTCAGTGGTGAGCGCGTTGGTAGCTCAAGCCGGGGGTCGCGGGTTCGAATCCCGCCGACGGAACAAAAAGTTTTCAATGTTCCCGGGTCTGGATGTGTATTAAATATGTGTATGATATAATAAAAATCTTAAATATATGTATAGTATAAAAATATTAAATATATTTCCGTTGTCTGGTACCTGGTAATAATAAATTACAAGATCACAGCAACAAATTTTTCCCCATTGATTGGGCACCAGTCACGTATCTGGCAACCCGATTATCTACGCACACAACAATATTTGTGCATTGTTTTACACACACTACAATATTGAGGTGCCGCATTCGGGAATCTGTGTTTTCTATACAGCGCGGTATCTAGTCGAGCGCGCGCGCGAGACCAATCATTTATCTAAGTTATTCTTATTACAATGCGGTCAACGAAGGAATGCGTTCCTCATAGGTTGTGACTTGTGATCTGTGTATCGGTGGCACAACTATTATTTACCTCTCTAACCTAATACTTCTTTCGTTCTTCCCTATATATTAGTGTCTAAACACACTATGCCGAAGTTCCTCGGCGGAAATTCCGTATGATTACGTCAGCAATATCAAACGCATACGGCACACAATATAACGCGACGGAATTTCGGCATGGTGTGTCATCGGTAATTTAAAATTCATTGCAGGCGGAATCAAGCCGAACTTCCGCCGCGGGAATTCGGCATAGTGTGTTTAGACACACAAACTAACACCAAAATAGCTAAGTTGCTTCTAGAATCTAAAATAAGTAACTAAATTTTATTTAGGTACAAGTTGTAATATCTTCCCTTCTTGAAGTCAGGGAAGCGTTAATTTCTAAATGAAACAAGAATCCACTCATGTCTTCGATTGTTTTCGAAGTTCTCGGGGCACATCGTGTCTATTATTGTTCCCCGACGAAGCATAATAATATGTGCCATAACTCATAAGTTTGATATTGCTTAGAGCAAATCAACCCTTATAGAAACGCTCTACCGTTAATGGCCCAAGTTTAAAGTAGCTTCAAATAACGTTGCTTCAAATACGTTCTGATTTCGCTCACAACTATTTATATATTGTTTTAAATTAGGTAAAGCTTTTAATTTCCAAATTTTGTGCATGCTGTCGAGTTTGTACGAAATCTTACCCTACAACTTAAAAACATGTAACTTATAAAGGAGGATTGTTATGTTTGTCGAATAAAGCCCTGTAAAACATATTTTGGATGTTATCTCCTCAAGGGCCAAACGGAAAGCAACGGTTTTGTAATTGATAAAACTAACAGTCGTTCTATCTTATCAGAATTTTAAACCAACATTCCTCGGCAGTCGCGTGGAAGGCCAATGTCAATGTGAAGATAAAAATACACAATAAATAGTTTACTACTGTTCTCTAAATAAATAAAAGTCAAAATTAGCGACAGCGATTTTGAAAATTGGCCAAGTGCGAGTCGGACTCACGCAAGATTGTAAAAACCTGTAAGTAACATGAAACATCTATACTTTAATATTAGGTAGAGTTCGTTTGTTTGAACGCGCTAATCTCAGGAACTACTAGGTCAGATTTGAAAAATTCTTTGAGTGTTAGATAGCTTATTTATCGAGGAAGGTTATATATCTCACTCTGACTAATAGGAGCGAAGAAACAGGAAAATGTGAAAAAAAAAAACGGTAAAAATTATTTGAAAGGGCTTATCTCCCCAACAACTGCAGTAATTTTTATGTTATTTGGCACAGATATAGAGAGGATCACGTGAAGGAAGACCATAGGCTATTTTTGTCGGGAAAAGGTACGGTTTCCTTTAAATACGTAATTTACGCGGGCGAAGCCGCGCGGAACGTCTAGTATAAAATATGTTGCATAGTATTTTACTACAAGAGTGTATCAACATATTTTGTCATTGATTTTGGACGACCAGTGGGCAGCGTGCCAGCCTGATCTTGACCGCTGTTGCTAGCCCTAATAGTCTAGTGAAATCCTACGCTAAATAATTGATATTGGTCGGATATGTATCCATAATTCTAACTTAATATTATAAATGCGTGTGTCTGTCTGTCTGTTAACTCTTCACGCCCAAACCGCTAAACCGATTTTGTTGAAATTGCGTATGGAGATACTTCGAGTCCCGGGAAAGGACATAGGATACTTTTTATCCCGGAAAAATGTACGGTTCCGGCTCGATAAACCCCACACTATGGGGTGGACGCGAAAAAATTCACACATCAAGCGGGGATGATTTTTTTTATTAAGTAGGTACCTAAAACCTTATATTTTTTTTAAAGATCTTATGTACCATTTTGTCGGCATCATTAATACGAGTACATAATATGTGCATTCATGCCGGATTACCGCTTTGTAGGTCCTATAGTCTCTGAGCATAACCGCGGACAGACAGACGGACGGACGGACAGACTGAAACTATAAGTATTCCTTGTTGACTACGGAACCCTAAAAACTCTATTGAATAGATAAACTCCTGTTCAAAAAATATTTTAATATTTAAGATCAAGATGTGTATCTTATCTCATTTATCAAAAAAAAAAAAACAATTTGATTGCAAACCATCATATTTCTACTAGCTGTCTTTGATCTGTGATCTACATTTCCTACGAGAATATCAACGCCTGATGAAATTAAAATTGGCAAAGGAATCAAACGAAAAAACAGCATTTGAAATTGCGTTAAACATAACACGACCTAAATTAGCACCGAACGATTTTGTAAACAAAAGAAAATTAATTTCCGGCTTTGCATTATCATTTCGAAGTTGGACAAAGTGCCGTTTTCATAATAATTGGAGTGCTGAGGCATAAATTATTTATTAATGCCCAGTTTTTGGGTTTTATTACAGTAGCTTATGTATTCAACAACGTCGTTGATTGGTTATCTCTTGTTTTGACGTTGGCCAATGGAGCGCTAATAAATAAACTCCTTTCAAAAAGAAACTGGACATAAGTCCTCTATGTTTGTAAAGGATCAGTAAATGAAGAAATAATCCCCAGAATATAACTTAGAATTTTGAAGTAGCGTAGCTTTACGCAGTAGACTTGAGTAGACTGTGGAAACTAAACTCATATTCAAATTAAATTATACTTATAAAAGAAATATTTTTCAATTATAAACTATTATTGTTAAATTTAGTAAAGTTAGCACTACATTATAAATGGATTCTGTAGATCAAAGTTACATGTTTGTTTTAATTTGAATCGTGAAAATATATTATACCTACCAGTGAATTACCTACCTGGTATTATGTATTTTGAATGGAATTGTTAAATTATCTATTACATAATAAATGACGGTTTTGTTGCCATGATTACTTTTGATACCCATGCGGCATACCAAACATTGACTTCCTAGCTTAGGGAACATACCCATACTACGTGACCCATTTAGGGGGGGAGGGGGGTCTTCAAAATACTACGCTCGGTAACAAGAGGGAGGGGGTCTAGACATTTGTCACGTAGTCAATTTCGCCGAGAGAAACGTCATACGAAAAAAATTTTCTCGACATTTAATACTTGACAGTTGACACTGGCATTTATTATATTTATTTATAGCCAAAAATTATTCTTGTCAATACCACGTGAACAATTGAAGGGGGGGGGAGGTGTCTTGGCATATACTTACGCGTGGTCACCAGGGGGAGGGGGGGGGAGAGGGGTAAAAAAATCTTAAAAAGGAGGTCACGTAGTATGGGTATATTCCCTTACGAGTAATATGACAACTGATTATGTATTATGTTATCATTTTCGCATTGCGGACATGATGTAATATTTACCATAGTTTTTATGCAGCATAAAATATAGTATTTGTAGGGTTCTAATTTCTTAGACGGCAACGGAACCATCAGTCAACTATGGGTAGTCTGATAAGTCATGAGTCATGACAAATAGACGGAGAGTCCGATTAAAATAAATCCCAATAGCTATGTCCACACTATGCGCTTTCGTCTTCAATTTTCGTCATTTTTGTTTTTTGGATACGGTCAGATGCGTCGCGAGCATACCTCACGTTCGCTGTTGACAGCGCTATAACGCATGCCCTTGACGAACAGAAAAAGGCACAGTGTGGACAAAGCTATTTTACCTTATGATCTAGTTAATAGTAGATCTAGATAATTACACCGTAATCGGCCTATAACCATAATAAAGTGAATAAAGCAATTACGTTGTCCATAGGCATAATAATAAGTTAGTAACTTTCTCTTGTATGCATATGCTTATGCAGTGTTACGGCGGCCACGGCTGAATGGATATGCATATTAGACGAATTCATTCAGAACGTGCCTCGTTACTCGCATTGACTATTGGCTGCACGTCCACGTATATCCCACGTGTATTCAAGAGGATGCTGTGGGGAGAACACCAATGGTAAGGCTGCGGTTACACTGCGAGGAATATGTTTTTGCGGCGAATGAAGCGCATCTATTGGTTCTCCAAAAACACATTCCATTTGAGATGTGCGCAACTCTAATGGAAACGCATTTGGGTGCAACTCCTAATGTTGGACCATGATGGGAGACCATAAATAATGCGAAGAAGGAAAAGTATATTGTAAAATTGATATCGATCGTGGGCAATCATCGACGAATGTGCCTCTCTATAGTCTATTCATGTTCGTGCTCCGTTGTATTGGTCCAACATGTACATGTGCCAACGTGGAAAGTCTGTATGCTATCGTTATGTTATCGAATGTTAAATGTATTTAAGCTGTTATAATTTTCATTTAAACACCTCACCACTGGTTGCAGTGGTATTTTCATACCAATCACAATATTATGCTTATAGTTGGTACTACTAATATAATATTATATTCTGTGCTTATAGTGCCTACCCCTGCACTGATCGCTATGAAGAGATAATTCTCCTAAAAAGTAAACCCTTTATTATTTTGTCTTCAGTGTTTATATTTGATAAGGTTTGATAATTTAGATCATAAGCTTCCTAATCATCTTAAGTCTTTCTCATTGTTATCTCCTTCAATACTTTATCGTTTGATATCGTTCAAGGCGGTTCGAGGTAATGTATAAATCCAATACCTCTGTTTGCGCTACTTGTATGTAAATTACAGAATGTTATTGATCGGTTATCCGCTCCTGTCGGCACTCGGCTGTCTTCCTCGCATACAAATATTTCTTCAAATATCTTTACATCAGCTACATATAATCGACTTCGATTATTAGGGTTCTGTACTCAAAGGGTAAAAACGGGACCCTATTACTAAGACTTCGTTGTCTGTCCATTTGTCTGTCTCCAGGCTGTAACTCAAGAACGATAATATGAAATTTTCACAGATTGCTGTAGCCGCTGTAACAACGACTGCGGGCACACATACAAAAAAACACAATTTTTGGCCTAATTTTGCTGTACCATGTTACGGAACCCACGTGCGCGAGTCCCACTCGCACTTGGCCGATTTTTATATAATATTATAAAACTAGATGATGCCCACAACTCCGTTGCGCTAAAAATCGTTATCGCGCGGGAACTCTACATTTTTCCCCTATGTCCTTTCCCAGGACTCAGTGCATCTCTATACCTTTCAACAAAAACGTTTTAGCGAATTGGGCGAGAAGAGGTTGCAGATAGACACACTTTCGCGTTGATAATATTAGTATGGATGGTATTTTACCAAAGTAATTTTTCTATTAGCATCGTTTGTTAGTGTTTGAAGCGATCCATTAATCTCGGCTAACATTCTTAAACAAACGCAGATATTGTTCGAAGAACTGAGTCACAAGTCAAAATACAAGCGCTACCTCCACAGCTATTTTAAATGCAATCTAATCATCTCTATTTACTTGAGGTAACAGTATCTTCGTTATGCGAGCGTCGAGATTGTGAACGCAAATATGGATTTGTGTTAAGTATTAGTTTTTGTTACCATTATTAGTTCCCGTTATTCTTACTACTGCAGTTCTTACAGGTACTACGAACTTGATGACCTTCCAGAAAAGGCTTCGCGACCCAGAAGTTGTAAACACTAATTTGATTAATCAACGTTAAATTGTCTTAAGGCCTGTATTCACTTTGATAAGTGATAAGTGCAGATGATTAGAGATTAGGAGAAAATATTATGTGGACAGCGACTGATTCATGCAAGTCATTTACTGTCTCCCAATAACTGATCATCTGCACTAATCACCTGCACTCGCACTAATCAAAGTGAATACATGTCAATAATTCTGTCAATTCAGATAACTTTAGATCATTAGATAGAAAATTTTTAGATCTCCTGCGTTGCTGATACAGGTATACTGTACTTCAAGGATAATATGAACTACACAAATAATATTTTTTATCAAGCGATTTAGGTATGTAAATAACAACACAATGTAATATCAACGTTACAACATCGGTGTTGTGTAATTCGCACTGTATGCGACAGCTGATATGAACTTGGCAATGATCTTGTTGATGCTTATTAAGAGTTACATTATATTGTCCCAACTTTATTGCAATTTTCATCTCTACTCCTTGCGAAAAGGTATCATTATTGTTTGCGTTATTATTCTGGCTTGCATATCTGTCCAAATGTGCCGAAGCTTGGACAGTATAAAACACTGGATTGGCTCCAAAATTGCAGTTTAATAATATAAGGAACTAGATGACGCCCGCAACTCCGTTGCGCCAAAATTCTTTTATCGCGCATGAACCGTACATTTTCCGGGATAAAAGGAATCCTATGTCCTTTCCCGGGACTCAAAGTATCTCCACGCCAAATTTCAGCAAAATCGGTTAAGCGGTTTGGGCGTGAAGAGGTAACAGACAGACACACTTTCGCATTTATCTATACTAGAGATCGCCCAATGGTCGAAATTCGACCTTTTTAATTATCTTCTTCTTTGGCTCCCCGTTAAAAGTATTGACTATTTCAGATTTTAAAAAACAACAATCTATTTTTAATTAGATCATACTTCAACCATAAACAAAAGAGTATAATTCGTATGTATATAGGTTTGTCATTCAAACAGTTGGTAGTGTGCACATTGTAGTGTGTGTAATATTTTATTTTATCAAACATACCATTAAACATAAAATACTAATTTAATAAAAATTTAAATATATTAAAAATATTGAAATGTCTAACCGCCTACCCAAAAGGTCTTGTTTATTTCAGACGAGAAAGCTCTTTTAAGGTTTCAGTGACTCAGACCATCATACAAAAAAATTGCTTTGTAAGAAAAAATCCTAGATAGTAATAAAGTTGTTCTTAGCATGATTGATGAAATACATTTCTTTTCGCTTCTTCCATATAAATAATAACTAGAGATCGCCCAATGGTCGAAATTCGACCTTAGTTTCAACGACATTAGGACTACTACCTATATTTTGTAAAAAAATATTGACTTTATCCTCATTATCATATTTTTTTCAACTTTGTCTCTGGGATTCAGCTGATATCAGACTGGCCGTGTAAGCATTGTCTAATAGTATCTAAGATTCAATTAAAAAAAACTATAATCCATTTTCAATTTGTCACCTTGTTGTCAACAGACTTCAACCATAAATAATAGAGTATAATTCGTATGTGTAGGCTTGTCACTCAAAAATCTGTCATTTTTCCTAGTGTGTGTGATGTTTTATTTGTTAAAAAAATGTATAATAAAAGCATACTTTCAAAATAATATTAGCTCGATGCACTCCTTCACCATATAAACTATAACTGTGCAAAATTTCATTCACCTACGTTTCCCCATTTTTCGTCAAAAGGGATATAAAGTTTTTGGCTCACGTATTAATATATAGATATGACAGCGTTGATTTATGAATAAAATGATGGATCGTATGACCTATAACATTCTGAAATATATTTTGTAGGTAGTTTTAAGAGAACCGATATTTTAATTGAAAAACATTGAAACATCTGAAACTCTCGTTCGTACTCGAATCTTTTGGAGTGGAAATAGAAAAACCGTGCGACATGCTACGAGCACACCGCGCCGGTGAATATTTTAAAATGTTAAAAAAATATATTAAAATACAGGAGTAGGTCAGGTCATCGGAGCATGAGCGTTCACACGCCTGTTCGGTTACAGTGTCAAGTCCTGCGGGGCTAAAATGGTCGCTTTGAAGAATCATGATATGAATTATAATATGATTAATTTTTCTAAAATCGCAAAATGCAACTCTGCTTGCAATTCATTTCTGTATTTCTGTACTGATTTGACATTCGTCAGTTTCACAGTTTTGACGATTCATTTGCTGAATTGATTGAGAGGAATTGCTAAATGTGACCATTTTAGCCCCGCTGCGGGTACAACGTTTTAATATAGCCCCCACATTTGATATACCATCGTTGTAAATTAAAATTTATATTGTATTTGGCTTTTGATAGTTGAGAGTAATTAATGGATTTGGCGCATATTATAATTGGATGCGGGGAATGTCTCCGTGCGTGTTTGGAGGATTTGGCAATGATGCGGGTATTTTTTAGGGTTCCGTACCTATAGGGTAAAAACGGGACTGTTACTAAGTCTGCTGTCTGTCCGTCTATCTGTCACTAGGGTGTATCTCAAGAACCACAATAGATAGTTAGACAGTTAAAATTTTTACAAATTATGAATTTATGTTGCTGCTATAACGACAAAAAAATATTATACCTAATAGTCAACTGGAGCTCCCACACACACACATTAAACGCGATTTTTTTACCTTTTTTGCTCGATTTCAGTAACGGCGATGGGTAGACACTTGAAATATTCACAAAATAATCAATTGTGTTTCATGTTTGTACTCATAACTGTACACTGTACTAACTACTATCAGAGAAGTTGATTCCTAGGCAGATGGGGGACCTACATTGTTTGGTCGCGTTACGTCAACCCAGCCGACAGATCACAATTAACATTGAATTGACATGATCCGACCAAATGACGTTGGTCTGTCAACTGCCTAGGAATCAATTTCCGCGATGGTACAAGGAGCAAGTTCTGGGGAATATGTAGTTATTGAAATTGTCGATCTACTGGCGTGTGTTTCAAATAAAAGTCATTTGTAAATACTAGGGAGATACCTACTGAAAGTATGCGCAAAAGGCTCTAAAAACGGTAAATTACGGCATCTCCGTAGGGGGAGCGCCTTAAGCTGTTCGTGACTGTACATACAGCGGGTCTCAACGAGGGGGCGCTTTCAATACGGCGCTTATATTGAAATTTGAAGCTACTCAGTCTCATTAATATAATTTATTTTTTAAGCCTTTACTATAGGTGATGTGGTATACGTGGGAGAGCCATGCTTCGGGCACGAATGGGCCGGCTCGACCGGAGAAATACCACGTTCTCACAGAAAACCGGCGTGAAACAGCGCTTGCGCTGTGTTTCGCCGAGTGAGTGAGTTTACCGGAGGCCCGATCCCCTATTCCCTTCCCTACCCTCCCCTATTCCCTTCCCTGCCCTACCCTCCTCTATTACCCTATTCCCTCTTAAAAGGCCGGCAATGCACCTGCAGCTCTTCTGATGCTGTGAGTGTCCATGGGCGACGGAAGTTGCTTTCCATCAGGTGACCCGTTTGCTCGTTTGCCCCCTTATTTCATTAAAAAAAAATATAGGTCTACCAGAATCTGATGGCAATTTTTGACAGCAGATTTCAAAAAATATCCTTGATCATTGGATAAATTTTTATATAAATTGCATATTATTTCACACACAAAGAAGCCGCTAAAGGAATAAAAAAGGATGAAAATGTTTTATTCCTATTACCCGGTCAGGGCCCCCGCTACCATTGTATGTGCAATGTGTGCAATGCACACGGGCGCCATCCTCTAGGGGCGCCAAAACCAAGGACCCAAAAAATTTTTCTAAAGGGGCGCCAAAATGCTTTTTTTGCATATTACGGGGGCCCTGACCCCGGTATTGCTAGAGTCAATTTATTTTCTCACTTTTGCATTATTTGCATTCAGATTCTTGTAGACGTATAGTTTGTCTCGTCAGAATGTTGTCTTGCCACCATCCCTCAGCTTTGCTCATTCCTAAGCTGTCCGTGATTAATATATTTTTTTTCCTGTCCTAGTCCGTCTTTCCTAGTTTGCTTCCTTAAAATGTTGCCTTGACCCAATCCCTCAAGCTCTGCTGTCCGTGAGTGTACATAGAGCGGGACTGTAATAAAATTTTAAGACTTTCCTAGTTTGCTTCCTTAGAATGTTGCCTTGACACCATCATTCAGGCTATCAGGCGTGTACAGAATCCTCCCTTCGCTGTACGTGACTGTACATAAAGCGGGGCTCAATTAACGAAGCGATACTGTTATTTAATTAGAAGCTGATAAATTCCATTGGCGTAGTTGTAAAGTCACGCTGAAGGGTGTGATCGACCGGCCGCAATCTCACAACTCCATTAGCCGCTATCGCACCGCCGCGCGCCGCGCGCCGCCGACGGCAACTTTTAATTGCCTTTAGATTTTCTAAATTGCTTCGCTTGTGTACCTTTTGTATTGAGTTCGCGCGTGAAACTAGTTTATCGTGTATCAAAATCTAATGAAAAGGTCAGGAAGTATATAGGGGGTTTCGGGGGCGATAAATCGATCTAGCTAGGAATCATTTTCAGAAAATGTCTTTTTATTCGTGTTTTATCGATAATCGATTAACTGAAAAATATGACTCTTCCTGTCATCTATTGGCGAATAATAATACTATTTTGTTAGCAACTAATTATTTTAACGACCAGCAGATGGCGTTATTAAGTAACACGAAGTCAATGAGTGCTATACCGAGCAAAGCTCGGTCATCCAGGTACTATACCTATAATGAAAAGATGTTGCCAATTCAAATCCAATTCTGTAATAAAGACACGTTATAACACGATAGAATAGATACAAAGCGAGAAGCATGCAGCACGTCTCCAAAATCATAAATGAATTAATATTAATTTCTATAATGATCGTAAACTTAGAACTTAGCTACGTAATAAACATCGACTGTCAAAAGCTTAATTTGGCATCATAATGTGCCAATGTACGAGTACATAATATAATAAAATAGCTTGATTATAATTACATAATAGCAATACCAAAGCGTCCATAAAATATAAGCAAATTTATATTAAGTATTCTAAACGTAGAAAAAATGGCTACTCATGTCCGTTCGGACGTATGTAATGTATGTTAAACATTGTAATTTATAGCGTTGTCGGTGGTCAGGCACAGAATAAATATGACCGGCTAGACCAGTAAACGCGTCAAATGCCTACTCTTATGTCATAAATAATACACCTTGAATAATCTTCGTACATTTTACAGCTTACCACAAAGTCATCAAAATGTAGGCGTTATTACTTATAGGCTACGGAAAGTGATGATGTCATAAGCCTATTATTTTATTTGTACTATCAGTCAGATACACATGCTGTACAATCTGTACATTATTTTTTTGCTACTTACCTACGTAAAAAGTTGAAACATTGTACTTTTCAAACGCGATGGAAAAGTTGTAACTTAATTCTTATCTTCTATAGATGTATTAAACAATTTATTACATTCGCATTTTTCTCCTTCAATCAATCTTATTCGGTTTTTATATTAAGTATCGGAATATTAAAATTTAAAACAAAAAGGATGACTCCAAATAATAAGGCGTAGGTGTAGGCCGTAGGTGGTACTGGTATCATTCCCAGGCGTGTTATCACTTATCATTATTATCATTTATCAGTTATCCGCTGCCGATAGCAAATTGTCATACAATGCTCCTATCTGTTTCAATAGCTACGAGCATAACTTGCACGATGAAAGCACTCCACTACAATAGCTATGGTCTTGGAATTTACATATTATTTGAAATATCTACTCGATGTTGCTCGGCGGAGCTTTGAGCAGGATCATCGTGGGGTTAAACTGTAAATTTTCTGTGATAAATCTATACTTCATATACTAATATTATAAAGCGGAAGAGTTTGTATGTTTGAACACGCTAATCTCAGGAGCTACTTATCACGTGAAGGGACATAGGCAATTTTTTGCGGAAATTCCTAAATAACGCGGGCGAAGCCGCGCGGACATCTAGTACCTACTATCATATTTCTAGGGTTTATGCTATCTCCGAGTTACCTACATAGTAAAAGGACCCCTCCTTTTACTATTATACTAACCCGGCGAGAAAAACCGCCGGGTTAGTTCCGGTACGGTGGCACTATAGACACCAAAGTTTCGACGTTCAGAAAATTAACTCTGAATATATATTTTTTTATTTTTATTTCCCCCATCGAAAACGGTCCAGCGGTTTAAGTTTGAAGAGATTAAAGACAATATAGAATTTTGCCTGGCCGTAAGTTATGATTTTTTAAGTTTTTGAGCCATAAAAGGTATTACCTAAAAATCGGCCAAGTGCGAGTTGGACTCGCCCAGAAAGGAAGCAGCAGCAATAAGTTTTATTTTTAAGAAATCAAAAAAAAAATATTTTCATAAAAAAACTACTTGTTAGATCTCGTTCAAACCAATTTTCGTTGGTAATTTTTATAGTAATGTACGTCATATTATATATATTTTTTAGACTTCTCATGCCCATACTTTAGAAGTTAGAGGAGGGGACGGACATATTTTACCACTTTGGTAGAGTCTCTCTCGCAAACTATTCTAGTTAGAAAAAAAATGATACTAGAAACCTCAATATGATTTTTGAAGACCTATCTATAGATCTCGCATATTATTAGGTTAAATGAAAAAAAAATTTTTTTCAGTTGTACCTATAAGTACCTAAAACTTTTAATATTTTTTCCATTTTTGTATCAAAATTTTAATGTTCACAGACTACATCTACTTACCAAGTTTCAATAGTACCTATAGGTCTTATAGTTTCGTAGAAAAGTGGCTGTGACATACGGACGGCCAGACAGACAGACAGATATGAAGAATCTATAAGGGTTCTGTTTTTTGCCGTTTGGCTACAGAACCCTAAAAACTTTAAAATATATCCTGTACAGCAGAGGATGACGAGTCATAAGTCATAACTATAAACAATTAACTCCAAAATAAATGTTTCGCTCGCCGTGATTAATTCCTCGAGGTTTTCGATAATTGAGCTCGCCGTAATATTATTATGCTGAGTGTTTTATGAGATGAAATTTCAGATAACATTGTGTACTTAATTTATTGTTGGAGTGTGACCGAAACGAGGACTTTCGCTTTGAGCTGATGAGTGTATTATCTGATTTGAAATGCACTGGTACCATTAATACGATCTTGTCTTACCCTATGTCGGAATTATCCATGGCTCTATACCAATTAGTTGAAGTTGGCATACGACGACGGGGATATTCTCAGTAATGTTGTTATAATATATTATATTTTACAATGTCGTTATTTATAGCTAAGCTTTTTTATGTAAGTAATCATTCTTTATAGTGATCTTTTTTGTTACATTTAGAGATTAGTCCAATGAAGCGACATCGTCATGTTTGACAAAGCTTCTAAATAAAAAAAAAATTTCAGATAACATTGTGTACTTAATAATAATTGTCATGTTGTTTCATAATTAGCTAAATTGTTTTCTAACGTAATTTAGGAATTCTTAGAAATAAATAATAATATTAATATAATTAATTATTGCGTCTGGGAAGTTTTGACGTTGATTATTATTAATTATGTTTTCTTCTTAGCATTTTGCGGTACACGTGTTAGTTTTACAAGCCTATGAAAATGGTCAGTTTGCAATCTAAAGTCGTCCCGAGAATAGGTGTAGTGAATTTAAAATGGAATCCTATCTTTTTCGGGGTACGTGCGGTGCATCCATTCCAAATGGACGGCTCGTGAACAGCTTTCGAATTCCATTAACTAATGTTGTTAAACTAGTGTTGTTAAAAAGGTGTTAATGATGAATGTAGAATACACATGTGATATTTTGTATGAACTTTGTAGGTTGCTTGATGTGGGTACTTTCTTGTTTTTCTTATTGACATAATAAGATGAACTAAGTGGGTACATAAATATCTTCAGTGTATTTTGCTACCTAGCTCAATAAAGCTGCTCTTTCGTAATTTAGTGTTTTAATACTTATTCTGGACATAATAATGAAAATATAGCAGTTCAACGCACGCATCGAATGCCACCTTTCGACCTCGACAACAATACACAATAGTGACATAATATTGTGATGAACTATGCTCACCTCTCCCATACAATACGATATGTGACAATATGTTTGGCGCACGTGATCAAAAACAAAATCGGACGCATGGAGCTTCTGTCACCCGTGACATAGAGGTATTATTATTATTATTAGAGGTATTATAACCTAACCGTTTAAAATATAACATGACTGGGATGTGCCCGGTGTTGCTCTCACGTCTGAGACTAATCTACTCGAACATTCTCAAGCTTCAATCTAACCAGCCGTTTAGGTCCT
Organism: Aricia agestis; assembly: GCF_905147365.1. Classification (NCBI taxonomy): domain Eukaryota; kingdom Metazoa; phylum Arthropoda; class Insecta; order Lepidoptera; family Lycaenidae; genus Aricia; species Aricia agestis. Next base: position 12,530,751 of record NC_056409.1, read on the forward strand.
AGGCCTAGAACATGCTAATGAAATCTACAAACTAGTAAATACACCTAAAAAATATCTCTTCTTCTGGCATAGAAGAAAAAATAATTTAATACAAAGTACTCTTTTATATCCAAAAACGTTTCAACCCAAAATAACACCACGAAATGAATTATTTTCAAAGCTAAGTGATGGAATGGTAATTTTCAACGGTGTTTATACGTAAGCCCAAACCATAATAACTCTATCGAAATAGAATATAATGTAAACAAACGTGGTATGCTTACAACTCGTATAAGGTTTTCAAAGGCATCTGGTAATCCTATTTTGAACAAATTACCGCGTGAGTGAGGGAATGCGGGGCCTAATTGATGGATATTCTTTTTGTTGGAGCTTAAACTTCTAGAGATATGACTCACTAATTGTTTTTGGAAAAAAGCGTTCGAAACGCTGCGCGCTGAGGAATTTAGCGTTTTGAAATGTAACTACCAAATTATATCATAGTTTACCACTGTAGATACATCGTTTTTGCCTAGGTCCATAATCTCGGTTCCCATATTATATATAATTTTAAATAAGGTAGGTAATTCTAAAGTAAAAAATAAGGTATATTTTTACAACAAAGACCTATTGTTGCTAACACTATGGTGAAAATGAAATAAATACTTAAATTGAATTGAATAAATTGTACCTAATTAATTTCTCCACACAAGGCATTAGCTAATGAATTCATTCAGTAGCCAATTATAGAAGAGCGACAGTTGCGCTAATTAGGCAATCTTCACGTTATATCTCGAAATGTGTGGCGTCACCTAATTTGATTGAGGTGAGGTTCTCATTTGTTATCCGACCTTCATTTGGAATTCTGACTTTTCTATTTATAGAGGAGGCAGTGCGAATGCCGCAACACGCGATCTATTTACGCAGGTCATTGCGTGACGCCACACCGTCTAACAATTCGTCTAGCGCGCAACACGACTTTAGTTTGAGATAGCTGCATTATAATGACGTAGGATTAAGGCCATCCCCTGAGCAAACGACTTTGACCATACATATGCCGCGTTGCCGAGATCGCACCAAAATCTTACTTTTTTTTACTTATCTTAGTACAAAATTGACCTAAAAAAATTCAAACAGCAAATAATATATAGTTAATGAAATTGTCGATCTATTGGTGCGTGTTTCAAATAAACGTAATTTGTAAATACTAGGGACTAGGGAGATACTGAATGCAGTATGCTTGAATTTAAATAAATTGCTATTACTTTGGAAGCTGATATCATGAGTATAATAAACTATAAAATTAAATTAAAAAATTAAAAAAACCCCCGCCAAACAACTTTAAAAAGTAATGAAATAATATATTTTACTGACTTTAAGTTTAAAATATAATTCCTAAGTGTAAAGTGATATTTTAGTCCACAATTGTTGTCACGGTGTGTCGGGGGACCGCCAACAGTGTCTTTTGCATTTGTATCGCCATGTCACTGATTGTCTCGATTCGGTTTGCTGTGAACTGACCCATAAACTATAATGTTATGTGAAATCAAACATGTACATAAGCGGTCCCCCGACACACCTTGACAACAATTATGGACTAAAATATCACTTTACACTTAGGAATTATATTTTAAACTTAAAGTCAGTAAAATATATTATTTCATTACTTTTTAAAGTTGTTTGGCGGGGGTTTTTTTAATTTTTTAATTTAATTTTATTTCATGCTTTTTAAACTTGTGTTGGTTATAGTGCTGAGTAATTCCTATCAACAGGGTCATAATATTATATCCCAATGAATACCATCTAGGAATGTTCTTTTTGGATGAGGCCGTCAATATGAGGTTTGGGTTCATATGGAGCTCGGCTCCTATATAATCCAGGTGATGCTGCAGCAGCAGCATGCAAAAATTTATTGGTTATTTACGTCTTACTAGTTGTCGCAATTAAAATGAGCCCAAACACTAAAACATTGCTCTAAGTTGGTGAGGAGTTGGGTATCCTATTAATTACCAAGTGATGTTACAGCACCAGATCAACTTTCCATTAATGTGTAAATATTCATAAATGTCACGAACTAGAATGCAATAAAGCCCACCAAACTACTGCAAGTTGCTAATCGGCCCTTCACGAACCAGATGAACCGCGATTTTTCAGCACGGAGCAGGCTGATGATGATGAACTATAGCTAAGAACACTCTCAATTAAGTCAGCTTTCAAACAAAAAAAACTAGATCAAAATCGGTCCACCCGTTTGGATGCTACGATGCCACAGACAGACAGACAGACAGACAGACAGACAGACAGACAGACAGACAGACAGACAGACAGACCGACAGACAGACACATCAAACTTATAACACCCCTCTTTTTTTGTCGGGGGTTAAAAATAGGAAATAATAATGGAGAAAGGAATGTTCATATGCTGAAGATTATTGCTGTATTTTTATTATAATTTTGTAGCTTTCAAATTATGAGTTAATAATACTTTAGAAACGGTAAATAACGGCATCTCCGTAAGGGGAGCGCCTTAACTGCTACTATTATTCATAGGTTAACTGTCTAATTGTTGGCAGTCCTATTATTGGCATTTTTGTTTGAAAATACAAGGAACGCCAATAATAGGATTTTCTGTGTCATGACTCATGACTCATGAACTCTTAAAGTGAAAATACTTGTGTATTTTATCGGCGTTAATTATTGATAACAGGCAACGGCGAACGAGTTCAATTTTCTTAGAATTTATAGAACTTTTGCCTTAAGTGTGAAACTTTGAATATTTTCGTACAAAACCTGTTATGGTTCCTAAAATTCTTAAATTTTTATGATGTTATCGGATATACGTTATCCTCGAAAACCTCATCTCCACAATCTATGTTGATCACCCCGTACGGAGGCAAACGAATTGCGGTAGAGGTAGCCGCTGACCACCGTAACAATGTAATTGCCTCATACGAAGTTGGTATTTCCTAGCTCGTTGGCTGAAGGTAGCTGTGGTTTCAGTGATTTACCCGATAGGAGTAACAACCTGCTATCCAGTGCATACTTCACACGAGCTTCACACAGTAATACTTAATAACAGTATCCTGAAAATCTATACTCGGTAGAGAGCTCATCGCTTGTGGGAAAACTTCGCCGAAGTCCCGTTGACTTTGAGTACCGTACGTTATATTTATAGATAGTCGTTTCTCATAGAATTATTATTGTTGTACTAGATTCTAGAGGTTCCTCGCGACTCCTCGCATAAATAAGGATTTTCGCTGAAACCGTACAGTTTCCCACAAACGAGTGGCCTATTTATTTTCCCGTTGTCTACTCTATATCTGTGCCTAATAACATAAAAATCGGTCTAACAGTCAGTGAGATTAGCGCGTTTAAACAAACAAAATCTTCAGCTTTATAATTTTAGTATAGATTAAGGTTTTTATTCTATGCTATAAATTTTCCTTGCCTCATACATAAAGCACTACAAATTACAATAACAACAAACAACAACAGAGTTTGCTTACCACTTGCGCTATTGTGTGCAGATTCCGTTTGTACAGAGAATCTCTCTCATCGTTGTTTTAATACAGCTAACCTTAATAATTAGTTCAGTTATAAAATTATTATTGAAGTGGATTTTTTTAGACCAATGTGTATGTAAAAATTTAAAATAAAAAATCCCATCTAAACATTTTAAAGGCAGCCGCTGAACCTAACATTTCCAATAAAAATTGGAAATGTTATTTGATTTGAGTAAATAAAATAATTGAACTGATTTGATTTATAAAAATCCAATTAGTTAATTTAATTCTTACATTGTATTGTATTCAAATCAGAAAATTTCAATGGCAAATGAGTGCCATTGTTTAAATGCTTCATGTATGTCGCTACCTATTACACCGATACGTAACGAATTATTTAGTTTATTTTATTTTAATACTAGCGGTCGCCTGCCGCTCCGCCCGCGTGGATGTAGGTTACCGCTGCAAAAAGTCTACCCAGGAAAGACTCGGTCAGCAAAATGTTTCCCAGGTCAATTCACAGACTCCGACACTAACATCGACGACGCAGTCATTGTATGCAGGCTCCACACTGCACAGTGCACAGATTGGTGACGCCCACTATCGTAATATTTTAATTTCGCCATAATTTCAAAACAAAAAAAATCATTAAAAGACCAATTAATATTATCTAAATAAACTGTACTTAGTGATGAAATAATTTATTTTGATAAATATTCATAGCATGAGTAAAATAAACGCGTTTAAACTTTAAATGTAGTCAAAAAAATCAAGATTATTAAATAAAAAAATTCGCCCTAATTTCAAAACCAAAAAAAAAAAACAATTTTAACCATTCAAAGACCAAATATTATCTACATAAACTGTACTGAGTGATGAAATAATTTTCTAGTTAAAGTTATAAGTAAATTAATTATATTAAATAGACTAACAAACGTTTATATTTATGGATTTATCAATTACTGCAAACAAAGCGTTATACCTTGCTCTATGGTTTGACCATTTTGTACACAATGTGAACTGGTCTACCGACCATGAAAAATTTTACTTTTGTTTTATACCAGTGTGCAGCAAAAGTGAGTTCGTTTCGGTGTAAGTGAATCGACGAGTGCCACGATTTACGTATGTAAGGTTTTGCACTCGCTCAAGACACGACAATTTTATATCTGTCTTGAAACTGCCGACAAACATTAATTAATCTGCGCGGGGAAGTATTGACGCCATGTGGCAGTTTCTATAAGAAGTCTTTGTTTCGAAAATGCATAGGTTCATAATAATATGTACATAGGTATTGTACACTATGTATTACAATTCAGAAACACAAAACACTGTTTTGTCGTAGGTGGGCGGCAAGTCTCTCGCTCCTTTGACATGACAGTCCTAAGACAGAATATTTCTATACGATACACATGAATATTGTATTGCAACAGGTTGTGTGACTGTCGTGCCCTCGTCGTGTCTCAAGTAGGCGAGAGGACTTAATTAGCGGAGCCACTATCTTCCACGAGCGCGACCGCCGAGCAAACCCATAAAAATTTACGATCGCATTGTTCCCTACGCATGGCTCGGGTTATATCCTTGTTCCGAATGGAGCTCGTAGGGTTCTTTGGGTAGCAATTCTGAGACATTGATACATTGCTTGAAGATTTATTCAGTTCGACCTAAATGGATAGGGCCTGTATTTAGGGCCTGATTCACCACTTCCTGATAAGGTGCCTGATGGGATATCCACAACTTGTTTGACAAATGCTCCATACTCTATCTCTCAAATTAAGTTGTGGATAGCCTATCCGACACTTATCAGGAAGTGGTGAAACAGGCCCCTAAAATTTCAAACGTTTTCGTTACTTTTGTCGGTTAAAATTGAATATCTATATAAAAAACCTAATCTATATATTAATACGTGAGCCAAAAACTTTGTATCCCTTTTGACGAAAAACGGGGAAACGTAGGTGAATTAAATTTTGCACAGTTATAGTTTACATGGTGAAGGAGTGCATCGAGCTAATATTATTTTGAAATTATGCTTATATCATACATTTTTTTAACAAATAAAACATTACACACACTACACAACACACACACTAGGAAAAATGACAGATTTTTGAGAAACAAGCCTATACATAGGTACGAATTATACTCTTTTATTTATGGTTGAAGTCTGTTGACAAGAAGGTGACAAATTGAAAATAGATTATAGTTTTTTTTTATTGAATCTGATAGTTACTATTAGACAATGCTTACACGGTCAGTCTGAGATCAGCTGAGTCCCAGAGACAAGAGTTGAAAAAAATATGATAAAGTTAATAATATTTTTTTACAAAATATAGGTAGTGGTCCTAATGGTAACTAAGGTCGAATTTCGACCATTGGGCGATCTCTAGTTTTAATAAATAAAAATCTATAATTTAATATCCTTGCAAAATTTGAAATTATGACCCCTCAACGCTCGCTTTTCATATGGCCAGTCAAAAGATGTCGAAATCATTTAATACAATGAAAAGATGTGGGTTGATACTTGATGCTCACATTATGAAAGAGAGAATGACGTATGCTCGTCATTGTTAGTTATTTTCGAGATGTGGGGAAATTCCCATTAAAAATGGCGATGGCTCCGTTATCATATTCATGTTGTGTTACATATGACAAAAGCTTAGCAACCGTAAATCCGGAGTGAGCAACTTTAATATCCATTCTTCTTTCGCCCTACTTCCTAAACTGGAGCAGAGATTAAAAACTACTTGGTGTAGTTGGTAAAGTAATGTTTAGCGCGGCAGCCGGCAGAAATGTGTCACATAAAATAGACGTATGCTGTTGTTCTCAGGTTATAAAATCATTGTGTTGCGTAACCTTTTTGAAATGAACTAAAGTTGATGTTGCTAGCTATATAATCCGAGCTTTTTCTATGTTTTTTTGGTAAATTATTAACGTTGCTAAGGATATCTTCATTAAATTTAAAGAAAGAAAAAGAGGAACCTAGTGAAATAGTCATTTTCACTCCTATTGTCTTTGCTCCAATTTTTTGGGTCATAAATTATACAGACGTTGTGCTACGTAACGGCGCGTAAGAGGGATACTTCAGGCTTTTTACGGGTTTAGGGGTGGGCCTCCAACGCGCGTCGTAAAATCAATGGGAACACGCTTAGGGACCTATCAGACAGTCACGCAGTCAAGCGGTCAGTTTTGCGTTCTTTGTGTTGTATCCTATCCTACTTCCTACTAATCCTACTAATATTATAAAGGCGAAAGTTTGTTTGGATGTATGGATGTGTGGATGTATGGATGTTTGTTACTCTTTCACGCAAAAACTACTAAACGGATTTTAATGAAACTTTACAATAATATAGCTTATACATCAGAATAACACATAGGCTACAATTTTAACCGACTTTCAAAATGGGGGAGGTGTTATGTTCGTTTTCTTATATTCAACGATTACTCCGCCGTTTGTTAACCGATTTTCAAAAATTTTCTTTTTGTATATAGGGTATCATCCCAATTTGGTATTATATTCACAAGAGTGGTGATCTGATGAAGGATCCATAAGTAATCGAGGGAACTCCTCAAAACTTATAGGGAAACATGCGGTGACTTCGGTTTCGTGAGAAGTATTCTAAGCATATGCTAACAAGTAAGATTTTGCACCGAGATATACCTGGTATACCGTGGTTCGGAAGGTGCTGAGACTCCTGATTCTTTATAGATACAAGTTTGGGAGTTTCGGCGTTGTTTTAAGAACAGAAAGCATATGCTACTATGCAAATTACATTCATCATCATCACCATCACTACCATATTATACCATTTCATAGTCTTTTAGATCGAGACTCGAGTTTGTCAAGCGATAATTAAAAAAAATCTATACCTAACTAATATTATAAACCTGAAGAGTATGTTTGCTTCAACGCGTCAATCTCAGGAACTACAGGTCTGATTTAAAAACTTATCTCAGTGTTAGATCATTTATCGAGTAAGACTATAGGCTATATTATATTATCACGCTAAGACCGAAGAAACTCAGGAAAATGTGGGAAAAACGGGGGAAATATTTTTTATGGGAAAATGTACGGTTTCTGTAAAATGCCTAATTTACGCGGGCAAAGCCGCGCGGGACATCTAGTTACGTTATATATAGAGATACTCACACAGGGGGCGTTCTGACCGCGTCAGAATTGCTCCTGTGTGACTGACCGCTCGAACGCAAAATGCGAACGCAGAACGCCTGAACGTGCGACTGCTCTCTGTCTGATAGGTCCTTTATTATGTACAGACCCGTTGAAATAAAAAAAAGGATTGGCCTGTAAAACTGAATATGGGTTTATGACCATGAAACCCGAAACGGATGTTCTGTACTGTAAAAACTCTGGATCTCTATAATAGATCTGTGCTGAATGGTGCTCATAAAAGTTGTCTAGACATTACTTTAGAGTTTAGACAAACGGTCTGAGTCTTGTATAGTTATTTTTCCTTTTATTATCTAGAACAAACTGGGATTCGATGTTCCTCATACCGTATATTATAGAAACTAAATGTAATCTCTAAATATTAATTGTAAAGGTGTTGAGACTGTAGATAAATATTACAAGTAGTTTTACATTCCTGGTAAAGCAGTAAGTTTAAGCAAAATTATCAGAATACAGAAAACAATTCATTCACCAAACATTCCTTGTGAACAGTCTCAAGAATTCGTTAGTAAGTAGTAACACATTAAATCCCAAATTCTCCGCGTCGCATTTGTGTTACGTATGTTACACACAGTAATTAAGAACCAAACTAGCTATTTAACCGAGCTTTGCTCGGTATTCGATGAAAAAGACATTTTCTAAAAATGATTCCTAGCTAGATCGATTTATCGCCCCCGAAACCCCCTATACTAAATTTCATGAAAATCGTTGGAGCCGATTCCGAGATTCCAATTATATATATATATATATATATATATATATATATATATATATATATATATATATATATATATATATATATATATATATATATATATATATATATCACATGCTCGCTCTCACGCGCTCTCACAACTATAAAATAATTAAAAACAATTTAATTTGACGTACACAATTTATTTGAGCTGCGGAATTATTCTAATGTCTATACCAAGTGATACAGTGTCTCATGCGCTTGATCTTCTTCTGTAGCTGCAGCATAGCATACAGAAGAGCCTCAGCCGTGGGGGGGCAGCCAGGAACGTATATGTCCACCTGAAACTCCAGTCCAGTTATTGCTAGCTAGCTTCGTCAAATATAATATTGTAGTTCTAGATGTTGCCCTAACTTCGTTGCACCGTTTAATCGTGCGGGAACCGTACATTTTTACCGGCACCGGCATAAAAATATCCCTTGCCGTTTCCCAGGAATCAAAGTCGCAATACTTACCTACATAATAATATGTCTATACCAAATTTCATCCAAATCGGCTTAGCGGCTTAAGCGAGACAAGGTGACAGACACTTTATTATAAAGTGTCTGTCACCTTGTCACGCTTGTTAGTATGGATTCACAGTTTTCTGTATAAAAAATATAATACATCCCGTGGAACGTTCATCTTCGCTTCTGGTTAAGTCGGCTCGAAAATTATTTTTTCAGAGAAGTGCCGTGTAACACTTGCACTCGTTTTTTGGGTGTTAAGTGCTTTTGGCGAGTGCTGGAGATGGTATTCACACGTTAACACCTAAGTTCTTACTACGAGGTGCTATAATTGGTTTACTATGTTTCATGTTCTTCACAACTAGTAAATTATATATTAAGCGATGGGGGCAAGATGTGGGTGAATGGTTTAAAAAGTAATGTGTATTTACTTTTCCATCTGTCAAGGTATCTTCTGAATACCAAATATCTCAACTGCTGTTTGGGAAACACGCGAGCTGAAAACGCGCACGTCTGAAAGCGAATACGTGGGAGAGCCATGCTTCGGCACGAATGGGCCGGCTCGACCGAAGAAATACCACGTTCTCACAGAAAAGCGGCGTGAAACAGCGCTTGCGCTGTGTTTCGCTGAGTGAGTGAGTTTACCGGAGGCCCAATCCCCTACCCTATTCCCTTCCCTACCCTCCCCTATTCCCTTCCCTTCCCTTCCCATCCCTACCCTCCCCTATTACCCTATTCCCTCTTAAAAGGCCGGCAACGCACCTGCAGCTCTTCTGATGCTGCGAGTGTCCATGGGCAACGGAAGTTGCTTTCCATCAGGTGACCCGTTTGCTCGTTTGCCCCCTTATTTCATTAAAAAAGCGCCCTTATAGGTTAACTTAACCTAACTTAACCTAACCTAACCTTTTTTTTTTTTTTTTTTTTTTTGTGCGCAGGGGAAACCCATCATGGGTGCCCCGGGTTGGGGATGTGCCTCAGTTAGCTGAAGCACCCCGGGGGTATGTGGGACTCTTACCCACTAAAACCACCTGCGATTTGCCTTCAGCCATATACGGAGGGATATCCTGGATCTGTCTAACACAGGACTCCCTCCATGACCGGCCGGTCTGCCTCAAAAGAGACCGGACTTCCACCAAAGTAAGGGAACACTCCGGCAAACTGAAGCGTTCCCCTCGGCGCCGGGACTAGCTAAGCCGGGCAGGTTCCCATCCTTGCCCGGAGCCCCGGATTAGACGGAAGTTTGGAGGTTCGCGTAACGACGCCTCCGCACTCCCGTCCTACGCCGGCGGAGCGGAACGGAGGATGGGTCATCCTCTCTGTTCCGCTCCGCGGCCTCTTTCTGCGAAAGGACGGTTTCGCAGAAAGAGACCGCCGCCTGCCAGGCCTCATCGCTCTCGAGCATGCAGCGAACCATGCTCGAGAGCGAGAGGTCCCGCCCTAGCACCCCCATGAGATCATGGCGCTGCACGGCCCAACGATCGCACACCTCGAGGGTGTGCTGGGCCGTGTCCTCCGCAGCGCCGCACTCATGGCAGGCTGGCGTAGGCTCCCTCCAACCTTTTTTTTTTTTTTTTTTTTTTTTTTTTTTTTTTTTTTTTTTTTTTTTTCGGAGGGGGAAATGCATTACGCATACCACCCAGGCGCAGGGGGGCGACCCGAGTGGTTATGTGGGACTCCCGTAGCTAATGAGACCACGGTATACCCACTAAAACCCCCCCCCCCATCTTCCGCCACGCCGCATATTGACGGGGCCACAGGAACGATACACACATCTGCGACCCCGCCAGCGGCCCGAAGACTCCACGATGGGCGCACAACACATGCGCCCTCCTCCTCGGCCCCCACCAAGGCTGTAGCAGACGCCCCCCGAGTCTGCTACTTGGAGGCCATGTGGCAGATCAGGTCTGTGGCTCTGCCATCGACCACACCTCGGCCGCAGAGGATAGGGCAAGCGGCGCACCGTAATACCTACTTGCCTCTTCCTCTGCGGCCCCACCAATGCCGTTCAAACGGAACGGCCCCGCCAGCTCGCAGGGGGGTAGGGAAAGCGGCAACCTACCACAATGCCTCTGCCCCCCGCGATCCGTCCTCGGCCGCAGAGGATAGGGCAAGCGGCGCACCGTAATACCTACTTGCCTCTTCCTCTGCGGCCCCACCTCGGTGCGCATCCGCAGCGGACTCCTCCAGTCCGCTGGGAGCGCCCTCCTCGGGCCAGGCGGCGACACCGGCCGGCCCTGGTTGCCTCTTCGCTTCACCGCGGTTGTCCAAGCCGCGGTTACTAGAGCCCCACCGCCACGACAAGGCGTGCAACCATCGGGGGGAGGCTCCCTCCAACCTAACCTAACCTAACCTAACCTAACCTAACCTAACCTATAGGTTCGAGTACGCCCCGCGCAGTCGACACGACAACATATCGCTCCGCGTCGGAAAATCGGGAAAAATAGTAAAAGTCGTGCGATAATAGTTAAAAGTGTAAAAAGTGAAAGATTAGTGCACTGCCCAGACGCACAATTGGAGACCACGCGATTGGAGGCCTGGTTCCGGAGTTATAAGAGCCCAACTTTGAAGAGGAATAACTTCCGGTCCAAGTAAGTCCCCCAAAAGACACAATAACACCCGTCTTCGCGCCGCTGAGACCTGTCTAGGGACCTATCAACTGTCCTGCTCCGTGAAGGGGTTTGGCTGCTATAAGCTCCAAAATTCCCAATTTCCACGAGGTTTAAACACGTGTAAGACAAAGTTCATCGAGTTGACCTAGCACACGTGCCGAACTGAAGACAGCCGGCAATCCGAGGGTCCACCTTCGAAAATCTGAAGACACCTTCGGCGACCATCAGCTCAGCTCAGCGGACTCCAAAGGCAGCTCACTAGCACCGACAGCGTACTCAAAGGGTGCACGGGAGATACCTAGTGTGAGGTATCCCCAACATCAGCGTGAGGTGAGTCTTCCAGGGATCCCACCCCCACCCCTAAATTCATCCCCCACAAAAAACAACCCCCTACCCCAAAAGTGTAGCTGACCACCCCTGGGGTTGATTAGTGAACATTTTCCAAAGACCCCTCCAAACGTCCCCCACGAAACCTCCCCCCCCCCCCCCGACCCCCCCTCCCCCAGCGGAAATACCCCTCAGCCCATAACTCAGCCATCCGGACCCCGAGACTCTCGAGTAAGGGCTTATTTGAATCGGGATAAGGAGACCTACGATTTGGCCCCAACAGATTCCCGAAATTCACCCGGGAACAGGAGATATCACCACCAACCCCTACCTCAAAAAATTTTCCTAAGACCCCGCCAAAGTCAATCCTACGAAACCTCCACCCCCCCCCCCCCCCCCAACCCCACCCCAAATTACCCCTCGAGCCATAACTCGGCCGCACGAGCACCTACAACATCGAGTGAGGGCTCATTAGAACCAGGAGAGAAATCCCTACAAATCGGCCCCAACACATTTCCCAAATTTCATCTAGGGACCCACGTAACGGCTCAAAACCACCCACACCCCAAATAACTTTTTCCATAAAAATTTTATTATCCCAAAGTCACTCCCACGAAACCTCCCCCCCCCCCCCCCCCCCAAGGTGAAAATCCCCTCCGGCCATATCTCGGGAACCCTTCATCCTACACCCTCGAGTAAGGGCTCGTTAGAATCGGGGGAAAAAGCTCTACAACTTGGCCGCGGTAGTTTTTCCCGAAAAAACAACAACAAAGGGAAAAGGGCCACAGCCGCTGGGAACCCCCGTTAACACAACCAAGCCATCCTAGCTCATCTCACGTACCCGTCACCCTACCCGACAAGACAAGATGTCATCAAAATCTAACAACTCCTACAAAACGGCTACGTCAGCTGCGAGTGGCTCAGATGCCAAGACCGGGAAGACGTTCAGCCGATCACTAAGGGAGAAGACCTTGGCCAAGATGCTACTGCAGAAGTCAGCCCAACCCTCAACAGCAACAGAGGAAGTCACACAAAACCCAGTAGACCAGGGTAGCCCTTCCCAAACAACAGAAGAGGAGGTGCAGATTAAAATACAAGAATGGGAGCAAGCCGAGCTACCACCCCGCCCTATCAACTCGGCAGAGGAGGACGACGAGCTGTCGGAACTCTCAGAATCGTCGGTCTGCTCGGACTTCTCGCGGAAAAGTCGCACCTCCAGGAAGAGCATTCTATTCACCAGCTCCCGGGGATTTGCAGTGGAAATGGACGTGGCCACAAAGGTAGCCAACACCACGCTACAAAAAGGGAAGGAGGCACTAGAGAAGGCAGGGAACATGAAACGCGAATGTAAGCTAGACGCGATTGAGTCCCTGCAAAGCCTCTACGAAATCGTCCTTTCCCTCTCCGACTCCAGGTCACGGCACAAATACAACCTGGAGAAAGAGCGCAGCCGCCACGCCATTGAGCTAGTTAACATAGAAAGGGCACACAACAAACAAATTGCCCAACTCACAGCCGAGATCAACTCCCTTAAGGAGAACATGGCGGCCACCCTAAAAGAGACCCAGGATGTTCGGAAATGGCTGGAGTTCGAGACAGCAGAGCCACACCGACAAATCAAGGAAACTCACAAGGTGGCCCCAATAATAAACAACAATATTCAGGCCTTAACATCAAAAATAACCTCAATTGACCGAAGAAACTCAATTTGCCAGAGCCTGCGCGTTCTTGTTGAAGCTAGCCGAAGCCAACGGCAATACCATCGGCCCAAGGACAATTAGTGTGGACACCATGAGCGTGGACTTCGATAGAGGAGAGGTGGCAGACTATCTCGGGTGTGTCAGAGCAGCAGACAAACACGAGATCGTGGTGTATGAAGGGAGATCCCAAGATCTAAGCTTCCTAGTACCAAACAAACCACCCGAGACAACATCAAGACTGACCACAGTGGAACCACAGCGAAGCCCAACAACAGAACCACAATCTACAACACCTTCAGATGTGGGGCAGAGTCTCGATCCCAACTCTAGACAAAATGTGCTGCAAAGAATCAGGAAAAAGATAAACTCGCTGACAAACTGGAGAATATCATCAACACCACAAAACACAGAACGTGCACTATCACTCCCAGGGCCATCTACTGAGACGCCGAAATCAAGCGCGGAAATCTGGGCTGAAAAGGAAAAGGAATTAAGGAGATTAAGGGCGGCTGAAAAACAAAAAGAGATTGTCACCGCGGCCAAACAACAAACATCCGCCGCCAAAGTCGACCAGCAAATCCATCGGCTGGTCACTAAGGAGAGCCAACACTTCAGGAGAGAGCCTCAAGAAGGTCTCGAGAGACAGCTGCCCCTACGACCAGACACATTCCGAAGCCCAGACACCCAAGCAAACGCGCTCAGCAGATTTACCAAAGCCCCAAAACCACCGCAGAAAGCACCAATAAAACAATGCCCAACAAAGGCACAGGCAGGCCTGGTCAAGAGTCCAACCCTAAGGAAAGTGGTACGACAAGAAGACCATATGATCAACGCGTTCCTGGAATATGTAGCCGTACTGGAGGCAAACAAGACCATCAGAATCAAGGAATGCGAAGACATCATGATGTCGTACCAAAAAGGCAAAGATGGCCTCCTACAAATCCAACTAGAGGAGGCCCATGCAACGGTCTATAACAACAACACAGCGACCGTCCTTAGGGGACAGGATATGACTACCCATATGGCGGCGTTTAGCGCCACCTCAGGAATAGTCCTCCTGGACGAAGACCGGACTAAAAGAAGAGGACAACCCGTCTATAACATTCCGTCTCGCGACCCCATCGTCGTTACCACCAGGGGCACAGAAATATGGCTGGAAGACAGGATCCTACAAACATCCCAGATCCTGTCTGAGGTAGAGCCCCCCGACGAATGGACGATCCCAGCAATAACTTGGATAAACGGGGTCCCGGGTTGCGGGAAAACGACGTGGATAGTCCAAAACTTCAACGCCGAAGAGGATGTAGTTGTAACGACAACAATCGAGGCAAAGAAAGACCTCGTGGAGAGAATCCGGGGAAAGGCAGGCCATGAAGCTTCGAGGAGGGTGCGCACAATCGCATCCCTCCTAGTAAATGGACCGAAGGGACTCGAAGACCTGGAACGCAAGAGGCTGCTTGTAGATGAAGCACTTATGAGTCACTTCGGATCCATAATACTGGCGGCGCAGATCATCAAAGCCGAGAGCCTGCTATTAATAGGGGACGTAAACCAGCTCCCCTACATTGACCGGGATAATCTCTTCGAGCTGTATTACTATCGCCCGTATCACCTCGCAGATGTAGCCAAAGATCTCCTCTGTACACATAGGTGCCCGCAAGACGTCGCTATGGCGCTGAAGCAAATACACAAGGGCATCTACTCCTCAAGCAACATCATCAAGTCCCTGGCAATAACACCCATGACCGGGACGGAGATCCCTAAAACCGACACCAACACCCTGTACCTGACTTACACCCAGCTAGAAAAGTCAACTCTGAGGAAGTCAGGTTACGGTATAGGAGAGGCCTCAAAAGTACTTACAATACATGAGGCCCAGGGATTGTGTTACAAGAGAGTCTACGTCATCAAACAGCAAAAGAGGAAGTTGCAACTACACGACAGTGCTTCACACGCGGTGGTTGCCCTGACGCGTCACACGGAACATCTAGTCTACTACACCGACGACACGGATGACGCGCTGGGCAAACTCATAAAGGGAGTGATGGAAACACCTGTTAAGGCCATCATGGAGTACAACGCCAAGATGGCCATTAAGAACCGGGACCATTCCACTATCAAAAACTGGTCTCGGTCAAAGCTCCATGATGGCATATAAAACTGATAAAATACCGGACTGACAATAAACAATCAAGAAGACGACATCAGCCACCAACAGGTGGCCCACAAATACGCCCCCACCACCAACAGGGGGCAGAGGACATGACAATGAACAATCAAGAAGAAGACACCAGCCACCACCAGGTGGCAAACACAAAAGAACACACCCCTCACCCAGCGAGCGGGACCGGCATGGACCAACACCTTTAACATCCCAGAAACTCCACCCAGCTTTGGTGACCCCTATACACCCGAGCCAATGCCAAAACACCGAAAGGCAAAGGGTGGAGACAAATCGTGAGGAAAGTGGAAAATGCCGGACTTACCCACTGGGCTCCAACTGAGGTCCAAAGATAAAAATAATCAAGAAGATGACATCACCCCGGAAGATCAAGACTTCGAGGACATCCCAGTCAAGAAGATGACTTCCGGGAAGATGACAGCAGCCACCAACCAGGTGGCCAACGTAATAAGACCCTCAACAACACCAGAGGTCACGACATATAGAGCCCCTTCAGGGCGAATAATGTAAACCGAAAATGTAATCCGACGCAAAACGATAGCATAAAAAGAAAATATATTAATATGAAAAGAAATTTAATCAGGGCACGGGCCATATAGGCCTGTGGAGTTTAGAAAAAAAAAAAAAAAAAAAAAAAAAAAAAAAAAAAAAAAAAAAAACCTATAGGTTCTCATCATCTCTTGACGTACCTAATACTGAAGCAGTATTAGGTACGTCAAGAGCTACATACGCTTACCGGTATAATCCTATCGCAGCCCCTAACAGTGGAGTACGTGTAGTGGTAGTATCCGCCGCCGTTGGCGCAGCTGCCCATGGACACGACGAACCTCGGCTCCGACATGAGGTCGTATGTCTTACGCAGCATCGGCGCCATCTTGTTAGTGACGGTCCCGGCTACGATTATGACGTCGGTCTGCCGCGGGGTACCACGGAACACCATGCCGAAACGGTCCATGTCGTATCTGTAACGTGGAAGTATCTAATTGTATCAGTGGTGTTGCCTGTTTCTTAGAACTAGTCAATAAAAAGGTTTTTTTCCGATTATATTTATGATGTTAGGGCCCCATATTATAAATACTAGAGATCGCCCAATGGTCGAAATTCGACCTTACTTGCAACGACATTAGGACTACTACCTATATTTTGTAAAAAATATTGACTTCATAGTTTTTTTCAATTCTTGTCTCTGGGACTCAGCTGATCTCAGACTGGCTGTTTAAGCATTGTCTAATAGTATCTAAAATTAAATAAAAAAAACAATAATCCATCTTCAATTTTTCAACTTGTTGTCAACAGACTTCAACCATAAATAAAAGAGTATAATACGTATGTATAGGCTCGTCACTCAAAAATCTGTCATTTTTCCTAGTAGTAGTGTCGTAGTGTGTGTAACGTTTTATTTGTTAAAAATATATATGATAAAAGCATAATTTTAAAATAATATTAGCTCGATGCACTTTCACCATATAAACTATAACTGTGCGAAATTTCATGCACCTACGTTTCCCCATTTTTCGTAAAAAGGGTTACAAAGTTTTTCTCTCACGTATTAATATATAGATATGTCAGTCAGTCAGTAAGACAGTAAATAATATAAGTTTTTTTGTAAATCGGTTAAAATAATATGCATCATTTTAAATAAATTATCCACTTCACCAATGCTGAACGGAGCACGTGTAGGTACACATAATGTGTAAATAAACATTATGGTTACCACAAATATAAGTGAATTCTTGAAGCGTGAAATATGATTTTCCTAATGGACTATGGCGTGTCTCGTAATTTACTGGGAAAATAAAGATATTTGCGACGTGTTTTTACACATTATAACTCGTCGTTCTATATCATGTCTCAAGTCTCTTAGATTAGTATCAAATCATCCAAACCTAGCAATTAATATTATTAGTAATACTATATTATTCCAGCAGCAAAATTGTTACTCATCTTTGCAAATAGTACGTAGACATCATTGCTACAGATATAGCCTGTTGATTAAGATAGCCATTTAGGGACCTTTCGGACAGAGAACAGTCAAGCATTCAAGCGGTCAGTTTTGCGTTCTTTGTCTCTTTATAACGTACTACAACACAAAGAAGGCAAAACTGACCGCTTGAACGCCTGATCGCGTGACCGGTCTCTGTCTCATAGGTCCCTTAAGTTATCTAAAGTGTTAGGTTTTAGCTTTGTACGGTACCTGGGTCCGGCGTAATGCATCATCTCTAGCGCGCAACAGGCGAGGCCGAACGTCAGAGGCCACAGCGAGGTGCTTCTCCCCCAGTTTAGTATGTCGTCGGAACGCGCCACCACCCATTCGGCCGTCGTCTGAAATAAGAACACTATAAAAATAAAACATTAAAAAATACGTGTGGCACTCGGAGACTGCCGCGGTAAAGCTATTGCATAGCATTTTTCATCGACTTATGCAATTATAATTCGCATACGTCTAGTCGCACGCACACAATCACCGTGCCGAAGTCTGCCGAACTGAAACGACATTAAACGATGCACGGCAACGCCGCACCGACAGTACCGCTGTACCGATCGGAGTGGGGGGTGCTAGGTTTATTGTCGTTACGGAATTTCTTGATTCGGTCGCCACGCTCAAAGCCCGCCATAAAAGTTATGCAACAGTCTTGAAAAACATAACCCTCGTTCTGGTGCTGTCGGGATGAATATATTTGTAGGGGGCTTGGGTAGTTGCTTCAGCAAATATTTCATAAACGCCTCCGTGGTCCAGTGGTTTAGAGCTAAGCTCTAGACGCGGAGGTCGTGGGTTCGATTCCCGCGTTGGAAACATATTGTTATTTCCAAGTTTAGTTAGGACAATGCAGGCTGATCACCTGATTGTCTGACAAGTAAGATGATCCATGGGTCGGATGGGCATGTAAAAAGTCGGTCCTGCACCTGATCAGTCGTATCGGTCATCCGTCCCACTGGGTTATGAGAGTGAAAGGAAAAGAGAGTGCTCTTGTGTACTGCGCACACACTTGGGCAATTTAAAAATTACTCCTGCGTAACAGGCCTGGTTTCAATGAAACTGGCCACCGTCACCGAAACCGGTGTGGGGAGTATTAATTAATTATTAAAATATTTCATTGATAAAGATTCTCACTTGACTCACTTGAATAATAAGTATTTGCTGTTTCCTCTGGTATTGAAGTTGGGATATCAGACTCAGAAGATCTATCATCGAAGACATTACGAAATATTTTCTAATACGTTTTTCATAAAGTCTGCATAAGCAGTAAGGAGAGTGGAAAAGTCCCTTTTGAGATTATGATATCCATTATCCATACTTCCCATACTAATATTCTAAATGCGAAAGTGTGTCTGTCTGTCTCTCCGTCTGTCTGTTACCTCTTCACGCCCAAACCGCTGAACCGATTTTGCTGAAATTTGGTATGGAGGTACCTTGAGTCCCGGGAAAGGACATAGGATACTTTTCATCCCGGAAAAATGTACGGTTGCAGCGCGATAAACGAGTTTTGGCGCAACGGAGTTGCGGGCGTCATCTAGTAGGATAATAATATTATGTCGCAAGCTATAAAAACCAAATGTTCGGCATGTTGTTTAGGTCGAAATTAAAAGATAACATCGAATTCTCGAAATGTCGTAATTAATTCTCAAGCAGAAAACACTTTTACAACTCGAGAAGTTTGCAAACAATTTTCAAGTTTAACTTCTGTTTGTTCTTTGAAATTGTATTATGACTAAGAACTTCGATTAATAAAACAGCAGTAATAAGATTTCACTCGAAATCTTGAGGTGATTTTATTTTTATCTCGTTGGTACTATGTTTGTTGTTGGTACTATGGACTCAAATAATATATTCCGACTCAAAGAATAATATTGGCATAGATTTGGCACAGAAGAATTACATTGGCTACTGTCACTGACCAAAACACCAAGTTTGCTGTTCAAATGCAGCTTTTAAATTTTGACATATTACTCATTGTATTTACCTGTCCCGGATGATGGAAGGGGGAATATCTCCTCGTCTCGTTCACTTTGTACGCTTTTTGCTCGTGCGGGTACACATATGGAATTCTCTTGTTCCCCGCGGGCCTCTGCTCCTTTGCACAGTCGCCTTTACCGCTTCTATTCACCGCCGTCGACGTCACATACCGCAAACATAGCTGAATCCTTGAAAATTCATAATTTATATAATGTACTTTACATAGAAGGTAGAAGGAATAATGTGTATTTTAAATTTAGGAGTCAAACACATTAGTTTTAAAAACATGGATGAATCACCTCTTTAATGACTTAAAATAATTATTTATTGCCGTTATCATGCTATTTAAGTTATAATTATAATGTTTAGATTTTTAATTTTTAGCGTAGAAATTATTTTTTGTTGTTCAGACTTTTAGCTTTACTGACACTGACACAACTAAATTGATCACAACTTTTACAGCTGTCAAACCAAATTGTATTCACCTCTATGGTTTCAATATTAAAACCTCATTAAAACAAAGTAAAAAAAAATGCAAAAACCCGTCACAGCAGATAGTGTTTAATTTTCACCTGCAATGCTATCGCAATTATATTATAATATACTAGCTGTCCCGGGCAAACGTTGTTTTGCCATCTAAAGTATAATTTCGCCCAGTGATAAGTATTTTATTATAAAAAACATCAATCATTTCGCCCATATTACGTATTTTATTGAAGTGACAAAATAAGTATGTCACCATGGCAACGTCCATCGCTATCCCGTCGCACAAACAATGGTCGACGTCAGTCTCGAGTTGTAACAATTTACTATTATTTATTCAACAAATGCACTTATCAATATAAAAAGTACCCAGTAGCCGATTCTCAGACCCACTGAATATGCATATAAAATTTGGTTAAAATCAGTAAAGCCGTTTCGGAGGAGTACGCGGCCTAACATTGTGACACGAGAATTTTATAGATAAGATTATACCTACAATATCACCCTGCCGCAAACCTGCCTTTCCGCGTAAATGCGTAGAACCTCCGTAGCGCTGAGCCTACGACGATGCTACGCATAGAGAAATATACGATGCTACGCCTTATACTACGCCGTAGCGCTTCTACGCGGGGCAGCTCTCAATGACAAAAAAGAAAATATTCTGACCTCTTAATTTATATTTTCTATGTTTGCTTGCTAATAAAACATTAAATGTACGTTTACGTTGAAGTATACTATAAAAATACAGAAACACAAAGTAACAAAATTAGTCCCTCGTTAATCAGATTTTAATTTCGCACGGCAGAGTAACAGAAAGAACTATCTCGTTAGCCGTTACGCAATAACCTAATTTTTGATGAGCGCGCGCTTTGAAAAACCACATTTCAAAAGTGTCGCTCGTCGTTGAATATCTTGTAATAATGTTTCGCTTAACAACTTTCCGTATTCACCGTCGCAGTAGCTTTTAGTTATGTCGCTGACTTTAGTTGTTGGGTTCATTAAAACTGTACTTGACGGGGAAATTTGCAAAGTCGCGGCGGTTCAAAAGGGACCGTGTTTTATGAAAATTATGAATTTTAAATGTGCACTGCTGTTTGCTACGTTCAGGTGTTGCCATGAATTATTAATGAGGAAGATAAAGTCGCGCAGAAAAAGATAGTTTTTTCGTAATTGAATGTATAACTTATTGGAGTTTTGGTGTATATTACGTTGCAAGATGTAACGATGATAATAAGAAACAATGTAAAATTTTTAGTTAAGTAACCGACCCAAACTAAGTTTCTCAGTTCGAATCTATTTTTTTTTTTGTATGAAATACGGGGGCAAACGAGCAAACGGGTCACCTGATGGAAAGCAACTTCCGTCGCCCATGGACACTCGCAGCATCAGAAGAGCTGCAGGTGCGTTGCCGGCCTTTTAAGAGGGAATAGGGTAATAGGGGAGGGTAGGGATGGGAAGGGAATAGGGTAGGGGATTGGGCCTCCAGTAAACGCAAGCGCTGTTTCACGCCGGTTTTCTGTGAGAACGTGGTATTTCTCCGGTCGAGCCGGCTCATTCGTGCCGAAGCATGGCTCTCCCACGTCTAAATTATATCATACGAAATACTAAGAATCTATAATTATATGATACAGTATGAAACTTTTCAGTAAATATGTAACCTTCTGTATCGTTACAGGCTATGCACCTTACGGGTGACGCGTCTGCGGGTGTGCGGCGCGCTGGGCGACGCGGGCGGCGGCGCGGCGGGCGGCACGGGCGCGGGCGCGGTGACGCTGGCGGCGCGCATGCACAGCAGCAAGCGCACGCTGCGCTCCAATGACATCACCGTGCCGCCGCTCGACGTCGAGCTCGACCTGTGCTTCTCGCTGCAGTACCCGCACTTCGTGAAGCGCGACGGGAACAGGTGTGTGGGCCATGTTGTATACTTAAGAGTTGAGAGTCACTAGATGGCAAAAGCTGGTTCTTCTGAGAAAAGTCCTGGCCTGTATATAACCCTAGCATAGCGGGAAGAGATTTGGATGACCTTCAAAATGCAAGGGTTTGGATCATAGGTAAGTTGAGCGGATTGCAATAATTGGTTTATAGGAACCCCACATCTAGAGATGCAGCTGCCGATTTTTGAAAGTGTTCACCAACCTGTGACCGGACACTAATTAACTACATGATGAATTGAAGATGCCTCAGTATGAATTAATTAATTATTTAACGATATTTAATATCCGTCTTGTTAATAACTTAGTAAGTTTTAAGTTACAAAACAAGATGTTCGTACAGTGTTTTTATTTACATATTTTTTTATGAAATAAGGGGGCAAACGAGCAAACGGGTCACCTGATGGAAAGCAACTTCCGTCGCCCATGGACACTTGCAGTATCAGAAGAGCTGCAGGAGCGTTGCCGGCCTTTTAAGAGGGAATAGGGTAATAGGGGTAGGGGGAGGGTATGGATGGGAAGAGAAGGGAATAGGGGAGGGTAGGGAAGGGAATAGGGTAGGGGATCGGGCCTCCGGTAAACTCACTCACTCGGCGAAACACAGCGCAAGCGCTATTTCACGCCGGTTTTCTGTGAGAACGTGGTATTTCTCCGGTCGAACCGGCCCATTCGCATGGTTCTCCCACGTATAAAATAATGTTGATTCTTTGTAAGTTCCGAACCCTAAATATAAAGTAATACAAACAACATTGCCCTTACTGCTTAGAGTATGTATTTTATTACTGAAACCCATTGCCAAAAACTTTTATGCTACCATAAAATCTAATAGAGAGCTCTAATAAAATAAAGCCAGATATATAAAATTGGCTAGCGGTCAGAGATTTCTCTTTAAAAAGCTTTTAAAAGGATCGAAACGTTTTATTTTTTATTCTATTTTATTGTATGGATTTGGCAGACATATCTCTACATTCGCATAAACCAAACTAGGTACTTGTAGCTAAAACTGTGAATCCAAACTCGTTATAAAATATCATAAAGCGTGGTAGCTATTTCGTACGTACAAATATTAATAAACATGATGTCCGGTAATTTAGTCAGTAAAATTAATAATAAAGCATTGTTTAATGTGTGGGAATCTAACCGTACACCAGACGAGGGCATAAAACAAATTTTATGTATATAACCCATTCAAAGTTATTCTTCCTCGAAGTTCCTGTGAAAGTAGTTCTTATGTCGTTGCCATAAACGTTATGTGTGGTTATAATTCAACTGTACCTACTGCAGTGGCTCTTAAATTTGTAATAAACGTTATGACTTTCCGCTGTTTCGTCGGAGTCTAATCGTCGGTGCACGGAACTTTATGACCATAAAATATTATGGAGCTACTAGATGTCCCGCGCGGCTTCGCCCGCATAAATTAGAAATTTTACAGAATCCGTAGGTACATTTTCCCATAAAAAATATTTCCCCCGTTTTTCCCACATTTTCCTGAGTTTCTTCTGTCGTATTAGTCTTAGAGTAATAATATAATATAACCTTCTCGATAAATGATGAGTCTTACTCGATAAAATATGATCTATCTAACACTGAGATAAGTTTTTAAATCGGACCTGTAGTTTCTGAGATTGACGCGTTCAAACAAACATACTCTTCAGGTTTATAATATTAGGTAGATATAGATTTTTTTTAATTATCGCTTGACAAACTCGAGTCTCGATCTAAAAGACTATGAAATGGAAAATATGGTAGTGATGATGATGATGATGAGGAATGTAATTTGCATAGTAGCATATGCTTTCTGTTCTTAAAACAACGCCGAAACTCCCAAACTTGTATCTATAAAGAATCAGGAATTCTCTCAGCACCTTCCGAACCACGGTATACCAGGTATATCTCGGTGCAAAATCTTACTTGTTGGTAGCATATGCTTAGAATACTTCTCACGAAACCGAAGTCACCATATGTTTCCCTATAAGTTTTGAGGAGTTCCCTCGATTACTTATGGATCCTTCATCAGATCACCACTTTTCTGAATATAATACCAAATTGGGATGATACCCTATATACCAAAAGAAAAATTTTGAAAATCGGTTAACAAACGGCGGAGTAATCGTTGAATATAAGAAAACGAACATAACACCTCCCCCATTTTGAAAGTCGGTTAAAATTGTAGCCTATGTGTTATTTATTTAATATTTTAATCAGCACATGAATTGATCAAATTTTTTTTCAAATTAATCGTAGCACCATCTGTCAGGACAAACTAAAATTGAAATAGAATAATATTGAATGCGATGATAGCGCCGTCCGCCGGATCTAATG
The DNA here is from genome assembly GCF_905147365.1 of Aricia agestis. Classification (NCBI taxonomy): domain Eukaryota; kingdom Metazoa; phylum Arthropoda; class Insecta; order Lepidoptera; family Lycaenidae; genus Aricia; species Aricia agestis. The sequence goes on from NC_056409.1 coordinate 12,555,122, forward strand.
TAAAACATTCCAAAATCAACAACTCCATATAAATAAGAAATTAATTGAAAAAACATTTTCCAGTAGACCAAACTGTAAATCTAAACCATTCTCGAATCTCCACGAACACACACAAAAAATTTCATCAAAATTGGTCCAGTCGTTTAGGAGGAGTTCAGTCACATACACACGCACACAAGAAATATATATATTAAGATTTAAATTTACTTCTATCTAGAATATTTGTAGATCTACCGTTGTCAAATATTATTTACACTTTATAAACATACAATTTACGTGACGACTATTGATGACTGCATTTATTTAACAATACTTTCTAGTCACAAATCAAAAACAACATTTACAATGAGCATTAAGTGTATTATAACGGAATTTTTTATTTCAGATTACAAATAATGCTTCAGAGGCGGAAGAAATACAAGAACCGCACGATACTCGGCTACAAGACGCTCGCTGAAGGAGTCATTAGGATGGATCAGGTACTTGTATTATCTTTCACACAATTGCCTTCGTTTAAAACGATTTAAAATCGTTTAAATGAGCTGGTGAAAGTAAAATATTTTTTTTTAAATATATGTCCTTGTCGACTCAAAGTATTCATGTACCATCGAGGAAATTGATTCCTAGGCAGTTGACAGACCAACGTCATTTGTTCGGATCATGTCAATTCAATGTTAATAATTATTTGTGATCTGTCGTCGGCTGGGTTGGACGTAACGCGACCAAACTACGTAGGTCCCTCATCTGCCTAGGAATCAACTTCTCTGATAGTACCACAGAATAGATAATAGTTGATAGTACTTAGGACTTACGAATAATATTCAGCGATTTAGTATAGAAGACAAATATGCTTTTGTATTTATAAAATTAGTATTGTTGTCAGTCCACGTGCCGTAATTTCTTATTTATAAAATATTGTGTAAATCATGAAACAGAACAATGAACAAAACCTTTTGTGTTTCAATGTTCCGATTTCCCTTTTGTCGTATCGAGCGCAATATTCTGAATTTATGGCAATTAATTAGCGGACATGAATGCGGTTTTGTTCTCTCGTTTTCCAATTTTTATAGAATGTAGGTTAACCACCGGACATCATCGTCAATCGTTTTACGAAGCCTCTAACTAAAATTGTAAAACTCGTCGTGTAGTCACTATTGTTTTCTCGTACAAACTCGTTTTATTGCTGCTGAGTAGACTTTAAATATGCAGATAGACAATGTAATGTTATAAGTCCGGAAAACGTGTAAAGTATGAATGAATGAATGAATAAATGAATGAATAAAAGAAAGTAAATTTTTGTAAGGCATGCTACGCTGTCATACATCTATGAATTCAATTGCGTTCCGTAGTTCATATTCCTTATTTCATCCAGGTACTCCAGCGTTCGATGGACATGGAGTTGGAGCTGACGAGCGTGGGCGGCAAGGTGGGCGCTGCGGCGGGCCAGCCGCTCGCCAAGCTCACCATCACCGGCCTCGCCTCGACCCCCGTCGACCACGACACCAAGAACAATAACACGCTGCTCATTACTGGTACGTGATCGGGAAGAACGACCTTCTACCACAGAGAAGATTCGCAACCTGGAGCTGTACCACGAAACCGTTTTGAAACTCAAACAATTGTACGAGAATGCCGCCTTCTTCTCTAACAAACGAGAAATTACGTTGTTAGAGCAGGACGCGGCATTCTTATTCTTATTCGATTATTTGAGTCTCAAAACGGTTTCGTAGTAGGCCTCCTGGAGGTCTACTCCGAATTCCAAATATCAATGTATCGGTCAAATGGTCGGGCCGTTTCCTACTCCAACATATTTTCGTTCGAAAGTTCGAGGATCGGGCCTGGGGCCGACCGATGTTTGTCACATGCCTCCGAAGTTTATCACGTGGCTACGATGGACAATAGGGAGCCCGATGTAACTTTGGTTTGGAGTTAACTTCGGTCGGCTTTCGGATTCGAAGATGAATAAACCGTTTCAGAGTAGGCCTCCAATCCATAATTTCACAATCATGGTGGCAATAATGAAATCACTAGATGATACCTTTAAGGTCTCAGAAATAGATTATAACTCTTAACGTAGTTCAAGGGACCAGTTTCTTGGTTTTGGAGATGATATAACATAGAAATTGGTTTACACTCTTCAAGTTTAAAGCTCTTTATAGAGTTAAGTTAATAGGCGATGGTTTTCCACTGCTAGGCCTCTCCATCGGCTATTTATATTAATTATATTAAAGTTACATTCTCAACCTAAACACCTATTTTTCATCTCCAATGTTGTGTTTTTAGTAAGTTTTTATTGGACTTTAATGTTATCGTGAAAATTGGGAATAGTTTTTTTTTTCAATTTCGAGTTCTATGCAGCCGCTTGTATTAACTTTCATAGCAACTCGGCTACAGTACTCAATATTGGAATAAAAGTTGAAAGCTTTAACTCTCATAGTTTCGTTGAACATTCCATCCGCATTTTGTGTCCCGGTATTATGTTTGTATTTCACAAATACTGCGAGTTTTATACAATACAATGACATGTCATACGCGTTTTATCAAATCATATTTGAATTTTATCTTTGCTGTCGAACTCGAAAGAGTCGAAAGTATTTAATTAGTACCTGTAGCTGGCTGTACTACATACCCGTCGCAGATGCTAGCGCCCAACAACATGTATTTTTTTATTACAGAAAGAGGCTATTCAGACGAAGAGGAGGAGGGCGAGTTCAGTTCGGTGGAAGAGGCGGATGAGATGACATACGGCGCACCCGCGCGACGTCGCACGCACCGACAGCTGGCGTTCAACAAGGGAGACCTATCTTATACTAAAGTATGGATTTTAATTGAAATAAAAAAAAATGCTTTAATATAGGGTGTGGTAAAATCAACTATGCATACTTGAGGCTATTAGATCTGCTAATCATGTGAGGTCTACGTTTAGTGTGAAAATGAATTATTAATTAGCATTCTAGAAAAAAAAAATGTTTTAATGACCGAGCTGTTTTCGAGTGAAGAGTTTTTTTTGGGCTTCAATTATGACATTTTTAAGCAGCTTAGATCTTATTTTATCAAACATAACATATTCGTATCTGATTTTACCACACCTTATCATTGATAGAGTAAATCGTGGAGTAAATATTATACGTAAAGAAAATTATAATTATTTGTTGAACCTTAAAACGATAGGAAGACGCATGTTCTAATTCATTACTTGGTAACTAAATATTATGTACTGAGCTTATTTATAATGCTTTGCTTGACGCTAAAATTATTAATCAAAATGCATATTTTTATAAATGCCACCATAGAAAAATGTGCACTACACTTCGATCACTAATATACAAGATACACAGTCCCATACAAAACCTCTCGAAAATCTGTCGCCGAGTAAAAGTGTTTAAAAAAGTATACATTTATCTAAAATCAACCTTAATAATAGTTATTAAACATCTTTTTATAAAACAATGTACAATGTGTGTTTACAAAGCAATAAATTTTTACAAACGACGCACGCTTCAAACTAAATTCAACCATCCGCGTATCCGCGTTTAATCTTAAAGTTTAAATTATTACAATTCCAAAAAAGCACTTCATTAATTTTACGGCCGCACTTCGCCGCTGGAACAAGGTGTAGTGAAGTATGAGTGGAGTCGAACTGTTCAACATTTTTTTGTTGATTGTAATAATTTTAATACTCTATTTTTTAATTTTTCCAAAGTTTAATGTATAAAGTGTGGAGTAATTATTTTTACTTGTAATATTATGTTGTTCTAATATGTTTAATTTTATAGTTAACTAAAATATACGTGTATACATTGAATATAAAAGCTTAGAACATACAACGCTCGCTAAAGTCGGCTTGAACAATTGTTCGCGTCTTAGCCGTGCTATAACTGATATCCAATCTCCACATCTAACTGGATCTCGAGGAAACCTTAAAATATATATATATTCCTCAATAAAATAAATAATAATTATTAGCGACTCCACCAAATGGAACAGGAACACAGTGTATAACCCGAACATTTCAAGTGGGCATGATAAACTACGATAAGTACCTTTAGTATGAGTATTCGCAATTGAGATGGTTTATACCTCGTGTTGATTTATTTACAACTTAATGATAAAACTGTTTTTTGTTGATTTTTTAACGAAATACCAATATTTATAATACAATATATTGGGATAAAATTAATACTTACCGGAAATATGAAATTCCATCCTTTTTTTGCGTTTTAAACGTATGATTTTTACAATTGTTAAACGAGCACTGGGACATGTTTCCCAGCGGAGCGTTCGAGCACTACTAAATCGAAAGTCCACCAGAATGTTGCGTTTGGTGCTCTTTTAGTAAGGTTGATTTTTGCCGCGGACTGTGTATCTTGTATATTAGTAATAGAAGGCACTACATAAATATTTTAATGTAATATAATTCTTATCAGACAATGAGAGTTGTATTGAATAAAATATTTTATATGCATGAAAGAATTTTACCATCCTTAGTGTCATTTGATTTCATGTTATTATTATATTATATCAAAAATTCTATAATAGCGTTGAACATTTTTGTAATGAAAGCAGAATCTAGGTAGGCGATATAAACATACCTAGTGGTATAATCTCAGCTTGTATAGTTCATAAGCAAACGCTTCAGCTAAGCTTTATACATGCAGTTGTCACGCTCACACGACATGAGCTTCATGGAGAGAGAGAGAAAGATACAGAAATATATAAGGTCGAAGGCGCACGACAGGGACAGCGACAGCGAGCTGGAGCACGCCGCCGCCTCCGCTAAACGCAAGGGCAGCCGCGGAAAGCTGGCGGTGAGCCGGCACGCGTAATTACACTCTATGCTTATGAGAATAGATTTCAAATTCGTCTATCGGCTCTCTTCGATTTCCTCTGTAGCATCACAATTCCCAAGTTGCTCCGCACGAAGGAGTAAGTTCATAAATACTCGACCGCGTTCGTAGTTTCTCCTTCTGATGTATTAAACATCTATCTAAAACTTTCTTCCTTCGATCATTATTTTTAACTATAATAATCAGTAAATGTTTGAATGATTGAGTACAGCTATTAGTTTGACCGTAACGTAGTCGAGTAATAGATCTTTCTATTCTCATAATGGGGTGTTCGCTTTTTGCCTGTAGATAATTTATCTTGTAGTTATAGTCTGTAGTTCATTAGAAATAGCCTACGAAATAGCCATTTGTAATGTCTGGAAATAACACTCGTCAGATTCTCTACTAAACTCCTTGTTAATAAAAAGATCCACGCTATATTTACAGTTCTATAACTTATAGATGTCGCCCGCAACTCCGTTGTGCCGAAATTCGTTTATCGCGCGGGAACCGTACATTTTCTGAGATAAAAAGTATCCCATGTCCTTTCTCTACACCAGGGGTTCCCAATCGTTTTCAACCTGTGGCGCAGTAACTGGTTCAATATTTTGTTACGGCGCCCTTTGCTTAACTATTACAAAAATATACATAAATAAACACCTTTAATGATTATTATAGTTAGGTTAAGCAGGTAAATAATAATGAACAAATATTTAATCATCTGCCTGCTTTGCATAACTCATAATAATATTATAATTTTATTCTGTAATACTTGTGGTTTCGGATAATGATGGAGGATCGACTCACGGCGGCCCTGTTGCCTTTCCACGGCGCACCAGGGCGCCGCGGCGCACAGTTTGGGAACCCCTGCTCTATACCAAAGTCTATCAAAATCGGTCCAGCGGTTTGGGTGTAAAGAGGTAACAGACAAACAGAGACACAGACAGACACATTTTCGCATTTGTAATATTAGTATGGATAGTTATACAAGGACAAACTGTCAAGCTACATTTCTTACGTAGTAGAGAATGGGAAAACATTGTACTTATAACTTTAACGTCCGTGTACATGGCGTGGCTCTTTTTATTAGTAAGCGGCTATAGTATACTGTATAATATAACTAAGCATGCTCCATATTTTGTAAGCGGGTGCTTAGAATCATGATTCACGCATACGTCTTTTAGATCAAGTTTAAAAATTGTTTAAATTCGAAATAAAGCTTGTCCTTATTAAAATTAAAAATATTATCACAAGTCTAACTTAAGGGGCTCCTCGCTAAATATTAATGGTTAATTAACTTTAAGTTTTATGATTTATGAAAGCCTTGTGAAATGGCCTATAAGTAATAAACTTCTTGATTTGTAATCAAATTTCATTAATTTTATAAATTATATACGGTATTAAAAATTCCACGTTCATTATTTTAATCTTTATGACCAGATATGTTTGCTGATTGGGAAATATATAATACAGTATACAGTGTAACCGGTAACGTTTAATTAAAAAAAAATGATGATTTTCTTTGATCCCTCAAAGTTTAACACTTTTTGTTTTAAATTCTACTAAAAATAATCATTTGGATGTAATGGCCAATGGGTCTTGTCTTTTATGTGTTACCCTAACAAATATGTGTTTGTTGTTGTTGAAATCTTTGTAAAGTGAAAACTCAAGGGTCAATTCACATCGAAACGTTACACGACACAGTGCTGCGAATTGCGGCGATTCAAAATCTATTTTCTTATTTTTAATCTACATACTTTCACCATACAAGAACATAAGAGAGAAGGTACACGTTACAGCTCTATTTCTCATTTTAATTTTGAGCTTGGTGCGCCTTAAAATTGATACGTTGCACCGCGCACGGCATCGCTGTTGAACAATTCGGTGTGACTGTTCCTCAAATTATGGGCTCCCACACAAAACTGCGAATTCGCATCGCATCGCAATGTCATTTTATCGCATGAGTTTTGTCGCAGATAATTGCGATGCGATGCGAATTCGCAGTTATGTGTGGGAGCCCTTTGTTCCAATGTGTGTGTTTGTTGTGTTAGGTACATATTGTTGTACGTTGTATGTGTGTTACAGCAACGCAACCTGAAGCAGAAGTTCGCAGCGCTGCTGCGGCGGTTCCGAGTGCCGGAGGACATGGGCGAGCGGGGCGCATCGCGGGATACACACAACGCGCAGATTGACGAACTATTCCAGGTATGTGCAGCAGGAGCAGTTTACAGCTGTGTATTCGTAACGCGGAAATAGAGTTGTATTAACACCCCCATCGTGGGTACCGCAGACACAATCGATTTTCAATTTTTATGCGGCACCCGGCTGCAGCTTGGGGATTGATGGGTTAAAATTACGAAACAAACGTTTGATGTTCGATAACGAGTACTTAATGTAAAAGCGGGACTGAGTGAAAATAGAACCTTAGATGTTATGATTATTCTGTCTTCTTGATTTCATATTATTTCTTTTCTCTTTACTTTACATTTAGAGTCGAATATTAGAATATAAATTATGGAAACCTTAACCGCTTTACAGATAAAATCTAGACGCATACTGAGAAACATAATTTATAATATTATATATTTTTAATTAAGAAGTTCTTCGCAAAGAAAACTTTGTATCTCCTCCAAACTAATATTATTTAAATTCCCAATATTTTACGACATTTAAGAATAATCCCAATTCAACAGGAGCTAGAGTCTTTATCGTGCGGCGAGGGCGACGACTCGGGGCCGGACCAGATGGACACCATCAGCATCGGCTCCACGCCCAAGCCTTCGCTCCGGCCCTTCTTCAGCAGTTCCCGCAGCCTGGCCAACCAGGAACACCATAGACATTCCAACGGTAAACTCATCTCAAACAACTTGCGACTCTAACTCTTTGACTCAGGACGCAAAATGGCCTACCATAATTTGGTTGGATTGGTTTTTGTCTTACCAAAATATGTGTGGACTTATACTTTACAAGTAATGAGGAAACAAGTTAAAGACTAAAGTACTTTTACAGTATAGTATATGTATAGTAAATCGCGAAACATATAGAAATTCGTACATCGAACTATCGCTTCTTGTCTCATTTACTCGCGTACGAATAGATAGCTTTACCTTTCCACGGATACGTGATAGGAGCGTGATGACAACAATTTTGTGCGCGAGTAAAAGAGACAAGTAGCGCTAGGTCAATGAACAATTTTCTAAATGCTTCGCGACCGGAAATTATGCATTTTTAATGTTGGTATTTGAATCATTAGGGTGGTTTATATTTAGAATCCGACAAATACAGTATACTAGATTTGAAATATTAGAAAGTAGAAACCTTCCTGTAAGATAGATTAGCCAAAATAAAGTGCATTTTTGTAAAAAAGGTATCTTGTATGTATGTTTGTTTGAAATTAAAATATACATCCATAATAAAGTACTAAGGCATATAAAGTAGCTAGTTGTTAGATCATGTAAATTATAATTATTAGGTAGAATAAAAATAAATCGAAATACATTACTATACAAGTAATAGACGTATTATGTAAAATTTTGCAAATTGAGTGTCGCAATAGTAGTTATAGCAAGGGTTTCGTAGTTTTGAATAGTTTTATATTCATAATATTATGCAATACCTCTTTATTTCTATTGATTGTTTAATAGAAATAAATAGGTATTTTCGCTGCACGTCGTGTGCGTCACTGCATATTGCATAGGTTCTATTTCCACGGACTAAAAAGTGCGTCACGGATAGTGTGTCGTCTGCGCTGCGCCGAAAACTACTATTTTATCCATATTATTCAGTTTTGGTCTTTGGAACCAAGCACTGTACAACGCAATCGTTTTGAGACTCAAACGAATCGGAATGCCGCGTCCTACTTAACAAACGTTAAATAATGACGTTGTTAGGGTAGAACGTGTCACGTGGTGACTCATTCGATTGTTGGAGTCCCACAACGGTTTCGTAGTAGGCCTCCTGCTTTTTAGTGCTTACTTACAAGTAAGGTGCTTTAAAAATGTAACATTTCAGTTTAAACTCAAAACTACGGAACCCTTTCCATAATTTGTATCTTGTGAGCGCTTTTATTATGTTTTGCAATTATGTTACATGTAAATTTTGAGAGGTCAAAAGACAAACTATATTGTCTCATAATATGTTGAATATGTTTGTGATTTTGTTATAAGCTGTGTGCCTAGTTTAGTTGCATGTATGGGTCAAACGGAACACGTGTGTATTATACGAATACTATGATAAGTGTATGAATGTTCACAATCTAAATAAACAAAATTGATTCCAAATAAACTGTTTTATTAATTTTTAGAATTTTACTATCATAAATTTTTAAATGACAAAAAATGTTTACTAATTTAAGATTCAGATTTTCATCGTCTTTTTTGAATAAAAAACATTAATTGAAATATCCTTTTCATAAAGTTCTAATCACTTTTTACACTACCATTCATAAAAGTAGCACTTCAAGTAATTAACTTCAATTGTCACGAGTCACGACATACACAAGTCATAAAATCACTTTTCATAGTCAAACTCATACACAAGGGGTGGCCAACCATTGCTACAATCTTTAGTATAAAAGTTGGCCACCGCTGCTCGACGTCATGAATAAATTAAAAAAAGTAACACGTGCGCGTCCGCTTGGCCCGTAACGCCTGTCGCATGCGCAGTGACGCGGCACGCCAGCCTCACCGCAGACGCTGAGCGACGCGCGCGCGACGCGCCAGCCCCGCCCTCACTCGCAGGTAACCCGTAACGCCCACGTGTGCGATTGTACCGGACCATCAGTTAAAAAAGACGCTACTAATGCAGTTTTTCAGGTTTTATGATAAGAATATATTTACTAGCTCTTTTGATTGGCTACTGCCAAAACTTAAACCGATCAACAACGCTGTTGAATAGATAAAATTCCTGTCAAAAAGCTGCGTATAAATGCATCATAATGTTTGCTTTTCTATGCCGATAATAAATGTCTCTGTTAATACATGAGTACAGTATAAAATGAATAAATTAGGATTAATCCAAGGTACTCATTAAAGCTAATTCACAAATCTCAATTCAACATTTTTTATTGAAATTGTTTTGAGAACAGCCTGACACGTTTATATTCGATTGTAGCCTTCAACCTATTTGCAAATGTAATAGCTCTTTTTTGAGCTGATGGTCCGATCTTTTTCTGTTTTGCTTGCATACATTGTTTATCTTTCGAGGCTTGCAAACATTTTTCATATTTCTTGTCTTCTTGTATTATTGTATCTGTTACTATTGTTTCTGTTCTTTCTATGCCTTTTGAAAGCTTATATTTGTTTCTTTGTGTTTGTTCTTATACTTACTTTTCAAATTTACTGTTATAAAGAAAACCATTTTAATATGAATGTTAAAATTTTTAAACAATGTATTAATTTATTAAGTACTTAATAAGAAGATTCATTTTTTTATTATTGCAACAGAGAATAATTTAATAAAAGCATATTAATAACTAAACATTAATTATAGTTTGTGCGTTTTAAGATGATATGGGTGACACTTCTCATATTCCTTGCTACGGGTTTTTTTTACAAGAAAACAAAAAAAAATCAAAATGTAATAAATTATATATCATCTACAAAAACAAATGTTTCCTATAATTGTAAATGAATAAAAATGAAAAGTTGCTAAATGCTAACTTATTAATATAAAATTATAAATTTTAACTGTGAAAATTATTGTTACGAAAATATTTGAAAAATGTCAGATGCATGAAATGGAACTTATGCCAATAGAGATTGACACTGTTGAATCGAAATCAAATCGATAAAAGTGCTGCCATTTTAAATCGCCGGCGCCACTCTGAAACGTCAGTACGAAATCGATAATTTCGTTTGCAATTCCTTTACGAAGCGATTCGATATTTTTAAATTATCGATTAATTTTCTTAGGTAACTTCCCTACTATTGTCAATTATAATGTGTCACCCATATCATCTTAAAACGCACAAACTATAATTTTACATTTAAGTATGTATGTATTTAAATTTATTTAAAAATTTAATTAATCATAAGATAAGTTTGTGTATTGTATATGTTTTATGTATTTTATATTCTCTTCTAAGTAAACTCCTTTTTTATCTTCTAAGTAAATCCAAAATATGCTAATTTTAATGTACTTACTTACTGTGTTCTGTAATTTGGCTTGACGATATGGATGCATCCTATAAAAAAGTTAGGTTTACCTCATACTTACTGCCGCACTCAGAGTCGATAATTAATTACTTGATTGTATAGTTTCGTAATTAAAAACTTAGACAAAAGCCCCATACATTATCTGTCAAAATCTTCATTAAATTGAAGGTTAATCATAATTAAATGTCTCTGAGTACGGTTGTTATTGCTAGAATAGAATATATAAAAAGTTAAGTTGTCCGATGTTGTACGTAGTGTAAAGAGGTATGTACGTACAGAGTCTGAGGCGGTGCGCACGGACGAGCGCGGCAGCGACGGCAACAGCGACGGCGACGCCACGCTCGACGCGCCCGTTTCCGGTGCCAGCGTGTCTAGCTCGCCGCCCAATGAGACCAAGGTAGCCAGACTAGCAATATTGAGATGATTAAAATGTATAATCAAATTAGCGAGCATCATAAGCATGGTGTCACAATTAAAGTATCTACTAAGTTTTTTTTTTTCTAAAACATAGAGTTTTATAATATGGTAGACCAGATGATCCTCGCAACTCCGTTGCGCAAAAATGTTGTTATCGCGCGGGAGCCGTACATTTTGCCGGGATAAAAAGTATCCTAAGTCCTTTCTCGGGACTATAAGTATCTTCATACCAAATTTCAGCGAAATCAATTCAACGGTTTGGACGTGAAGAAGTAATAGACAGAAAGACAGAACCACTTTCGCATTTATAATATTCAGTGTGGATGAGTAATTACAGACTTTTTTTCACATGTCCAGCACGAGGACAAGCGGTCGCGGCTGTTCCGGAGCGCGACGAGCGGCGGCAACCTAACGCCCGCGGCGGCGGCGGCGCGCAAGAAGAACTCCCTCGTCATCAGCGCCGACCGCCCGCTCTCTGCGCACGATCTGCCCGCGCTCAGCCCTACTACACTTGAGGTAGGTTTTGTAACACATATTCAAGCTATCTGTTATACTAGGACGTAGTTGAATTTTCATTTTAAAATCGCTTAATTGATACCCGTAGTGCTTAAAATAATTGAGCTTTCTGGTGTACTTATTAGATAAGTTATATATTTGATATTTAATATTAGGGTTTCGTTAATGTAATGGTTATAAAATGTACGTTGTGTGCAGCCTCGGCGTACGATGGCGGAGGCGGTGGCCCGCGCGCTCGGCGAGGAGGGCCCGGTGCCGGAGGTGGCGGCGGTGGCGCCCGCGTCGCTCGCGCGCGTGTTCGCCGCGCTGGCTGTGCCCGTCGCGCTCGCGCCCGCGCCGCTCGTGCCCGACGCACGCCCCCTGCTGCAAACGCTCATGGCGCGCGCTGCTAAACAGTACGTGTTCTAATTTCATTTACTGAACTTAATTAATTTAGTTTAGTTATAATATTTCATTTTCATAAAGTAACTATTATGAACTAACCGAGTAATAAAAAAAAATTGTGCTTACACGTGTAGTCCGTAGAATTATAATTTAAAAGTTATTATAAAACGTAGAAAAATACTTCAAAACTATAAAAGCTTATAATATATTTTTTTTTTTATTTGTTTATTTAGGTAACAAACAGTCTTTAACAAATATTTATAAACGTTTTAACTACAACTAGACCTAAACTACCATAACAACAATACAAAATATTAACACTCCAAAAAATACAACTAATACAATATATATGTCGCAGGCCATTTGTATAATTTGTCTGTTTACAAACGGCTTCGGCATTTTATAAACATGACGCGTTATACAAATTGCCGAAGTCAGATTGTAAGCGTATTCGACAGTGTCAATGTAAACGTGATAGTTGTCCTAAGGTGACCATGATTTGAAGAAGAAAAAAAATTTACATTTCCAGTAATTTATTTTATAAGTTTTAGGACTCATTCTCACACTTTGGACTTCCAGCATATATTTTTTAACTAAGGTAATACCTAGTTAGTCTAACTAGGTACCTTTAAATATTTTTTTATAATCTAAAAGAGCAAAACAAGTAATAAAACTATAGTAATTGTCTTTAACATCATATATATTATAGAGTATTTTTTCTTTGTACTTAGATATTCTAATCTTACCTTATATTGAGTCTTATAAAAATTTTCAAAATTTTGAATTCAACAAGAACAAAATTCGAAAAAGGTAGGTAACAAAAAACTTAAATCTAAATCAGCCATAATATATTTTTTTCTTTGACTTAGGTCCTACTCTACTTCTAAAAATCAGTCCAGTAAAAATACTCAAAATCGAAAAGTCAAGGTTAATAAAAATTCTTATAACCTACTATGAATCAAACACACTCAGCGCGACGCAAAGAGACGCAACACGTCAAATTCGAATACGCGCGTTGTCACACACATATTATCATTAATCTTTCATAACATATTTTGTATTTTGCTTAGCGGAGATAGAGTTAATATTCTACAAAGCGTAACAACATGACGTGAAGAGACGCTTCGCATTGCGTTTAGTACGCGTTTCGGTTTTAAAATGGCACTTTGGACAAATTATTAAACAACAATAAAAAAAGCAGTCTAACAGACATTTAACTTAATATCTAATTTTCACATAAAATGTAAGGGGAAAAATAAACTTGAAACATTTAGGTCATTATCTATCTTTCAGATAAAATGTGAGGTAGAAGAATACTCAGTTAACTATAACAGTCTTTCATATAAGGTACTATCAGAGAAGTTGATTCCTAGGCAGATGGGGCACCTACGTAGTTTGGTCACTTTACGTCTTAAGCCCAGTCGGCAGATCACAATTAACATTGAAACAAATGACGTTGGTCTGTCAACTGCCTGGGAATCAATTTCCTCGATGGTACTAAGTAGCTCAACGCAGTTTACTAATTTGTAACTGAATATAATATCTATCATCTATTTAAACCTTATTTATTGATACAGCTTAAACTGGAATGACATTTAGAACCACAAAGTATTTTTTTTAAAACAAGCGCAACGATTAGTGTTGCACTGAGTTTTTGCGGGTTTACAGGAACATTTGTGGAAACCTTGTCCACCAAACAAAGACTCCTTAGAAACTGCTTCTCTTAACGATATCGCAGTCTGTGGAACTTCTGCTAGATATTCGTTGTTTGATATTTGCAGTTCTTGTCGTGAAAACCAGTTTTTAATCACACCAAATCTTGTACCTACTTGGTAAACCCCATTCCTCATGTCAGTTATTTTTCCCATTATATTTTGATCATCCATGGGTCCTCTGTCAATTTTCGGAACATTTAGAAAAGTACTGTTCCCGATATCTAGAGCAGGCAGCTTTTTAGCAGTATGAGAAATCATTTTTACAGCAGCTCGTTTCATGCCTTGGAATGCTTCTTCCCTTCCTTTTCGAATTTGAAGTTCGTTTTTACAAACAAAACATAAAATTTTTGAACCATACCCTTCATCATCATCGCATATACCGCAAATAGCGTGAACTGCTTTCAAACAGGAATAGCAGCTATGTGCTCCACTAGTTCCCTTCTTGCAAACTACACAACACAAATCAAATGTTTCATTAGATTCAATAGTTTTGTAGGCAGAACTTGACTGAAGTTGAGTTGAATTATGTTTATTTGAATTTACCACTACCTCTTCGGATAATATCACGACTTTTTTGGCTGCAATCGGTACCGGATTTTCGGGAGCATCATTTTGTAGGTAATTGAAATCGGAGGTTTCATTACTTTCGTCGGCAGTGGTTGTTAAAAGCAGAGTTGGATTTTTGTCAGAATTTTCTAGGGTGTAATCTGGAATTCATATTTTCAGTAATCGTTACTATAGTGGAACAATCTTTATGTAAAGATGCATTCAGATTATCATTCACTTGCTGTAACTCATGAACTTCAGGTATCTGGATTTCAACTATTTGTTCCATTTCTAACTGATGTTCCGAAAGCATTTCCAAACCATTCTCAGTGACTGCTTGCTCCATATTACAAATCTGTTGTAGTTGTTCTTCTGAATTTATATGATTAAAAATACCACTGGGAACATTAGAAGATTGTAGGCCGGATTTAGGCTCGCAACCAAATAGAGCCCGAAATGGTGATCTTCCTAGAATTCTGTGAAATGAATTATTTTTGCTATATTGTACGAAGAAGCAGCCAATTGACCAATTGGTCGAATTATTATCTCTCATCCACGCCCGAAGCATATTCTCGACATCTTGATTGCTACGTTCTACGCTGCCCTGGGTTTGAGGATGACGAGGAGTACCGTGTATAATTTTACAATCAGGCCACATTTTCATCATTTCCGCAATGATTTTGGCAGTGAACTCTCGACCGTTATCACTCTGTAAAATGTATGGTGCTCCGAATTCTAAAAAGATTTTAAGTAATTCGAGTGCAACCTCACTCGCTTGTTTTGAAGAAAGTGGTCTAAGATGAACAAACTTAGTAGCATGGTCTTGATAGTTGAGTAACCATTTAAATTTACCATCTGCTGCTGATTGAAAGTCTATTAAGTCAACTTGGCCTCTCTCATTAAAATCTTTTGACAGTATAGGTTTGGTAACTATACCTTTTTTTGGTATATTGCGTTTGGATTGGCAGACAGGACAAAGTGACACAAATAAATCAATTGCTTTTCTTACAATTACAAATTTGTCTTTTAGTTTGTATTGAATTTTGATACGACCACCATGCCCACAACTTTTATGAATATCTGTGAGAATATCATAATACTCCTCCAAAGGTACGACGCGAACAGTTGGGCTATCATGATTTTCCTTTTTTAAAATCAGGTAATCTGAACCACCAATATTCATGACATCATACCTCGAACTCCAATAATACTCCGCGGCAGTCCGTCGGACACCAGAATTGATGGCCACCTCAGCACTTTTAACATGATGGATAACCTCCAAAATTTTTTGTTTTGTCCACGGTGTTTTTACTGCTCCCGTGCGCGTTTCATAAAATTTACTTAGTTCAGTATTAAAAGTGTCCTTAAAACTATTCATTTCTTGCATATTCTGCGTATTAACACTCGAATTACTTAAGTTTTCAATTTGTTTTGATCCCGCACTTTCACAACACTCCGCCATGTTTACTGTTTTGATGAGCAGCGCCACGCTTGGTTTAATAAAGAACTAACGCGAGAAAAATGCCGCGGCAAATCATAAACCGCGCTACTAATGTCATAAAACATTTTATAAATTGACGACAATTTACAATCTGCCTTCGGCAATTTGTATAACGCTATAGGTTTATAAAATGCCGAAGCCGTTTGTAAACAGACAAATCATACAAAATGTATCCTAGAACCTACACATCATGAACCAAATATTACCTCATTTAATTCTCTTTTGAATTGTCTTAAATTATTTGAAAAAATATCAACAGAATTTAGATTACTATTGTAGTAGGAACATGATCGCCTGAAGAAGGTATTTCTCGCATAGTTTGTATGATAGGGCGGGACATAAAACGTGTCTATACTACATGAAGATGGTCGCGGGACTTTTAAATAAATTTTGCTTAAGAGATTTGAGGAATTAATGGAACTATGTAGAATTTTGAAAAGAAACACACTATCTAGATATGTACGCCTTAAGTCTAATCTATACTAATATTATAATTGGAAAGAGTTTGTGTGTTTGTTTAAACGCGCTAATCTCAGGAACTACTGATCCGATTTGAAAAATTCTTCTACTGTTGGATAGCCCATTTATCGAGGAAGGCTATAGGCTATATTTTATCACGCTAAGTATAATAGGAGCTAAGAAATAGAGGAAAATGTGGAAAAAACGGGGGGAAATTATTTAAAAGGGCTTATTTGAACGCGCTAATCTCAGGAACTACTTATCCGATTTGAAAAATTCTTTCAATGTTAGATAGACCATTCATCGAGGTGGGCTAAAGGCTATATTTTAACACGGTAGGACTAATAGGAGCAAAGAAATAGAGGAAAATGTGGATCAAACGGGGGAAATTATATGAAAGGGCTTATTTGAACGCGCTAATCTCAGAAACTACTTATCCGATTTAAAAAATTCTTTCAATGTTAGATAGCCCATTCATCGAGGTAGGTTATAGGCTATATTTTATCACGATAAAACTAATAGGAACTAAGAAAAAGAGGAAAATGTGGAAAAAACGTGGGAAATTATATGAAAGGGCTTATTTGAACGCGCTAATCTCAGGAACTACTGGTCCGATTTAAAAAATTCTTTCAGTGTTAGATAGCCCATTTGTCGAGGAAGGCTATATAGGCTATATTTTATCACGCTAAGACTAATATTAGCGAAGAAATAGATGAAAATGTTGAAAAAACGGGGGAAATTATATGAAATTACTTATTATCTTATGAACTACTGGAGCAATTTTTATGTTATTTGGCAAACATGAAGAATAGACCACGTGAAGGGACATAGGCTATTTTTTGCTGCAATATATGGTTGCGTGAAATTCCTAAATTACCCAAGCGAAGCCGCGCGGAACATCTATATATATAATAAAATCGTAGGAAAGTCAATTCTGTATATTTCAAATATTTTTGTACAATAAATAATACTTGGGATGTGATCTACTATGCTAACGCGGACGAAGTCGCGGGCAACAGCTAGTCGTTGAATATTATGTCTTGCTGCACTCTCAAGATGGTCAGTAGACCGTGAGCCAGACCTAAAATCTAGTGTCTTCAAAAATTTTAATTGGACCCTTTCAATACGTTTGATGTTAAAAGCATAATCCGGATTCCAAACAACACTCGCGAACTCAAGAACACTTCGAACATAAGCATTATTCAACAGCTTAAACGTTTCTACGCGTTTAAAAGGTTGACCTATACGAATAATTGTTCCCAGTTGTTTGTAAGCTTTAGCTACAATCCCGTCGATATGTTCATTAAAATTCAGCTTGGAATCCAGGGTTACTCCCAGATCACGTATTGAAGCCCAAAGGCTCATCCACTAATCCTGTAGTTAAAAATATATTTCTTCATTACTTTCGATTTAATACCTTTTTATAAGTGTTTGTGCCACATATGATAGTAATTTTATCCACCATTGTAGCCTATAGGTCTAAAATGTAAATATTTAAAATAAGCAAATATTGTTATTGATAAGGGAGCATGTAATTGTACAGAGGCGGCAGGCGGCCGTTCCGTATCTGCGTGTGCGGCGGGGAGGCGGCGACGGCGGCGGCGCTGCGAGCGCACGTCGAGCTCGCGTCGCGTCGCCCGCACGACCCGCCCCCCGCACGCTTCTATATTGTGCCATTAGGTGGGTATTATATCAGTTTAGTAGCTTTTTGTAGCGTTTGTTCCTAGTAAAAATAAAATGGAAGACTTAAATATCTCGTAACAGAATAAATGAATAAAACATTGATTTACAATTCAATAGAAAAAATAGTAACATAATATTTTTCTTCATTTACTCTAATAACAAGATCGGCAAAGAATCAGAGGCATCTAAACTGACCAATTATATTATGCTGTTACACGCATTGTAGGCTTTGTATTTAAAATCATGCGTTACTTCTCATTATTGATTTCTAAAATTTTTAAGCTGCGGTACATCTTCATCAAACCCAGGAATCTGTCGTCGATTATTATAGATCATTTACTGCCGCACTCAGAGACGAATATTTAATTACTTAACTGGTGCTTAACTGTAACACAATGAAGACTTTGACATAAGCCCCACATTATCTGTCAAAATCTTCATTAATTTGAAGTTTAATTAAATAAATGTCTGTGAGTGCGGCCGTTATATCCTAAGATCCGACCGTAAAATCCTGCATGAATCGTTTTTTTCGATCAAATATATTTTAAAATAATCTTTAGAACGTATAGAATGGATTAATGTTGGGTTGCCTTGTTAAAAGTAGCCGCAAGTACCTCTAATTGAGTAAAATGAAAGCCCGTAATACAAACTTGCGTGTATTCAATGGAAAAATAAGAACTAAGAAGGAATGACAGGACACTACGCATAAAAATAAAAACGCCTGTTAAATAAAAATTGCAATCTTGCGGGTTCTCGACGTCCTCAAATTCTCCCAAGCATAATAATTGTAGGCCTGAACATTTGTCTTAAACAAAAGTGATGGCAACCCCAGTTTGCGGCTATCGTGCAACTGGCAACCATGGATATTCATGCACAAATGCATAAAACTTAAATATTGTATCAAAATTATTAAAAAAATTGATGCTTCAATTTTGATGATGAACTATATCTGTTTACGGGCTGGCAACCCTAGGTTGCGGCCGACTTAGAGCTGGCAACCATTTATACCTTATTTTGTCTCGTCATTTTCTTTCAAATGGTGTAAAATTTACTGAAAAAAATATTCAAACAAATTATGCATTTATCTCATGAACATTAAACTTAATTAGAGGTACTGCAGGATTTTACGGCCGGATCCAATACTATTATTGATGGGTCAATTCAGACCGCCACGCGACGCGTAGATGTATTTCTAAATTTGTATGGATTTGATATCTGTCATTTCAGTACAAATGTAGAAATGCATCTATGATCTACGCTTCACGTTGCGGTCTGAATTATTAACCCTAACACGATGTATTATACAACTAGGTCCGCACACGGTGGCGCGATACCTGTGCGGCTCGGACGCGGCGTACGCGGCGCTGTTCGGGGCGGAGTCGTGGGCGGGGCTGTGCGAGCGGCTCACCGAATCGCCGCTCGCCGACGTCGCCGAAATGTCCTCCAGGATCGCCAGGTATCACCGCCATCATTATTATTAAATACGCGCTGCTTTTAGTAAGGAGTCAACTTTCAGAAGAGAATACTTACATATTATGTTGGTACTTTTGAATATTATAGATACAAGATTTTTTACGTGATTGCATCTGCTGTTTAAACTTAGTGGCTATACCAAAATAACACATTTCTACTGATATAAAATTTTACAAGTTTTCAACTCATATTTATTTATCATATTTAACTTTAAAATATTTCTCATTAAAAAATACGTTAATTTTCAAACATTTTTGTTTATTTAATTAGTGTAATAATATTTTTTTATAACTTTTGTCCCAGATATCTGAACAGCGTCGGCCCCGTGAACAATGTGCCAATCGGCGAAGCGATGATCGCGTACCGGGATAAGTCCGGGGACGAGGATTCCAGTCAAACTTTCATTCCATTTATTGCGGTAAATATTTAACCTTACTACCTTGAGGGACTATCTATAGGCTCAGCTGACAGCTGGTGTATGAAAATCTACCCAAACCATAACGTCATAAATAATATTCCGCCCGTGCACATTTAACCCTGCAAGGTACCAATACCTTTTTTAACCGACTTCCAAATAGGAGGATGTTCTATGTTCGGCTGTGGATATATATTTTTAATGACTGGTTTGTCTCTGCACTCTATCCTGTATGATAAGTAGAGACAATGTTACAGTATTATGTAAAATTTAACATTGTTATTCTATATTTTTCTGTAGGAGGTGCGTGTAGGTTGCGGAGAAGGCGGTCCGTCGTCGCTGGAGCTGGAAGAGGGCGGGTCTCCACCGGCGCGGCCCTCGCCTCCGGCCACGCCCGCGCCCGACCTGCTGCCGCCGCGCGCCGAGCCGCAGGAGCTGCAGCTGGACTACTGGCTGGTTGGTCACATTTATAACTGTCGTAGTCAAAGTTATCTTAAATAAGAAAAAACGGCAATTTAGAAAAGTAAAAAATAAGGCAGCGCGGCGGTTTTGTGTATTTTTTACTTTTTTTTCATATTATGTTCTCACTCTCACAGTAAACGAGAATTGGATTCTCGTTTACTGTGAGAGTGACACCTCTCAAGCTAAAATCCTTCAAGCCATTCAGGCTGCAGAGCGTTCCAAACAATTATACTTATATAAATAATAAATACATGCTCTCGAAAAATTAACCCTCCTTTTGGTCCAGTTGGGAAAATATTATTTATTATATACAAACTTTCATCCCCTATTTGAACCCCTTGGGGTTGGAATTTATCAAAATCCTTTCTTAGCGGATGCCTACGTCATAACATCTACCTGCATGCCAAATTTCAGCCCGATCCGTCCAGCGGTTTGGGCTGTGCGTTGATAGATCACTATGTCAATCAGTCAGTCACCTTTGAGTTTTATATATATAGATTTAAGTTAAATAAACATACAACCATGAAAATTTAACAGGTCCCACCTGCTCGCTGCTCGGAAGCGGAGGGCGGGGGTAAAGTTACGTTGAAGGCCTCCTTCCGAGCTCTCGTGATAACGCGGAACAACGCGCATCTCTCCATTACCTACCTCACAAAGGAGAAAAAACAAAAAAGTAAGCATGTCCTTTTTGCAGGTGACAAACTTTCTAAAATTATAATTAAACGGAATGCAAATATATTTATTTTGTGGACTGTCCAGTGTCATACTAGTATGCCAAAAATTTCCCGACTTTAAAAAAGACTACATTTTTCAAATTTGTTCAAAATATGAGCACTCATCAGCCAAGAATTTAGATACATTTTAGCTACTACCATCTCCTAATTTTTACATTAATTCACAGGGAAACATATTTTAACATAATTGAATAATATGTTGTGTGACAGTAATGCGGCTGGGTAAAAAGAAAGAGAAAAGCGGCGAGACGGAGCCGGGGCGCGCGCAGACCGTCGACGGCGTCGCGCGGCTCATCTGCTCCGCCAAGGGCTCGCACAACTCCCCGCTCAGAGGTAAATATCCTGATAATTATAGTAGAGCTCGAGTTTTTTACTACGAAAATTATAAATATGACATATAAGAAGTGATTACCGCACACATGACCACAAACGAAAACAAATTATCGTCAGATACGCGAACGCTTTTGAGCGTATACGCAGTACGTACGTTGACACGCCCAAATGTTAGCTTACATGCCCGAGCGTACATACGCACGCTCACACACAAATTGTAACGCAACAATACCTTGATTTGAATGTCCTATAAATTAAAAATGTCCTATAAATTGCAGTGTTCAAATTAAAAAGTTTTTTTTTTATATTACAGTATACATCGACGGCACGGAATGGAACGGCGTGAAGTTCTTCCAGCTGTCGACGCAGTGGCAGACGCACGTGAAAACGTTCCCGGTCGCCACGTGCGGCGCGCCGCTCGCACCGCCTGAAACTTAGAGCTTGTGCTGAATTTTGCTCCCTCCACGGAATTCCGCGATTAGCTCGTTTGATGTCCTCGTGGCTTTTAGACCCTAGTATTAGGAGCGCCGCGCGCCGCTACGAGGCTCGAGGTAGCGCCAAATATATCACCGCCATATTATGATATAGTAGCGATTTAATATGGCGCTCTGTGAATGTAATAATTGCTGATGCAAACGGAGAAATATAATTTCTCCCTTTTCCGACTTATTTATATTTTACCCGATATTTTACTTACTGTACTTTAGCTGCCATGGCATGTATGGCTTTTGTTATGTATTTTGGATTTTTCCAAATTATCTTAGATGGTGGTTTAACAAAATTGTTTTATCGATATTATCGCAATGTTAGAAACCTGCGTTTATATTATATTTATTATCATTACTCCAATATACATAATAAAGGCTCAATAATCACTTAGTCATTAGAAGTTGTTAGATTCGTATTTAGAAATAAATGTGTATTGTGTACTCAATATATCTATGGTTCGTGACATTTGTATAACATAAACATTATGATAAAAAATAGAACAAAAATGATTTTAGTTACAACATCATTTTTTATACCTATGTGTTAGACAACGATTGTGGGGTAACTGTAAAGTTTCGCTACTCATACCTATTTGTTACAAAAGTATCGCATGCAGCACATTCTTATGTTCCACGCTGGCGTCCTGTATTTTTTGTGTCTATTTTTTGTCATATTATATCGATATCAGTTAGACTTAGGACTGTAGAGAGGTCGGTAGTCGGTACTCGGTACTCGGTGCAAGAGCAAACTGAATCTTGTGAAATCTAGTAAGCACATATCAATGTAGGTTTGTGGGTGAGAGTTTTTAGTCTGTGATTCGTGAATGTGGTTTTTTTAAGTCAACGGTGCGGTTGCTAATGTTTTGTATTTTTTATATGTGCAAGATTATTTTCGTGTGAAAGCAATAGCTTTTTGTATCATAGCATAAACGTTTATGTATCAAATGTCAGTAGCAAACAGTATTACAACGTCGGTTCGATGATATAACGTGGTTTCCGAGCCAATGTCTATTATTCAACGACTAGTAGGCTTAAGTCTGAATATGTTTTCGTAGAGTAATTTCGACTGCAATGCTATGTAAGTACTACCAGATAAATCGATTCATAGACAATTGACATTTGGCGATCTTACGTAATTCGGTCTGGTTGTGGCGAGTCCCACCGACAGATTTAATTCATCAACATTGACTTGACATTATCTGACCAATTAATATAGGCTCGCCATTTGCCTATGAATCAATTTCCCTAATGGTACTTATTTTCTAAAGTATTGTCAGAAATGTATTAAAGTATAGGTACCACAGTTTTTACTGTCGTCAACTCTTAAACAACGCCCTCGTCAACATCAAAATATTGCCTACCTTGTTCAGTACTTTGAAAATACTTTGACGCGTATCATGCTAATAAAATATTGGAAAACTTTTATTACTCTGATTATTATTATTAGGTAGGCCTCTCAAACTGTTAGGCTGTTTACACACACGTCGCGGCGGCAGCGGTGCCGCTCCATTACTCATCCTTGTGTTTCTATTTGCCGTTACACACGGCGCCGCCGCGGCGGCGAAAAACGCTGCCGCTGCGGCGCCGTGTGTAAACACGCTTAGGGCCCTATTATATTATTTATTCCACGTTTTAACTGATTAATATGGCGTTGGCAACGCAACATGGATTAGCGTACGCGTGGAGTAAATATTTTTATCAATAAAAATGGGCTAATGTTTACTTAGCGACTTAACAATCCTTAGTAATACAATTTGTTATTTAAAATAGAATAGTGGCTTGAATTTATGCTCATAATAATTCTTATAATCAATAGTTATTATATTATGGTGTAGACATGTGGTGCTCTTCCAGATTTTACTATAAAATTAAGTTGCATTTTAAAGTGCCAAATCTTATTTACTTTGGGTTATATTACGGTGAACTGTCTTGACGACAGTTCACCCTGTAGCGTAAACTGTTATCTTATACTCAATACTCTGAATAAAAGAACTGATTATTATTTTCAACATAAATAGTTAATTATTGCATTCAAGCAATGATATTATATTTTAATAAGGTAAATAACATTTTATTTTATGCAGGCCGATTTGTATCTTAATTTTGAAAAGCAATGAATATATTTTTTTTTTAGAATTCCCACAGACCAATTACGGTTTTATGTAGAATGCACTAAGAATTTAATTTTTGGAAGACACTGCAATGTAAACTTTACATGTCACAATAATGGACAATAGTTATTGTATTTAAAATGTAACATAAAACTAAGTTACGGATAAGTATCAAACCATGTAATAAATAGTGTAATATCATAATTGCAGGCAGCTCGTTGTTACAGCCTTTTTAGGCCTCAAAATTTTGTTCAAATATTCCCCATCATTATAGACCTCCTTTTTTTTTTAAAATGATTTGATAATCTTAATGTTAAAATTAAATATGCTAGAATTAGTATCTACTAAAATTAAATTTTTGATAATTAAATGTCGTGTGCTTAGGGAAATTTTTTGGTTTGCGTTATCACAGCAAAAACAACGAACTAACTAAATTTTAGTTTTAGTGGCCTTTTGTTTAACATGGGGAATTCTATAGTAGTAAAGTCGTTAGATTAAAATGTGTCATAGGTTCTACGTTTAAAACTAAAAAAAATACGGCTTATTTAAATGGTTGGAACTCTTTCATGTGAGGCCAGTGCCTGTAGTAAATTGAAAAAAAACTTCATCTACTGCCTACATACAGATCTATAAGAATCGACTGGCACTTGGGTGACCTTAATGGGCTACGCCCAGTTTTTGAGGTTTTGACATGAGTTTATTTAAGTATTCAACAGCATTATTGATTGGTTAATATTTTGACGTTTATCAATCAATCGTTAGTGAATAGGTAAACCTCAGTCTATAAACCGTCGTGGACGCGGGAAAGCAGCTATAACTGAAATAAAAAAAAAATGCAAAATTATACTTGAAACTGATGAGTACGAATCAGCTGTCTCTCTAGTGACACTGTAGCTAATATGGCAGGGTTAGTTCTAATTTTGGACTCGCGTCTAATGAGCCTTGTAGAACTGTATGCTGGCATTAGTTGATGTCAAACAATGATGTTTGGTGGTTAAAGTCCCGCGACTGATTTTTAAGTGAAGAAAAACATCATCATCATAACATGTTTCTTTTTTTTTCATTATTAAAAATTAAAATTCTTTTATGAGCTAAATAGAAACATAGTAAAGATGTGTTGTTCAGAGTTATATTCTATTTAATTTCAATAAATCATTGTTTAATTTTTATTATTTATATTTAATATTACGGATTTAGTTTGATGTAGAAACAGAACTGAACTTGAGTTGATGAGTTTAATTACTAAATTGAGAGAACCTCATAAGTAGAATTTTGTCGAATAGGCGCGCTTATTATTGTATTCTTAGGTGTAGTAATACTGTTTAGTGTTTTGTACTAATTACTGTACATAGCAAGTCTCAACTCACACTGGGGCAGAGTCGGTGCGTCGCGACGCGTCCCATTTTTTGCCTACCACATGTTCATCTCTATTGTTCAAATTTTTAAGTAAAAATTTCAGCTACGCATATATGGGAACTCGCATCGACCCGCGCATTTGTTCATCGACCCATCCATATTTTCATAGCAGAAATTTGTACTTAAATAATATAATAAAAATAATAGAGATGAATATGTTTTGGCGAAAGCTTGACGCGTCACTTCGACTCTGCCCCAGTGTGAATTGAGTCTAAGCTACTCATACAACGTCACTACGCCGAGAATACAACAAATTATATTCATTTGAGAATTGAGATCGACTTTAAATAAAAAGTATCCAGCAAAAATACACTCAACCAACAACATTGTGAAGAGTCATAAATGTTGTAACAGTGTTGCAGGCTGAAAAGAATTATCAGTCTTCTCGTGTTATTATTTATTACTGCCACTGAGCAGTCTGTAAAATTTCCAATATTATTATTAGTGAACTAGTCTTAAGTGCTAATTATTTTTGCGATGAGCTAATCATTAATATATTCCTATAGTAAGTTATGATTTTTTGATCTCATAACTGCTGACTTGATAAGAAATTTGATTAATGCAGTAAAGTAGTTTGTATGTGTATTATATATAAGGTATTTAATACAATATATACAGTCAATGTAACATTTTAATGGATTGTTATTTCAATATAATGAATGAATAAATTCTTTGTTTATTTTAATTAAATTTATTTTATATTGAATGAATGTGTAGTACAAAGCTTTATGTTCAATGATTTCAATAGATGGTGGTGCAATGACACAGGTGACAGGACATTTAGTTATTCTTATTTTCAGTCATTAACTCATTACAAAGGATACAATTTATTTTGATATGTTCTTGAGATTTCTTATTTTAACATCATTTGCAATTATAATTTGTATTTATTGTACAAATAAATTTTTTGCATTGAATACAATGTTTTATTTGGACAGCAGTGGCAGTATTTTGTCCTTTATAAAATATATTTTATTCTATTATTCTTTGTTGAAAATTATTTTGTGTTATAAAAATGAATGAATTATGAAAACACAAATGAACATTAAATACATTTATTTAAAAACATCAACACTTATAAATTACAAACCATAAAATATCAAAAACTGATCTCTCAATCCATCTTTACCTCCAATTCCACCTTCTGGCAATACATAGAGCATGCCATCCTCTTTCTTTTTAGGAGAAAACTCCCACAAATTTTGATTACTCTTTGCCAGGGCATCCAGCTTCCAAGCAGACAAGTACTTCGATTTGCCATGTCTACTCAACACATACACATTATTGGGATCAGAAGTGTATTCCCCCTCTGAAACTTCTGACACAATTATAACACCACAAATTAATGCCCAATGAGCAGTGTGACCCTTTCTTTCACATGGGGCATGATTACAATCTGCATCATAGCTGTATTTTTAAGGTTAAGGTTAAATTTTAGGATATAAAAAGACTGGGTAGAGTTGTAGGCACAATGAAGTAGGTACAGATGATAAGCTGATGCACTGATGAATTGATCAATAGTGTTAACAAGTTTGCCCGTGGGAAAGCTATAGTGGCCTAGATACCTCTATAGCTGTTTGATTGCTGGGAATAAAGTAAGTGAAATGGAAGTATTCTTGGTCCCCAATGGTGAAAAAATTATACAAGGTTCTTTTTATGATTTATATAATAATAATAATAGTTTATTGTCTCAGTAAATACATAATAAGAAAATGATACAAAATAAAAGATAGATATGATACAGATATTACAACAATAAGGCGCACAACCCCTACACTAAGGGCCTGTTTCAGCACTTCCTGATAAGGCTATCCACCAATTAACTTGACAGATCAAGTATGGACAATCTGGCACTTTATCAGAAAGTGGTGAAACAGGTCTTAAGAGTCTTGTGCTGTAGAGGTTGACTAAATTCAATGTACATAATAAATGGATATGTTATGAGGTTTATTTTCATAATGAGATGTACTCTGATTGAATTAGAACTTATACTTTTAGTTTACTGAGCAGTAACTTTACCAATAAAAGCATAAAACATTATAATAAAATGCAGACAAGAAATACCTTTGCTAGCAATCTTTTGTCTCAGAAAATATTTACATAAATATTTAAATAATTTTCATACTTTACGGCTTTGGCAGTTAAGACAACCAAAGCTAATATTAGCGTAAGTTTAGACATTACTCATTAGTAAAACTTGTTGATGCAATGACAGGTAACATTTTAAAAAAGGATACGCCACTAACAAAGCAGCTCCATTTAATAAGTCAATCACAGTATCTTCGCTGAACAAACCACCTTCTTTAACATGAAATCGTACATTATCAAATTCAGCTAAACTTATTGCTTTATCTGCAAGCTTAGCCATATTATTGCAACTAAACATTTCACCATTGTTACTGAATCCTTCCATCTTTGTAATATTAAATAGTTCATCAGAGGTGACGGCACCATTTAACAACATTGATAAAGCCACAAGTCCACAAGTTGGGCCAACTTGAATAATGGGTTTGAAATCTTTGTATTTGTATAGATATGGTTTAACATCCAAACAAATATTGTTTCTAGAGCATACTTCCCGCAATTGGGGTTCGGATAGTGCCCACTGACAAACATCTAATGTTGTTGAAGGTGGTGTAATATCACCTGAGCTTGAAATTGGTTTTGGACTAGGAGAAACCTGAGTTGGCAGTGGCGGGGGCGGCGGCGGAGGCGGCGGAGCCGGTGGTGTGGTACACATAATTGAAAATAATTTTGTTCTATAATTTATAGTCTTTAAAATACATTATATAATGCATATTTTGATTTTAAAGTAACAAAAAATAAAAACCAAAACACACAGATGAACTTCGAACTCTTCCTGCTTCCACTTCTTTGAAATAAAAAAAACAATTGTCAATTTTTTTTTATTTATTTATTGGGAGCTGGAAACGAATGGGGAAGATTTTTGCCATTTTTCTCCGCTAGGTGTCGCGATTCCTATGATCCGCTATGCCTATCTGTGCATCGTTACATTTGAGATCTTTTTGACGTTTTTATAATAAATCTAATAAAAATGACAAAGTGTGCAGTGCCGGGATGCAAGGAAAATGGTTATCTTTTGTTCCCAAAAGATAAAAATAGGAAAAGGTTGTGGGCTAAAGCAATAAAACGGCCAGAATTGGCGAAATCGCAATCTTCATATTTACGATTTTGTGGACATCATTTTACAGAAAATTATTATAAAACTTTTCTTCTAATTCTTTTGTATGGTAAATTTTGTGCTTTCAGAGGTGAGGAAGAATATTTTTTCTTCGGGCGATGAAAACTCTATAGCTTTTGAGTGGACACTTCCTCTAATACCTACTACAGTTTTATGTTCAATCATATCAACTGTACCAAACAACACAATAGCAACATGATTGCAATGTGAATTAACTCCAGATCCGGCTGTTCATTCACAATTAGTCTCTTCTAATATACCATTTTTGTATAATTTAATATTAACCTCATAGTTTTTTTCATTGCTGCTTTACAAAAACCTTTTATATATTATGTAAAATCATTTATCGAGACAGCTCTTAATATAAGAAGGTATCTATTCTCGTATATATAAGTATAAACTTTTCCCCTTTATTAATGATTGACTGCATCTGAAAGA
Organism: Aricia agestis; assembly: GCF_905147365.1. Lineage (NCBI taxonomy): Eukaryota > Metazoa > Arthropoda > Insecta > Lepidoptera > Lycaenidae > Aricia > Aricia agestis. The sequence goes on from NC_056409.1 coordinate 12,584,396, forward strand.
ATTAAAATTAAGTAAGTAGAGTAACACAGCAAACTTTTTTCCTGATTATGAAAAATGATCTTTTATAGGTACAAAAAGTTTATTAAATGAATTAATATACTCACTCTCCAAAATACTCTTGTATTTGATGTTTATTTAATGGTGGCAATGGGGTATTGCTGTTTATATCTTTATAATAATCGTCTTTTGGTATGACCATAACTTCGGTTTGTACTGGTTCTGAGGGACATGATTTATCAGTGAAGTTAAAATTTCTATCATACGCTTCTTAAACCTACAAAAGCAGAAGATAGCTTAGAACTTGTTTTTCACAAACAATAATAAACGAAGTGAATAAAGGTTCATAGAATTATGGTCAAGAGTTTAATGTTAATCAGTAAAAACATTCACCAAGAAAATATAAAGTACTGTAGTAATTTATTTACTTTTATTTACTAACCTCTCTACAAGGTCTGCCTTTCTTCCACTACAGGAAGCACCCCTCTTCTTTAATTCTTCTTTGAGCCGATTTAATTTCCAGGTACAATACATTGCACAGGTAAACATCAGACAGGTAAACGTGGCACAGGTAAACGTTATATAAAAATATTTCGTATGAACCGCTCTGAACCATAGAATGTAAATAGATCATACGCGTGGCGCCCTCTGACTATGAAATCTTCCCCATTGTCAAAATAACAGAGTACAGACTTCGATCACTAATATACAAGATACACAGTCCGCGGCAAAAAACGACCTCACTAAAAGAGCACCAAACGCAACATTCTGGTGGACTTTCGATTTAGTAGTGCTCGAACGCTCCGCTGAGAAACATGTCCCAGTGCTCGTTCAACAATTGTAAAAATCATACGTTTAAAACGCAAAAAAAGGATGGAATTTCATATTTCCGGTAAGTATTAATTTTATCCCAATATATTGTATCTATATATATAAAAATCAATTGCTGTTCGTTAGTCTCGCTAAAACTCGAGAACGGCTGAACGGATTTATCTTATCTTGGTCTTGAATTATTCGTGGAGGTCTAGGGAAGGTTTAAAAGGTGAGAAAAATTCGAATAATTGCCGGGAAAATCCTCAAAACAGCATTTTTCTATTTCCCATACAAACGTTTTCTAAATAAAATGGAGAGTCAATTTGTAATTTTTTTATTTCTAAAAATAGTTTGGCGACCTCTGTGGCTCAGTGGTGAGCGCGTTGGTAGCTCAAGCCGGAGGTTGCGGGTTCAAATCCCGCCGACGGAACAAAAAGTTTTCAAAGTTCCTGGGTCATGGATGTGTATTAAATATGTGTATCATATAATAAAAATCTTAAATATATGTATAGTATAAAAGTATTAAATATATTTCCGTTGTCTGGTACCTGTAACACAAGTCCATCAGGTACTTACCACGGGGCCAGACTGACGTGGTGTGAAGCGTCCATAGATAAAAAAAATCTATACCTACCTAATATAATAACATTGAAGAGTATGTTGCTTGAACGCGTCAATCTCAGGAACTACAGGTCCGATTTAAAAACTTATCTCAGTGTTAGATTGATCATTTATCGAGTAAGACTATAGGCTATATTATATAATATATTATCTCGCTAAGACTAATACGACCGAAGAAACTCAGGAAAATGCGGGAAAAACGGGGAAAATATTTTTTATGGGAAAATGTACGATTTCTGTAAAATTCCTAATTTACGCGGGCGAAGCCGCGCGGGACATCTAGTATATATATAAAAATCAATTGCTGTTCGTTAGTCTCGCTAAAACTCGAGAACGGCTGAACGGATTTATCTTATCTTGGTCTTGAATTATTCGTGGAGGTCTAGGGAAGGTTTAAAAGGTGAGAAAAATTCGAATAATTGCCGGGAAAATCCTCAAAACAGCATTTTTCTATTTCCCATACAAACGTTTTCTAAATAAAATGGAGAGTCAATTTGTAATTTATTACCGCTGCATAAAGTTCAAATTCGCGTGCGCGTTGGAGGACCTAATATCGCGTTCTGAAACTCAACAAAAGTGAAAGTGAATCGCGAACGCGACAAAATTGCATAGTCTCAAAATACATAGTACATAAATAAACACAATTTTAGCTAACTTCAGTTGTTACTCTGTCCGATTATTTTTTTATTTTAGCTAACTTAAGTTGTTACTCTGTCCGATTATTTTTTTAATAAGACTATATAGAAATCGAAAGATAAATCAATAATAATAAAGACAAATTAAATTATAAATCTTAAGTTAAATTCTGAACGCAATCTCAATATGTATTTGACATTAGATTTGACAACCAACTGATATGTCATTCCATCCTGTCGCATTTCAGAGCACGGAAAAAATTATATTATCGTTATATCTATCTTTGTGGCTACGTGCGCGAGAACTTTCTTTACTTTGGTGATCCTTTGTGATAGTGACATTCCAAGTAATGTGTTCTTTTTTGTGATAGTGACACTTTACTGCTAAATGAGCGGGAAATTTTCTCACTTTGATTAATTACAATTTACGATGCCGAGGAGACATTTTAATTCTAATATATGAAAACAGATGGCGTTTTAATTTTTACTTTATTATTGTAACAGAACTAATCATACCTACTTTACTATATCATATTGTTTTTATTCATAACTAGGACTTTAGTTTATAGCGCGCGGTGTCAACAAAATTTGTGTCAAATTTAAAAACTTTTTAAAACCCTGGTAAGTGCTTCCGGTGTAGCGCGGCCCTTAATTAATCAAAATACCCAAAAACAGCTATGCAGTGTGCACATAATCTATACTAATATTATAAATGCGAAAGTATCTCTGTCTGTCTGTCTGTCTGTCAGTCTCGCTTTCACGCCAAACGCCAAAAGTATCTCTGTCTGTCTGTCTGTCTGTCAGTCTCGCTTTCACGCCAAACGCCAAAACTTCCGAACCGATTGTAATGAAATTTTGTATACAGATAGTCTAAAGCCTGAGAAAGGACATAGGCTACTTTTTTACTGAAAAAAAGGGTTGTAAGGGGGTGAAAATGCGTAAATTTGTTCAAATTAAGTTAGTTCCAACAATTCATAATAGATGGCGCCGTGCGTCTTCTACATCGCGCTGACGCTTGCTCAAAAGTCTTTCTATAAGACGTGGTATCATCTTACATTTAAGTTTCGATTTTTTTCGATTGTTATATCTATTCTACGGTATTAAATAACTCAGTACTTTATCTGTGCAGTGACGTAACCTTAAATCTATCAATGATAAATAGTTTATGGGTAAAGTTGTGTAATTGGAGGGCTAAATAAGCTTTAAAATTTGGCATAAAATATAAAGTTTAATATAAAAAAATGAAATACTTATTGTGTGCACACTGCACAGCTGTATTGATTTAAGGGGTACCAGGGTTTTTTTATAAAAGCTTTTGACACCAATTTTGTTGACATCGCGCGCTATAAACTGAAGTCCACGCGGACGAAGTCGCGGGCAACAGCTAGTATATATATATATATATATATATATATATATATATATATATATATATATATATATATATATATATATATATATATATATATATATATATATATATATATATATATATATATATATATATATATATATATATATATATATATATATATATATATATATATATATATATATATATAATCTATATATATATAAATAATAAAAAGATCTTTAATAACTATTATTAAGGTTGATTTTAGATAAATGTATACTTTTTTAAACTTTATTCGGCGACAGATTTTCTGTATCTTGTATATTAGTGATCGAAGAGTACAGACCAAATTTTGCCTGGCAAATGGCGAAACTATCTTGGAACCATGATTGTATTCTGTGCTTGGAACAATCATTATCAGGGCTTTAAATATCGTTATTTTTTCGTAACGTTACTGCTACTCAAAGAAAGAGCTGTCAATAACGGTATGAAAATTTACCCGATACTAGTAAATAACTTTAAGGCCGGCCTCACACAGCCGGAATGTTAATCTGAATTCATATTATTAATTCAGAAAGCCCGGAATGCCATATAGTATCAGTATGCTCCACACACATTTTGATTATTTCAGATTATGAATTTCTCAGATCGATCTGTAAGAATGATACTGACGAGCGTTCTGAATTCCGGATCGGAATATTTAAGATTATGATTTCATAACGCGCGTATTCCCATACATTTTAATAGAGCGACACACACATACTGAATCAGATTATGAATTATTTCAGTTGAAACTGCAAGCGGCTAATCTTTGGACGTGTTGCGACTTGCGACCTGTTGGTTGGTGTGATGTCTGACACGGAAAATTTAACCTTAAATTTTAATAAGCGTTGAAAAACGCCCAATAGCCGCCCGCTTGTATATGGGACACAGAACTCAGTATTGGAGGCTCGATAGAATTTTGACATCCCGGTATTCGAGAGGTTAAAGGATAAACCCAGTATTTGCGTTTGCATTTCTTTTTTATTATTATATAGAGTAAAAATCAATGCGATTCTTCTTCCATAAACGTTTATATGTATCGGGAATCACGAGACTACTGATCAATCTCAATTTTCAAGATAAGTGTGAGGCAAGGTGCCGAAATTCAGATTATGAATTTCCGATTATTAAGTCAGAGAGACATTCCGGCTGTGTGCGGCCAGCCTAAAAGTTAATATTAATAACGGTAAATGTTACAATACAGAATGATTTTTTTTCTTTTTTGAAAAAATAAAACAGTCTGTATTATTGCACTATTCGCTAGTATTGCTAATTAAAAATAATTTCTCCAAAGTTATTATATACTATAAAATCCAGGAAAGGTTAGATTTTTAAGGTTCTATTGTTTTCTCATACATTTCTTTAAAGTATTAAACAATTTACTAAAACACGATACTTTCCTCAAGTTTACCATATACGATTACTTTTGAGAAATTATTCCTTACCAGCAACACTACAAATTTAATCAATAATGCAGGTTATTTTTTATTTTTATTTTTTTATTACCTTCTACCCTCGTTAACTTTTTTCTCCCATGGGCCATGGTTATGGAGTGTAGATGGATAGGTGTCAGCTATTTTAGGTTATATTTTAATATACTTCAATTTATATTTTGTCACCAACACCAACATTCATTCCATACCCTTTGCTGCAGCTAGTGCCACTCTTAGAGGATTTTTCAACTGTTAACTGCGTACAGCTGGACACTTTTTCAAATATCCCCCATATAAGATAGTTCTCCTTAATGTACCCTCCATAGCCATGGTCTAGAGATTTTTCCCTTTCATTTGGTATATGTTTCAAAGTGCTACATTAGTCGGTACGAAATGTCCTTCAAAAATATCCATAATCATTGGATATATTTTTTTACATTTCCATGTTAATGTGAGAATTTTGATTTAAAGAGAAGTATCCTAAGCATATGCTACCAATAAGTAAGATTTTGCACCAAGGTATGCTATGGTTCCAAAGATACTAAGAGAAATCTGATTCCTTATAGATAAAAGTTTGGGGGTTCCGGCGTTGTTTTAAAAACCGAAAGCATATTATACTACTATGTAAATTATTTTCATCATCATCATCATCACTACCATCACACCACCCATCACACCATGCATCATCACGTCGAAAGTCACCAAACAGCCTAATAGAGATTATTTCTGTACTTAAACAATTTTAATATTTTTAAATATGAACTTTAATTTGTTTTAGTATATTTTGTTGTTATAGCGGTAACTGAAATACACAATCTGGGAAAATATTAGAAGTTTAGCTCTAACAGTTCTTGAGATACCTACAGTCTGGAGACAGACAGACAGACAGACAGACAGACAGATGGATGGACAGACATCAAAGACTCTACTGAGACTTTGATGTCTGCCCGTCTGTCTGTCGTTAGGGTTCCGTTTTTACCCTTTGGGTATAGAACCCTAAAAATCTATCCAACGACAATGGTGGGGTGGACGCAAAAAATTTTATCCTGGCTTGAATTGTAAAATAGGGAAGGTACCAAAAAATTTATATTTTTAAGATTTTATATACCATTTTGTCGGCATTATTAATAATGTGCATTCATGCCTAATTACGGCTTTATAGGCCCTATAGTCTCTGAGCAAAACCGCGGACAGACAGACGGACAGACAGACAGCCAGATGGACCAACAGACCGAAACTATAAGTTCCTTGTTGACTACGGAACCTTAAAAAGTAGGTAAGCACAAATCTCTTGAAATAACTCTGGTGCTCGGAAGTCGGAAGTTGGGCTGCGAATGAAAGATTTCGTACATCTACGAACATGAACGGATGGTGTCGCGTCGAACTGACAACGTCGCATACCGAAAAAAAACGATAAAAATATCATATACGTTATTTTCAGACCTATAATATTATCTAAATGTTACCCACAGAATTCCAGTATGAACATTATCGAAATGTGTCGCATCGAACTGGCAACGTCGCATACCAGAAAATAACGATATACTTATCGTTGATAATAACATTATTTTTATAACTATGTTTAAATTTTGTTAGGGTGAATCCAAACGTGCGTAATTTGTTAGTTGTGAGTCGCAGAATTTCTGCCGCGTAAATATCTTTTCATATAAATCATGACTCACAAAATTACACTCGTGTGAATCAAACAGGACTTTTTTATAAAACTGAATGCAGCAGAATTCTGCCGAACCGAAATTCTGCGACTCACAACTTACAAATTACGCTCGTTTGGCTTCGCCCTTACTAGATATCGTTAAAAAAATAACAATATCTGGATGCTTAATACTGGCTACCATAGGGGCATATTACACGCATCAATATTATCACGATTTCGTGGTAATATTGATGGGGTAATAGAATCATGTCAATAAAAAATCATGATAATATCACAGAGATTTTAAAAATTCTTGCAATCCACGCGATACTGGGGAGCGTGGCTTCCACAGATTATGCGATCTCATATTTAATATGTGCTTAGTATTCACTTCCAAATATAGCATATGTTTTTTAGCCTTTACATAAATTATACAGGATGACTGGTGAGACATGTTCAATACTCGAGGACGTCATATTTGACTATTATATTAGTTTTTTTTTAAATCTCTTTTTATTGAGGGATTTTAGCACACATAGTGGCTATGTCAATCCCATCTTGTTTATAAATCAACTTAACACTAACTTCTTATAATAAAGGTGTACAATAATTTTGCATAATCAGAATCCGGTTCAGACAATATAAATATACCCATATTCATTAGAGGTACTTTAATTAAGTTAAATAACTCATTTCTTTTATGAGTGTATCGGAAGATGTGCAACACATCAAAATGTGTTGCACATCTTCTGGCTTTCCACACATTTCACAATCAGGAGAATCAGCTTTACGCATTAGATAACTATTATATTAGTTGAAAAAAAAAGTATACCTATATAAAAAAAATAATATCAATTGATCACTGAGTAAATGTAGCTTAAAGTTAAATAATTATTTACTCAACGCATGGACACCGCGCGCGGGAGGGGTAGCACAAGGCACGAGGCGCGTGTCGCCACGCCGGCAGCATAGTAATTTACTAAGTGTCCATGATTCATTTATTTGAAGGGAAATTTGGTAAAAAATTAAGTACCTAATTTTATTACATAATTATAATGAGTATCGAGTACCGAAACTATCCCTAAGTATTGATCACATGTCTCACCAGTCATGCTGTATACAGAATTCGTAGATTTAATATAATTTTGATAGGTAATATACGTAAGTACGTATAATAATTAGATAAGGAATTCTTATAACAATTAGAACCTGATGAGCACAAGGAGTTTATTTTTTTGTAAAAACATACCCATCTACATAGAATCTGAAAAATGTTTAATAATAATATAAGATAGATTAGATAGATAATAATAATAAACAATAATCTGTCTTGTTTTGCATGCTGCTTTTCTCTCATAAAAAAAAATTTTGTACGAGACGACCTTCCTCTAGCGATTTCAATTGTGTACCTACCTACTGACGGCGATAATATTGACCGTATAATAGGCCGCTTCAATACTTGTGATACGCGTGATACTAGAATCATGATAATATTGATGGGTGTAATATGCCCCATTAACCATTATAATAGTACGTAACGTTATTTTTTCTGTTAATCGATAACGTTATGAAGCCCTGATTAATTAAGAGGAGTCCACACCGTCCTTTTTTCCATACAAACGTTGTCCCCTGTTTCCTCTCTGGATAATGCTAGTAGAGTTATAATTTTTTTCCTGAATATCTACGGCCACTAATACAATGTCCCTATGTTTTCTTTTTTTCATAATTTAATTATTAAATAAGATATGAACGTTCAAAAACCCAAAAAAATGGCCAGATTTTCCGTTGTGTTCAAACGTCCAGAAAACAGATTTGGCCAGATTATACAAAAAAAAGCAAAACATAGGAACACAGCTCAAGCCTTTTTTTAATCTTTAATGAAAAAATTACTTAAATCGGTTAAGTTTTGGAGAAGGAATCAGGGGACAACGAATCGTTGATTTTTTTTTGCAGTTGTCTCTATCGCGTTCTGCGGTATAGGCTTGAGGTAAGGGAGACAGCTATAGATATTACACGTACTTTTTTTTCATTTCTCTAGCCCCTGGTGTATCCTCTTAATACTGCCTAGGACTAGGAGCTCTACAATGTACTTACTTCCATAAACGAATAAAACGTTTTAACTCTATTAATTAAAAATGTAACATTAATGTTATTAATTATTATATTCGAAACAAATTTGATATTTTGTCTTCGTATTTATTATAATAAAAAAATGTCCATTGATTATTTTCCCCTCCCCCGGGCCCCGCCATCCCGATCCTCTGTATCGTGTCTGAATACTATTTTTAATTAGAGTGAGTAGTGGCCAATGGCGAAGCTTCATTTTGTTTTAAGAACCAATAACTGTGATGTTTTAAGCTTCATTTTGTTTTAAGAACCAATAACTGTGATGTTTTAATTAAAATAGGTCATTGAATTTTGAATTGTAGCCATTCAGTTTTACTATTCGCCTATCCACTGCTAGGATTATAGGAAGGGAGCGCCGTGCGGGGTACCGGGGCCGGGGCTTTTAAAACAGTGATGCCAGATTGGGGGGAATCCCCCCAAATTTGGGGTTTTTTTTAGGTGATGGGGGGAAAATTGGGGGGAACAATTTTTTGGGGGGATTTTTGGAGGAAAAAATCTGGGAACAGACGGCGAAATCTAAGTACTATGGTCCCGTTTTTAGGTTACGACTTACGGAACCATAAAAATGATCAAGGAGTTCGCGAAGATGCTGATTCTGTAAAGATTGGACGCTATTGCCGAAATAGTGTACATTCATCGTATCCATTTGTGAAATTCCCATTCATAATGAACAAAAAATTTCTTTTATAATTTGTGGGGGGATTTTTCTTGAAATCCAGAATTTTGGGGGGATTTCGGGGAACACTTGGGGAGAAACCGAGTTGGCCGTCTGGCAACACTGTTTTAAAAGCCAATGGGCCGGGGACTTGGTCCGCGACCTCACTTTTTGGTTCATTGTAGCTTGCTAGTTGTTACTTAAATTAATCTGTGTTCATTGTCAAAAGTTAGGTGAATGTGATAATAGGTTTTAGGTTATTGCATTCGCAACAGCTGATTGTAAAAGTTTAGTGGTAAAATATTTAATTACTGAAGGACGAAGCATACCTATTATTCTGAAGACGACGGAAGTAGGATAAAGCTAGATAATATGGCTGATTCCAGGAAAAACCATCTTAATATTGATGGTGGACAAATCAAAGAAGATGACCACACTGTCTCTAGCTACAAACCAATACCGGAGTCTGATACAGGTATTTATTTATGTCATTTTAATTAAATTCAGTACTTGCAAAAATCACAACTTTATAAGATAAATAAAGACTACAATTAAACATTTGCCATAGATATTTGTAAAAACAAATTCTTATCTAGTATTACGGTTTTTATTGAATATTGAAAACATTTTTTTAACCAAGTGGGATTCTGAAATAAGTGAATTAAAAGTTATTCGTAGGATAAAAATTGCTACTTAAAATACTACAAAAAAATATAGGGTTCTGCTGAGTTGTAAAACGCGTTTTTGACAGGCTAATTCATGATTATCTATCCTTTGCCTCCTCACACATTATAATATGTGCGAGCGAGAAAGATTTGACGAACGGCGTAAACGTTTGACATCATGGAATGTCCTTTTTGCTTTGGTCGGATTTTTAAAGCGCTTTCATTGGACGTAAAGCGCATTTATACAGCGCCATTTTGTCGTTACTTTGCTGAATGATGTAAGAATAGTCTTTCTTACATTATTTTAATTACCTACCTACCTAAAAACGTCATAAATTTTTATTGGTTATTACCTACCTACTGTTTTGTGAAAACTCTACAATGTAAGAAGATGATCAAACTAAGAGAATACCTGGTACTGGATAAATTGATCAACTCACTTGAAGTCTTGAATAAAGATTTTATATAAGTACCTAATAATTAAAGAGCAAGCATTAAAGAAGGGTGTTAAGTCATAACTTCTGTTTAACCAAGCAATGCAATGGAAAACCCTGAAGACCCTGATGATGATCACTGGGATCATGAAAGCACAATGGCCATGCTATCCATGTACTTACAGAATATAGATAAATTTAGAAATCCTAAGATAAAGAAAAAGAATGTTTGGATTGATATTTCAAATGCAATTGGTAAATGCCCTGATAGTTGTGACAAAAAGTTTCGAAATCTGAAACTTACATACATACGACTGCTGAAGAAGAAAGTTCAAAGTGGTGCCACATGGATTAAATGGCCATTCTTTGAGTTATTTGAGGAAATATACAGCGTCGACGGTGAATACCAACCAGAAATACAACAAAAATTAAAAGATGGCACCACCGATATAATTACAAAAGCCTTACTGAATATTGGCACCACATCAAACATAGAAGATAACCCTGAAGCAGGACAATCGTCAAGTACAGTTCAAAATGAAGAAGTTCATAAAAGATTAATGAGGAAAAGGAACGCTGAATTTAGAAAAGTAACATTAGAAATGAGAGATCGTCAAAAAGTTGTGGAGGAAAAATTAGATAGACTGATTAATATTGTAGAAGAATCTAATAGTATACAAAGAGAAAGAAACAGACTATTTGAACATTTTTTAAGTAGACTAAGTCATACAAACACAAATTGTTAATCTTCAAAAGAATTTGACTAAATAGTTTATATTAATTTGGGTGTTTATTTAGGTAGGTATAAGAAATTTTTAATTTTTGAAGTACATCTGATAAATGTACTTCAAAAATTTAAAATGTCTTATACAATTACTTATATAAAAACTAGGTAAACCTGTAACATAATAATACAATAATTACAGCAAAATGCCAGTAAACACACTCCAATCTTTATAATTTAATGATTGATGCTACATTGATGTAATTCTGCTTTTGTGACTTATTCCCATAAACTTGAAATAAATAATTAAAAAAATAGTATACAGTAAGAACCTTAGGAATAAAAATGATTTTGTAAAGAAATATGTCTCTCATTTATAGATGCTAATGGTAACCTTCACCAATTGTTTAAATTTATTATCTGCCTTCTACACAAAGTAACAAGAGGTAGATATAATTAAAGAAAGATTTTAGTATTCTCAGAATTATAAAATTATAAAATTTTTAAAATAAAATTGTAACATAATATGCGTTACCTACTTGTCCAGTATTAATGCTCTCAAGTCTCAACGCTTGATCTCAACGATTGATAAAATGCAATCACCAACCTTCATCTTTTTCATTGGCAGCTAGTGCCCTTGTCTGTCTGCAATACAGTTACTTTAAATTATGTCATATCTGCAAAACCTCTTTAATCCTTTGATCGCAAAGCGTTAATTTACGAGAAAGAACTCATTTGTTACTCTTCCACTACAAGATAAAATAATAAATCTACGTTATTATTTCCATTTGCTTTGCATTATAATTATTATAAAATTACTCTTATAAGAATTTTACTGAGCAATTGCTGAGTAAAATTCTTATAATATCATAAACCAACTCAAAATAAGTAGAAAAAAAAAAACACTAGACTAAATATTACCAGAAAAATGAAATTCAAGCAAAAGAAAATTATCATCAATTAAGACATGACAACCATTAGTCATATATCAATTCTGTGGTCATATTATAATCAGTAACTACACTCTTAAAAATTCCGAAAACACGTTTCTTTGTTAATTAATGGAAAGTATGTACACTAACTAAATATAAACTGTTTTATATGTATTATCAACATGGTAATGAATCGTGACGTTAAACTATTAGCAGACCTTAGTTTTCAATATGTATTTATCTAGAGATGTGAAGTTGAGATACACATATCGATGTTTATGTTATTATATTATATTACCCATAGCCTATAACAGTCCTGTGTTAAGGTATTTGAAAATACTGGGATAAAAAACCAGCAAGTTCTATTTTAACACACACTAGGCCGGTTCTGTATAGCACAAAATAGATCAAACGAAGTGTTCAAGCACTTTTTGAACAATTCGAATTGTGCGAATGCTAACTAAATGAAAGTATTTTAGGCGTTATCATTTTTAATACATTTAAAAAGAATGGACATGATAATAAACAGACGAACATAATATAACCTCCTTCTTTTTGTAAATGGGTTAAAAAAGGGGTCTGAGGCTAAATCTCCTTACTCCTCGAGAGTATTTTTCATCATCCTTGACTCCTGCTAATGATAACAGACAGTCCCACATTTATGATAATATTCTATATCACGCATGTATCGATATTATTTATAGACACATATGCAGTGATTGTAAACACTACATACATGATACAATAATTAAATTAGCTTGGAGGCGTTTTGTTTATTTAATTATGTACTCAGTTTGAAATATTTCCCACAAGAGAGACTTAGCTCGGCACATCTAGCGGTTTACTTCATTCGGGTAACGGGTTGCCTGTGCTGTTAAATTTTTTTTAATTCGTTCATAGCTAAATAAATAGTTAATTTACAATTTGAAAGGTAAGGACAAACATTTTCTATTATGTTCAAGAAGCCAAAATCGCAACCCTTTCCCTTTCGGCTTAGTCAGACGTAATTGGGTCTATGT